>NC_045779.1:15820000-17155000 GCF_008692025.1 Phocoena sinus | reverse complement strand
CACTAAGTACTTATTGAACAAATGAGTAAAAAAATGAATGAAAAAAGATTCTATTTCTTAATAAATACATGTCATTCCTTGAACTAGGTGCAACACACGAATAGGCGTATTACAGAGACTCAGAGTCTTTCTATCCATATAGTTTACTTCTGTGTTTCCATACGTTTCTCTGGTGGAGGAGGGGGGCAGGCTCCTTTGTTGAATCTCAGCCCCTCTGTGATATTAATAAGTTGATCAAGCGAGATAAGCTATAACGAGATAAGCTATAACGTTGATTCTGGGAACAAGGGAAGAAATGTTGTTACTAGCAAAATATTCCAGTTGTTGGCCTCCCCTCTCCCCACTGAAGTGGGAATACTATCTTTCAGGATTTAAAAAAATGGTTGCATTGCATAGTGCTCTGTAACTGCACCCAGCTATCTCATATCATCTGTAGTTTTAGAACCAAGAAAAGTGATTTATGAAGCATAAAGGAATTCCTGAGTTTTTTCAAGTGATAACAGTGCTTAAACTATCTCCAGATATTATCACTATCTCACATTCCCATGGGTCAGCTATTACTTTCATTTTACAGATAAGAGAACTGAGGTTCAGAGGTTAGAAGGTATTTTAGTTCAGGTTCCTGAGAGGCAGAGCCTGAGATGGGGATCCTTGTTCACTGATATACTGGAAGAGCGCTGTCAGGAGAAGGGGAGTGAGGAAAGCAGGGTGTAGCAAGGGAAAAAAGCTACTTGAGAACTTGGTATCAGCGGGCAACCAGCTGCAGCCCTGACCCCGCAGGGAGCTCTGGAGTATGTTGCATCATAGAACTGGTCCCACCTTAAGGAAGGGAGGTGGCCTTTTCTACCCTGTGCAGGCTGCCCTAGTGGAGATGAGGCAGGATGTGTAACTCTTGGGCAAGGCAGCTCCTCTTGGCCTTTTGTGAACAGGGGGCAGCTCTGCTCTGCTAGCAGCCAACACTCAGAGCAGTTGAGCATGGGTGTACTGACCCAGTAAAGGGGCTTTTGTTGAGGAATAAACAGTGTCTATTATAAGCGGGTTGCCTGAGATAACACAGATAATAAGTATCAACTCTGCTATGTTGGATCCAAACCTACTGATTCCAAATTTAGGGCTCATTTCAATAGAATTGAATAGAAACCAATGATTTCACTTTACAAAAGAAAAAAAAAAAGCTTATTGCTATATGCAGAGGTGGTGGATGTATTAACCGCATGCTAGTACAAACACTCTCCAAGTAGTCAGTCAGTGTTTTGATGCTACTGACTACATTGTGTTAATGAGAAAGCAATTAAATCATAGACTTATTTTCTGAATTTTATGTATGTGAAACCCAGAAGTAAATGATCCCTATTAACCTAAAAAGTGACCTGATAACAACAAAAGTCTTGACTTTATAAATTACAAATGACCAAACTTCTAAAACCATGCGTGACTCAATAATTTGTTAATACTTGCTCACTGTTGTTGGGAATTCATTTATAGAATACTTTTCCATAGAGAAATAAGACTGAGAAATTAACCATCAAATTCTATTGGAGCATCTCCGCTATCCCGTGCTGAGAATGTTTACGCTGAACCTATTCAGTGGTAGATTTTCCACTGTAGAAAATGGCTATTGAAAAAAAATATATGGCTATTGTTTTTGCATCCCACATAAATATTCAATAATACGTTTGGCTATAAATCTAAGATTAATGTAATGGAACTGTAGGGTCTGCAATATTTCAACTGTAGTTTGTATCACAGCAGCATGAGTGTAAACAAAGCAAGAAATATAATGGAACATGTAATATTCTGACAAATAATATAAACCTCTTTTTTGATTAGTAGAAAAGTAGTAGAAATGGTCACGAAAAGCATGGTGTGATAATGGAAAGAGGATTATATTTGTTCTAAAAGTCATATCTTGGAAGAAAATCTCCTTCAAGAGTATTTTAAAAAATGTTTGCTTAAGTTAAATCTGTAAGAACTGTCAGCCTTTTTAATTAGTGTAAATCGGTTAATATTTTTGAGTGCCATTCTAGGGAACCTGAACAGAAACATAAGAGATGGTTCCTTCATTCAGTTATTTTGTTTGTTTGTTTTTTTAAAGATTTTTTTTGATGTGGACCATTTTTTTTTAAGTCTATTGAATTTGTTACAATATTGCTTCTGTTTTATGTTTCGCTTTTTTGGCTGCAAGGCACGTGGGATCTTAGCTCGCCGACAAGGAATCGAACCCGCACCCCCTGCATTGGAAGGCGAAGTCTTAACCACTGGACCGCTAGGGAAGTCCCTTTCATTCCAGAAAGAAACTTGTAGGATTTTAAGATGCATGGTAAGCATTAAGCTTTGCTGACAGAATTGATACTTTTTCTCATGGTTTTCCTGACAAGATTCCAACAATGAAGAGATTCTGAGAAAGTAAAAATCATCTGGAATAAATTTCATATTAACTTACATTGTCTAAAGCAGTACTGTCCCACTGAAATATAATGTGAGCCACAGGCATAATTTGAAAATTTGTAGTAGTCATGTTAAAAATATTAAAAAGATACAGGGGAAATCAATTTCAATAATATATTTTATTTAACCCAGTATTTCTAAAATATTATCATTTAAACATGTAATCAACATAAAATTTATTAAAGAGATATTTAAAATTCTCTTTTTTTCACTAAATCTTCAAAATCTGGTGTGTATTTTACACTTACAGTACATCTCAGTGTGAACGAGCCACATTTCAAGTGGTCAATATCCATGCAGGTAGAGAAAGTTCCCTCACGTGGAGCCATCTGACATTTCAGAGCTGTGGAACCTTAGTACAAAGATGCTCTGTGGGAGCCCTGGGGGGAGCAGACTTTCTGCTCTGGAAGGGTTCGTGCCCTTTACTAGAAAGTGATGGAAGTTCAGTTGAGAGGTACACCAAGTTTAGTTTTTAGAGGAAAGATCTAGCTCTGGTATCCGTGTCCAATTCTTTACAGAGATTTAAGGTTGTTTCAAATTCTCCAATATCAAAATTCATTTGAACCTCAAATTACAAGAATAATGCAAAGTGAATGTGAAAATGTAATAAAGTGCTAAATAGTAGAGTGGGGACACTATAATTTATTGTCCTGTCACTAATTTTTCCAGATGGTACATCTTATCTATCTTAACTAGACTCCACTGTAACCCCGTCATGCCCAGGTCTCAGGGTTAAGCACACAGGAGGAGGTCCCTAAGTACAAGAAGATGTAATGCAGTAATGCTGAGAATGTCCTATGTTTAGATGTTAGTAGAAATGAGGAGAGGTGGAATTTTCTGTAGTTCACTTTTGGAGATGTTCTACCTCATTCCATAGAAAGGATCTGTATGTTCATGTGTTTCATAGGCTTTGCTGCGTTAGTTTTAGCTTCTGGTAAGATAAGTTTGGTGATCATCAACTTTTTACGGGATGTACTTTAGCATCTGTGTCTGAGAGTCATGGGTTTGGTACTGCCAGTCACAGTGGAGACTTATTCATTGTAGACATATGCTGGAGAATGATGAGAGGAGCTGTGTGGGTCACAGAATTAGACACTGCCACAAATCCACACTGCTAGATTCCCAATCAAATGACTGTACAAGATCAAATGACTGTAAAAGAAGGAAACTTTAAGATTGATACTCATACAGAAGTCCCACTTTATATTTTAATTACACACACACACACACACACACACACACACGCACACACACTATCAGAAGTGATTTGAATAATTAGCCTCTCCCAATTCATGCCATGTGTTAACTTTCTGCATCTCATTCACACAGGGTTATAAAGCCATTCCATTAAAATTTCTCCTCTGGCACTCACACATTAACTGGAGTCTGAGATTTATAGGATTGTGTGGAGACTACTGTATACCATAAAAGTCTCCATCAAATAATTTCTTTTCCATAAAGAAGAATCTGAGTTTTGCCCCAGAACTTACTCAGCTGGCTCCTCTGGGTAAACAGCAATTTTTGCAATTTATTAAATCTAAATGGCAAAAACAATCTTAATATGCACAGCAAAATTAGGTAGATACACAACCATATCTGAAAAATTGCTAGCATCGTATTTAACATTTACTTAACAAACGTTTGGTGTCTACTAGGTGTCACAACGGTACTAGATGTTGGGATACAGAGACAGACTATGATGGTCCCTGTCCTCAGGATTCTGTTTGACGAAGTGCTGGATATTGAACACAACTAGAAATCGCTGTACCTCGGTGATTTGATTTGATTTTGGACGCACAGAATTCTTGGATGTTAGGCTGCAGATGTCAAGTCTCAGGTTTCTTTTCTTCTTTAAAAGCATATTTTTTAAATTGAAGTATACTTGATTTACAGTGTTGTGTTAGTTTCAGGTGCACAGCCACGTGATTCAGTTATATATATACATATATATGTTCTTTTCCAGATTCTTTTCCATTATAGGTTATTATAAGATATTGAGTAGAGTTCCCCGTGCTGTACAGTAGGACCTTGTTGTTTATCGATTTTATATACAGTAGTGTATATCTGTTAATCCCCAATTCCTAATTTGTCCCTACTCCCCTTTCCCTTTTGGTAACCGTAAGTTTGTTTTCTATGTCTGTGAGTCTATTTCTGTTTTGTCAATAAGTTCATTTCTATCATTTCTTTAGATTCCACATATAAGTGATATCACATGATACTTGTCTTTCTCTGTCTGATTTACTTCACTTAGTATGATAATCTCTAGGTCCATCCATGTTGCTGCAAATGGCATTATTTCATTCTTTTTTATGGCTGAGTAATATTCCAGTGTGTGTGTGTGTGTGTGTGTGTGTGTGCGTGTGTGTGTGTGTGTGTGTGTATCACCTTCTTCTTTATCCATTCATCTGTTGATGGACATTTAGCATTTAGGTTGTTTCCATGTCTTGGCTACTGTAAATAGTGCTGCTATGAACATAAGGATGCATGTATCTTTTTGAATTATATTAGTTTTGCTGGGATATATGCCCAGGAGTGGGATTGCTGTATTATGCGGCAACTCTATTTTTAGTTTGTTAAGGAACCTCCATACTGTTTTCCATAATGGCTGCACCAATTTACATTTCCACCAACAGCGTAGGAGGGTCCCCTTTCTCCATATCCTCTCCAGCCTTTATTATTTGTCGCAAAGTCTCAGTTTTTGGAAGACTGCCCCCCACGCCTCACGTTGCACGGTGGTGGTGACAGAAAGACAAAGATGTCTTGTGCTATTGAAGAACTATTGAAAAATGGATAATAGTAGAGCTCCTGTTTTTAAAAAGTATTTTTGGGTAGCTCTTCTCCAAAGCAATAAAGAGATTTAACTTTCTCACTCGAAATGTCTAAAAAAATTTTCAATGCAGAGGGGATTTTAAAAAGTAAGCAGAATGCTGGTTTACATAATCTATTTTAAATGATGATTGACACACTAAGTAAGAGAGCTTGTATTCAGGAAAAATGGATTTTATAGTCATATAATATTCATGCTTAGAATTATAAAGAAGGTTAACAGAATTAATCCCAATGAAACCGAAAGGAATTGTGATTAACATATTGTAAAGTAAAGAATTATGAGACTGGTGAGGGAAAATTCTCTTTTTTGAGGCTAAGAAGAAGAAGAATTCACAATTATCTGGGCCCTAAAATAAATAATGTGTGCGCATGTGTGTGTGTCATGGATGTACATTAAATAATACCAAAGATGATGAAAATACTGAAAAGTAAAAAAAGGACATTAGGCCTAAAAATAAGAAAGGTGCAATGATTTTATAATTTTAGGTTCTTAATCTCAAATTTTTTGGATATTTTGGTGAAAACATTTTCAGCCCTTGGAGGGTAGAAATGGGGTTCTTTTTCAATACCGTAGGCTCAGCATTTAACACAGTGGCCAACTCTTCATAAGTTTTCAACAAATAATTGTTGAATGAATAGGTAGATGAATCAACTAACAAATGATCTGAATAACAAACTTTTAGAGAAAGTAAATGAAAGTAGCATCATTTAGACTGATTTTGTGTAATGTCTTGCTTTGTTTTAGGCGCTTTACATAGTAAATCACATATCAGTCGTTTAAGGCAATGCTACTCGAAGTATGGTCCATGGACCCGTGCCCATCTGCAAACTGTCACTAATCTGTGACAAGATAAGTATAGTACAGAAATTGAGAGTGGGCATTTAGAATTTTTTTTACAGCAATTTGACACTGCCAAAACAGTCAAGAACATGATCTTTATCCTAATTTATTTTTAATTAATTAGTTTTACAAAAGTATTGGTCCGTAACAAATTGGAAACTACAAAGAAAGGAGAGAAGAAAAATATCAGAAACTGGTCCTTCAGCAGGGAGTTTGAAAAGCACTGCTCTGAAGTATGTACTGTAATCCCCACTTGACTGATAAGGAAACGGAGGTTGATAAATCAAGTAGCCAGTAAGGGCTGGGATTGTCAGAGCCAAAAGCTCCAATCCCTTTCGTATTTGGAAAACAGATAAATCTCCTAGTTAAGGGCTTGAGTGTATGACCAGTTTTTATTGATAAAACGTCCCCAGCAGCAGCAGCATTTAGGATTCATGCCAGATACAGTGTAATGCAGGAAGAAACACACACGTGAAATAAATGGAAAGGGGGATGCTTTAAGCAATGGGGCAGTCCTGCCTCGTGATATACGATAAGAATGAGTGTTAAGGGAGAGGGAATCTAATTTACTTTCCACAGGGACCTCTGTTCTACCCTAGCTCTCCTGCTGAAGTAAATATCAGGGAAGGTCAGTCTATTTATAGTGAGTTGGAGAATTGAGAGGACTGGCTGGGCTTCATGGGGAAAACATTCATCCACTGATGCCCTCAACCAACTATTTGTCTGGAATATCCAAGGCTACTGTGGCAAACATGTTGTCTGTTGTTTTGTGCTTTGCCCTATTTGGACGATCACTTTTATTTTGCATTTTCTTCAGTTTGAGCATAGGGAAATCCTAGTGACTTCTGAGAAAACCAGGGACTCCTAGGTTGGTAGCATCAATGATTCTATCAAATGAAATCAAAATTTCATATTTTACATATTTAAAGTGATCTCCCACCCTTCATTGGTTGTATAAATGCAAAAAGAAATACAGAATCTTGATGCAAGAATACTGAGTTTATGAACATGCTAATATATACCTAAGAAACTAAACAGTTAAAATAGCAATCAAGGGCTGGAAACTGTAAAGCAACTTGTTTGCAGAAGTACCGCACAATCCTAGCCATGAGGCTGAAAGATGCCTGCAAGGTTGGCATCCTGGGAGGTCCCATGTTCAAGTGGAGGCTGAAAGGCCACTTGGGGCCAATACTGTAAAGGGCGCAGGGCGGGGGGCGGGGTGGGGGGTGGGAGGAGGCATGGGGAGTGCGTGGCCATTGCAAGAGAACATTGAAGGTTGCTTCTAACTCCAATCTCTTCCTGAGAGAGCTGATTTTCATGTTGTTTCTGGAGTGGAATTCTAATCCAGATCAGGAAAACATTTCAAATTTTAATGCTGGAGCCTTTCCAAACTCAGCTCGAGGATCACTTCTTACCTTTCCTAGCTTTCTCTGGGCAAAGTAATATGAACATTTTATTAAATAGCACCTGTAGGAATTATTGGACATTTTGGGGGTATGTTTTTGCCTTTTCCTTATTAGGTTATAATTTCCTCAAAGGCATAGATGGTGTCTTATTCACTTTTCTAGAGTAATGCCTCACAAATTACATAGCAAGGCACACAGTTGGTGTTCAAAAGATATTTGTTGAATGGAGGTGGAATCTGAGATTTTCTAAAAAACAGGAGAGACAAGTCTTGTAAACCTGTTTTCTGCCATTTAGATGACATTAAATCATTTAATTAAAAAAATAAAATGACTATGTGTAAATATGGAAAATATTTAGTATAAATCTAGAGAAGATAGAATAAAAATATTATGTAAATCATGATTCACCTAGTAAATATATAAGTAATAAGAAGAGTACGTGGAATTATGCAAAATGGAAAATAATTGTATGGGGATGATGAGCATCTTATTGTAAAAGGTCATTTTTTACTATTATTATCTAGATAATATTGTTTTATACATATAAATATATAGCATATACAGAATAATTTTCATATAGTTTTATATATAAAATTACATCTATAAATATATAAATTATAGTTATATATTTATATTACATTGTTTTATATAGTACATAATATAATAGATTATACATAAATATGTTGTTTTATATATGCGAAAACAGATAAATATATGTAAAAAATATTTTGTTTTAATTTGTTGTCTTGAATAGTTTATAATGTTAGGTTACTTTTTTAATAAAAATTTTTAAAAATTTAGGATAATGCTGAAAATAAGTTTGATTACTTAGAAAAATTTTTTAAAAATCACAATCTTTTAGAGCTAATGCCAAGAAGCAAAAAAAAATAAAGTCTGGGGGAGAATTGTCTTGTTTATTCAACATCCCAAATTCGTGTTGGCTTCAAAAATTTGGAACTTTTGTATGAATCACGGATTTTCTTCTTTGTCTAAAATCTTAGAAAAATGATGAAATTATGAAAAATTATGTATGAAATTTTATTCATTTTATATACTATTATCCACTTTACTGTCTACGTAGACTTATAATATATATTACAATTTAGATCCAGAAATTTTAAGGTGAAATTACCATACCATAAAATAGCAATAATACCTACAACATTTACTCTGAAGTAATTAGTTAATACTCATTAACTTGTATTAACTCATATGCTGAAAGAGTATATTTCCTCAAGATAACATTAATACCATAAAACCTACTTAATATAATCTAAAGAGGGAAAACCAGTACGATGTATAAATCAAAACCCATAAATAATTCTAAAGAAATATAGCTGTGTTGTTTAAATGTCAATCCAGACCCAGACTTTGCTAATAAAACATTTTATAGTCTTGGTTGGTTCTTGGTACATTACTTCTTTCATAAATACATTGAAAAAAAAAAAAAAAAGCTTTGAACTTAGCAGAGCAAATGTTTTCAAGTGCCTGAAAGTATTTGTTTTTCAAGGTCTATAACATTTCCCCTTACTGTGGGATTGCTATGGGATTAACTGCTATGGGATTAGTAGATCTTGCTATGCTCTTAAGTAGCTCAACAGCATTTTATTAACTAGCTAGCGAGATAATACATTTTAAACTTTAAAGTCTTTCATTGTCTAAAAATCATGGTTTTTCAGTCAATGAGCAGAGGAACAAGAACCCCTAGTGGAAGGAGGTACCTCTGGGGGGGCTAGTTGCCAAGAAGCACCAGGTAACATAAAGGATATGGCTGCTCTGAGAAAGACCCGTACACCTCAGGAGGCTCTTCTGATGGTGAGGAAAGGGCAGCTATAGGGTGGTGTTCTCGAGAGCTGCAGCCCGGAGGCCACTTAACAGTGAAGATCTCTCTGGTTCCAAGAGTACCATGTATGTACGATTCTAAATACATCGAACGGATAAAGCTGGGCTCAAACTCCTTTTCATAGGGTTAAAAGCCACCATGCTCCACCTTGCCTACGGTGGATATTTTATTGAGGTCCACCTTGAATATGAAGTACAGAGGGAGAGAGTAGTTGATAATGTTTTGGGCAGTGAAAGTAGAAAAAGGTGATAAACAGGCAACAGAGTAGCTTTCAGGTTCCTTGGCATAGGGTAGCTATTTGTGAAAAGGACACCCTAGCTTGTAAAATTTCTAGCAAGCAATGAAAATTCCCAGAAGAAAGAGTTAACTTAGGTTGACACTACCACTTGCGACAAGCATCTTCTGTCTGCTGCAGGGCCACGGTAACAGGTGTGCCATCGCTCTTGCAAAATACCTCCATTTTTGAATTTTTTTCCTAAGAAACATCCAGCTTTTTCACTGTCATTGTTATTTCACTTATTATAAGTGAAAATGGGCTTGTTCTAAAATAAATTTACTTTGTAAACTGTAGCCAGTTTTTTTTTTTAAAAAAAGCAAAATTATAATTGCAATGTGACAATTTCGAATAATATCCCTATGGCGAATTTTTCTGAACACTAGTTTCTGTTACCTCTTTCACAGGCACTTGGCAAATTCAAGAGGAGACAAACAATGGCAGGAGAATGGAAGTGGAATAGATCTGGTGTTGACGTTTTAACTTAAAATCTAGAGTATTCTTTGAGCAGAATATCGCGATTGAGAATTTTGCTGCTATACTCCAAATTAATAAAGGATATTAAATATGAATTGTTATGAAGAGCCAAAGAAAAAGGCAGCCAGCCCAAGGCTGACGTACCCTGGGAAAGCCAAACACGGATCCTTGTACACGGAGCTCTGTTTATGTTTATAGTTTGCATACTGTCTTTGGAATACAGTAACTAGATTGCTGAAGGAGTAAATGAGTGTGTGAATAAAGGAATATTTTCTAGAAATGAATTTGCGAAGGTCAGGGCAGGGGGTAGTTCTTCATTGATTTATCCGGTTTGGCTGACTATACCAACCTCCTTCATCTGATACTTGTGAAATTTCTACTCGGGCCATGTGTGATTTGTGCTTCCCAGTTGTGATCTGTACTTTCTAGCTTGCTCACACCGCCAGGGCCCTTGGAAGTCACACATCTGGGAACTCTTTGCATGGAAAACTTCAGAACAAGTGCAGGTGTTTATTTTGAAGTACTCTAAGTACCGTCAAGTCTAGTTCTCATAACTCTCAATGCCAACCGTCAAAGACAGAGGCTATTAGTTTATAGGTTATCCTGCCAGAGTTGTAGTAAAGAAAACATGATTCTCAGAACTCTCTACCGTGGGCACCATTCATCTTTCTTTCAGCATCTTGGAGTTTATGCCTCGCCTTTTACCATCGTTTTTTTTCTATTGTTTTCTCCTTCCTGACAAGGCAAAGCTACCACAACCCATGAAACCATACCTGGGTTTAGTTTAATCTTGAGGATGGTGAGGTATACTATTTCTTCCTAGAATAAAGTATCTTATTTCTAAGTTAAAACATTTGAAAACCCCATTACACTCGGCATTAATGTGAAGTCTTAGTAGCGTGTTTATAATCTGAAATATTTTGAACAAAGTGGCTTTGGTTAGCATTTGCTTGGTTAGCCTCTGCCCTGCACGCATGCTTCATTCACTTAATCTTTCTCCCCAGTAACGCAGGACCTCTGAGTTACTCCTCAAATGTACAATTGTTCTTGGAACATGAGGGATGAGCCTCATAGAGGAACAGTCACTTGAAGACTAGCACGACCTGCTCTGTCCTGCCAATTTTCTATTCAGCACTTGCAGGAATCCATTGCTCTGTTTGCAGGGCTCAGTGCAGAGTGACAGAAACAAGAAGGTGATGCTATATATATTTCCGACTCCCTAAATTATATTCAAAGATGGTGATTAATTTTTTTCTACAATAGTCGTAGTAATTATTTCCCTGGAATATCCCTGGGGGCACCTCACCTCATTGCTTTTATCGTAAGGCCTGACTAGGTTGGGTGCATCCTTCATATCCACCGTATTCTGGATACCCAGCTCACTCTACTCTTCCTGGCCAAAGAGTGGACTGAAGATGCCTCAGGAAAGTCACAGCTCCTGGGAAGACTGCTCCAGGACTGGCTTGGAGTTCGTGTCTGAGAACTTCCAGCAAAAGGAATTTTGGTTTGATTCCACTCCACGTCAATGTCTTCAAATTATGCTGTGACTTCTCATCCGTTGATAATGAGTCCTTCAGAAAAGTGTCTCCCAGGAGGTCAAGTCGAGGCTGGTCCTCAGCTCTCTTTAGGTCTCATCCAAATACGTGCCCTATCTACTTCATCACATGCTGTTTTCTCCTATGAACTGCTTCTCTTTCCAGTAGCAATGTTTTTCCAAACATTTCTCCAATCAAAATTCTAGAGCCATCTCATAGTACGTAATCTGCAGGATGGGATGTCTCTTCTCCCAGTATTTCCTTATCATTATCATGAGATATTTTTGCCACTTAGAGATGCAAAGTTTAAAATTTAACATACATGATTCTGGACAGGTTAAAAGATGTCTCACACAGATACATAGATAGATAATTAGAAATAACTAGTTTATATAGAAAATTGAATGACTCACAAAGCCACAAACATGTCTTCTCAGTTAAGTATTACTTAAAAAACCCAGTGCATGCACCCCAATGTTCATAGCAGCATTATTTACAATTGCCAAGATATGGAAGCAACCTAAGTGTCCATAAACAGATGAATGGATAAAGAAGATGTGGTATATACATACAATGGAATACTACTCAGCCATAAAAAAGATTGAAATTTTGCCATTTGCAGCAACATGAATGGACTTGGAGGGCATTCTACTAAGTGAAGTAAGCAGAGAAAGATAAATACTGTATGATATCACTTATATGTTGAATCTAAAAAATACAACAAACTAGTGAATATAATAAATAAGAAGCAGACCCACAGATATAGAGAACAAAATAGTGGTTACCAGAGGGGACAGGGAAAGGGGGAGGAGAAATATAGGAGTAGAGAAGTAAGAGGTACAAACTATTAGGTATAAAATAAGCTACAAGGATATATTGTACAACATGAGGAATATAGCCAATTTTTACAATAACTATAAATGGAGTATATAGCCTTTAAAAATTGTGAATCATTCTATTGTACACCTGTAACTTATATAATATTGTACAGTATTGTACCAATTTTTACAATAACTATAAATGGAGTATATAGCCTTTAAAAATTGTGAATCATTCTATTGTACACCTGTAACTTATATAATATTGTACAGCAACTATACTTCAATTAAAGAAAAAGAATACCACCCTCCCCCCAAAAAAAGAACCCCTAAAACGCAACAACAACAAATAACCCAGTGGGGAGAAAAATGCTTTTGTGTAAAAAAAGTATCTGATCTCTATGAAGTGTATTCTTGAGACCCCTTGGGCAAAACCACATGTGATGATGTGACAGAATGCAAGGTCCAAGGGAAAGTCTAAGAAAAGATACAAACTTCAGGGGCAGGGGAAGAGGCGGTGGGTCCCTTTGCTGTCTACACAGTCTTTCACTGCCTTTATTTTAACTCAGTTCATTGATTCTCCTCCCGACTGCACAGTTCCTTAACGTCCTCCCCAGAAGGTTTCATCTGAGCTCTACTTCAACAAGCCACTCCCAAGTCCCCTTTTCGTTTAGAATAGCTCCTCTGCCAAAGTTCACACTCTTTCTCTGCAACCACAACACTTCCAACCTTCCACATTTCTGTTG
Source organism: Phocoena sinus (assembly GCF_008692025.1). NCBI lineage: Eukaryota > Metazoa > Chordata > Mammalia > Artiodactyla > Phocoenidae > Phocoena > Phocoena sinus. The sequence continues at coordinate 17,141,783 of NC_045779.1, read as the reverse complement.
GACAGCTCCCTGCCTTCAACAATATTTTTAAATTAATGATAAATTTCCCTCATCTCCCACCCCCAGGCTGGTCCATCAGCCTCCCTTTAGCTTTATTTTTCTCCACAGTTCTGAGCCCTACAATCAAACATGTTAGTAACTGAGAATTCCTCACCCCCTAGACCTTCTGCTATCTCCCATCCTAAATAGCTTCTACCATTTGCTTCTCCTGTTTCAGCTTTCATAGAGCTGAGGGATACAGGTCGAAGACAGAAACTGTTCTAATCTGCCCCACGAAGGGGTGACACAATCTATTTCTCTGCAGCTGGACCCTCACTACTTCCCTTTATCCATCCTTTGTTGACAGCATGTCACATGCCCCACAGTAGCTGTCTAAAACTTATGAAACTTTCATAACTTCTCCATCTCACCTACCCCTCCTCCCACCTCCAAACCATCCAGGTAGATCTTCACATTTGTCCTCATCTCTTCCTTCCCCCCAAAGAAAACCGTATTCTGATCAAAGTTCCTGCAGCTTTCCACCTGTCTTCTTTAATCTTTTACCATAATGTACCTGTTCTTTTTTTTTTTTTGGCCGCGCTGTGAGGCGTGTGGGATCTTAGTTCCCTGACCAGGGATTGAACCTGGGCCCTCGGCAGTGAGAGCGCAGAGTCCGAACCACTGGACCGCCAGGGAATTCCCTTAATATACCTATACTTTTCTTGCTCTCTCTTATTCTAGTTAGAAACAATCTCTTCTCCTTTCTAAAACCAACAATTCCCTCAATGCTCTTGGTTCTAGTTCTTCCAACTCCTTCTAGAACTTTACCATTAAGTATTTATCTTTTAAGATAATCAATATTTCTCCTTCTACTAACTTCTCCTCTACCTGCTTTAGGGAAACAATTCTCCAAGGGTCTCTGGAGTTTCTCCACGTCGATAAGCAGAAGCATGATTCCCCTTGTTCTGGCCCATTTCCCCAAAGACGCTTGGATAGCAAATAGCCTTGGAAGATAGATAGTATGTCCCTTCAAAGCAAAGGTAAGTTTGCTTACCGTTCATTATTAAAGAGTTTGGATCCTTAAACCTAGGGTTCATCTCCTGTAATGCAATCCAGGTGTCACCTGGCCTTCTCTGTGCCACTCTGAAAGAACTGGGCCTAGGGGAACAAGTACAAGAAAACGCCGATGCCTTGGCTCCTGCAACTGTTGTGAGTGATAAAGTCCTTTTTGACTCCTGGTGAGTATACAGCTCACGCTGTGGGGATGTGAGGGCAAGACCATACAACAGTGGCTCGTAACCCGAGGACCTGGCTTGCCATGTACCTCAGTCAGCGTGACTACTAAGGGGCTATGGAGCATATTCCCAATACGATGAGTTATTAAAGCGGAAGACTGAGCGTCTTTTTAAAATTGATGCTGACTTTGTGGCATTGATATATAAGGAGAGCAAAACAGAAACTGCTTGAAATTCAAACCTAAATGGCTCAAGATTTGAGCTAAAGCTTGGGTAAGCCTAGGGATCTTACTTGAAGTTGCAGAATCTCTCAATCTCCACCCCTTTCCAAATGAAGATTAGACTCTCAGGCCCTGAGTCTCATTGCCTTCACTCAAATTTTCATTGCTCTCCTTCACCCAGCATCACAAAGACATTAAAGATGTTGCCTTGGTGAGATTAAAATGGTGTCTGAAGCATGAGCTGGGGGACCAGGTGCTGATTCTCAGCTGTGCTGTGACCCATGGGAGGACAGAGGCATGTGTGCCTACCTGCCAACGGGCCAGATGCTTGCCCGAGTACATAGGACTGAAAAGCAATTCATAACCCATGAAGGATAATAAGTAGATACTAAAATGCAAAGTTACTATGCACCTGGATTTAGGAGAATAAATGAAACATGGAAGAAGATACACCTGGAATGGGTGGAATGGATAGTAACGAGAATTTAAATAGTTCTTACGTGAGCAAGGCGTTGGCTGGCTTGTTCTATTTAGTTGATAATGTCCCAGGGACCCTTTTATTCCACAGTGAATTTGCACTAGGACGGGTTTTGAATGGCCCTACATAGTTCTCTTTGGATAAGTGCATCTTGATGAACACCTGTGGGTGGGCATACTTCCACACATGGGGATAACCTATGTTTTTGGTTACCTTCTGACCAGGAAAATGAGGACCCCTGCCCTTCCTCCTTCCCTTCTTTTTTGGCAAATAGCTATGAAGACATTTTTCAGCTCTAAGAATTTCTACTGTTACAGCAACATGAGGGGGAGTACGTCATATGAAGGCAAGAAGACGACAATGAAGTGGGTGTGTTACACTAAAAGCAGAAGAACTAGTGAAGAGCAGAAGAGATACAATCTTGAAGAACACTGGATATTCTCAGTTGACAAGCAGTAGCAATTTCTGGTGACCATCTATGGAATAAATAGTTTTTGTTGTTGTTTTTGGCAACAGGTTTTTTTTTCCATCTCTCTTTCTTTTCCTACTACCCTTTTTTTTTTTCTTTTTTTTTTGCGGTATGCGGGTCTCTCACTGTTGTGGCCTCTCCCGTAGCGGAGCACAGGCTCTGGACGCGCAGGCTCCGCGGCATGTGGGATCTTCCTGGACCGGGGCACGAACCCGTGTCCCCTGCATCGGCAGGTGGACTCTCAACCACTGCGCCACCAGGGAAGCCCTCCTACTACCCTTTTATCCCTACAAAGAATAAGAATTCCTGACACGATTTTTCACTTTTTGTCTCTCAGAATTTATATAAGGATTTACACCTACATCAAAGGTTACAAAGGCCAGTCACATAAAAAGAATCATTTGGACATTTAAATTTCAAACAGATACATTATTTTTATTTTCTTTATTTTAAATCAGCAAAGCTTGGGAAAAGGTTTACAAAGCCAAAGAGAACAATATATTAAAAGCTAATATTGGAACTGTACATGGTAGAAAGAATGTGCGATTTAGAAGCACTGAACCTGGGTTGTAGCTCTGACCCATCACTTAGTACTAACGTGACCTGAGGCAAGTCACCTCATTTCCCTAATTCTTACTTTCACCATCTGTGAAGTGGTAAAAACAAGATCTTCCTTACAGAGTTGTGGTGAGAATTTAGGAGAAAACATTTTTCACAAATTTCTTTGAAGAACTGTGCAAATAGTAATTCACTCTCATTATTATTCATTCGGTATATCCTTTACACAGAGGCTGTTTTAGCACTGCAGCGCGGAACACAACCCTGGCAATGTTAGTAGATTTCTATTTATTTTGAAGATTTCAACTGGGCCCAGTCTATCCACCCGTTTACTAATGAAGTCGTTTCTGTAGTCTAGGCTGGTTTTCCAAAGTAATGTGGAGAGCTGGATAATTACTGAATTTGGTTAAATATTAACGTATTTGGTGAGCATCTCCATGTACATAAATAATGTAAGACTGTCTTCGTAATAATAATTCAGGCCTCCAACATATTTAAAATGTGGGGAATACTTCTGGGCAGTATTATCCAAAATAAATGACTGACTTGACTCTTCACTTTTCAACAGACGCAATTTAGTCTTTGGGGGCAGATATGCAGAATTTTTCCGGGCACAGCCATGACGAAGCAAATAAAATCACAATGAATCATGGGAGGCCTGGAGGGGCCTCAGAGGCTACAGTCAGACAGAAAATTGTAACATCAACCTGGAGATAATGAATGTGTGCACGTACGGCCTCCATGCATTTATGTTTAATAATATTATAGTGATATGAAAAAGGCAGAAATAAGAAACATAAGGGATATTTTCAAACTATCTAAAATGTTAAGCTTTCTCTCAGTGCTAGAAAAGAAAAGGCACCAGCATTATTGCTAGTTTATGTTTTACTTTGGGACTTTGGCTTAAGTAGTACTAGGGACTTTCTAGGTTTAAAGTATTAAAGAACGGGTGAATAGAGCATCCTCATCCTTAGAGGATTTGGAAAATTTATGATCTTAGCTTGGCTTGGAAACTATAGAATAGAATATATTTTTAGCATAATAAATCTTTTCAATCCGTCCAAAAAATAGATCCATAGAAAGAGCAAACAGATGGAAGCCCATGTGCTGTTTTGTAACATGTCCAGGGTTTTAAGATTGGATAAACACTGAAACCCTGCAGGCGCAAATCTGTCCTTTCTCAAACGAAATCCTGAGATGGGGAGACCTGCTCTAATCAACTATGCACGTTAGAAAAAAATCCAGGAACTCTTTCCAACTTCTCTGCTTGGGCCATGTGATAAATGGCCTCCAAGCATGGACATTAATCCATTTCTTACTGATGAAAATATGCATAAGTACTTCTAGGATACTTATTACTGTAACAACCCAAGCACTCAGGATATTAGACCAAATAGAAAACTGCACTGAAATACTGTAAAAACTAGGTTATTTTCCCACATGTTCACATCGCGTTATTTAACAAGACACTACAATAATTTAAGGTTGTGAATGCGACTTGATTATATTTTTTCAACCATCAGTACTTGAGCTGAGTCCACATGAGAAAATTGGTTAGAAATGAACTTGTGTTTTTTGACCTTGTTCTCCCCTCACATATGTCATACTACTCCTCATGTCCACCTTTTTCTTTTTCTATGTGGTTGCAATTAAAACGATATTTTGTTGAAGAAAGAATAATATTCATTGGAATTTGAACGCACAGAACATAAAGTGAACTTTCCTAGGGAAGAAATGAGGCCTTTCCGAGACTCGTACCTCCAGCATTTGGAACCATAACCTATTTATAAATGTCAAGGAGGCATTCACAAATGTTTGCTGAATGATTAAGTGAATGAATAAGAAGTTGGCGGTTAGGATCTCTTTACAACTCTTGGGTGCTGGTGTAGCAACTGAGAGAGGTGTTTTTCTCATTTGTCCTTAATTTACTCATTTCTTTTAAGGTCATGGCTAAGGAAATGTTTGGTTAGAATTTTTCATCATGGCCGAGTATATAGGTTTAAACAATCTTTACGCTGTATTTTCAAGGGTAGATCTGGTTTCCTGAAGTAAAACAAAAATCCGGAACTTCCCTGATGGTCCAGTGGTTAAGACTCTGCGCTTCCAATGCAGGGGACGCGGGTTCCGTTCCTGGTCAGGAAACTAAGATCCCACATGGCACATGGTGCAGCCCAAACCAAACCCCGGGCCCCACGAATCCAACAGCTATCGGTACTTGTTTAAATGTGGCTAGTTACTATTGGGATAATAATTTATTCATTTAATCACTGCACACATTTATATGCCAGACGCAAGGGCTTCAAGGAATGAACATGTCACAGCCCTTCCACTGAGCAGCTCAGAGAGAGTGGAGATGATGTTCGGAGTGACACGTACATGGACAGCTACAAGTGTAGAGTTCCGTGATGGGGGAAACGCTGGGTACCGTGAAAAAAATGCCACTCAGCCTGGGTTAAGTGTGAGAAGCAGGAAGGCTTGGAAGAGTCTTGAAGGGTACAATCACTACATGTTCAGGGCAGGAATGGCCATCTGAGAAGGCACGGAGGAGATACGTAGTGCAATGTGGCTGGCGTAGAGGACTTACTTCTGGAAAAGAGGGCGGGGCTGAGACAGGGTGAGAAATGGGATGAGATGAGGCCAGACAGGCAAGCAGAGGTTAGAGCCAGAGATGAGCTTCAGGGGAAAAGCCAACTATAACTCTGCAACATCTGAGAGGTTCACTTTCTGCATTAGTAAGGAAGTAATAATAACTCAGTGGGAAGGTAAACATTCCAAGTGTAACCTAGCTGAAAGTGACTTGAATTCACTAGAAAAAAAAAAGAACTGAGATTGCTAATGTTATTAGGTCAGCTCACACATTGATTATTTAATGGATTAAGTATGGAAAAAAATCTCATGTCCAGTTGACTTCCCAAGATACATCCAAGTTACTTTTCTCCTCTTCCTTCTCCTCCTGAGCAAAGGATGCAAACTAAATTTACCAACAGCCAGCTTCCCTTACCTTCACCTATCATAAGAAGGTCAGGGCCTCCCTGGTGGCGCAGTGGTTGAGAGTCCGCCTGCCGATGCAGGGGACACGGGTTCATGCCCCGGTTCGGGAAGATCCCACGTGCCGCGGAGCGGCTGGGCCCGTGAGCCATGGCAGCTGAGCCTGCGCGTCCGGAGCCTGCGCGTCCGGAGCCTGTGCTCCGCAATGGGAGAGGCCACAACAGTGAGAGGCCCGCGTACGGCAAAAAAAAAAAAAAAAAAGTCAATCTTTCCCTGTTAAGTCAGATGCTATATTCCAAAACCAAACTGATTCTTGAATTATCTGATGTTACAGATATTCGAGCCAGTTTCCTTTCACAACAGTGGCAACCCATAGGTGACCATAATAGCAAAGAAATATTTAACGCCGTTTGATCCTTTCTTTGCAACATTCAAATATAAAACAAATACAGCAGAGAAGGAAAAAGCAAAAGTAACATAAAGATTCCACGTAGCTATTACTGTTGCATACATTTAGCTATCGTAAACGACACAGAAATTGTATAAAGGGAATAGGCAGCAACATATGTGGAAGTTATAGCTGAGAGCACTCTGGCTTTTAATTTAGTGTTCAAAATTACTGACTAGTCAGATAAGGAAACTGATTCCTTTCAAAACATGGTTTTTTTTCCTGCAATATCATTTCTCAACAGGGAAGAAAACTTTGAATCATTTATTTCACCCCCCACCCCAATTAAGTCTTCTATATCCTTTAAAAAGAAAAATCTCTAAAGACAGAGAGATTTACCATCCTTGGTAACCTAGATACACATTCTCAGGATATATCTAAAATAATCCCTCATGCTACAATTTAAACTTATTTCCTTTTATTCTTTCCTCGGTGAAGTAAGGGAACCGCTGTCTGCAACCCTTGTCATATGTTTGAAAACTATTCTTATCACCCCTCAGTCTTCTCTTCTATAAGTAGAATACTCCTCTTGCCTTTCCTTACTGTTCACAGATATCAAAAATTTTACTCCGTTTTTACTTTTGTTAGGGTGGGAAACTCCAATGTGTGGACCTTCTGCTCTAGTTGGATTTGAGCTACATGGAATCCAACTGGGGAAGAGTCAATAATTTGCAGTTTCTACTTCTGCTATTCCTATCATACAGCTGTTAGAATCAGACTCTTCCTGACTCAGCTTTGACTGAAGTACCAGCGTGATAAATACTGGATACAAAGTAAGTGTAAGAAAAATTTGCATATGAGATTTCTAGAGAAAAATCTGTGATGCTAAGACCCACAGCAAATCAGAACCTTGAAAAGGGAGTTAGATACATTACACCATATACAAATATTACCTCAAAGTAGATCAAGACCTAAAACTATAAAACCAATAGAAGAAAACATAGGGGAAAAGCTTTGTGACATTGGGTGAATTCTTGGATATGACACCAAAAGCTTTGGCAACAGAAAAAAATAGATCAGTTGTACTACCTCAAAATTAAAAACTTTTGTGTATCAAAGGACACCACCAACAGAGTGAAAAGACAGTCCATGGAACGGGAGAAAATATTTTCAAATCATATATCAGATAAGGGATTGATATCCTGAATATATAAAGAACCTCTACAATTCAACAACAACAACAGAAACCTGATTAAAAATGGGTAGAGGATTTGAATAGACATTCCTACAAAAAAGATGTACAAATGGTCCATGCACACGAAAACCTCACTAGTCATTAAGGAAATGCAAATCAAAACCACAATGAGGGCTTCCCTGGTGGCGCAGTGGTTGAGAGTCCACCTGCCGATGCTAGGGGACGTGGGTTCGTACCCTGGTCCGGGAAGATACCACATGCCGCGGAGCGGCTGGGCCCGTGAGCCATGGCCGCTGAGCCTGCGCGTCCGGAGCCTGTGCTCCGCAACGGGAGAGGCTACAACAGTGAGAGGCCCGTGTACCACACACACACACACACAAAACCACAATGAGATACCGCTTTACACTCATGATGGTTGCTATTATAAAAAAACAAAAACAAAACCAGAAAATAACAAGTGTTGGGGAGATTGTGGAGAAACTGAAATGCTGTCCATTGTTGGTGGGAATGTGAAATGATGCGGCCACGGTGGAAAATGGTATGGTGATTCCTTAAAAAATTACAAATAGAATTACCATATGATCCAGCAATTACACTTCTGAGTGCACACCCAAGGAAGTGAAAGCAGGGACTTAGACGTTTGTACCCTCATGTTCATAGAAGCATTATTCACAATAGCCAAGAGATGGGAGCAACCCAAAGGTCTACTGATGGATGAATGGGTAAAGAAAATGTGAAATGGAATACTATTCAGCTTTAAAAAAAGGACATTTGGACACATGCTACAATATGGATAAACCTTGAAGATATTTTGCTAAGTGAAATAAGTCAGTCACAAAAGGACAACTATCGTAGGACTGCGTTCACATGAGGTTCCTAGCATAGTTAAATTCAAAGAGACAGGAAGCAGACGGTGGCTGCCAGGGACTGTGCGGAGGTGGGAATGGGGAGTCAGTGTTTAGCAGGTACAGAGTTTGAGTCGGGGAAGATGAAAAGTTCTGGAGATGGATGGCAGTGATGCTTGCACAGCAATGTGAATATACGTAAGGCCATAGACCTGTACACCTAAAAATAGTTAAAATGGCAAATTTCATATTATGTATATCTTACGAGAATGAAAAGAAAGAAAAGAAAAGGAATCAGAGTGTAGAAGAGAGAGAAAGGGGGTTGTGGGCAGGCCCTTTAGATTCAGGCTTGCCCTGGGTCCCCACCCACTCCCCCCATCCCGGGAGCTGCAGTCTCTTACACTGCCAGTCTAGTGGGGGGCGGGCAGCTGTGGGACATGCCACAACCGGGACACCATGAACCAGCATATCCAGAGAAGACTCACTGCTTTGGTCTCAGGACCATAAAACTGCTGCTTTAAGATGAGTACTTGCAGAGTTTGGGGGACAAGGGACATGAGTGAGCCTGTGGTCCAAGCAGGAGAGAGGGCTGCTGGATTTTCTTAGATATCACCCACCAGTCCTGTCTCAGGGGCAGGAGGACCCCAGCAGCGACGGTCTTCAGGCACAACACAGGGTGATGGCCGAGCCCAGGGAGGGACCAGCGGGCTGGGGTGGGAGGGCCAGGGAATAGGGCAGGAGAATCCAGCAGGGGTCCTCCAGAGAGTCATGGACACAGAGGTGCGAGAGAGTCAGCTTTTAAACATCTGCCAGGCCAGGAAGCATGGAGCCGGCTTTCAGGGGTGCTAGTTCAAGTAAGAACTGCCTTATTCCCTTGTCTCTCTCCTTGACCGGTGGCGAGTGGACACAGGAAAGTGGGGGGGGGGGCAAGGTGGCTCAAAGCAAGCTAAGCCCAGAGAGCAGATTCAAGCAACTTCTGAGTGTCAACTAGTACCTTAGACCCTACTCTCTCATGTCTCAATTAAGACAGCCACATGACGTGGCTACCTCTGAGTGAGCAGAAAAATTATGGGGTCTGTGGAGAAGAGGAATATTACTTACAATGCCTAGAGTTCAAAGGGACAGCAGGAGACAAAAATATAGCTGCCTTTTGATCATCAACCACTGCCAAGATGGGGGCTCCTGCACAGTCCTTGAAGGACCCATGCAGGCTTCTTGGAAACCCCCCTAGAGGGGAAAGTGAAGCCAGTGGTCCCCAGGGCAGCATCTGGGTTGAGGTCTGGTCTCATGTGTGTGTTCTCTGTGTCACCTGTGAACATTTACTTAATTTCTTTGAGGCTCGATTTCTTACTTGGTGAAATGGAACTAATTATAGTATCTGCCACCTTGATGGTTTTTAGAATTAAGTGAGACAATGAAAGTAAGTGCTGAATAAATGTGAGCTATAAGGATTATTATGGGTAGAAAAAAAATTGCAGGTGTCGGCCTTTAGAGAATTTAGATTCCAGCAAAGATTATCATGAAACTTTTATCTGCAAACCTGGAAACTGGCATTTGACAGGGACTTGGAAGCAGAGGACGTATGATAGGCATTGAAGTCCCAAGTCCATTTAACTCAGATCAGCCTTGACTGGGGCCCTGCCACGAGCAAGTCCTTTGCTGGGCCCATCTGGGGGATGGTGTCTGTGCACAGACTTCAGGAGCCGTGGAGAACCTGCTTCTCTTTGGCTGGATTTGCTTCATAAAGCCTTTTCCCATGGCAACAGGGAAGCACTTGGAAAGTACTGCAGCTGACACTGTGAAAAATGTCACCTCTCCCAAGGTACTTGAAATTGCACAGCATGACTCATGGTGGCTTTCTCTTTCAGGCTATCTGCTGGATCATAAATGTTGAGCAAACAGAGGGTATTAGAGAGGTTCCTAAGTTACAGAGATGCCTTATGAGGGAGAGAGCAGGTTCATGAAAGCGGAGATGAAGGATTTGCAAAATGACTGGCTTCGGATATGAGGGAGTGCTTGGGAAGTGAACAAATATCCCGCACCTGCTTTTAAAATTTTTACTTAATATTGGAGTATAGTTGATTTACAATACTGTGTTAGTTTCAGGTGTACAGCAGTGATTTAGCCATACATATACATATATTTATTCTTTTTTGGATTCTTTTTCCATATAGGTTATTACAGGGTATTGAGTAGAGTTCCCTATGCTATACAGTAGGTCCTTATTGATTATCTATTTTATATATAGTAGTGTGTATATGTTAATCCCAACCTCCCCACCTGCATTTTTTTGGGAGCCAGGTACTGGTCTAGGCTCTGGGAGATCCGTGGTGGACTAGATGGATAGGGTACCATACTCCAGTGAGCTGGTGAGGGACACAGTGGGAGACAGACCATTCCACATAAATAAATATCCCACAGCTTTGGGTGACGTGTTGGTAGCATTTAAACTGAGCTGTGAATGACATGAAGGATCTAGGTCTTGGAAGGATCCTGGCAAAGACCATCCCAGTCACACAGAAGAGCTAGAGGTCAGAGAACGAAGAAGGTGTCTGAATCCCGAGGACCACATACGAAGCTTGGATTTTATTCTAAGTTTGATAGAAAATCATTCAAGAGTTTCAAACATTGAAGTGACATAACCTGATTTATAGTCACTCAAAAAAGATCACTGTGGCTGCTACTGAAGATTGAACTGGGTAGAAGGTAGAGGGTAGGGTAGTAAGAGAGATTGAATTGTCCAAATGATAAATGGTGGTGCTTGGACTAGGATGGTAGAGGTGGAGGGAAGTAAGCAAGACATCTGACCGCACTTGCTTCTTTCCAAGCAAGGTAAGAACGCCTCACACAACACTTAAGGATACTGCCGATAGCACAGAATCTGAAGATACTGCCTCAGACTTGTTCTCTACTCTTTCACCTCTGTGGCTTGTCTTTGCAACTAGATTGTCACATCATTCAATACACAGATACCACGCACTTGGCATGTGTGTGGCACTGGGCCTCCCCACCAAGGAACTTACCAGCAAAGAGGGAACATAAGACAAATGCACAACTAACCAGCAAACAATACAGGATATGACAAGTGCCGGCAAGGCAAAAGTATCAGTCTTGTTAACTGAGAAAGGGCAGCAGCTACAGGTACACACTGCTATTCCCTGAAGAATGGCCCTTTACAGTGACCTACAAGTCACCAGACAGTTTCAAGGAGGGTGGTGACATGATCAGATTAGCAAATAGATTGGAGAGGGGCAAAAATGGTGTTGGCAGGCTGGCGGTAGCCTAGGATGAGATGTTGGTGGGGGGCAGTGGGACGAAGATGCAGGAAAGGGGGTGAGTGTGAGATATATTTAGGTGGTGAAAACCACCTTAGTCACTGGACTTGGCAATTGATTGGACAGGGGGAGGGGCTAAGGAAGAAGCAAGAGGAAAGGATGACTGCGTGGTTTCCTTTCTCTCTCTCTCTCTTTCTCTCTCTCTCTCTCTCTCTCTCTCTCTCTCTCTCTCGCTTTTTCTTCCTTTCACTTTTGTTGTAAAGAAGGATCAATGACTGCTTATAGAAGGTGAATTTAATGGGACTACATTTTATTAATCGTTGTCTAGTTTTCCCAATTCCGTACACTGTGGGGCTCAGGGTGTGTGTGTGTGTGTTAACTGAGGAATCAGTTTAGTGGAGTGTAGAAACTTCCTTGGGATGAGATCATTAGCTTCAAATTCTTTAATAAATTCTGGTATTTCACTTTCGTGTAAAACGTCAACAGCTGTATTACATAGTTGCTATTATCTACAGTAGAAACTGAGGTTCAGAGCAGCTTAGTGTCATCCAAGGTCATCTGGCTATAAGGGGTTGGAGCTAGGATTTGAACTTAGGTCTTTGCACCTGAATTTGCTGTCTCCCCACCCCCTCCCAGTGTTGTACAGGTCTTCTTCAGTCCTGTGTTAGAATACGAACAGAGTAATAACAGGACTAGTCGTTAGTCATATTAATAATAACTACTACACATTTATTTAATACTTTTTAAGAACAGATCAGGAGGCTTCACAGGCAAACGCAACAATCCTGACAACATCCCTCATGAGTACATAGGGGCCAGGATGATGGTTCTTGGTACCAGATGAGAATGTGAATAGGAGGGTTCAGTGAATATTCATGGTTAAAGGCAAGTCATAATAGGACAAAGCCACTAACTTCTTTGTTTTGTCTGTTAAGAGAATATTGTCTTTGAGAAATGAAATTTGAGGAAGAAAATATAATCCTGATTCAGTGGGTAGGGGTATTTAAATCTCTAAGAAAAGAATGCTAGAACATGCTAAGGAATACTATAATAAAACCTTAGTAGATGACACTTCTTTTCAAGGATATTAGAAAAAAATATATTTGGCTTGTATGAAAAGGATGAATAAGAATAGAAACATGCCCTGGACTTTGTAGCAAGAGCGTCTCAAAGGAAGGAGATCGTGTTGAGAAGAAACTAGCAAAACCAATGAACTTTAGCAAAATAGGATGGTTCTGTCTGAATAAGTCAGAATGAGTGAAATGGAAGATTATTATAAACTGATCTGATAGAGGGAATCAAAAGTGGGTAATAAATTTAGAGAGGATAAGCTGAACAGTTTAGAAAACTTCAAGAGGTAAAGAAAATAGTATTATTTTAATTCAAGGGGGCAGAATTAGAGGTATAAATAATTAGAAATTCGCTACGATGCTATTTCACAAAGTAAGAGAACCGAAAAGTTCAAACTACCACAGAGCAAAAAAAGTCATAGCTCAGCTATAGGCAAGCATTTCTAGATGCAATTTTGCAACAGAGAGACAGATAAAGGCAATGTAACTATGTGAAAATTATGCCTTTTTTTGAAGTCTGGAATTGAAAATCCCACCTTGAACATGTTTGAGGAGCCTACCCTGGAAATCCCATATATTTAGAGAAATTCATTGTGCAAATTAGTTGGAAAGGAGTTCATGGAATAAATATACTTCTTAGGGAAACGGAAGAGTTGATTTGTGAAGCTGTTTATTCAAAAGATATCATTTACTTATGACAAAAATTATTTGTAATAAAAAGAGAGATATGATCCAGTATTTGCTGAGGACTTACAAACTGATAGAAATGTATTTGTGAGAAAAGTAACCATACAAAGAAGTATATGATTTTATGCAAGTTGAATGAAATAAACAAGGCTTTGGCTGGATCAGAGCGGGTGAGAGCTTAAGGAGGATACCTTCTGGGGGAGGAGGGCTTTGCAGTAGGATGAAAAAAGATGGGCAGTATTTGGAGAGTTGGAAAGGAAGTCAGAGGGCCATTACAAGATGGGAATGTGTCTTGAGTAGAAGAGCACAGGCCACATGTAAGCGCTGCTTTGGGAACCAGGAGAAAAAACCAGCCAGGTGGAGTAGAAGCTTCTTGGTAGAAGACACAGGTCATTGGTGTCAATATAGCAGGGGTTGGATATGAGACTGAGTTTGGAATTTATTTGATAGCAATGGAGAACCACTGAAAAATTCAAATAACAGTATAAATAGATGAGAATAATTTGAAGCCCCATGCAGGGTGACTTGCGAGGGAAGTGATGGGTGGCAGAACTCAGTGAGACGGGTGCTATGATGATAAAAAGAAGAGCAGGGCTTCCCTGGTGGCGCAGTGGTTGAGAGTCCGCCTGCCAATGCAGGGGACACGGGTTCGTGCCCCGGTCCGGGAAGATCCCACGTGCCGCGGAGCGGCTGGGCCCGTGAGCCATGGCCACTGAGCCTGTGCGTCCGGAGCCTGTGCTCCGCGACGGGAGAGGCCACAACAGTGAGAGGCCCGCGTACTGCAAAAAAAAAAAAAAAAAAAAGCAGTAATCATTCAAAAAGAAAGTGGTAAGACATTTGGTGGCTGACCTTGGAAGAATCACTGTTTTCTGTTGACTTTGTCTCTGACTTTGTCTGTTATCCCAGCCTGATTGTTACCAGGGTGAGTTTTACTTTCTCTGTCCTGGGTTTTACTCTCCATTCTATCACTGGGGAATCTGAGACCCATAAGAAGGGTTTCACACTACTGGTAAGTAGTGGAGCCTGGATTCGAACCTGCAGTTGTTTAGGTGTCAGGTTGGGAGGGTCTACACTAGAAGATAAGATAGAGGGGAGAGGAGCTGTGAATAAAAGGACTGGAAAGATTTGATTAATCAAATGTGAGGAATGAGAGCAAAGACACTGAACAAACACAGTGTCTCTTGGTACATGGTAGGTGTACCAAGGAGTGTATCAGGAGGGACAGAAGAGGAAGAATTTTATGTTAGGCTACTGAAGGGAAATGTACAGCCTAAAGATTAGCATCAGATTTAGAAGATAAAGCATTTCTAAAATATCACCATAAAATATATTCACTCAATGTCAATTAATTGAAAAACTTACATCATAATTACCTAAAAGATTTTCCCACCCACCTGGCTCAGAACTATGTTAGTTCATATTACTTTGTCCTTACAATAGCGATATGTATGAGGTATCACCTCACAGCAGTCAGAATGGCCATCATCAAAAAATCTACAAACAACAAATGCTGGAGAGGGTGTAGGAGAAAAGGGAACCCTCTTGCACCGTTGATGGGAATGTAAATTGATACAGCCACTATGGAGAACAGTATGGAGGTTCCTTAAAAAAATAAAAATAGAATTACCATATGACCCAGCAATCCCACTACTGGGTATATATCCTGAGAACACCATAAAGAGTCATGTACCACAATGTTCACTGCAGCTCTATTTACAATAGCCAGGACATGGAAGCAACCTAAGTGTCCATCATCAGATGAATGGATAAAGAAGATGTGGCACATATATACAATGGAATATTATTCAGACATAAAAAGAAACGAAATTGAGTTATTTGTAGTGAGGTGGATGGACCTAGAGACTGTCATACAGAGTGAAGTAAGTCAGAAAGAGAAAAACAAATACTGTATGCTAACGCATATATAGGGAATCTAAAAAAAAAAAAATATATGGTTCTAAAGAACGTAGGGGCAGGACAGGAATAAAGACACAGATGTAGAGAATGGACTTGAGGACACAGGGACAGGGAAGGGTAAGCTGGGACGAAGTGAAAGCATGGCATGGACTTATATATACTACCAAATGTAAAATAGATAGCTAGTGGGAAGCAGCCGCATAGCACAGGGAGATCAGTTCGGTGCTTTGTGACCACCTAGAGGGGTGGGATAGGGAGGGTAGAAGGGAGACGCAAGAGGGAGGAGATATGGGGATATATGTATATGTATAGCTGATTCACTTTGTTATAAAGCAGAAACTAACACACCATTGTGAAGTAATCATACTCCAATTAAGATGTTAAAAAAAAAAAAAGACCTTGACCCAAATTAGGAAATAGTGAAAATTTAAGGCCTAGATTTAATAGAGGTCCCATTAAAAAAAAAAAAAAAAAAAAAGACGATGTGTGTAGGAGGTATGACTGCATTTCCCAGGTGAGCCCCAGGAAGTTAAACTGACATTTTCAAAGTCACAGAGCAAATCAGGAGTGGAACAAGGATTGCATTGGTTTTATATGCTGCCCGTTGTATAATTATTCCAAATCAAATTCTCTCCTAAGGTACAAAGAATATTGGACTTGAAATGAGTCTTGATGCATTTTAGTAGGAGTAAGAGATTTAAATTTAGCAAGTTATTTGACTGTCAGAAAAAAAATCTTGGCATTAGTAAAGAAGTTATATAATATTTTTGTTCCATACTACAGTGGTAGGCCATGATATTACTTCTTTTTTTCATTTTTGTTAGAGGATCATACATTTGCTTTGCCTACAAAGAGAATGGCTGCAGGAATTGTTCCCACTTTGAGTTAGAATAGCAGCACATTTTAAGCGTGAAACTCGGAGGCATGAATCTGGCATTAAATTATGGGCCATTAACTCCATTGGGTAAAGCTGTATATCATATCTGTCCTTCCACACATTTGTTCATTTGTAAAATAACAATACTGTTAGTCAATCCGTCCTCCCCTACTCAAATTTCCCATTTGATGACAGAGGATACATCCATGAAGATGTTTATGAAACATTTTATTGGCACAGAATTTGATATAATCTATGAATTTTTTTTTACTAAATTAGATTTAAAAACATGATAGAGAATGTGCATAAAAACATGTCCAGCAGTATTGTGATGAGAAAATGGACAGATTTCTATAAGGAGAGAGTTGCAAGGCACTCTAATCAGCTTCACTTTTTATCCATCACCAAGGAATCCCCAATAAAACTGGATGGACAAGGCTTCAGACCCAGCACAGGCCCCATAGTCGGGGAGTCTGCCCCACGACAGGACACTCGCCCGAGTGAATCGCCCCTGAATTGGCAGGCGATTCTTAACCACTGCACCACCAGGGAAGTCCAATTCCTTGGGCTTTTGTTGGGAAAGTTACTGAAAAGAATGTTAATGCGATAGGTGGAGACTGACTATTGCAGAGTCCAATGAGGAAGGGACGTAGAAATCTCATCAGCCACCACCAAAGAAGTAGAGAAATGATGACATCTCCCTTTTCGTAAGAGCAGAAACTCTTCACACCAAAATCCGAGATATTATTGAGTCACAAGCTGGGTTACTCTGCTTCCTCCGAAGGCATTATAGAAAAATCAGTGACTATTTGGGAAGTTCTGCCATGTCTTTTTAAGATGCCAGTTACAGTATGCATCGCTTGTTTTCCAGTGTCTATAGGCTAGGCCTTGAATAAACCTGCTGAATGAGGCGGAAGTGCTGGGAGAGAAGGAGAGAGCAAGGCTATTTTAAGTACCACTTGTCATAGCCCTAACCGAGGTTTTGCTCTATGAATCACAATTTGCTCCTTCAGAAATATAAAACCATTGAGAACTCATCACAGCAGAAACTTTTATTCATTCAAAATCCTTTCAAGTCTTCTCCGGGGACAGTGGTTTTTTTTCTTCCCCTTGGAAGATCATTTTTCTGCAGGTTGCAACCTCCTTCAGTATCTAACACACTAGGATGTATGACAGTTGGGTTTAAGAATTCTCCAACTTCGCACTCTGGTCAGAATGGCCATCATCAAAAAATCTACAAACAATAAATGCTGGAGAGGATGTGGAGAAAAGGGAACCCTCTTGCACTGTTGGTGGGAATGTAAATTGATACAGCCACTATGGAGAACAGTATAGAGGTTCCTTAAAAAACTAAAAATAGAACTATCATATGATCCAGTGATCCCACTACTGGGCATATATCTGGAGAAAACCATAATTTGAAAAGATACATGCAACCCCAATGTTCACTGTAGCACTATTTACAATAGCCAGGACATGGAAGCAACCTAAATGTCCATTGACAGAGGAATGGATAAAGAAGATGTGGTACGTATGTACAATGGAATATTACTCAGCCATAAAAAAGAATGAAATAATGCCATTTGCAGCAACATGGATGGATCTAGAGACTGTCGTACTAAACGAAGTAAGTCAGACACAGAAAGACACATATCATATGATATCACTTATATGTGGAATCTAAAAAAAGGGTACAAATGAACTTATTTACAAAACAGAAATAGAATCACAGATGCAGAAAGCAAACTGATGGTTACTGGGTGGAAAGGCTGGGGGGGTGGATAAATTGGGAGATTGGGATTGACATATACACACTACTATACATGAAATAGGTAACTAACTAATAAGGACCTCCTGTATAGCACAGGGAGCTCTACTCAATATTCTGTAATGGCCTATATGGGAAAATAATCTAAAAAAGAGTGGATATATGTATATGTATAACTGATTAACTTTGCTGTACCCCTGAAACTAACACAACCTTGTAAATCAACTATACTCCCATTAAAACCAACTTTGGATATTTGCAGAATTCATTGACCTCTTCACTGCAGCCATGGTCAGGGGATAGAAAAGCCCTCCTCAGACATACAAAGTCCTGGACCTTCTCTGTGTGAAAGCAAGTCATAGAGGCCCACTATCGATCTGGTTTGTTTTTTCACGTGGAAAGGAGTAAACAATGTATTTAATTTCACTTCCTTTTTAGCAGAGGTTTCAAAAATAAAGGTGCTTCTAGAATTTGTAATGGAAGAACTCCATTAATAAGGGGAAAGAGTTGTGGTTTTAGGGTGAACTTGATAGGGTATTCCTTAAGGAAAAGACATTATTCATGAATTCAGATCACGAAACTACCAAAATGTTCAGCACATCTATACAATCTGATCAAACCGTTTCAGAGGCACATTTCCATTTAATTCATCTGCTGCCAGGCTACTTGAGAAAAATGCTGTATTTTGTGCATATTTTGGACTAACTGCTTCAAAACCTTGACGATATGTTTAGTTTGCATAAATCAGGCAAAACATATTTTGTTTTGTTCAGCATGCTCTGAACTTTCACAGTTATTTCATTATCTGTTCAGATGGTCCCTCAGCCTTGCTTCAACTGAAAGGGAAATTGTAAATGTTGTTAAAATAAAACCAGGCTGATGCATTGGCAGCTGTGCAATTTGCAAAGGACCCGGGTTCAGGGATCTAGCTTAAATCCAAGAAGCTTATCTTCACTAACTTCTCACGGTAATGAGCATTACTGTTCATTACATTTTGCAGAAATCTGTCCAATCTTTCCTCTTTAAGGAAATCTATTTTCATTTTAGAAGGATCCATCTTATCCCAGCTTCCCTTCTTGGTCTCAAGCATGGCTGATTATGTTTTCTTCTCTCTATAAAATATCCTAACATTTGTCCTACTTACGGTGATCTAACTTTGAGTCATTTAATTGTGACAAATGTATATTCCTTATTTTCTATTATTATCTTTTACATTACATTACATTATCTTTTAAAAAGAGTTTTTTTTATTAAAAAAACTGTATTCAAGTATTTTTTTCTTTTATATTATGCTGGTTTCTCCGTACCTTTGTTTAGTTCTGACAAACTTTTAATATTAACATATCAGTTTTGGGGTTTGCTCTCAGCGTTTTAGGAAATTCTTCACGCCCTCTCCTGACTTCCTTAGGGACAGAGTTGGTCTTCTCATTCTCTCTCCTTCTCTGCGGAACCCTTTGTGCAAAATTTTCCTTTAGGACAAGAAATCTGGGATAATGGAACTAGATCTTAACACCTCCCCCTTTATTTTAAAACATAAGATATGAAAGATAAGATTTGGAGATTAGTCAATAAAAACCAAAGGAAAGTATTAACCTAGACGGTGTGTTTGTGCATTCATGTGTTCGACCAATATTTACTGAGTAGCTCAGGTGCTGTGATAAGCAACGGAGAACAATGGTCAAAGGTCCCTGCTTTCTCTGAGTGAGCAGTCCATGAGGGATAAAGACAAATAAATAAAACGCTGATAAGTGCTACTAAAAAAGAAAGTACACATTATTATATTTAATACTTTACCTTTAAGAATTAATAGAATGGGATAAAACCTAATTTTCCTATCTTTTTAGCCCTCATGTCTGAATGTATTCTGGGGAGAGTTTGCACTAAAAAATTAAAATATTCATTAGAGACCATTTCAGATCATTCCAACTCTTCTGCTTCTGTCTCTTTCATTTCCATCTTCTTCCCTCCCCAGTATAAAAGGAGGATACGATCAGTATTTGCTTTAATGTCTCGAGCTGCTTGTCACTCTTACCCGGGGAGACTTTGTTAAACAGCACTGATCCTGGTGGAGTAGACTTTCTACAATTTAAAGTGCACATTTTTTGAAACTCCCTCCTCATGACCTTTAACTTACCAGGAATTCTCCAACCTCAATGAAAAACTCTGTTTCCTTTCTCTGCTCTGCTTAAGTCCTCTTTATTGACTTTCCCATTGACTTCTTTCATTCTTCAGTAATTACTACAGTTCAACCCACTGTTTTCTCTGTAATTCACAAACTATTCTTTGGCTCATTACCTTGCATTATTTATGTGGGACAATGATTATTCCACACCCGTAGAGATGTCATTTATTAGAACTATGGTGTACAGAATGAAGCAGCAACGTTACAACTGGAAAACATTTTTAAACCTAAGAAGTGCACCATGATAATGTTCGGACTTTGCCCAGTATTGACTGAAATGAAAATTGGCTTCAGTAAGATGATGTTTTTCCTCTGAAAGAATGAAATCTTTGACTACTTGAAAACTTTCCATTCCTTTTATTGAAAAAAAAACAGTGAGTCCTTTCATCAAAATTAGCCAAAGCTTTACTAAGCACTGAAACTAACCTTCATGTGTGGCTTGCACAGAATGGCTAAAATGATAATGATAGACATTAGCAGGTATTGATGAAGGTACAGAGCAAATGGAACTCTGTACACTGCTGGGGGGATTGTAAATGAGCATAACCACTCCGGAAGACCGGTCGGCAGTACCTATAAAAGGCGAACATCTGCCTAGCCTATGACCTAGGAATTCCACTCCTAGGCGTAGACCCAATAGGAAGACGATGAAAAATCATGGACAAGAATGCTTATGGCAGTATGAGAATCTATTATAGCTCCAAACTGAAAACTACCCATGTAAGAACAGATAAATAAATTGTGGTATATTCATACATGTAATACTACACTGCAATGAGGACTGAATTAACATATAGGAACATGGCTGAATTTCACAAACGTAATATTGAACAAAGGAAACCAAATACAAGAAAAAAAGCATACCTTACATGATTTTATTTACATCAAGGTAAAAAATAGGAGAGTACTCACTGGAGGGCAGTTGAGGGGGCTGAGGGTTACATGAGTGTGTTTAGTTTGTGAAAATTAATCAAGTTATCTGTTTTTTGGTGTGTGTGTACTTTTCTGTATAATTCTTCTACTAAATTTACAAGGAGAGGGAAAGAATGGGAGAGAGAGAAAGGTGAGAGTGAATGAGAGAATGTGAGAGAGAGAGGCAGACAGACACTGGTGAAGAAACAAGCTAATCTCTTCACTGACTGCATTTCAGGTAGATACGCAGACAAAGGAGTAAAACTGACAAAGTTTATTTTATTTTTTTTAATTAATTTATCTTATTTTGGGTCGCGTTGGGTCTTCATTGCTGTGCGCGGGCTTTCTCTGGTTGCAGCGAGCGGGGGCTACTCTTCGTTGAGGTGCACGGGCTTCTCATTGTGGTGGCTTCTCTTGTTGTGGAGCACGGGCTGTAGGCGGGCAGGCTTCAGTAGTTGTGGCACGTGGGCTCAGTAGTTGTGGCACATGGGCTCAGTAGTTATGGCTCATGGGCTCTAGAGTGCAGGCTCAGTAGTTGTGGCGCACCAGCTTAGTTGCTCCGTGGCATGTGGGATCTTCCTGGACCAGGGCTCGAACCCATGTCCCCTGCATTGGCAGGCAGATTCTGAACCACTGCACCACCAGGGAAGCCCAAGTTTACTGTTGACAATCCTTTCTTTCCCTTTTGGGACCTCCTCACTAATCTCACTACCATGAATTTACAATCTTTACTGTTTCTTTTTCTGTACTACAATTACCATCAGGTGGTATTATAGGTTTTTTTTGTTTTTGTTTGTTTGTTTTTTGGCCACGTGGCATGTGGGATCTTAGTTCCCCAACCAGGGATCAAACCTGGACCCCAGCAGTGAAAGCGCAGAGTCCTAACCACTGGACAGCAGGGAAGTCAAAAGAGTTTGAAAAGGAATAGATACATGTATATGTATAACTGAATCACTTTGCTGTACACCTGAAACTAACACAACATTGTTAATCAACTCTACTCCAATATAAAATTAAAAAGTTAAAAAAAATAAAATTACCGTCAGGAACAGATGTCCACCAATCATTTCTTTCCAAGTGTAGACAAAAAGGGTGTTCCATCTCTCCCAGGGGCAGCTTCATTTCAAGACTCACAATGTGAAATAATAAGTCTTTAGTCACCTACTGAAGGAAATTCAGCAGCTGGAGGCAAGTTTAGGGGGTTAGGGCTCCTGAAATCGCATTGGTTAGGCTTGTGCCTGCCATTCTCATGAGTAACCCCATCATTGATGGAGCGTAGTTCACCGTTTTCTTTAACAAATCATTCTTTATACTTTTATTATAGAAACTAATAATTCCGTTTTGTAATATATTACTGACATGCTTATCACATCCATGACACGCTTATCACATCCCAGTTCCTTGAAGGCTGGGACCATCTTTCATTCATCCCTTTATCTCCAATGACGAAGCACAGTGTTTGATGTGTAGTAGGCAATCCATCAAGCCTGCTGGGAATTTTACCATATCACTGAAGATCATCTAGTTCCCATGCAATTTATACTTCTCCAAGACACAGAAAAATAAAGAACCCTCCCAAATTCTTTATGTGATGTGTCTGTACAACATGCATACCGAAATCTGGCAAGCACTGCACAAAGAAAACTAGAAATCAACAGAACTCATGCATATAAATGTAAACATCCTTTATCAAGTAGGAACAGCTAGGATCTGGTAACACATTAAAACAGTAAAACTTCATGACTCAGTAGAGATTATTCTGGAAATACAAAGATTGGTATTAGGGAATGTATTAATATCACTTATCACATTTACAGATTTAAGGAAAACACGATCATCTCTGTAGACACAGAAAAGGTAATTGTCTAGGTCCAGGAACTTTTTTTTTTTTTTTTTTTTTTTTTTTTGGGGTATGCAGGCCTCTCACTGTTGTGGCCTCTAACGTTGTGGAGCACAGGCTCCGGACACGCAGGGCTCACGGGCCCAGCCGCTCCGCGGCATGTGGGATCTTCCCGGACCAGGGCACGAACCCGTGTCCCCTGCATCGGCAGGTGGACTCTCAACCACTGCGCCACCAGGGAATCCCAGAAATCAACAGTATATAAATACAAGTTAGAAGACATAATGAAAGAAAAGACCCCATTTAGAATAGTACTCCCAAAGATAAAACTTAACGGGAAATGTGGAAAGTTAGATGAAAACTTTAAGACATTTCTGAAGGACACAAAATAAAACTTAATAGATGGAAAAAAATCTCATGTATTTGGAATCAGAATACATGGCAACAGAAAGCTGTCATTCCTCCTAATGGAGTTTATGAAGTTAATGTAATCCTAATAAAAATATCAATGAGTTTAAAGAAACGAAACTAGCTGATTCTAAAGTCTATATGGAAAAGCAAACAAACAAGGAGAGCCAGGAAAATTCTGAGAAAGAAGAGAGATTAAATGGGACTAACGCTACCAGATGTTACAACACACTATGAGGCCTTCATAATTGAATCAATGGGATATAAGCACATGAATAGGTAGACAGACCAATGGAAGAAGATTAAGAAGAATAGACCCCATCACTTACAGGTCTTTGTATATAATAAACGTCACGTTATTGGGGTAAGGGGTCAGCCACGTGAAAAAGGAGAGCTGGATCCATTTATGACAGGATAAATTCCAGATGGGCCAAAGATTTAAGTGTTGAAAATAAATGAAACCATAACAGGTCTAGAAGAAAAGGACAAAATACCTTTATAAACTTGGAATGGGGAAAGCCAATTTAAATTCTGACTCAAAATCAGGAAGGTTAAAAAAAACAAAACTAAACTAAACACAGAAAAGAAAACAGATGGAAATCTTTCCTTACTTGTTCCAGATAACTGAAGCTTATTTCGTTACATAAGATGTTAGTAGAAAAAGAAATGTTTGGAAAGATAGGATAATAGATAACACAAATATAATTGGGACAGGCCTCTTTTCATGAGATGACGATGCTCACCATTTCTCTTTGCTTTTATGCTCCATCCTGACAAA
Organism: Phocoena sinus; assembly: GCF_008692025.1. Taxonomy (NCBI): domain Eukaryota; kingdom Metazoa; phylum Chordata; class Mammalia; order Artiodactyla; family Phocoenidae; genus Phocoena; species Phocoena sinus. The sequence continues at coordinate 17,117,713 of NC_045779.1, read as the reverse complement.
TACGACAGTTATACAGCAAATTGAGCCATAATTTACATACCACAATTTGCATAGCTAATGCTATGCCTTTCTGACCCATTCTATCACATTTTAAATACTTAAGAATATCCACCCAGAGACAGGCGGGCTTTAGATGGGGATGTTTCTTTTTTTTTTTGCGGTACGTGGACCTCTCGCTGCCGCGGCCTCTCCCGCTGCGGAGCACAGGCTCCGGACGCGCAGGCTCAGTGGCCATGGCTCACGAGCCCAGCCGCTCCGCGGCATGTGGGATCTTCCCAGACCGGGGCATGAACCCGTGTCCCCCGTATCGGCAGGCGGACCCTCAACCACTGCGCCACCAGGGAAGCCCTAGATTGGGATGTTTAACGGGGCACCCATGCTTTCCCTCTTCCAAGCACCAAAACTGCTTGATGTGAGGTTCCAAAACTTTGAAAAATAATACCAATTTTTTTCCTCCCGTGAAGTATTTTAATTAATTAATTTATTTTTAACATCTTTATTGGAGTATAATTGCTTTACAATGGTGTGCTTTTTTTAAATGCAAGTCCTTCTAATAAATACAGAAAAAAATTGGGAATAATGGTATTGGAGGATAGTCTTCAAAAACTTGGGAATAAAGGATGTAGGTCTGTTCTCCTCTAATAGCCATACTATAAAATTAACACAAAACTGGTCTCATCAGGGATATTCAGGCATGTCACCTTAAAGACAAGTGATGCAAAGACAAGACTTGACCATGGCTGATTAAAGATACTTCTTTAACTAAGCAAGAGAAGGAACTGACGTGTCCATCGGAGAGGAGTTGGTCAGCAATGGACATATGGACAAAGGACAGAGTGATAAAGTCTCCACCATAGCGGAGTCTGAAGGATTGCTCTTGATTCCTTTCCCTCTGATGGCAACCATGTGTCCTGGCCAGGGACAGTCCAGGTTTACGGCTCCTGTTCTGGTGTAATTATTTAAGTGTCTCCTTTCATTCTCAGAATAAAATGAATGAGAAGTTATATGGGCATCCTGTTCCTAAACCTTCAGCCTTCTCTGTCTCACCTGCTTTCTCAGCTCGGTCTCCTTGGTGCTAAACCTTCTCTAAGTTTCTTCAGACTGTTTGATGACCTGTTCTAACTTCTGATTGGCATCTTCCCAACTGGCGTATTCCTCCTCCCCCATAGCATCTCAGGTGCAAATGAGGTACCCACCTCGCATCCACCTAGACTTTAGGCTAGTGGGGAGCTTGGCTCCATGGGTAAAAAGCATCCAAGTAGGAGTCAAGGTGAGAGGGATATTAAGCCAATGGAACTTTAATGTTCTGGTCCCATTGACAATAATTAAAAGAGTGAGGTAATTGTAGTTAGAATAATGGATACCAAGATAAACCAGACAGTAAAAGATGTATAGAAAAATAATAAGAAACAAAGGTTAATTACCCTTGGAAAAGTCATTAGGCAATTATTTCTCTCCTGCTTGCTTTTTTTTTGTGAGCAAGAAAAAAAAAAAGTTTGGAGCTACCACATGATCCTGCAACCCCATTCCTGGGCATATATCTGGAGAAAACCGTAATTCAAAAAGATACACGCACCCCAGTGTTCACTGCAGCACTATTTACAATAGCCAAGACATGGAAGCAAGTTAAATGTCCACCAACAGCTGAATGTATAAAGAAGATGTGGTATATATATATATATATATATGAATATTACTCAGCCATAAAAAAGAATAAAATAGTGCCATTTGCAGCAACATGGATGGACCTAGAGATTATCATACTAAGTGAAGTAAGCCAGACAAAGACAAATATCATATGATATCATCTATATGTGGTATCTAAAAAAAAGAAAAATAATACAAATGAACTTATATACGAAACAGAAATAGATCCACAGACATAGAAAAGGAATAGACGCACAGACATATAATTACCAAAGGGCAAGTGGGGGGAGGGATAAGTTAAAACTTTGGGATTAACATATACACACTACTATATATAAAATATAGATAACCAACGAGGACTTACTGTATAGGACAGAGAACTATATTCAATATTTTGTAATAGCCTATAAGGGAAAAGAAACTGAAAAAAAAAAAATGTATAACTGATTTACTTTGTTGTACACCTGAAACTAACACAACACTGTAAATCAACTATACTTTAATAAAAAAAAAGCTTATTATTGTAGGTCACCAATGTATTGTGATTATTTATTATGCAGCATCATTGTGGCAATAGATAACTGAAAAAACACTTTCCTAATTCTTATATAATGGTATTCCTTTATTTCTTTAAAAAGAAGAAAGATTGCAATTTAAGAATGGCATCTGTTCCTAAATTTTATGGTGGAAGGTCTGATGTCAGCCATCGGTCAGCCCCAAATATACTGGAGAATCTAGAGCATTTGGGATCTTTTAGGCTTCTTCAGGAAGAGACCTTCTTGTATATTGATTGTCCTTGTCAGAGAAGTGATAGAGGACATATTTGGGGGCAAAATTTGTACTATGAATTCATTTTGAAAAAAGTATTTCTCTAATAACATTGAAAGGAGAAGTCTTCCTCCATCTCAGAGACCAATGTCCCAGGGCTAATCAACTTTCCTTCCTTTCAGTTCTCCAGAGTAATGGTACCTTGCTGCATGGAGCTGCCAGGGAGAGGAGCTGTAACTACCCCAAGTTCAATGTTCTCTTTTTGTTCATTTTAATTTTAATTTAATTATAATTTTTAAGGTCACATATACCTTTGGGTGAAAATAAGATATACAGGAGTAAGGACAACAAATTTTTATATATTGGAGGAGAAATTGGTTAGGGATATTGGTTAAAATGTTTGTCTCAGACCTATGGTTGCCAAGGGGGAGGGGGGTGGGGGAGGGATGGAGTGCGAGTTTGGGATTAGCAGATGCAAACTATTATATATAGAATGGATAAACAAAAAGGTCCTACTGAATAGCACAGGGAACTATGTTCAATATCCTGTAATAAACCATAATGGAAAAGAAAAAAAAACGTCTTGGGAAAGAGAAAGAGTATCTGATGTTTGGACTTTATCTTCACATGGAACAGAGTATCATCCCTAACCACCATGCATTCAAATTCTGGCTCATAATTTACGAGATGTAAAGGCTGCTTTTCTGATTGCTTGAAATGACTAATGGGCCACAAAAGAACTGGACACAAAAAACACTTCATACAATGTTTGTTCAAGAAATATTATTTTTCATGATACTGTCCTCAAGCACCTTATAGTCTAATGTGGAAAATAGGCATCAATCAGGTAATGAGCCAAACTGACGTAGAATTATAATTGTGTGAACAACGAAAGAGGCCTCACCTTTGAGATGTTCTGAGTAGGACCCTCAGCAAGGTTAGTATTTTGAGGCCGCCGTACTTGGTGCTGTGAGTGTATAAAAAGAGATTGGGGGGCTTCTCTGGTGGCGCAGTGGTTGGGAGTCCGCCTGCCGATGCAGGGGACACGGGTTCGTGCCCCGGTCCGGGAAGATCCCACATGCCGCGGAGCAGCTGGGCCCGTGAGCCACGGCCGCTGAGCCTGCGCGTCCGGAGCCTGTGCTCCGCAACGGGAGAGGCCACGACAGTGAGAGGCCCGCGTACCGCAAAAAAAAAAAAGAGATCGGATACAGATTTAGCATCCAGAAAGTTCCCTTAGGACATGACTTTGGGCCTGGAGGATAAGTAAGCATTACCGAGTTGAAGAACTGGCTTGAGGGTGTGGTCGAGAAATACGTCAAGTACATGGGATCCCTGTTTATTTTCCCATTAAATGATCTAATCCTCAATGGTATTAAAATTTTTCTTCCAAACACACTAAAAATGTGTCGTGACTAATATTTTCTAACTGCAAACATCCCCCAGAACTTTTTTCCAATTCGCAAACAAAGCATATGAATTCTGCATCACATTCAAGGTTAGCGTGGGGACTAGGTTATGATGACGCTTCTTAGAGATAAAGACTCTACTTAACAGTTTTCATTCAAGAAACACTGAGTTGCCCACTCCATGCCAGGTACCATACCAGGTGGTTGTTTTCCCCACATTCTCCCGTATACTTTATTTATTTAATTTTCAATTGAAGTATAGTTGATTTACAAAGTTTCAGGTGTACGGGAAAGTGATTCAGATTCTTTTCCATTATAGGTTATTACAAGACCTTGAATACAGTTCCCTGTGCTATACAGCAAATCCTTGTTGTTTATCTATTTTATACATAGTAGTGTGTATCTGTTAAACCTAAATTTCCAATTTACTCCCCCCTACCCTTTTCCCTTTTGTAACCGTAAGTTTGTTTTCTACGTCTGTGAGCCTACTTCTCTTTTGTAAATAAGTTCATTTGTAACATTTTTTTTAGATTCCACATATAAGTGATATCATATGATATTTGTCTTTGTCTGACTTACTTCACTTAGTATGATAATCTGTAGGTCCATCCACGTTGCTGCAAATGGCATTATTTCATTCTTTTTTATGGCTAATATTCCATTGTATATATGTACCACATCTTCTTTATACATTCATCTGTTGATGGACATTTAGGTTGTTTCCATGTCTTGCCTAATGTGAATAGTGCTGCTATGAACACTGGGGTGCATGCATCTTTTTGAATTAGAGTTTTCGTCTTTTCCACAAATATGCCCAGGAGTGGGATTGCTGGATCATATGATAGTTCTATTTTTAGTTTTTTAAGGAACCTCCATACTGTTCTCCACAGTGGTTGCACCAATTTACATTCCCACCAACAGTGTAGGAGCAAACCAGGTGTTTTTTAAAACTGTGACATGAAACGGATCATTTAGTAGTTCAAACATTTGTTGTCATCTAAAGATTTTTATTTAGGAACATTATGAAATGTCAAAAAATACTATGAAATAATTATTACACAGATGTAGGTACTTCTGATCAAAGTATATATTCTGAAATATATCAGTGATGTGCAGGGAATTGCAGACAGAATTCATTCAATTACATGGTATTGGAGCTCGTATTAGAAGACTATGTTTCAGAGCAGAAGTGATCCCTGGTGTGTAAGATTTAGTGAGTTCAAATGGAAGGCTGTATTTGGCTAAACCCAGAAGCACTGCCACATGAAGGTGCTTAGCTCTTGTTTAACTTGCATTGAAACTACCGGCAAGGTTAGTATCAGGAAAATTGCCACGGTAGGATGTATTAGCAAGTTTTCAGTCCTTTTAATAGCATCTCTGCTTTACTAACTGGGTTTGCCTTTCTGTTTCCTTCTCTCTGGTTTCTTATTTCTCCCCAAGTCCCTTACTAACTCAATAGAAGATTTAGAAAGACACTCACTTTCTTTGGGCTTATTTTTAACCTAGTTTTTTTTTTCTTCATTTATTATTTCCTGGAGAAACATGTGACCCAAACTGAGACATACATTTATTCTTGTCTCACATTTGTGTGATAGAGGAGTGGCCACCCAGATGCCATCGAGACAGTGTTTTCTGATTTGTGATGCTAAGCAGTTTCCTGGGACTCAGTTGGCAAGTCAAACACCAATGTCTGTAGGAGCCATGAAAGGGAAGACCTCACCTTCGTGACGCTGTGACTCCCAAGCAAGGTTAGTCTGATATCTGCAGAGGAAGACGGAAGCAGGAAGAACAGAGCTTGCCCTCAGAACCAAGCTGAACGTCTGGAAGTGGATGGTGCTCGCAGATGCCGTCTGTAACGTCTCTCTTAGCAGGAAGCATAATGGTAACTCACACCTACAGCGTGAGTTTACGAGGTCTTACTCACTGAAGAGTATACCATGTGATTCTCACAACCACCTTGGATTCCAGAAATCAGCCTGCTCGCGTTGGCTTGCACACAGTATATGGGTTGTATACTTCACTTCAAGAGCTCTTTAGGGAGCGGGCACGTTTTGAGATAGAGGACTTAACGGACACCGTCTGCATGCTGTGAAACCATATCTCTGTAGCTTTCACAAACAGCTATAAATCTCCCACTGACTGTTAGTGGGTGCATATTTAGGCCTGGTGGGTTGTGTTAAAAATCTCAAATATCTTTGTTCCTTGGGGGGGTCTTCACAGTGGGCTGAGTCCTCTCTTGGAAACCTCTCTTCCTTTTCCTTTGTGGCAGACTCTTCATCGTGGGTCATGATTACAAAAGTATCCATGAGACGATGGGGTGGAGGGGAAGGCTGGGGGGCAGGCAGGGGGAGGGGGAAGATCCTTGACCAGGCGACCACTCTCTCTAGACCCGTGAGCCCCCTTCTGCTATTCGTTCTGTCCTTACTCAGTTATTTCCCTGAGTACTTCTAACAATCTGAAATTATTTTGCTAATTTCTTAATTGTCTGTCTCCCCCTTTAGAATATACACTCCATAAGGGGTAGCCCTTGCTACCACCATGCCCCGAGCCCTGTACCTGGTACAGGTCCATACTAAGCTTTCAAGAAATACTTGCTGAATGTATGAATGAGGTCATCTTACATTTCACTTCATTATATCTCTAATTAAAACATTCGTCACTTTTCATTCACTGGGAGCCTGAAAGGGAGTAAAACCATAGAGTTCACATAGTCTACCTCCACTGTTTAACAAATGAAGAAATTGAAGCCCCACAAGTTGTGGGGGTTTTTTTCCAAGGTCAGAGCCAGGACTAGAGCCAGGTCACTTTTCCTCATCCAGCCCAGTGCCCTTCCTGCCTCACCCTGACCGCTCATAGAGAAGGACCACGTTTATAAAAGGTTCTAATGATCAGTCCTCTTTTGCACAAAGCTTACCACTGCAGGCTTCATGCATGCGAACTGAAGAGAAAGCATTCTGTGAAATGGTTTGTAAACTCCAGGAACTGATGACGTTGGTAGGGTTCCATACTTTGAAAGAAAGTATGGTTACATTATTGAAAGAACCAGACTGAAAATGGGTTTGAGGTTGAGAGGAGCGTGAAATCAATCTGGTAAATGAGGGGTAACAAGGGCTAATTTAGAACACCACTGGGTCAATAGATTGGGCTAACAATATATATTGTTTTCTATCAATTTCCCGAGATCTTTATTTGCGGCAGGAATAACTCTTAAAAACATAGCTGTATGCAGGAAGATTTGTACTCTAAGATAATGTTCTGAAATTCCATCCTATAATTCCCTTAGGAGTCCAACACCCCACCATGTCATCCTTGGAAAGCAAGAACAATAGTCTCTTTCTCATGGTTGTCTGATTTCCGAGATGCTAACTCTCTCTTTAGAACCATGGCCAAAGGGAGAAAGTTCACCTCTGTAGAGAGAGGACAGATATCTGGAGAAGACATCTCTTCCTTAATATATCTGATCTGTTGAACTTTATTTTGCTTTTCCACTTTGCTATTGTAAGTAGCCTGGCTTTTGATCCTAACAATAACAATAAATAACAATGATGGAGCAGCTACAATGCAGGAAGCACCGATCTGAGCACTTCATAGATATTAACCCACATGGACCTCACAGTTACCCTTATGATGTGAGGATCCACATTTACCAGTGAAGAAGCTGAGCTTGTAAGTGGTGGAACTGGGATGTGAGCCCAGGCAGTTTGGCACCAGTGCCCACCAACCTAGTCACTGTCACGTCTCATCTTTAATCTGATTTGAAGTGATATTCTCACTGTAACATTTATTCTAAGGAGCGAAAAGATCCACTACTCCGTGAAGCCTTGGGATCCAGTACTTTCTTTTTTGGGGGGGATCCAGTACTTCCTTTTCAATACCCACACTTGATCAGATCCTTAGTTACCCCTCCCATGCCGCTGCTCCAGCTCCAAGAAGCAGGGACACTACGTTGCATCTTGGTATTGCCAATTGTTAGCATAGTAGCTAACAAATACAGATAACAGATGTTCAAACAGTCTTTGTTCATTGAGTGAATGAACTTTCCAAATCGATTGCCATTCCTTTCATTTTGTTAATAATATAGCAAAGCCTTACAAGTCATCTGCAAATGTTATTGCTTAATTAGTAGTTAATTTAGCTAAACCTCTGGGGAAGTGGGCCGTGTGGACAGCAAGGAAGTAGAAGAGGAGGCACAATATTGATTGAAACCTTTGACGTAAGTACAATCAAATACTAATATTAATCGTCATCAGCAGAAGAATCAATTTGATTTGATTTTTGCTGTCCCTAGGCGCTTACGTCTTCCCCATTGCAATCCTATTTCCACGTGACCATCAGCAGTTTCTATAGGCTGGTGATACTTTGTAACTCAAAACAGACTTGATTTTCTAGGTTCCGTATTCCATCACAGCAGTGAGTAAAGAGAAGGATATGCCGTCATATTCAGGTTTTACAAAAAAAAAAGAAGGGAGGAAGACAGGTATACTTGCTCTTGTTAGCAATTGCCCTGGATCACTAAGGAAGCTCCCTAAAACTTGTTTTTCGCCTCCCTATAATCTCTCCACTTCTATATCTATCTACAGATATATATATATATATACACACACACACACACACACACACATATATATATATATATATATATATATATATATATATATACATGCTACAGTTCTGCTAACAGAAACGTGATCACATCACCCTTCCTCTATCTAAAGTCCTTTGAAGGCTCCTCAATGCCTTCGGGATGAGTGAGACTCCATATATGGCCCCAAAGTAGTTATCACAACTAGACTCTACTTCCTTCCCAGACCTGCCCCACACCCTGCTATGTCCACTCATCTCCGCTCACTATGGCCGTATTGAACCACTGTGCGTTTTTTTGTTTTCCTCCTGGAACACACCACTCTCACATGCCTTTTTTTTTTTTTAAACATCTTTATTGGAGTATCATTGCTTTACAATGGTGTGTTAGTTTCTGCCGTATAACAAAGTGAATCAGTTATACGTATACGTATATCCCCATATCCCCTCCCTCTTGCGTCTCCCTCCCACCCTCCCTAGCCCACCCTTCTAGGTGGTCACAAAGCACAGAGCTGACCTCCCTGTGCTATGCAGCTGCTTCCCACTAGCTATCTAGTTCACATTTGGGAGTCTCACATGCGTTTGCACAGAGTTCTATCTCTCGAAAATGCCTTCCTGCCTGCACACGCATCCTTCTCCTCCCGGGATGGAAAGGTAAAGCTATTGCTCAAGGTCAGGCTTACTCATTGCCTCCTCTGCGCTTTTTCTGCCCCTCTGACTCCATTATCACAGCAGCCTGGTAGGAGCGCAGTTTGTAACTCCTCATTCATGCTTCCTGCTTCTCTCTGCCTTTGCCAGACATGCCCACCAACCCCCAGCCCACCAACTGGGCTTTCATTCACATTTCTCTCAGCATTGTGTCCACCTGTCCTTACGCCACAACTATCTTGAAGACACTCAATTCTGGTGGCACTGTCTACAGGCATTCAACATTGCTCCTCGTCTGCTAGACCTGTGAGGTCACAGGATTACAGAGAGGAGACAGTATTATTATGTCCCATTTACAGAGCTGTGATGTTAGTGGTCCGGATAGGGTGTTACCTTGGGTACGTAGTTCCTAATTATTTAGAGTGGCTGCCATGCTTCTGGGATTTTGCAGCCATTAGGGAAGTTTGGAAGAATGCTGACGAGATGCTACAGGCATAAAACAAAACATGGGCATCTGATGCAGGTCAGGTGTGAGAGTAGCGGGCAATACAGAAAATGCGATGGGGGTAGACTGTCCATGAAAGACAAACAGAGACAATGGAGCTGGCTGGTTCTCAGCAGTCCCAGCCCAGGTCAGTAACCACTGGCTCTGACTACTCCGTGCTGTCCTTGCTTGTCGTATGTCCCCTAAAGTGAACAAAAAGGTCTCTGCCTTGCTTATTTCCACAGGTCAAGGCCACTGACACAGAGCTCTAGTTGTCAGCAGTGAGCATGTGTATCTTGGCGGTGACCACATTTTCCTAGGTCCCGTGACTTTTAAAAGATTTGGGTGATAAAACTGAAGGACATTTGGGTAGAAATCAATCTTAATGCACATCAGTTCTCAGAAGATATTTCAGATGTGCTACCCCATTCATCAAAAAAGGAAAGAGAAACCATTTTCTGATGTGAAAAAGAGAAGGGAGCTGCTTACGCGTCTACGAATTAGGTCATTATTACTTACCCTGAGGCTGAAAGCTAACCAAAAGTGAAAGCCATAATGGATGACAGAGATTGCCCATCTCCATTAGGGGTGTCAAACATGGCACTTGACAACAGCACTGGCAATAACGTGGGTCCCTAAGAGGACGACCGAATTCACTAACACACTGATGTCAGACTTCAGAATAGCTTTTAGTTGCAGACTTTCAATCTTTGTCATCTCCAGTCGGATATAAACAAACAAGTGATCGAAGGGAGAACGGCTACATAGCATGTTGTTACACATGTAAAAGAACTAACCAACTTCCTCTAAGTTGATTAAAAAACAAAATGAACACCTGTTCTTAGTACGTATTTAATTAAATACGTATCTGCAGTATGTATTTAATTAAAACCAGTATGATCTTAGCAAGGCAGAAGAAAGATCATTAATACTTAGGAGTGCATGTCAACCCAGAGACAAAACCTATAGAAACAGGGATTTTTCTCTGCATATGTGTCTTTGCAGACCAAAGGTGATGCTCTGTGTTGTTTTAAGAACAGTGACTCTAGAGTGTAACCATTGCTATCAATAATTAATGCCACACATCTATGCATTTAGGGATTATTTGTCATCTCAAAGCCCTTGCAAATTGCCTTATTTGCCCCTCTAGGACAGAAATCACTGCATCAGTTGCTGAAAAATATTCAGCTCTGTGGTAGAACATAACAGCTGTTTGACACCAAATAACAACACGACACAACGACTGAAGAGAAATGCAGTCGAATTCTGAAACCAATTAAAATTACAGGGATAAATTAGGTAGGAGGAATGTAATTATCCAAATTGAGATCTGGGCAGGCTAACAGGACAAATAATGACCTCATCTTTTACAGAGATTTAATAAGGAAATCAGTTACTTAATTTTTCCTTTAAATGTTAAGTTTTTCCCTCCATAGAGCCTGGAGGAAGTGGCTTAAATGATTCTGCATTTGTTTTAGCAAATGTGTACAATGGGAAATGAGGCCATGTTGCTGCTTTTTGGTTCAGTCTCATAGCCCTCCATGGGTCCATCTGGAAAACTTCTACTGCTGCTCCAAGCCTGAATACAGACCACTTTTTCTTTCAAAGTTTAGGTCTAAACCCCAAACTATAGTTGGTACAATATCCATTTTCCCAAGGGGGCTCCCCACAATAGGGTTCAGGGGAGATCAGTGAATATATTCTATCTTTTTTACAAACTTAGGAAAAAGGGACACTGCTGTCAATAAAGATATCCTAGGTTTTTGGGACAAGCATCTCAAAAAGGGGGTTTGTGATGACCCAACATGCTATATAACACTTCTATTTCAGACAAGTAATGGCATCTTTGAAACACAGGACTCCAGCAGGACTTAGCATTGGTGCCATCCTCTCCAGGTCTAACAGGGATTTAGCTTGCACTGTTTTCCCTAAGGGATTCAAGTTAGGATTTCCCTTTCATGTTTCGAGCCACTGGTGAATCATCTCACATAGGAAACAGAATGAATGTAATATGAGGAAAACTATACAAAGAGCTTCTTGCACCAACCTCAGTTGGAATAAAAGTTTCCTTCTTTCAGGAAGACTCTGAACTTGCAAGGAAGTTTTAATGCTCAGATGCCATCCTTACTATTGGAAGCCAAACACCAGAACATTAGGGGCCATTTTTATCATCAGTAAAAGGAACATCGCTCTACGAAGTGTCACCTGAGAAGGAGAACCTGTCATTCTATCTGTTATAATAATAAACACAACTGCAGCCAACTGCATCCTTGCCCTTGGGGAGTTGGGGACAAAAAAAATCTATGAAAAGGGAGTAGAGATTGAGTCATTGGCAAAACATTTATTTATTTATTTTTTGGTTTGGCCGCACTATACGGCATGAGGGATCTTAGTTCCCCGACCTGGGATCGAACCCGGGCCCCCTGCATTGGGAGCATGGAGTCTTAACCACTGGACCGCCAGGGAAGTCCCAAAACTTATTTTTATTGACTCCCAGCAGACAAATTAGGTATTAGACCTTTTATGGAGTTCTAAGGGAATAACTGTATTTTCTCAAATATGGAGCCTTAGGGAGTTAGGGCCGTAGACTCAAGTGGACTACTGACCTCACTGGGGATTCTTTACAAACATACATAGGAATAAACAAGCTATCTCAGGAATCTTTTATTCAAACCTATTTAATAACCAAAAATTATGGGCCAAGAGACATAATATCCCATAGTTAAAGACTGAACTCTGTAAACATTCGTGAACTATAGTTGAATAAAATATAGAAATGTAGCATGTTGTATTTTCCACTGAATAAATTGGACTGCTTTCTTTCTTTTCTTTTAAAGAATCACTCTCTTGGGCTTCCCTGGTGTCGCAGTGGTTGAGAGTCCGCCTGCCAATGCAGGGGACACGGGTTCGTGCCCCCCGGTCCGGGAAGATCCCACATGCCGCGGAGCGGCTGGGCCTGTGAGCCACGGCCGCTGAGCCTGCGCATCCGGAGCCTGTGCTCCGCAACGGGAGAGGCCCCAGCGGTGAGAGGCCCGCATACCGCAAAGAACAAACAAACAAAAAAATCACTCTATTACTTTTTTAATTATTTTTTTTTAATTAATTAATTTTTGGCTGCATTGGGTCTTCGTTGCTGCGTGCAGGCTTTCTGTAGTTGCAGCGAGCGGGGTCTACTTTTCATTGCGGAGCGCAGGCTTCTCATTGCAGTGGCTTCTCTTGTTGTGGAGCACGAGCTCTAGACGCGCAGGCTTCAGTAGTTGTGGCACATGGGCTCAGTAGTTGTGGTGCACGGGCTTAGTTGCTCTGCGGCACGTGGGATCACACATTTAGGCTGAGCCTGCAGAGTTCCAAGCCTAGGGCTATTTTCTTCAAACTTATAAAGATGCAAAAGATGTAAGTTGTCTCTCAGGATCAAGGTCAAATGCAGAATCGCTGTATGTTATCCAACCTTGACCCATCACACAACCTCCTGATGAAAATACGTTGAAGGAAAGGGTTCAGTGTATGCATGTTACGAAGGGAAAAGATGGGTGAAGAAGGACAAAGAAAGAATATTGCAGACGACAAAGGGGTCTAAAAAATGGTTTGACACAGATATAAAATTTTGAAAGTTTTGACCATTAGTAACAGTTCAAAAAAACTGGAAGAGAAGGAGAGCCTTCTTTTAGCTGTTTGTCCACCTCTTCCTCCCCAACTCCCCAAAAGATATCCATGGGGTACATCCCAGTAGCATTACAGACAAGCCCTTGGGAGTTGTCATGGACCCACTGCAGTTGGCATAATCATCATCTAGTTCGGACCATGTTACTGCGAGCCATGCGGGGTAACTGATTTCGCAGAGCTACACTTTGTCAGCAAGAGTTATCCCAGACGGATGAGAACGTGGTCTGAACCTGGCAGATGCTGGATGTAGAATCCCACACACCTCATTTCACTTTATTAAGCTATTCCCATTTGTAGCACATTTTCTTGGTGATAAAATTAAAAATATTAGTAGAAGAATAAATGGATCAAGTTAGAGAAGTTAAAAGCTAAACTTAGTCTAGGCAGGAACCACCAGAGGGGCCTCCTCTGAGCACACAGAGCCTGGAGGGATCATCGCTGCTGACACCCCTTTGTAAATGAGGGCACATTTTTCTTGCATTCATAGCTTTGGGGATAATTTATTGTCAGTGTTATGTTTATTAGAAAGGAATGGAACCAGAACTTCTGGTTTCTGAGATGATAAAATAGGAAGATTCATACTACCGTATAGGTACTTTTTCAGAAGTCTTTGTGGAGACTGCATTATTAGAACCTTCAAATATCTTTTAAGACACTTTGAACAATACTCCTTAAAAATTCAGGTAAGCAAGGATTCTCCTTCCGAGATGACAAATGTCATCGCCAGCATCACCTGAATTGTGAAATGAGGAGCATAAAAGGATCTGAAGTTCTTCTTATCTCATCATCTCATGCCAACATTATGAACTAGAGAGGTCATTCTGTGTCCAATCAATAGAACTATTTGTAGCTTATAGAGACTTTCACATACTTGATCCCAACTGACCACTTCATTCACGTAAAAACAGTTCCAAGAATATCTAGCAAGCTCTCTGCTCAGGAATTGTCAGATTATAACTATCTGGACGCTTGCAAAGTGCAACTGGAATTCTCTATGTAAGTCACAAGCACACAGAAGCATACTTTTCAGGAGGCGGTTGACAAACATTTGGTGACAAACTAAAGTTCTCATTTAATTACTTCGGCCACAATCAGATCTAAAATATCCCTGTCTGGCTTATTTATTCTGTGCAACAGATCGAAAACTATTTCCCTGGTATTCATTTCCAGGAGAGTTTAGTAGGATATTTGGATTTTGTAAATTTTAGTAAGTTAGAGAAAATCTGATTAAATTGAAAAGGTACATAAATCCCAACCTTATTATCTCAATAAGTGCCCTGCATATTTATGAATTCTCCTGTAGCACCAGTGAGAAGCTGAAAACCATAATTACTTCAAAATTTGACACGAGTCAGTTTTCTGAAACTGTCCTAAAGTCACAGGAATAGTGACGAGGTAACGAATTTGTTTTCTATTTCTATGGAAAGTTACCAAATTTCTAGCTGCACAATTAACATCAGCCAGCTGTTTGCCTCAATAAATAGGAGCAAATGCATTTCTCTCTCTATCCTTTTAGACCTAAGATCATCTTTCATTTTGCGATGAAAACCCAGGCATATCTAAGAATTGTTAGCTGAATCTGTAATAGTTCGAACACTGATTCTCCCAATGGCTCCAAACAGGTGGTGACCCCACGACAAACAAACCTGAACAAATATTTCCCTCAGTAAATATTTCCCGGTGATTTAAAAGATCATGGGTCATAAATGTGGTGGTCAATGTGAGGCATGCCAGATGGAGCCTTTTAAAAGGGCGACTATTATGATCTATTTATGACTACAAGGAGGGAGCTTTACTTTTGGGGTATAATTTTTCCTGGGTGTTACACGCTATACTGCGAGTTGAACAACAACTTCTTAGGGCTACATATTCATCTTTCAGTCACTGGGAACAAAAGAAATATGCTGGTTCTTTATTATGAACATGAATAATGGTTGCACAAATGTTTCTGACTCTATCGGGCATGTGTTTAGAGTCATCTTCAGGGATTCTGCACCCTCTCAATTTTTCACAGTTCGCCTTAATATGGAACACTTTAGGACATCTGAGGGGTGAAATTCTAGTTCTAGTTTTTTGGTTTGTTTGCTTTGGGAAATGAAAATCTCTGATAGATAATGTCTAAATTCAAGGTAACAGTAATCTGTGTCTGGTTTTCTGTAGTCATTGAAACAGCTGTCCGTTTGTGGCAACAGAGATCATATCATGCCTTGCACTCTCCTTTAAGCAAATTAAAGCGGCTCTTAAAAGTATCTTAGTGTTCCACTCACATTACACAATTTTCAACGGAAATCTCAGACTAGCGGTAGAAAACTGAAATTCAGATTATTATTCTGAGGGGTCTTTTTGTGAATCTGCTCCTCTAGTTCCAAAGTAGGTTGTTTAATTGATTGAAATGTCTAGCCTCCCCCGTAACTGTTGCTTCTTACATATCAACTCTCTTAGGTCCTACTGAATTTTTAAAGAAAGAGGGAAGTAGACAATATGTAAAATTTACTGAGTCACTATTAGTCTACTTTGGAATGTATCCACTTGCTGTACTTTAGAAAGAAATGTGATCCATATGCTGTTTTACCTGTGTTGGTATTAAAACTCTAAATCTTACTTATCTTGTAATGATGCTGCATTACACACACACACACACACACACACACACACACACACACACACACACCCCTTTAACATCTTCACCTATATATTTTCAGTCTAGATCTTTTTTTCAAAAAGTATCTACTAAGTTGTGGCGAGACTCCTGATGTCATCAACAGCGTGACCTTCGCTGACTACATTTCCCAAACCCCAAAATCAAGCAAAGATTTTTCCAGTATTACCTCTCTATCAGACCCTCAGCACCATTTAAACCAATTGGCCATTCCTTTCTTCTTGAAACACTTTCTATCAATACTTTGGCTGTTTTCTCTCCAGACACTCCCAAACAGTCTTCATGACTTTAAACAGTTTCCATGTAGGGGGTGCTTCTAAATTTGCATCTCTATCCTCAATCTTGAACTGAGCTACAGATTCGTATATTCAACTGCCTACTTGATAATTGCCACCTAGCTGACCAACAGACAAGTTGAACAACAGATTCTTATTTGTAAGCCTTATTATATGAAGACCTTACATATCACATTTTAGTTACCCCACTGTTGTGGCCTCTCCCGTTGCGGAGCACAGGCTCAGGACGCGCAGGCCCAGCGGTCATGGCTCACAGGGCCAGCCGCTCCGCGGCATGCGGGATCTTCCCGGACCGGGGCACAAACCCGCGTCCCCTGCATCGGCAGGCGGACTCTCAACCACTGCACCACCAGGGAAGCCCTCACACCATTTTTTAACCTCAAATTTTGGAGTCATCCCATCTTTAATCCAGTAAGTGTGGTTGATTCCACACCCTTTGCCTATAACACACCAAGCCTGACTATTTCCTCCTACCTCTTTGAGACTAGGACAAACCACCTCTCTCTTCCGAAATATTGCAATTGCCTCTTAACTGATTTCCTTTTTTTCATCTTGCTGAGTCTACCCCAATCCACTTTCCACTAAGTGATGCCACCTCCTTGCTTACAGCCATTCCGTTGGTTACTTCTCATTATACGTAAAATAAAATCCCATACCTGGCTTTCCTTTCTGCACACAAGGAACACGTGGAGAAAACTCATGTTGAAACCCCCGAGATTTTGAATCAATGGATCTGGGGTGGGCCTAGGCTTTGGGTTTTTTTTTTTTTTTTTTTTTTTTTTGAATGCCCCAGGATGTACAGCCAGGGTTGAAAACACTTCCTACATGACTGGTCATCTGCTTGTTGACTGAAAAACAGTGCACAACCTAAAAGTTGAGAGTTATGTTTTATTCGGTGGACTTTCTGAGGACTTCAAGCCCAGGAGACAGGACTGTCAGATCACTCTGAGGAAGTGCTCTGAAGAGGCGAGTGGGGAGCCAGGATATATGGAGTTTTTGCAACAAAAGACCAGGTAGTCGGAACATCAAAAGATTACTGTTAATAAAAGAAAACCAGATAACACAAGTTAAGGAGTTTAGCACTTTTCTATGGGAAGATGCAAGAGTCCGGGCTCCCTGGAATCGTTCCTTTGATGTGCACCTCAGCTCTCTGGGGCCAGTATCCTGTGTTTTCTCATCCTGAGTCTCCTCAGGGTGCACTGTCGGGGATGGCTGCAGCGGCTGACTGCTAGATGGGCTTGGCAGTGGACAGCCCGTTTGTCTCCAACCTGAGTTCCCTCAGGGCTCACCGTCCGGGCGGCTGTAATGTGATGGCTTGACGGCTGCAACATCCTTCGCTTACTGATACGGAAGGCAATATTTTAGTTCTCATGCCCACCTCTATGTCCATATCTTGATGCTCTAGTTCCAGTGGCCTCCAGTGTACCAAGTCCATTCCTGCCTTGGGGACACGCTCTCTCCCAAGATTCTCATAAGACTGGCTCCTTCTTGTCATTCATAGCTCCATTGTCACCTCCTCAGAGAAGCTTCCCCTAATCACTAACTCACAGGTAACCACCCACCGGTCTCTATCACACTCCCTGTTTTTCTATCCTAGTTGTTGTTTCTCGTCTGCTTATTCCTTCATGTCTGCGCATTCCTCTAGATTGTAAGTTTGATACAAAGCAGGAACTAACCTCAGTACTTAAAATAGGATAGGCTGCCAACAAATACTTGCTAAACGCACAAATCAATGTGGTATCAGTGTAATTACGAGAACGTCGGAAAGAATATTTGAAACTGGTACTTTCCTGGAACATCTGGGGCACTTTAGTTGCTGAGCTAAATTTTAACTGTTTAAAATTGTGTCGGCAGTCTCTGGATGGAAGCACCATTGTTTGGTGTGAGGAAGGGAGAAGGAAGATGTTCTTTTTTCTCAATGTTCTAACTGCTTAAATTTTCAGATATTTAATCAGTAAGGATCAAACACATCCTGCAACCTACAGTTTTACTGATAAGTGTTATTGATCCATCACCAGGCTATCTTCCACCATCTGGCTGATGATATACAGAAGATCAAGGCTGAACATTTAACTGAGGATCCTTGTCTGTCTCGTAAACACATGATTTACCTCCTAGTGTATCACGGGGTCATCACATGATAGAGCTCAAGGATTTCTAACCTTGGCTGCACATTAGAACCTTCTGGGGAATTAAAAAAGTATAAATATTCCTGGACTCTGCAAGAGGATAACTGAAATGGAAGTTCTGACTATGGGGCTCTGGCATTTTTAAGCTTTGTTTTTTTTCCTGAGGCTTACCCCGAGTGATTCTGCTGTTAGGAAGGTTTAATAGACACTGACAGTCAACACAATTGGGCCTGGGGAGAGTGAAAACTTATTAAATATGCTAATACAGGTAGAACATATCTCCAACGAGAGAAATCCTTTGCCGACAGTAGGGATGCTTACTTTTTACCTTGAGACCCATTGATTTTCACATCATCATCTTACTTTACGAAGTCACAAGCGCTATTAGTGGTCATAAAAAAAAAAAGCGTAGATTTTTTTTTGGAGGAAAAAATACTTTTAAGGTGCTGATTAAGCCAGAGAAATGCGGAATGTACACTTTATGAGAGGGACAGAGGGGTTTTGTTAGCTCAAGGTTTTGGCCGCAAGAAGGCAGCCTGGGGCAACACAGAGACCAGGCTTCAGGCAAGAGCTGAGTGTGACACTGCAGTTTACCAGCTCTGTGACCCTGGACTAGTTATTGGGCTTTTCTTAGCCTCATTGACTTTTTTTTAAAAATAATTTATTTATTTATTTATTTATGGCTGCGATGGGTCTTCTTTACTGTGCGCGGGCTTTCTCTAGTTGTGGCGAGCAGGGTCTACTCTTTGTTTTGGTGTGCGGGCTTCTCATTGGGGTGGCCGTTCTTGTTGCAGAGTATGGCCTCTAGGCACGCGGGCTTCAGTAGCTGTGGCGCACAGGCTTAGCTGCTCCGCGGCGTGTGGGATCTTCCTGGACCAGGGATCGAACCCATGTCCCCTGCTTTGGCAGGCGGATTCTTAACCACTGCACCACCAGGGAAGCCCCAGTCTCATTGACTTTTGCTACAAAAAGGAACGATAACACTTCCTCATTGGACTATTACAGTAAACATGAGTAAACATGGGTAGTGTATGTAAAGTGCTGGGCACGCCTGGTGATTTTTTTCTTTCTCTTTCTTTTCTCTCTCTGAATTGCAGATATACCCCTTGGTAGGATTGGGCATGGCACACAGTAAGTGCAAAAGAAGTGTTTGAAACATCTATTGTTATCGATTGAGTTTTGCTAGGACAAATTTCACTTTTAGTCCTAAAAGGTGTTATCTCAATATCTTACTCTAAGTCTTTCCTTGTCCTCACTTTGCAGGGGAGTGTGGATCACCCAGGTACCTCCTGCACAGGTAAACAAGCCAGGAAAATTGGAGTGAAAGGTCCGTGAATGTGTTGGTTGCTCTATCAGTCAGCATTTCATGAAGAAGAGGGGTGTCCTTTCCCACTGAGGATGGCCTTCCCATCCAGTCCATGGTCTTCCACAGAGGAGTAAGTGAAGCCTGGACCGAGGTGCTCTTTACAGCTCATCAGCATCCCACTGAGAGCCAGCCTGAGGATGAACACGCTACGCGAAAATGTTCATCCCTGTTTCTTAGAACTCCAGACCTCTCCTGTCTGAAACTTAGAAAAAAGGGCCTCTAACTCTTACCAAACCAAACTTGGGCCTGCTTGCCCATGCACAATAAAGCCAATCTACTGACATGGGGTGGTGATGAAGGGAAGTGTAGGGTTTACTGCAGGGCGCCAAGCAAGGAGTCCAGGGCAGCTTGTGCTCAAAACACCTGAACTCCCTGATGGGTTTCAGCAAAGCATTTTTATTTATTTATTTGTATTATTATTATTTTTGACTGAAGCATAATGGATTTACAATGTTGTGTTAATTACTGCAGCAAGGCATTTTTAAAGGCAAGGTGAGGGAGGGGAGCCCCAGTATGTGTGCACAATTCTGATTGGCTGATGGTGAGGTAAGAGGGTGGTGTCACAGGGTTTAACATTATCAATCCTTAGGCTCCAGTAGGTCTGGGGGCTACCTGCTCACGGTCATCAAGTAGTTAATGTCTTCCATTTGGTGGGGGTTTTAGTATCTGTAAAACAACTCAGGAAATGTGCATCAGATACTGTTATCTAGGTACTTCAGAGAGGGACTGAAGCACAGGATATGGGGAGGGGTCTGTTCTAGGCCCCATAGGGTCCTGTTTGGTTCCATATCGAGTCTCCAGCATCTTGCCTCCTATTAACTACTCTGAACATTTCAGTCAGATTTTGGTGATCTCCCCCTCTCAATGCCCCAGACATGCAAATCTTTGGGAGGAGTCATTTGGTTACTCTCTCTTCCTCTACTTGGTCTTTGTTTATTCATGGAAACGTGCAGTAGGATGTTTTCTTTATTCTGATCATTAACGTATTTGTAAGACATCTGAATTGACATAGACAGAAAAAGCATAATAAAAGCATGCTAAATCTGATACTCCTTAGGACAGATATTTTTATGAAGGCTTTTATATCAGCTGGACATACAATAAGCATAGGAAAATCTTATATACGAATTTCAAGTGCAAACAAATTTATCACTAGCAAATGAAGCAAAAACTTGCAAAGAATGTCTACATGGAATTTTTAAAAGGCCTTTAAAGTTAAGATTCTGTTTGATCCTTAAAAGTTAGGATATTATTGGAAACATTAGATGTAACCAGGAGAACCCACCAGAGCTCCCTTGAACCTGCCTCCCTGCTGGCTACTGTCACCGAACTGTCCTTCCCCCAGTGTCCAAGTTCTTGAAAATATATTCTTTATATTTCCATTTCCTCATCTTCCATTACTCACCACCATTTTTGGCATTTGTCCTCACATTCCACCGAAGTCACTGCAGCAATGTCACCAGTGACCTCCTAATTATCAACTTCAATGGATATTTAAGAGATCCTCCTTATTTAACCTCTGTGGCATTGACTCCTGTTACCCTCTTGAATTCTACTGGCTTCCAGAATGCTCCTCTCTCCTGGTTCTCCAGCTTCCTGACCTCCCCAGGGTCTTCATCAACTCTGGGTTCCTCTGGGAGCTGAGCTGGGTGGATTCTCTTTCCTTGAGCTGCTCCCTTGACTTGAACTGTCACCTACGGATGTGATGATAGCTTCCTAAATCCCCACTTCCAGCCCTGACATCTTCCTTAGAGCTCCAGACTCCATTTCTGTTTGTCTGCAGGTGACATTCATTTAGTTATCCCGCAAGCAACTCAAAGGAAGTCATCCTCAGTGGAACTCCATCATTCCGCCTGATCCCATGCCTCCTCCTGTTTTCCTTCTCTTGCCTCAGAGTACAGATTTGCACCCCATCCTTTGAGCTAGGAAACTGGGAGTCAGTCTTATCACTCGACTCATATCTGATTAACCACAGACTACAGGCAAGTCTATTTCTTAAATATATCTTTCTACATTCCAGTTCTCCTCCTACTCCCTAAGTGTAGATCCATACTACCTCTTGCTTCGACCAGTGTAGTAGTAAACCGGTCTTCTTTTCTCTAAATGCCGCAACTCTCTGCTATACCAGCCCAGCATATATATCTTCATGAGAGTTACCTAACAAAAATGGAAAGCGTATCTCATTTTGCATTACCTTCCTGCTCAAAAATCTCCAGGGTCCCTTGCTGTCTTTAGGATACAGCATGACTTCCTAGGTCCTTGAGCATTTGTCCTCATAGTGATATCACAAAGGGCCATTCCCTGATAAATGTCCTGCTCTCCATTCCTGAGTAAGCTGTGTTTCTTCACGTCTCTCACTCAGCCTTCCTACATTTCCTGCTTCCTCCTCCTCCTCCAACTGGACAATTTCTATTTATCCTTCAAGATTCAGCTCAGGAGTAACCTCTTCTATTCAGTATTCCCTGGCTCAGAGGGATTTATATCCTCCTTTGTGCTCCCAGAGCAAAGAGGCAGCCACAGACTGTGGCTATGGAAATGTCCTCTGGAATTAGACACAAGTGAGTTCTCCTGTGAGCTCTAATACTCCACAACCATGAGCCACTGGACAAGACACCTAATCTCTCTAAACCTATAAAATGTTGACAATAACAGTACTTAACTCAATATTTTTATAAATATTAGATGAGATAATGAATATAAAACACTTGGCATGGAAACTGGAATATCCTAGTAAGCACCCAATAAATGCTATTTATTATTACATTTTCATGGCAGTTAATCTTACAACAAAAACTGTGTACTGTGTTTCTGGTTTATTATAATTACTTATTTACATGTCTGTCTTTTCCAAAGGTCTGTGAGCTACTTTAAGTTTATGCTCTAGGAGCTATTTGCTCTGAACTCTTAGTGTTTGCACATAGAAGGTAATCAATGAAGTTTTTTTCCCTCCAGTTTTACTGAAGTATAATTGACATAAAGCACTGTATAAGTTTAAGGTGTATAGCATAATAATTTGACTTACAGATATCATGAAATGATGACCACAGTAAGTTTAGTGAACATCGATCATCTCATACTGATACAAAATTAAAGAAATGGAAACATTTTTTTCCTTGTGATGAGAACACTTAGGATTTACTCTCTTAACTTTCATATATAACATACAGCAATGTAATTATATTTATCATGTTGTACATTATGTCCCTAGTACTTACTTATAACTGGAATTTTGTAATTTTTGACTGCCTTTTTAATGAATGAATGGAAGAACAAATGAATGTAATTTTAAGAACAAGTCTGTTTTTGCTGCTTGATATTTATCTTATCAAGAAATCTCAGACCAGCTATTGAGAGCAATGTCATTAGTCTATTAGTCTAATTAGCATCTATTAGTCTTTAATAGATCCTCTTGAAGCAAGCAGATGAGGGGCTCATTTATAATTCAATCTTATACGTGGATCTAGAGAAAAAAGAAGTTAACAACTGCAGTTTCATACAGTGGATCAGCAGATTTAGGCATGGAACTAAGATGGAACTAAGATTCTCTCCTGAATCTGTATCACTATGGACTGAAACATATTCTCTCTTTGGGGGTTCATCCTACATGATGGGTCATTTCTGCATCCCAAAGCTACTTCTAAGTTCCATCCATTTTAAGGAGGGTACAAATATACCTGGTGTTACAGACTGAATTGTGTGCCCCCAAATTCATATCTTAAATCCCTAACCCCCAGTGTGATAATATTTGGAGACACGGTAGTTAAGGTTAAATGAGGTCCTAAGGCTGGGGTCCTAATCCTATATGACTGACGTCCTTACAAGAAGGGGAAGAACATAAGAGCTCTCTCTCTCTACGCACACACAGAGAAAAGGAAAGAGAGGTCTCATCAGAAACCAGCCCTGCTGACACCTTGATCTTGGACTTCCAGCCTCCAGAACTGTGAGAAAATAAATTTCTGTTGTTTAGGTCACCCAGTCTGTGGTATTCTGTTATGGCAGCTGAGCTGACTAACACCTTGCTTACGATTTTTGCTATAATAATACAGATGTATAAATTGATATTGTTGGTTAAGGGCTTACTGTGCTACTAGACACTAACTCTGCCAAGTCCTTCGTATGCATTATCTCCCAAATCCTCTTGACAAACTTAAGAAGTGGATACTATTATTATCATCATTTTACAAATGAGGAAAGGGAAGATCAGAATAGTTAAGCAACTTGCCCAAAGACACAGACAACAATAAGTGTCAGATCTGGAATTCAGGACGTCTGTCTTCAGAGCCTATGTACTCAACCACCATGTTATCTGACGTGAGCAAGAATAGTAGTTAGTGGTTAATAAAAGAAATTAAAGTGAGAAAATTAGTAAGAAAAAATAACGCATAATTTAAAATGCCACTTTAATGTAAAATGTACATTCATTTGCCAATATTTTACTGGGTGGGGAGGAGACAAAGCAAGGCCCTGATCATTTCTTTGAAACGGACTCTTGGAATTCTGCATTTTCTTTCTTCCATAGACCATACTCTGAAATGCGACATTGACAATCTCGTTTTCGTTCTTTCAAAGTGGAGTGAAAGACCCATGCTAAGCAATTTGTGTGAAGATCTGTCTCGATTTTTATATTCCTCCTCTTCCCAATCTTTTAAAGTTGCCATGTCCACACCTAATTCAAAAGTTGGTTTTTTTTAAGCCACACACCCTTACTGAATCTCTCTAAATATTCACTTTAGTTTTCATAAAAGCAGCAACCCACCTTTTTAAAAAATAAATCTATCTATCTATTTATTTATTTTTGGCTGCGTTAGGTCTTTGTTGCTGCACGCGGGCTTTCTCTAGTTGTGGCGAGCGGGGGCTACTCTTCGTTGTGGTGCGCGGGCTTCTCATTGTGGTGGCTTCTCTTTGTTGTGGAGCACAGGCTCTAGGCACGCTGGCAGCAGTAGTTGTGGCACTCGGGCTCAGTAGTTGTGGCACACGGGCTTAGCTGCTCCGCGGCATGTGGGATCTTCCCGGACCAGGGCTCAAACCCGGGTCCCCTGCATTGGCAGGCAGATTGTTAACAACTGTGCCACCAGGGAAGTCCCCAGCAACCCATTTTTATTGTACTTGTATTTTACAGATGTACATACTGTTGAATTAAGTTGCCTAAGTACAGTAACCTCAAATGGCATAAATAGGTTGGGAAGCAAATACAACAGACTCTTAGTAATGGAACCCAGGGTCTCAAGGGAAGAGGAGGTGAGTGGGCATCCTCTTAGCCCTGAGTTGTCAGTATGCTCTGGGACCAGTCAGGCTATGTTGGAAGAGAATGGAAGCCTTCTAACAGGTGAATTATCTGGCTAGTTATCAAGGTGGTTAACCTGCTACTTGGTTAAATCGAGCAGATGGAGAGCTTCTGCTGGAGTGATATGCATTCCCCCACCCCCCCCTGGCATTTTTGAAAAATGGCACTATATTTATTTAAACTTCATATTCTAGGTTTTAATCTCAGTGTTTTCATGGAGTGACTTTCTGTTTTTGGGCAAAGCGCTTATTTCATGGTTTACTTCACAGGTCAGTGAAAGTAAGACTCATTTTCTAACTATGATTAGAGGCAAAAATGATGAGTACTTCATAAATGGAATGGGTTTGTTTATAGTTAGCAGATGACTAGTGTGGAAAGTACTAGCATGCAGCAAGAAAATATAAGCTTTAGGCAATGATCTACCATCACTTTCACTCGTGAATTTATATAAAACACTACATCCCTGAGCCCTAGGAGATGTGCTCACAGTGAAAGAAAAATGGGAAAAGAGATGCCTGTTCCGCTTTAAGAGTCTTTTCCTCAAATGATTGTTATTCTCTCCCATTTTTATTCCAGTTCCTTAAAGATAGCTTTTATTTTAGGATATCCATAATCAGTTTAAGATACTCCGAATGAAGCAAATCTTGGCCCTCAGAAGATATCCTGAAGTTATGCTGGCCCTGAGGAAGCCCAACTGAATTGTTTGATTACATAAAACAATCGGCCCGAAGAATCCAACACAGGAAGTGTGGAGAGAGCCACACTTCGTGATAATTCACAGCTTCTGAGCTGAGCCGCGGCTGAGTTTATCTAGTCGTATGGCAAAAGGAGATATGACCCATGGAAAATCCTGCAGTTCCAGAAAAATCTCATGTTGCAGCCAGTCTGGCCTTACACAGAGCTTTAGGATGGTTGTTTGAACACTGATTACACAGGCAAGGGGGAAGAGAGTATCTTCTCAACGTACATAAGAGTAAGGTTTTGGGGAGATTCTTAAATGTGCGTATTCTTCCTGAGGGGGTCTCACTCACTGAAGAACCTTTCATAAGCAATGCATTATATCTTAGTCTTCTAAAATTGTATCTAATAATAGATTTGTCATAAAACACCTTAAGGATTACAGGGATTCATGAGCAAAATGATTTTTTTAAACTCTATTGTTCTAACTAAATAATTATTAGTAATGAAATGTATAAGTAATTATTAGTAATGAAATGAATATATATGTGTGTGTGTGTGTATGTGTATATATATAAATGGTTTCCATCTGTATAACACACGATTTATTTTGGTAAATGTCATGCCCTGTGTATCATCAGAGATGAGTGTATATATTTCAAACAATACAGCTATGTCAAATCAGACTATAACAGTATTTTTGTGCTTACCATAGTTGACATGAAAATCTAGTATAAGTTATGATTCTATAAACAGATCAACATGAGCGTGCTAACTGTAAAGGTGTGAATAAAGCCTCCTTGCTTTTTCGTTTGTTTTCAGGTTTCCTTCCCCCCTTCAGATTTAATTACGAACAACTCTATTTTTGCAGAAAACAAGTGACCTTTCTGTGTCTGCCAGCCACATTTCGATATGGAAATACTTATTCATTTAAAAATGGCATTGCCCTTTTCAATATGCTGGTTATGGGGAAAGGTCTCATTAAACATAAACCCCACGATGTTTCTCATCTGGCACTCAGTGCCATGGCTGACACACAGTAGGCGCTCAATAGTTACTGAAAGAAGGAATCACATCTTCTACATTAAGTTCCGTGAGCTGTTTAAATCATTGCCAGAGGAAAATAGGTTAAGGAGACAAAGTTACTTGACCTGAGAAGACAATATACCAGAAATTTTGGAAATGCTCCAACAAGACAAATGATTTATTATTCATGGCAGGTATCTCTAATCCCGTAAAACAGAATGTCAGAAAAATACCTGATTAAGTGCTACTGTCTTCCCTTAGGGCATAAAACTTTTTTCAATTAAGGAACACGGTGAGACCCGAGCCAATTTTCTTTCTGGTTTCATCTGAATGGTTAACCGGATTAATGTTATTTTCTTCCCTGAGAATGGAGAAAAAGGAGCACGGCACGTTTTATTATTTCCTCAGTGTCTCTCATCACCCCCAGGACGGACTTGACAGTCCTAGGGAACAGCAGAAAATGACTAACACAAATTTAGGCAGTTCTCAATTATTCAGGAGCTCATTATCCAGCACGTGGGCTGTTTATAATTCCCTTTTTCCCTCCCTTTCTCCCACGTATTTTTGTTAGGAAGAGAAATGTAAGGAAGTTTAAACTCATATCAATATAGTTCCTCATTGGTTAGCTCCTTTGATGAAATGTTTGGAGTAATTAATTTCTACAGTAAGGTTTGGGGATTATCTGTGCATTTAAATTATCCCTAGCAATCCTCAGATTATTTTGAAAATTATCACAGCAAGCCACATTCCCCTGGTGTTGAAAACAGTTTGAAAACAGTTTAAATCGAGTGACCTTGGATTACAGAGGGTTTTTTGTTTTTAAACTCTGAAGGTCTAACTAAATAATTATAAGGGATAAAATGTGGACTAAAATATTGATGGCTTCCATCTGTAGAACACACAATGTATTTTGACTCTACAGTCGACCACAATGAGAAGTTTAAGGTTCTGGTCTCCCTCAGTAAACCTGAACTGCGCATGTGCTTAATGGCATGCCCTGGGCTGGGAAAATTAAGATGAATTAAATAGTCTCTTCCCTGTAGTAGATCCTGGCCTCCTGGAACTGCCTGGCCACGAAATCAATAATTATAAAATAACGTGCTAAGAACGACGGTAGAGAGGACAGGAGTACTTAGCACTGGTTGCATAACCCAGCCTGAGGCGGTAAGGGCAGGCTTCCAAAATGGTGGGCAGCTGGACTGGTTTTAAAGGATGCTAGAACTTATGCGTAAGACTGACAACCTTCCAGGGAAAGGACAGCATATAAGCAAGGTCACGGAATCAGAAATATTATGGTATATTCATAGAAACAGGAGTTTGCTCCTACTCATAGTGTGACTGGAAGCAAGTTTTATAAAAATCTTGGACCATAACTTCTCATTTGACCAAACTGCCCTGTGTATGACTTAACAGCAGTGAACAAGAGACAGGTCCGTGCTCTTAGGAGCCTACACCTAAGGAGTGGGAGCAAAGGAGTAACTTCTGGTAGTGATCGATCCTGTAAAGAAAACAAAAAAGATGAATGGGACAGAAAGTTAGGGGATGTGGCATGGGTGGGCATCTTTAGATAGTGGGGCCGCAAGAGCCTCTTTGAGGAGGTAACATTGAACCACAAAGACCAAAGGATTTCCTTGGATAACTTTGAAAGAGACTTCCCAGCAGAGGGCTTTGAGGTAGGAATAAAGTTGACTATTCAAGGACCTGAGAGATGAGCGATTTGTCTGAAGAACAGTGAGAAGAGGAGAGAAGAGGGGTTTGGAGAGGGAGCCCAAAGTCAGTTTTGCAGGGCCCTGCCGTCTAGGGTACAGGGTTGGATTTCATAGGAAGTCACTGTAAAGAGGGGAGTGATTTATGGTCTAAAAAGGTCACAATGGTTGCTGTGTGGGGAATAAATTATGGGGGAAGGGGTGGAAAGCAGAAGCTGGGATCCATTGTAGGAGGATAGAAATAATGGTGACCTGACTATTTTGTAAAGTGGGAACAAATGGATCCCCATAAAACCTTTGAGCTATGGCAGGAAAGAGTTCTGTGAGACATGATGTCGGACGTTATCAGTCAGACGTATCTATGTTGTACAGTAGATGCACACATCAGACGGTGTTGCAGAAGGTAAATGTTAAAGTTTCTTACAACTCTAATTAGCTCTGTATCCATGACCATTATTTATTTATTTATTTTTTGGGGTACGCAGGCCTCTCACTGTTGTGGCCTCTCCCGTTGCCGAGCACAGGCTCCGGACACGCAGGCTCAGCGGCCATGGCTCACGGGCCCAGCCGCTCCGCGGCATGTGGGATCCTCCCGGACCGGGGCACGAACCCGTGTCCCCTGCATCGGCAGGCGGACCCTCAACCACTGTGCCACCAGGGAATCCCCATGACCATTCTTATGCATAGTAAAATCATTCTCTTTCTTGTGTTATGATGATAACAATTGCTTGAAGGATTCTCAAACTAAAACTTGTAGTAAGGTCAAATGTACAGCAGTAAAAAAAAAAAAAAAAAGACCCAGAGGGAGAAAAATTTCAGTGAATAGCCAAATACTCTCTTCAAACACTCTGCCATGGTCAGCAGAATATTTTCAATATGAAGCTGAACTTCAACTTGAACTTCACCCCCAGCCAGCAAGACAAATGTTGAGAAAATTACTTGAGTGAAGTAGGTCTTACTCGGGAGTTATCCAGAAAGAATGGATGAGAAGAGCCACTTAGGATGGATGACTTAGAAGGATGGCCATCTCATAATAGCATGGGGTCATAGCAAAGCCCTCCTGGCTTGGGGTCTGCTCAGAGGTTTAGATAACCAAAATGAAACAACAAGGCATTCCTTGCACACTGTCTCATCTTCAATCAAATCCAAATAATTAAATGGATCGCCCTGGAATTCTTAGTAACACATGATGAGTTGACACATGGAGAGCAAGTACAATCAAAAATTTCTTGACCTCTTATACCAATATACTGTTTGGAAAGGGTGGACTTTCCTAATGTGATTTAGAAACGATGCTAATCACCAAGAAACTTTAGTCTGATGGGGAATAAAAAGAGAATTTCTTTTTTTTTTAAATTGAAGTGTAGTTAATTTACTATGCTGTGTTAGTTTCAAGTGTACAGCAAAGTGATTCAGTTATACGTATATATATATATTCTTTTTCAGATTCTTTTCCACTATAGGTTATTACAAAATATTGAGTAGAGTTCCCTGTGCTATATAGTAGGTCCTTGTTGTTTATCTATTTTATATACAGTAGTGTGTATGTTAATCCCCAACTCCTAATTTAACCCACCCCACCCCCTGCTATCCCCTTTGGTAACTGTGAGTTTGTTTTCTATGTCTGTGAGTCTATTTCTGTTTTGTAAATAAGTTCATCTGTATTATTTTTTTAGATCCCACATATATGATATGATATTTGTCTTTATCTGACTTACTTCACTCAGTATGATAATCTCTAGGTCCATCCTTGTTGCTACAAATCGTATTATTTCATTCTTTTTTTATGGCTGAGTAATATTCCATTATATATATGTGTGTGTGTATATGTATATTTATCTATATCTATCTATCTATCTATCTCACATCTTCTTTATCCATTCATCTGCCGATGGACACTTAGGTTGCTTACATGTCTTGGCTACTGTAAACAGTGTTTCTATGAACATTGGGGTGCATGTATCTTTCTGAATTAGAGTTTTCTCCAGATATATGCCCAGGAGTGGGATTGCAGGATCATACGGTAGTTCTATTTTTAGTTTTTTAAGGACCACACTGTTCTCCATTGTGGCTACACGAGTTTACATTCCCACCAACAGTGAAGGAGGGTTCCTTTTTCTCCACACCCTCTCCAGCATTTATTATTTGTAGACTGTTTAATGATGGCCATCTGACTGGTGTGAGGTGATACCTCACTGTAGTTTTGAATTGCAGAGAATTTCTTAATGATTTGAAATTTGAACAAATCAAACATTGAAACGGAATGAAAATCTGGTCCCAAGTTTGGGAAGCTCTTTTTTTTTTTAAGAGTTATTTTATTTATTTATTTTCCTTATTTTTTTTTGGCTGTGTCAGGTCTTAGTTGCGGCACACGGGACGGGACTTTGTTGAGGCATGCGGGATCTTTTCGTGTTTCTCTCGAGTTGTGGTGTGCGGGTTTTCTCTCTCTAGTTGTGGCTCGTGGGCTCCAGGGCGCTTGGGCTCTGTAGCTTGCGGCATGAGGGCTCTCTCGTTGAGGCGCACAAGCTCAGTAGTTGTGATGCACGGGCTCAGTTGCCCCATGGCGTGTGGGATCTTAGGCCTCCAACCAGGGATCGAACCCGCATACCCTGCATTGGAAGGCGGATTCTCTACCACTGGACCATCAGGGAAGTCCCGTTTGGGAAGCTCTTTGGTCTTGAATGCTTTAAATCCACAGATCTCTTTCTACTTGAGAATATTAACATTTTTCAGTAGCTAAATGATGTCTGCCGTCATTTTATAAAAGAAATAGAAGAGAAATAATGCAAATTGAGATGGGAAACATATATTAACCCTATAATTTAAAATGAAATGATTTCAGTATCAGGATCTTTCAGATATGTTGGTCTTTATTTGTCAAATTTACCTCTTATTTTCAATTCCCTCTGAGGATACAGATGGTCAGATGTTGCAGAATAAAGTCACAATGTCTGGGCTGACAGGGGAACACAAAACATTTGGCTCTTGGCTCTGAGTTTCAACCATTAGATTCCACCTACAGCTCTGGACACTATTAAATAACATTTCAGACAGAGGGACTCTGATTTATAGTGACACAGCAGCTTTGTCCACAGTACCTGCTCAGAATAAAAGGGTGGGTCCATCCTCTCTCCCAAGTATCGTGCACGGTAATTGGAAGAAGGGTGCTAGATAAATCTCGATAACATTCTTAGACTAAACTCGTAATCCCAAAAAGTAGTGGAGGATATTGAAATACTGGGTCGCTGGGAAGCCGCAGTCCATTTTTATACAGCTCTCATAGATTCAATGTTGTGCCGAGCTGAGAAGGAGACTATTCGGTTTGAGCTCCCCTCTATGTAATTCAGTCAATGCTGTTTTACATGTACTGATCTGGCACCTTTTCTTCATTTACCTGTAATTTTATATTCTGAAATTGTCAAGCTGCTTTGAAAAAGAAGAGCTCTATAGCCAGACGGTAAGATTTTCTAAGAGCCATAAAATTCATTGACGACTTTCAAGTCAAATCTGTGAACTGAATTCTGGAAAAGGGTACATGAAAATTAATGGGATCAGAATTGGAGCACCATGTCAAATGTATTTTGAAACCTTCTTTTTCTTGTCCTCATTGGGGAGCTTGGGCATCAGGCAGTTTGCAGCTGGCTGGAGAGACTCCTGCCAGGAAGGAATCTGGTTCTAGTTCAGCCTGAAGTAAAGATGCCAGCTTGCCCGGCTGTTCATCCCGAGAAACGAGAACATTCTGTGTTGAAGCTGTCCTGTGTGTGGTCTCTCCCGTTGCGGAGCACAGGCTCCGGGCGCACAGGCTCAGCGGTCATGGCTCACGGGCCCAGCCGCTCCGCGGCATGTGGGATCTTCCCAGACCGGGACACGAACTCGTGTCCCCTGCACTGGCAGGTGGACTCTCAACCACTGCGCCACCAGGGAAGCCCTGGAATTTTATCTTTTGTTCCTATGGTCAGCACTAGGGGGAGTTGAAAAGGGTATCTTTTTTTTTCTTTTTTCCTTTCTTTATGTTTTGAAAAGACACATGGTGGTTTAGAGCAAAATTACAGCATTGTATGGTAGAGTTTATAGCATATTTAGATGTAACCTATATGACAGTTGTATCAATAGCACAAAGAATGTATGCATAAATGTAACTATACTGTTTAAAAAGAGAGAGAGAGAGAGAGAGAGAGAGAGAGAGAGAGAGAGAGAGAGAGAGAGAGAGAGAGAGATTCTGATTCAAACCCTAGAGCCACAACTTCCCAGCTTTGTGACCTCAGAAACATGATTTTACTTTTTTGAGCAACTGTTTTCCTTGTCGATACAGAAGGAACAGTTATACCAACCTACAGGACTCTCAAAAACTCTAAAGCCATTGTATGTATGTGCCACATCTTCTTTATCCATTCATCTGTCGATGGGCACTTAGGTTGCTTCCATGTCCTGGCTGCTGTAAACAGAGCTGCAATGAACACTGTGGTAAGCTGCATAGCAAAGGGAGATCAGCTCAGTGTTTTGTGACCCCCTAGAGGGGTGGGCTAGGGAGGGTGGGATGGAGACGCAAGAGGGAGGAGATATGGGGATATATGTATATGTATAGCTGATTCACTTTGCTATACAGCAGAAACTAACACACCATTGTAAAGAAATTATACTCCAATAAAGACGGTAAAAATTAAAAAAACAAAACAAACAAACTCTAAACCCTAGTGATTCCAAACAGAAGAGAGTAAGTGCTCAATGCATTTGAAGTCCTCTTTGAAAAGGGTATCTTTCAAATAGAGACCAATGCCTTCATTTAATGGAGGACTGTGGAATACAGAAGTGATGCAAACGCATTATCCTTTGCTTTGCAGGCTGAGGATAAAGCCCACCTTTCTCTTCCTGAGCCTCCTGAGCCAAAGCCTTGATCGGCTTCCACATGGAAAGCAGTAAGTGAGGCTATGACAGAGCCACAAGCCAAGTGGGTGCTGGAGATTTTCCAGCAGTTTCTGTACTCGCTGACTGGGGCAGAGGAAACCACCAGGGAGCTCAGCGATCCAACTACGTGTAACTGGCTGCTGGGTACTACCTGGCTCCTAACCATCACCTGCTCTGCGGGTAGCATTGGCAGCTATGTCTAAAAGGGAAGATGTCAGCCAAACTCTACACTTGGCTTTCCAAGTGACCCAGTAGGAAATTAGGCTACAAAGTTGGGTTGGGATTCGAATAGCTTACTTTCTTATTTTAAACTATACTGAATCTGAATGATTTCTAGAGAAAGGAGACATGGAATCTAGCTACCATTGAATATCCCCCAAACAAAGAGATGTGCATTCTTGCCCTCCTTCAAGTGTGGTGAAGTAACAGCTGAACCTAAAAGACTGGTAGGAAGCCAGAGGCCAATGGAAATTAGTTTCTTTTCATAAATCTTCATTTTCCAGGGCAGTAAAAACAATAATACCTCTGTGTGAAAACTCACTCTTTGTCCCCATAATTAGAAAACTAAGCCATATAACTGTTGGCTAGAAAGGAGACACTAATAATTATAAATATCACACAGGGAGTGATGGTAGAGTTATCATATGGCCCACCCACAGGAGCTATTAACTCTCACAGACGCTATTTTAGACAATACATTTTTAGTCTAATGTTAGTTTATAAGTACAAAGCATGAACCAGTAGCACTTCTGATATCCTGTGGTAAAGAAAAGACAGTGGGGAGGGGCAAAGGCCCACTTTATTCCAGATGTCTCAAATAACAGGATTTTTAGTGTAGGAGAAGACTTCAAAGAAGGTCAGCGTTGGAGTTTTCTTTGGAAGAAGTAACAAATTACATGCTCAATAACAAATCAATAGATATATAAATTCCAAAAGCACTGTACCAGCCAACTGTCTGGAAGAGCTGCATGTATAATGTTTTTGTCTTAAAATCAAGCAGAAGGTCATGCATCCCAGGATACTGAATATAGTTCCCTGTGCTATACATCAGGACCTTGCCGTTTATCCATTCTATACGTAATAGCTTACATACATACTAGGTCCTTTTTCTACTATGACTACTGAACCTGAGTATGAAGAAAAAAGCAGATATTTTAAGCGTGCAAGTGTGCACGTGTGCGTGTGCGTGCACACACACATACACTATTTTTAAGAGTATTTCTTTTTTCTTTTTTTTTTTTTCTTTTTTTTTGCTCTCAAAGTTTAATCATTTATTAAAGCAATTGTTTTATCAGCCATTTTTCTGGTACAGATATAAACGAAGTCCCCATAACATCTCTTGACCTCCTGTCAGTGTTCTATTGATACATTCTAGTTTTAAAGTTTTTAAAATTGAAGTATAGTTGATTTATAATATTATATTAGTTTAAGGTGTATACAATAGTATTCAATATTTTTATAGATTTAAAAAAATTTTAATTTAGAAAAATTAAAATTTTATGCATTTAAATTTATTATAAAATATTCCCTGTGCTGTACCATATATCCTTGCTTATTTGTTTTATACATAGTAGTTTGTACTTCTTAATCCCCTACCCCTATCTTGTCCCCTTCCTTACTGGTAACCTCTAGTTTTTTCTCTATATCTGTGAGTCTGTTTGTTTTGTTACATTCATTTGTTTGTTTATTTTTCAGATTCGATGTATAAGTGATATCATACAGTCTTTGTCTTTCTCTGTCTGACTTTTTTCATTAAAGTATAATAGGTCTCTCCATGTTGTTGCAGGTCTCTCCATGTTGTCGCAAATGGCAAGATTTCAGTCTTTTTTATGGCTGAGTCTTATTATTTTTCTACCAAGCCACCAAAATATTATTGTCTGTCTGCCAAGATACAGCAGGTAATAGTTAATATCTACTTTGTTTTCATGTAAGAATTGCCA
This sequence comes from Phocoena sinus, assembly GCF_008692025.1. Classification (NCBI taxonomy): domain Eukaryota; kingdom Metazoa; phylum Chordata; class Mammalia; order Artiodactyla; family Phocoenidae; genus Phocoena; species Phocoena sinus. Next base: position 17,082,527 of record NC_045779.1, on the reverse strand, counting down.
TCTTTCCAGCTGGGAGTAGTGTGATTCTCACTTCCTCTACCTCGTATCAACTAAACCCAGTCTACATTTAATACTAATTTCTGTAGTAATTAGTAATCTTTGTATTGCTAGTGAGAGAAACTCAAGTGTAAGTAGCCTAAGGGAAAAAAAAAGGAGGAAGAGGAAATTATTGGAAGGATCTTGGGTCACTCACATAAGAGCTACAGAGAGAGGCAGCTCTGGAAACTTCTGTGGCTCGAACTGGGGAGCTGACTGTCTCCTATTCCAGATTCTCTCTGTTGGCTTCATTTGCCAACAATGTTTACCTTTTCAAGGCACCTCCATTGTGTTTTCATTGGGGCTTTTACCACGTCCCACTTAGCACCAGGGGTACGAATTTCTTCACAACCCCTTGAGCATTCATTGCAAAATTTTTGCCGATGGCCATTCTGACTGCTGTGAGCTGATAGGCTTTTGTAATTTGGATTTGCATGTCTTTAATAATTCCTAATGTTCAGCATTTTTCCACGCCTTTTTCTTTTGTACAGGGCTTCCCTGGTGGCGCAGTGGTCGAGAGTCCGCCTGCCGATGCAGGGGACATGGGTTCGTGCCCTGATCCGGGAAGATCCCACAGGCCGCGGGGCGGCTGGGCCCGTGAGCCATGGTCGCTGAGCCTGCGCGTCCGGAGCCTGTGCTCTGGCACAAGGTGGCCATCCCTGGTTTCCCATCAACATGATATCAGGCACAAACCTCCTCGTTTTTCCATTTTGTCTTTAAGTTCCTTGTTGAAACAACCGGCCCGCCGTCCGCACGACTGTCGCGGCTTCAGCCGCCCGGGCCCCTCCAGAGCCGGCAGCCTCAGTGAGGCCGCCCTCCCCTCGGGCTCCGCGGCAGTTCCGTGAAGGCGGAGGGAAGAGACCCCGAGCCAGGAGTTCCAGCTCTGCGGAAACGCAGGCTCCTTTCTGGGCGCAGGGGGTCAAGAGTATTTCTAATATAACCATAAGGTATATTCATTTATCACTTTTTAAAAATCTGGGATTCTAGAAATTCTTTAAAAAATGGTGGCAAGAATTAACTGGGACAATACTTTTTTTTTTTTTTTTGAACTAGAAACAGGGTTTATTAGAAGCAAAGTACGTGTGGAAGAGCACTTGGGTGAACTCGGGCTGAGCTGTACACGATAGGGGTGGCTGAGGTTGCTTATACGGGGCCAGTTTTCCAGGTTGTCTCTGGCCAATCATCTTGAAGTTTCTGGGACAATACTTTTTATAAGACCAATTTTATAAACTGAGAACCAGGGGACACTAAATGTCAGTGACTTTTCTAAGAAGACACATTGAAGATATGGGCCGCTGACTTCCCGCTCCAGGGGGGTGTCTTGGATGACTCAGATCAACTCTCTCATAATCTCCATCATTTCCAATTCCAAAGAGGGTCAAGAAATATTCATCCCCTGCCATACCTCCTCAATCTAAGAGTTTCATCCTCTCATTTGCCAAGTGCCACATGAAACAGGTTAATAAAACGACTTAGTAGCACTTTGCAAATATGCAAGGCTCAAATGACAACAAATAGGATATTATTCAGCAGTCTTAATGTTTCAGAGCTTAATGCTTCAGAGCTTAATGTTTATGTAGCACTATTTCGCCCCTAGGCACTTGACTCATTGGTACCGCAGTGTACTACAAACAGAGGAAGAGAGAAGATGCTACTTGAATTAACTAACACTGATGCAGTGTAGACTTCATTAAATAAAGGAATTTATCTTCTTGGGTTTAAGATGATTCTACATTTCCTGTGAATTTTCTGGTGTCGATTACATTTAAAGCCCATACAGCATGAGATCAAATGTAACTGAGCAAGACCCTATGGGGCCTTCTTAGGGCAGACCCCTCCCCCATATCTTCTGCTTTAGCTCCTCTCTGAAGTCCCTAGAGAGATGTTAAAACCACCACCAAATGGAAGAAATTAACTACTTGATGACCATGAGCACGGAGACCCCAGACCTACTGGCACCTAAGGATTGATCATGTTAACCCGTTACCTCACCATCAACCAGAGAATTGTGCACCAGCCGATCACGTGCCCTGAGACCCCCTGCCTCACCTGAGCTTTAAAGATGCTTTGCTGAAACCCATCACGGAGTTTAGGTCTTTTGAGCACTAGCTGCCCTGGACTCCTTGCTTGCTGCCCTGCAATAAGTGCTGCATTTTCCTTCACCATAACCCGGTGTCAGTGGATTGGCTTTACTGTGTGCGGGTACGCGCACCCAAGTTTGGTTCGGTAACACAAAGAATAACAAATCAGAGAGTCGCACAATGATTAAGCTGGAAGGGACCTCAGAAGTTATTCAACCCCCTCTCATTTCCCAGCTGAAGATGTAGAGATTAGGTCCAAGGTCACCGAGTGGGGGGCTTGGCAGGTAGCAGACGGCCTCCCTCCCTAATGAGCTTTCCTCTGCAGGTCTTTAACCGATTCCATGACCTGGACCTGATTTACAGAGTTGGACTAATGCATGTTGATTTCTGAACTGTATGTCACGACTATCGGCCCAGTACCCGTCCTTGGCCATGTTATATTCATCTCCCTCAGGCCCAGCCCCCAAGTGTCCTCCCACCCCACCGCAGACGTTTTTAAAGGATCCTGTTAGCGGCAATCAGAGAAACACAAATGAGATGCCGTGAACTAGGAGTCCTACATTGCAAAAGCCAAATCTGTTCACCAGTGGAGTTGATAACATCCTCCTGAGATCCCAGTGCCCACACAAACCAAACATATGTAGATAAGGACACGAGGATGAATAATGAGCAATGTGTTTCTGAAAACACAGGAAATAATTAAATGGTTTCTAAAGAAGGGCACAGCCTGGGATTTTGTAGTGTAAAATGAGGCTACCTGGCTGTTTTCACCTGTAGGTCATTTTTTAAAAGCTCATTCATACAGCCACTTACTTTCTGTCCTCCCAACCGAATCCCTCCGCCCCAGATTTATTAATAAAAGGCTGGGGGGAGGGAGGGAGGGAGGCAAAATGGTTTCCTGCTTTTGCTTCAAGGCTGAGGGGCATTGCCGTTGGATTGTTTACTGTGGGTCACGCTGTAAAGTCACGCATCTGGCTTTTTCAAATATCTATTTACTTAAAGGGAGAATAAAGAATATGCATTTAAAATACACGCACACGTCTCGTGATGGAAGCGAGAGCAACGTTTCCTGTCAGGTCAAACTGTTCCTGTTCTGAAGGAATCCCTCGAGCCTTCTCAGGATGGGAAGTTCTAACAGAGGTCAAAAATTGGCAGCCTGGGGCCACAATCTGGCCACAAATGGTTTTGTTCTGTATGTACACTACTTTTTAAAAAAATTTTTTGCATTTTATTGTATTTATTTTTTTATACAGCAGGTTCTTATTAGTCATCCATTTTATACACATCAGTGTATACATGTCAATCCCAATCGCCCAATTCATCACACCACCACCACTTCCCCCCGCCCTTTGCCCCCTCGATGTCCATACGCTTGTTCTCTACATCTGTGTCTCAATATCTGCCCTGCAAACCGGTTCACCTGTACCATTTTTCTAGGTTCCGCATACATGTGTTAATATATTTGTTTTTCTCTCTCTGACTTACTTCACTCTGTATGACAGTCTCTGGGTCCATTCACGTCTCAACAAATGACCCAATTTTGTTCCTTTTAGCCAGGTCATGGATGCACAGTACTTTTAAACATTGGAATTTGAGTGTTTTTTGACACTGCCTACACTCTCCTTCTCTTTGGGGTCCACCACCACCTCCAGATGTTGGCCGGGGCCAGTCCCTGGAGGATTGAGTTTTCAGACACTGTTCCAGGGAGGAAAGGGAGGCTGTGAAAGGCCGGGATCAGGAAGGGGGGTGCTGACTGTCTTCCCTGTCCCCTCTTTGCCCCAGGGGGACAGAGGGCAAGGAAGGCAGGTGAAGAGCCCCTCTGCCCCAGGGAACTTGTAGTCTTGAGCTCAGGGCAGGAAGTGAGGTGTGATCCCTACGCTGGTGACAGCATTAGGGATGAGCTGGCATCTCTGGTGTCTTGATGCCTCTCCCACATGGTGAGCTCAGCTGCTTAAATGCTTCCGCTTGGCCAGTTGTTAATGGGCTACTCCCCTTTCTCTTTCCAAGGCAAACTGGGTTTGGGTTGCTCTCCGCCTCTAGAGCCCAGCAGAGGGGGGAGGGGATTCCCTGAGTCACAGTCATGAAGAATTTCAACAGGTCTTTATATAGGAGGCACAGGAGTGAATTAATAGTAGACATTGTTATTAATATCTCACGTTATTATATTTGTAGTTTGCTGTTGCCCTCACTGCCAAGTATAACTCACGGAAATACAGATTTAGAGCAGGGCATGAGAATTTTCTCATTTATATGTTCAATATGATTTTTTTCATTGAGATATAACTGACATATAACATGTTAATTTCAGGTGTACAATATAATGATTCTATATTTGTATATATTGTGAATTGATCGCCATAATAAGTCTAGTTAATATCTGTCAACATACAGAGTTACAATATTTTTTTTCCTGTGATGAGAACTTTTAAGATTTACTCACTTAGCAAGTCTCAAACATGCCATACAGTATTACTAGCTTTAGTCATGATGCTATATACATTAATGATTATTTTATACACATAATTATAATGACAGAAGATGAAAAAAAAGAGTGAAAAGAAAGAGTGAAAAGTAAGACTGCAGAAATAGTTCATATACAACTCCTTCAGTTCATATACAAGAAAAATGGACAGAATAGTATAATCATCATGACTGCAGACTTTGTAGTCCGACTGCCTGGGCTAAAATGCTGACTTCACAACCCACTGCACCTGTGACTGACCTTAGGCCAGTTGCTTTTCATGCCTCGGTTTCCTTACCTATAAAATGGGGATAATAACAGCAATAATCTCATAGGGTTATAAAGGATTTCATGAGAAATGCTGTAAGCCCTTCGTACAGTAGCATATAAAAAACCCTTGGTAATTTTTAAATGATTGTTATTATCACTAATATTTAGTATAACTAACAACCTGACTTGCATAATACTCCTTTTAAGAATTTCAGAAGCTTTATAACCTACCACTTTAGATTCCTGAATCTCTCACTGATTATTATATCTCATATCAGCCATAGCTCAAACCTTGGTATGAATGAGTGATTTGGTTTATACTTTCAATAAATGTTAGCATAAAAATATATTTTAGCATATAGTTTCATAGTTTTAAAGTTCTTATAAAGGTCTTAGGTGCAAAATTAATTATCAAAATGAACAAACTCCAGAAAAACAAATGAGAAAACTGACCAGCTCAAAATAGTTGATAGGTTGAAAGATTTTTACCTAACAACCCAGAAAATACCCTAATAAGATTTAATATTGCCAAGAATGGCCTGGGCAGGTTTAGGCCTTTTTTCCCAATTTCCATCAGTACTCTGAAAGCCATGTGACATCAAAAAAAATCTAAGTAACATACACCCCTTCCATGGAGAAATTCTGGAGCCACCGTAAAGTAATATATGCTAATAAAATGAGTGAATAATCAAATGGTAAAATCGGGATCATGTTCTCCTTAGAAGGAACAAACAGCCTCAACAGGGCTTTCTCCGGAATTTCATGAAGATCTCTGACAACCTATTAATTATAGTTGATTAGATTATACTTTCTTCCACCCTAACAAAAACTCAGCCTATTTTCACCACATAGGTGAGCATATAGAAGCAGTTGGCAGGCCTGGGCAATAGGGAGCAGAACATTTAGCAATGGCTGGAGGTATTTCTGATTGTCATGACTGGACGTTAATGACTAGAGGCCAGGGATGTTGTTATACATCCTACAATGCACAGCACAACTCCTGCAACAGAGGAGAACCTGGTCCAAAAGATCAACAGTGCCAAAGCTGAGAAACCCTGACTAACTCTTACCTACAGGTGCAACCTGCCCTAGATCTGGGCTAATGCTGGTCTGGTCAGGGTCCTCTAGCCAGTACCTTAGTGGCTCAAAGCATCAGCCTTGCAACTTAGCGCACTCAGTGCCTGAACCCCAGTCCTTGAACCCCTTGAGTTCCTCCTCTGACTTCCTGATTGATGCTCTGCCTGGTTCAGCAGGAACTGTGGTCTTAGCTTTTGTCCCAGCCCTTCAAGGACTGAAGCCTCTGATCCCACACTCTGCTCCTCTGGGCTGGGACTCTGTGGCCTGCCATGGGATCTTCCTGACGCCAACTACTTATTTGCTTCATTTTCTGCTCCTAGGCCTTCCTGAAGACTGTAATGATTGGATAAACATGCTTACCTCTCAGATATCAGGGCTTAGGCTTTCTCTTTATAATATTCTATCAAATGGTCTGTTCCGCCTGGTTCCTGGAACACCTTGACTTTTGACCATGGCTAGACTGCCCTCAAACCAAATCTTCCAACCACACTCTGCTTGCACTGCCCTAACCCTAACCCCTAGGTCTTCCTGGTCTCTGTCCCTGCTCCGTCCCTGCCTGTCCTGTCCTAGCACACACTCACTGAGACCTGGCTATCAGAGAACTTAAAATTCCCCATCTCACACTCATACTTCAATAACACAAAAACATTAGGCTGACCTCCCCATAATTCATATTTATCAGGTATTCGTTTATACCTAGAGAATCCAGGGAAAAAATCGGCTCCTTTAAAAATCACCTCATTTAATAAAATACAATTTTGAACGCTGATGTGGTGAAAAGCAGGACTCTATTCCTCAATGACAGCAACAACAACAACAAAAAATAAAGAGAGGAAATCGCTTTATCTGCAGGCAGGTGAATTAAATATTTAAGAACACGCCACAGCCAAACTGGATGTCTTTCAAATGAGCAGTTCTGCGAAAAGAGGCTTAGGTAACCACTGACGTTAACTGTTGGAAAGGTTAATTACGTATCCTCTTCCCCCTTTTTATCATCATAACTTTTTGGTAATGCATCCTTTCCTTAATTACACAGCTTCTGTCCATCTCCCGTGTAGTAACTGCAGCCTCAGATGACTTTTCTGGAGAAACCACCGTCTTCAGCGAAAGCTAGTTCTGGTTACGTCTCTCAGCCAATGGCTGGGAGCCTTTTTCTTCAACAAGACACAAGTCATCATAAACAAATGTAGCTGAGTTCTTATCACAAAGGAATGTTTTAAAAATATCATTTGGACGGATTTAAAAACAGTACAATTTCCTCAGAAGTTAACGCACGTTGTTTAAAGAAAATGTGCATCGCTGTGTGGTTTGACCAAGGACTCAGTTCATAAGCTTTTATGCACGCTGAATACACATGATCATTTTCGGTGGACGGCATCTTTATTGATTTCTGAAGTGAAACAAGAAATCTCTCTGGCCCTTGTAATAATAACAGAGATCATTTGTTGAGAACTTAGTTTGCGTTGGCTAGCAAAGCCTTTTAGACAGATTATCCCATGTCATCCCCACAATGGCTTTATGAGGTAGGTGCTACTCTTACCCCAATTTTACAGATGAAAGGGCTGAATTCAAGAAGTAACTTGCCCAAGATCACATAGCTGGTACGTGACAGACACAGGGTTTAAATTCAGTCGAATGACTGTTCCAATACTCAAATGCTCTGCTACCTTCCTTCCCACTAAGTTTGAAGATTTTATTTATTTCTCACGGTGTTTAGGAACACTTTCTTGCTCTGCTTAACAAGGAACAGCACTTAGATTTCCTTCCTTGGAGCTCAGGCTGCGTATTACAGATTGTTCCTTTAAGGCACCTTTTCTGTTAAAACATAAACACACAAACTCACACAGCCTATGTCTTAATAATAGGAATCATTAAATACCATGAAGGTCTTTGAAGACATAGATGGCTTATGGGGTAGAGAGTTATAGGTAGGTGTCTGTGTCCTAACTCCATTAGTGTAAGAAAAATATTTTTAACTGTTTTCTGAGTTATCCCAGGACTGCTGATGAAGGGATATTTTTGAGTTGTAGCCACAAGATTAAGCTGTAGGGTTTCTGCAGCCATGATGGTCCTATAGCTTCAAGGGCTATTCCTTTTTTTTTTTTTTTTTTTTTTTTTTTTTGTGGTACGCGGGCCCCTCACTGCTGTGGCCTCTCCCGTTGCGGAGCACAGGCTCCAGATGCAGGCTCAGCGGCCATGGCTCACGGGCCCAGCTGCTCCGCGGCATGTGGGATCTTCCCGGACCGGGGCACGAACCCGTGTCCCCCGCATCGGCAGGCGGACTCTCAACCACTGCACCACCAGGGAAGCCCCAAGGGCTATTCCTTTTATCCTAAGGGTAACTAATAAGGGGACTGACCTCCAAGTTGACGACAGCTGGGTGGCCTCTGATGAGATATGGTTAATATATGGAGAGGTTATTATTTTATCATACTTAAGTTTTCATTTTCATTGGGGCCAGTGCTCTAGTATAAAGAAGGGAGCTTGAGCTGTGATCAGAACCCCCCAGTGGAAAATCTCCTATTTAAAGAGAGTATAAGCACCTGAGGCATGGTTTGGAGAGAATGAAAGGTCTATGATTCTCAGCCAGTGATGCCACACCTGGGACCACCTCTTGCCAAAGCCAGGTTCCCAGAGGAGACTCGGGAAACTCCCAGGATTTCACAAACCCACCTCTGCTTAAGGCCCTTCAGCAGCTCCCTCTTGTCCACAGAACGGGGCCCAAACTCCACAAGAGGGTACGCAGAGCTCTTCACAATTTGACTGCCTTTCCATCTCATCTCCAACTACTCTCCACCCTCTACACACACTTCAAGCACGCAGTCTAGTGGTATTCCAACTGAACATCGTTTCCCTCCACTCTACATTTCTTTACCTTCTCTCATGAGTGCCCTTCCTAACTTCAAGGCTGAGCTCAAACTTCACGCCAGGCAGAGTTAAGCAACTGGGCTACTATATTTCCATTTTGCCTTGTACATATCTCTATCAGAGGGTTGGTTAACAGTATTGTAGCTGTTTGCTTACCTGTCTGTCTTCCCAGGTGGATAGAGATATTGGTTAGAAATTATGGTCAGCACAACATAAAAATGGAAAGCAGATAATTCCATCTGAAGGCTTCACAAGTTCAGGTACTTTTTCCTGCAATTATCCCCCAATGGGACCAAACTGTTAATGAACCATCCCGGGTAAGAGTCCCTCCTGATGGCAGAAGCTGGGCTGCCTGTCAGGGACAATAACCAGGGAAGGGTTGAGACCTCATTTCCCACGGTGTACACAACGTTTGCTGACGACTAGACACACACCGCCCCTCAGTTATACAGAGTTAGGCTGAGTCTCTTCCTGCTTTATAGATTCTTGGGATATTCCCTAATTGGGAGCCATTAGGTTTATAAACTTAAAAATGCCAGTTGAGGGGCTTCCCTGGTGGCGCAGTGGTTGAGAGTCCGCCTGCCGATGCAGGGGACGCAGGTTCGTGCCCCGGTCTGGGAAGATCCCACATGCCGCGGAGCGGCTGGGCCCGTGAGCCATGGTCGCTGGGCCTGCGCGTCCAGAGCCTGTGCTCCACAATGGGAGAGGCCGCAGCAGTGAGAGGCCCGCGTACTGCCAAAAAAAAAAAAAAAAAAAAAATGCCAGATGAATTGTGCTAAAGGGTAAATGTCTTCCCCTTTAGGGTATTTGCCACAGTTAGTTCTGACTCTGTGCTGGGGGGGTTACCCTGTCATTCCTCGTTGGGGAATATATTCTAGTGTATCTTAGAGATAGATTTCCCCAGAATAGATACTAATTCTGTTCTAGTCTCCTGTCCAGCAGGAGAGCACCGAAAACAAACTAGGTAGTTAGTGCTCATTTTCTCCTTGATAAATTTCAAAACGTACTTTCCTAATATGTGCTACATAAAGAGCAAACGGGAATTCGGTAGGATTATTCTGTGATTACTACTGCGGATTTTCTCAACTAAGAGGAAACACAGGCAAATGGAATTTAAGACTATATACAACGGCCCAAACCGGTGGCCTTTCCCTCAACCTAGAGGTGTGCTGCCTGCACTGTCAACAGACAAACAGACAATTTGGGGCTCAGGATAGAACCTCTACTGAGAAGTGGAGGTAAAGTGGACGTGATCGCCTCTTTCCAACTGCTGTCCTCATACTCTACATGACATACTGTATTCTAGTGCTGACAGCTGAAGGCTAGAGTTTTGATTAATCCATTTTCCTCTAGTTATAAACAGAATCTCTCTTCCCTGAAGGTTCCAGCGATCACTCTAGCAAGTGTTGGACCTTGACGGAACAATGCTTATCCTTTGGCGGCCACTGTACGTACGAGAGAGAGAGAGAGAGAGAGAGAGAGAGAGAGAGAGAGAGAGAGAGAGAGAGAGAGCTGGGTTTGTTTTCCAAATCTCCTTGGGCATTGTTGAAAGAAGCTCATTTGTGAATGCATGTGTTTCAACAAACTCAAGGCAGTATTTCTTTTTTTTCTTTCATGGAAATAGTGAGGGAGAGGAAGCAGGTGTGCCGTTCATCCAAAGCATTACAGACACCTGCTGGGGAATCATTTCATAGTCCTCCAGCGAGGCAGCGCCCAACACAGGGCCTGCAGGACTGGGTGCAGGGGAGAGATCAGGGGTGGGCTGCAGGGGTCAGAAATGTAGATTGATCCCACGTCTCATGGTCCCCAGGCTGAACTGTCAAGGTCACTTGGAAGCTTGTTCTCTAGGCTGCTGTTGTGGAGAGTTCATGACTATTTTTGAGACGCTAAGGTTTTGTAATGGTTGAAAGCATCCCAAGTTACCCAGTGGCCAGTTTGATATTGTCACCAAATACAGTTAGAAAGAAGGGAAGAGGGGGTGGGTGATGGTGCCCATCAAGAACTGGCTTCATGTTGTGCCACGCAATGACTAGAGTTACCAATACTGTATTGTATATTTGCAAGTTGCTAAGAGAATAGCTCTTAAAGGTTCTCAGTACAAGAAAAAACTTTTTTAACAAGGTATGGTGATGATGTTGACTAGTCTTATTGTGGTAATCACTTCACTATACAGACATGTATCAAATCATTCTGTTGTACAGCTTAAGCTTATACAATGCTAGATGTCAGTGATATTTCAGTAAAACTGGAAAACTCCATTCCTGTTTATGAAAAAAACTGGCTTCAGTGCGACATGATGAGTTCTACATTCGTTTCCCGAACCTGATGAAGGTACGTAATGGAATGAATGGTCTGACAGTAGAAAGAGTCTGGGGAACCACTGATCTCCCCAAGTGCAGAACTCAGGTGCCATCTTGACGCGGACTCTAGCTGAGGCCAACACTGCACAGCTCAAGGTAAAGCATTGCCAACACCAGGTGAATCTGGGAAGGAAAGTATGAGACTGTATCCCATAGAAACTGTTTACCTGGGGCCTGTGAGCTCTCTACCTGCCGTACACTGTGAGCCACCGACATGATTTATCCTAATATCAAGAGTTTTCAAACTTCAGCGTGCAGCAGAATGAGCTGCAAAGCTTGGTAAAACACAGGCTGCTGGGTTTCTGATTTCTAGTCATGAGTTTCTGATTCAGTACGTCTGGGATGGGTCCTGAGTTCCCAGTGACGCTATTGCAGTGACCAAATTTGAGATCCACATCCTGAGACCTCGGGTGAGGGAATGCTTTACTTGCTCTATCTGAAAAATGGGGATTTCACTACAGGCCTACGTCATCTAAGTTGTTTGAATGTTTCCTCATGAACGGGAAAGAGAGAAACAGTTATTCAGAAACTCTTGTGTGCTAGATGCTTTCATACCTCATTTAAAGCTCACAACAGCCTGACAGATAGGCATCGTTGTCCCCACTTCTTAGTTAGCAGGATGGAGGCAGAGAGGGGTCAGTTCATTTGCTTAAGTCCTTGACGTTCTTCAGTGCTCAGGCTGAGATTCAACCTTGGTTGGTCTGGCTCCAAACCTGCAGACCTTCCTTGGCATCCAGACCTCTCCTTACACCAGCTTGCTTTTATCTTTGTAAAGGGGATCTTTTTTTTTTTTTTTTTTTTTTTTATTTATTTATTTTTGCGGTACGGGGGCCTCTCACTGTTGTGGTCTCTCCCGTTGTGAGCACAGGCTCTGGATGCGCAGGCTCAGCGGCCATGGCTCACGGGCCCAGCCGCTCCGCGGCATGCGGGATCTTCCCGCACCGGGGCACGATCTCGTGTCCCCTGCGTCGGCAGACGGACTCTCAACCACTGCGCCACCAGGGAAGCCCTAAAGGGGATCTTATAAAGCCCCAAGAGAAGAAAAAAAGCAAGACGAGGTCAAGGTGTGCATCTGAATCGACCGCGTGGACCATCAATTCATGTCTCAGGCAGAGGCTGTCCACATTGCTGACACGCCACCCCAGCCATGCTGGATTTCTTTGTTTCTGCCTGCCACGTTGGGAACCTTATCTGAATTCTGATGGCTTTGCCCCAGACCTTGACTCTGAGCTGGTCTCATTCAGGTATCCCTCCAGTCATCACCCCCGGCCTCTGAACGACTAGCTTATCCTGAAAAGGCTCCTGGTGAATCCTCTCTGAATATCATTGCCTGATGAGCTACCTGCCTGTGATGATGCCACTTAGAATTGGGGCAAAGCCCCATCACACTCTCCCTAACTTGACCTCTTCCAAAGACAGGGACGACGATTTGCTCACTCTTAATAAATGACGTGGATCCCCGCTTTCCAGATCAGCCATGTTGTAGTTTGGTTAATTAATTCCATACAACCTCAGAAATAGATGCTCTGTTCAAAGCCCTGAACAATGTGCTTGCCTAATTTTAGGGAGCTGTGGTAGGAGAAAGAAGGCAGCAGAGTTGGATCAGAGAAGCAAATTTAAATCCTCATGACCATCTATTAATATTTATTGAGGGTCTGCAGGAGGCATGGTCCTTTGCAGGATTCTTCCCAGATTATCCAGGGGTTTTTTTTCCCCATAAATTCTCATTAATATATTGTACATCTTGATTTCCAATAAAAATACAGGAAGGTGGCATCCTTTATTCCTCAGGGTGAGTTTCCTTTCCATATTTTATAATGCAATATAATGTCATAGAATAGAATAAATGAGCCAAGAATGAAAATTTTTCTATTAAAACGAAAAAGATTCATATCCTTTCCTCTATCCTGCCATCTCTTTTGAAAACAAGAGGGAAAACAACCTTCTCCTGCGCTCCCACTCTAACCTCCTCCTGGCCCCAACATAACAGTTTCCTTATTTTGGACCAAGTTCATTAAACAAATGGGCAAGAGCCCTAAAAGTTCTTCCTGGATGATATTGCCATGGTTTTATCCTCGTTTTCCAGCTGCCCTTTAATGATCTGGCAGAGCTAGGGCCTGTAATAAGATACTCCAGATAAACAGCGCTTGGCATATTTTAAATAAATGTCAACCCAGGTTAGTTTGTGAAGTTCTGCTTTTTTCTCCATTAATGTGCTCCCATGGGGAACACCCATGGGAAATAACCAATGTTCTTCCTTCAAAACATATGCAACTGTGGGCCCTGAGTTTTCAATGACTGCCAACTCAATCACTATTTAATCACTGCAAAAGTACCTCTGGAACTGCAGCTGCTTCTCTGTCTACCTGATAACCTACAGCCGTGAGAAGAGAGAGTAGAATATCCTCCTTTCGAGAGAAAGGTGGAAACTGAGAGGTTTGTGTAGTGAATACAGAACAAGATGATCTTCCTGAGTGGAAAGAACCAGGAGATTTTACTCTTAGAAAGTAGAAAAGTGCCATCTAAAGCCAGGCTTGGGTTAATTTTCATAATTATGAGTCATTCATCAGCCCTATGATTATATAGCTGTATTTAAATCTCTGTTTAGAAACATTGTTTTTGCACTTAGCTGGCTCATTCTTTACCCAGCCTCCTCGACTGCCTGGGCCCTGGACTCCTGCCGCACCTGCCCAGCACGACTGACCTCACAGCGCTGTTTGTTTGCTACCACACCTGGGGAGTCAAGCACAAGTGCAGGCAGTAACTCACCCGCAAGGGCTGACGCTGCTACAAATGCCTAGTCTCTGATGTCAACTGGACCACTCTTTTAGTCCTCCTTCATCAGCTTCCTTTTCTACTCTCCTCTGTGGACATTCCAAAACGTTACTGTTTTCTTCCAGCCTCCTGCTTCCTTTTTCCCGACAGACACCGCGAGTCCTGCTTTGTTCGGAGCAGAGACACAGAGCGGTTCTGCTGCGGCCGTCTCCCAGCTTTATGACTGACCCAGGGGATGGCTAAGAAAGCTTCAGCTCCCAGGATGCTCCTTGCTGTGTCTTTGATTCCTCCCTCCATACCACGCACATCCCACAGGACACCCGACCTTGGCTTAGTATAGTGATCTCAGCCCCACTCGTACCCTTTGAACTTGAAGACCACTCTCGACTTCCTTGACTTTGAAACTCAGAACCTCTTGGGGTGCAGCTCACACTCACTGCTTGGTTCCTTCTGTCCCCAGCAGTCTCATTTTTCCTCTGCTGTCAGTGTCCCAACATCCGCCTCAGCCCCCGTTGCACCAACCCTGGCCTCCTACAAGGAAAAGGTCAAATGAAAATGTTTTTATTCCCTACCCTTCCTTAGAGAAATATTCCGTTTCTCTAGGCTCACAAAAATAAAATAAAATAAATAAATAAATAAAATAAAATAAAAAACAAAGGTGTCCCTCTGGCTCAAAGCTCCACCATCTCCAGGTACCATTCCCTCTCTCCCGGTCAGGATCCTTGACGTAGTTATTATGCATCTCTTTCTTGGAGTTTCAATCTCTTCCTTGGTACTAATTCCTTCCCTGTAGCTTATAAACACACACACACACACACACACACACACACACACACACACACACACACGGTTCCTTCCCTGAATTCTGCATTCTCCTCCGGCCCCCACTGAGCATCTCTCCCCCTTCACAGCCAATTTTTCAGAAAAGTCATCTATACTTGTGTCTCTGTTTCCTTACTTCCTTCTTCAACCTCAGTGCAGTCAGTTTCCCCATCCTCACCCCTGCTGCTCTGTTAAAATGGTCTAAGTCACCCTTGACCTCCATATCGGCAAATTCAATAAACACGAGGCTGGACCTGGCAACATCATCTGACCTGTGCATTAGTTCTCTTCCTGGAAGTGTCTGCTCCTTTGTCTTTTGTGACACTCTCCTGGCTCTCCTTCTCCCCTTGCAATCCCTTGGTCTGCTTTGCTGGCCCCTTTTCTTCTGCCCTACCTGTGTTTACCAGAGCTCTGCTCTCCCCACTCCACCTGCTCTCTCAAGACAATCTCGTTGACCCCCAAGGCTTTCAGTATCATTTTATGCCAATGATTCTCAAATGCTATCTCTGGCTCACCTCTCTCCTGAGCATCTGACACTGCCACCTGGATAGCTCCAGAAGCACAGGACATTCAACGTGTCCAAAACCAAAACCAGTTTTTTCCTCCTCCTGCCTTCCTTATACTGATTTAATAGAACTTGGGCCTTGTCTAGGCTTCTTCCTCTTTTAACTCCCTATCAATTTCCCCAAGCTCTGTTGATTTCCCCTTTCATGACTGCTTGAGGCTACCTCACCTCTCCATCCTGAACTGCTCGGATCCTCTCTTACCTGATCTACTGCAGTAACTCTCTAACTTAGCTTACAGGACGGCTCAGACGTCGTAGCTAGGTAAGTAACTTAGTTCCTGTACTCTGCTTCCCATTAAATCAGTGGGTTTTAACTTTGGCCAAACACTGGAATCAAACTTTTCCAATCAAAGGAAACTTTGAAAAATACTGATGCTGGGATCTTATCTCCAACAAATTCTCTTGTTATTTGTTTGGGGAAAGCCTAGGTATTAAAAGTTTTAAAAACTCCCCAGGTGGTTCCGATATGCAGCCAATATTGAGAGCCATGGCTGTCGACCACTGTCCACGTGACTGTCCTTGTATCAGCTCTGTGATATAAACCCCCAGCTTATATGCAGGTGGGATACTGGTGTAAGAGATCACACACGGTAATACTCAGGGCGGAGGATAACTGGGAATGGGGTAGAGGGTTCCAGAAGGCGGGAAGGCAGCAACGGCAGGAAGTGAGGGGGAGCCATTGACCTTGGCAACTCACTGGCCTGTGCAGTGTCATAGGACACTTGCTTCCTATAAGGCTGCTGCAGTCTGCTTCTCAGGTGCTCAGGCCATGGCCCTGACTACACAGCCCAGGGAACGCCTCCAGCCCACAATGGGATGAGCCTTTTCTAGAACAGAAGCTTTATATTGCCCATTTCTGGGCTGAGTCCACTGTGAGAAGATCCAGAATTTTCTGGCAGTCTGAACTTCTGGACAGGTTTCCTCAGCTGGCCTCTGGGATGGAGATGCTGCCCTTTCCATACTCCTCCCCCACTCTCATGCTGCAGACATGGTAAGTAAAGAGCTGGGCTTGGTGGATGAACAGTTTTCCTTTTCTTTGAGCTCTCAAGGATGGAACCTTTCTCTTGGCTCAAGAAAGCCAGAACATTTGCTTTATAAAACAAGCAGCCATCTCTTACTTGTAAGTACAAAATGACAAAGAAGACCTCTAACTCATATAACCACGTGTTTTAGGTTGAATTGTGCCCCCTAAAAGAAGTACTTGTTGAAGTCCTAACACCCACTACCTTAGAATGTTCCCTTATTTGGAAATAGGGTCTGTAAGGGGGTCACCGAGTTGAAATGAGGTCATTAAGGTGGGTTATAATCCAATGTAACTGGTGTCCTTATAAAAAGAGGAAATCTGGACACAGAGTCAGACCCACAAAGAGGGAATATGCTGGGAAGACACACAGGGAGAAGGCCACTGGAGGACGAAGAATTGCAGTGATGCCTCTATAGGCCAAGGAATGCCAGAGATTGCTGGCAAACCATCAGAAGAGGCAAGGAAGGATTCTTCTACAGGTTTCAAAGGGAGCATGGCCCTGTTGACACCTTGATTTTGGTCTACTAAGCTACCAGAACTGTGAAAAAAGTAAATTTCTGTTGTTTCAGGTCACAGAGTTTACGGTACTTTGTTTCGACTGCCCTAGGAAACTAATACAGCAGGTAATTCTCTCCATCATCAGAGGTGCAGGCTCTCTGAGATGCATTCTAGCCCAGGAACCTTCTGGAGCTGGGTGTATTGTTTGGTGATCTGAACCTCTCCTGACCCCATTCCTCCCCTGGCTGTTCTCTGCAGACATCAGCTCCCTTCTGACCCCACCTGTGGTCTCCTCTGCACTTTTTTTGGCAGAAGTCTATGGAGTAAAGGTTTTACTCCTCTCCCTGCAGATAAGTTACTGCTTTGTAAATGATTCTTGCTACCATTTAATGCCTGGCAAAGATGTACTAGGTCTCGCATATGTCATCACCTTTGGTGGTCACACTAACTCTGTGCCATAGGTAGTATTGTTTCCACTTCAGGGTCCAGAAGCGTTAACTTTGCCAAGGTAGACAGCTACTAAGGGGCAGGCCTTGGAGTCTAGCCCAAGCCAACCTGGCCTCTGAGAGCCTGCCAGCCTCACCGTGGGCATGGTGACTTCTTCGGGCTCTCGATGGCACAGACCTTGCCTCAGAAATTAGCAGCAGCGACTCTGCAGGCATCTCCCTGCTAACTGATCAGTGACTACAGCCTTTTAAACACAGGCTTTCTGCTCAAGCTGGGGCCTTCCTGCAGCTGTTCTACTTGATGAATGAGCCATGATCCCTCTCTGGGTTATAAAGGACTTAACAGAGGGTTTAATCATTGACCCAACCAAACTTTCTTAACTGTAGTTACGATGGTAGGCTCGAGGGACCCAAGCTCTCTCCAGTCTACCTCTTCTTAAATTGACTATGTTTATTTACTGTTGAGTTTTAAGAACTTTCTATATATTCTGAATACAAGTCCTTTGCCAGGTTTGATGATCTGCAAATATTTTCTCCCAGGAGAAAGTCTCCTGTCCTCCATGGGCTTATAATCTCATAGGAGGAGACAGAAATGCCACCCTGACACCAACTCTGTTCCTAGCACTGGGGCTGGGGACCCTGAACTGGCCAACCTGGGGCTACCATTCCTATTTTTACTTCACTGAGCCCCTGTGATCATCATGCCTCCGAAGGTATAATGACAAAAATTCCCAAGAGATAACCACAGTTTACTGAGAAAGATCCCCAAATAGACATTTTATTTATTTATTTATTATACAAAATAGACAACCAAAATAGACGTGTCAAGTGTTAATTCCTTGTCCAGACCAGTCTGTAATTAGTCTGGATACAGACGCTGCGGCAGTTCAAAAAATTCAGATAATATGGATAAGCTCGTTTCACCTTACACTGTAAAGCCATTTTCCCAGGAAACAGTGGCAATGGTCCCCTGTCCATCCTCCCTTTATTTATTTTGCATAATACCTGTACCTGAGTCCACAGGCAGTCACACATTTTCCACACCAACGTTGAACTGAGGTAAGGATTACATACACCCATATGCAGGTGAGGGTGCATTCAAAATGCAGTGCAAACACCCCTGAAAAAGAGCAGGGAGTCTTTTTCATAGAAGCTCAATGGACATAAAGCTTTCAAAAAGTATTAAAACGCCTGGATCAAACCCCTTTGAGAAATAAATTGCTATTTCTTTAGAGACTCTGATTTATTAGCTGAATAAAGACCTTGTGAAAACCATGCTAGCATAAAGTTACACACTTTTTAGCTTGAATTTGAATGCTGAGAAATTTCGTTTAGGGATTTCACTGACCACAAAAGGAACGCTCCGCCATGATGTAACTGAAAGCCATAGAGTGGTCTCAGCCTCTTCTGAAAGGACAATGTCCTTGCATCAGGACCACAAACAAACCTTTGCCTTTTGCTCCTTCTGTCATGGAGGTTCAGGCTTTCCTGCTTTCAGATGCGCCATTCTCTATAAGAGCCTGTTCTTTCATAGCAATGGGCCAGTTCTCTAGAGTGTCTCTCTTTTTGTTTTAAATTCAGAACTGGAAAACGAGGTTTGTTTTGTGGACAGTTTGATGAGTTTTCACACGTGTATGCGGTCGACCATCTGTATCGAGTTCTGCCTCTGCGGATTCAACCAGCTGTGGGTTGAAAATATTTGGGGAAAAAAAAAAATTCCAGAAAGTTCCAAAAAGCGAAACTTAAATTTGCTGGTGATGATTTACATAGCATTTCCATTGTATTTACAAATATTTACATAGCATTTCCATTGTATGACATTGCATTTCCATTGTATTCCATGGAATTATAAGTAATCTAGAGATGATTTAAAATATGCAGGAGGGTATGTATAGGTTATATGCAAATACTACACAATTTTATGTAAGGGACTTGAGAATCTGAAGGTTTTGGTGTCTGAGGGGGGCTTCTAGAACCAATCCCCCAGAGATGCTGAGGCACGACTATATTCATGTAACTACCACCACAATCCGGATACAGAACAGCTCCATCACCCCCAATACTATCGCTTCGTAGTCACACCATCCCCTAAACCCCTAGCACCAGGCAAAGCTGATCTGATCTCCATCACTATAGTTTTGTCTTTTATTGAATGTCATATATAAATAGAATCATACAGCAGCATAACTTCCAACTTGTTTTTCAGACTGGCTGCACCATTTTGCATTTTTGCATTTCCACCAGCAGTGTCTAAGAGTTCTAGTTGCTCTGCCTCTTCGTCAGCACTTGGTATTGTCAGGATTGTTTATTTCAGCCATTCCAGTAGGTATCCAGTAGTATTTAATTGTGGTTTTAATGTGTATTTTCCCTAAAGAACAAAGGCGTTAGGCAACTTTTCATGTGCTTATTTGCCGTTCCTATGCCCTCTTTGGTGAAGTGTGTACTCAATTTTTTTTGTCTTTTAATGTAATTTAAAAAATAAACTTTACTTTTCAGGACAGTTTAGATTAACAGAAAAATTATGGTGATAGTAGAGTTCCCATACACCGTAACTCAATTCCTCTTATTATTAACATCTTCTGTTAGTGTGGGACATTTGCTGCAATAAATGAAGCAATGTTGATATATTACTGTGAACTAACGTCCATAGTTTATTAGATTTCCTTAGTTTTAACCTAATGTTCTTTTTCTGTTCCAGGATCCCATCAGGATACCACATTACATTTAGGCATCGTATCTCCTTAGGTTCCTCTTGGCTGTGACAGTGAATCAAGACTTTCCTTGCTTTTGATGACCTTGATAGCTTTGAGGAGTGCTGGTCAGGCATTTTGGAGAACATCCCTCAGTTGGAGAGTGTTGAACGTTTTTCTTATAATTAGACTGGGGTTATGGTTTTGTGGTAGGAAGGGCACAGAGGAAAAATGCCATTCTTGACAACATCATATCAAGGGTACCTATTAGCGACATGACATTGCTGTTGACATTGACCTAGATCACCTGGCTGAGGTAGTGTTTGTCAGATTTCTCTACTGTACAATTACTCCTTTTCCCCCTTTCTGTACTGCAGGCTTTAGGAGGAAGTCACTGTGTGCAGCCTAGACCTGGGTAGTGGGCTTGAAATTCTTTACAAGATTTTTTTTTTTTTTTTTTTTTGGCCACGGTGCACAGCATGTGGGATCTTAGTTCCCTGACCAGGGATTGAACTCGTGCCTCCTGCATTGGAAGCACCGAGTCTTAACCACTGGACCTCCAGGAAAGTCCCTTTACAAGATTTTTAACCCTTTAGTTTCTTCATTTATAACATGGTAAGGAAATGTTAGTATCTATGCATAGGAGTGTTAGACAGATTAAATGAGATAACGTATATTATAGAGTGCTTAGCACAGGGTGGTTCATTTCCTCCACAGGAAAAGAGCTGTATGACTAGGGTGAGCTTGGCTCCCAGGGGAACTGGGTGGTGGGTTCATGGGTCTTTAATTTATTATTATTTTTTTTAACGTACATATGTTACCTTTTTGTATGTGCGAAGTATACATGTTAGCAAAATCTTTTAAAGCTATATCATGGTTTTTAGGTCTAAAATGTTATTTCCCTTGTCTGAATAGTTCTAGGAAACAAAAAATAGGTTGCATTCTAAGTATTTATAGTTAAAAACAGTTGTGGAAAAACAAAAACAAAGAACAGTTGTGGGCTCATTTCCTGGGATGGGGGGAATGATACTACATATAAGAGTCCATTAAAATACAGTGATCATTTCTTACTATAAAACACACATATTCCCCAGCTAAAAAATCATTTTTTCCACAAAATTACAGAGAAAAATCACAGGTCAGACTAGACTCTATGAATGGATCTGGAAACGGTCCTGAGTGATTGTAGGTTCAGGAGTACTATGTACAGTATATGCAACAGAATAAACCATTATCATAAAACTTCATGTTTCTAAAATAAACCAAAGTAAGTCTGATACACTATAAATTTGGTAGGTTTGGAAAGAATATTTATTTGATTCTTTGTTTACTTAATTTATTTCAGCCTATTCACTCTCCCCCAAGACCCGTTCCCTCAAAGGTCTGTAGATCTTTGAAATAAAAAAATAGCTTGAAATTCACCATGGCATAATGAGATATTATAACCCTAAACAATAACAGTCAGCTCCTCTAGTGGATGTGGTGTGCAATCGTCCAGCACAGGGAAAGGTTGTAAGCATCTGTTGAAGCTTCTCTGAAAGAATAAGGTTGAGGTACTTAAAATCATCTTAGTGGTCACACTTACTTCAGTATCTTTCTTTTTATTTATTTGTTCATTTCATTTATTTACTTTTGGCTGCGTTGGGTCTTCGTGGCTGCGCGCAGGCTTTCTCTAGTTGTGGTAAGTGGGGGCTACTCTTCGTTGTGGTGCACGGGCATCTCATTGCGGTGGCTTCTCTTGTTGCAGAGCACTGGCTCGGTGCATGGGTTTCAGTAGTTGTGGCACTCGGGCTCAGTAGTTGTGGAGCACAGGCTTAGTGGCTCCATGGCATGTGGAATCTTCCCGGACCAGGGCTCTAACCTGTGTCCCCAGCATTGGCAGGCGGATTCCACTGCACCACCAGGGAAGTCCCCAGTATCTTTCTTAATTCAAAAAAACCCCACCACTTAACATTTTATAAATTGATGAGACTTAAATGAATGAGAAAGTAAACATCCAGGATGTTAAAAAAAATTATGACCATTCAATTCATTTTAAATTGAGATAATCTGTGTGGACTTCTAGTCAGTACTGTTTATTTGTTCTCATATTCTTTTTTACTCCTTCGTTGCCTTTTTTTGATCTTACTGTCTGTGGGTGCCACCCTCTTCTCTACTTTTCACTGTAATTTCACACTTGACCGAAGAACAGGGGAGCTGAACAAAGCTGCTGATATGTAAATAACAGCTTTGAAGATGGAAGTACCAAATTGTTCCTAAACAGAAGAAAAATTGCAGCTGCTTTAGTTGAATGTCTCAATATAAAACTTCAATTGCTTTCTAAAATAAAAAGTATATCATCTAGGTTTGTGCTTTGTACTGAGCATGAGAATATTCTAGTAGGCTGACAATCATCCTGATCATTCTTTTGCTTTTAGAAATAATCTTTGTATTCTTCTAAAAATAAGTATAGATTAAAAAAAATTATTATTTATTTGGCTGCGCTGGATCTTAGTTGCGGCATATGGGATCTTCGTTGCAGCATGCAGGATCTTTTGTTGTGGCGTGCAGGCTTCTCTCTAGTCGTGGCATGCGGGCTTAGTTGCCCTGTGGCATGTGGGATCTTAGTTCCCCGACCAGGGATGGAACCCGTGTCCCCTGCATTGGAAGGCAGATTCTTAATCACTGGACCACCAGGGAAGTCCCTGGATTTTTTTTTTTTTTTTGTGGTTCTAAAGTCTTTGGATTTGCAAATTCAAAGGACTTATAAATCAGAACCTAAGTAATCTTTATCCAGGAAATAAGTTAGCTTCTTTGGCAAAACAGGAAGGCAGATATGTTAATAATCAAGTACCGTCCTTTAGAGAATCAATCCATTTACACTGTAGAAATTAAGGTGACTAATTCCATTTCTTTGGTCAGTAGTATTGGTTGCCACTATCTGTAATGGGACACTGAGTCTAGTCAAAAGGTCCCTGATAGAGTTCTGCTATTCAGAGTGTAGTTCAAGGGAGAGTAATACTGGCAAACCCTGTGAGCTGGTTAGAAATGCAGTCTCAGGCCTCTCCCTGACCTACTGAATCAGAATCTGTATTTTAACAAGATTCCCCAGGTGATCAGGGTTGCCAGATTTAGCAAATAAAAAGACAGGATACCAGGTAAACTAGAATTTCAGGTAAACAGTGATTTTTTTTTTTTAGGACAAGTATGTCTCAAATATAATATGCGTCATACTTAACTGATATAAAAATTATTTGTTTATATGAAATTAAAATTAACTTGGTATTCTGTATTTTATCTGGTAACTCAACAGATGATTTGTATAAACATTAAAGTTTGAGAAATAGGATAAGGTCTGTTTTTTCCCCCTAAAGATATTTAAATATTTGGGTTAATTCTAGGACTTTATATAATTATTAATACATGAGTTATATCAAAGCTAAATGAAAGAATTAAAAAAATAATCTTGATGCTAAAGGACCTATGACTAAGAGACCCCTTCCTAACCCCATGTAATAAACCACATTTTCTACTTTCTGTATTTGATGTATTGACATTAGGGCCCTGCTGACCCTGGAAGAGTGCCCCTCCCAGTATTAGCTCATTCTCAGAGATAGCAAACAAGTCCCCTAGGGTGCACCTTTCATATGCAAACTACCCAATCCAGAGAGCACACCCTAACCACCTCCATTACCCAGATTTACACTCTGGGCCACTATTCTGCTCTAATCCCCCCTGGGCCATACGCCCGACTACTAAGGATAGCCCCCAAACCCAAGTGCCTGCTGCAAATATTCAAACTACCCATCTAAGCCTGCTTACCCTGCCTCACCCAGTCCTTCCAGTGGAAATGACAATAAAGACACCTGCCTATATTTCCTCCACTCCCTCTGCCTCCTGATTGACCCTGGTGCTTCCCCAAGTGGCCCTGAATGGTATGTTGTGCCTCCTGTTTCTTGGGATCTGTAAGGATAAAAAACTTTTTCCTTCATGACAATTATTTTCATATCTGTGTGTCTTACCATACCTGATTTAAACAAATTCCAGGTACCCTTTTAAAACACCCCACTAACCCCTTAAGATGATATCACATTTCCCCTGGAATAGTGATCAAATAAACCTTTACTTGGAATGGCCTAGAATGATAGGGAGGGGCATTAAACTAAGGCTTCAAGATAATAAAATTTAGCTAGAAGAAAATTCAGTTTTTTTGGATGGTTAGTCTACACAATGCTTGGAAACCTTCAGGTGATTCAGTTTTGTGACTTTCCATCTAGAAGTCAGCTGTCATGTGGCCGTAATATTCCATGGAGTTCTTCAGGTCAAAGTAGGCCTAGCAAAGTATACCAGAGAAAGATATATTGCAGGTCTTTCACAGAGTGGTGTCATCATTCAGAGGCTACACCTCACAGCTGTCCCACATGTTGGGAAATGGGGGAGGCAGAGTTTCTGTGCACTGCTCAAGGTCATCTGGAACACTGATACGTAAGGGCACACATCTCCTAACCCATTATGCAATAAGACATGAAGTTCTTTACATCATCTTCCCACTGAGTCACCCAGTTTTTGTTGTCATTTGTTGTTTTTTGGTGCTTTTTGCTAGTACACAAAAAAATTTTTGAAAAGTCGGCATCAGGCTCTGATTCTAAATGTTAAGGACATTGAGGTTCTATTTACGACCGCTTTCAATTGGACAAAAGGATGAGCTAGGGTTGCCTTTCTCTCAGTGTTTTCCATGATATTTTTGTCATCTGCACAATGTAACATTTGCCAGGCATAGGCAAATATCCAACTTGCACTCAGTAGAGGACAGAATTGAATCATGACCCTTGTCAGCTAGAGAAAGGAAGCACACAGAAACACTGCTTGGAAAAAAAGAGTGTGAGGCCTAGAGGTGGGCAACATGAATCTATAAGACCTTTAAAATGATGCTTTTCCATGGCTAAAAAGTTCAAGCAATGAGTACTGTGTCTTCCTTACTCAAGCAGCTGTACCGAATTGAACTGAGGACTGTTACACAGAATGGGTGATTAATTACAAGTCTGATTTGAGGGGTTCCACTGTGTAAGAAAAAATCTGAGTGGACTTTGTCCCTGGTTCTTGGGAGGGAGCTTCTAAACCCCGAGAATTTCCAGTGTGATAGGAGTGTCATTGTTGTTTTCCATCATGGGCCCCTCAGACCATACTTAAGAGTTTCTGCTAATGAGGTGACTCAGGATGGGTCATACCAGAAGGACTGACCATGTCCTTAGAGGGTTGAAGCTTTGAGCCACGTGATATCAGATCTAACCCTGGAGAGGATTGGGAGGCTGGAAATTGAGGGCAAACTCCCAGCCAATAATTCAATCAGTCATACCTACTTAATGAAACCCCAGTAAAAACTCTGAACACTGAAGCTTGGGTGAGCTTCCCTGGTTGGCAATTCTCTACATATTGTCACACCTCAATATGCTAATTGGGTAATTCATCCCTGAGGATAACAGAAGTTCCGTGGTTGGAATCCTGCCAGACTTTGCCCTATGTGTCTCTCCTAATTTGTATTCTTTTGCTATAATAAAACTATAATCATAAGCACAGTGCTTCCAGTGAATTCTGTGAGTCTTTTTGGTGAATTATCAAATCTGAAGGGGTAGTGGGAAAGCCTGAATATGTAACCAGTTGATCAGAAGTGAGGGTGGCCCCGGGGATCCCCAAACTTGTGGCTGGTGTCTGAAGTATCTAGGAATACAGATGCCCTCAAATACTCATATTCATCCTCTCTCTCATTCCCTCCCTTCTAATGAACACTATACATATACTTAGGATAGAAACTCCTCATTATACATTTATTTTTATTAATGCAGTGTTCATGTGTGCTCACTTCACTCCAATTTTGCCAAGGATTCACTTAGTTTCTTTTTCTAGGTGTGTGGGTAGTTGGCACCAGATCTTTCTGGATGGGGGAGGGAAGGGATCCCAGTATGCCTTTTTTTTTTTTTTTTTTTTTTGTGTATGCGGGCCTCTCACTGCTGTGGCCTCTCCAGTTGTGGAGCACAGGCTCCGGACGTGCAGGCTCAGTGGCCACAGCTCATAGGCCCAGCCGCTCCGCGGCATGTGGGATCTTCCCGGACCAGGGCACGAACCCGTATCCCCTGCATCGGCAGGCAGACTCTCAACCACTGCTCCACCAGGGAAGCCCAAGTGTTGCCTTCTTTTCACCTGTGTTCCAAGTGTCCTCAGACTCTGTCAAACAGGACCAAGCAGCTGGGTGATGCTGGCAGGATCTGCAGCAGTGCAGGGACAAGCTAGTAGGTAGGATCAAGTGAATCAGCCTACAAGACTACTGCAAACAGAATAAAACTCAACCAACTCTCATGGCCAAAGGGAACTCAGGATCTGGCTTACCTCTAGGACTCCCTGTCATTGTGCATTAGGCTCCAGCCACACTGTCCCCCTTCTTTCCCCTCAACCACTCTGAGTCTGTTCTTGCTTCAGGTCCCTGGCAATTGTTTTCTCTCTGGAATGCTCTTTCCCTGTGACTCATATGGTGGCTCCTTCTCAGCGGGTCCATTTCAGCTCCAATGTCACTTCCTCCCAGAGGTATGGTCTCCTGGCCATACTTGATAAAGCTCACACGGAAGCATGAAATGACAGGGACTTTGCCTATCTTGTTCACACCGAATCCCTGGCTCACAGAGTAGTAGGTAGCGGCTATCAGTGAATGGAGGGCTCAATGAAGAGCGTTCACCAGGTGCTCTCACTGTGGGACGTGGGATGAGACCTATAGGAGATGTCCAAGATTCATTTCCTCTCTTAAGGGACTGTGGAAACTGAGTCACATGTACATGTGAAATAGAGAGCTCCAGCCATTTCTGTGGCTGTTCATGCTCTCCAAGAGGCGTTCAAGGGCTTCCCTGGTGGCGCAGTGGTTGAGAGTCCGCCTGCTGATGCAGGGGACGCGGGTTCGCGCCCCGGTCCGGGAAGATCCCACATGCCGCGGAGCGGCTGGGCCCGTGAGCCATGGCCGCTGAGCCTGCGCATCCGGAGCCTGTGCTCCGCAACGGGAGAGGTCACAGCAGCGAGAGGCCCGCGTACTGCAAAAAGAAAAAAAAACTGATAAGGAAATGGAAAAAAATTGTATGGGAAAATAAGATTCAGGGCTTCAAAATTTACTAATCTTATACCATGAAATATAGGGCCATACTAACTTATGGAAAAAGATTTATGGTGCGATTATTTTCCTATATTATTCTTAGGGCACAGCTTTATCAAGATTTAATGGAAGTGATGGATATGTCTTAAAGTATAGTTATATTTGTATAATAATAAGTAAAACTTCAGGGAATTTGATAGTATGTATACAAAATATCATAGCCGCGCTGTAGTGTTAAAGGCAGAATAAATACCAACGGTTAGTTGCCTGTCTCAGAAGAAAAAAATAGAGAAAGCAAAGAACTTAAAATGAATTAAAATTTATCCAATTTAGAATCAAATAAAAACGCCATAGGCCCAGTGCCAAGGAATATTCTTGGATTGGAATTTGTTCAACACCCTAAATTTAACCAGCTGCAATTCCTTTCTCAGTGGTATCCAACACAACTTTTTGAAATAGAGGGTGTGCTTTTAAAGGGAAATTGGTATGGAAAATGAAACAAAACCTCCCTGGAATATTTATTCCTTAAGATAAACAGATGCAGTTTTTTTGTTTTTCATTATGTTCAACATATATTACAGAAGATACAGGTCATAGTTAGGAACGACATAAAAACGAGCGGTCATGTGTTTTCATCCTGGACCATAACTGCCTAGAATACTGCCACACATTTATAACTTGTGTTGTGGACAGGCAACTTTAGTGTCATCTGGTTGCTCCTTGCTGGGAGGGGGAATCAGCCAGCCAGAGAGGCAAAAGGCCAGCTTACTTTTGCCCCTGGTTCTGGAATGTCCTAGGGTAGGGTGGGAAGTGTCATCCATGGTAAGTAAAAATTCCCGGGCTGCACCAACCATGGGTACAAAGTCTTAATTTATTCCTTACAGTGTTAGGAACACTAAGCAAAGATAATCTCTATTTTTCAAGTGTGAGAGCAAAACACATTTTCAGAAAGAGACTGCGAGAATGATTATTACAGACCTGTACTTGAAAGAATTACTAAAGAATGTACATCCAGAAAAGGAAACCTGAACACAGAAGGAAGGAATGGGATTCAAGGATCAACAGTGACAAACTGCTATGTATAAAATAAATAAGCAACAAGGATACATTGTACAGCACGGAGAAATATGGCCATCATTTTGTAATAACTTAAAGTGGAATAGATCTACAAAAATATTGAATCACTATGTTGTACACTTGAAACTAATATAATATTGTAAATCAATTATAGTTTTTTTTTTTTTTTTGCGGTACGCGGGCCTCTCACTGTTGTGGCCTCTCCCGTTGCAAAGCACGGGCTCCGGACGCGCAGGCTCAGCGGCCATGGCTCACAGGCCCAGCCGCTCCGCGGCACGTGGGATCTTCCCGGACCGGGGCACGAACCCATGTCCCCTGCATCGGCAGGTGGACTCTCAACCACTGCGCCACCAGGGAAGCCCAATCAATTATACTTTAATAAAAAAAGGATCAATCGTGAACAAGTGTTCTTTTAAACTGTGGCAAAATCTAAAGTAGTCTTAACTGAAGCCATAATCACAATGCAAGGTAAAAACAGGGTAGCAAAAACATGCACAATTTTAAATATAAGCACAGACAACAGCGTCACTGATTCTGTCCATGGAGTTAAGAAAGAGGTGACTTTTGAATTGAGAATCAAAGGATGAGCAGGGATTTAGCAGGCAACAAGGGGAAGAAGGAAACTTTAAAAAGTAAAGCTCCCGGGCTTCCCTGGTGGCGCAGTGGTTGGGAGTCCGCCTGCCGATGCAGGGGACATGGGTTCGTGCCCCGGTCCGGGAAGATCCCACGTGCCGCGGAGCGGCTGGGCCTGTGAGCCATGGCCGCTGAGCCTGCGCGTCCGGAGCCTGTGCTCCCCAACGGGAGAGGCCACAACAGTGAGAGGCCCGCGTAACGCAAAAAAAAAAAAAAAAAAAAAAAAGTAAAGCTCCCAAGTATGACGGCACGTGGCATAGTTCTAGAAATGGCAGAGTAGCTCACAAACCGGGTGTTTGCTGGAAAGTGGCAGAATAAAGGCTGGAAAGGCAAGCGTGAAATCTGGTCTCCTTCCTCTCAAACCAATGTCATCAGAGTCAGCTTGTGCAAAATGCCAGGTTACAACCAGAACTCTTAGGGAGATATAGAAAACATAAGAAGTTGAAACATAGTGTTAGAAATAATAACACCAAATTTCATTATTTGGGAGCTTTATTGCCAAAATTATTTTAAATAGTCATTTTACTATTTTCAAAAAAAGATCTCTGCTCTTTTTCTTCCCTCTAGATCCCATGGGAGTTTATTATCCCTAAGACTCTACTTGAGAGGAAGGAAAGTTCTCATTTATTGAGGTGATTTTTCCATTTTCATAATCAAAATGAACCTGTATTTCAGCTCACAGTTAGAAAATGGACCTGAAAACTGACCATGTCTTGAGAAGAGAAAAATACATCGATTCAAAGCAGTAAGAGATCTAAGACATCAATTAAAATATCTAGAATAAAGTTATAATACGCAGGATGCAATAGCCCATTGAACAATTTAGAATTCATTTTCCTCTTGTGGCAAATGCTACCTGTCAAGATTTAAAAACATCTAGTCACATAAATTCCAAAACGCTTTACTTAGTTGGAAGAACTGATGAATATAAGAGCTTTTGAGAATTAAGTTAGGTATTTAGAATTTAAAGATTTAAAGATAGTCTGGATAGGACCATCTAAATCCTAAAGATAGGATTTAAAGATAGTCTGAGGGATTTTCTTTAGCTGTAATTTTTATTGAAGCACTCAAAGGAGAAGGCGTGGCTGGCCAAGTATATTGTGAGAAAGGTCAAGTTTGTGTTTCTCCGTCTGAGCGTTGTTCTGCTCTATCCTTTCCTTTTGGCAGTCATTTGTTTGTGGTCCTCTCATATCTCCCTGCCCCGGCCGCGAGAACTTGCTCTTTGAGAAAATTTTTATGAACATTATTTATATTAGGTCTGAATGATTACTAAGGCTTAATCGGGTGTCCTTCCCTGCCATATTTACTTTGTATTAGGGGACAGTGCTCTAAATTTCTTATTGAAGAATTTCAGGCATTAGCTAGTGGGTTGGGAGGTGAATCTTGATCTAGGGCATTCCAAGAGCCTTAGTATTCAACACTTAAGTCCCTGCTTATAGCTCCAAACCTTAAATCTGGTTCTGAACCTGTTTCAGAAAATGATACCCTATAAGCTCTTCTGGGTCAGTGTCAATAAAAATAGTACCTGTTTGGCATGACACAATTTCAAATGTCATACAAATAGGTTGCCTTCAACTTGATCTAAATTAAATCATCATTTGAATATTATCCAACCTCAAAGAGTATCAAGATCAAACAAATGATGAGAGAAGATGAAAAACACGAGTTCACCGGGAAAGTTGTTTTTTTTTTTTTGCTTGCTTGTTTGTTTTTTAAACAGGCAGAATATAAAACCCTCAAAAGATGAGTACTGACAACAGGATACTCATGAAGTCACTAAGCTGGGCCCAAAGTATAGCTGTCTAGAAGCAGCGTACTGCCCCAACTGATCAATCCATCCATCAGTATTGTCTTGTTGAATGTCTGTTTTGTGTATAGTATTATACATGGCACACTTTGATGCGGTTTCTCTCTCTTGTTTATCTGGAGAGATAAAATTCTCATGAAACCACTGGAGAAAAAATTAAGGGGTGAACTATGTGGTACTGATAGAACTGATGATTGATTATTCTTTCTGTTTTTTTCCAAGGCTCCCTTTTATCTGCAGGACAAAATCCAAATCCCATACCAGTTTTAGGGAACCCGTTTTATTTGGTCCCTGAGGATTTTTCCAGCCTCATCTTCTGCCATTTTATTCCCTGAACCCAAAGCCCCAGCCCTACCAAATCATATGTAATTTTCTAGATTTATCATCTTTCTTTTTGCACCTCCAGGCCACTTCCTCTGCATGAAATGCATTCCCACTCTCTTTTGCTTAACTCCTACTCATCCATTTAAAAGTCTCCTCTTGGGGGAACTCTTCTCTCACCCTAAAAAGTTTTGTGCTCCTCCTTTGTTTCCAAGTATCTCTGTCTTTAACCGTATGATAGCAATTTCACACTGTACTGAAATCTCTTATATATTTAATTCCCTTATTATCCTAGTTTTTAAAGTGAGGATGTGGATCTGAACCCTATTAACATTTGTGTCTCTAGTGCCTAATGTGAAACCTAGGCATACAGTAGGTGCTTAATAAATATTTGTTGAATGAATCCCATTGTGAGGGTGGTGGCAGATGGCAGGTAGATCTTCTTCAGGAGAGCTGAAAGGTGTGACTACAAGAAAAAAACTTATAGAGCCCAATAGGGTGGAGTAATTATGGGATGATGTCTATGAAACCATTTGGGAGATAGGTGAGATAAACTTATCTACTAAATATCCCAATATGTCCTAAAGCCAGAACCTATCACTTCATATTTGAAAGGCAAATTTAAAGAAAACAGAAAAATGAATCTTTTAACCTTAATAAGTGGTATAGTTGGAATATGTAAATATTTTTTAAACTATTAAAACTAGAGATGATTATCCATAAAGAATACTTTAAAGTTATATCCTTTCTAAATGTGATATCAAGGTGAAAAGCACGTCCTATGCCATCATGTTCTTAGATGTCCCTATTGAAGATACACTCTTTGTCGGGTTACAACACTTATGTAATCTAATACGATAAAACTATTTTTAGCTTAATTCTTGGTTCAGTGTGCTGTTCTTTTGCCAGGGAGTCTCAGACTTGACTCTGTTTGCCCTGTTACTGAGTTGCAAAATGATGCCAAAGCAACCAATGAATCTGTATCACCACATGCTGGCTGTGTACAATCACAGCAGGACAGCTAGGGGTGAGTTGGGAGTGGTTTGCGTTTCTCCCAGAGATTGGCGGAGGGCAGGCAGGGCTTCTTGTGAGACCTCACCATAATGCATCCCTGTTTCCAACGGCCAGGGGCTGGCTCTGAAATGGAGAAGTAAACCCTGGGGAGAGCTGAGAAAGGAGGAAACAGACTTGGGGCTGGCAGGTGCTACATTAGAAGACAACTTAGACAACTGCTCTTTAAGCATCAGGAAACAATCTCACAAGTCACTTCTGGTAGAATGAGTTATCAGGTGAGGATGTGGTCATCAACTCCCAGAAGGACTCCCTGCCCAGAGGCAGAGCTCAGGGCGAGGTGCACGGGCCGGTACACACTTTTAATAAAAAAACAGTAAGATACGCGTTTGTAGTTTAGAATCTGTAGGTAGTTATTTCCTCTAAAATGAGGGCTCTTAACCATTTTTTGAGGGGTCATAAAGCTTCTGGGAAGTTGATGGACATCATGGACTGTATTCTGGGGAAAATGCACAATTCCCCGATACACAACACTGGATATCCTGTTCCCCCTCCTCTGAGAGCCCCTCAAGTTGAGAACTCTTTAAAGAAATCTCTTAAGATTGTATTTGTTTAAAGTTTGTCAATTTGAGTAAAGGGAAATATTTTTGGCATAAACAGTCTGAAAATACTCGATTCTAAATCCGTGGTGCATGTCTGCAGTGAGTAGAGGGCTGCCATTTTGAAAAACAGGAAAACCCCTCACCTCACTCATTTTTTAGTGGCACCCAATAGAGGTGCTTCTAAATTGCAGTAAAAATGTCATCAAAAGTAAGGAATCTGAAAAACAAATGCTATGAGTTAATAGCTACATAAGAATCAAGTACTAAAGATCTGTATATTCTTCTGAGGAGAGGGAATCCAGACTATTGTCTGTTCTTGAACCTACAGCGGGACAGTTCTCCACCAATGTCATTCCAAACCCACTTCCATTTCTATGTGCAACTGCTAGTTAGTACTAATTAATTTAGCAATCTTCCCATCCTATTGCAGAGGACCTGATTTACGACTCATAACTAAGGTCACTGTACCTTCCATGCCGTCAGGAAGTTGGTAATTATAATAGTTGAAACTAAACATTGAATCTGGCTATCTACTAGAAAACATCACAGAAAGGATCTACATTCTCTTTAAATATGCTATTGAGAATATTTGTTTTCAACTAATTCGCATTAATGAACACCGGCTAAGTAGGCATGTTTACAAGCTGTGAAGGTGTAACCT
The DNA here is from genome assembly GCF_008692025.1 of Phocoena sinus. Taxonomy (NCBI): domain Eukaryota; kingdom Metazoa; phylum Chordata; class Mammalia; order Artiodactyla; family Phocoenidae; genus Phocoena; species Phocoena sinus. The sequence continues at coordinate 17,049,331 of NC_045779.1, read as the reverse complement.
TGTCTCACAGTAACTCTGAATTGAAGCCAAGATTTTAAGCAGAATAGGCAATTGATTTTGCCCATAAGGAGCATTCATTACTTAACATAGTTGGCAAAATCCATATATTATCAATCACAACTAATAGTTCTTATTTGGAATGCAAGCACATTGTTGTTTATTTAGCTCAGAAATTACTTGCAAACTCAACTGTAACCCAAACTTATGTTAGGAATCAGCTGCAAGTATCATTAGATTCTTGCATAAAATGTCTATGATGCTTAAATATCCCAAGAAAAATACTTTTTACTGACTACAAAGTATATTTTAAATAACTTTGGTTTTTTGTATGTCTAATCACACAAACACAAACAACCACAATAGAAAAGCAAAAGAACAATAACGACTGCATTTCAAATATTGCACAATTGTGAAACTGGCTTACTATGTAAATTATACAAGTGTAAGTATATATGAATATTTTATAATATGTATATATGCAGTTGAGGTCTACTGCAGCAGAGTTCTCCCAAAGAAATCTCTGACGTTAATCAGAAATAACTAACCATTTGGGACTTCCCTGGTGGCGAAGTGGTTAAGAATACGCCTGCCAGTGCAGGGGACACGGGTTCAAGCCCTGGTCTGGGAAGATCCCACATATTGTGGAGCCACTAAGCCCGTGTGCCACAACTACTGAGCCTGCGCTCTAGAGCCTGCGAGCCACAACTACTGAAGCCCATGTGCCACAACTACTGAAGCCCCCGAGCCCTAGAGCCCATGCTCCGCAACAAGTGAAGCCACCGCAATGAGAAGGCTGCGCACCTCAACAAAGAGTAGCCCCTGCTCGCCGCAACTAGAGAAAGCCTGCGCGCAGCAACGAAGACTGAATGCAGCCAAAAAAAGAAAAGAAAAGAAATAACCATGTATAGTATGTTAATTTGGCTCATTTGTGTGTTTTATTTTTAATCTTTCTTCTTTTTTTATTGAGATATGATTGACATACATCTCTGTATAAGTTTAAGGTGTACTGCATAATGGTTTGGCTAAAATAGATTGTGAAATGATTACCACAAAAAGTTTTGTTAACATCCATCACCTCATGAAAATACAATAAAAAGAAAAGGAAAAAAAATTTTTTCTCCTTGTGATGAAAACTCTTAGGATCTATTGTCTTAACGACTATATATCATACAGCAGTGTTAACTATAGTCACCATGTTGTACATTACATCCCTAGTGCTTTTTATCTTATGACTGTAAGTTTGTACCTTTTGACCATCTTCCTCCAATTCTGCCTCCCCTCACCATCACCTCTGGTAAATACAAATCTTATCTCTTTTCCTCTGAGTTTTGTTTTTGTTTTTTTTGTTTGTTTGTTTTTTCAGATTCCACATATAAGTGAGACCATACAGTATTTGTCTTTCTCTGACTTATTTTATTTAGCATAATGCCTTCAAAGTCCATCCATGTTGTCACAAATGGCAGGATTTTCTCCTCATTTTTATGGCTGAAATATATATCTTTATCTATAAATCTCACACCTTCTTTATCCATTCATCTGTTGATGGACATTTAGGATGTTTCCATGTCTTGGCTACTGTAAATGGTGCTGCATTAAACATCAGAGGGCAGATATCTTTTCAAGTTAGTGTTTTTGTTTCCTTTGGATATATTCCCAGAATTGGAATTGCTGGATCATATGGTAGTTCTACTTTTAATTTTTTGAAACTCCTCCACAGTTTTCCTTAGTGGCCGTACCAATTTACAATCCCACCAACAGTGCACATGGGTTCCCTATACTCCACAGCCACATCAGCATTTGCTATCTCTTGTCTTCTTGCTGATGGCTTGAAGTTATATCTCACTGTGGTTCTGATTTGCATTTTCCTAATGACCGACTAGTGATGTGAGCATCTTTTCATGTACCTGTTGGCCACGCATATGTCTTCTTTGGAAAAATGTCTATTTGGGTCCTTTGCCCATTTCTTATTTGGATTATTTGTTTTTTTGCTATTGAGTTGTATGTGTTCTTTACATCTTTTTAGTATTAAAGCCTTATCAGATATATGGTTCAGAAATATTTTTTTCCCATTCTGTAGGTTGTCTTTTCACTTTGTTGATTGTTTCTTTTGTTGTGTAGAAGCTTTCTAGTTTGAGGTCGTCTCATTTGTTTATTTTTTATTTTCTAATTTGTGCTTCAGGTGTTATAGCCAAAAAGTCATTGCCAAGACACATGTGAAAGAGCCTTTTTCCTATGTTTTCTTTCAGGAGTTTCATGGTTTCAGGTCTTACATTTAAGTCTTTAATCCATTTCAAGTTAATTTTTGTGAATGATGAAAGACAGGGGTCCAGTTTCCTTCTTTTACATGTGAATATCTAATTTTCCCAGCACCATTTATTGAAGAGGCTGCCTTTTCTCCACTGAGTATTATTGGCTCACTTGTCAAATACTGGTTGACCATATATGCTTGGGTTTATTTCTGGGATCTTGATTCTGTTCCATTGGTCTGTTTTCTGTTTTTATAATTTGGCTCATTTTTGACCACCATATTTACCTCCATCTCAAACTTCAGTCGTAAACTCTAATTTAGAATGTATTTCCCCATAGTGTCGGTTAGACGCTGAAGAAGAGGGGGTCAAAAGAGTGGGCTGGAAGGTGAAGGATGGTAGGAAAAGCATCTAAAAACCAAACTCCTTTTTGTTTTTTCCAAGTAGGGGATTTTGTCAGAAAAAATGTAAGGAGATCCATGATTCAGTAGAGACTGAGCATTAACGTTTGTCATGATTCCTTAATAAAAAGAATTAGTCACTTTAAGTTTCAATATGATGATTTTTATCTTGTTGAATTTTATCAATAACAACTCTTGGGACTGAGCCAAGGTAGCAGAAAACTCCTCACTCTCCATCATCAATACTGAATAATATAATACTGGTCCACAAGCTCATATCTGAACATTTTGAGGCCAGATGTATTTCAGGATTCAGAAATTTTTTTCTTAAAAATGGAAAGGTAGGGCTTCCCTGGTGGCGCAGTGGTCGAGAGTCCGCCTGCCGATGGAGGGGACATGGGTTCGTGCCCCGGTCCGGGAAGATCCCACATGCCGCGGAGCGGCTGGGCCCGTGAGCCATGGCCGCTGAGCCTGCGCGTCCGGAGCCTGTGCTCCGCAACGGGAGAGGCCACAACAGTGAGAGGCCCGCGTACCGCAAAAAAAAAAAAAAAAAAAAAAAGGAAAGGTAAAAGTGTGTATATACTGAACACTGCATAACATTGCCAGGAGGGAATCCAAATCAGTAGTATTTCTGCAGAGAAGCGTTTCAATATTCACACTAAATTGTGTAATTATACAATAAGGAAAGGCTATCGATTCAGGCCAAATTTTATTGTCAAGGGAGTTTATGTGCAAACCTTGGGAAATGTTTCAGTCTTTAGTGTTTTTGAGATTTTGGAATTGCAGATTAAGGACTGTGGTCCTGTGTGGACATTTGGAAATTATTTCTCTAGCGTCTGTATTCTCTAAGTAGGAGCAATGATCAAACAACTTGTCTATAAACTTGCAGTCTGATGTACTGGGAAGCTGTCATTTCTGTGAAATTTGAACTTTAGTTAGTCCTGTCCAGTTTCTGTAATCTATTTTTTTTTTTTTTTTTTTTTTTTCTGTACGCGGGCCTCTCACTGTTGTGGCCTCTCCCGTTGTGGAGCACAGGCTCCGGACACGCAGGCTCAGCGGCCATGGCTCACGGGCCCAGCCGCTCCGCGGCATGTGGGATCTTCCCAGACCGGGGTACGAACCCATGTCCCCTGCATCGGCAGGCGGACTCTCAACCACTGCGCCACCAGGGAAGCCCTCTGTAATCTATTTTAATGGCATCCATTAAGAACAATCTCGTTGGCATCTGGGCAAACAAGGAGATTAAGGAATTGGCAATTTAGTTTATTAAATGACTAGTATTTACACCATGCATATTCTATGTATATTCCTGGGAAAACAGTGAGATGACTGCTCCCAGAAGACAGTCCAGGGTTGTTCTTTTCCTTAATAAACTAAAGAAATGAAATGGATTAGCCTAGCGTTCATCAGCCCCTGGGGAGATCATAAAGAATACAAAGGCAAGCCTTGCTGAAGGAGAAATGGGCCTCAGTCTCTGAGTTTTTACCAAGTACCTTGGATGACTCTGATACACAGTAAGGTTTGAGAATCACTGATGTCAACAATCTCTTGTTAAGTTATAGCTTCATCATTTTAGTGTTGGATACCTTTACCCAGGCTGAGAATCAAGGCTGATGTGTAGATTCTTGAGGGAAATGAGAAATTATTACCATCTTTTGTAAGATACACAATGACTTTCATGAGTAAAATAATAAGTTTTGCTGGGAAGTGATGTGATTCCAACTGTTTGTAATCAAAGTGCTTGTGAGAGCCCCAATACTTAACTATAGCAAAGCACGAGAAATAATCAAAAAGTCACTTCCTGGTGACGAATTTTTATTTGTAAAAATTCAAAATATTGTGTTAAAAAATGGAACTGCACTCTTGGATGCTATTTAAAATTGTGAATACTGTAGATTGGGGAGTATGCGATTTAAATAGATGGGGCGGTAGAAGGTGACTATAATTTGACTGTGAATCATGGTGGTGTTCACAGGAAGATTGTGACAAAAAGACAATGGGGCCCTGCTGTCCATTATAAACCACTGAACTGACTTTAGATAAATGCATTTTGTCTTTTGAGTGGAAGCCACCTATCAAATTTCCTCCGTAGCCTGCTTTGTTCATAGTAATGAAAATGCACTTTGTACAGTACAAGCTGCCTAATTCATTAGCACAAGCCTGCATGGACCACCTGCCTGGCTCTAGGCGGGGAGAATAAGGGAGAAAAAAAGTCCATATTTTTCTAAGATGGCTGACTTTTATCTGAAACTACTCAAAGTCTTTCCTTGTTACTGTGAGATGCCGCATGCACCACTCAGCCATGTAACCCCCTAAAGCACACCCCAGCACAGTGGCACTGATTTCCTCTTCAAAGAGGTCATCAGCTCAGTCTGGATGCTTGGTACTGAAGACTCAGAGGCAATGGCAATGAGTCGCATTCGGCTTTCTTCTTCCAGGGACACGCGGATATACACATGGGCATCGCGCTATGGATTCTGTGGCTCAAGTGTTTAAATGGTCATGGTCACATCCAGGCTCTTAAAAATAGCTTTTCAGTATAGGAAACAGGTAGGAAATGTTCAGACGATTCTTTAAAAAAATATTTTCAAAGCACCAAATGACACAGACGTCCTACTTTTGCATCAGACACTTTGTAACTTCATAGAAATGCTCTTTGGAAGCAGGGACTGTAGTTGAACCAGTCTGATAACAATGGGAAAATGTTTTGAAACGGTTGAAATCAAGGTTTCATCACAAGAACAAAGAGGATAGGCCAAGGTGGTGTACTGACGTGAGCTTGTATTTTCACCAAAGCTGCCCCATACAGACTGAGCCTTTGCTGCCCATCTAAAGCACTTTTGAAATGGTAATGCTGTGTTTGCAGTCTTGATGGATGAAATACCCTTATGGCTGAATCTCTGCTAGGGTTGATAATGAGACTGCTTTTACATCTTAAAGGAGTAGCTAATTCCTAATCTAAATGTTGTCTATTCCAGATTGCGGACGATAAATACTCCATAAGCAATCTTCCAAATCAGTTCAGCAGCCTGGGGAAGGATGGAGGAAGAGTCGCCTTTAAGCAAAACCAGAGACTATAAAAAGAGCTGGATCAAAAAGTAGACTCCCGATTGCACACCCACTGTGGCTGGGCTGACAAAAATAGCCACGTGCACAGATTTAGTTCTCTTCAATGTCAGGCTTCCCCCTCCAACCACCCTGGCTCCCTCCCTCCTCCAGCTCCTTAAATGATTTCTATGGTGTGTTCAGTGCTCCTAGCAGGTGCCTTAGAGTCATCAACACCAAAGGCAGGGCTACATCAGAAGCTGCAGCTGAGAAGCTGCTGGCTCAGAATACTCCTCCCCCTCCTCTCCCTTCTCCCCCTTCTCCTCCCCCTCCCCCTCCTTCCCCTTCTCCCCCTCCCCCTTCTCCCCTTCCTCCCCTCCCTTCCTCCACTCCCCCCTCCCCCTCCTCCCCCTTTTCCTCCTCCCCCTTCTCCTCCTCCTCCTCCCCCTCCCCCTCTCCCCTTCCCCCCTCCTTTTCCTCTTCGCTGCTCCAACAACCACCTTCCTGGGAAGGGATGCCTTTTTAGTGCTAACATTTATAACACGTGTACAAGGTGCCAGGCACTGTACCAAATGCTTCAATACACGGCTTCTTGAGTCCTTCCACAGCCCTATGAGGAAATGACGGCTCAGATACATAACTAGTTCAAGGGCACACACTTAATTAGTGGTAGAGCAGATTCCGATATTGGAACCCTGCTTTCAGCCATTATTCCGTGCTACCTGTTTGGTCAAGAATGGAAAACTCATGACATACCAGGTTAGTGCCCGCTTAGGGGGGGTTGCCAACTAGCCCTACATTCCTTCCACACATCTCAAACCAAAACCATCGTTCTTGAGTCTAGCTGATTTGTATTTAAAAAAAAGATAATACAGGTGAAAAGTAAAGAAATAAAGGGATGCAGTTTTGCTAAAACTTGGAATATACCCTGAGGATACATGGCTTAAAGGTGATGAATGGAGTTTTAGTTCTTCGTATAACATCTGTCCACGCTAAGTAACCATAACCTTAGCATTTGCAGAGCCTCCCTTCTTTCTTGTCTTCCTTTTCCCATCTTTTTCTCTCTATTTCTCCCCCCAGCCAATCTCTCTCTTACAGATTCATTTATTTATTCGCGCATTTATCTGTTCTATTATCTCTTCGGTGCTTTCGACACACCAGGCACAGTGCTGGAGGCTGAAGATACAAAGATACAAAGATAAAATGACTGCCCTCAAAGTGCTTACTTTTTAAGCTGGGGAGACAGAGAAGTCACAGGCTGATACCTCTAATGACAGCACATCACACTGAGTACCATCCTAGCTCCTAGGATGGATAGTCAGTCCAGCCTTAGGCAGGTACAAAATGCTCCTGCATGTCTTATTTTTAACAGCATGCCTATGTTTAATATTAATCTCAAGCACGGTTGAGAAAACAGTTAAAAGAAGGAAGTCAGTCTTCTGCAACCTATTCCTTCCCCCAAGTCCACAGAATCCCCACCAGCAGCTTCAACATCATATTCACTGTAAACATGGGCCTGGTGAGAGGTTCTAAGTACTTTGTTAGCCAATCAGTCCCTGTGGTCAAAAATCTTTTGAAAAAAACAATCTATCTCTCTAGTAGGCCTCTCAGTTCTATCAGTCACAATTTCTTTAATGTCGAAACATCCAAAGGGTAGAGAGTGACCACCACAATGTTGGCAAGTGTTTCCCAGAAGCCTGTGGCTGCCTCCCAGCAGGGGAGTCAGGTCAGAGTAAAGACTGGCTCTATGACCACAGGTTGGGACACAAAGCAAGCTCTGCCTCACCTTCCCTTGGGAAGTCTGGAGTCTGAGCTGATAGACGGAGAAACTGCAGTGTTCTTACAGGGTTCTAGCTAAGAAGTGGCACCTGCCAACTGAAGACCTGACGCTTGACACATAGTAAACTGCCCCAGAAGAGACAACCGTGGGGTCACGTAAAGAAGCAACTCCCAACAGAATGAAAGAAAACATCTTCCATGGGAAGTGAACAAAACACCCTATACCACACAGAACTGATTTCGCGAGCGTGGCTGCAGTGACTTCCAGCCAACGTATCCTCTTGGCATCTGAAGGGGAAGAAGAATCAGCAGGGAACTTAAATCCAACTGTGTGAAAACGTCTTCCATTCTGCAAAGATGGATTAGAGAAACTCACAGGCGCCACCAGATGCCACATGACTTCAGCAACGGCTGTCTTGAGGCAGTTGGTTCCTAGTAACCAAAGTGGCCCCAGACTGACGGGATTGTCATGGCAGGGATCCAGCTTACTAGGCAGGACATTAAAGAATCAGAGTTTCTAAAATCAATGATCTGTTCAAACACTTTCTATGAGAAGTTCTGCTGATCTTTTATTAAATATCTATTGATTTGTGATGTGTTTTTCTCTCCTCTTCTTAGCTCATTTCTCACAGTTGTGCTGAGAGGACACCTCATCACCCCACACTGCCTGAGAGACAAGAGAAGCTGAGGAAGGTTAAACGATGTGTTCACACCCAAACTGAGCACTGCCCTGCACTTGTGAGGAAACGCTGCACTGCCTCACAATATCCATCCTTGAGCAAGTGGCCTTGCTCAAATCAGCTTCTAAACTGGTACCTTTTATAGAAAGTGTCTCTCTTCTTGTTTGTGAAATATTTTTACCAACATAGTAACCCTTGGTTAATGGGCAAACTTTATGTGAAATATTTTTACAAACATAATAAACTTATTATGTTAATGGAAATCCTTCTATGCTTAACACGTAATGATGATCAATGTTCAAAATGAGGATTGTAAGATTCTGAAATGTCTTTTGAATCATTAAAAAGAAAACTAAATTCTGACCGATATGGATTTTTGTCTGCAGTGCATTTCATTGTTTGCTACTCTTAGGTGAACAATTCATCAATGAGATTTTATATATATATATATATATATATACACACACATGCACATATACACATAATGACTTTCTTTTGGCAAGGGAAACATCTCCTTCTCTGAAAATGTAGGACAATACATATATAATGCAAGATGCTTTCCTCCGACTTTCTCTTTCTTTCCCTCTTATCCACCCTTCCATCCAATCTATTCTTACAGACCTAGCTGTGGGCTGCTCACCATTGTACCAGAATCACAAAAAAATCCACATCTCACTTTGGGCAGCTGCTTTCTAGTGGTAATTAGAATGGCACACGACAGAAGGGGTCGGGGGTGGTGGGGTAGGTTTCCCGGTCACAGAATGTGGCTGAGGAAATCTGGCTTCCTGGTCAGGAAAGTTACATCTGGCACCACTGTTTTTGTAAAAGAGAATGAAATGACATTTTGGTATGAAATTTCCGAATCATTTATAGTCCAAAGCCATTTGTTTTGGTGAGAGTTATCTGAATAATTTCTTGATAAGAAGCTTTTAAGAAATTGACTAAGTTGGCTGGTCTTTAGAAGTTCAACCTTGAGCTTGGTTATACCTTTGAATTCTGATGTTCTTTTAAAAAAGATATGCTACATTTTTTTCTCTCTACACATATTGTCTTTTACACAGATGAGTTAACTCTGCCATTTTACCTTTGGAGATTCAGTGTTGGAAGTAAAAATATCAGATATAAAGCTCATTGCTTTTTTTCTTCAAGTTCATTGGAAGGGAAAAAGTGACATTGATTGTGAAGAAACCAGGACAAATGAATTAGTTCGTGAGTTACTGCCTTATTATACACTCAGTAAGACTTTGCTGGATTAAGAAAAGGCCAACTACAAGAGGTAAAATTTAATCAGTCATTAAGATAAGCATTATACATTCTGTTCTTTCTTAATATGATTTTACTGTTCAATTGACATTTCCCTTGAAATTAATACAAATTAATCTAAATTTCATCAAAGGCTATTTTAGACCTCCAATTTAAAGTGTATTGAAATAAGTCTGGAATGGTAGCGACTGCTTAAAAATAAGGACAGTCCGAAGGAGAAATGTGTCAAAAGCAAATCCATGAGTGTACTTTGGGGTGTAGCCAGCCCTAATAAAGCTCAACTCCTCCCCCACCGTCTAGGCGAATCTGAAAATTTTGCTACTAATGTATAGCACAGGGTCTTGGGCTGGAGTAGACAGAACTGGGGGCCTCTCTTACGTGGGATGATGTCTAATGGCATCAAAAAGGAAACTCTAGATTAAACAACGTCAGTAACAACAACAGCAGCTTCAGAACTAGCAAAAATATTTCTCTCTCCTTGGTTACCAAAGACTGAAATGACCATATTAAAAGTTTATTCTTGAAGCCTCATGAAAATCCAAATATTCTTAAGAGTCACTGAACATTATCAGCTATTTTTGTAGGTCATGAACATTTTTCTTTCTGAGAAACTTTCTGAAAAGGGAGGAGGTGTTCGAGAATGTCCCGGTATCAAGTAAAACTTCATAGGACTGCAATTCACTGCAAATGCATCTTTCTCAGTGGAAAGAAACACACAGAGTACCCATGGCTGGGCAGGAAAAGGCCTCCTTGTTAGTTTTCATTTGAGTCAGTTTGTTAACCTTCAGGTTCCTCTATGTCTAGAATCCTGGAGCTGACACCGCAAGTAACATTTGCAAATTGAAAACAGAAAATGGACCAATGGAATGGTATTCACCTAAAATTCTTTTGAAGAATAACATCAAGTATAAATAGACAGTTTGCTCTTCTTTCTGCAATGCTGCCCTCTCTGTCTGGCGAACTCCTCATGGTACTTCCAGGCGCTGCTTCATGTTACTTTTTTCCTATAACTTCTCTTGTAATATTTCCCCTCCCCTTTACCTCACAGCAAAGAAATAAAACAAGATTAATTAATGTGTTAACTAAGGTATACTTTTCCCATAGCGCTCTTTTACACCTCCAGGACAGCATGCATCACATTATATATTATATCATAGATATTCGTCTACCTCTGCTGTTCCCACCAGACTATGGAGACCTCAGGGGCTGTTGCCCGCTTTGTATTCTAGAAAACAGTGCTTGAAATGCAATGCATGTAGGTGTTCATTGAGGGTTTGTTCAAGCAAGTGTCTGTCTTTCTCTATACTAATCCTGAATGACTGTTCATTCATCCAGCTCTTAAAACACAGCACATTATCAGTATTGCAGGGAATTAGACAAAGGAAACAGGACCAGAAAATATAGCAGTACTAACAGGAACAGGGGCAGTGCCACTTATGACATTTTTCGATCAGCTTCTCTGTGAAGAACAACTGAGTATCACACTACCAGGCTAAATGAAAATATTCTAAATCATATAGATTTTTGACCCAAATATTTAGTCAACAATACATGGAATTAATGTTTACTTCCTCCCTCCAAATCTAAAAAGTGAGCAAAGATAGCAGCAGAACAAAATCAGACTGAGAACAGGGTACAGCAAAGACACTTCCAGAAGCTCTGGAATTGGAGGAGAAGAGCTAACCTCCATTCTTTTGCACTGTTTCTCAGCTACAACGTGGTTCAGGTAAAGGGACATTTGCAACTGTCCCAAGAAAGAGACTGTTCTGTTTTCTGCAGTTTTGAACTGGTTTTCATGCTTCCCAAATTAGTTTAGTTTCCCTTGCATTTTGGGGTAAATAATCGTGGTATTTAAATAAAGTCTAGAAATGGAAAGAAGGTATTGCTAAGATTATTATTTATACGCACTCCATAAGACTATGTTTTAAAATAACTACATAAAGAATCATGTTGATTTCCTTTTTATATAATAGTCCTAACCCCTCTTCAAAGTTCTGTTGTATGTTTTTCAGTAATGGTTTATGATCTCTTGCCTATTCTTCCTTGTGACTTAGCGTGTTATGGATTTGTGTGCCACCAGTCTTTTCACACATTTTCTTTGTAATTCAGGCACTTCTCCAGGCTTATGGTAACTCCACATAGCTTGCTACAATGTAAGAGGGCAATGATAACTGTCCCATGGAAGGTTTCAACCCCAACCTTGCTAACAAGGTATGACTTTGCCAATATTTCCAACAAGATGTCAGGATATGAGGGTCTCATCCATGCTAAGGGCTGGAGGTTACCCAACAAATGAAGAGACTGGAAGCTTTTGAATGTAAGCTATAAAAATACTTCCATTTTATGAGAGCAGCACAGTTATACAGATATACTATTATAATGAGCTATATGACAAAAAGAAGACACAGAAGAGAAGCAAAAGTCTTGGTTAATGAGCTGACTGCACAGCCAAAGGAAGATAAGGCACATATGTCTGTTTCTGAGTTTGCAGTGTAATTGCTAAAATATTTGATAGCAAGACAAATTTTCAAATTGTGCACAGATGAAGGAAATGGGTGAGTGCACTAGGGACTTAAAATCAGTCTAAAGGGAGGTGTAGGGTAGCCAAGTCATACCACTGAAACAACTCATTTTCTGTTTGAAACATTTCTCTTCATTTTGTTGCATTTTTCTAAAGGTCTCTTTAGCTCATTAAAACATCTTTCTGTTTCTACTTGTTAAAGATTTCCTGGTTCTTTTTAGCTTACTAGTTTTTTCATCCAATGAGCAGAAATAGCAGAAAAATTGGCAAGTGAAAGAGTGATGGGATAAAAAGTATAGAGAGAGGTAATTGAGAGCATTTCATTTAGGTGGGGTTCATGTTGCTACTGGAGCTTTGAACTCTGTCTCTTGGTACAGCAAGAGGTTGCTGGCTATAGCTGGGGACTCTCAGCCATCGTGGGGAAAGACTCCCAGGTCTGAGAAACTATCTCCTGGACTGCCTCTTCATTTTCAATGTCACTCCTCAGGGTGGATGTCAGTTCATAAACAAACAAAAAAACAACCAACCAACCTCAAAAACAAACAGAAACTCTAAATTGAGTTTTCTAATTACTAAAGTAAAATATATTCAAAACCCAGGACTTGTAAAATATGGTAAAGCACAAAGAAAAACGAAAGAAAAGTAACCTATAATTCAATCATTCCGAGACAATTATTTATTCATATTTTGGTGCCTGACTTGTATTTTTCAAAAATCTGTACATATTGTATAATGTGTGTAAGTGTATTGGTTTAAAAAATATAGTACCATACTTAATACTGTTTTTTGGCCTGATTTTTCACTTAAGTACAATGAAAATTTTCTCATACAGGTCTTTCAAAGAATGACTATGATGACACAATAATTGATATATGGATTTTGCATCTTTTATTTAACCAATATCCTACTCTTGGATATTGTTTTAGTCTGAGGGGGCTGCCATAACAAAATACAGTCTAGAGTGTGTGGCCTCAGCAACAGAAATTTACTTTCTCACAGTTCTGGGGGTTGGAAGTTTGAGATCAGGGTGCCAGTGTGGGAGACTTCTGGTGAGGACTCTCGTTCTGGCTTGTTGACAGGCACCTTCTCATTGCATCCTCGTGGCAGGGAGGGACAGGTAGAAAGCAAGTTCTCTGGTGTCTCCTCTTAAAAGGTCACTAATCCTATCAGGAGGGCCCCACTCTCTTGACCTCATCTAAATCTAATTATCTCCCAAAGGCCCCACCTCCAAATACCATCATACTTGGAGTTAGGGCTTCAACATATAAATTGGGGGAGGCACAATTCAGTCCATAGCCAATATTTAAGTTGTCTTCAGTTTGTTCTACTATAATAATGTTGTGATAAACATTCTTGGACATATATCTCTGTAAATATAAAAATCTCTTTCTTTGGCATAAATTCATAGAACTGTTGGATGAAAAGATATGTGCTTTTAGAGGTTTTTTTTCTTAGATTAATTTAGGATAACCAAATTATATCCTCAGTTCATTCAAATTTAGATCAGCTTACAAATAATTACTAAGTGCAAGTTACTGTAAGTACAAAAAAAAAAGTAGATAATTCTTGCTCCCAAGGAGTTGACAGTCTGGACCAAAGGATGAGGGATGGAGATGGGTCAAGTGAACTAACAAGGAGAGTTGAAGCACCCTTATTTTCCCTCTCCCCTCTGCAGAGTCAGTTCATCTCAGCAGAACGCATAGCTTTATAATTTGTTACACATATTGTCAGTCTGCCTCCTAGAAAGCTTATGATGTCCTACTGGCAGAAAAGAGAGCCCACTTTCCAACGGGTCCGTTCAGCTTTGAAAATTTCCTGGACTGAATTTAACTTTCAACTGCTCCCATCACTGTTCTTCTCTAAAATTGTTAGCAATCAGTTTGCTGGCTCAGTGCCTAGAACTATTCCAAATGACAACAGACATACCCTTCATTAGACGGAGAAAGATGATAAAATACATGCATTCACCACAAATACCCTGTTCAGAGGTACAATGATGAAGTAAAAGTTTTAAATATTTAATATTTCTTGCCTACAGTTTAATTTTGGAATAATCTCGTGGGTGGGAAACCACTGATGCAACAGAAGTTTAACTTTCTTATCTAAAATATGGCTTGCTTTAATGGAGAAGGGGAAGGATTGATTTTCTAGAGATGTTAAGTGAAACTAAATCTTAAACAACTTTGTGGAAGTGATTTTGACATCTCCAGTGTTAAGAAAAAAAAAGTAACATTTCTTTGGTGCTAAAGCTCTCAAATCTAAACCATTTCTCTGAATAATAAAGATTTTTTTTTTCCTCAGAATGATAGTCTGTGACTTCTTAATAAAGGGAAGAAAAAGTAATATACTTACTGCGTGTTGGGTATTATGCTAGATTCTTTCATTTATATTATCTCAGGAGATTGCTTTTTTTTCTTACAACTGCCTTATACAGTAGGGTTATCAAATTTAGCAAAAAAAAAAAAAAAAAAAAAAAGGAAGCCTAGTTAATCTGAATTTCAGACACTCAGCAAATAAAATTTTTAGTATAAGTATGTCTCATGCAATATTTGGGACAACCTTATGCTAAAAATCATTATTCATCTGAAATTCAAATTTAATTTGGCATCCTCTGTTTTATTTGGCAATCGTAGGTTGTTATGTGATTCACATTTTACTTTCCATACCATGGAAAGTACATCATAGGTGATTCACATTTTACTTTCCATACCATGAAAATGAAATGGCAGGGAAAGAAATCAAATAAAGTTGCCACTGTTTGTCTTAAAAGATCTGGACTCTCACAAATTAAGGCATTAGTTCTCCTCCAACCTTCATTTTCAAAATCTTACGGCATATTTGGCTTGCTTTCTTTATCTTCACTTCGATTTAAGTTTTTGCAAAATGATACATTCAACTGTTTTCCATTTCTAAGCCAAGGCACACATTAAATGGAGAAACAGCTATACAACTGGCGTTGAAATATTAATTCGGTTAAAGATTGATTTTCCTGGCCATAACCACTCACTCATATTTAATTTACGGAACTGCGGGTACACAATAAAAATACAAAAAGGACAGTGATACACAACATCCTCAAGTAAGATTATGAAATACGGCCATTACACTATGATAAGAAGGCAGAGCAAATAAAAGGGCAGGAGGCTAACTCTAACTCTTAAGGGAAAGGTACTTAGAACCTGAATAAAGGAAAGAAGAAAGAAGTATTACTTCCCAGGCGCAAGATGTAAAAATCACGATCAGGTAGAGGGTGAGGATTTACTTTTAATCTGCCCAAGTGAACAGATCCAGGGAGTGATCCGTGGGATAATACCTGCACATGGGGGACCGTCTGACAAGTCACAGGCAAGACTTTTAGCCTCTTTACATAATTGCCAGGGAGAGAAAGCTGGTTCAGAATGTTCCATGACCAAACGTCCTAGGGTGGGCTTGGGAAACCCTACCATTTCTTGGTTCTCCTCAAGAGCTCTTGTTCAGCTCATTCTGGATTCGAAAACGTGACCATGACCCTGAGCCTTTTGCATTTTGGGTCCCTGGATTGTAAGACTGGGGAAACAATCCCATCTGGTATCTGAGGTTCAGTGTGTGCCAGGGGCCTAACCGTTAGGCAGAGGAGGGCCTGACACCTGAAAGCAGAGTCAGCTGCCAAAGGGAAGGCAGAGCCCATGGGTTTTCCAGGAGCTGGATTCCAGGGTGTCGTGGAGGCCATGCTGTTGACAACTGCTTCCTGATGATCTGAGCATGACACCAATTTAACAGGAGACAGATGTCAATTCAATGACCCCCACAAGCTGCAACTCTGACAAGTACTCCAGAGGAGGGACTCACTGAAAAATGAGTAGTTGTTGGCCAAGCAAAAAGGGTAGGAAGAGAATTCCGAGCAGAAGGCAGAGCCGTGGCAAAAGGCCCGGGCTAGGAGGGCCTTGCACGTTCTAGGGGTGGAAGGGAGGCCCCGGGGCTGATGCAGAGAGCACAGCAGGAGAGGGAGACAGACAGCAGGTCCTGCAGGCCGCACAGGGATTTGCCTTAACTGCGTGAAGCTGTCCAAGAAGGGGGCTGGCAGCATCAGATTGACAGGTTGGAAGCTCACTCTGCCTGCAAGGTGGAGAGCAGAGCGGAAGTGGGGCCCCACGGATGCAGACGGCAGGGCTGCTGGGGCGGCAGCCTGTGGGATTAGCTAGGACAGGTGACGGTGATGGGGAAGGGGTCGGAGCTGGGGAGCAGTGAGGGGGCAAATCGACAGATCTGGTGATAGATTCCACAGATTCAGTAAGGGGCGCTTCGAGGGACCTGGGCTTTCCTGCTTGCCCCGCTGTGAGGACCAGGATGTTGATCACTAAGATGGCAAACTCTGGAAATAGAGCAGGCATGGGGATGAGAGTGCATTGGTCTTGGAAAGGCTGCGCTTGGGCAATCCGGAAGGATCTATCCAGGGGGTTGTATATATGGGTTTGGAGCTAAGAAGGACCATAGACGCCACTGGTTAAAGTGTCTATTGCCCGAGGTGTGTCAGAGAGCAAGGTGCCTGTTTGCTGTATGGGACGGGAGCCAGCAGCACAGAAGGCTTCAAGCCAGAGGACCGGTTCAGGCTCGGCTCTACCTCGTGCAGGCTCAGTGTCTTCATCTGTTAAATAAGAATGATGACGCGGGGTGGGGGGGGGGTGTCTGAGTTCCATGGCTTCATGTATCTGAAGGCACACAGTAAACTGTAGAGTCCCGCACCAACGCTGAATGGCTTTTGCTGACCATCGCACCAGCGTTGCCCTCCCATTCCTTCCACCTCTGACATTTTCCCTATCTGTTATCTTCTCACCTTCTTTTAGGTAGTAGGGGCATAACAATATTGAGGGCCTATTAATTGCCAATCTCATGCTAGATAGTGGGAATATGGCTGGAAGAAAAGATGCTTACCCTCCTGACACTTCTATTTTCAAGGAGAAGAAACAATATCAAACTCATTCTCACATTATAACTCATCAGAAGAGTTCACCAGCAAGGACAGCAACCTCCAGATGATGAGACGTAGCCTAGGCTTGAGAGAGACCTATGAAGAAATGCTAAAATAAAGATCACAAAAATAGAAGCATGCACACCAGGAATGGCTAAAAAATGTAAATCTGGAAGATGACTGTCCTCCTCGTTTAGTTATTTCAGTGTATCTCTAATGTAGGCATAGCCTCACTTGGAGATAATGACAAGTCCACATTTGGGGTCCTTTGTTTGAGACTGAATGGAACTTCACCTCTCTCTTTCCCTTCTGCAAAAGGTCCCACTCAACTAGTTGTACTCTAGATAGTACAAAACAAGATGTCAAGAATGAACAGAAGAAAAATTCTTTAGCAAATTTATAATATAAATATCAGTACTTGAAAAGTTATGAGACATTTATAATGCAAAGTATTTAGATTAGCTGATGATGTATTTATAGTGTCTAGGGCAGACCATACACTATTGACATTAAGTACCTCGGCACAGAGGAGATGCTTTTGTCGAATGTCTCAATCCAACCTTGGTTCATGCACTCATTCAACTAACTTTTATCAAGCAAATGCTCGACATTGGGCTGGGCCCTGGGGATGCCAAGATGAATGGCCCCACGACTGAGCATGGGAGAGAGAGAGTGCAAATAAGTAAGTACAATACAGTGTGATGAAGGCTCCAAGAGAGGGAAGGATAGAAGGTGATGAGAACACAGCAGGGAAAACCATGAAATATGATCAGGAGAGGCTCTGTGGAGGTGGGAAAAGTTTTGCAAGGAGATGAGCTTGGCCATGACGCATTTCTGGAAGGAAGATTTCAAGATGTGTTTAAAGAAGTTGGGAAAGACTTCTGTGGGGATGTTCTGATGTAAATTAAGAGAAGCAATTGTCAGGTGAAGAATTATAGCAAAATAGCAAGAGCTGACGTCCAGAGAAGTTTTCTCCACAACCGATGAGAGAAAAGAATGTGTAACTGTCATCCGTCCATGACCACTATCTCCTGATCTCTGACCCCTCCCAGCTCAGTCTCAGTAAACTTGGCAGCAAAGGTGTCTCCTTCCCAGCACCAAGATATTGGTGTACCTTCAAAGAGCAGGACTTACTTGTGTCTGGAGATTCAGGAACTGAAAGATCATCTCAGAAGAACAAGGTAGCATAAAATATACTTAGAATATGTGCTTTAGGGTCCAGTTTCTCAAGGTCAGACTGTGAAACACGCAAGAAGATGAAATGGGTGAGCCCAGCCTTGATCACTCATTAGTTTGGACTCCATTTTTCTTTAATTCCATTCTTCATTTCTTTTTTTTTAAAATAAATTCGTTTTATTTATTTATTTGGCTGCGTTGGGTCTTCATTTCTGTGCGAGGGCTTTCTCTGATTGCGGCGAGCGGGGGCCACTCTTAATCGCGGTGCACGGGCCTCTCACTGTCGCGGCCTCTCCTGTTGCGAAGCACAGGCTCCAGATGCGCACGTTCAGTAGTTGTGGCTCACGGGCCTAGTTGCTCTGCGGCATGTGGGATCTTCCCAGACCAGGGCTCGAACCCGTGTCCCCTGCATTGGCAGGCAGATTCTCAACCGCTGCGCCACCCGGGAAGCCCCCATTCTTCATTTTGAATGCTTCAGAGCCTCTGAATGTTGTCTTCAGAATATAGAAGAGTGGCCATCTTTTCCAGTATTTCCTTTAACCATTTTTTCCTGTTACATTTTCGAACAAACTTAATTTTCCTAGGGTTTTCCTTTTGTCTTTTTGGCTCACTGTTTTGCAATTAGAATTGATTTGTTTCCTTCTTTGCCTCTCTTGCTCTCTTTCCCTTCTTTCCTTCCTTCTATCCCAACTTCTTCCCTCCCTCCCTCCCTTCCTTCCTTCCTTCCTCACTAAGATACTACAATTGCCAGCTACCACCACCTACTCCTGACTTCTCCCCGGTATAATACGACTGAGCAGGGGCAAAGCAGGAGAGTGTTTAACGCTCAGGCCCCAAAGCTTCCTTCTACATTTCAACTACAGTGAAATCTGTGGGAGGACATTTATAATGACTTAGGCAGACAGAAAATTAAGGGGTAATACAGATATTTTCCATAGAAAATATACTTTGATAGGAAAACCCCAGGCACTCTATAAACCAAACCTGTGTTTAATTGTTAAATAAATGTACTTAGTAATAAAATACAACAGCATATTTTCAACAGAAGAGATCTGAGAGGAAT
This sequence comes from Phocoena sinus, assembly GCF_008692025.1. Lineage (NCBI taxonomy): Eukaryota > Metazoa > Chordata > Mammalia > Artiodactyla > Phocoenidae > Phocoena > Phocoena sinus. The sequence continues at coordinate 17,030,209 of NC_045779.1, read as the reverse complement.
GTCATTATCCTCTGTGTTTTAAAAGATGAATAAATTGGATGGTTTTACAACTGGTGTCACCAAGACAATTTCATTGTAGGGAATAGGAGAGCAAGGGCCACGTCTTCCCAGTGCTTCCACTGTTTCCACAGGAGTGTCAGGAATTTCTGGGGGGTGGGTTCTTCTTTATGGAGATGGCTGACACCATAGGTTTGCAGCAGATATAATCAAAAGGAGTCCAAAACGGTGATTAGGAAGAATATTCCATCCCTTTCTTAATAATAGGCATTATCACAGGTAAAAGATATGTCAGCCAAGAAACTGGACACCAATGCCTATCATACATTTTGGGCCTCATATTATTATTATTATTTTTTTTTTTTTTTTTTGCGGTACGCGGGCCTCTCACTGTTGTGGCCTCTCCCCTTGCGGAGCACAGGCTCCGGACGCGCAGGCTCAGCGGCCATGGCTCACGGGCCCAGCCGCTCCACAGCATGTGGGATCCTCCTGGACCGGGGCACGAACCCGCGTCCCCTGCATCGGCAGGCGGACTCCCAACCACTGCGCCACCATGGAAGCCCGGGTCTCATATTATTATTATTGTCATAATCCTTCTCCTAACATTTGAGGTTTTCAAATCTACTGAAAGGCAAAAGAAAAAAAGGATCTCAGCTTAAGACCTTGCCAATTTACTCCCATCTCTGAACTTCTCTTTTTTTATTTGTAAAAAAGGAAAAATACCCCACAATAATAATACTCATCTTACAGATTTGTTGTCATAATGAATAATTTCCTGAGTGGTTATTAAACTTTAAAATATTAAAGCACAATAAACCCTAATGCGTGTAAAGCTTTGACCACCATCTGTGGCATGTGAGAAGCATTCAATAAGAGATAGCTATTGTTACCTTATTGTTACAGAAGAAAACCATATTATCCAACTTAATGTCAGCGCAGGTCACAGGACCCGTCCATGGAGGTGTTTGGCCTTCTGAGTTAAGCCACCATGATGATCATTTTCCAAACAAAACGATATTGCGTATTGCAGGATGAAAGAGGGAAAGAAACCTGCCACTGCATCAGTAGGACTCGGTGAGTAGTGAAACACTACTACCTGTTCCACCAGCAAGGCCGTGAGTAGGCATCACAGTTGATGTGGCACTTGGCACGTCTTTATAAAGAACTGCTCTTCTTCTCCTTTTCTCCTTCTTTTTCCCCTTCCCCGCCTTCCCCCTCTCCTTCTAGATTGAACTTGCTTACAGGAGGCTACAGAATGAACATATATGGTGAATTATTTACTTTTCCTTTTATGGAGAGCAGCCATCATTAAAGCAAATTAAAAGCGTAGTGGAGCACACATTTAGAATAATATTAAGTAATACATACATAACCTATTAGGATAAAAGTCAAGTTAATTAAATGAGCCCCTTAAGCACCCAGTGTTTGGCCTTTGCATAATATGCTGTTCTCTCCTCAGGACCACAGCAGGTCATCCTTCTTTTCCTGGCTAGTGCCAACTTGTCCTTCAGGTTACATCTTAAATACGATCTCCTCTAAAAGGCCTCTTGTGATTCTTTATGAATAATTGAGGCTTCCCCTCATATATGCTCCTGTGCCCTCTTTACCAGAGACCTCATGAAACGTTCCCGAATTTGCCTGTTTCCGTAGAGGACTCTTCAGTGTGAAGGTACAGACCGCAAGGGGAGGACGTGAGCCTGGACCTCGCTGAGAGCCTGGCACACACAGGCAGAGCTCTTCGCAAATATTCCTGGCTCTCTGCCTCCCGGGCTCATGGTAGGATGGCCCACTTGCAGTTGTGCTGGGCTGTGCAACGTGCTCTGGCCAGTTAGTTGTGAATGGAAGTGACAGGTATCACTTCTGGGCCACAGCAGACAACAGCCAGTGCAAGATCGTACACAATGCTCTTTCCCTATAGTTCAAAACACACAGAGCCTGCCCAATACTAAGGGCACGTTCCCAATGTCCGTCTGTGATTGGCTCTCGTTATCTGTGTCTTTAGATAAATCATTTATCATTTCCAAGTACTGTCTTCTAATCTGGGAGTTACGCAACCTGAAAGAAATAAATATAAGAAACAAAGGAGAAGTGCAAAGTATTAGCCACATCCTGGGGCATGTGATTGGACACAACACGCCTATGTGCTGGTGTGTCTGAGAGGCCTTTATGAAATCTAAGTAAGTTATTTGGGGATGAATTAAAGTTAATTAATTATTGCCCCAAAATATCTGCCAGTTAACGTGGTCCAGAGAACACTGAGACACAGGACAAAGATGTCTGGAGGGTATGTGCAGGTGCTTTGACAGATTCCCTGGCCAGGTAAGGGCAGACTGAAGGCCACGAACACTTAGTTGGGTTACTGACAGGCAAGGCATGGCAAAGTCAAAAGCTCCGTTTCATGGCTTCATCCAGGGTCAGTGTAGCTGTTTCCCATTGTGGAGCAACCGCTGGACTGTAAGAGGCACCTCTGAGACCATTCTGGGTAAAAAGTAACTTATTGAGCAGTTCTATTGTCATCAAACAGAGCCATACTTGACAAGACAGCTGAGAGACTGAAAGAATCGAATTCTTTATTTAAGAAGGTTAACCAAATTCCAAACAATTAAAAAAAATAGTTTGGGGGATCCTTTTTGACCTTATTTCATGCCAGTAAAAATTAAAAACTTCTTTTGTTTTACAGCTGAAGTGATAGAGACGGACTAGGGAGATTTTTCTTCTTTTCTTTTGTTTTGCTTTCGGTAGGAGAAAAAGAGTATTCACATTTCTGCTCTTGTAGACACGTTCAACCAGAGAGGTTAAACTCAAACCAGTGGCTGCTGGATGAGAATATCTAAAGAAGCAGTAAATAAAGTCAGTACTTGGAGAGGGCAGCATTAGCAAAAGGTAAATAGAGCGTCACTTTTTTCAGCACCTGCCATTTTCTATTAGCTGTTCCATAACAACCTGGCACGGTATATATATCCAAGTTACACGTCAGGCTACTGATGTCCACAAGGTAGAAAGGCGATCCTGGGAGAGAGTTTGAGTTCTAAAATCTCTTATGTCACCAAGCCTGCCAATAAAAATAGGATAGGCATAAGAATAACCACATGCCAGATTCTCATTCTTTAAACTATGCCAGACTTTCGGAAACACTTTGCTTCCATTTTTATGAAACATAGAGGCAGAAAGACATTACTGTGAAGTCCAGAGGTTGGAACCAGAAAGACCCTATGAGCCTACGTCACTGATATAAAACAAGTCTGCATTTGCTTCCCCAGAGGGGAGGGAGAAAAGGACAGAGTCAGGAATGTGCTGAAATCAAAGCCTGAGAAGTAATCACTCTTTCCACTCTTAAAGGGTAAAATGTCTGAATAATTAACACTGGTAGAAAAAAGCTTGCAGGGAGATTTGAGGCTTGTTCCAGCCCTTGATAAGAGACGCATTAACTCTAAGATAATGCACCAGGAGATGGCATTCCCCGAAATCAATGGCAACTTCCAGTCGGTACTCGACTATTGATTCTTTATTGTACCAGGATAAGTCATTCTGGATGACCTCGGCAAATCGGAACAAGTCATTTTGGATGACCTCGCTTACTCTCCACCTTTCCCCCTGCTGTTCCGGGCCCTGGAGGGCTGACTGAAAGGGATCACAGCAACAGGCTCCCAAGCCGTCCTGCTTCCTTTGGGGACTGGCCACCTTTTGGGATGGCACACACTGGCAGAAGAATGGCTGCAGTGGGCCATGGAGTCACAGTGGTCTGGCGGCATCCCTCACCCAGGGAGCCAGTTCCCATCAGGGGCTCTCTCTACCATCCTCTCTGTGTCTGGGTTCCGGTTTCCTCAACACTTCAGGCCTTGGAGTGAGAACAGAGCCCCATTATTCTCACTTTCGGGGGCTCCCCTCACCCTGTTCCACCTAAGAGTCCCTCTGTTACATTCTCCTCCAATCACCCTATCTAGAGTGTGCTGTGTGGTCTGTTTCTTGCTGGCTGACACCCTGACTGATAGTTTATTTGAGAGTGAAAAAGTGTATTTTCCAGGTCACATCTTGATGATTTGGAAAATGGGAGAAAATTAACCCTGAACAGGAAAACTATTAAATCTTATTCACGTCCTATCTTTCTTAGAAGATGTTCTTGAGCCCTAGATAACCTCTCTATGAGGCGTGGAATGTAGGCGGGACCTTTGTGTGTGTGACGACTAATGTACTTGTGCAGCTGTGCTCGCAGGCGCGGCGTCAGGTTTTCTGAAACTCCCTAGCTCCTATCACCGACCCACCATGCCTCCTCATTCTGTGAAACGGAGCTAAAAAACAAAAACCAAGCAACCAAGCCAAACAAAAAAAGCAATGCTTGAAGATCAGTGACCAGGTAGCTAAAGAGAAGAGAAATAGAGGGACAATCAGGAGACTCATTCAGAATATAAAGGGCATCCACCAACCATCCTTCATCCCTCCTGGGCTTCCAAGAAGAATTTAAATTGCAGCACGAGGAACCCGAATTAAGAGATTTTAAAAAAGAGTCGCTTTCTGTCTGTCAAGGTCATTATCTTTTAAGATATGGGAGTCGGATAGTAAAGAAAGCTGTGAAATTACTTTCTCTGAATGTCTTTGAGAACTAGGTTCTTACCTCTCCGGGATGGTTCTGTTCTGATGCTCTTGGAAGGCAAGGTTTGAGATTAAATGACCTCTCAAGGTCCTTTCTTAGTCCATAAAGTACTAATCAGAAAGCACCAACATTTCCAGGGGGATGGCAGAAACGGGTGCCAGGTTGGTATTAAACGAAGAAGCCCTAGAGCTGATCACGGGAAGCAGGCGGCACCAGAGGGAGTGTGATTTGACAGCGAACCAGATGAACAATGAATAGTACACACCCTAAACACACACAGATTCATGAACAGAGACTGGAGCTGTGGGCAACGCAACGGCAAAGCAGGACCACTTCTTGAAAAATTTTGGAGAATTATATGATTATGAAGCAACGAGACCCAACTGTTATTTTAACAAACTCGGGGCAACTTTGTTCCCCTTCAAAGGGGGCTTTATGTGATGCAAAAACTATAACCCTAGTTTTCATTATGCATGAGACAATGAAAAGCCAGGTCATGCTTATTTTTTTAACTCATGGAGTGTTTATCACAGCATGCTGTACAGATGCAAACAACATGATCCAGGGGATAGTAAAAAAGCAAAAACAGAGACAAAAACAAAAAACACAACTCTGAATCCCTGTGCCTACTTGCATGAGGAGAAACCTGGCACCATGACACTAACTGATAATTGATCTCTCTAAGGAATTAAGTAGTAATCCCGATGCCTGAGGACCTCATAGTCACCTTAAAGGAAAGGCATTATAGTCAATTTGGGTATCTTGTGGACTATACTTATTTTTTGTTTTAAGAAAAATTGTGGTTGGTGGTTTGAAACCAACACAATGAGTCAAAACCCTTGATGCACTTCCATCTACAGATCCATAACGAAGTATCAATATTGAGCTAGCAGAACAGTGCTACATATTATCTTTAATTGTGGAAACGGGACTTTAGCTGGTAAGAGGAGGGAAGGATCAGAGTCTTTAGAAGGTGCTTAGGCTCATTCTGACCAGACACACACTCATTGCTCAGCTCAGGCTGGATGCCTATGAAAGGTCTCGTCAATTCTCTTTTGGATCCTCTAGAAACATAGACACCACTGTGTGACCTATTCTCTCAACAGAAGTTCTCAGACTGACCCTTCTCTTTCCATTTCCAGGAGGCTCAGCATCTAGCTGCCGGTCCCATATCCTCTCATTCCCCTGCCCCCCGACCAGCCCAGTTTCCCCTCAGCTTCCTTTAGGTGAATCTGACCGTCTACCTTTCAGTTTTGCCCCGGCTGTGGAAGGTCCTCCTCTGGGAGTCTCTATCTAATATCCCTCCCTCCCTAGCCACACCTGTTTTTAGCTCTTCCCAACTGGGGACCGGAGCTCTAGGGATGGACTTTCTGCCCCAGTTGTCTAGCCAAATCCCCAAAGTATATCCCAGTCAGGAACTGGATCCCTGTCTTGTCCCTTTGAGTCTGCATCTGCCTGGGTAACCTCAGGTCTTTAAAGACTGAGCCTCTTTGAACTCCCACTTCTCCAACTGAGGCAGCCTGGCTGCCATTATCTGCTGTCAGCAGACCTGGTAACAAACATCTCATTCCCGTGCTCCTTCATACACCAGAAAAAACAACTCTAATGCCTCTTAAGATCCCTCCTCTACATCTGTCTAGACCTTACATTGTGTACTGACACCCATGGGTGCTCTGGCCTGCTTGGCTTGATTACTTTCCTCCACCCCCAAACAAACTCAGTTTTAGGGGGTTCTCAGTGTCTACTGAGCTACCTACCATCACACCCACTGTTACAGCAGATCAGAGACCCCCATCCGTCATGTCTGTCTTTACAGAAACTAGAATGACTTACCAGAAAGATTCATTTCTTTACAGATATGGTGTCTCCAAGGTTCTTAGTCTTTTCTTCCTTGCTGTCCACTAGTAAGACCTAACTTAAATTCCTTCTAACACTGCATTTTACTCTGTCTTTAGATTCTATCAGAGAAACTGGATTGGACCCCATGTGGGAATTCCTTAAGGGGACTGGTCAATGGGGGATAACAGGTTCCAGGGATAATAAGTCTACAGCTGAACCACTTTACTGGCAAATAGCTTGAGTTTCAGTCTCACAGATGATTAGGTAAAGGACAGATTGAGGAATTGAAAAAGTATGTCAAAGGGATTCACTGGTGTAGAAAGGAAGAGTCCTTAGCTAACTAAGATTTAAATCACAATTGGACTTGTTACCTCTCACACCTTCAGATCCGGGGTCACTGCTAGATTCCTCATCTTTAGGGAGATCACTTGAAAGAGTAACCCTTGATTTATCTTGAAGCCTACTCCACTTTTTGAGTGCCAGGTCAAAGAATCCTTCTGAAGGCTGAGGTCATCCTATAGACTCCAAGTCCACAACTGCTTAGCTGTTTTACACACACACACACACACACACACACACACACACACACACACACACACACCGGCTTTCTCTGATACTCCCTCTCTGAGATAGAGCTGTAATCGCTGTGTCATTTCACTAACTCCTTTCGGACTGCAGACTCCTAGCAAATGTTTGGGGGTAATAATAGCACTTAATATCGGTTGCTTGAAATTGGGCAATTTACTTGTTTTCTTTTTTTTTTTTGAAAAATTTATTTATTGAGCACTTTCAAGGCAGTCTAAACACAGTATCTCAGCCTCACTGTAACACTGCATGGTATTGGATTGAACCACATGAAACTGTTGTCTCTGTAGGCTGAACACCTGCAATTGCAAATGAATCAACCCATAAGTAATACGAGCATAACCCTTATGTTACAGAAAAGAACACTGAGAACAAAGAAGTGGAATGTAGCCATTTACTTGTTTTCTGAACTTCACCTTCCTCGTCTATCAAATGGGGACACTAACACAGCTCATGAAGTGAGATAATATTATGCTAAAATATTCTACAGACAATGAAGAATGAGCCAGATGTCACAAGTCATTATTTGCATTCCACTTTGGTGGCGCCCTACAACCTTTGTATAAAAGGTGATTTGCTCAATAAATGTCATTGACTAAATGACTGATAAAGTAATTTGGACCTGAACTCTCTCAATTAACTCCAGTAGCAGAGGTCTGTTTTTCACGGTCATTGACATTACCCAAGGATAGATTTTTCAAGCTGGATGGTTTACATGTGGGATGCTTATCCTCTGGCGGCCGTACACTGAGAATTCAAATGCAGACATCAGTCTTTGGCCTCATTCTGGAAACTTATCTTCTACATTAAAAATTTTAAGCATAGAATCAAAGGCAATCTACTTCCAGGAGTGACATTAATGGGATGACGTTTGAAAGCATCATCTACTCTCCGTGAATAACAAACTGTTCAATCAGTGCTTCCTCCCCGAGTACACTGGCAGTATCATGCCCCTTGTCCAAGAACTACCCACAGAAACCATTTAACTACCTATTACAGTCAGATTTTATTTTATTTCTTTTGGCTATTTTTTGTAGTAAATGCTGGAGCATGGCCCAGCTTGCCCCCTACCCTGACCTCAGGACTGAAGTCCTCAACCTCTAAGAGGCTGGAAGTGTTGGTAGCCAGTAGCTCTTCACTGAGACCTTTTCTAGGGATCGTCCAAGCTGGAAGAGAGTCGTTTTGCCCAAGGTCATGTCTTTTTCTCAAGGACAGCCTATATACCCAAGGAGGGATCACACTAGAGATAGAAAAGGCCGGTCCTCTCATCCCAACTGTTGACAACCATCAGAGTGAGCTGTGGGATCAGCTGAGGTCGTGGTGGTAACATCACAGTTCTACTTCTTCCCCTGCCCAATCCTGTTCTCCCTGTTCCCCTACAGGTCACTTCCTAATAAGTTAGTGCTTGCAAGTATCCATCTCAGAGGATGCTTCCCAGGAGCTGGACCTTCATGCCCTCATCTCCTTACAGGAGCGAGTGCCTCTAGCATTTCTGCACAAGATGATGGCCAAGCTCTCTCCTTCCAACGGCACTGAACTGAGCTTAGAACTGTGCATAAAATGTGCAGCTAGGACAAGAAGAGTCCTTTAATTTCCATATGCTTCTCTCACTGGCCTTATGATGAAGTGTTTATTGATATTTACGTAAGAGCACTCAATTACTGCCCCAGCAAGATGAGAAGCAAACCTAAAAGCTTCCTTGGTAGAACAGGGCCAGGGAAGTGGTGCCTTAATGCTCCCCACTGGCCCAGAAATGAGGTCAGGTGATTGGGAGGAAGGACGGCCCAAATGCAAGGGCAGCGTGGCTCTGAGGAATGGATCACTGGAAACCTACAGACCCACAGGACCCCTCACGCCACCCCCTAAACCTGGTGACCCAAGCCCCTCCCAGCCACTTTCTAAACCTCTTCCAAGGTGTAACGCCAGCTCTGCCTCACCCAGGGCTGGGTCCACCAGGCTGCAGGGACTCCCATAACAGAGCACAACAATGAACAGTTCAGCTCACTATTTTTCTAGCAGATTCTTGGCAGAAGCTGGCTTTTAAATTAAATGAATGGCACATCATAGTTCAACTTCTTCACATCATTTCTTTCCCTCCAGGGGTGGTAGCCTGAGACAGTGAGGGCCTGACAAGGTCAGCCCTCCCCTCCTCTCTGATGTTCAGGGAGTCTGAGGTTTCTCAACAGCCATCAGTAAAGTGATTGATGGCCTTCCCTATTTTCCAGGCTCTGGGGGAGAAAACACAAAATGAAAATGAAACCAGACTTCTCCCTGAGACAAATCTGCAACCAGGGCACATATGGACCGCGTTCCTAATTTTAGGACACTGACTCTAGGAACAGGTAGGGATAGACTCTGTACTACTGGCATCATTTATTTGGTGTTATTTGAGGATGCACGTTTCTGTCTGTGTTCAGAAACTCCTATCTGTCTTGGTCCCAATGGGGAGTTCCCTGGAAGATGACAAGCTGAAGGGTGGGGAAGAAATCGAGTTCATTGGAAAATGACAGCAGCCCTGAGTAAGTTCCTCTGCCCTCAAACAGGTATGTTCGTGAAATGTGAATCCAGGGAAGTCAACTGATGTTTTGGTTATGTGTACCCATGGATGAGGTCATGTTTTGATACAGTGCCGGGGTACTGTGATACAACGCCAGGGTGGGCTTTTGACCTCATCACCAATACAAAGGTCACAATGAAAGTTTGCCTAATGCTTTGCATTTTGCTAGGTATTTTGTACTCAAATTAGGGTGATTGTAGGAAAAGTAGGAGGAAGTTTCAAACAACCTACATAAAGGGACAGGTGTAATGTAAAATATCACAGCTCACAATACATCTATACAGTATCAACATGCTGTTGGATGCAGGGCAGTGAGGATGCTGATGTTACTAATACATAACTTGGTCACTAAATGACTTCCATTGCTATGAGACATGCTTGCTTTTATGCAGCCGGTTAATCTCTTAAATAATGAATATAAGGAAAATGGTTATAATAACATTTTTAATGTGCAACTAACAGTGCCTATTCCACAATGAAGTTTAGTTTTTTTTTTTTTAATTTTTAAAAAATATTTATTTATTTTTGGCTGCGTTAGGTCTTAGTTGCGGCACACGGGCTCTCTGGTTTTGGCGAGTGGGCTTAGTTGCCCCAGGGCATGTGGGATCTAAGTTCCCCAGCCAGGGATCGAACCCGCATCCCCTGCATTGGAAGGCAGATTCTTAGCCACTGGACCACCAGGGATGTCCAAAGCTTAGTTTTAATTTGAAATGTGTTAGAGCACTGGTTCTTAGACTTTAACATGCATCAGAATCACCTGGGGAGCTTGTAAAAAAAAAAATTGCTGAGCTCCAACTCCAGAGTTTCAGATTCAGTAGTCTGGGTCTGGGCCTGAGCATTTGCAACTGTAACAATTGCCAAGTGATGCTGATGCTGCTGGTGCAAGGATCACACTTTGAAAACTACAGTTTTAGAGGAGCTTATTTAAAGAACCTGCAGGGACTTCCCTGGTGGCTCAGTGGTTAAGAATCCGCCTGCCCATGCAGGGGACATGGGTTCTAATCCCTGGTCCAGGAAGATCCCACATGCCACGGAGCAACTAAGCCCGTGCGCCACAACTACTGAGCCTGTGCTCTAGAGCCCGCGAGCCACAACTACTGAGCCCACGTGCCACAGCTACCGAAGCCCGCGCCCCTAGAGCCCATGCGCCGCAACGAGAAGCCACCGCGATGAGAAAACCTGCACACTACAACGAGGAGCAGCCTCTGCTCTCTGCAACTTGAGAAAGCCCACGCGCAGCAACGAAGACCCAATGCAGGCAAAAATATAAACAAATAAATTAATAATAATTAAAAAAAAAAAAGAACCTGTAGTACATACTTTTTTTTTTAACAGCTTTATTGGAGTATAATTGCTTCACAATGGTGTGTTAGTTTCTGCTTTATAACAAAGTGAATCAGCTATACATATACATATATCCCCATATCTCCTCCCTCTTGCCATACTTTTGGTTTTTTTCGAATGTTACTTCATGTTAAAAAATCACCTTTTATGTTTCTATAGACTGAATGTTTGAGTGTCCCCCAAATTCATATATTGAAACCTGATCCCCAAAGTGATGCCATTTGGAGATGGGGCCTTTGGGAGGTGATTAAGTCACGAGGGTGACGTCCTCATGAATGGGATAAGTGCCCTTATAATAGAAAATTCTGAGAGCTCCTTCATCCCTCCTGCCATGTGGGGACACAGTGAGAAGATGGGTATCTATGAACCAGACACCAACCAGACACCATCTGACACCAACTCTTGATCTTGGACTTCCCAGCCTCCAGAGTTGCAAGAAATAAATTTCTGTTGTTTATAAACTACTGACTCTATGATATTCTGTTACAGCAACCCAATGGACAAAGAGATATGTCACTAATTGCTCCCCAAATTATCTGTTTTGAGAGTTGAGTTTGAATTTTCTGACATTGGATTGACTTTAAGAGTGCCCTATTTCTAGGGGGTGATGACTTCCTGGGTAAAATTTTTGCTGAATAGTATGTGGAAGGTATTTAGCTGGAGAATCAGGTACTGAGAAGACAGAAAATATCTAAGATAAAAGTAAAAATAAATGATGATGATAGCTGACATGTGCTGAGCACTTACTATGATCTCGGCCTTTCACAAGCCCTGTACAAGTATTATCTCACTTAATTTGCTCTGCAGTTGTAGGAGGTGGGTTTATCCCATTTTTTTCAAAAAAGCAGAGACATATTTCACATACTATGGAAAGTGAATTGGTTGGTTAGTTATCTGCTGTACAGTCTATTTTGAATACGCGCCTTGAAACACCCCCAATAATGCCAAAGGAGAGCATAATAAACTTTAACAGTAAGGCAGCAATAATGTTTACATTGATTAAATAATGATTTGCTCAGATCAAGACTTTTTAGTCTTTCATGTGAATGACTGGAATTATTTAAAAGTGACATTCAAAGTTTCTTGGGAAGATAACCCCATTTTAGATGTACACAGGAAAAGATTTTAAAAAACCACAAAGCCACTATTTTTACTTGCTTTTCTCAGAGGGACTAATATATAGGAAAAAAATAAACCCTTCTCAGTAGAAAAAAAAGATACTTGATGAAAAGAAAGGATTTTATCAAAATAAGAAGCTTTTAACATGTCTGTGGCTCATGAAGGTCCCTAAAATTTAGCGGGGCTGATTCAAACAGAAAACTGCTTCTCAAACAAGAAAGCAGAATCCAAGACCAGAATGCATTGTTTCCTCGATGGCTGTGCTTTTTCAGTTCCCAGCTTCCTCCTGTTGCTCTCTCCGTCCAAGGCTCCTTCTGATACACCCTTCCCACCCAAGTCCTACCCCTGTTTGAAGGCTCAAGTCAAATATTCATTCTCTAAGTCAAGGAGTCTTATCTTACAACCTAGGACTCCCTGCCTCCACCACACCACCCCACATACATATACACATACTACACAATACACACACACACCACATGTACACATATACCACACACATACAAACATAATACACACATACACACATACCACACACATACACACATACTACACACACACACCACACGTACACATATACCACATACACACACACACCACACATACATCACACATACACACCCCCACACCACATACACACATACTATACACACACACACACACCACAACATACATCACATACACACCACACACATACACACACCACACACATATACACATACCACACACACACACTACACACACACCACACGTACACATATACCACATACATACACCACACGTACATCACACATACACACACCCCACACCAATACACACATACTATACACATACACCACACATATACATATACCACATACATACACACCACAACATACATCACATACACACCACACACACCTCACACACATACACACACCACACATATATACACATACCACACACACACCACACATACACACACCACATACATACGCAGTACTACACACACATACACACCACACGTACACATATACCACACACATACACACACCACATACATATACACATACCACACACACCACACATACATCACGTACATATATACACATATCACACACCACACACCACACACATACACATACATCACATACACCACACCACACATCGCACATACACACACATACTTCCAGTGGTTCCAGAAACTCTTTGAAATTATATGCTTAATGGGAAGTTCACTTTTCTCGAGAAAGGTCTAAAACTCTTCTCAGGCTCCAAGAGATTCATGTTTTCCTTAATTCTCAAAACTGAAATCATGTCTCCCCTGTGAATTATCCTATCACTTTAGACAACTCTCACGTCACTTAGCATATGGGTTCAGGTGATTCCTGCTTTCTTTCTCCACTAGATTATAAACCCCTTCAGGACAGGATCCATGTCTGATTCGCCCCTGGGTTCTTGCCAAAGCACAGAGAAAGCCCTTAATAAATATTTACTGAAGGATGGGAAGAATAAAGGAAGGAAAGCAGGGAGGGAAACAGCAAACACCATCAGATTTATTCCCAGTCCCCTGACAAGGTCACACCACACCGCCTCCGACAGATGACTCTGCAAGTGGCAGCTACTAAATCACTTTAGAAAAATCACTTTCTCGGTGTGGTTCACTGGCTACAGCCTAGGACCGCGATTCAGCCAATCTATACTCTTTGTCACTAATTTGATGTGTCACCTTGTACAGCTAATACTTAATTTGCAAGAGGTCTTGGAAAATACAAAACAGACAGAAAGTATTGAGCAATTAGGACAAAGAAATTTGTTGGAATGATTTGGCTGTCTGTGTTACACAATGACCGAAGCTCTGGCAGGGATTCATTCAGGGGTTATGGACATACTGGTGTGGCAAAAATCAGTTCTAGGAAATATATCAGATGAGATGAATTACTCAAGAATAGAAAAATTATACCAGAAAAGAAAAGAGTATTTGGTAACGCTCTTGTTTAATTTGTTGATGGCTCTGCCTCTGTTGCTTAGAGGAACCTTTTCCTCTGAACAGAAGATCTTTGCATGGATGAATTAAAGGCGACATCCAATACTGATTAAGACGGCTCTTATTTTTTAAAATGCTCATTGGTTTGATGACTTGATTAACTTTTAAAACCTTTCATCTTTGGAAACACTTACTATAGCCTCATAATCATGTGCAGATGGGAAAATTCATCACTCTCTGAGGAAATACCACATTTACTTGAATAGCTGGTTCCTCTTTTTTGAAGCACATATTTTATTGTATTGAAGTCAACTATTTCTAGTTGACAGGGTGAAGTTTCCAGGTCGAAGAGACATCATTAAATATTCTACTTTCATTACAATCTGAATTTTTATTTCATTTCCTTCTCAGAATTGGAGGAGAGAAATAGTGGAGACAGAAGAGAGGTTGGAAGTTCTTTACAACTAACTAACAACAACAACTTGCTTATGTTGGGTGCTTACTTTGTGCCAAGCGTGGTGTTATTTCCTTAACAGTGATTGTATCATTTACTCCTCAGAAGTTCCCTTTAAACGGGGTACGTTATTAACCTTATATTACGGATGAGGAAATATGGGCTCATAAAATTAACTCTTCAGCTTTATACAGTTAAGTGCATGACTCAACTGGGACAAAAATTTTGGTGTCCTTGTTTTCAGGGGAAAAATATCACTTACAAGCCAGAAACACAGAGTTTAGTAAGTTGAACAAATGAAATATTTATTGTGATTAAAAAGCTTGTATTTTATCTTTTTAATGAGAAAAGATGGAAACACAGATGCCATAAAACTTTTTATTAAAAGGAGACACTACTACTAATTTTTGCTTGAGCCAGATTGATAACGTAGGTAACACATTATACTCAGTATTTTTATTTTTACTTTTTTATACTCAGTGTTTTTAAAGCAATACAAAAAAATAATAATTAAAAAAAAACCAAACTAAAAAAGAAATACATTTACCAATGGCTCATACTCATGAGTTAGTATATAATTTTTCATATTTTATTATATCTGACAAGATTTGAAAACACTTTATTTGATTTATTTATTATCATTTTTTTTTTTTTTGCGGTACGTGGGCTTCTCACTGTTGTGGCCTCTCCTGTTGCGGAGCACAGGCTCCGGACGCGCAGGCTCAGCAGCATGTGGGATCTTCCGGGACCGGGGCACGAACCCGTGTCCCCTGCATCGGCAGGTGGACTCTCAACCACTGCGCCACCAGGGAAGCCCCAAAAACACTTTATTTTTTAATGTCTATGTAGAAGTCTAGAACACTTTGGTCTAATTTTTCCATACACATTAAAAAATGTTATTTAAAAACTGCTGTTACATGATGGATTTATTTTTGGTCTTTAGAATGATTGCTTAAGGTAGCTTTCTCTTTAAAATGCAGGAATACATAAATGGAACAAATCCACACAATATATAAATTCTCATATTTCTGAATACTGCAGAGGGCTTATGGTAGGAGGGACAAAAGGAAACACACATCTTTATGAGCGAACAGATGTGAATATGTTACGTATGCAAACTCGCTGATTTGACTCTAAAAGCCAGTCTTCTTTCCGGCCACCTTATGCAAAGCAAAGGGCTTTGCATGCCTGCAAGAGGATATTTTAAGAAATGACCTTTGCAGAACAAACAAAAATGAAATTAGGCCTCAAGGGCTTCCATAGCCTTTAATAGTTCATAATTTAGTTATGCTACAATTATATCTCTTCCTCTCCTAAGGACGAGAGATGACACAAAAACGCACACATTTAATACTACATCTCTATTTTCTTTCCCAATGTATCTACTATTTCATCCTCGGGATAAACATTTGATATTATGTTTGGAATAATGGTGAATTTGAATGCAAGTTTTCCTGCTGTTCAACAAAGGGAAAAACAATATTGGACTGTAAACTACAGGAGCATGTCTGGGGGAAATCCAGATTTCTAGGTGAGCAGAATTGATGTTTCCTGTATGCAGGGGTGACACAGACCAGGGACATTCTTGCTCTCTCCCTCCCCTTGTCCTCTGTTTCTCTCTGTTTCTCCTTCCTCTCCTCTCTGGGGATATCCAGTCCAAACTGAAACTCTGTGACTACTGGCAGGAGCAGGCTTCCTCCGAGATAAGGTTAAACGGGCTAAATTTTCAGTCATTCCGAGAATATTTCTGGAATGCTATGAAATGTGTATATATTTCTGAGCCTGGGCCCAATCCGAGGCAGGATGAGTGACATTTTTGTACAGGGAGTTGTTGCTTTTTTTAGAACGTAGAGCTTGCCCTCTCTCTGGCCTGTGGGGTGCACATGCAAGTTGACAGACAGTAGGATTCGTGCTCCTTGTGTGACACGGTCTCTCAACAAGTCCCAGAGAACGTTGTCCAAGGGCACGGGAAGGACAAGGCTTGGCATAAGCAGGTGTGCTCTGAGACACGGCAATAGGTGTTACAGCAGTGCTTCTGTAAAAGGACATCCAGGCACAAGGAGTGGTTTTCACTTTGTGCAGAGAACAGATACCTATCCGGGTAAGAAAAGCGCTGGGAGAAGCGCATCTTTCCCAGCTCCCGCCCACCGTTCCGGTGTACACACAGATCCACACACACACCGTCCACAGCCCTGGCTGACGATCAGCCAGCCGCCAGTGGTAGGAGGCGGCACAAAAGCGACTCAGTTGCTCTTCATTTGTTCAAATTAGACAAGGCAGCTAATTATGGTGACCAAAAGAGGGTTGTCAGGGATAATGATATCATAATATTATGATAATCACAGTATTCTATTTTTCCATTATCAGAAGCAAGTTGCATAATTTCACCGTTAGCAAAAAGCCTTCAAAACAAAATTCATGTGACTCACGTCAGCAGCAGCAGTACGATTTGACTTAAGATTGAGCAAAGACCTAGGCTTGTTCTTAGTTCGCTACTTTTGAACAAAAACAATCCCGAATGAGGAAGGACATCAGTATATTTTAAAAGCCAGTGAATAATACAATATTAAGTACCAATAAACCCCAAATTAGGAAAAACCCCAGTATTATGGAGTATAGTTTCAGAAATAAAACAGAAAGCTGTTTTATATAATTTGTGAGATTACGTACGTGGGATGGGATGACATGTATGCATGGGGAGCATTTTGGCGGGTACAAGCCTAGAACTCAAGACCCACATGTATCTTTATCCCAAAATACAATCCTTGGATGTTGGCATGATGTCAGATGGAAGACATTATAAACCACTGGAGATGAAGAACTTTACCACTAGCTTTCTCAAATATTAATAATGGCAAATCATATTGTTAGGTGGGAAACATGGGGACCTGTCCATTCTTCCCACAAGCCAGGTGCTGCTAGAATGGGATAATGTTTCTTAAACTACCCGTGGTAAAGAATCTGCTCCCCCAACCCCAGTCCTTCACAGATTGATACTCCTGTCAAATACAATAAAAATCAACGAATAGAAAAATGAATTTAAAAAAAACCAAAGATGTACAAAATACACACCCTCAGTTTTTATCATGAGATTCAGCAGACACGTATAAACTGTTATATATAAATGCTTACCCTCCATTTCTGCATTTATCTCATCACAGACCACTGACAAACAACTCACTCTATGTAGTGCCAAATTAGGAACTTAGAGATCTTTAGTCAACTCGTGTGGAAATATTGAAACGACAGAAGGAGAAAAGCAGTGATAGAAATGAGATAGAACCAAGCATGTAAACATTAATGAGAAGACGATAACATCATGACAATACATGTTGCCATAAAAGTTCCCTGATGATTGGCTTGTATGTATAACTGGATCACTTTGCTGCACAGCAGAAAGTAATACAATATTGTAAATCAATTATACCTCAATAAAATTTAAAAAAAAAGATTCCTGAGCTGCTGTATTTGCACTATGATGTGCTATTAACCTATGACACCTGCAGAAGTTGAACATGATTGCAGCAAACAGATTAGCTCCTTGGGCAGGAGTAAAAACTACCAGTTACGTTCACTGGAATAATTATAAGGCTTACTAACGGCTGAGATTTCCACCAATTATCAGCTGGAAGGAGTTTCCCATAGTGCAGTCAAATGACATTAGTTCAAGTAGGTAAGACTCTTTTTTTTACTGCAACTTCGGCATTGGCTGTTACGAGAGGATTTAAGTCAACTGGTTATTTGTGCAAAGTGATAAAAGGTATCCTCACAGCTAGGAGGCTTCGTTTTTATTCTGTGAGAGAGTTAGGTGCTCGGGGAAACACAGTGATGTTTGCTGCCAGAGCTCTCTTTAGAGTCTTACAGGGAGCGACAGGCGCTGGGGAAGACAAAGCCTATTTTTTGAAACGTCAAGTTATATAAACACTTGGTTCAAAAGGGAAACATTAAATGTCCCATCGCCTGGGGGAGCTGAACCAGCCCATCATATGAAAACGGGCACTGAGTAGACTTGACACTCAGCTCTATCGACGTAGCAATTTTGCGGTCTGCCACGGATCTTTCAAATAGGACACACACCTGGCTACCCTCAAGACTCCTTCTATGCATCCAGCTGTTTTTATTTTCAGGAGGATGGAACCAGAAGCTTTGGCAAATGTGACCACTCTTCTCTGATTTTAAAACGTGAGGGGATTTGTGAGATTCTTCTTGTACCTGCTGCATTAAAAGACACTTAACAGATGGTTCTAGATGCTCCATGGAATCTGAATTAGATAATCATAGTATCCTTTTATAGTTTGAATTTAAGGCAGTAGCTATGCATTTGAAGACACAGTGAAATAAAATGTGTCACATACAATTTTTGTGGTAAATTACTTAAAGTCCTATCAAAATGTGAAATTGGGTGCTTGTAGAAACGACGGCCCTAGCCAAGCAGGGCTTGGTTGCTTTCCTCAAGAAGGTTCAAGTCTAATGGGGGTAACAGGCAAACCGAGAATTAGAGAAAGTGCAAAGGGCTACGAGAGATGCAGACATGTGGGGACCATGTAAAAGGCAGAAAGATTTTGTGGGAAATGAGAATGCTTATTTTTGGCTTTATTCCCTTAAAGGAGGGATCTTCAGCTGGTCTACAGACACCGAGATGATAGTTGATTTAACTGACGACAGTTGGTAATGACAGCGATTTGCTTCTTGGGAGAGAAGAAAACAATAATTATCAAATCATGTGGTTCCTCTCATTGCACAGCATTTGACAAGTCCACTTTCAACGGATTCAAGATGAAAATCATGTCCATTTCCACACAGCAACTGTTCATAGGAGCAAGTGACTTGAATTAAAATTCTTCCCATGTTTCAAAGCTCAATGAGTGTAGAAAATACGACAGGTTGGCTTCAGAAAAATCTCTCTTATACTATCCAACTATGACTACGTAGCTTTAAATTGTTAAGAATCTGAACTTTCTTTTCATGGCTAGAGCAAGCTTTAGTGTAGATTTGTTAGTGGAAATGAATAATTTCAGAAAAAATAATAATTTTTAGCGTCAGAAATGAAAGAAGCTGGGTTCCAGCCTCGTCACCAAATATAAAATAAAGACAGATTTTATAGGCAGCAATACAAAGTTTAAGCCAGACTCACAATCAGAAGAATTTTTTCTTTAATTCTTTAAAAGTTCATATTACTCCCCAAAAGAGAAACAACCCAAATGTCCATCAACTAGTGAACAGATGAACAAAATGTGGTCTATTCGTATAATGGAATGCTATTTGATAATAAGAAGGACGGAAGTACTGATATAGTCTACACAATATGGATGGGCCTCAAAAACCTTATGCCAGGTGAAAGAATCCCAAAACAAAAGGTCACAGAGGTATGATTACATTTATGAAAATGTCCCCAAAAGGCAAATCTACAGAGACAGAAAGTAGATTAATGGTTGCCTAGAACTGGGTGTGGGAATGCAAACGGGCACATGCTTTGTTCTGGTAGTGATGAAAATGTTCTAAAATTAGGACATGGTAATTATTGTACAACTCTGTAAACATACTAAAAGTCGTTGACATGTACACTTAAAATGGGTGAATTTTATGGTAGTAAATTTTACCTCAATAACATAGCTGTCATTCAATACATATTTATTGATGAGCAATTATATGAATGAAATAACTTTTAAAGAACAATCTATCTCTGCTTTATCTATCTATCTATCCATCTATCTATCTATCTATCTATCTATCTATATCCACCTATACATTTATCTTGACTCAAAATGTTAAGGTTATTTATGAACATAATGTACCTCAAATTAATGAATGAGTACATTAAATTCCCTCCTTTTTTTCTATGGTAATTATAATCTAAAGTAGTTAATTAATTTATTCAATATTTATTTAAATGTTTATTAAGCACTTTGCCAGGCACTGAAATGCCAAGTACAATGAGCCCTGGTCTCCACCCTCAAGGTGTGTATGGAATAGTGGAGAGAAATATAATGAACAATTAGAGTAAAATGTGCTGAATGCTATGGTGAAGGCACGTGTCGGGTACTGTGGGGTGGGGGGATGATGAATTTTCAACCACGTCAACGCAAGAAGTTACGTAAGAATTAGCTGCGTGATGGCTCAAGGAGGAGGGACACTTCAGCAGAAGGAACAGCACAGCGCATTTCAGCAGAAGAAATAGCATCATGAACTTGGGGAAGTTTTGTAGGTTCTGGGGGCTAAGGTGATGAGTGCACCCCTGGTACCAACAGGAAATAAGGCCAGAATGACGGACTAACACCGGTTCAAAAAAGGCCTACTGAAACCAGCTAAAATCTCAAAAAGGGTCTTTGGTTTTTTAACCTGAAAGTTGTAGGACCCATGAAGAATTTCAAGCTGGTGACCGAAAATCAGATAGGTATTTTAGAAAGATCATTTTGGTTATCGGTGTGGAGGACAGACAGGATACACTTTTCAGGGGAGCTGCACACACAGTGGTGCTCTCGGCCATCTCCTGGGCCTCTGCCTCCCAGGTTTCCAAGACTATGATTCCTCCAGTAATCAGGACTTCAGTCAGTCTCTGGTATTGCCATACTTCCTCTCATGGACTCTGGTCTGCCCCGCCCTCTGTGGTCAAGACTTCTCCAGCTGCCCTGCACAGGAACCCCCAACTCTTCCCTTGACATTGACAAATCCAGCTCCCCAAAACAGCTGCCCGTCAGGCATCCAGGGCAGACCAGCTCTGGGCCTCTGTGATATGGGATTTGGAGGCATCGTGCATCTATTTTAAAAGACATTCATCTAAAAGAATGTGGACCGATGTCTCCATTAACAAGGCCGTTACATCCTTCTAGAATGTGATATTGTAGAGCCATCACTGCTTGAGGTCAAAATGTAATTACTGAAACAAAATTTTCATTGAAAAAACCAACTAACTCTTTAGCTACCTGGAACAATACAGTCTGTGACCTTAGCTTTAATGGCACCATACTTGAAGACTATGGTTTATTTTTGTATTTTTACTGCTGCAATCTAACTGTTAATGAGCTCCACTGTTGCACCTCTCCCTCACAGAGAGACTCACATGCTGCAAATGACAAAGAATAAATCTCCTCAGACAGTTTTCTCATCACTCACTGAGGGAGAGAGATGACAGGTCAAACTTGAAAACAGGCTAAGTAGAATACACACACAAAATAAACTTAAGTGAGGAAAAATTTCTCTTATTGTCACATAGGCTGTTGGAAATTTCCACTGGTTGATGACAATAGAGCTGCAAGAAAAAACACTAATACTGTTCCCCCCAAATGCTCACAGAGATACGAGAAAATACCAGAAAAACACTTATATGTATTAATCAGTTTAAAAAATTGCTTTGTTTTCGAGAACAGATATTTCAATATGTTACCGTCAAAAACTATCAACATCGAAGACTGAATTGAATCAGATTATTTCTTTTCAAAGGGTTATGAAGACATCCTCAGCTTCTCATCAGTGAGAGAGATGCTTTTTATTATTCTCAGTAGCATTTCCAAGTGACTTCTCACCAAGCTTCCCAGGTAACTGATGCTAGGAGGTGAGCATCTGTGTGGATCAGTCCTCTCCAGGGAATTCTGTAGGAATCTTGTAGACATCTCATCCTCATTATTCTATGTCAGCAAACTTGGAAGAAGACCACTGTTCTGGAGAGCAAAGTAATTTTACGATGGCTATTTAGGACACACATTTAATTCTAAGTATTGATCTGGGTAAACATGATATGGGTTTAATCTCAGAGTTCTGTGCCTCAGGGTTCTGTTTCTAAACAAAATCACCCAGGATAGACCTAAAGTCTGTCACACAGAGTGAAGTAAGTCAGAAAGAGAAAGACAAATACCGTATGCTAACACATATATATGGAATTTAAGAAAAAAAAATGTCATGAAGAACCTAGGGGTAAGACAGGAATAAAGACACAGACCTACTGGAGAATGGACTTGAGGATATGGGGAGGGGGAAGGGTAAGCTGTGACAAAGTGAGAGAGAGGCATGGACATATATACACTACCAAACGTAAGGTAGATAGCTAGTGGGAAGCAGCCGCATAGCACAGGGAGATCAGCTCGGTGCTTTGTGACCACCTAGAGGGGTGGGATAGGGAGGGTGGGAGGGAGGGAGATGCAAGAGGGAAGAGATATGGAAACATATGTATATGTATAACTGATTCACTTTGTTATAAAGCAGAAACTAACACACCATTGTAAAGCAATTATACTCCAATAAAGATGTTAAAAAAAAAAAATCACCCCGGATATGTAATTCTACCATGGTGCGAACAATCATTCTCAGCCTTAGAAAATTACTTATCACCCAGTGACGAGAAACAATTTCTTACAGGTCAGGACAGAACACTCATGGAGGTAATGTGTTTGAGGTCAAGTTTGCTTTCAGATCGCTTGCCATGCTGGCAAGATAATTTATTGTCTGCTTTTTTCAGTACCAATTTACTGCCCTGTAGCTTTGCTTCTCATTCTCTTTCAAGTTTCTTAGGTAGAAATCTCCAAAAAAGAGTGATCACACACTGTTCACTCGGAGAAGCCCAGACAGAGCTTGTAAGACTAGTATCAGGACATCTGTGCAAGTGGCTACGCTACGACAGGCCCACACTACAAACTCCATCTAAGGGACGGAGCACTTTTCTGGGTGAAAGGTCAAGGTCCTGACAAAGCAATAAGTTGAGAAATTTTGTATTTCAAGTAGGAAAAATGTAATCTCATAGACAAAATCTCAAGCAAAAAGCACTGACATCAGGAGAATTCCCCCTCTTAACGTGGTGCCCTTCCAGCATTTTGAACTTCCTCTGTTTCCACAAATGTACCCAGGTCCATGCTCTCTGGCATCTGGACCTTCTCACACTGATGTTCCCTCTGCCATCTCTTTCTGACCCTGCCTCACCCCCTCTGCCACTCACCTGTGGGTCTCAGCTTGAACATCCCTTCTCCTGGGTCACCTTTTTTGACCCCTATATTTAGCTATGTGCTCTTATGGCTTCTGGGACCTCCAATGTCAGAACACCCACCATGCCTCATTTTTAATACCATGTGTCTGTCTTTCCCTATGGCCTGCAAGCCGAGAGGACAGGCACCATGTTGGTCCTTTCAACATGGTACCTCCATTCCAAGGACAAGACGTGGCAGATAGCAGGCGCTCAAATAAATATTTATCAATGAATTCATTTAAAACTTCCCCAGTTTTTATGAACGTGAATTTTGCACATACTGATTTTAGAACTTAGAATAAAAAAAAGAGATTGTCAGAAACATGGTAAGGAAAAAAAAAGACCACTGTAAGAACATGGGATGCTGATTATAAGAGTGAGGTTTCCCCAACCCCAAGTCATTCTTTTCTGAGATCTATACATATCGGTATGGCCTGTCCCAGTCGGCGTTAGGTCAGAGATTTTTTTTCTGATTTCTAAGAATGGCATATTATGTATTGACTCCAACATCTGTGTTTCAGAATAGCCATAGAGACCTGTCACACCTCAGAGAAATGTTTCTTGCTTTTCTGGACCTTAGCGAAATTATCTTTTTTTTTTTTCATAACCTGGAAACCTCCTAAATTTGTGTTGACGTTAAGTTATTTAAAAATGAAGGATTAAGAGTGTAAAGAAGTAAAGATGAACATGTTTTTTCATAGGATAAAAACACAATAAAGGTGACATTTAAATTCTGTTGTGTGATGGGGCTTCCCTGGTGGTGCAGTGGTTGAGAGTCCGCCTGCCGATGCAGGGAACACGGGTTCGTGCCCCGGTCCGGGAGGATCCCACATGCCGCGGAGCGGCTGGGCCCGTGAGCCATGGCCGCTGGGCCTGAGCGTCCGGAGCCTGTGCTCCGCAGCGGGAGGAGCCACAGCAGTGAGAGGCCCGCGTACCACACAAAAAAATCTGTTGTGTGCATCTCATAAAGTAAACTTGCATACACTGGTGTGAATATCTCAGTGTAGAAGTACACATCTCAGACATGCACTCAGGAGCTTTCTAATTCCAACACACCGAATACACTTCTGCTGGTCCAGTTTTTAAATTCTAAACCTTCTAGTGAGGGTTGGTGTCAGCTGTTGGTCACTGATCAAATATTCTTTTCAGATCTCACATATTCAAGAGCTCCCCATGGTACCAGGATGTACTGTACTAGGAACATGCTTTTTTTAGAGAAAAGGGATTATTTGAATCTCTACAGATTTATCAAACCTACTTATAGTTTGAGGGTAGGGAAGGGTCAGGCAGGGACAGATGACGCTCCTTCTTTCCTCCTGCCCTCTTCTTCCTTCTGCCTCTTAAATATTGTAAATTCCAAGGATTCTAACCTGCCCCTCATATCCCTTTACACTCTGCCTGGGCAATCTTGCCTGCATCAAGGGCTTCACTATCACCTATACATACTGCTCGCTGACAAATCCCCTGAGCTCTCAGCTGGTCTCTGAATCCTTTTACACCACTGTCCCTTGGGCTAGTGCCACCTGGAAGTCCCAGGGAAATATCAAGTCAGTATATCAAAAGTGTGACACCTTAGTTTTGTATTTCCTTTCTTCGTTGGCTCAAGCCAGAAACCCCAAAGCCACTCAGAATTCTAATTCTCCTTCACGGTCAGCCGGTCAACAAATCCTTTACATCTTAAGCGTGTCTACAATCTGTCCCCTTTTAACTCCTCCAATGCTGCTCATAGGCAATGCTGCATTTCTTTTTTTTTTTTTTGCGGTACGCGGGCCTCTCACCGCTGTGGCCTCTCCCATTGAGGAGCACAGGCTCCGGACGCGCAGGCTCAGTGGCCATGGCTCACGGGCCCAGCCGCTTCGCAGCATGTGGTATCTTCCCGGACCGGGGCACGAACCCATGTCCCCTGCATCGGCAGGCGGACTCTCAACCACTGAGCCACCAGGGAAGCCCTGCATTTCTCTTAATTCATGACCTCACTCTTCTCTCACCCAATCTGTCCACGGCCTCCCCAGCCAAGGAATATCTCTAAAATAATTTTTTATGTTAATATCCTTCAATCTCTAGCCATTATTCACAGGATAAAGTACAAACTCATAAATACACCATAGAAAGCCCTTTATGATCCAGCTCCTCCCAACCTGTCCAACCCCATTTTTTCTGCTTTCTAATATGTGAATTTCCTCCTTCTCTCAAAGCTCTCCCTCTCTGTACTCCCCCAGCACCCTGTCCATACCTCTAATAATATGGCCTTCCATTGGATGAGAAATGGCTTTCACGTGGCCCCCTCTGCAGCAGGCATCTACTCTTTTTGCCTGTGCAGAGTTTGTTCTCTTCTTTTGGTAGCAGAACTTTGGGAGTTACTTGGGCTCCATCGGAAGGCCTGTCAATCCAGGTGCTCTGCCCTCCCTTCCCAAGGGGTGGGCTCCTGAGCTACGCCAGGCCAATCAGAAGCTCTTCCCAGAATTCCACTGGGTAGAATGACCCCAAATGGACAAGAGGTGGAGCTGATTCCCTTTGGAAGCAGTGCCTTGGTGACACAGTCCATTAACTCTGCTCTCTAGATCCTAGGAGTTATCCTCATTCCAAGCTCCCCTAAAACTTAGTTCATATTTTGATCTTTTAATTATTATTATTTTTTTTGTGGTACGCGGGCCTCTCACTGTTGTGGCCTCTCCAGTTGCGGAGCACAGGCTCCGGATGTGCACGCCCAGCGGCCATGGCTCACGGGCCCAGCCGCTCCGCGGCACGTGGGATCTTCCCGGACCCGGGCACGAACCCGCGTCCCCTGCATCAGCAGGCAGACTCTCAAGCACTGCGCCACCAGGGAAGCCCTAATTTTTTTAAGTTGCTTGCAAACATACCCTCTGCCGTCCTCCTACTGCACCAAACACACACACACACACACACACACACACACACACACACACACACCCTAAATGAAAAAGCTCTTGAAAAACAGATATTATTGTTTTATTCTTCTTTCTATACTGGTCTGGCACAGTGCCTAGAAATCAATAAACATTTATGGAATTAATTAATTAATGCTTGCATACATGAAAACCCTTGAGAAGGAACAGGGGAAAAAACGTGTCAAAGCAATGGAAAGGTACTGACACTGTTCCATGGTGATAGTAGGGTATTTGAGCTACTGTGTCTCTTTACATCCCTAATATTTACTTCATATCTCCTGACATTATGAAGGAACGAATAAGAACTTTTTCACGACGTCAGGATAAATGCTCCTCACAAGGATCCAATGTATTATTTCATCAGTACTAGACCATGTGATTCTTTTGATTCTCTTTCCACTTAACATGTTATGGATACATAATAAATATGGAAAAAGAATAACTTCTAGTATTTGGATGCACTGTTATCTCAATGATGGTATTTTCTTGACAATTAGAATTCAGCTTGAGTGCCAATGACTGCTTGGATAGCTGTGTTGAGAAAGATTCTGAGGCTGAGTCAGATGACATGGTTTCTAGTTTCTGGGATTTACTAGAATTGACTTCGTTTTATTCTTAATTTTTTATTAGTTTTGGCTGTGTTGGGTCTTCGTTGCTGAGCGCGGGCTTTCTCTAGTTGCAGCGAGCGGGGGCCACTCTTCGTTGTGGTGCGTGGGCTTCTCATTGTGGTAGCTTCTCTTGCTGCGGAGCACAGGCTCTAGGCGCGCGGACCACAGTAGTTGCAGCACACGGGCTCTGTAGTTGTGGGGCACAGGCTTAGCTGCTCCACGGCATGTGGGATCTTCCCGGACCAGGGCTCGAACCCGTGTCCCCTGCATTGGCAGGCGGATTCTTAACCACTGCGCCACCGGGGAAGTCCTAGAATTGACTTTAGAAATTACAGAAATTCTTGTGTGAACAGGATGATATTAATATTGTAAGGCACCTTCTCTATAATTCTAGTCAGCAGTATTCTGAAATTTCAGAGGGTACGGTACAATAATTATATGTATAACTATATAATATAAAATGTTATGTATATTTTATTATATAAAATTTAGAAAAGTATACGATACTCTGTTGCCTTGATCTACAACCGCCCAGTAACCAGTAAGGCTGAGCTTTTCAGGAGACTACGTATGTAAGGTGAGGTAGCCACACTCCGGAGAACATTTATCATGGCCTGAACCCAACACAGTATATTTGAAAAGCTAAGCCTTAGTTATTTTCTAAAAAGGAATTTTGTTTCGTATAAAAATCATATAATCAGGCAGGTTAATATTAACACGTTATCTGAGGAAAACTAAATATGCACTTCTAGAAAGTAGGAAAATTGAAACTTTCTTGTTACAGCCTGTAAAGTCAAACGTCTTAGTTAACTGAGCAGAACTAAAGGTTTTAAATTTTAATTTTTTTTTTAAAAGATATTTTTGATGTGGACCGTTTTTAAAGTCTTTATTGAATTTGTTACAATATTGCTTCTGTTTTATGTTTTGGTTTTTTGGCCCCGAGGCATGTGGGATCTTCCTGGACCAGGGATCGAACCCACAACTCCTGCATTGGAAGGTGAAGTCTTAACCGCTGGACCACCAGGGAAGTCCCCTAAAATTTAATTCTTAATCCCCTGATTCAGATAGTTTTCAAAAGAGCACTAATTGAAAGATCACGGATCTTAAGTCACTACACTCTCATCTCAGTTTCCTCTTCAGTCAACAGGTCACCCTCCTTCGTGGAACAGGAATACTACTTTCCACTCTGCTGAGCCCTGTTGATGCTTCGGGAAAAGATGCACCTGCAAACATACTCGATTTACACAGGCAAGTAGCTGCCATCCGGGAAAGCCTCCATTCTCAGCAAGCTGACTATCTGACTTTCCAAAGTGCGGGTACGTATGTCCTTTTAGACAGGCTGAGAATGAATGAATAGCAACAGGATAAGTGAGGGTGCAGTAGTAGAATGAGCTGAAGGTAGACTTCACCTCCAGGGGCTGAATTCAGGTGCCCAAGACCCGCAGAAAAAGTGCAGAAAGCACTGGATGCTTCTGGAAAGCAGAGATAAACAGGAGACCTCCTCGACCCCACTGAAGAGAGGGTAACAACCCCAGCAGAAGCAGATCTAAGGCCTGCAACCTGGACTTAACAGCCAAGGGTGCAAGCATTCTATTCAGCCAAGAGGCAGAGCAATGAGAGACCAAAGAACCACGCTTCTACCCACTGGGCAAAGGAGACCATTGCCCTGGACTTTTTCATCAAGGTCGCAGCAGCACAGGACCCAAACTGCCTGTGCTGTAACCAGAATGGCAAAGGCTCGCAGAAAACTCAGCCTAACTGATCTTTATCTACATACATTCAGTCAGAGCATAGAGAAATTCATGAACTCCAGGGTACACATCCTTACAAGTAAATAAAAAACCTTTCACTTGGAAAGGGGATCCTCCTACACTGTTGGTGGGAACGTAAACTGGTGCAGCCACTATGGAAAACAGTATGGAGGTTCCTTAAAAATCTAAAAATAGAGCTACCATATGATCCAGGATCCCACTCCTGGGCATATATCTGGAAAAGACAAAAACTCTAATTCGAAAAGATACATGCACCCCAAAGTTCATAGCAGCACTATTTACAGTTGCCAAGACATGGAAGAAATCCAAGTGTCCATCGACAGAGGAATGGATAAAGGAGATGTGGTACATATATACAATGGAATATTACTCAGCTATAAAAAAGGAACGAAATCTTGTCATTTGCAACAACATGGATGGACCTAGAGATTATCACACTAAGTGAAGTAAGTCAGACAGAGAAAGACAAATATCATATGATATCACTTATATGTGTGGAATCTAAAAAATGATAGAAATGAACTTATTTACAAAACAGAAACAGACTCATAGACATAGAAAACAAACTTATGGTTGCCAAAGGGGAAAAGGGGGGAGGGATAAATTAAGAGTTTGGGTTTAACAGATACACACTACCATATATAAAATAAACAAACAACAAGGACCTACTGTATAACATAGGGAACTATATTCAATATCTTGTAATAACTCATAACGGAAAAGAATCTGAAAAAGAATATATATATGTATAAAACGGAATCACTTTGCTCTACACCTGAAACAACATTGTAAATCAACTATACTTCAATTACAAAAAAATCCATTTCACTTGGGATTACCGCATGGGAAAAGCAGACCTATCTTTCTGCAGCCATCAGTTCCTTCATCCAGTAATGCTGCCATCCATATGGAAGAGTAAAGCATCACTCGAAGTCACTGCGGTCCTGTCTGGAACTCCTGTTTAAAGGACACAGCTCTCCTTCAGAATCAAAGATGGCATTCTTGATTGGGAACAGAAGTCTCATTTATGATTTATGAAAGCCTGCAGCCTACGTGGGCCTTTCTCCCAACATCTACTGCCACAGAGTATCATATGTGAGATGTAGATTACTCTGAGATTATTAGTCAATATCTACACGGGGGATAAACAAAACAAAACAAAACAAGACAGTTATGAAAGGCAGCAAGATGTCATCCCAAGAACAAGCAAGTAGAGTGTGGGGACAGGGGCCCAATCTGGCTTGTCCACCAAGCAGCTGTATGTCCTCGAGCACATCAGCTGTCTGGATTGGGTCTCCCTTTACTCAACCAGAGAATGAGGGGGTTGAATCAGATGATCCCCTCCAGCTAGAAAATTTAGTGAAAGAAATATATATATTTTTTCCTTTACAAACAGCCACATGAGAGGGTCTATGAAATTCCATTACCCCTCAGAAAGTACAACTGGCAGCTATGGGTTGAGAGCCCCTTAGTGAAAGTATTAATAACATCCTACTTCAGTACTTGATAAACCAAGAGTGAAAATATATTATGCTGCTCCAATAATAAGTTCATCGCTGGAACTTGGCACTGGCGCAACAAAAAAGCTCTCCTAGTGTTTCTCGTGGAAAGTTACTTGCAAGTTCAACATCACCTACTATATCTCATCCTCCCCAAACCAAACTCACTCCATTTCCTGATTTCTCATTTTCTTTCATTTAACCATTTTGAGGGCTGACTTATTTTTTGCATCACCCTTAATCTAAAACCAGTTCTCAGTTCTTCTCCACCTTTGCCACATCTGCTCCTTTATTTCTTTTGGCTCCCAGTCTGGAGGCTGTTCCAGGAGAGCAGAGGGGGTACAAGAACGAGCAGAAATGGGTGCTTAGTATATTTAATCTTCACAATCTGCCTTTTTTTTTAAAAAAATTTAATCTTCACAATCTGCCTTTTTTTTTAAAAAAAAATATTTTATTCAAGTATAGCTGATTTACAATGTTGTGTTAATTTCTACCATACAGCAAAGTGATTCAGTTATACGTACACACACACACACATATATATATATATACACACACATACATACATTCTCTTTCATATTCTTTTCCATTATGGTTGATGCCAGGATATCGACTATAGTTCCCTGTGCTCTACAGTAGGACCTTGTTGTTCACAAACTGTCTTTTGAGGCAAGCTCCATAATGTGGAGGGAGTGAGGCTCAGAGAAGTTTCGGTTTGTGTAGCAAGCCCCATCCAGCACACAGTAGCTAAGCCAGAGTTCAAACCCAGGCAGTAGGCTCCACCCCCAAGCTACCCCATTCTGCCTCTGGCACTTCTGAGGGCCCAGCATGACACTCTGCTAAACGTTGTATTTACCTAATCAGTCATCAGGAATGATCTTGTGAGCTTGGACACGTCCTCATTTTTTTTTTTTTTTTTGCGCCACGCGGGCCTCTCACTGCTGTGGCCTCTCCCGTGGTGGAGCACAGGCTCTGGACGCGCAGGCTCAGTGGCCATGGCTCACAGGCCCAGCCGCTCCGCGGCATGTGGGATCTTCCCGGATTGGGGCACGAACCCACGTCCCCTGCATCGGCAGGCGGACTCTCAACCACTGCGCCACCAGGGAAGCCCACGTCCTCACCTTATACATGAGGTCTCACAGCTAGGAAGCAGCTCCAAAATCCACACCCTCTTCTACCCAGTAATGACTCCGAGCCTCACACCTGGACTGTGGGAGAGCCTTAGCCCTGCTCCACTGGCTGTTCCACTCCACAGTATCCAGGATGGCATAACCAAGTTCACTTTTATGTCACTTCCTGGATCAAGAGCTTCCAAAGCCCCCGCCGCCCCGCCCTCTTGGCTACATAATTACTTTTACCTAATAAATTCCAATTTCCATGGCTCTGGCATTCAAGGCCGCGTGAGAGGGTAAGATGTGGCCCTCCTCCGTTGTCTGACCTCTCTCATCTTTCTGACTTCACCTTCCATGGCCCCGTTACCCTGAGGTTCTCCACCCCCTAACCCATCCTGTTTATTCCTCCACACCTTTACTCATGCCATGGCCCTTCGTCTCTAAGCTCTTCTAGGTGTCCTCTAAGGCTTCATTCCCTGGAATACAGTCCAGGGTAAACCGCTAAATGTCTTAGAGCTGAAACTGTGTTATAGCGCTCTGGAAATTCAGGTAATGAAAACCTTATTAAGCATTCGATATTATTAAACTAAGTTTCGTGCTAAGGAAGGAGTGATACCATAGTGAAACTTGGGTATAATTTGAGCTTTCAGGATGTTAGTTGCATTATTGATCTTGACTTAATAGAACAGGACGAATAAAACAGGACCCATTACACAGGGATGCGTCATTCCGTTAGAGATGAGGGAGGATTGGATCAGACAGGAAGTTATCAGCTACCTAAAGCCTATACGATCAGAGAGCAGCCTTCCTAGGCAGTCGGGTTGGCTCGACAGCTGCCAAAGTCACGTCTCACAAGGATGGTCAATTCCGCTGTTCACCAGAGATGGTACAGTAAGTCCCAGATCAGGGATTTCAACTGATGTCAGGTCCCAGGGAATACTCAAAGCCACAGGATAAACATGGTTCATCTTTGATTTACTTTTGAGGATTTGGGGAAAAATGTAAATAACTGAACTGAAAATACTTCGTAATATTTTATGTCAAAACAAAAACTCTGTGGGCTTATTATAGAGTAGAATGGAAAATTCCATACTTTTTAAATAATAAAACATGAACTACTTTTGAGTTTGCTGCTGACTCCTTTGGCTTACACAGACAGACTCCTGGGAGTGTATGTTGCTATCCTCTGATATTAGAAGTATTTCAATGGAAAAGCTTGAGAAATACTGATGTCACGTGCTATGTATTGTGGACCAAGACCAGTGAAATCTAGTTATCATGTGATGAAAGGCTCTTGCCAGACATGCAGGGCATGTCCTATTAAAAGAAAAGAAAAATATTTAGAACTTTTTTTTTTTTTTTTTTCCGGTACGCGGGCCTCTCACTGTTGTGGCCTCTCCCGTTGCGGAGCACAGGCTCCGGATGCGCAGGCTCAGCGGCCATGGCTCACGGGCCCGGCCGCTCCGCGGCATGTGGGATCTTCCCGGACCGGGGCACTAACCCGTGTCCCCCGCATCGGCAGGCGGACTCTCAACCACTGCGCCACCAGGGAAGCCCTACAACTGTTTTTATGTGAGTCTGTGTACAAATAGCAACACTGTCCCTGCTATTCCATAAAAGTTGGATGTTGCTTTTATTGCTTTAGCTTATTTAACTGAGGTTTCACAATGTACCTTGGATCTTCTAGAACATGATTTAGTTATCATATTTTGGAAGATGTGCTATCTAAATCCCTTTAAAACAAATCTGTCATAGAACGAGATTATAGCAGAATCAATTTGGGTCAGGATTATAGCTCAGGATTAAAAATCTAAAGCCAAAAAACTAACTATACACTTAGCCATTCAAAACCATTTATCATGTGATGGGCACTCATCTAGATATCAAGAAAATATAGATAAAGAGAGAAACATTCCTCAAAGGGTATCACCATCTAGAATCCACACAGGGACACATGGCAGGATCCTAGGTGGATATATCAGAGCACTGAGTGAAGTACAGAAATACCAAGCTATACTCGGCAGTGTAACCTTGTCAGGCTAACCCTGGACCATTCAGTAATTCATTCAATATACATTTGTGTGTCAGGATCTGTTAAAGGGTCCACGATACAAAATCAAGTCCTTGACTTCACGAAGCTTTTAGTGTTCTTTTAAAAATAAAGTAAGATGGATAGAGGGTGATGACAAGGGTTTGGTCAGGGAAGATCTCCAGTTAGATGACATTTTTGCACTTGAAGGGAATGAGGAAGAAAGCCATGAGACCAGCCAGCAGAGCCATCAAAGGCAGAGGGAAGTGTAAGGGCTTCAGGCAGGATCATGCTTGGCATGCTTGAGAAAGAAAAGAAAACAAAAAGCAAGGCTGGAGAAGCTGGAACAGAGTAAGTGAAGAGCAAATCACATGGAGCCTATAGGTCATGATCGGGACTTTGCATGGAACTAAGATGGAGACCACTGGAGATGGTGACATGACCTAGGTTTTGCTTTGAAAGGATCATCCAGACAACTATAGGAGGGTGGATTACAGGGCAGTTATTAACATTGTATGTCTTCAATTAGAAGACTTGCAATGAATGAGGTGAGAGATGACGGTGGCTTGCACGGGCAGAGGAGATGGTGAAAAGTGGTTGAATTCTGACTGTTACAAAGGTAGAGCCAACAGGATCTTCTGGTATAATGGATATGGGGGCTAAGAAGAAAGAGGAGTTAAGGATGCTTCCAAAATGTTTAGTTCACACATCAGGAAGAATGGAGCTGTTGTTTGTAAGACTGGAGAAGAACAGCTTTGAAGGAGGCCGGTTTACTTTGAGATGCTTATTAGAGATACCTCCTAGTCACTGGGTGCACAGTCCTTGAGTTCAGGAGGGAGGTCCAAGCTGAAGACAAACTTAGAAGTCTCAGCATAGCGATATTTTATTTAAAGACAGGGGTTCCAAATGAGATCGTCTAAGAATGAATGTAGATTCAGAGCATCTTAATAGGTCTGGGGACTGAGATCTGAAGCACTCTCCTGTTTGTCTGTTTTTACAACAGCTTTACTGAGATATAATTGCAACACAAATGTTTAAGCGCAGCAAAATGGGATGAAGCAGCAAGAAAGACTGAGAAAGAGTGGCCAGTGAATTTGGAGAAGAAGAAAAAGAGATTGGTGACCTGGAGGTCAAGTGAACGCTGCTGATGGATGAGGTGAAATATACACTGAGATACGTGCACTGAACTTGGCAAGGCAGCAGTCAAAAGCAGTTTTGAGAAAAGCCTGAATGGAGCTAGTTTCAAGGACGATGGAGGAGGAGAGGGAGAGAAAGGGAGTATAGGCGATTTCTTCAATGATTTTTCTGTAAGAGGGTGCAAAGAAACAGGGCCATAGCTGGAGGGGGCTTACGGTATGTTTGTGTGTTGGTGGGAATGGTCCACACGGAGGGGAAGATTTCCTAGCGCTGGGGAGAACGATGTCTTGGTAAGAAGAGGGCCGGGATCTGTATCAGCTTCCTGGGGCTGCCAGATAGTAACACAAACTGGGCGGCTGAAACAATGGACATTTATTATCTCATGGTTCCCAAGGCGAGAAGTCCAGGATTAAGATGTTGGCAAGAGCGTGCACTCAAGTCCAATCTTCACACTACGTTCTGCCTGTGTGCCTGTGTTCAAATTTTCCCTTTTTATCAGGACACCAGTCATATTAGATTAAGGGACTATCCTTATCCAGCATGGCCTCATCTCAACTAATTACATCCGCAACGACTGACCCTATTTCCAAATGAGGGCACATTCTGAATACTAGGGTTAGGATTTCAACGTATCAATTGTGGAAGGACACAAGTCAACCCATAAGAGGACCCAATGCAAAGTGGAAAGGCTGGTGTTTGTTAAGAGGAAAAAAAAAGCAGAGAATGTATGTGGATTCAGATACAGATGGAGGATTAGCTGTGGTGGTGAAGTCTGTGGAAGTTCTCTTCTGTTTGATTCTATTTTCGCAGTGAAATAAAAGGCAATGTCAACATCTTAAGGTTCATCCCTGCTTACCCAACTAACCTAAACCTCTGCTGAATACTGCCCAATCCAATTCTGAGTTCTACTACATTTAAATATGAATTCCATTATCCAAAAAAAAAAACCCCCAACCCCCCCAAAAAACTACACAATTCAACAAAGCTCTAACTGGAATAATGATTTTAGGAATTAAGCAATTATGATCTAGTGTAAATATGAAAAGGTTTAGAACACTACCTATAATGGACGTGTAAACATTAGATAACAGAGCAATTATATAGGAAGCAGAAAGAACAGATCAGAAACAGAAACCCTTCTCAAGCCTTGAAAAAATATGGTGGAGTCTCCCCAGGATGTGAGGGGAGAGAAGGAATATTAATGTGGATTTTAAAAATCCTAGAACACAGGTACAATAATTTTATTATCCATGGGATTTGAGGTGAATGCTCATTGCTCACTGGCCTCAATACGTTTATGATTTAAATGAACCATTTTCAAGTCTTTTATGCTTAGCAATTACTGCACTTGATTTTGCAGTGGAGACTTTGGCAAAAGAAATTCTGTCATTTCCTCACAATTTTCACCGCTAAATCTAAAGACTTTCCATGCATATATGAAAACTAGGTTGGGGAGGTGGAGGACATAGACAATGAGAACAAAACCGTGCAATCGGGCTTCCCTGGTGGCGCAGTGGTTGACAGTCCGCCTGCCGATGCAGGGGACACGAGTTCGCGTCCCGGTCCGGGAAGATCCCACATGCCAGGGAGCGGCTGGGCCCGTGAGCCATGGCCGCTGAGCCTGCGCGTCCGGAGCCTGTGCTCCACAACGGGAGGAGCCACAACAGTGAGAGGCCCGCGCACCGCAAAACAAAACAAAACAAACAAAAAAAAAAACGGCGCAACCAGTTTGGAATGTTTATTGTTGTGTTATTGAAAACACCCCTGTTCTAAATGCATGCTTCCAATGTTACACTTTTCCGAGGCTTAATTCTTTTCCAGTGCACTCACATAACTGCTACTAGAATTTTTGTCTGTTTTGAGTGTGTATTGAGGGACAATGGAGTTCTTATACCAGACAGAATGATCTCATTCCATAAATAAAAATAAGACTGCAGATTGCCTTATTTCTGCAATGAGGCTCCCATTAATGTCAGTGAAAATAGTGGGAGTGGACCAATGGTAATATATGGCCTGCAACTACCTAGTACTCTAGACAAAGCAAAATGGAAAACATCTATTATACTGCCAGCCTGTTCACACCCAGGGGAATGGCACCGCATTGTTTTTTCCTGTTGCATATTTTGTTCAGTTTTCCTCAGTACTGCTTTGAAAGAAGTTGAGCAAAGACTGTGCTCATTGCTTCCATCAGAAAACCCATAAACATAAAAGCTTTGATTAAAAAAATTCTTGGCAAGGATACTTACATACTTTTATTTTTTCCCCAATGTTCCTACAGATACTACCTTGCTTTGTGATAAAAACAATCCTTTTTTATTTCATATTGTTCTCTTCCAAAATCCGCTGACCAGTATTACAGCCTCATTAGTCATTTCTACGTTTAGTTGTATGTAAGCAAAGGGAATGACTAAAAGAACAAATAGTAGTCAACACCTCTAGCAAAGTGAAACCACAGCAGTTACTTTTGGGTTGTTTTAGGAGCATGTTTGATTTCTCACACCCATATAATACCATCCTTTCCTTTTATAGAAGGGAAAAATCCTTTCTTATTTGATGTGACTTTATCCAACACTCTACAATAGCAACAAATAAACTTTTCTAACAATTCTTTCAACTATTCAATCTGATAGCCTTTGTGCACCAGCACAGTTTCATAGTTACATCCTTGTAGTTTTCAACCTACAAATATCCTTCTCTATGAGTCAGAAGTTAGTTTTAAAAAATTTCCATTCAAAACATGAATTGAATACTTAATATGTGCCAAACGCTAGGGCTAAAAGGCAAATGGCATATCTTCTATCACCAGTAATTGAAGCAATTACAACCTTTACCACGATGGTATTTGTAAAGCTTCTTTTCATTTACACTGAACTCTTCTTTGATAAGTTAATGGGGCTGATGAATGAAAAGTACTATATTTGTAAAGTATTATTGTACGTTACCTCCTCAAGAGAGTAAAGTTGCAAATGGGAAATAATTAGATTCAAAATGCCATTATACCCTGCCAAAACCTAAGTAGAACTTGATATGTCCTTGACCTTTGATGAAACCCAGAACCTAAAATGTTGTTAACGTAAGTGGTGTTTAGCAAGCCAACTGAAGGAAAATCAGAAGGCTTAGTAAAAAAACAATGACACTTTTGCTCTCTAAGATGCTTAATTCTTTAAGACAACCTATTGAGGTAGATATTATCATCACCATATACAGAAAAAAAATTAAAGGTAAAAAAAGGTTAATTAACTTGCCCCACAGCTATACGAGATGTGCTTGGGATCTGGACTCATGCATCTGACTTTACAGCCTATGACCTTATCATTATGCAATCACATCACGCTAGTTCTTTCTACAGAGATGGGTAATCAAGAGGCTGAGGGAAAACGTCCACAGAATGACCAGGGAATGATGCACTTAGGCTACTAGTAATAGTTTTTTTTTCCTCTTTCATATTTTTATTGTGATGGAACATACCCAACATATAATTTATACTATTTTAACCATTTTTAGGTGTACGGTTCTGTGGCATTAAGTACATTCCTTTTGTTGTGCAACCATCACCACCACCTACCTCCAGAACTTTTTCGTCATCCCAAACTGAAACTCTGTACCCATTGAAGAGTAACTCCTCATTCTTCCCTCCGTCAAGTCTCTGGTAACCACTACTCTATTTTTTTTGCCTATCTGAATTTGACTATTCTAAGTACCTCATCTGAGTGGAATCATGCAATATTTGTCCTCTTGTGTCTGGCTTCTTTCACTTTGCATAATGTTTTCAAAGCTCACCCATGCTGTAGCACGCATCGGAATTTCATGACTTTTTAAAGGTGAATAATATTCTATTATATGTATATACCACCTTTTGTTTATCCATTCGTCAATGGACATTTGGATTATTTTTGCCAAAAGGATATGAATAACGCTACTGCGAGCAATGCTGCTATGAACATTGGCAAACAAATATACGTTTGAGTCCCTGCTTTCAATTCTTTTGCGTATATACCCAGAGGTAGAATTGCTGGGTCATATGGTAGTTCTATGTTTAACTTTTGGGGGAACTTCCATACTGCTTCCCCCAGAAGCTGTACCTCTGTGGTGTCTACATTCCCACCAACAGTGTACGTCTCCACGTCTTCATTGTCAACGCTTGTTATTTTCCATATTGTTTTCACTTTTAAATGAATTACTTTATTACAGACATGATAATAAAATAACAGAAAGCCAAAGCAAACACTGCTCACAATCCCACCCTGAAATCAAATCAATGAAAAATATGCATGATATCCATCAATTACAAATCCATGGATGTTACTAAGTAACATGATGTTACTAAGAAAACCAGCATGTACACAGACTGGCAATGACACTGACTAATCAAAGAGGGTCTCAGGCTCAGGCTCAACCATTCTAACTTCCACCAAGTTTTCAGTGACTTTTCAAGATGATTTGGCTTAGATATTATAGAGGAGGGAGACCTAAAGCTCAGCCAAACCCCACCTATTCTCATTCTTCTCCTCTCGGGTGCCAGACTATCCCTATGAAACATCTGCAGGTCTCTGTGGCAGGCAGATCTTCTGATACATTGTGAGATGGCCCCTTGAGGTTGATGGCAGGGAATGAATCCAGTCTGTGCATTTGCCACTGAACAAATGGTGATTCATCTGTGGTTGTCCGTACATGTGTATGCTTCTGCCTTGCAATGATTTCTTCCTCCCCTAACCAACCTGCTAAAATGCAACATTTAAACCAGCCTCACATGCATTATTGCCAGGCTGGGGTCTAATCATGTCAAATGAAGGCTGCCAGCTTCCCTTGCCAGAAGAAGAGGCACTGGGAAAACTGGAAATGGGACAAGAGTCTGGTACACTCTCTACTCGGTCATGGATGGCCTTCAGCAGTAAACCAGTCAACGGAGTCAAAAGAACATGGCTTCCTGTTAACATAGAGCAATACCAAATCCCGCAGACATTATTGATTCGTGCCCTGTGCCAGTCCCTGTCAAACACAATATTTGTTTTTCTGCTAATGCTACTAATTTTTAAATTGGAATGTATATATGAGAAGAGTTATAAGAATGTGAAGCATTTTTTTTTTAATGGAAAAGATTTTAATGTATTGGTAAATAATATTAAAACACAGGTAGAAGCCTTAAATCACAAACCAAAGACACGCTGGGTTTAAAACAACAAAGCAGCCAATGAAAAGTCTGCGTTATCCTGTAGATGCTGGGGACAAATGCCCAAGAGTTCCACTGCTGGATTGTATAGTAACTGCATATTTAGTTATGTAAGAAACTGCTGAATGGCTTTCCAAAGGGGCTGATATGTGTGAGGGATCTGGTTTTTCCACTGCCTCATCAGGATTTGGTGTTCTTAACTTCAGCCATTCTACATAGGTGTGTAGTGATATCTCACTGTGGTTTTACTTTGCATCTGCCTAACGGCTAGTGATGCTGAACCTCTTTTCATGTGCTTATTTGCCATCCTTATATCCTTTTAGGTGAGATTTCTGTTCACGTCTTTGTCCATTTTCTGATTGGGTTGTTTGTTATTTTACTGTTGAGTTTCTAAAATTCTTTTTATATTCGAGATACTATTCCTTTGTGGATATAAGGTTTGCAAATACGTTCTCCCTGTCTATAGCTTGTCTTCTCATCCTTTTAACAAGGTCTTTCGCAGAGCAAAACTTTTAATTTTGTGTGGCCCAATTTATCAGTGTTTCCCTTTATGGATCTTGCTTTTGGTGCCAAGTTTACGAACTCTTTGACTAGTCCTAAACCCTGAAAATTTTCTATAAACGTTTTTTTTTCTTTTCAAATTTTTTTTTTACATCTTTATTGGAGTATAATTGCTTTACAATGGTGTGTTAGTTTCTGCTTTATAACAAAGTGAATCAGTCTATAAATGTTTTATAATTCTACATTTAAGTATGTGATCCATCTTGAATTAATTTTGCTTAAGGTGTGAGGTTTAAGTCGAGGTTCTTTTTTTTGCCTATGGATGCCCAATTGCTCCAGCATCATTTGTTAAAAAGGCTCTCCTTCTTCCATTGAATTGTTTTTGCATCTTTGTCAAAAGTCAGCTGAACATACTTATGTGGGTCTACTTGTGGGTTCTATTCTGTTCCACAGATCTATGTGTCTATCCCTCTACCAATGCCACACGGTATTGATTATTGTAATTATATAATAAGCCTAAAAATGTGAAGAATTCTTAATGGTCATGAGATCCCCACTGTAACCCAGAGCCAGGAGATTTGCACTTGACATTGAGATTTACACTCCTAAAGTACCTGTGCATTGAGCCAGAAACCTTTTCAATAAACAGAAGACTCTGGAGACCCTGGAAACAATTGTCATTAAATAAATTTAAAAAAAAGAACAAATGACAACATAAACGGATCTTCCACTAGGACAAAAAATAAAACTATCTTATGTGATCACAACTGCCCAAAGCCTTACGATACCCATAAAATTGTCTCTCAAGGAGCAATGTGCCATTGTCAAATTGTATTCAACCACCAAAGATTCAGGATGTGTTTGCATGTTGATAATTGCTGGTGTGGAGAAAGAGTCTATGTTAATTTGCTGCCACTGTAGTGGAAATGGCTATGCTGATGAGTTTGAAGAAAATGAGTTAGTTGAGTATTATCTCTTTTATGGTTCTAAATAGAGAGATTCCATTATCTTTCTAAATCATTTAACTCAACTGAAAGCAATAATTTTGCAGCAAAATAAACTTTCCCGAATACCTTTGAGTTTTCAATGATCCAGCTGCTCTTAGATATGTAAGCAAACAGGAAACCACTAGGTGAACCACTTGTCACTTTCTTGCTAGTGCTTGTATAAGACTGAGGACTACCCTTGCTTTCACTGTATCAGTTATCTATTGCCCCACTAAAGCTATAAAACAACTGAGCCTCAGTGGAATGGAAAAACTATTTATTTAGCCAGTGAGTCTGCAGGGACTGGTTCTGGCCAGGGCTTAGCTGATGGGAACTGGGCTTCCTGACATGTCTAGGTATCAGCCGATTGTTGGCTCATCCTGGACAGCCACACTCAAGAGACTTGGGGAACACGGCCCTGTCTGATCCTCCAGCAAGCTAGTCCAGGTGTATTCTTGTGATCATGGCAACAAAGTAAGAGAGGAGACAGAGACAAGCCAGTGTGTTTTCAAGCTTCTGCCTGTGATACAACTGTTAACATGACATTGGCTAAGGCAAGTCCACGTGGCTAAATTCAGAATCAAGAGGCAATGAAATGTACTCTACCTTTCGGAGATAGGAACTGCAAGGTGATACTGACAAAGAATCTGTATACAGAGAGGAATGAAAGATGGTGCCATTAATGCTAACAGTCTACCAGACTCATCTTCATATACTTAGGCCATGATGGAATTTTTCTTATTACAGTTTCTGGGACAGGACCCCCTTTTTCCTTTGGCCCAATTGCAAGTCTCATAACAAGTATCTTGCCAATCTGTAAGTACTCCAGAACAGTAAGAACCCAATCCAGTGCCTAACGCAGAGTAGCTGTTCACTAATCCTGGATGAATGAATTAATGAACAATGAAAGATTCTGCAGGCTGTAGTGTTCAACATATTAGCTTATAACAGTATCAATTAGCATAAGAAGAGTCTTTTGTGATTCTCTACATCTGTACTTATTTTTCTCATTGAGATGACTGCATCCAATGTGTCCAACAAATATGAAATGTGCATCTCTTATGTGCAAAATTCTACCGTAAGAACATAGGAATGTGAGTGATACCACTCTAGTGAAAAATCAATGGGCGAGATGAAAAATCAGTCTCCGTCCCTGCTTAGAATTCTGCAGGCTGCATAAAATATCTTTCAAATAAGAATGATCTATAAGATTTCATTCAGCTCTGAAATTCCACAGTTTTATTATTTTAGATAAAAGTAATGGAAGGCAGAGTGTAAGTACCCAGAATAACAGATGAATTTGAGAGAAAGAGAGGTCACACACATGTGTGGTTGCAGAATAAAGTCTTCATGGGAAAAGTAACATTTAAGGGCTTGCAGGACTTTAAAAATCAATGGGGACAGTGAAGGAGCAGAGTTAGGTGAGGCTGGGCGTACTTAGGGCCAGGGAGTGATTCAATTTTTCTGGAACAAAGGGTTAACATGGACAATTGGTAGGAGATAAACCCAGAAAGACAGGTTAGAGCTACACTGTTTATGGCCTTGAATAGCAAGCTGACGAGTTTGTACTTCTTCTGCAGATTTAATCTTTCTAAAGCAGAAAGACTTTAGAAAGACTAGTCTGCAAAGCCCTATACAGAACTGCTTTATGTAGGGAGAGGGGGTGGGCAGATAAGTCTGTAGGTTATTTAAAGTGTCTAGGTGAGAAATAGTGAGTATCTAAATAGGAAGGTTGAGAGTGAAGATGCTCTGAGAGAGGGCTGTGGGTAACAGAGGAAAAGCCCAGCATCTTGCCCATTACATCTCTCTCTCTTTTTTTATAACAGGAAGCCAGTCAAATTATATGCCAAGTTTATATATTCTACAGTAAATGCTAGTCTTCAAAATTTCCCCCAAACTTTCTATTGAAATGAATTTACTCCAAATCCAGGCTTTAGCAAAGACAGAGATCCTCGTCATAGTAATTAGCCTTGACAGTATCGCTACAGTCATGAGAAGCTCAAATTGACTTATCACTAAGAGCAGTGACCACCCATTAGAAGCACTTCACTGGTCATTCACCTTTCAGCAGGCTGAACTGTCTTCCCAGCTGGTTGAGCACAATCTAATCTCTTGATAACTGAATGAAGTCTTCTAGACCATCAGCAAAGGAAGACAGAATCTAGGCTTTCAGTGCTGTAAGCATTTAGACGTCATCGTGTTCAGTCTTATCTTATGAATGAGGAAACCAGGTCAAGTGGTCCAGCTAATCAGCGGTGGGACAGAGCCCAGCTCTCCATGCTCAGCTGATGCTCTTTGTATGACACTATTAGCATGCAGGCACATTCATGTCTGTTCACATGTTCAAGTCAGTATTCTCAACCATATGATCTTCAATTAGACTATATCTGAGACACAGAACAGCAGGTAGTATGGTAAGGCTAGTATGGGGTAGATCTAGGTGATCAGAAGAGGAGGCTGTAAATA
Source organism: Phocoena sinus (assembly GCF_008692025.1). Classification (NCBI taxonomy): domain Eukaryota; kingdom Metazoa; phylum Chordata; class Mammalia; order Artiodactyla; family Phocoenidae; genus Phocoena; species Phocoena sinus. The sequence continues at coordinate 16,986,618 of NC_045779.1, read as the reverse complement.
TTGGCTGGTCCCTAATTCTCCAGGACCCAGAATGACAAGCCATGGGATCTGACATCCTTTGAAACAGAAAATGTGAAATCATGAAATAATGGAAGGTTTTTTACAGCTGTGTTTTATTTTAAAGTACTACATTACCTTAAATTCTATTCAAAATTTGGAGGAAGTACGTGTCACATAACTAGGGAAGACTAAATTTTCTGAAAACTGCCACAGATTTTTTTCAAAACTTCGAAACTGAGAGAAGTTTCTGTTTATTATAGTGACATTTCCAAAATTATACACATCGCTGTGAATCAGAGTCTTTTGGATATATTTATCTCTTTCCTCTCTGTGTCAGATTTCCTTGAACTGAGAAAGTTATCTTTTTATTCAGTTATTTCTGTAACCATTATTAGTTAAATATTTTAGTGAAATTCAAAAGAAAATGTTATACATACTAAGCTATGACACATTAATTCTACCAAAATCTCTGAATAGTACTGATTCAGTTAAAATGTAAATGTCATACACGTGCAATTCCCAACGCAAATGCAGGTGTGATCTAAGGGCTGTAATGGATCTTGAGCTGTGTCGTGGTTCCAAGAAGAAGTTATAAGGAATAAGTTGCTTTCCCTCAAGTCCTGCCTCTCTCCCTCATTCACAACGTGGGTGCTTCACAAAGACACACATGAAGGGCCTGCAGAAAAGTGGAAATTGCCTCACCAGCCAGGTCAGCCTAGCCAAGCCGAGAGGTTACAGACATGGCAGCCGGAATATCCACACATCTGACTCACAGAGTAGATAATGAAAACATTCATTAAAATTACAAATAAAAACCAAGGAGACAAATACACAAAAATAACAGCTCCCATCATTCAAAAAATGCCTTTTGCGTAACGATCACATCTCAGACAATGCGCTGGGCACCAGACAATCACAGTCCCCATCCTTATGGATCTTCAAATCTAGTTGAGGAGATAGGCAATAATGTAAGCACATAATCACATACACAAACCTAATCATCATTTGAGATAAATATTACAAAGGATTTGATGACGGTTCTGTGATGGAGAGTAATAAAAGAATGGACCTACTCAGGTATGGTGTTCAGGAAAGACCTCTCTGAGAGATGACATTTAAAATAAGACCTGGGGGGCTTCCCTGGTGGCCCAGTGGCTGAGAGTCCGCCTGCCGATGCAGGGGACGTGGGTTCGTGCCCCGGTCCGGGAGGATCCCACATGCCGTGGCGCAGCTGGGCCTGTGGGCCATGGCCACTGAGCCTGCGCGTCCGGAGCCTGTGCTCCACAACAGGAGAGGCCACAGCAGTGAGAGGCCTGCGTACCACAAAAAAAATTAAAAAAAAAAAGACCTGAAGGATGAAGAGGAAGTACCAACTACAAAGGCCCAAGGAGGAAAAGGGCTTGGCCTGTTTTAGAAACTTCATATGATCAATGTCTAATAAAGGATTAACTCAGCAAGCCTGGGTTGTCCAAACTTGTCACAGTACAAAGAAAAGTTTGCCCTTTGACCAGCTCCTGCCTTTAACCTCTAAGCCCTTGGAACTACCTGCCTAATAAGAGTGTCACTGTTTAGCTGGGGTTGTGGTCCCCAGATAGTTTACGTCAACAATGTGATTGATGGTGGGGTCCTTGGGCCATGTGGTATCAGTCTTGCCTCTAGAGAGGCCGGAGGCTGAGTAACTAACATCTGCCACATGGTACTCCATGCCTATGCGACGGACTTCCAGTAAAAACCCTGGACACCAAAGCTAACCTGAGCTTCCCTGGTTGGCAATATTCCACATGTGTTGTCACACACGTACATCATTGCTAGGAGAATTAAGTGCTATTCAAATGACTCCACGGGGAGAGAACAACTGGAAATTCATGACTGGGTTCTCCCAGACTCCAACCTATACACCTTTTTCCTTTGCTAATTTTAATAACATTTCCCAAAGATCTCCATGGCTGCTGCTTGGAGAAAGGATTAGAGTGGGTAAGGGTGGAGGTAGGAAAATCAAGCAGCTGTCCACGAGAGGGATGATGGGGACTTAGACTGGGCTGGGGTGGGAAAGGTTGACGAAGCTGGAGAGAAATGACAGATTTGAGATATATACTAGACAAGGAGGAAGCAGAATTTGGTGTTGGGTTGTATTTCAAGAGGGGTGGAGAAGACAAACCACAGATAATTATTAGGTTTCTGTCTTAAATAACCGCATATATGATGGTGTCACTGAAATGGAGAAGACTGGAGAAAGAAAAGGCCCAAAGTTCAGGTTTAGACAGGTTAAGTTTGAGATGCCTGTGAGACATCTAAATTGGGAGGACCAAAGATATAAATTAGAGAGGTGAAAGCAGAAAGATAGACAGATAATATTTAAAGCCACAATAATGGATACAATCTCTTAGAGAGAATGTATGCAAAAAAAAAAGAGAAAGGGCTCAGAACCAATCCTGGAGGACCCACAACGTTCAGAGATCAGCAAGAGGATGAAGAGAAGCTTATTACGTACCAGGCTCAGCACTACATGCTTTCCATGAACTAACTTAGCCAATCCTCACAAAGACTCTAAGAGGTAATTATTACTACAACCCCGCCCTGTTTTTTGGAAATTATTAAGCTAGACCTAATCCTTTTTTGAAATTATAAATTATTCAATTTATTTAAAGTAAAACATAAAAATTAAAAAAAAACAAGACGAATTCACCCATTTCTCCCAACCTCCCCGTCCTCTGACTCTGGCAGCCACCAATCTGTTTTCTGTGTCCATAAGCTTGGTTTTTTGTCCTTTTGTTTTAGATTTCGCATATAAAAGAGATGTTATAATGTTAATCTTTCCCTATCTGACTTATTTCACTTAGAATAATGCCCTGACGGGCTTCCCCAGTGGCGCAGTGGTTAAGAGTCCACCTGCCAATGCAAGGGACACGAGTTTGAGCCCTGGTCCGGGAAGATCCCACATGCCGTGGAGCAACTAAGCCAGTGTGCCACAACTACTGAGCCTGCGCTCTGGAGCCCGCGAGCCACAACTACTGAGGTTGCATGCCACAATTACTGAAGCCCACGCACCTAGAGCCCGTGCTCTGCAACAAGAGAAGCCACCGCAATGAGAAGCCCATGCACCACAACAAAGAGTAGCCCCTGCTCACCGCAACAAGAGAAAGCCCGTGCACAGCAACGTAAACCCAATGCAGCCAAAAATGAATAAATAAATAAATTAATTAATTTTTAAAAAAGAATAATGCCCCTGAGGCCCATCCATGTTATTGCAAATGGCAAGATTTCATTCTTTTTAACGGTTGAGTAATATTGCATTGTAAACTATTATATGGCACAATTTCTTTACCCATTCATCTGTCAGTAGGCACTTAAGTCGTTTCCATATCTTGGCTGTTGTAATTAATGCTGCAATGAACATGGGGTTGCACATATCTTTTCAAGTTAGTGTTTGCATTTTCTTTGAATAAACAGCTAGAAGTGGAATTGCTAGTAGTTCTACTTTTAATATTTTTAGGATCCTCTATACTGTTTTCTATAGTGGCTGCACCAATTTACATTCCCACCAACAGTGCACAAGGTTTCCCTTTTCTCCACATCCTCACCAACATTTTTTATTTCTTGACTTTTTGATAATCACCATTGTAACAGGTATGAACGGACATCTCATTGTGATTTTGATTTGTATTTCTGTGATGATTAACAATGTCGAGCATTTTTTCATGTACCTGTTGGCCATCTGTATGTCTTCTTTGGAAAAATTTCTATTCAAATCTTCTGCCTATTTTTAAAATCAGATTGTTTTTGTTTTGTTTTGTTTATGCTACTGAGTTGTATGAGTTCTTTATATATTTGGATATTTGCCCCTTATCAGACATATGATTTGCAAATATAATATTTTCTCCCATTCAGGGGTTATCTTTTCATTTTGTCAATGGTTTCCTTTGCTCTCCAGAAGTTATTTAGTTTGATATAGTCCCACTTGTTTATTTTTCCTTTTGGTGTTAGATTGAAAAACAATCATTGCCAAGACCTATGCCAAGGAGCTTATCATATATGTTTTCTTCTCAGAGTTTTATGGTTTCAGGTTATACATTTATTTTATTATTTTTTTTTTGTGGTACACGGGCCTCTCACTGTTGTGGCCTCTCCCATTGAGGAGCACAGGCTCCGGACGTGCAGGCTCAGCGGCCATGGCTCACGGGCCCAGCCGCTCCGTGGCATGTGGGATCTTCCTGGACCGGGGAATGAACCCATGTCCCCTGCACTGGCAGGCGGACTCTCAACCACTGTGCCACCAGGGAAGCCCTGAGTCTTCCTTAATTTCTTTCATCAATGTCTTATAGCTTTCAGGTCTTTCACCTCCTTTCGCTTCTTCTATTTTATTCCTTGTGATGCAAGTATCAACAGGATTGTTTTCTTTATTTCTTTTTCTGATCATTTGTTATTAATGTATAGAAATGTAACAAATTTTTTGGTATTGATTTGTATCCTGAAAATTTACTGAATTTTTTTATTAGTTCTACCAGTTTTTGATGGAGTCTTTAGGATTTTCTATATATATATCATTTCATCTGCAAATTGTGATCATTTTACTACTTCCTTTCTGATTTGGATACCTTTTATTTCTTTTTCTTGCCTAGTTATTGTGGTTAGGACTTCCAATACTATGCTGAACAAAAGTGGCAAGGGTGGACATCCTTATCTTGCTCCTATCTTAAAGGAAAAGTTGAAAGGTTTTTACAATTGAGGATGATGTTAGCTGTGGAATTGTCATATACGGCCTTTACTATGTTGAGGTAGGTTCCTATACCCACTTTGTTGAGGGTTTTATGATACACAGATGTAGAATTTTATCAAATGCTTTCTCTGCATCCACTGAGATGATCATATGATTTTTATTCTTCATTTTGTTAAGTAGTGTATCACACTGACTGATTTGCAGATGTTGAACCATCCCTGCACTCCTGGAACACTTCCCTTTTGAACATGGTGTATGATCCTTTCAATGTATTGTTGAATTCAGTTTGATAGTATTTTGTTGAGGATTTTTGCACCTATGTTCATCAGGCATATTGCCTGTAATTTTCTTTTCTCATAGCATCTTTGTCTGGTTTCGGTATCAGGGTAAGCTGGCCTTGTAAAATGAGTTTGGGAGAGTTCCCTTCTGTTCTATTTCTTGGAACAGTTTGAGAAGGATTAGTATTAATTCTTCTTTGAATGTCTCATAAAACTCACCAGTAAGGGGACTTACCTGGTGGCACAGTGGTTAAGAATCTGCCTGCCAATGCAGGGGACACAGGTTCGGTCCCTGGATAGGGGAAAATCGCACATGCCACAGAGCAACTAAGCCCACGTGCCACAACTACTGAAGCCCATGCACCCTAGAGCCCGCATGCCACAGCTACTGAGCCCAAGCACCACAACTACTGAAGCCTGCATGCTCTAGGGCCTGCGTGACGCAACTACTGAGCCTGCGTGCTGCAACTACTGAAGCCTGCATGCCTAGAGCCTATGCTCCACAACAAGAGAATCCACTGCAAAGAGAAGCCTGTGCACTGCAACGAAGGGTAGCCCCCACTCGCTGCAACTAGAGAAAGCCTGCGCACAACATGAAGATGCAACACAGCCCCAAAAAAAAAAATTCACCAGTGAGGCTATCTGGTCCTGGACTTTTGTTTCCTGGGAGGTTTTTGATTATTGATCTTACTAGCAATTGGTCTCTTCAGATTTTCTATTTCATCATGATTCAGTCTTGGTAGGTTGTACGTTTCTAGGAATTTATCCATTTCTTCTAGGGTGTCCAACTGTTGGTGTATAATCATTCATAGTAGTCTCTTATGATCCTTTGTATTTCTGTGGTATCACCTGCAATGATAACAACTCTTTCTGATTTTATTTAAGTCTTCTCTCTCTTTTTGCTTGGTGACCCTAGCTAAAAGTTTGTCAATTTTGTTTATCTTTTCAAAGAGCCAGCTCTTAATTTCATTGATATTTTCTAATTTAGTTTTTTTTTTTTTTTTTTTTTCGGTACGCGGGCCTCTCACTGCCGTGGCCTCTCCCGTTGCGGAGCACAGGCTCCGGACGCACAGGCTCAGTGGCCATGGCTCACGGGCCCAGTCACTCCGCGGCATGTGGGATCCTCCTGGACTGGGGCACGAACCCGTGTCCCCTGCAGCGGCAGGCGGACACTCAACCACTGCACCACCAGGGAAGCCCCTCTAATTTAGTTTTGATTTCATTTATTTCTGCCCTAATCTTTGTTATTTCCTTCCTTCTACAGGCATACCTCAGAAATATTGTGGGTTCGGTTCCAGACCACTATAGTAAAGTGAATCACGTGAATTTTTTGTTTTCCCAGTAAATATAAAAGTTATGTTTACACTATCCTGTAGTCTAAGTGTGCAATAGCATTATTTCTTAAAAAACAATGTATAAACTTTAATTAAAAAATATTTTATTGCTAAAAAAATGCTAACCATCATCTGTCAATGCAGGGTGGCCACAAACCTTCAACTTGTAAAAAATGTAGTACCTGCAAAGTGCAACCAAGTAAAGTGCAACAAAATGAGGTATGCCTGTACTAACTTTGAGCTTCCTTTCTTTTTCTGGTTCCCCGAGGTGTAAAGTTAGGTTGTTTATTTGAGACTTTTCTTGTTTCTTGAAACAGGCATTTATTGCTACAAACTTCCCTCTTAGAACTGCTTTTGCAGCATCCCATAAATTTTGGTACGTTACATTTCCACTTTCATTTGTCTCAAGGTAATTTTTTAATTTCCCTTTTGATTTCTTCTTTTATCCACTGGTTGTTCAGATAGTCCCAGTTTTTAGAGGAGCAAATCGAGACTTATTAGAGAATTCAGATAACTTGCCTTAGATATCTCAGTTTCTCTCTCTGTCTGTCTCTTTCTGTCTCTCTCTCTCACGCACAACACACACACACACACACACACACACACACACACACGCACACATACAATTATGTGGAAGAACCAGAATCCAAACATCTGGCTCCAACACCTATGTTCTTTTTGATTCTACTTCAATGTCATAGAAAGAAAGGAAAACAAAACCATAAAACAACAAAATAAACAACAAAACAGGCAAGGACTGAAAAAATTTCTAGTAGTTATAATTTCCAGGATCAGGAAAAATACATATAAAAAAAGTTATCAGTGAAGTAAAAAGTCTTCCCGCTTCTGATTTGAAAGTCACAAAAGAAAAGATAAAATTGCACACAGAGAGGGCAGACAGCAGAAGCAAGAAGAACTACAGTCCTGCAGCCTGTGGAAGAAAAACCACTTTCACAGAAAGATAGACAAGATGAAAAGGCAGAGGGCTATGTACCAGATGAAGAAACAAGATAAAGCCCCAGAAAAACAATTAAATGAAGTGGAGATAGGAAACCTTCCAGAAAAAGAATTCAGGATAATGATAGTGAGGATGATCCAGCACCTTGGAAAAAGACTGTAGGCAAAGATCTAGAAGATGCAAGAAGTGTTTAACAAAGACCTAGAAGAATTAAAGAAAAAACACCTGGAAGAATTAAAGAGCAAACAAACAGAAATGAACAATACAATAACTGAAATGAAAAATACACTAGAAGGAATCAATAGCAGAATAACTGAGGCAGAAGAACGGATAAGTGACCTGGAAGACAGAATGGTGGAATTCACCGCCACTGAACAGAACAAAGAAAAAAGAATGAAAAGAAATGAAGACAGACTAAGAGACCTCTGGGACAACAATAAACGCAAGAACACAAGCATTATAGGGGTCCCAGAAGGAGAAGAGAGAGAGAAAGGACCTGAGAAAATATTTGAAGAGATTATACTCAAAAACTTCCCTAACATGGGAAAGGAAATAGCCACCCAAGTCCAGGAAGCGCAGAGGGTCCCAGGCAGGATAAACCCAAGGAGAAACATGCTGAGACACATAGTAATCAAATTGACAAAAATTAAAGACAAAAATAAATTATTGAGAGCAGCAAGGGAAAAATGACAAATAACACACAAGGGAACTCCCATAAGGTTAAGAGCTGATTTCTCAGCAGAAACTCTGCAAGCCAGAAGCCAGTGGCATGATATATTTAAAGTGATGAAAGGGAAGAACCTACAACCAAGATTACTCTACCTGGCAAGACTCTCATTCAGATTTGATGGAGAAATCAAAAGCTTTAAAGACAAGCAAAAGCTAAGAGAATTCACCACCACCAAACCAGCTCTACAACAAATGCTAAAGGAACTTCTCTAAGTGGGATATATGAGAGAAGAAAAGGACCTACAACAACAAACCCAAAACAATTAAGAAAATGGTAACAGGAACATACATATGGATAATTACCGTAAATGTAAATGGATTAAATGCTCCAACCAAAAGATGCAGACTTGCTGAATGGATACAAAAACAAGACCCATATATATGCTGTCTACAAAAGACCCACTTCAGACCTGGGGACACATACAGACTGAAAGTGAGGGGATGGAAAAAGATATTCCTTGCAAATAGAAATCAAAAGAAAGCTGGAATAGCAATACTCATATCAGATAAAATAGACTTTAAAATAAAGAATGTTGCAAGAGACAAGGAAGGACACTACATAATGATCAAAGGATCAATTCAAGAAGATTTATTTAACACTTATAAATATATATGCACCCAGCATAGGAGCACCTCAGTACATAAGGCAACTGCTAACAGCTATAAAAGAGGAAATTGACAGTAACACAGTAATAGTGGGGGACTTTTAACACCTCACACCAATGGACAGATCATCCAAACAGAAAATTAATAAGGAAACAGAAGCTTTAAATGACACAATAGACCAGATAGATTTAATTGATATTTATAGGACATTCCATCCAGAAAGAGCAGATTACACTCTCTTCTCAAGTGTGCATGGAGCATTCTCCAGGATAGATCACATGTTGGGTCACAAGTCAAGCCTCAGTAAATTTAAGAAAACTGAAATCATATCAAGCATCTTTTCTGACCACACGCTATGAGATTAGAAATCAATTACAGGGAAAAAACCGTAAAAAACACAAACACATGGAAGCTAAACAATACGTTACTAAATAACCAAGAGATCACTGAAGAAATCAAAGAGGAAATCAAAAAATACCTAGAGACCAATTACAATGAAAACACGATGATCCAAAACCTTTGGGATGCAGCAAAAGCAGTTCTAAGAGGGAAGTTTATAGCTATACAAGCCTACCTCAAGAAGCAGGAAAAATCTCAAATAAACAATCTAACCTTACACCTAAAGGAACTAGAGAAAGAAGAACAAACAGAACCGAAAGTTAGTAGAAGGAAAGAAATCATAAAGATCAGAGCACAAATAAATGAAATAGAAACAAAGAAAACAATAGCAAAGATCAATAAAACTAAAAGCTGGCTCTTTGAGAAGATAAACAAAATTGACAAACCATTAGCCAGACTCATCAAGAAAAAGAGGGAGAGGACTCAAATCAATAAAATTAGAAATGAAAAAGGAGAAGTTACAACAGACACCGCAGAAATACGAAGCATCCTAAGAGACTACTACAAGCAACTCTATGCCAATAAAATGGACAACCTGGAAGAAATGGACAAATTCTTAGAAAGGTATAACCTCCCAAGACTAAACCAGGAAGAAATAGAAAATATGAACAGACCAATGACAAGTAATGAAATTGAAACCGTGATTAAAAATCTTCCAACAAACCGAAGTACAGGAACAGGTGGCTGCACAGGTGAATTCTATCAAACATTTAGAGAAGAGCTAACACCCATCCCTCTCAAACTCTTCCAAAAATTTGCGGAGGAAGGTACACTCCTAAGCTCATTCTATGATGCCACCATCACCCTGATACCAAAACCAGACAAAGATACTACAAAAAAAGAAAATTAGAGACCAATATCACTGTTGAACATAAATGCAAAAATCCTCAACAAAATACTAGCAAACAGAGTCCAACAGCACATTAAAAGGATCATACACCATGATCAAGTGGGATTTATCCCAGGGATGCAAGGATTCTTCAGTATACACAAATCAATCAATGTGACACACCATATTAACAAATTTAAGAATAAAAACCATATGATCATCTCAATACATGCAGAAAAAGCTTTTGCCAAAATTCAATACCTATTTATGATAAAAACTCTCCAGAAAGTGGGCATAGAGGGAACCGACCTGAACATAATAATGGCCATATATGACAAACCCACAGCAAACATCATTCTCAATGGTGAAAAACTGAAAGCATTTCCTCTAAGATCAGGAACAAGACAAGGATGTCCACTCTCACCACTATTGTTTAACATAGTTTTGGAAGTCCTAGCCACAGTAATCAGAGAAGAAAAAGAAATAAAAGGAATACAAATTGGAAAAGAAGTAAAACTGTCACTCTTTGTAGATGACATGATACTATACATAGAGAATGCTAAAGATGCCACCAGAAAACTACTAGAGCTAATCAATGAATTTGGTAAAGTAGCAGGATACAAAACTAATGCACAGAAATCTCTTGCATTCCTATACATTAATGATGAAAAATCTGAAAGAGAAATTAAGGAAACACTCCCATTTACCACTGCAACAAAACGAATAAAATACCTAGGAACAAACCTACCTAGGGAGACAAAAGACCTGTATGCAGAAAAGTATAAGACACTGATGAAAAAAATTAAAGATGATACAGACAGATGGAGAGACATACCACGTTCTTGGATTGGAAGAAGCAATATTGTGAAAATGACTATAGTATCCAAAGCAATCTACAGATTCAGTGCAATCGCTATCAAATTACCAATGGCATTTTTTACAGAACTAGAACAAAAAATCTTAAAATTTGTATGGAAACACAAAAGACCCCGAATAGCCAAAATAGTCTTGAGGGAAAGAAACAGAGCTGGAGGAATCAGACTCCCTGACTTCAGACTATACTACAAAGCTACAGTAATCAAGACAATATGGTACTGGCACAAAACCAGACATATAGGTCAATGGAGCAGGATAGAAAGCCCAGATATAAACCCACGCACCTATGTTCAACTAATCTATGACAAAGGAGGCAAGGATATACAATGGAGAAAAGACAGTCTCTTCAATAAGTGGTGCTGGGAAAATTGGACAGCTACATGTGAAAGAATGAAATTAGAACACTCCCTAACACCATACACAAAAATAAACTCAAAATGGATTAGAGACCTAAATGTAAGACCAGACACTATAAAACTCTTAGAGGAAAACATAGGAAGAACACTCTTTGACATAAATCACAGCAAGATCTTTTTTGATTCACCTCCTAGAGTAATGAAAATAAAAACAAACATAAACAAATGGGACCTAATGAAACTTAAAAGCTTTTGCACAGCAAAACCATAAAGAAGATGAAAAGAGAACCCTCAGAATGGGAGAAAGTATTTGCAAATGAATCAACAAAGGATTAATCTCCAAAATATATAAACAGCTCATGCAGCTCAATATTAAAAAAACAAAAAACCCAATCAGAAAATGGGCAGAAGACCTAAATGGACATTTCTCCCAAGAAGACATCCAGATGTCCAAGAAGCACATGTAAAGCTGCTCAACATCACTAATTATTAGAGAAATGCAGATCAAAACTACAATGAGGTATCACCTCACACCAGTTAGAATGGGCATCATCAGAAAATCTACAAACAACAAATGCTGGAGAGGGTGTGGAGAAAAGAGAACCCTCTTTCACTCTTGGTGGAAATGTAAATTGATACAGGCACTATGGAGAACAGTATGGAGGTCCCTTAAAAAAACAAAAATAGAAGTACCATATGACCCAGCAATCCCACTACTGGGCATGTACCCTGAGAAAACCATAATTCAAAAAGATACATGCACCCCAGTGTTCACTGCAGCACTATTTACAATAGCCAGGTCATGGAAGCAAGCTAAATGCCCATCAACAGACAAATGGATAAAGAAGATGTGGTACATATATACAATGGAATATTACTCAGACATAAAAAGGAACGAAACTGGGTCATTTGTAGAGACGTGGGTGGATCTAGAGACTGTCATACGGAGTGAAGTAAGTCAGAAAGAGAAAAACAAATATCGTGTATTAACGCGTTAGTGTGGAACCTAGAAAAATGGTACAGATGAACCAGTTTGCAAGGCAGAAATAGAGACATAGATGTAGAGAACAAACATATGGACACCAAGCGGGGAAAGCGGCAGGAGGTGGTGGTGGTGGTGTGATGAATTGGGAGATTGGGATTGACATGTATATAGTAATATGTATAAAATGAATAACTAATAAGAACCTGCTGTATCAAAAAATAAATAAATAATATTGCACACATTTCTGACAACTCACTGAATAAAACATAACGCCATAAAATATTGCTCCCCTGACATTTCACGCAGAATTCAATCCAAGCTTTTTTTTCCATCCAGAAAATCAAGGTAGTAGTATGAAAATTACACTTGATAATGAACTCAAAAGTGCTTTGCAAAGTGTTATAGATATTGGCCATTATTATTTTCTTAAAATCTTTAGAGAATGGGCAAAATCACATTTTCTTTAGGTGGATGATATACGGAATAAAACAGGAGGGCCTTTTCCCCTTACTTTAAGCAGCAGAAAGAGGTATGAAGAAGGGATCCAAAATGTGATTTTCTAGCATGGGGGGATGGTATTAGGTGTGTGCTCCTGAAGAGAGCACACAGTCTGTATCTGCATAATGGCTTTTCTTTGGATTAAATGTATTATTATTATTTCTTTTTGTGGAGAAAACAAAGTTGAAGGTGTCTATCTTCAAGAAGATGTCTAGGGGGCTTCCCTGGTGGCGCAGTGGTTGGGAGCCCGCCTACCGATGCAGGGGACGCGGGTTCGTGCCCCGGTCCGGGAAGATCCCACATGCCGCGGAGCGCCTGGGCCCGTGAGCCATGGCTGCTGAGCCTTCGCATCCGGAGCCTGTGCTCCGCAACGGGAGAGGCCACAGCAGTGAGAGGCCCGTGTACCGCAAGAAAAAAAAAAAAAGATGTCTAAAAAAGATGAAGACGTCTAAAAAATAATCTTGAAAAGGAACACATCTTTCTGATTTTACGTAAAAAATAAATAGAGATAGTAGTCCTGGTAGTGAAGCTGTGGCAAAATAGGAAAGGATGAGGGATGTTAAACTCTCTCCACCTGGACACAGTAAGCCATTTCCCTTCTCTCCAAGCACACACAACTCCACCCTCCGTATTCACCGTGGTAACCAGTTTATTTTCACAGTTTGGCAGCTGGTTAGGAGGGGAAAGTTTTACTGTGTTTAATGATTAGCTTGATGGGAGGCAACTAGTCTGTTTTGACTGGGGCTATGGTTGCTTTTTTTAGTTGCATAAAACATAATCATCTGGATGGAACTAAGTCTCGGCCTAGGACAAACTCAGTCTTACAATCTGTAAACACCCATAAAGCCAGGAATGATTTAAGAACAAATTTACCTATGTTAGTTTCCACAGTGGTAAATCTAATTGACTTTAGTGAATATCCGTTGAGTACTTTCTCTGTGCCAGGCCATCTTAGGTTCTGAAGATATAACAGTGAATAACATATCTCCCCCCAAATAATCTGATGGTTTTCCTCTATAATGTTATTTACAATGTTGATTGTTTTAAAAATTTCTATTTGGGAATACCATAGATATGTTTTTCATAAATATGTTTGATACATTTACTTTAACTTTTTAATGGTAATATGAAGGACAAGCAATAGGCATTTTACAGGTTTTCTCTTCTTTCCTCCAACCTGCTCCCCCCGCCGTTTCCCCATCTCAGTTCATGACAACTTCATCCTCCCCGTTGTTGCAGTTAAAAGCCTGGAGACGTCCTCGTCAAGCCCGCACTAGCATCTATCCACATCTTACTATCTCTCCTGCAACTACTCTGGTTCCTCTCGTTTGGATGCTCACAGCTGCCACATCATGGACCTCCCTGATCCTTCCTATCCCCCACCATCCAACTCTCAGCACAGCAACTCAAGTATCACATGCAAAAGTGGGTCAGATCACGGCAACCCATTCCTTTGTCAGTACCCTCCGGTCGTGTCCCAGCTCGTGTGGCATGAATGTCAGTCCTACAAGGTTCTTCCAGACTTGTTCCCCTGTGTCGTCCCCCCGCTTCTTCATTTGCCCTTTTCCTCTGTTCTTGGCACTTCCACGTCCCTGGCCCCTGTGATGCCTACTGAATGCTGAAGGCGCTGCCTTGGGCTTTTGCCTTTGCCATTTCCTCTGCCCGTGTTCACTGGTTTGTGTCCACAGCCTTCCCTGATCACCCTGCTTAAACTTGGCAATCCCCCAACACGTCCACAACTGTCTCCCTGCATTATTTTTTCCATAGCAGTTATCGTTTTCTAACATACTGTGCTTTTCTTATTTATTTTGTCTATTTCTCTCCACTGAAAAGCAGTATCAGGTGGGTAGGAATTTTTGTTTTGCTTATTGCCGTATTCCCAGTACCCAAAACAGTGACTGCCACGTCGTAGGTATGCAATAAAGACTTGTTACATGAATGAGTGTCATAATGAGAGATGTTTTTTCTGTTACAAGTCAGAAAAGGTAGTCTAGGCTTTGAAATAACAGATTCTCCAGAAGTGCTGTCTGTGCTATAAAAGGTTATGTGATGCAGGTGGCATTTGGCGTTGTCCCTCGGCAATGAGGCCATTAATCAAACCAAAGATGATGCAAAGGGTTAGAGTTATGGATGGGAGAAGTGACAGGTGTTTGTAGATGCTATCCCTGGGTGTGATTACGGCACTTGATCCTCAAGCACAGAAACAAATGAAGCCTGTCTGACCTCTAACCCACCCTAGCACGAAATGTGGGAGGGCTTTTCCTCAGACGCCAATCACTTTACCTGTACCTGATCCCTGGGCCGGCCCTGCAGAGTCCCCTGGGCAGATTTCATCTGGGAGGAAGCTGCAGAGTAACAGAGTCAGGAGGCAAAGCTGACACAGGGTGAGACAGGCGGCCCTGGAAAGAGGGAGGCTGACACACCTCATCCTTATCTCCTGGGAACTTACAGCTTTGAAAGCCCAGGTGAGTCACATAATGCCTGCAGTGAAAATCAATTCCCCTTTTAACAGTAACCTAAATCACAAAACTGGATCTCATCAAAAGGCTAAAATGACCCAACTTTTGCATTCAAAGAGAATTTCATTGAAAGCAGGGCCCCACTGGAAGCACCACGGAGGAGGTCCATTTATTTATGGAAAGAAAATCATAAGGAGGCAATGACGTTGCACTGACACACTGCAGTTGCTTTCTGGAAGTAATACGTTAAGATGTTTAAGGTCTTTGTTTATAAAATAAATAATTAAAATGCAGAAATATGAAAGGTGTTAATTTGCCAGTGTGAAAATCATCCTTTCCAGTTGCCCTACCTTCCATCTTTCTCTACTACAATCCATCTTATATGACTATTTTAACCTTAACCACAGTTCACCCCATATCATGTTACTCCCTTTCAAATACCTCCAGTGACTTTTCGTTGTTCAAAACACTGGTAAAATGTTGTGTTTAAGCAACAGAATTCTTTCTTAAAAAGAGTGTCATACTAAAATATAAAACAGATCCAAGCGGAAATGTTCTACGTTAAGTAGGGTGGGGTGGAAAAAGCCTAGAAACCAACTGATTCACTCTTATACCCATACCCCAGCCCCCAATCCAACATGGCACACACATATTTGCAAGCATTACGGCTCAGAGGAGCTGTTTGCAAAACCCTGGCCTGAAAAATTAAGTAGCTTTTTTTTTTCACTCTGCTACTCAAGATCTTCCACAAATGATGACCACTCCCAAATTACCTTCCCATTATTCTCTGATTCTACATCCAGTATCCCACGTTAAACCAAAGCAATCTACTCACTGTTGCTTGGAATACTTCCCCACTTTCACTATGCCGTGTCTGGTACCATTAAACATTGGATTGGAATCAAGGGTCTTTTAGTCGTGAGCCTTGGGCAGGTTATAGGACCTCTAAAAGCCTTTGTTAATCCATCTACATCTGCAGGAGCTGAAAGCACAAGTCCCTAACTCGTAACAGTGTTATGAGCTAACCCATGAGAAGCAATCAGCACCCCACCTGGACTGCAGAAGTGTCCCATAAATGTTGGCTCTTATCCTATGTCCAGGGTCAGCCTCCACAGGGGGGAGGCGCTCAGGTGGCCCAGCACTCCTGCCACTTTAGGGGAGACCTCTAGTACCCTCAAGATCATCTCTCTGAATATCCGTGCCCTGAAGAATAGCACACCAGACATTTCACCTTGGGCAGAAAGAGTCTGAAAATCGTACTTTCCTTGCTCACAGTTGGGTTCGTATTCTTAAACTGCGTCAACTATGAAAATCCCACTTACTTCTTCCTTAGTTTTTAAAGGTGAAATTAGGGAAGAAAGCAGAAACCCTCCAAGGGCCCTCCTGCAGCAAAGCAGGACAGACACAGGACAGACAAAGCAGGACAGACACAGGACAGACAAAGCAGGACAGACACAGACCGAGGAGGGGCCACAAGCACGGTTCTCTGTGACTCCTGGGGACAGGATGAGGTCTCCAGGGGTGCAGAATAAAATGTTTATTCAGGAGCACAAGGGGCACTGGCTGGGCTCAGGGTCCTGCAAATCCTCCACAGCAAAGCTGTCCAACCGGGGACACTGAATGGGTTCTAGGGTGACATTGATCCCCTTAGTTCTTGGGCAATCAGGTAGGGCCTGGGGGTCCTGGAGCCCTGGGCCATCATCCCCGTCCTTCAGCAGCCTCGGTTCACATCCTCCAATGTTATACAAAATGATCACTATCTATGTATTTTGTGGAGCAAGGATGCTGGGAGCTGTCCGTCTTCTCTCCCTCCTCCGCTGAGGTCTGTGCTGGTTGCCCTGCACTGGTTTCGGTCTTGGAGGAATGCTCTCCAGTGTTCTGCGTAGTCTGCTGTGGCCATGAGGGCCCTGGAAGCTGAGCCAAGTCAGCAGTGGCCTCAGGGGCCTTGGAGGACCCACAGTGGGTCATGATGCGCTGAGCTGGCCCAGAGATGCTGGGCTGGGCAGTAGCAGTGCTGCCAGGGCCCTTAGACCAGGCCCAGAGCCCCACGGATTGCCATGGAAGTGGTGGTATTAATAGTCAGGGTAGGGTTTTTAATCATTAAAAGTCTACTCTATGCAAAACAAAGAACTGGTTACTGAAGTCTCTGCCCTACAGAAAGAAGGACATCAAATTCTTGAGAGGCTTAGCATCATTGAAAAAGAAAAGGAAGAGCTGGAAACGTCCAGCTCTTTACTTGGGTTTACAATAGGGACTTTTAGGAAAGGTTTTCGAGAAGAGGAATTTAAATATTTAGAAAAGCTGAACTGATGCCTGACGTGATGAGAAAGATTCAGTCTTTAGAAGATGCATCAACACACATCCAATTTCAAGTAGCTGTCACTAAAACAGCCTTCAAAACACATCAGAAAAATGAAGAACTTCATACAGCACTAAAGGGTGCTTTGGATGAAAATGCTATACTCCTCAAGGAAGTAGAAGTTGCTTTCATAACAGATTGAGGGATTGGAAGGAAGCATGAACAAATTTGTTAAATAGAACAAAATAGGAGAACACTGTAAAGTGCCCACAGGACAAGTTAAAATGACCAGAAAAGTCAAATTAAGCCTCTGGATGACCTCCTGCTAAAGAGGAGAGACTGGGACCTCTTCATGAAGCAGCACGAACAGTGGGAACGTGTAATTGGATATAACGAAAGCATCAGAAAATGGAGACCTCATAGAACAGGGATCAAAAGCAGTTTTGAGGAAACCAATTGATATGTCTGAGTCAAATACATACAGATAGAAGAGAAAAGAAACCAGATGTACACCCAATTAACTGAAGGAAATAAAATAACCAATGAACTTAAAGATTATGTTAGAACTCTCCATACAGAGAAAGCTTTCCTGCAGTTAGAAAAAACACAGTTAGAGAGGGAAATGCAAAAAGTCTAGCAGAAACATTAGATCCTTTCTGATCCGCATTTTAAAAAAATGGAATGAATGAATTTTCATCAAATATCCAATTTAGAACTAATTTAACTCATAAAAATACAGATGAATCTTTCCAAAATTGATACAAGACCATCCGTGCATGTGAAGAGCTGGACATCTATAAAATACAAGCCAAAATTCTTTTAGAAAAGTTCTAATGAATCACTATCTCTTATCAAAGCCAGTTTATTTCTCATGAAAGAAAAGCTCATGGTAATAGATTGAGAGCCCCGCTGGTTGAGAGAAATCTCAATAACTTAAGAAGAGGTGTACATTGGACAAAATTTATTGCAGAAGAAGTTAAACATTTTGAAAAGTATACTTATGTCCTTGATATTGGAAATGGGGCATTTGGCAGAAGCTTGCAAAGATCATCAAGGAATCCTCTGGATGACCAGATCACCAAGAAAGAATGGGCATCTAATGATGATGGCACAGGAATTCAAGTCCAGCACCCTGGGTGGACCAGATGTCCCAATGGGGCCGGAACTCTAGGCAGAGAAGCCCTCCGTGAGGCCACCTCCATCCTGATACAGTAAGTCCTCAATGAGGCCAGAACTCCTCCTGGGGCTCCTTGTGCTGGCGCACTTGGTACCTTCTTTTGAGTCAACCTTCCCACCTGAACGGGAGCCACAGGCTGCAGTGCTGGTTCTCCATTTTGTGGTCCCATCAGTGGTCAGATGCTCCCCAGGGTTCCCAGGACATAGCTTCTCAAAAAGGAATCCCCTCTTCTTCCTCTGTTCTTAAAAGTGAGGACAAATCTCCCCAGGAATTGTCTAGGAATTCTCTCTCCACCGAGGGACTGCCCTGACCTGAAAACATCCTCTACTGGCATCAAGAAATGTCCCTGCACCAAGCTCTGGATTTGGAGTTCCCTTCAAACAACCTGAAAACAGAAGTGAGCCACCTTCCAAATGGATCCCACCTTAATAAGCCTCCTTCTGAAGGTCCAGAACCTCAGCAAGATGCTTTCTCCCCCTGAGACTAAAATAATTTTGATGTTCTTGCAAATTTGTATTACAATCATTGTATTAAATGATTATGGCTCACATGGAAGCTTGATGGGATTATAATTCTTCGAATAATGTTTTATCATTGTAGATTATCCAAGTGTGACTCTTGTAAGCTACATCTATGTAATTCCATCTGTAAGTAGTATAATTACAGCATTTTTATTGTCGTTAACAAGTCCATTAAAATCATCCGGAAACACAGCAAGATTTTTTAATTTCTCTTAATATAATTTTGAATTTTTTCTCTTTTGGTTTAATTGCTATTATGTAATATTATACAATAGTTCAAATGGAAACTTGACACGATTATCATTCTTAGGAGAATGTCTTATAGATATACATTATATAAATGTGAATCTTATTAATAAATGTTTTTTACCTTATTTGATTTTTAGATAGTCTAATATTTTCATTAAAACCACTTAATAAGTCTCTTCTATTGACACAGAAACTTGTTTTCTTCTGAAGTAATTTTGAACTTCCTCTCATTTAGTTTCACTACTGTAGTTTAGTAATTATACAATTGCTCAATGAAAGAGAATTCTTAGAATATTTTATAAATGTAGTTTAAAAGTGAACTTCATGAGTAACTGTTTCTTTTCCTTTTTCTTCTAAATAATTTAAGGATAAAAGTGCCAATTGTTGCTGATTAACAAGTCCTCCATAACATGAACTATAGTAAGAGCTTTACATGAACAATCTTGCAGATGGAGACATTTGAAACTCAGTTTATTTCTGTATAACTGGGGCTAAATTTACTCAAATTACTGTATTTAACTAAATAAATTTTGGTTTAGAAAGTCCTATTCATCTTTAAAATCCTATCTTTAGTGGTTTCCTTTCTGGGAATTTATTTTTGATCTTTCCCCGTAATTTCTCCCTATAAACCCTCAAAGTACTTTGTACTTCTTTAATTGTACACTATCATGCTAAATCTTTGTCTAATTGATCACTATCCCTATAGATTATAATTTAATTGTCCGTGGGTAGGGAATATGTTTCAATCTATGTATTTTATACAGCACCTAGTATATGTTTTGAACATAGAAATATCAGAGGTGGTCAATAAGTATCTATTAAATTGAATTAAAATCACTTTACTTTTACTTAAGTGAATTTGATTACATACTGAACAGTTTTCTACCATAATAAAATAGAGCCTGATGCCAGTTGATCACACACAGGATGGGGGTTCTATCCCACATGTGTGCTTACAGAAATGGACCATCAGCTTTTCTGTCTCAGGCAATGTGACTCCCCTTGGGCATGTGACTCCCCTTGGGCATCCTCAGAATGTCAAGGTGAGCTGTTGGTCCTAAGTTGGTTGCAGTGAGAAAGTACACAGGTAATCAAGGAAATCTATGACCTCTACCGGAAAACAGCTTTCACAGTACATGTGCTCCTGCCTGCACAGGGGACAATTATTTACAAATACCAAGGACTGTCTGCTTTTATTCCTTAATATGAAACTTCCTGCTAATACAATGTGAAGGCTTTAAGCCATAATGCTCAGAAAAGGCCCAAACTGTGAAACTCTAAGGTTCTCATTAGAATGGCAACTTGACTGTATCGCACATTTTTCATACAATTAAACAACCCCGGAAAGTTTATCCAGAATTGAAAGACAATATATGAGCACAATTTGGATGAGTTAACATTATAATGAAAGCCTCCACTTTTGCATTTCCAAGTTTTTGCGTGCCGTTATTAT
This sequence comes from Phocoena sinus, assembly GCF_008692025.1. Classification (NCBI taxonomy): domain Eukaryota; kingdom Metazoa; phylum Chordata; class Mammalia; order Artiodactyla; family Phocoenidae; genus Phocoena; species Phocoena sinus. Next base: position 16,965,895 of record NC_045779.1, on the reverse strand, counting down.
TATTTATGATTCGAATGCTGACAGCCAATTCAGCATTGCATAAGCCATAGAGTAAGCAGGGTTTCTGCCTTGGGGCTTATTGAATGAATAACACAGGCAAAATATTTCATATTAAAGCTCTCCGGCGGTAGCTGACTCTCAAGGGTGCAAGGAGCTTTGTCATTGAGACACCTGTCCCTTTTCTTTCTTTATTCTTTTTGACCTTTTACCTTAATTTGTGCACTTCTTCGTTTGGAGAAGATCACTGAAACAATGTACGAAGATATTAATTTTCCTAAAAGAAGTTTGGTCTGGTGTTTCACAACTGAAAGCAAAGGGGTGAAGAAGTGAGAAAAGACCAAGACTATGGGAAATAACTTAAAACTTGTTTGCCTCTGTACTCTGGCACACGCAGGCACTTCTGCTTATAATGCCCCTTCCTCCCTGACTTCCAGCTCAAAAGTCTCCTCCACTGAGAAGCGTTCCTTGATCACTCATAGGCCACACCTACTGAAATTGTTTGTCTCCCACCTGACTGCGTACTCCCCGAGTGCGGGGAGCGTACCTTATTCGGCCGTGTGTCACCAGCATCTAGCACTGAGTGCTTGGCAACTATGCAGAAATAAAAAACAAGAAAGGACTGAGTCCGAGGTAGATATATAGAGCCTGTCTTTTAAAGTGATATGACTAATGGCGTTTCCACCCTTCTATTCAAAGTCTTAATCATGATTATGAATACTTTCTAACCCCTTAAATAATCTTGCAGGTAGCCTACCAACCAGCATAATGCCTAAACGTTATCAGGGTCAAACTATGTTTGTCGTTTGAGTAACTTTCCTTTTTGGGCAACGTATTATTGGTTTATAGGTACTCTACTTACTTCAGAAATTTCCTAGGAAATAGCTCTGCCTCTTCTTCATTCACTAATCTTGTCACATTCCCTGAATCTTTTCTAATTCAATACTCAAGACTTTGCTTGATACGATAACAGTTTGTTCTCTGTCTCCTTTGTTTTTCTCCTCTGAAACTCCTATTATATAGACATTGAATTTTTCATCCTGTCCTCCATATCTTTTATCTTTTCTGTCATAGTTTTGCCTGTTTTATCTCTCTGCTCCATGTTCTAGGAGAGTTTTTCAGGTTAGTATTGTTATTCACTAATTGTTCTTTTTCATATCCATTCTGATGTTTACTGCCTCTTCATTTAATATTTATTAAAGCAAATGGCTGAAGAACCTGATAAAGCAGTTAATGACACAAAGAGTCTAATTATTAACCATTTAGTGTACCCATATACCTATTTCCTTATCCTCCATCCTGTGGATGACCATTTGAGATTTCAAGAAAATATTTTAAGTCTATTTGGCCATGAAACAGCACTTCTTTTTATTTTGTATTGGGTACTGAATCCAATTACATTTACTAAAGTATCAATTACTTACTTTAGTTTGTATCTTGCACTCTTCCAGATGTTGTGGGAATACAAAAAATATATAACATTATTTATGAGGTAGTTGATAATCTTTCATCTTTAAATTTTACACTAAAATGTAAGGTAATACTTAGGATTTGGGCAGCCTACGATATGCTTCATGACGGATACATGTCCATAGAGACCGCTGGAAGCAAATGAATCTGCTGTCTTTTTAGGATGATGACATTTGCAGTGGAACAGAAGCAAAGGGAAACAATCTGAACCTAAAGTTAGAGCCCAGCTGGAGTGCTGCCTTTGCCTCTTACTGGCTGGGTGGCCTCATTTTACCTGCTTATGAAACAGAGAGCATAATGCTGACCTAATTGGGTACTTTTGAAAATTAAACAAGATGGTACACCCTTCAAAGTAATTTGTGATCTAAGAAGTGCATTCTGTAATCTTATCTTAATAGAATTCCCCCTTCCTCTTTTTTTTTTTGGTACGCGGGCCTCTCACTGTTGTGGCCTCTCCTGTTGCGGAGCACAGGCTCCGGACGCGCAGGCCCAGTGGCCATGGCTCACGGGCCCAGCTGCTCCGCGGCATGTGGGATCTTCCCAGACCAGGGCACGAACCCGTGTCCCCTGCATCGGCAGGCGGCCTCTCAACCACTGTGCCACCAGGGAAGCCCCCCCCTTCCTCTTTTAACCACCCAAATTAGCATTTACGAATTATTCTAAGTTTGAAACAGAAAAAAAAGAACCCAGATATTTTCTTCTTCAGAGTGTCAACCCGAAGACCAAATTAAACTTCTCTGCTTGGAAATAACTCTTTACAATATAAATCAACAAACATATACTAAAAGCTGGACACATCTGCCAGGCACTTGTAGTTTTCTTTAAAGGGCCAGATGGTGCAGATTTTAGGTTTTGTGGGCCATACAGTCTCTGTCAGGACTATTCACCTTTGCTGTTATAGCACGAAAGTGGTCACAGATGATATATAAACATATGGGTTTGACTGTGCTCAAATAAAACTTTATTTACAAAAATAGGTGGTAGGGCAGATGTGGTTGGTGGGACATAGCTTGCTGACTCCTAAGTAATACTGAGATGAAGAAGACAAAGTCTGTGATCTCATGAAGCTTATATTCTAAAGGGGGCAATCATCAATCAACAAATAAACAAACAAAAATACACCATGAAATGGCAGATGGTATTAAAGGGCCACAAAGAACAAGAAAAGCAGAACAAGACAATCAAGAGTAATGGTCGGGCTTCCCTGGTGGCGCAGCGGTTGAGAGTCCGCCTGCCGATGCAGGGGACACGGGTTCGTGCCCCGGTCCGGGAAGATCCCACATGCCGCCGAGCTGCTGGGCCCATGACCCGTGGCCACTGAGTCTGCGCGTCTGGAGCCTGTACTACGCAGCGGGAGGGGTCACAACAGTGAGAGGCCTGCTTACCCCAAAAAAAAAAAAAAAAAAAAAGAAGAGTAATGGTTGGGGGCGGGGGCGAGGTGTTACTATTTTAGATAGGGCAGTCAGAGAAAGTCTCTGAAAAATTATTACTTGAGAAGAAACAGATAAAGTGAAGGAGCAATGCCGTGTCTACAAGGTGAAAAAAGATTCAAGGAAAAAACTGCAGATGTAAAAGCTGTTATGTAGTACAGTGGTTTGAATAGTGGCTCTCCAAATGGTATGTCCACCAGGAACCTTGGAATATGACCTTACTTGGAATAAGAGTCTTTGCAGATGAAAGTAAGCAAGGGATCTTGAGATTATCCTGGGTTAGGGTGGGTCCTAAATCCGATGACAAGTCCTTAAAGAGAAGGAAAAGGGGAAACAGACATAGAGAGAAGAGTGGAAAAGGCCAAGAGAAGACAGAGACTGGCGTTATGCAGCTGTAAGCCAAGGGATGCCAGGATTGCCAACATTCACCAGGAGCTGGGAGAGAGGCATCACCTCTCATCACCTCCTGAAGGCACAACTCTGCTGACATCTTGATTTCAGATTTCTTGCCTCCACAACCGTGAGAGAACAAACTTCTGTTATTTTAAGCCACCCATTTTGTGGTAATTTGTTAAGGCAGCCCTAGAAAACTGATGCAGATGGAAATACTCCTGGTAGGTTCCAGGAACAGCAAAACAGTGTGGCTAGAGCCAAGTGGGCAGAGACAAAAGAGGTGATCAGGGTAGATATTCAAAATATTTAACGGCTGACCTGACCAAGGCACCCACCAATCAGAACAGACGCCAGTTAATAAGCCCTGCCAGTACCTACTGATAATATTTTCAGGCTGAAAAGTTGGAGGAAAGATTGAAGAAAGGATTTGTAGTCCATGGAAGGGAGTTGGAATTTTATTTGAGTGTAAGTGGGAAGCTACTGGAAGGTTCTGAGCAGGGGAGGGACATGACTTGATGTCTGATTTTAAAAAGATCATTCTAGATGCTCTGTGAAAAAAAATGACTGTAGTAGGAGGGCCAGAGAGGAAGTAGGATAGTTAGACAGCTCTTGCAGTAGCCTAGACATCAGATGACAGTTGCCTGACTCAGGGCTGCCACACAAGATTCTGCAGGTTTTGTACAGCCCAACCCCATGGGTGCCATTCACAGTGCAAACATCATGGACCTATATTTGCTATAGTAGCTTTCCGGCAGACAGGGGAAGATGTTTCTTGTTTGGAGAAAAAAAAGCTACACAACAGCAATATTCCAACAGATGGTTGTGTCTTAAGAAAGGGATGCCTTTTAAAAATTTGTACAAGGGCTAGTGATGCTAGGTCCTTGGGCTAGTGGTGAGAAGGTACCGAGAAGAGGTCAAAGTCGATTATGGAGGTAGAACTGATGGACTTGCTGCCGTTGGGGGTGAGAGAGAGAATAATCAAGGATGACACGTTACTTTTTTGATTTGAATCACCGGGTGATATCATTTACCGAGATGGGGCCAAAGGGGTGATGCGCATCTGGTGTGTTTGTGTGGGGGTAGCCCTGGACTCAAGGGTTACTTCTTTCCTTTGCCTTTGGGATGTCTGTTACACATCCAAGTAGAGAGCTTGAGCAGCAAGTTGTCTATACTAAATTAGGGGTTAATTTCTGATCAACTCTTTTCTAGCATTATTATATCTTAAGATAATGTAATAAATAATTATTACATTTCCCTCTAATAGCGTAAGGTTGATTGGGTGGACTCGATGTGGATCCAGCGCCTAAATGAAAAATAAAAGCATTTTTCAAAAGGTGCTTGGAATTGACTATGATTATCTAGTAAAATTTATAGTGGACGAACCACATCTGGGCCTAGAGCCAAGTCACTGCTGAGCCTTTTGTCACTGGTTTGTGTGGCTCAGGGCTGCTTTCATTGACTTTGGGGGTTAGAAAGTCTCTGTGGATGTTAATGTCAAGTAATCTTTAACAGTAGGGGTTTAATGAGTTGTTTTAGTGTTGGATGGTAAGTACTTCAAATCCATAATTCCACTTCACACTGCCTTTGTTAACCAACACCATCTTCATTGAAATGTATCTTTTGAAAGAATTCCCAAGAGAAAATTTTTTACTATTCCTTTGCCCAAATAGCCTCCCTGAGAAATTATTTACTTATGGAAATAATGACTTTAATCAACTGTAGGTCAAATTGGATATTAATAGAAAGAGAAACTTTTTAATATAATTATTTTTATAAGGCTTGTAGAAAATGAAACGATGCATAGCTGTCTCATGGGTAAAATCTGAACCTGTTTCTACTGAAAGAAAAGATGAGGCTCATGCTTTGTCTTTTCCTCATTCCCTAGACTCTCACAGCCGAAGTTTTCTCAATGAATGCTGCAGAGCCCAGGAAAAGGCATTTTTCCAATGCTTCCCACAGGTTTGTGACACAGTAATTCTAGGGTTTGGAAAATTAATGTCAGTTTTGACACCAATGCTCTCTTGAAGTTCCCAAATGTATCAGTCTATTAAATAGGCTTTGGTTGCCATAGAATAAACATAAAAGTGCCTCTGGGGAGATTGAGTCATTTTTACTGGTGGGGAGGTGGTGGATCTTTACATCTATATCTTTATTTCTATGTTTTCATCAGAGATTAGAGACATTGACAGGTAAATTCTTTAGAAAGTATGATAAATGTTGGCTTTCCCTTTAAAAATAAGCAGCAAAAAATACCCTATAAATCCTGAAACTGCTCTTTTTAGGCAGACTGTCACAGATACACTCACTCAGTGAGTTGACTAAATTGGTGACAAGATCTTGGGATGCAGGATGCCAGGCGGCATCAGAGGGAGCTGGCTGGTGGAGATACCAGGCTCAACAAAGATTGTCAACATGAGTTTGAGCAAGTTACATAACCTCGCTGAACCTCAGTTTCCTCATCAGTAAAATGGAGACTGTTGTAAAGATTAAATGAGAAAATGTAGTGAAAGTGCCTAACTCAAAGCCAGAGCTCTTCCAGTGTCATTTCCTGTCTCTTTTTGTTCTAAGTAAGAGCAAGTGGGCAGGAAGAGAGCTATTAGAAAAAGGCGGCCACTAAGTGGGAGCTAGAGAATAATACTGAGACATCCAGCAGATTGAAATCCCAGGTTTGGATTTTAGAAAAGTGTCTAAGGTAACCAAGAAACCTAGAATCACTGGTTGAATGGACTTGTGAAAATAAAAGCAGGCTATATACAAAAGTGATTTATAGGCAGAGGTTATAAAATAGCTACAGGATATCACCTATCTATTCCTCCTCTCCCACGAAAAATACATTTTGTTTAAGGAATTAAATATGTATGTGACTGAGGCAGGAGATAGATGGGCCCCAGGCTGAACAGTTTCTTCCCTGTGGACAGAAACTCCATAACAGCAGGAACTCCATAAAAGCAGGATGATGGAGGAGGCTGGACCCAGCCCAGATAAGAGATAAAAGACCACATATTCCTCATTCTAGAAGTCAAGGAGACTTCCTGGACTACACATGCACAGAAAGGCTCCTTGGAGGTCAAAAGGGAGGGGGCACCACCTCACAGTAAGTGATGCCAACTACCCATAGGCCTCTTCACTAGAATCCATCTTGGCTAAGAGATGCACATGCACACAGGGGAGTACCCTGAGATATACCGAATACAGACTCAGAACCAGGCAAAGATTGGTCAAAGGAAACCCGGAAGAAATGTCCCATGAAAGTGATTCAAACTGCCATGAGCGCGCGACTCTCCCTCTGAGCCCGCCCGTGTGTCTATCCACACATACTGTACTCTTTTTCCTCCTAATAAACACTTCAACTTGCTCCACTACTTTCCGTCTCTACGTGGAAATTCATTTCTTCGTAGCTGACAGGCCACAGCCTTGTCACTGGCCACTGGTCCCTGGCGGTCTGGTGGTTAGTATTAGCGCTCTCACTGCTGCTCCCTGACCTCAATCTCCGGCCAGGAAGCAAAATCCTGCTTCAAGCTGCTGCAGGCTGAGGCCACCGAAGACCAGTGACTGCTTTGGTTTAAGGATTTCTAGGTATTGTTTTTCCTTTTAATTACTCCTCACTGATTTACGATCCACAGCAACATGAAATGGGTTAGCACCCTGGACCGCTCACCTAGTCTCTGCTTCTAGGTTCACTGCCTTCTCATTGTCAACGGATCAAGAACAGACTCACCACTATGGGAGGAACCACCTGTGGCGTGAGATGCAGATGTCATTCCTTCAGCTGCAATGGAATGATCTGCCCCACTGGAGGCATTCCAGGTGGCTCTATTAACCACTTTATTTGATGTCATACTTGGAATTGTTCAGAATCCCCACAAGGAAGAAAAGATCACTGTGCTTAGAGGTTTGCTGAGATTCTAATGGGATCTAGTCCACGGCAGAGGCTTGGGAAGATTTTCATAGCAGTACGCTGCTGCGTGACCCATCTGACCTCACATCTCCATCACTGAAGCGTCTATTCTCATTGATGATTAGTGGGAAATACGGCTTTTAAAGGGCCCATGACTCATCTTCCAGTCTCCCTGCTGCAAAGTGAATGATATCAAATCCTTTAAGTGAACAGAGGTGGTGTTCCAGTGTCTCCCTCAGAAAAGTTTAGAACAAGACAAGCAACAGACTCTCAGTGATGAATAACGTAAAAGCAGAAATCCATACCCGTAAATCCAGCATGGTATAGTTCTGGAAACTATGAGTGAGAAGATGTCAAAATAAGCACAATTTGTTCCATTCTGTAAAATACAGAGGAATAATAGGAAAAATATATTCGTAGGCTATCAGATATAGTGAAAACCCCTTCTTTTAAAAGTAGACAAGAAAAATGTCTTTAAGAGGAAAATACAGCAGACATAGTTTTGTATTATGCACATTTCTGTAAAGACAATAAAAGTATACAGAGAAAGAAAAAAATAAATTTAAAACACTTTGCACAATGTAAAATTCCACAGGAGAGACGATGTCAAGTTACTTTAGTAGCAAACATATTTCTTATGAAGTGAATGCCGATTATAAAGACATTTTCTATCGGTTCTTAGGTATTACTACGTGGTCTGGTGAGTAATACAGTCCTCTATCTGCTTATAAAAGCTATTTAGACAGGTGTCATTTCTGAATCAGCAATTTCTCTCTCCTTTTCTGATGTGCATTATTCCATTCACATGTCTCTAGACTAAAAAATCTTATGTCCTACTTAACCAGGAGAATTCTGGCTTGTGAACTAAAAGTAGGTGGAAACTGAATATATTAACGAACACCCACTCATTAATATTAATCTGTTAATATTTTACTCAAACTCTGACTTTCTATTATCTGAAAAAATATTTATAAAACATGTATCATGCAGCAGCAATCTATGGAAGTTTCTAACACATCTGATGCAAAAATACTACTGTGCAGTTTAAAAGCTGAACCTCGGGCTTCCCTGGTGGCGCAGTGGTTGGGAGTCCGCCTGCCGATGCAGGGGACGCGGGTTCGTGCCCCGGTCCGGGAAGATCCCACATGCCGCGGAGCGGCTGGGCCCGTGAGCCATGGCCGCTGAGCCTGCGCATCCGGAGCCTGTGCTCCGCAACAGGAGAGGCCACAACAGTGAGAGGCCCGTGTACCGCAAAAAAAAAAAAAAAAAAAAAAGAGGAAAAGCAGAGTTACAAAGGACCCAAACAATTAAGAATCCAAACAGGAGGAATTCATCCAGAAATGGCAACATGGCTAGTAGAGGGAAAGCTGTTTCCTCACGTTCCTCTCCACCAGTAGATAATGCTGGGTCAGGAGGCAGAGTCAGCGTTCGTAACAGAGTTTGCTTTGTCACCATAGGTTTTTATTTTAAGACATGGAAGATTCTCTTCACGCTGCCAGCCCCTCACGTATCCTGCCAACCCCCCTGCTGCAGAGAAGGACAAGGCGAGCACGTTTATTCAGATGCAGGGCGAGTAGGGGACTCCTGGGATCCATTTTTAGCTCTTCCTTGTATTTACTGAGTGATATTGAGGTTATTCAACCTCCTTTTATTTTGGAACGTCAGCCAAGAAAATAGAATCATTATAACTTTTCCTAGAAGATTTCAAATGCTTTCTTATAAAAACGTATTATTATTTTTGTGGCTCTGCGATCTTTCTCAGAATCGCAAAATCTCTATCAGGAATTGCTGAGGGCTGTGGTAAACAGAATATGCCGTTTTCCCTAATTCTAAAAAGTTAGGAAAGGTATATCCCCCAAACCATAGATTATCAAATGGGTGCTTGGTCCCCGCCTTAAATTTTCTCCCTCTCTCTGCAATTCCCTCAGGACTTGGAGAATCACACTGTCAAGTTACAGGGAAACCACATCAGAATGACTTAAAAGAAAATTGTTGAAATGGACGTAACATAAAATTTACAACCTTAACCACTTTTTTTTTTTTTTTTTTTTTTTTTTTTGCGGTGCGCAGGCCTCTCACTGTTGTGGCCTCTCCCGTTGCGGAGCACAGGCTCCGGACGCGCAGGCTCAGCGGCCATGGCTCACGGGCCCAGCTGCTCCGCGGCATGTGGGATCTTCCCACACCGGGGCACGAACCCGCGTCCCCTGCATCAGCAGGCAGACTCTCAACCACTGCGCCACCAGGGAAGCCCCACCTTAACCATTTTTAAGTGTACAATTCAGTGGCATTAAGTACATTCACATTGTTGTACAACCATCACCACTGTCCATCTCTGGTACGTTGGCATTGTCTCAGTCTGAAACTCCATCCCCATTCAACACTAACTCCCATTTCCCTCTCCCGCCAGCCCTTGGTAATACAAGGGAGCAAAATTTGCCACCTCAAAATGTGTCTTTTTATCAGGAGTATTAATTTAGGCTGATTATTTTTAAGAAACAGAAGACTCAGGAAGTTTTAGGCAGACTATTCCCAGAACAGAGCTACCTACCACCAGAGATATCTGCAAGAATATGGGCTAGGTGTGGTGAAGGACACTCCAGGTAACACCTACCTAGAAATCAGAGTTCACTCTGTTTCCCACTGCTCTGCAGGCCCAGCAAAACATTTATTTACCAAACATTCGCTTTTCATCTTCATGTGAATTGCCTTCCCCCGCTTTGAAGTCCCAAACCACTACCCTCAACATCCTCTTTTGTTGGTATTCAAGGTAAGAGTTTCAGCCATTCTGGGGAGTTACTCAGTTTTCCTGGGTCTCTTCACGTGTACACGTCATTAAACTTTTGTTTGATTTCCTTCTGTTAACCTGTCTCATGTCAGTTTAATTCTTAGACCAGCCAGAAGAACTTAGAAGGGTAGAGGGAAATTTCTTCCCACCCCCCCGACGGTAACCACCTTCTACTTTCTGTCTTTATGAATTTGCCTACTCAAGGTACCTCATCTCAGTGGAAGGAAATCACATGATATTTGTCTTTTTGTTGTGTGGCTTATTTCTCACTCAGCATAACGTCCTCGAGGTCCATCTATGTTGTAGCATGTGTCAGAATTTCTTCCTTTTAAGGCTAATACAGAATTACTTTTTTTTTTTTTTAAGGCAGAAGTTTCAGTTAAGTTTATTAATGACGGCCTTTATTAAAACTACTCTCAAGGGACTTCCCTGGTGGCACAGTGGTTGGGAATCCGCCTGCCAATGCAGGGGACACGGGTTCGAGCCCTGGTCCGGGAGGATCCCACATGCTACGGAGCAACTAAGCCCCTGTGCCACAACTACTGAGCCCGCGTGCCACAACTACTGAAGCCCGCATGCCTAGAGCCCACGCTCCACAACAAGAGAAGCCACCGCAGTGAGAAGCCTGCACACCACAATGAAGGGTGGACCCTGCTCGCCGCGACTAGAGAAAGCCTGCCTGCAGCAACGAAGAACCAACGCAGGCAAAAAATATAAAAATAAATAAAACTACTCTCGAGTGTTAAAAATAAAGGGTGACTAATTATAATTTAGTCTAATTATAATTTAGTTTATAACTTGAACTACCTGTTTGGACTTTCTAATTAGTTTAGACTAATTATAATCTAGTTTATAACTTGAACTTCCTGTTTGGACTTTCACTGGAAGTGCCAAAGGGTGGGAAGCCTGCCTGATTCTGAATCACCTGGATAGATGGAGTTCACTGGAGAATGAGTAATAGACAAGACAGAGTGCCAGTTGGACAGCTGAAAGATTACTTTTTTGATCTAATTTTTTGGAAGTAGAACCTCTGTCTAAATATTAGCTTTCTGACTCACCATCCAAACAAAGAGATGCAAGAAGATTTATGAACCAATTCTTCACTTTCTTGAAAGAATTCAGTTCTGAGGGACTGTCACGGTATTCCCCCATGAGAAATAAGGACTTTAGGAAAAATATATATCTCTTAATTAGACTTCCCACAATCTATGGATTATAAAACATTAAGCACTAAATATCAACCAAAAAATGCAAATGCAAGACAATATGTAATTCAAGCAGCAATATTAATGTATATATAATATATTCAACATATATATTTGAATATATTGTGCTATTTGAATATACAAATATTTCTGACATATCTATATCAGATTATCTTCAATTTATATTCACCTAGAAAAACAGTAAAAATACAATTGATTCACACCTCAGGAACACTCCCTAACTCAACCTGGTAGGTCTTTCATCTGTTTTGAAATGAAGGTGAAAAATTCTGCTGTCAACATTAATGAAAAAGCTAAAGAAGAGAAAAAGGTAACAGTAACTGACATTTCAGTGGCTGGCGGCCTAACATACCAATTCGTAATCTGTGAGACAGGATGCGTATTGAATACCAATGACAATAGCTGGAAACACTCATCGATGCTCTCTGTCATCTACTAATCAAGGTGACACTGTTGATGCATCAGTATCTAAAACTGATAAAGGCAGGAGAATTGTTGATATTTCCATTTGGAGTTTTATCTTCAAGTAGGTGTGGTTCAATTCATGAGTACTTAAGGCTGGCAACTGGAAGCATCAGAACATAATCTGTTTCCATTTAGAGATCACCAGGCATTTTAGCTGACAGAATGTAGAGCAGTCCCGTGTCCCATCTGAAGCTCCAGATGGACATGCTACCCATAAGTTACTCTGAAAATAGGAGCCCAGAAGCTCTGATATCACGAAGAGCTGAGCCAAGTGAATCAAAGTGAACTATATATAATACTTTCCCTGGGGATGCCTTCAGCAGTAGAGGAAGATGGCAGCTTTGTTACTAGGCTTCGCTAAGATAGAACTGATGTGATACATATATACATAGAAAACCATGCACTTGCGAGCATAAGATGCACTACTGCCATCTTGCAGTGCTGCTCATATAAAGAGTCCTGGAGCAGCTTGCAACTCCTTCAGATGGGACATATTCCAACCATGGGATATAAACCCTAGGACAAAGTGCCTATAAAGTGGCACGGGGCAGAGATCTGGCATACATACCCAGCACATGAAATGCCAAGTGCTGGGGGTGAATCCCTGCCTCCGTGAGACGTGGCTCTTAGGTAGGAGATGGGCTCTAGGAGTTCGCATCACTGCGCCTTAGAGGCAGTCAGTACAGGTGTGGTACTGATTAGGCTCTATGGATCCCAACTTGGTGCTGTGACTCAATTATATCTCACAGAGATCACATATAGAATTTTTCTAATTTCTAATAAGGTGAGTAGATAGGAAATCCTGGCACTGTCCGCTTTTCTCTACTGCAGTCTGGGACATTGCTGTCTCAATACCTTCAGCTCGCCTAATGAAACAGGCCAACGAGTCTATTACTGAACTTGCGGTCAGCTGGTCTGGATTTGAGTCTTCACTTTCACTTCTTTTGGTCAAGCCATTAAACTCCTCTAGGTATCAGTTTCTTTATTTGTAAAGCAAGAGGAATAAGCTCACAGGTTTCTGCGAGGACCCCATGAGATCATGTAAGTGAACAGTTCAGTGAGTTCCTGGCATGTGGAAAATACTCAACAAATTTTGATTGGCTTGTAAGCCAACACAGAGACCCAAGCAAATGCTTGACACATTTACATGACATTTAATAGGTCGTGGTGACTATCTACTTACTAGAGTACTGCTAGTAAGATTCTAGTCAAAGGCTATGTTTATGTTCTACAGACAAATGTATGCAGTTTCTAATATGGCAGCTCCAATGTGGCAAAGCTTGTCCTAGGAATTCCCTGGTGGCGCAGTGGTTGAGAGTCCGCCTGCTGATGCAGGGGACACGGGTTCGTGCCCCGGTTCGGGAAGATCCCACATGCCCCAGAGCGGCTGGGCCCGTGAGCCATGGCCGCTGAGTCTGCGCGTCCGGAGCCTGTGCTCCGCAATGGGAGAGGCCACAGCAGTGAGAGGCCCGCGTACCGCCAAAAAAAAAAAAAAGCTTGTCCTAATGCTGCAGAAGCAATGGTATTATTATGTTTGGGGTCTGGCACGTGGTGTCACCATATTACATTGCAAGATGAATAAATTTTTCATCCCTTGTTTCTTTCCCTTTTGTTGAAAAGATTTCAACCTGTACCATCAGGATTGGACAAACTATGACTAAACGGTATAGGATAGAAATCTGGTAGGTAACCAGTTAATGTCATCAATCCGTATAATTCACAGCAAGACAAAATAAAACAAAAAACACCACTTCAATTCCAGAGAGCATGCATCTGAAGAGAAGGGGGTGTGGATTTTAAAAAACCAGGGTTTTATGTGGTTGGCATAGTTACGGTACACATGGGTAATTAAATTTCTGGTATGAATTACTGTTTACAGGGTACGAAAACAATTGGTTCACGTACAGCACAAAATCCACTTTCAAAGAGCACAGCATTTTACACACAAATTTAGGTGGCTGATCATAATGATACCATTATATTCACTACAGACACATTTCAATGAATGAAGGGCCATTCTTTCCCCAGATGTTCAAACCAACAGAACCTACTGAAAAACGAAGGTTATTTCCTTTGAGTTGTCCCAATCCAGCCAATTTCAAATTGCTGGAAACATGAGAGAAAAGTTTATTCAAACTTCCTTTCTGCATGTTTTTGCAGGGTTATTCTTTTCTTTGAGTACGGTTGTTCTCCTAACAAGTTTTCTCGATAGGCCTCTGCTCAGAGCAAAGAGAAATGTGTCCATCAGACCTAGTTTCCTTTGCTCATGCAGAAGTCCACTGGTCTTCAAAAATCAGTTCCGGATAGGAAGTGTCTAGCATCTTTATGTTTTCCCATTAGGGATTCATGGCATTAGAGTATCTTCTAGAAAGGAAAAACCTAGCAGTGATCAAAAGTGATACAAATTCGGAAGAAAAAGATGAGTAAGCCTCAAAAACGTGCACTGCATTCTCATCAAAAGGCAGACATCTCAGCAGAGTGAACGGCCACCATCCACACTGCGGAGGGATCTTCCTCCCCGTGGAAGATGTGAGTCAGACATGCAGGATGGGCAGAAAAAAAGGCTCAGGATAAAGACTAAATGGTCTCAGTCTAGATTAGGGATTGATGCAGGGTCTAAGGTGTGCCATACTGTCACTTTTGTCCTGGGATGACCAGGAAGCTGCTTGTTTCACGCCTTAAATTACATTCCAGAGAGTTCTAGTTCATCACACTCAATTAAACATGACGATGCGTGGCACAGAGAAGACCCTCCATAAAGATTCTGTCCTTCTTTCTATCCTTACTTCCATCCTTCCCTTCTTTACTTCCAAAACTGAAGGGTCAAGATACTTTTTGTTTATTGGCTCTGCGTGGAAAGGGTACCTGAATGGTACTGGAAACACAATGAAAGCATGGTCTTGAACTAGAAGACAGAAAAGCCTCTTCAAATCTGGCATATAGAAAAAGGAAAATAAAGTTCTGGAAGGTTAGTTGAAATTTTTTGTTTCCTTTTCTTGGCAGGCTCAAAAGCCTTTCCCAGCTATGGGAAAGTCAAAATAGCTATTTCTTGACAAGGCTAAAAGCTTTAAAATGTGCCTTTTTTCTTCTGGTTTCAAGTTCTCTACATTCAGGCTTCTTTCACATCTTATATTTTTTCAACAAAGTACTCCAAAATATGTCTCAACTCTATTGGCAAAAGTACTACACAAACCCGGGCAAAAAAAAAAAAAAAATGTTCTCTGCACAGAGAGGCTCTGAAGATTGCAGCAACAGCAGGCTCTTTTACCTCCATTTTGCTATTCTGATATCTGTTATGGAAGACAAAGGGGTGCTGTTAAGTTCTCAAAACTGGTTAGGAAAATTCCTCTGCTGCTTAGGTAGGTTTCCAGGTGGTGATGGCCATTGTTTTAAGGCCCTCTCCCCACACCCACTGAATAAAAGATGCAGGTGACCTCAAAGCCCCCAGGTATTAGGAACCAGGACATATAAGGTATCATGGGCTCCTTTCTCATGTGTATCAATACCGTCTCCTTTACCAGACTAAAAGTTCTTTGAGTCACTGCCTACTCCACTGTTTCCTTTTTTTTTTTTTTTTTTTTTTTTGCAGTACGCGGGCCTCTGTCTGTTGCGGCCTCTCCCGTTGCGGAGCACAGGCTCCGGACGCGCAGGCTCAGCGGCCATGGCTCACGGGCCCAGCCGCTCCACGGCATGTGGGATCTTCCCCGACCGGGGCACGAACCCGTGTCCCCTGCATCGGCAGGCGGACTCTCAACCACTGCGCCACCAGGGAAGCCCTCACTGTTTCCTTTTTAATGATGGGCTGTACCATCCAGAAGTGCTGTCTACTAGAAAAGAATGTGAACCATATATGTAATTTATAGGGTTCTCATTGTCATATTTTTAAAGGTATAAAGAAATAGGTGAAATTAATTATAATAAATTTCACTTAACACAATACATCCAAAATATTATCAGTTCAATATATTGATATAATCAATATAAATGAATGAGACTACACTTTCCTTTTCTGCATAAAGTTTCTAAAACCAGGCATGTCTTACATTTATAGCACAGCTCAATTCAGACTAGCCACACTTCAAGTACTCCATAGCTCCCTGTATTTAGAGGCTGTATCTAGAGGCTATGACACTGGACAGTACAGATTACTCTTCCTCTTTACTTACTTAGGTAAATCCTACTTAATTACACTTCAATGTTCATTCAAATCCTGGGCTTTAATGTACTCCTGTGTTCAGAGTATATGATGAGTAAGTAGTGGACAATTCACTGAGTGTTTCTGGCTTATGCAGGTACATGTCATAGCTTCATACGAAATAGCTGGCCTTACATTTAGTACTTAATACCAATCCAGCTCTTCACCTGTCCCAGGCACTTGTGTTAAGTGCTTTACAAGACATTGTTTTATTAACCTTCATGACTAACCCGTGAGGTCTGATTGTGCTCATTTTACAGATGAGGAAACTGAGTCTTAGTTAAGTAGCCTGCCCAGAGTCCTACTGCTAGTGAGAAGCGGTGTCAAGCCTCAAGTCCAGGCAGCCTGATCACCAAGTTCCAGTGCATGCTAGCCATCAGCTGTATTGGTGTTCAGATGGCTCAAGGAGAACCCCAAATACCCAATTTCATTGGTTTCTAATTTAACATGATATAAAAACAAAGGTTAAAAGGACTGAAAGCATTAGTAATGACAGTAGCTTAGCAAAGAAAGAAGGTATAGCCCAGGACATCTATAATGTCCATTTCTTTTCCTGACACAGAAAGATATAATCCATATCTCTTGAGCAGACAGTGAAGAATTAATTACATGGGCTTGATTTAACCCACCTGGGTAGTTACAGGAACGTAAGTACATTGGAAGGTGCTTTAGAAATGGGGCTTTAAGGGATGTGAAAAAATGAATGCGTCTACCAGTAGGGAGCAATTAAGTCTATTATCACCAGCAGAACCATTACCATCAAAATAATCATCCCCAAATTAAACCATACGATGGTACCTTGATGCATCAAAATTTTAATTAAATAAGAACATTTTGTTAGACTGTAAATGGGAATTCAGGCAGCTTCATCAATGGCATAATGATACAAGGTAGCTGTTGCCTGATCTCCTGAACCTTTGCTTTCATTTTTTAAATTCTTGTAATTTTCATTGTCCCTTTACCAATCTGCCCCCAACCCTGCCTCCCCACCCGTCACACACACCTCCTTTTCCAATACAGGAACATGTATAGACTAAACAACCACTGTGTAAGTTTCCAAGATTATGGCTGGGGAGGGCACTTAAGACCAACTTCTTTTGCTTTTATACCTTTTCTTAAGACTGGCTTTGCACCATCTGTAATATAAAATTGAATGAACTGATTCGCTTATAGCAGTATCATTTAAAAAACCTTGGATTTGGAAGATGAAAGTTTTTCACCAAAATCATAAAGTCCATTGGTCCGTATTTAAGTCAATGATGATGTAACACCAACAGTTTATACACTGTAATTAAATTCCTTGCTCCTAATACATTTTTATCACGAGTTGTTTCATGGGCTTTCTATTTTTTCATCTAGCATCTGATTTCATAGAGCTTAAAAGTGGAATTTTTCATGAAGTTTTTTCTTTAATTGATGGCCCTCAGCATTAGTGTTCCTAGCCCCCTGGATTGAGTGCCACTACAGATACCCACTGAAAGCAGCACTTTCTGAAAGGTCAGGGTATGATTTTCTAAAGGGCTTCACTCTGATAAGGCATGACTCGGGTTCTTCATTCCCATGGTATGTCCTGACACCGTATCATTGACAACCATGGTACAACCCAGCAAAATGGAGGATTGGCCCAGTGGTACAATTTTGCTGCTCATTTACTCATTCTTCCCTGACTCGTTTGTTCCACGAGCACATCTTTCGCTCCTGCTAGGTATCTGGCACTGGAGACAGACATGTTTCCATTGTTGGAGAAGTCGCTGTGTTGTAGGAAACTGATGTACAAAAAAAGAGTCAGTATCACACCAGCAAGGAAATCCTAGAATCAGAGTTGATGACCGCCATTCATTGGACAAAGCACACCCTACTCTATTTCTCCACGTCTTGCCTAATAGGAGCTCCTTTATCGCGGGTCAGGGCATGAAGCTACAGCTCTAGACACATGCAAGGATACATCTGATCACCTGCTCTTGAAAAATCAGTGCCAAAAAAAAATCCATGAAGTACTCATGCACGTCCAGCCCTGCCACCAGCTCTCTTTCACCCGACGTTGTGCCATCTGTCTAACCTGTTAGGAGCTCCATTCCTTATTTCTATGTTTAGTTTAATTGTTATAGGACAACCCTAAGTGAGCAGTTCTGAACCCTGGCTGCACACTAGATTAACCTGGGGAGCTTAAAAGTAGACCCATGCCAGGACCTCTCCCCTGAAATTATGCTTCAAGTGGTCCACGGTGTGGTCTCGGCACCTGCATTTGCCTTTTCTTTCCGTTTTATTGAGCTATAATTGACATACAGCACCGTGAAAGTTTAAGGTATACAGTGTAATGACTTGACTTACATATATTGTGAGATGCTTACCACGGTAAGTTCAGTTTCTGACGCTCCCTCGGTGACTCTAGAAAACAGCCAGGGTTCTAAGACACACTGCTCTACTCAGAGATCGTGAAACCTGAGGAGCCAGACTTGGATGAAATCACACACTTCCCTCGGCATCTCTGCACAACCTTGCGTCGGAAAGAGTTAGTGAGCAGAATATCTGGGGGAGAGGCAGAGGAGAGGCCAGGGGAAAGAGGCTCTGTTTGTCAAATACTAACATAAGGCGACCCTCACAGTGCGGGGGAGAGAAACCTCAAACCAAAGAAAGAAAACGTGGACTATTGAGAAGTTTTAAAATAAATGACTGCATGAGAGCTGGGAATGGTTTTCTGCCCGAAGGTTAAGGGGCAGGTCAGCAGTAACCTAACTGGTGGAGGTCTGATCAGTAGGTTTGGGGCCTGCTTGTTATATTTCTGTGCTTCCACCGTGGGCCATAGGACAAGTTGATAAACAGTCATCCTGAGTCAGAATCTGGAGTTGTGCAGCCCAAGTTTCTTCTGCAACAAAGACCAAGCTGGGGAAGGTCACATTCATCAACCTCAAAGAAAATTCTGGCTTCCTGTGCATCACGATGAATTTGTTAACTATAAAATTATCTAAAATTTTAAAGACCAATTTCTATCTCCCCTCTGTGGGGTCACTGGAGGTAGAAAGAAGGAGCTGCAGTGAATTCCCTGGTGGTCCTGTGGTTAGAACTCTGAGCTTCCACTGCAAAGGGCACAGGTTCGATCCCTGGTCAGGGAACTAAGATCCCGCAAGCCTCAAGGTGTAAAAAAAAGAAAGAAAGAAAGAAAGAAGGAGCTGTCTAGGTGAACATTGGTGCACACCAGGCATGCCTGGAGCCAAAGCCAATAATGAGAATTCAAAGAAGACACGATGATCTACGTAAGTTGGGTGATGAATTTAGTACCGTCTGAAGAAGGCCTTGGAAGCACTTCCTTCCGACATTTATCCTCTAAAGACACGAAGGGTGTTTTGATTTGGAGTTTTTCCATTTGAGGGTGGGAAATGATGCCATGTAGTAGGAAAAGTTCCAGGCTCTTTCAGAATAACCATGTGTCCAGGCAGGTCATCCAACCTCTCCAACATAATTCCTTCAACCAGAAGATGGAGAAAATGGCATCAAAGGGCTTCAGAGTTCCTTCCAGCTATAAAAGACTAAAAATTGACTGAAATTGGATTTTGCAGGAGTTTGGGGGGTCACTGCTGGCTCCTGTGTCTGTGTGGTGCAGTGTGCCGGCGTCTGTTGCGTGTGGTGTTTTTACTAACAGGCAGAAATTAGACAGCCGTTAAGATTTTAAGGCTGACTTGAAAATATACATGTTTGCCCTTATACAAGCAAACTGCATCATAGAAACAGTCATTAAAAGAAGAACTCAGCTTCGTACAAGAGGACTGTTCTGGGGCTGTGAAGGAGATATTGTGGCATGGTTATTTTGGAGGAGATGAGGCCAAAGAATTAGCAACACTTGTGAAGCCTGGTGGCCTGTGCCCTTGATGGGATTTTAATTCTAGGAGATATTAGAGAGCAAAAAGGTGTAATTTCACAGCAGTTTACCAATATTTTGCAAGTTTCCATACACCTACAGGGAAAACTTTGGGGTGTTTTACTCTAGTTTTAGTGTAATGTGAAAGATTAAAACAGAAGAAAAAAAAAAGACGAGATGACAGAAGAATAGGTTTTGACCCATTTCAAAGCCCATAGCATCTTAATGATCCCTCACAGAATCTCTAATTACTTCTGTGGGGAAAAGAGTGATAATTCTAACAATAACGAACAAATATAAGTGTTAATCTGTGCCTAATTGCTTTCCTTATTTCCTCACTCAATCCTCACAACTATATGAGATTGGCATCATTATTATCCCATTTTACAGATGAGAACACAAAGGCCCAAGTCTCAGGGTTGGTAAGAGGAGAAACAAGGAAACACCTACCCATGGGCCTTCAAGTTTTTGACCTCTATTTACTCCTCATTCCATAGCTTGTTCACTTCTTCTGTTTCTTCTTTTTAAAATATCCCCCCCCCCCCCCACCAATTATCTTTCAAATCTGTCCCTATCTGGCTCTGCAGCACCTGATCTACTTTGGCTCCTCACTGTTCTCACATGAGGTTGATGGCAAGTCTTTGGTGACCTGTAGGCTTAACAATCTTGTAGTCAAATGCTTATCAGTGCAATTCAACTGTTAAATGGAATTTATATGTTAAGGAGATGAGAGAAGAGGGATTTGAGAAGTCTTCCAAGACTTCCGAGGTCTAGCTACTTAAAAGAAAAGTAAGATAATGGATAAACAACAAGATCCTATTGTATCGATACAGCACAGAGAGCTATATTCTATATCCTATAAGACCATAATAGAAAAGGAAATGAAAAAGAATATATATATATATGTATCTCAAACTGAATCACTTTTTTTGCACACCAGAGACTAACACACATTGTACATCAACTATACTTCCAATTAAAAAAAAAAAGGGAGAGAAGTTAAGAGAAAGCGAGGGAGAGAGGCCAGAGAAAGAAGGAGGAGCATGACTCGAACTCAGCCATAGCACTGGGGCACACCTCTGCTACGTGAGCAGCTCAGCTACACTGCACACATTTCCTGCTTCTAGAGCCTTCTCTGCTTCCTCCAGTCTCCCAGCCCATGACCAGCTAATAGGGATCAGCTGGTAGAAAAGAGTGACGTGACTGCATCCCTCTGGATGGATTGATAGCTCTAACTTCCCTACAGAACAGATCTCTCAGAAGGAGGAAGAAAACGTGTTTACAAAAGCAATGAACTCAGCTGTGAAATCCCTTAGTACAACTTGCCAAGCAAAACCAGATTAACTCTCCCGATACAGGCCACTATAAAATACAGAGTTTATTTAGAGTAGGGCTATTCTTTGCAGCCTGGTTTAATCCAGTAATGCTACCTGAACACGGGGTTACCCCAGGCCACACCGTAGAGTAGACCATTGCATCCTCTCCTACCTTTGGTCTACTGTTAGCAGAGACGGAGTCAAAGGCCTGGCATTTCCACCACCTAGTGACGGTGGCAGGAAGGCTTTAGTTCCAGAATCACTGTCAACGACATCAACCACCGCAACATGCATAACACCTTCATACAAACCACGTGCTTGCTTCAGCAAGGATGTCTTCCAGGCAAGGGCACCAACCCCACTTCCCCCTTCCAGCCCAATATTGCCCATACGGCCCTCCTATAAGGGAAATGACTGGGGAAGCAGATATTTCAAGCCTGGAAGACAGTGTTCAACCTTATGGCATGTCAGCGTTTGTCAGTGGCAGAAATGGGTCAGTACTTGACTTTTACGGATCCTTACTCTTTCTTCTCCTTTGACTTCTTTCCCTACTTTGAACTAAAATGAAGATCCGTATGTTCTCTAATTTGAACCGTCGTGACAAAGATTGCTCTTGAGGGATCAAGAGATTTGACTTGACTTATAGGAGGGAGAACATCGTAGTTGTAAAGGGTACTGTCTTCGGAGACAAAGAAAACTAGGTTATAGCCTTGCCTTCTGCCTCTTGGTAGCTGTGTGACCTCAGGCAAGTTACTGAACACTCTCTGGCTGCAGATTTCTGATACACAGTATAACAGGGATCAAAATGTTTCCCTATCATAACATTGCCTGGCTGCGGTGAGGACTGGTGAGATAAAGTACATAAAGCATTCAATAAATGTTATCATGATTATAACCTAATTGAATCAAAATGAAAGGATGAGAGCAAATCTAGAGGAAAACTGCATCCCTTCCACGGTTCATAATGGATATTTGTCTGCAAATAGTTTTCTAATTTCAGTAAAAACCTAGTTTGCTTGCTCTCAGTTAATTCGATACCTTTTAGTAGTCCATATTTCCATAATGAGTTGGACTTCAACCACCTCTTCTAGAGTAACAATGCCAGACTCTTCATAATTGTCCTTTCACCTTAACTAACCATCAGACATAGATACTATGTTCCCTGTTTTACAGAGAAGGCATTTCAGAAGACGCTGTGGGATAGGCCCAAATTTGAGCCAAGAGTCAGGATTTGAACGCAGGTCTTCTGCATCTCACCACCGCTTGCCTCAGGTTCTCTGAACATCAGAAAACTCACGACAGTAAGAGCTAGCCTTCACTGAGCCGTGTATATGGCAGACACTGTTTCTAATCAATCAGACCTGCTAAACTTATAATCCTCATAAAACCCCTATGGATTTCTACCATTCCCATTTTATAGATGAGAAAACCAAGGCAACAAGGAAATTAAGGGAACTTGCCCAAAGTGACACAACTAGTAGGCAGAAAGCTGTCAGAAACCAAACCGTTTCTCTCTGAGGAAACGGACGCCATAGAGAAGACACAGATTATGATACTTTCCGTCAGAAGGGAGGCAGCCGGGAGCAGCTCTACTCTGAATGCTTGTTCACACAGACTTTTAACTTTTCTCCTCTGTATTTCATACCCCAAATGAAGTTTTAGCCCCTTTCTGCATAGTTAAATATGGCAGTGTGTGTGTAGCAGCCTTTGCAGCGGACCTCCATCCTATAAAGTAGCAAGAGGTAAACTCGACCATACTAGAGGGTGAGGAAATAAAACCGAAGACCAGAAGCCTTCCCCACTGTCACTCGGTGAGGATCTTTGGCGGCACTCTTCATTCAATTCTGGGCTCCATATTCCCCAGAAGGACCACATGGAGTCCCTCTGGGGCCTTTTCTGTCCATCAGGCAAACTCAGCTCCAGAGTGACAGGCTGAAAAGTCACTGGGAAGATAATTCCTTCATTTGATGGTAACCACACCTACTTGTGATGACCCAGAATCTCACATAAGTTGAATTATATTGCTTTAGAAGCACTCCCAAATCCTTCGATCATGAAAGGTGACAGATACCTGCCTCTTGGATGTTTTGCATCTGCTACCTTCAATCAGGATTTACAGCTTACTGCCAAAGGGGAGAGGAAGCCTTTTTGAGTCCAGTCTTGCCAACAGACACAGACAAGCGGTCACCTTCCCAGGAACGCCCAGCCTCACATCGAGCTTGGGGCATCACAAAGCAATCTGAAAGGATTAGGCTTCATCCGTAGGCTTGAGTGTGGAGCCTGTGCTATCCATCCAGGCCAGACTTGGGGTCACTGACACAAAAGTTAAGATTTCAGATTCACACTGCCTGGATCAGCTCCCCAGCTACAACAAAAGCTAGCATGTGTCTGGGCTTCCCTAAGAACTCCAGGTGGCTTGAAAGATGTAGAGGAGGGAGAGAAGGAAGGTAATATTTTAGGTCCAACCCCAAATCAACACAAAATCATTAAAACGCATTGTCTCATTCTCCAATTTGTACCTAAATATTTTGAAAAAAAGTGACCTTCCTTATGTTAATCCTGTCATCAGGACCTACTTGGATCCAAATTTTAACTTGAGTATTTTCTCCTAAACTTATTGTTCTCTTTAATTAGATTTGAGTTGATCAGAACTAATAGCATTCTTCATAGTTGTTTCTTCCCCTGCTGAGGGAATAGAGCATCATTAAAATTATACTGACACCCCAATGCCAAGAAAGAAAAGTGGAAACTGAGTTACTTGCCTTTCCCAGTAATACAAATATATCCAATCTAAAATCACAATTAGTTAGTATGGGAAAGAAACTAACTCTATAGAAAGAAATCGATCCATTTTGTTCATAATCTAAACTCCTGCCATGAAAAGTGTGGGCCTATGGACTTGCAGGGGTTACATCACTTGGGAGGTGGTTAGAAATGTGGAGTCTTAGGTCCCGATGGAGGTGATGTTTAACAAAATACTGCTGTAGTGGGGGGAGCCTTGGGGGCGGTGGTGGTAATGAACATACACTTTGATCTCTACAAGTTAATTTTGTCAATGGAATATTAAGCATGCCTGTTAACTGCGTGGAACTGTTTTCTAGTTAAATGCTTACTAATTAACTGCATGATTCTCCTCATAGTAACAGGTTAGGCCAAATCATGACTTTATCACTGATGAATGAAAACATCCTCTCACAGCACGAGATACTTATTATCTGCCTCAGTGTTGGGCTGTGTCATCCAGGATTGGCAGCAAAGGACTGTAAGTGAAGCATAGATCACAGAATTCGCATCCTGAAGCAGGGGTCAGCAAAGTTCCCTGTAAGTGGCATAGAGTAAATATTTTAAGCTTTGTGGACCAAATGGTCTCTTTTCCAACTCCTCAGCTCTGCCAGTGGAGTGCGAAAGCAGCCATAGACAAAAATGCAGATGAATGAGAGTGGCCATGCTCCAATAAAACTTTATGGCACTGAAATTGAAATTTCATATAATTTTCACGTCATGAAATATTCTTTTTCTTTCTGATATCTCTTTCAAACGCTTTAAGAATGTGAAAATCATTCTAGGTTTGGAGGTCGTACAGAATTAGGCAGTGGGTTGGCTGACCCCATACTAAAATTGTAGGCTATACTATCGCACAAAGGAGGTACTGGCACAAGGTTGAGGGACAGGATGATCGACAGCTCCTTCAGCCATTCTGAATAATATGGAGAGCAACTCAGTAGGATATATCTGTTTTGTCAAAAGGAATGAAATATTTATTTGTTATAACTCTAGCCTGACAAAGAACATTCGTTCATGTATCGATATTAATTGTCTGATGATTTACACTAATTTAATTACAGAGTGTTGCTATCGGTTGAATTATGCCCCCCCCCCCCCCCCCCCCCCCCCCCCCCCCCCCCCCCCCCCCCAACCCCACCCCCCCCCCCCCGACCGCCAAAAGATATGTGAGAGTCCTAACCCCCCAGGACCTCAGGACTGTGACCTTATTTGGAAGCACGGTCTTTACAGATGTAACCAAGTTAAGATGAGGTCATTAGGGTTGGTCCTAATTCACTGTGACTGGTGTCCTTATAAAAAGGGGAAAGTTGAATACAGACACGCGCACAGGAAGAACGCCACGTGAAGATGAAGACAGAAAAGTGGGGTGATGTGGCAGAAGCCAAAGGACGGGCAGCAAACCATCAGAAACCAGGAGTGAGGGCTTCCCTGGTGGCGCAGTGGTTGAGAGTCCGCCTGCCGTTGCAGGGGACGCGGGTTCGTGCCCCGGTCCGCGGGGATCCTGCATGCCGTGGAGCAGCTGGGCCCGTGAGCCATAGCCGCTGAGCCTGCGCGGTCCGGAGCCTGTGCTCCGCAATGGGAGAGGCCACAACAGTGAGCGGCCCGCATACCGCGAAAAAAAAAAAAAAAGAAACCAGGAGAGAGATGTGGAACAGATTTCCCCCCCAACCTCATAAGGAACCAACCCTGCTGCCCATCTTGATCTAGAACTTCTAGCCTCCAGAACTGTGACACAATACTGTTCTGTTGTTTAAGACACCCGTTTGTAATACTTTGTTAAGGCAGCCCTAGGAAACTGACACAAATGTCCTTATGCCTTTTAGACTCAGGATATAAGGGGTCTCTGTATGTATCCTTCTTTCCCCTCATTTGCCAAAATAACAGCCGCTGGTAGAAAGGACAATGCTAACAAATGTTGCTACCGGTTTGCTCTGTTAGGGAGAGCATATCTAAAGTCTGGCTTTTTTATTTGTTATGTTAAAAAAACAACATCAGTGAGATCACGTCAGTAGCTGGAAAGGCACACATGCTACCTACAGATGCCTTGCCAATAGAGAGTGGCAGCTTGATCAACACACGCTAAATGTAAAATTGAAATTAAATTGTGCCAAATGTATAAAACTGAAGACTTCTGGATTTGGGGTGAACTGGAAGGAAAAAGAACAAAAATTCTGTGGTTAATTAACTTCCGGCCCTTGTCATATGTCTCCGTCTGTATTAATAATTATGTGAATCTTATTAAATGCGGTGGACAGAAAAGAAGTCACTTGAAGATTAAACTCCTATAACCATGAAAACTAGCAGTTGTGGTAAATGTTTAACATTTACCAGAGGGGGGTGAGCCTGATGTGTTGGGTTTGCCAATTTCTATGGTGTAACTATCCCCACCATGGCTGATTTCAAGCTACTAGCAGTATTTCACTGAACACTTAGTAGGGAAGAGATGTCCACATCACTTACCACCAGCTGGTGTGAGCCAGCCCCTGCATATATCTGGTTATAGCAATAATAACTTCCACCAACTCCCAACATCAGCTATATCTAAGAATGAAACTGTGGATGCAAAGGTGGAGACTCTCACTGCCTCAAAGCTGTCTCCCAACAACCTAGAGAATCAATGCACATAGATCTGGGGGAGCTAGCCTTTAGAAGCTCTCCTAAAAAGTATTATTTTGATGCCTGGTTAGCTCTTCTTTCCTGCGAAAAGCCTGCTAGCCTGCTAAACCACTGGGAAAAGAAGTGCTTCAAATGTCAGCCACCCCTCCAGCACACGCACCCTAACAGAGACACAATCCACATGATAAAGGACAAGACAGTTAGTTCTGCTATAAAGTTTCTAAAAATCATTGTGCAATGTAAAACGGTGCAATGAAAACCACGGGCTGGTGAGAAAAATGGATGCTCAAAAATTCAGCAGTGAAACATTTTGAAGAAGTCACCTAATAAAAATGGTAGCAAAGTTTTACACATGTTAAATGATGCAGAAATACCTAAATGCTACAATAAATAGAACACTTTATCTTGAAACTGCCTGTGAGTTTTGCTTGTGGAAGTGAGCTTTGAAGGGCTGAAGCTTGTGAGTTATTGTGAAGTGGTGGAACGATGGTTAGCTGAAACTGGAGAGGGAAGTTGGAAGCCCAGATGTGGGTGGTGTCACTCAGAACACGTGGGGAACTGAGGCTAGCTGGCAGAGGTCTGAGGTGTGTGCATGTCTGTGATTTGGGCGTTCCTACACAGCTCCTTTCAGTTGGGTATGGTTTTCCTTATTCATCTAGTGCTTACCACGGACAAAATCATGCATAAGAAAACAAGAAATGCTCACATTTTCCCCTAATGTATCAATTGTATTCAGAAATCTTAGTCATTGATTTCTACCTTCTTATTTTTTTATTTTATCTTTTATTTTTTGGCTATACCATGATGCATGCAGGATCTTAACCCCCAACCAGGGGTCGGGCCCCGTGCCCCCTGCATTGGGAGCAAGGAGTTTTAACCTCTGGACTGTCAGGAAAGACCAGACTTTGTTTTTTGACCCTCTACAGGTCCTTTCTACTGTTTCCACTCTACAACTTTCTACTAGGATAGAAAATACAATGAGATATACAGAAAAATCCAAATTTAGAAGCTCTAGGAAGTGTTTTTCATATCGGTTAGTCATTAGGCTCTATCTCTTCTGCCCTTTTTCTTCACTCCTTAGTGACCTCCTGCTCTAGATTTAGCACCTGGGATCCTTACATTTTTGTATTCTCTTCTGCATAAAACTCTGCTTCCATGAAAGAGTGAGCTAAACTGATTCTTACTAAAGTTAAAGGACTAGGAACAATTTCACAGAGATCAAAGCTTCAAGGTAAAAGAATCTGGCAGGTAATTTTGGATATTGGGCATTATCAAATTGATGGGGGAGCTATTGGACGTAAAGTGTTCTTCTGAACACTTCATAAACAGTCCTCAGGGGTCCCATTTATTCTGGCTGTGTGAGGAGGAGATGCACGTCTGCATCTCAGCTTCTCCTCAACCTGGTTGTTTGGAAGAGGCATTCAACGCCCACTCCATCGCCCCCAGACATCCTTCACAAGGTTGTTACGAGGAACAAATGCAAGAACATGGTTTCTGGCCTCATGTTTATCATGTGAAAGGGAAGCAGCACACATGATGGCTAAGGGTGCCAGCTCTACGATCAAACTGCCTGGGTGAAAACCTGGACCCCACCACTTCCTCTGTGTTGGAACTTGGGTATGTCCCTTAGGCTCTCTGAGGTTCAGTTTCTTCAGCCATACAATGGAGATAACGATGGGAACTCTGCTCAATATTATGGAACCACCTAATTGGGCAAAAAATTTGAAAAAGAATAGATACATGTATATGGATAACTGAATCACTTTGCTGTAAACCCGAAACTCACACAACATTGTTAGTCTACTATACTCCAATATAAAATAAAAAGTTAAAAGAAAAGAAAAGAAAATGAAATACATATCGAAATGCTCAGCACAATGTCTAGACAGAGCCAGTGTTCAATATATGTTATTAATAACAAGAAATTCTATATGAGCTAGCTCTATGGACACCCTCTGGACACATAATACGAATGTTAGCCGTTTAACTGCGTACAACGCATTATACCTATAAGCTGCCCAAGTATGTGCTGAACGCGATGGTTTACTTGTTTCAAAAGACACTTAGGGCTTCCCTGGCGGCGCAGTGGTTGGGAGTCCGCCTGCCAATGCAGGGGACGCGGGTTCGCGCCCCGGTCCGGGAAGATCCCACATGCCGCGGAGCGGCTGGGCCCATGAGCCATGGCCGCTGAGCCTGTGTGTCCGGAGCCTGTGCTCCGCAACGGGAGAGGCCACAGCAGTGAGAGGCCCGCGTAACGCAAAAAAAAAAAAAAAAAAAAAGACACTTAAATCTATTCCATAGAATGTGGCTTAGCTTTGTGGTTTGCTGAACAAAGCACAGGCTCCTGGTTCCCAAGAGCCTAGCAGTACAAAACTGCCAGATGGATGACCCACGTTGGGATATGGCTTGTGCGCTGGGCAGAACTGAGCTGCACGTAAAGCCAGGTTACTTGTGTCGAGATTCAAGCCAAGACCTTGCCGTCCTCAGCTCTCCAGCCCAGACACCAGAACTAATTTACGTGCCAGGTGAATAAATGTGACTTCAATCTTCCGAAGGTTCAGAATGAGTCTAGGTTTTCCTTTAGACAGTAGTCTTTCTATAGACATAGAACTGCTCGGCTAATTTTGAAATTGCTTTTCTATTCTGGTGACTTTTGGCAGTTTGGTCTTTAAGCTTTTAAGTATTTTGCTTTTGAAATGGCTACATGTACAGTGTGACCAAATGATGAGGCACTGCAAAACTCTGATCCTGAAGCTGGAGTCTAGACAATTCCTTCTCTCTCCACAGCTGACCAAACCATCCTCATGGTCTTTCCTCGAACAGTATCACCTGGTAATGCAATGCTAGCATTTGTTCAGAATAATTTTTCTTCTCCTTTGGACCAACACCAAAATCTTCAAATGTAAAATATCTACCACCTCAGAAATAAAGATTTTAAACAAATTTGGATTTTCTTTCTCATTTAGCTGAGGCTACTGAGCTTTGTACTTGGAAATTATAATTCGAGTGATTTAAAGTTTCTAACATGTATATGTTCTCCAATTATTATTACTATTTTTTTTTTTTTGCGGTACGCAGGCCTCTCACTGTTGTGGCCTCTCCCGTTGCAGAGCACAGGCTCCAGATGCGCAGGCTCAGTGGCCATGGTTCACGGGCCCAGCCGCTCTGCGGCATGTGGGATCTTCCCGGACCGGGGCACGAACCGGTGTCCCCTGCGTCAGCAGGCGGACTCTCAACCACTGCGCCACCAGGGAAGCCCTGTTCTCCAATTATTTGAATGCAACCTCCTTGGGGCAGAGACTGTTTTGTCCATTCCTCCATTTCCAACACCTAAAACAGTGTCTAGAACCCTGCAGGTGCTTCTGTTAGTTTCCTATTTCTATGCAATGAATTACTGCAAACTTAGTGACTCCAAACAACAAACACTTAGCATCTCCCAGTTTCTGTGGGTCAAGAGTCCAGATACAGCTTGACCAGGTCCTCTGCTTGGGTCCCACAAGGCTACAATAAAGGTGTCAGTCAGTGCTGAGGTCTCACCTAAGGCTCTACTAGAAAAGGATCTGATTTTGTTGACAGAATTCAGATTCTTATGGCTGTGATACTGGAAGCTGTGGTTTCTTACCAGCTGTTGGCTGGAAGCTTCCTTGGGTCTAGGAGGCTGCCCTCGGCCCCTTGCCATGTTGGCTCCCACAGAGGCAGCCCAGTTCTTCAAAGGCAGCAAGGAGAGAGAGAGAGACTCCAGCAAGATGGGTGCTGCGATGTTACGAAATCACATACGTGTCATCTTGTACATCTTTCACCCCATTAGAAGCAAGTCACAGCCCAGCCACACTCCAGGGGCGAGTATGACACAGTGTGTGAACACCAGGCGATGGGAGTCGTGGGGACACCCTAAGAGTCTGTCTGTCACATTATTATTTTTTTTTTTTGGTCATGTAGTTTGCGGGATCTTAGTCCCCAACCAGGGATCAAATCCGCGCCTCGGCAGTGAAAGCACAGGGTCCTAATCACTGTACTGCCAGGAATTCCCTGTCCATCACAATTCTTAATACGTTGATCCAATAAATGAACGCAGAGCCACTGTCTCTAGTGAGCACCTCGCTAGGATGATCATATAAGTTTACATTTGAGTCCTTTATTCTATAAAACCGCAGATTTTCAATTCCTTCTTTAGTTAAAACACACATCTCTGAGTAAAGATAATTTGTTAAAAGCCATCTCAGGCTTATTAGAAAACGTTTGGGGAGAGATCGTAAATGTAGCACAGAACCATACCGTTATCTTTTTTGGTGAAGAAAGCGCTTCCACAAGCTCAAAGGGATGAAGTGCCGCG
The DNA here is from genome assembly GCF_008692025.1 of Phocoena sinus. Lineage (NCBI taxonomy): Eukaryota > Metazoa > Chordata > Mammalia > Artiodactyla > Phocoenidae > Phocoena > Phocoena sinus. Next base: position 16,935,131 of record NC_045779.1, on the reverse strand, counting down.
GCCGTAGAGGAAAAAGCACTGAATGGGTGTTTCCTCTTTCAGGCTGTTCTCCAGATTTTCCGAGCACACAGATAATTGGAGAAGTTCTCCCTCAGAGGTATCCAGCTCCACATGCTTTGAAGGAGCGGACCAGTACAGAAAGCAAAGCATGCACCGGGCAGAATAAAGATACTTGGGAATGAGTATGCATTTGTAAAATAGTTCATGTTGAAATATTTACCAACACAAACATCAAAGAAACTGGATTGATTTATATACATTAAAGTGGAGTGGGCAGAAAAAGGAGGAGGCATGTTTTTTAGTTCTGTATCTACTAAGTGATTTATAGGATAAGCTCCCGACCGGCTTAACTACTCTCTCTAATGAACGTAGTCTTATGAACTGATGAAAAATCCCTGAAGCATCTGGCCAGCTGTGAAAGGAAGGGGTGATCGTGAGGGGACCAAGGGATCAGTGGTTAGAGAGGACACATTATGCAAATGGTAGCGTGTCTCTGGGGCCAGCCTGAGTGGGTGTGACCTTCACACCGGAGGCTCTGGGTTCCTGACTTCTCAACTATCAAACAGGGAGAGAAACGACCTACCTCTGGTGGTGGTTGTGAGAATTAGTTACACGTAATGCATTTAGAATATAGCCAGGAAGATAAACGCTAGCTCTAAGATTTAGTGTTATTTGTTAGAAAAAACAGATTTAAACTTATCCAACTGATAATATGCATACTCTTTATAGAAACATGAAACAGGGGGAAAAAAACTGAAATTCATTCTGAATCTTAGAAGAAACCATCGTTACGAAGAGCCATTTTCCTTTATTTTTCCTTTTATTTTTTTTTCCAAACCAACAATGAAATGCAGGCGCCATGCTGTGAAATGTACGAATGGGTAATCTCTGTCATCTGGTCCAAGCTTCCTGAATGCTGGAAGCCTCACTCCTTGCAACTTGTTCACAAGGTCATGACACGCCTCTTCCCCTAACAACTTATCAACCTACCTTCCATTTGTAAAACTTTTTTTGGTTTTTCGTTGTCCCCTGAGACGTGTCAAAACGGCATGCATTCTAAAGTCCTCTATCAGGACACACCAGTAACTGTACTTCCCAGTCTTCACTTTCCTGCCTCTTCTGTCTCCACCCTCCCTGTTTCAGTAAATGATGGCTCAGTTCTCCTCCCCAACCCTTCCTCGGCGTCTGCTTCCTAAGGCCCACAGATGGCTTCCACCGCTCACGTCCTGTCCTCCTCAAAGCTGGAGGTGAGTCTGTGTGCACTCCTGGAGCCATGTCCAACTTCAGAGGGTAAAGGACAAGAAACGCCCCTGAACTGTGATGGGTATCTCTATGATCTAAGTCGGTAGAAGGAATGTATTTCTTTCCTCCAGCTTTGGGGATAACTGTTTCACTCGATCAGTAAAGCCGGAGAAAGTTAACCTCAACGCCGATTGACTCAGGCAGACTGGAAGAGAACTCCTAACAGAAATGCTGCAATGAGACAGCATCATGAACAACAAGCCAGTCCATGAAGACACACCCAAAACACCATTTACAAACCTCCAGTTTCCTTCTTCTTACACCATTCCGACTTTTGTAAAACCAGAATGCCGAGCCCACACCCTTGTTTTATAGATGGGGAAATTCAAGTGCAGGGAGATTCAGTGTCTCACACAAGCCCACAATGATGAGTTTAGGAAGAACTGGAACAGATCCCAGGTACAGAAGTGCTGGGACCTGGGCTCTGAGAGCCATGCCACGGGACTCTCCCATAGGTTCCTCTGACTCCGAGTAAGATGCACTGAGCGCTTCAACAGATAGGGGTCCGAGAGGCACCCCCTCAGATCAGATTCTGCTGCATGCAAATTACATGTGACTTAACATTCCGATATGGAACAGAACAATTAAACATTAGGGTTCTCTTATCAGATTCTTATAGAGTCCTTGTGGCATTAACTGTAGACCAACTTCTAAAGAAAACTGCATATCCTACTGTACAGCACAGGAAACTATATTCAATACCCTGTGATAAACCACAGTGGAAAAGAATATGAAAAGGAATATATATATATATATACATACATCTGTATATATATAGCCGAATCACTTTGCTGTACGGCAGAAATTAACACATTATAAATCAACTATAGTTCAATAAAATTTTAAAAATAAAGAAAACTGCACACTAGGATTTAATCATCTAGATTATTCATGTCCCTCTTCATTAGATTCCTATGTATTTTTTTAAAATTTGCCTGAGTATTCTGTTTAATAAATTAATCATTTTTTGAGGCTTGACACGAGGAAATGACTTTCATCCCCATTTCACTTTGCCTGCGTGGGAAGATGTTTATTCAATCACTTGTCATCAAGGTAATATTTACTCTTAGACTTTCTAGCAGGTCGTGATTACTCTCACACTGCTTCAACTGTTATGTATGCTGGTAGGTTATGTTAGTAACATGTCTGAATGTCTCCTAATACTGGAAGGTCAAGAAGTTCTCCAACTGGCCTCTATATTCTTGGATAATAATGAAAGACTGTCTGGATATGATGCATAAGACTAGTTACAGAGGTGGTGGGGTTTTCTCCTTTTGAAATCATTTATAAAGCATTTGAAAAAGGTTTATAATCTGTTGAAGCCGGGCAAACATTTTTATTCCTGTTTTGCAGAACAAAACAAAACCCTAAGAGAAGTCTAAGTCGTGTTCTCATTCCTTTGTGCATCATCCCACGAAGATCAGAAGGATATCCTATTCATCAGTTTATTCTTAACACTCAGATAGTGCTTGGCACACTGTGGCTATTCATTAACTATGCACTAATAGAGAAAACAATTTATTCAAAGAGATTAGAGATAATACAAATTACTGTCTTAAAAGACAGACTTGGGCTTCCCTGGTGGCGCAGTGGTTGAGAGTCTGCCTGCCGATGCAGGGAACGTGGGTTCGTGCCCCGGTCAGGGAAGATCCCACATGCCGCGGAGCGGCTGGGCCCGTGAGCTATGGCCGCTGAGCCTGCGCGTCCGGAGCCTGTGCTCCGCAACGGGAGAGGCCGCAACAGCGAGAGGCCCGCGTACCGCAAAACAAAACAAAACAAGACAGACTTCCCTGGAAGTAATCAAACATAGCAAATGAAACAACAAAAAAGCAGGAAACACTGCCTGCGTATATGCCTGGATTTACATGAACACGCTCATCAGATGTATGAATACAGTCTCCAACATTGAACCAACTTTTCAACAAACTTGCAAAGTGAATTTCAAAAAGTGGTTAGAGTAAGCTACAGATTTCAATAGATCTTTATTTGATTTTGTACTTAATTGAAGATTTTAGTCTAAATTTTATCAAAACTGTGGTATTTCTATTTTATTTTTTTTTTAAAACTCTAATTTAAATGAGTGAAGGAAAATATCTGAGTCAAGTAAAGTTGTTATTATGGTATAACAAGACAAAAAAGAAAAAAAAAACTTTCTGGGAAATGGCAGAAAGAGCCATTAGCCGAACTGATGATCCACCATACCATCTTTCTAGTTTTTAGAATAGAAAGAGCTGGAAGCTGGGATGTGGACTGCGTGATGTGACCATGCTGGGGATGTCGACTGGCCATGTCCTCCAGGTACACCAGCAGATGGCAGAAGCTCCTTGGTATGCATGAGAGGTTGTTACTGACAGGCTGGGTTTAAATCATTTGGAGCAAATAAAAAACTCAGATCAGAAAGAGTTAAGAGATGTAATTTCACTGGGATTCTTTTGAAAAATACATCTACATAAATTTGCAGTCTTATATCTCACATCAACATAAAAGGGAGACCCATATGTACAGAATCACTCATATTCATCATAATAATCTTTTTTTATTCTAGAAGATTCACAAGTGAGATGGTTAGATTTTTCAGAAAAACAAAAGCCTCAGACAGACTCAAGTCCAGATACCGTGGGAATAGGGAGGAATGGGGAGTTGTTGTGTAATGGGGATAGAGTTTCAGTTTTGCAAGACCAAAGAGAGCTCTGGAGAGTGGTTGTATAATTGGAACGTACTAAACATTACTGCAATATATACACTTAAAAACAGTTAAAACAACAAGGTCCTACTGTACACATTCAGCATCTTGTAATAACCTATCATGGAAAAGAATCTGAAAAAGAATACATATATTTATGTATAGTTGTGTCACTTTGCTGTACACCTGAAACTAACCCAACATTGTAAATCAACTATACTTCAATTAAAAAAAAAATGGTTAAGATAGTAAATTTTATGTTATGTGTATTTTACCACAATTAAAATGAAAAAATCCGGATATTCACTTCTGCATCTAAGGGCCTAACACATAATGCACTGAATTAATATATCTAAAACATAATATTGGAGGGCCTGACAACCTTGGACAGCAGTTGCTTCCAAAAGAAACGCTTTGGTTAGAAAAGGATACTGGGATTTATCACAGAACAATTCAAGAGGGCGCTGAAGTGCCTGTTGCTACTGCAATTGTTAGTTCATGAGAGACCCTTTCTTTCCAGAAAGTTTAAGATCCACTAACTCCTTCTACTTAGCACTAACTGATATTGTTGATATCGCAGAAGAGGGACTCAGGATGGAATGAGCACAGAAAATAAACCTGCCTGTTTCTTTCCAGATGGGCCTTCCCAGTTTCTGCTGGAGAGGCACTGGTCAGCTCTGTGGGCGGAACATCTAAGCTACTTGTTAGATCACCTCTTCCGTGGCAATGTTGTACTGAACTGTTTTCCCAGTAGAGTAACCAGAAAACTTTAGTTATCTAAAGCAGCACAGGCCAATAGAAATACATGTAATTCAAAATGTCTGTGCCACGTTTAAGAATATAAGCAAGTGACATTAATTTTATTATATTTTATTTTTAGTTTATTTTTTCCATAGTTTTTTTTTTATTGGAGTATAATTGCTTCACAATGTTGTGTTACTTTCTGCTGTACAACAGCAGCTCTATGTATACATATATCCCCTCCCTCTTGGACCTCCCTCCCACCCACCCCCATCCCAGCCATCTAGGTCATCACAGAGCACCGAGCTGAAGCTCCCTGTGCTATACAGCAGGCTCCCACCAGCTATCTATTTTACACATGGTAGTGTATATATATATCAGTCCTAATCTCCCAATTCGTCCCACCCTCCCCTTCCCCCGCTGTGTCCACATGTCCATTCTCTACATCTGCGTCTCTATTCCTGCCCTGGAAATAGGTTCATCTGTATCATTTTTCTAGATTCCACATATATGCATTAATATACGATATTTGTTTTTCTCTTTCTGACTTACTTCACTATTTATGACAGACTCTAGGTCCATCTACCCAATTACATTGTTTTTATGGCTGAGTAATATCCATTGTATATATGTACCACATCTTCTTTATCCATTCATCTGTCGTTGGACATTTAGGTTGTTTCCATGTCCTGGCTATTGTTAACAGTGCTGCAATGAACATTGGGGTACATGTGTCATTCTGAATTATGGTTTTCTCAGGGTATATGCCCAGTAGTGGGATTGCTGGGTCATATGGCAGTTCTATGTGTAGTTTTGTAAGGAACCTCCATACTGTTCTCCATAGTGGCTGCATCAATTTACATTCCTTACCAACAGTGCAAGAGGGTTCCCTTTTCTCTACATCCTCTCCAGCATTTATGTTTGTAGATTTTGATGATGGCCATTCTGACTGGCGTGAGGTGATACCTCACTGCAGTTTTGATTTGCGTTTCTCTCATGATTAGCGATGTTGAGCATCCTTTCATATGCTTCTTGGACATCTGGATGTCTTCTTGGGAGAAATGTCTATTTAGGTCTTCTGCCCATTTTTGGATTGGGTTGTTTTTTTGATATTGAGCTCCATGAGCTGTTTGTATATTTTGGAGACTAATCCTTTGTCCACTGCTTCATTTGCAAATATTTTCTCCCATTCTGAGGGTTCTCTTTTCGTCTTGCTTATGGTTTCCTTTGCTGTTGCAAAAGCTTTTAAGTTTAACTAGGTCCCATTTTTTAATTTTTGTTTTTATTTTCTTTACTCTAGCAGGTGGGTCAAAAAAGGTCTTGCTGTGGTTTATGTCAAAGAGTGTTTTTCTCTAAGAGTTTTATAGTGTCCCATCTTACATTTATGGTCTTTAACCCATTTTGAGCTTATTTTTGTGTATGGTGTTAGGGAAGTGTTCTGATTTCATTCTTTTACATGTAGCTGTCCCGTTTTCCCAGCACCACTTATTGAAGAGGCTGTCTTTTCTCCATTGTATATCCTTGCCTCTTTTGTCATAGATTAGTTGACCATAGGTGCGTGGGTTTACCTCTGGGCTTTCTATCCTGTACCATTGATCTATATTTCTGTTTTTGTGCCAGTACCATACTGCCTTGATTACTGTAGCTTTGTAGTATAGTATGAAGTGACATCAATTTTAATAGTAATTTCATTTAACACAATATACTGAAACAATGCAATCAATATACAAATTTTCATACAAGGTAATATTTCACTTTTTTTTTGGTACCAAGTCTTCAAAGTCTGGTGTGTACTTTCCACTCGTAGCACATCTTCAGTTTAGACCAGCTATATCTGAAGTGTTCAGTAATTACCGTATTGGACCGCACAACTGTAAGTATTAACACATCCCATGAATGAATATGCAAATCCTTTAATACATCACTTCAACTGAATGGTTCTGAATTTTTGTTTAATCTCACTTTTATTGTTGCAGTTTGAGGATTATTTTCATTGTTGCCTAAAACTGATGGTGTCTACATACCATGAAAATGTGGAACAAATCTTCTTTTTTGAAGGATAAGATTTAGATGAAATAAAATTTGATGATAATAAAGTAATGTTTTGAAGTGAAAATGGGTCAGTCCTTTCACTACTATTTGTCTCAATATCAACAGCAAAACCACAAAAATGTATTTTTATTAAAATAATCTTACATTAAAATCTAGTTTTATCATGAGATGGATGCATGACAACACAGTAACATTTCTATACTTAAGTTAACATTTAGGGTGAATTCATTGACAAGAGAAGAAAAGGAGAGCTTCTCCGATTCTAAGGGTACGAGACCTCAAAATTCACTGGGGGCACTATTTGTTGTGATCTTGGACCAACGCCTCTGTTTTGAGGTCCTCCAGAAACTTGAATCATTTGGGATGTTAGTGCTTCGGGATCATTTTCTTACACACGGTGTGCAGCTTGCAAGGCTGGAGAGATAACGTCAGTCTCCACTGCCATCTTGGCAGGTATTTTTAGCTTCCCCGTCACACAGATGCAGCAACACAAGAGGCTGTAGAGAAACAGCTGTGTGTGGAGGAACCACGGCGTGGGAGGCTGCAGAGCAGCTGCAGGATGCAAGTCTCCCAGTGTCACTGCTGATGTTCTAGACTGTGAGCCCCAAAGTCATGCTCCCACATATGCCTTGCTGAGGAGCCTGAAAAGCTTAGATCATATCATGGTGCATGTTTTCTAAAAAAAGGCCGTAGACAGCACTTGCCAAAAATCACTCTATTTTAATCGGTTGTTTTATTTTTTTTTAATTTTTTTTTTTTTGAGGGATGTGAGGGAATTCAGTGTTTGGGAGAACCCCTAGATGGAGAGTTTACAATGTGAGAGGAAGGCATGAAACCCACACGACTGAGACCAACAGGGTCAGCTCGGGGAACATCTGTGAGTTCCAGAAATTGGTCTGTGTCCTCTCCCTTTCTCCCCTTCCTCCAGGTTTCTCAGCTCGAAAAAGTCCTCATGTCACCTTCTGCCTGCCACCTGGGTACCCTACTTTGGACTGATTCTGTAGATATCATTTTGCTTCCCCAACTTTTCTGCCTAATCAAACCTTATCATAAATGTCCACCCACTGCCAGACAAACTAACAGGTAACCTCATGATCGACCTTTGTTCTAACCCTCCAGCCTTTCCTAGATGATAGTTTCTGCTATTTGAACAGGATTTCAAAAGAAAACACCCTTATCTCCGATTCCAAAACAAAGCTGTACGTTCATCGATGTATGTTTCAGATGGAAGAGGGAAACAGCTACGGCAGGGGAATATCATTTTAGGAAGGCAGGGCTTTTGGCCCAAATCAAGTTGTACACATTCTTCCATCCAACCCTGGAGAGATTCCAAGGACTCTCATCTTTGAGCAGCAGGTTCAGCTCCCATGCCCCGACGTTTCCATTTGGTGCTCACTTTGCTTCCAACACGAAGCAGAAACGGGTGCATCTAATGGATACAGAGTAGTAGAATGGAAACACACAAATGGACAATAAACCATGGCTCCTGTTGATTAGCTGGCATTTTTTACAACAGACCCCTAATTATTCAGTCACTGTTTCACTGGTTACTTGGAATTAGTCTGCATAAATCACATCAGAGCTGAAACCTGGTGCAGGGTGTGGCGACACAGAACTCTGAAAGAGGAAGGAATTCTGGAAGCTCACAAAGGATGCCTGGGAGCTAACAGATTCATTTAAGCCCCTCCAAGTCTCCTCCAGCATTTCAGTGTAAGGCGAAGTGCAGGATAGTTTTCTGTGTGATTTAAATTATCTTTTGCCCACTGACTTTATAAACTTATTAAAGCAAATTATGATACTTGAAGCTCTGAGCTGAAGGACTCTAGTGAGGATGAATCTGCTTGTCTTATCTTTCCTCCTTTATCTGTTCATTTTATTCATTTACCTTTTAAAAAACGGTATATGCTTCATGTGGGCAAAGAAAAGTCGATTATAGGTTAGGGAATCTTTTTTTTAAATCTTAGTCAATTTCTGGTAAACTTTCCAAAATTTAGTTGTCTAAAATTAGAGTTCCCAGTCTATAATACATACCTCTTCTCTACTTTATTATTTCTCATGAATCCCCCAATGGTCCGGTCTCTTATGGGGCAGAAAAAGCATTTTTCAAAAAGTGGCCAAGGCCCAGCTCTATCCAAACCATCCCCTGCATGTTTGTTAAAATGCAGATTCCAGGCTCTACCATGGGCCAAGTAAGTTAGAAATTCGTAGACTGGGGTCCTGAAATCTGTATTAAACCAGCACCCTAGGTAATTCTCATGCAATTGAAAATCCAAACTCCAGAGCATAGGTGAGTTCTGTGCTCCATCTTGAGCCTGGCATGCCCTTCAGTTTATGGTTTCAGAGCCAGGTAAAGCCAGGTTAAAAAACAAAAACACAGGACCACAGATTACTAAGTTCTTTCACATACAACATCTTATTTGATTCTCACAACCACCCTTCAAAGGAGGCAGAAGATCTTAAGATTTTCATTAAAGATAAGGAAACTGAGGTTCAGAGAAAAAAATGATGTTCTCACTGCATATAATTAGTAAGAGGTAGACCCGGGTCTAGATTTCAGGTCTTCTAAGGAGTTCCATGCTCCTGTTTCCTGGATTGGCCATACATTCTCCAGGCACTCCAAACATGGAGCCCAAGGGACAGCTCATAGCTCGTGCTATGTGGAAAGAGGTTATATTCATGGTGGTGAACTGCTGCTACTGCTGCCCTGTCCACATCTATCACCTGGTCGTAGGGGCCTCTCCGTGGCAATACGTAGTCCCTGCTATGGACTGAACTGTGTCCCTCCAAAATTCATATGTTAAAAGCTCTAACCTCCAATGTGATGGTATTTGAAGATGGAGTCTTTGGGAGGTAATCAGGTTTAGATGAGGTCATGAGGGTGGGGTCCTCGTGATGGGATTGGTGCCCCTTGTAAAAGGAGATACCAAAGAGCTGGCTTTCTCTTTCTCTCTACCATATGAGGACTCAGTGAGAAGGTGACATTTGTAAGCCAGGAAGAGAGGTCTCACTAGAACTCAACCATGCTGGCACTCTGATCTCATATTTCCAGCCTCCAGAACTGTAAGGAAATAAGTTTCTGTTGTTTGAGCCACATAGTCTATGATGTTTTGTTATGGTACCCCTAGCCGACTAAGTCCCTGTTCCTCTGATATTTTTGGTACCTTAAAAGCATTTCGGCATTCAATCACCTAGGTCATATGTGCCACATATGTGCCACCAGATGTGGTCCTAAGTAATTATGACATCTCTCCAGGTCTCCATGGAAACAGTGTCTCCCCTGAACTTTTCTGTCAGGATGCAGTAGGGACAAGAAATTATTCAAGAAATGAAATAACTTACTTCAGAAAGGACAGAACCTGCAGAAGACAGACTCTGGGTATCTAGTCACAGGTGGCAGATTTAAAGTACCCTGAAGCAGTTCTCCTTGGAAAAGCCATACAAGAGCACACACCCTTATAAACACCCTTTCTCCAGAATAAAAAGCAAAGGCAAATATCAAATAACTGCAATAATCATGTACCAGTATCTACCCCATGCCCGATCCTGTATTTTATTGTGTGATCTCATTTCATTGTAAGAACAATAAGGTCAGATGGGGAGTATTCATTTAACGACAAAAGAAATCAAGTGTCAAAGTTACGAACCTTGCCTACATTCCCAGAGTATTAGGGCAGAGCTTGAATTGAACCCAAATCTTCTCTGATGCTACATTTAACACCATGTGTTGACCCATCAGAACTACAACAAAAATCCTTCAGTGGTAGGAGCAAAAATAAAGAAATAGATTAGAAATAAATTAGAAGGTGCTTCCTTCCCATTTGGCATTTAATCGATATCTAATAAGACTATTTTTATGCAATCAACAGCACTGGGAGAAGAGGCTGTGATGTTATGAGAAAGAAGAGATGCTTACTGTGGACTGTACATTACACACTTACAAGAAAAAAACCAGTTTGCATCAATGGTGCGACTCGGTACGTTTCCCCGTCTGTCCTAGCAGGAAGACAGGCAGCATTTCTACAAGAGAATTCACGCCACCCAACTAAAATTAGATCGTCCACATTTATGCTTTGAGTTGGTGTCATTATCTCAGTGGCGGTGTGGGAGTTTAAACCCGTAATCTCTGCGTACTTAGAACGGATAAACCTGATTTGCATAACTGCAAGAGCTCAAGAAACCACTCTACTGCATTACTTCATTCTGGTGATGAATTTTCAATGTGGAACGTTCAGAATTTACCAGTAGAGGAAAGCAACTCCACTAATTAAACTGCTGATATGCCAACTGATAGCAACTAACAAGTCCAGTGTTTAACAACATCAGGGTTACAATGTGACTCTATCAGATGTGTGAATATGGGTATCAGACATCCCAGAATGGCTGGGACAGGCCAAAGTGGGATGAAGTTTACTTCTAGCAGCACAGCTGACACTGAGGCATGATGTCTCACCAGTTGGGCAAACTCCACAGATGGCCAGATCTTAATACAGAACAAAACACTGATTCGACGTAAGAGGGATTTTACTTTTTTTTCTTCTAAGTCAAATGCTGCAGAAACATGGGGCTAATTAGAAATATTTTTTATAGCAAAGCACCGTAAACACAAGGCATCATGGTCTGTCAGTGATTCAACGTGTACTGGATAACAGCGTGAAAGGCATTTAAAGCTTTTCTTTTTTGAGGATTATAAATTCATACTCATCATACGCATAGTAGCAGATTTCCTAGGAATTTGCAGAGGCCAAATGTGATAGCCCATTTTTTGCTTGTTATGACTGAATTCATCTGGAAGATAAGTGCCTATTCATAATCTACTATTTTTACTTTTATTTTCAGCTTATCTTTCTAAATCCAGATTCACTGTGTCTGGTCACAGTGTCGAAAACAGTTTAATGATACAGTGGGACAGAAACAAATGAGCCCCTATGTGACTATGGAGCAGCTCTTGATACACTGTTATCTAGCTGCCTTTTATTCTATAACTGTGTGTGTGTGTAGGGGGGGGGTTGTGTGAATAAAATGACATTCACTTCATAGATGTTATTTCAACAGGGGATCATATCTCCTAACAATACCATCATGTTTAATTTTCCAAAAAAGTGTTAAAACTCAGAGATCTAACTCTGAAATCTACTGAAAAAGAACATTCCAGTTTTTCTCACGTTGCACTTTATTAAAAAATAATTCTTTGTAAGTTAAAACTTGAAAATGCCTAGGAGTGCTAAGGACTAAAATAATCCTTGCCTTGGGAAAAATCAGTGATTGCATGCAGCAGCATTCAGACATCCATTCTACCTCCACAAAGCCCAAGGCAACCGCTTCCACTTATCTTGTTCGAGACTTTGACCCTGATGTATGGCTGCCTGGCACTGTCTGCTTCAGTGTGTTGAGTTTTACTAAGAAGACCTGAATTAGAACCAGATTTTCATGGGTGCGTGTTTCTAACTCCTATACTATATTCCATGATATCCCTTGCTTAAAAGAGATGGAAAACTTCAGGGAGGAAGAAATCGGGGCAAAAATTTCATCAGCTTGAAATGACAAAGAACTGGAAGCAATATCTTATTCTAAAAATTCACCAGCAAGTCTTCAACAAAATTTTATTTCCTTGTGTTTTCCAGATGATGTTGTTCCTATTTGCATTTATAATACCAAAAGGTCAGTAGAGCAAATCGTGAGCTACTTGTGGGCGGGTTAAGTATCACTCTTCACCCAGAACCCAGCACTGCTGAATTCTTCAATCTCAGAACAGTAAGTAAACTTATGTCTGTCAGTAAATTAAGTTGGGATAGGCAAACAGTCAGGCTTTCCATGTTAATAACGAGCATTGTTGGAACATTTATGAATTGAGAAAAGTCACAGAATATATTGATGATCAGTGTTAAGTAAATTATGAGGCTGATAATGACTTTGCTGGGGATTTAGTATTTGAGAGTACCTGACATTTGTACAGTGTTTTTAGGGTTTATATGCCCTATTTCATTTGAATTCAACAATAGGTGAGCTGGCTTTTTTTTTTTTTTTTTTTCCCGGTAAGCGGGCGTCTCACCATTGTGGCCTCTCCCGTTGCGGAGCACAGGCTCCGGACGCACAGGCTCAGCGGCCCTGGCTCACGGGCCCATCCGCTCAGCGGCATGTGGGATCTTCCCGGACCGGGGCACGAACCCGTGTCCCCTACATCGGCAGGCGGATTCTCAACCACTGCGCCACCAGGGAAGCCCAGAGATGGCATTATTTTTTCTACTTTAAATTATAGTTAACATTTAGTGAGTTTTAAACATGTTTCAGGCACATATATTAATTAGCTAGCTAATTAATTAATATCATTTAATCCTTATCACAATCCAATTGCCCCCAAATGAGGAAAGTGAGGATCTGAAAAAATAAATGGATTTCTCAAACTTGGGCAGCAAGTGGGCCACCTAGGATATTAAGTTCAATTGGAGTGAGCTAAGGCCTGACATTTTCTATTCCCATATGTGACAAATATAAAGCAAAAAGTTGAAACTGAAAGAACGATACTATGGTCTTCATGTGTTGCAAGGTGGAAGGTTCATTACCATAGAAGGTGTCCCTTCCTCAGTCCACTGTAAAGAGCCAGTGTTCCACAGGGCAAAGCAAAATCTACACAACCCTCAATACCTCCCTCCATGTTGCCAAAAGAGTCATGCGTAATTTACAAGCAAGGGAGCCCTTATTATAATAGGAAGTCTAGATCATGCAAAGATCATATACTGCACAATATAAACATTATCTGTGACTAAAATAACCTGCGAGATGTTGACAGATTCAGATATGGGACTTCAGTCTGCCAGGGTCCCCAAAACCCAAGAGTTGTAAGCTTGAAAGTGGTGACTCCAACTCTAATCCCAGGGTAGCATTTGGAAACAGAGTAACCCCATCCATATTTAAGAGGTATCTTTAGGTTTGCTACCTTTGTAAATGTTTTGGCAAAATTAACATAGCTATCTATTTTGGAATAGCAATCAACTTTGAAAATGATGTTTTAAGATCCAGCAGATGGGGGCTCCCCTGGTGGCACAGTGGTTGAGAGTCCGCCTGCCGATAAGGGGGACGCGGGTTTGTACCCCAATCCGGGAGGATTCCACATGCCGTGGAGCGGCTGGGCCCGTGAGCCATGGCCGCTGAGCCTGCGCGTCCGGAGCCTGTGCTCCGCAACGGGAGAGGCCATAAGAGTGAGAGGCCCGTATACCGCAAAAAAAAAAAAAAAAAAAAAAAAGATCCAGCAAATGCATAATTGTCAGGAATTTATAAGAAAATACAACATTCTGAGAACTGAAATATGGTCTCATTTTTAAGATTTAGAGCACATAATTTTTTTCTGTTTATTCAGTGCTCCGTGCTCCCTATAAAACGACAGATACATGAATTTATAGTAATCTCAACATACACACCTTGATTCTTTGAGCAAATCTACCATTAATCAGTACCAGTGAAGAAAGCAGTGTTCTAAAGGTGATTTCTTAAACCCAAGGTCAGCCTGTCATTACTGATTTGAGACAAAATTATTTTTCCCTACAAATCTGATCTCACTGGATTTGGCCTAAGTCACCCTGTTATCCCCTCATGACCCAAGCTGCCAGTCTTATTCTGGCATGTTTTAAATTACAAAAATCCTGCGTTATGTAAACCATTTGTCTTCTGAATCGACCCAATCTAAATGTTGATTTTATTTTCCTTTGGAATGATTTCATTTTTAATTTAATGATGTCTTAATCCTTCACCCTCATTTTATTTATTTATTTTTAACCTCTTTATTGGAGTATAATTGCTTTACAATGGTGTGTTAGTTTCTGCTGTATAACAAAGTGAATCAGCTATACATATACATATATCCCCATATCTCCTCCCTCTTGTGTCTCCCTCCCACCCTCCCTATCCCACCCTTCTAGGTGGTCACAAAGCACCCAGCTGATCTCCCTGTGCTATGTGGCTGCTTCCCACTAGCTATCTATTTTACATTTGGTAGTATATATAAGTCCATGCCACTCTCTCACTTCGTCCCACCTTACCCTTGCCCCTCCCTGTGTCCTCAAGTCCATTCTCTACATGTGCGTCTTTATTCCTGTCCTGCCCTTAGGTTCTTTATAACCTTTTTTTTTTTTAATTCCATATATATGTTAGCATATGGTATTTGTTTTTCTCTTTCTGACTTACTTCACTCTGTATGACAGATTCTAGACCCACCCACCTCACTACAAATAGTTCAATTTCGTTTCTTTTTATGGCTGAGTAATATTCCATTGTATATATTTGCCACATCTTCTTTATCCATTCATCTGTCGATGGACACTTAGGTTGCTTCCATGTCCTACCTATGGTAAATAGAGCTGCAATGAACATTGTGGTACAATACTGTTTTTGAATTATGGTTTTCTCAGGGTATATGCCCAGTAGTGGGATTGCTCGGTCATATGGTAGTTCTGTTTTTAGTTTTTTAAGGAACCTCCATAATGTTCTCCATAGTGGCTTTATAAATTTACATTCCCACCAACAGCGCAAGAGGGTTCCCTTTTCTCCACACCCTTTCCAGCATTTACTGTTTGTAGATTTTTTGATGATGACCATTCTGACTGGTGTGAGGTGATACCTCACTGCAGTTTTGATTTGCGTTTCTCTCATGATTAGCGATGTTGAGCATCCTTTCATGTGTTTGTTGGCAATCTGTACATCCTCTTTGGAGAAATGTCTATTTAGGTCTTCTGCCCATTTTTGGATTGGGTTGTTTGTTTTTTGATATTGAGCTGCATGAGCTGCTTGTAAATTCTGGAGATTAATCCTTTGTCAGTTGCTTCATCTGCAAATCTTTTCTCCCATTCTGAGGGTTGTCTTTTGGTCTTGTTTATGGTTTCCTTTGCTGTGCAAAAGCTTTTAAGTTTCATTAGGTCCCATTTGTTTATTTCAGGTTTTATTTCCATTTCTCTAGGAGGTGGGTCAAAAAGGATCTTGCTGTGATTTATGTCATAGAGTGTTCAGCCTATGTTTTCCTCTAAGAGTTTTATAGTGTCTGACCTTACATTTAGGTCTTTAATCCATTTTGAGTTTATTTTTGTGTATGGTGTTAGGGAGTGTTCTAATTTCACTCTTTTACATGTAACTGTTCAGTTTTCCCAGCACCACTTACTGAAGAGGCTGTCTTTTCTACATTGTATATTCTTGCCTTCTTTATCAAATATAAGGTGATCATATGCATGTGGGTTTATCTCTGGGCTTTCTATCCTGTTCCATTGATCTATATTTCTGTTTTTGTGCCAGTACCATACTGTCTTGATTACTGTAGTTTGTAGTGTAGTCTGAAGTCAGGGAGTTGGATTCCTCCAGCCCCGTTTTTCTTTCTCAATATTGCTTTGGCTATTCGGGGATCTTTTGTGTTTCCAAACAAATTGTGAAAGTTTTTGTTCTAATCCTGTGAAAAATGCCATTGTTAGTTTGATAGGGATTGCATTGACTCAGTAGATTGCTTTGGGTAGTAGAGTCATTTTCACAATGTTGATTCTTCCAGTCCAAGAACATGGTATATCTCTCCATCTGTTTGTATCATCTCTAATTTCGTTCATCAGTGTCTTATAGTTTTCCGCATATAGGTCTTTTGTTTCCTTAGGTAGGTTTATTCCTAGGTATTTTATTCTTTTTGTAGCAATGGTAAACGGGAGTGTTTCCTAATTTCTCTTTCAGACATTTCATCATTAGTGTATAGGAATGCCAGAGATTTCTGTGCATTAATTTTGTACCCTGCTACTTTACCAATTCATTGATTGGCTCCAGTAGTTTTCTGGTAGAGTCTTTAGGATTCTCTATGTATAGTATCATGTCATCTGCAAACAGTGACAGCTTTACTTCTTCTTTCCGATTTGGATTACTTTTATTTCTTTTTCTTCTCTGATTGCTGTGGCTAAAACTTCCAAAACTATGTTGAATAATAGTAGTGAGAGTTGGAAACCTTGTCTTGCTCCTGATCTTAGTGGAAATGCTTTCAGTTTTTCAGCATTGAGGACGATGTTGACTGTGGGTTTGTCATATATGGCCTTTATTATGTTGAGGTAAGTTCCCTCTTTGCCTACTTTCTGGAGGGTTTTTATCGTAAATGGGTGTTGAATTTAGTTGAAAGCTTTTCCTGCATCTATTGAGATGATCATATGGTTTTTCTCCTTCAATTTGTTAATCTGGTGTATCACATTGATTGATTGGCATATATTGTAGAATCCTTGCATTCCTCGGATAAACCTCACTTGATAATGGTGTATGATCCTTTTAATGTGCTATTGGATTCTGTTTGCTAGTACTTTGTTGAGGATTTTTGCACTTATGTTCATCAGTGATATTGGCCTGTAGTTTTCTTTCTTTGTGACGTCTTTGTCTGGTTCTGGTATCAGGGTGATGGTGGCCTCGTAGAATGAGTGTGGGAGTGTTCCTCCCTCCGTATATTTTGGAAGAGTTTGAGAAGGATAGGTGTTAGCTCTTCTCTAAATGTTTGATAGAATTTGCCTGTGAAGCCATCTGGTCCTGGACTTTTGTCTGTTGGAAGATTATTAATCACAGTCTCAATTTCAGTGCTTGTGATTGGTCTCTTCATATTTTCTATTTCTTCCTGGTTCAGTCTCAGAACATTGTGCTTTTCTAAGAATTTGTCCATTTCTTCCAGGTTGTCCACTTTATTGGCATAGAGTTGCTTGTAGTAATCTCTCATGATCCTTTGTGTTTCTGCAGTGTCAGTTGTTACTCCTCCTTTTTCATTTCTAATTCTATTGATTTGAGTCTTCTCCCTTTTTTTCTTGATGAGTCTGGCTAATGGTTTATCAATTTTATCTTCTCAAAGAACCAGCTTTTAGTTTTATTGATCTTTGCTACTGTTTCCTTCATTTCTTTTTCATTTATTTCTGATCTGATTTTTATGATTTGTTTCCTTCTGCTAACTTTGGCGTTCTTTTGTTCTTCTTTCTCTAATTGCTTTAGGTGTAAGGTTAGGTTGTTTGAGATGTTTCTTGTTTCTTGAGGTAGGACTGTATTGCTGTAAACTTCCCTCTTAGAACTGCTTTTGCTGCATTCCATAGGTTTTGTGTTTTCGTGTTTTCATTGTCATTTGTTTCTAAGTATTTTTTTATTTCCTCTTGTTTTCTTCAGTGATCTCTTGGTTATTAAGTAGTGTATTGTTTAGCCTCCATGTGTTTGCATTTTTTACAGATATTTTCCTGTAATTGATATCTAGTCTCATAGCATTGTGGTTGGAAAAGATACTTGATACGATTTCAGTTTTCTTAAATTACCAAGGCTTGCTTTGTGACCCAAGATATGATCTATCCTGGAGAATGTTCCATGAGCACTTGAGAAGAAAGTGTATTCTGTTGTTTTTGGATGGAATGTCCTATAAATATCAATGAAGTCCATCTTGTTTAATGTATCATTTAAAGCTTGTGTTTCCTTATTGATTTTCATTTTGGATGATCTGTCCATTGGTGAAAGTGGGGTGTTAAAGTCCCCACTTTAACACATAGTAACACTGTGATTGTGTTATTGTCGATTTCTCCTTTTATGGCTGTTAGCAGTTGCCTTATGTACTGAGGTGTTCCTATGTTGGGTGCATAAATATTTACAATTGTTATATCTTCTTCTTGGATGGATCCCCTGGTCATTATGTAGTGTCTTTCTTTGTCTCTTGTAACAGTCTTTATTTTAAAGTCTATTTTGCCTGATATGGGAATTGCTATTCCAGCTTTCTTTTGATTTCCATTTGCATGGAATATCTTTTTCCATCCCCTTACTTTCAGTCTGTGTGTGTCCCTAGGTCTGAAGTGGGTCTCTTATAGACAGCATATATTCGGGTCTTGTTTTTGTATCCATTCAGCCAGTCTATGTCTTTTGGATGGAGCGTTTAATCCATTTATATTTAAGGTAATTATTGATATGTATGTTCCTATTCCCATTTTCTTAATTGTTTTGGGTTTGTTGTTGTAGGTCTTTTCCTTCTCTTATGTTTCCTGCCTAGAGAAGTTCCTTTAGCACTTGTTGTAGTGCTGGTTTGGTGGTGCTGAATTCCCTTAGCTTTTGCTTGTCTGTAAAGGTTTTAATTTCTCCATCTAATCTGAATGAGATCCTTGCTGGGTAGAATAATCTTGGTTGTAGGTTTTTCCCTTTCATCACTTTAAATATGTCTTGCCACTCCCTTATGGCTTGCAGAATTTCTGCTGAAAGATCAGCTGTTAACCTTATGGGGATTCCCTCGTATGTTATTTGTTGTTTTTCCCTTCCTGCTTTTAATGTTTTTTCTTTGTGTTTATTTTTTGATAATTTGACTTGGTGTGTGTCTTGGCATGTTTCTCCTTGGATTTATCCTATATGGGACACTCTTTGTGCTTCTTGGACTTGATTAACTATTTCCTTTCCCATATTAGGGAAGTTTTCAACTGTAATCTCTTCAATTATTTTCTCAGTCCCTTTCTTTTTCTCTTCTTCTTCTGGGACCCCTATGATTCGAATGTTGGTGCATTTAATGTTGTTCCAGAGGTCTCTGAGACTGTCGTCAATTCTTTTCATTCTTTTTTCTTTATTCTGCTCTGCAGTAGTTATTTCCACTATTTCATCTTCCAGGTCACTTATCCGTTCTTCTGCCTCAGTTATTCTGCTATTGATTCCTTCTAGCGAATTTTAAATTTCATTTATTGTGTTGTTCTTCATTTTTTGTTTGTTGTTTACTTCTTCTAGGTTCTTGTTAAATATTTCTTGTATTTTCTCTATTCTATTTCCAGGATTTTGGATCATCTTTACTATCATTACTCTGAATTCTTTTTCAGGTAGATTGCCTATTTCCTCTTCATTTGTTTGGTCTGGTGGGTTTTTACCTTGCTCCTTCATCTGCTGTGTGTTTCTCTGTCTTCTCACTTTGCTTAACTTACTGTGTTTGGGGTCTCCTTTTCGCAGGCTGCAGGTCCGTAGTTCCCGTTGTTTCTGGTGTCTGCCCCAAGTGGCTAAGGTTGGTTCAGAGGGTTGTGTAGGCTTCCTGGTGGAGGGGACGAGCACCTGTGCTCTGGTGGATGAGGCTGGATCTTGTCTTTCTGGTGGGCAGGACCACGTCTGGTGGTGTGATTTGGGGTGTCTGTGGCCTTATTATGATTTTAGGCAGCCTCTGAGCTAATGGGTGGGGTTGTGTTCCTGCCTTGCTAGTTGTTTGGCATAGGGTGTCCAGCAGCGTAGCTTGCTGATCGTTGAGTGGAGCTGGGTCTTAGCATTGAGATGGAGATCTCTGGGAGAGCTTTCACTGATATTACATGGTGCCAGGAGGTCTCTGGTGGACCAATGTCCTGAACTCGGCTCTCCCACCTCAGAGGCACAGACCTGACACCTGGCTGGAGCACCAAGACCCTGTCAGCTACATGGCAACTGCCTTCGTAAGTATAAATGCCAGTCATTCCTCACCCTCATTTTAAAATGAGCTAATAATAGACTTTTCATCATGTGGTTGGTTGTGAGGATTAATGAGTTAATATACTTGTAAAGTGCTTAGAATGGTGCCTTGCATATAGGAAGTGCTGTATAGTTTCTGGTTATTATTAGTGTTATTATTACTGAATATGCAATAAGAGATCACATCTCTATTCTTTTGCTAGGCATGATTTGTTCTGAAACTTTCAGTAAGAGACAAATCAATTGCATTTCTAGGCTTTTAAAAATAATGCTTGGTAAACACAAATAAGAAAAAAATATGAAATAAATTTTCATAGCATCATAAATTAAACTGGTGTAAGTCTAGATTTTGTTTCAAACTTTGTTCCTGGTTTGGAGTCCAGTTTGTCAGCATATCAGTTGGAAGACAAGATCCCACTGATTTAAGCAGGAAGACTGGGCTATTATAAACACCTGAAGCTGAGGGGATTATATTTCAGTACAGCATCTACTTTTCAAGAGATGTGATTTGAAATGCCTTAAGAGTCATCAGCTTTTCTCTTCCCTCCAACAATTCCCTGCTCTGATCTTTTCCAGTTCACTGATGTGTAGATTTTCCCCTGTGTCTTATCATAACACTATGGTTAGAAAGGTCACCAAATTCTTTTCAGGTATTATTAATTTATTGTACTTTAACAGGGGCAAGAAAAAACTGTTTTGGGTTTCCAGTCTCCTTTACATAAGGAAGAAGAAGATATCCAGGGCCATATCTTGTGGATATACTCCATATAAATTGCAGCCCCTGGATAACAGAGTTCTAAGTGAATGGTACCCTGAATGCAATGTGACGACACTGAAGATGTCTAGATGATAATGCTTCATTCCATTGCAGACTGTATTGAAAAATGATGGAGGAAAATGCTCACTTGTGCATAATGCTCGATGGTCTAACATATTTTACAGATTTTCCAAGAACTGCAAATAAAATTATACTAAACTGAGCCTAATAGGCATTGCAGCATAAAATATTAAATATTTGTTTCTTGCTCTTTTTGCCTGATACCAGATTTTGTAGTACTTTACAAATCTGATTTTATCTGTGTCTACTCTAGTTTATGTTCAAGCACAAATAAAAAGGCAGAAGAAAATGCTAATAATATTTATTGTAGGGAAAATCTTGTACCTAATGGGAAAAAAGAATAAGATTACAAACCCTCATGACGAGATCTATTATGCTAGCATTTTTTTAAATTGAAGTATAGTTGATTTACAATGTTGTGTTAGTTTCACTTTGTAAAGCAAAGTGATTCAGTTATATGTATATGTACGTGTGTGTGTATATATATATATATATATATGTATACATATATATATTCTTTTTCAGATTCTTTTCCCTTATAGGTTATTACAAAATATTGAGTACAGCTCCCTGTGCTATACAGTAGGTCCTTGGTGGTTAACCATTTTATATACAGTAGTATGTATGTGTTAATCCCAGACTCCTATGCTACATTTTTGAATCAGAAGGAATTAAGGCTTTTTTAGAGGGCAAAACGTAACATGGTTTATAAAGAAACTTCTTGGAAGAGCGTTAACTGAAATTTTATAAATCAAATAAACTTTTAAAAATGCTCCCGGAGAGCTTGTTATTTTTTGGCATTACTCTTTTAACTCACCTTTAAAAGCAAATAACTATCACCTAATACCACGTGATCATATGTGTATGCACTTGTGAGCATACGTGAGAGGGAGAGAGAGAGAGAGAGACAGACAGACACAGAGAGACAGAGAGAGAGAGAAAGAGAGAGAGAGAGTGTGTGTATGTATGTGTGTAGGACCCATTTGGCCTAAGAAACATGGACCCAGGTTATAGCTTTGGCTCTTCCACCAACTAGCCATGTGACCTTAAACAAGTTCTCTTAAATGCTCTGGGACTCAAGTTTCCTCATCTATAAAATGAAAGGGGTTTTGGACCATAACCTCTGCGATTTCTTTTCATTCTAATACTCCATGAAACAATTCACCTCCTTCCCACCATGTTTCTCTTGCTAAAAGTTATACCTCCATTACAGAAAATTACTTGTTATGTATAATTTTACCAATTTATGAATGTTAAGGAAAATCACTTGTTTGTACACCTTTCTCCTCCTCCTTATAGCCATCCTCTGACAATCTTTTTTTGCGGTACGTGGGCCTCTCACTGTCGCGGCCTCTCCCGTTGCGGAGCACAGGCTCCGGACGCGCAGGCTCAGCGGCCGTGGCTCACGGGCCCAGCCGCTCCGTGGCATGTGGGATCCTCCCGGACCGGGGCTCGAACCCGCGTCCCCTGCATCGGCAGGTGGACTCTCAACCACTGCGCCACCAGGGAAGCCCTCTCTGACAATCTTTAGATGGCTGGCATCTATATGATGACTGGAAGTTAGACGGGCCCGGTCGTGAAGCTCAGAGCAGGCTCCTAGCTTTGAGCTAATTTATCTGCACGGTGGCATCTTACCTTTGGCCCCTGGACTTACGTGTCATCCTTTCCTTTTGGAAACACTTTTCTCTCTCATCTTCTGAGAGACAACACTCAAATTGTCATTTTCTATTAGTCTCCTTTGCTGTCTTCTCTCGTCCGCTCAACCTCTCAATGTTAGTAGTGCCCTCGGGGTATTTCCTGGGCTCCCTTCCTTCTGTTGACACCGACAGCCATCTCTAACTTACGTCCTCTACTTCTCTGTCTCCAGCTCCACTACCCTCATCCAAGGCATGAGCACCACTCACTTACCTATTCCACAGCCTCCCAACATCCTCCCTTCTTCTCCTCGTGCATTCCTAGAGTCCACTTTCCACCAGCAGCCAGAGTGATTTATTAAAAATACGAATCAGATCTCAACACATCCCCACTTTAACACTGTCTAATGTCTGCCCACTGCAGTCAAAACCAAGTCCAGCCAAGTCCTTGGCTGACTGCTCTGTGTTACCGGGCCTCTTCCCACCTCTCTGATCACTCTTACCTCCCCCCATCCCAGGCACCCCTGTCTCTACCACCAATGGCTACCCCATCCTGCTGCAAATATGCACATGGCAGGCTCCTTCTCTCAGGGGCTTGCTTCGACTACATGACTTAGAGTAGCTGCCCAGAAGTCTCTACCACATCATTCTCCTCCAAAATCCCTGAGTAGCTCATCACTATCTGAAAATACTTTCAGGTTTATGCCTCTCAGCCCCATGAGAACATAAGCTCCATTAGAGTAGGAGCTTGTCTGCTTGGTTTATACCAAAACACTGGCTCTTTGAACAGTGCCTGACACACAGTAGATGCTCAATAAATGCTTGTTTAATATTGATGAATGAAGGGATAAATGAATGGATAAATTCCTGCCTTTTCATTTACTGACCCAGTCTAAATGTCAGTTTTCTTTCATAATCATAACTTTAATTTTATAAATAAATATGTGATCTTCAAAATATAATGGACAAATTAAATTTTATTTAGAGTATTTTCTGTTATTATTCAAGCTTGCTTTTTCATTCCTACAGGAAGAGCATCTATGGATCTTCTCCTAAGACCTAAGGTCTTCTTTTCCTAAGACCAATTATCCAATGTGGAAGTGACAGTCTTCAGAAGGAAGCTGAATTTTCTATAGCTATCTCTAAGGATTTAAAAAAATTGATCATTTTCTAAATATACTGTAAAATATACATCACAAAAATCATACTTTATTGCTCATATTAATCATATATAATCATATTATATTACTGTTAGACACAGAGACTTAAGTGTTTTATCCTCATCATTCTTACATTTCAATACTTTTGCCAGGACACACCAGTCTGGGAATGCAGTAATGAAGAACGAGTGACTGTAACAGCAACACAGTTAAATTCTCTAGCTCAGTCTCCAATAAATACATCAGGCAGATTCCAGCCCTCCATCTCTCTCCCCAAATCGCTGCATTAGGAAACAAGGGGCCCTTGGAGTGCCTTGCAACATTCTTGAGAAGGACGGTCCTTTCGACTTTATGAAGCCCACTTTCCTTCCTTCTGCTTCTCACGTGCCTCATCTCAGATACACTTTTCCACCTCAACTTTTGCTCCACCTTAGGGAGTTACTTCATCACCTGTGGTTGCAGCAGTTACGTGGTGGATATTCGCTTCTATTCGTTGGCCTCTCTTCTTCACGGGGAGCAACCCTGATGGTCTATTCATGACCTCTCCGTGGCTTATCAGAACTTCATGCCAACTGACCAACCCGCAGCCTCATAAAGGGCCAAACCCACAGGGGCCATGGAGCTAAGGACCTCTCTCTAGATGCCTCCAGGCTAAAAAATTAATGTTAAGGTTCACATGTTTTTTTTATTGTAAAATAATAATTAACGAGTTGTATAATAAATATTAATAATGAAATAATAAATTGCCATTAACCTGCCATCCACAAGTAACCGGAACATTCGGATGCATTTTCCTACCTTTTAAGATATTATAAATTTTATGCTATGGTAATAGTATTTCATCTACAATTCTGCAGTTTCTTTTACTTGGATTATGAGCATCTTCGTGTTATCACTAAATACTCATCAACAGTACCTAAGAATCCATGGATTTGTCACTACTATCTAGTAATTCCTCTATAAATATTTTTACTTTTTTCCAATTTATAATTCTGTGAAAGAAGTATTTATACTTAATACTGAGTGAATTTATTATTATTCCTTAGGACCAATTTCTAGAAATAAAACTACAGGGTCAATGGATATGAACGTTCTGACAAATGGTTTTCCAGAAAATTATTACAATCTTAACCCATTCCAGGGGGCCCGTCTTGCTGCATACCCACCAGCACTGAATCCTCTTCTTTTAAAAAAATCTTTGCAATTGTACAATTTGAAAAGTAGATTATTTCAATTTATATTTCTTTGGTACTCTTTGATTCACCTGAAAATTTTCTTCAAGTTGTCTTTTTTTCAGTTATTACCTTAGTGTTCCTCTTGTTATTCTGAAATACTAGGGCTATGACATCTTTGTAGTTTCTATGGAAAAGCTAGTCTTAAAACTTATGATTTTTATATTCCTATAAAATTAAATTCCATTTAATTACCACTTTACCTATAATTTTATACTCACCTGCCATCATTAGCAACTTTATTGAGACACACATCTTGACAGAGACAAATCGAAATTGGAAAAAAGATTCATTTGGAGCACTTTTTTCCCCATGAAATTGGTCTGCAAGTAAATTAGTTTGTGTGACATAAAAGGCTTTCCCACAATCTTTTTGAAGCAGTTTCCAAAGAATTAAAAAATAACTCCACTTAATACATCTCTCTTAACATATGCATATAACATCTAACTGGTGAAAGACATTTCTTTCCTCAGTAATAACTTAGAAAGCTGTTCTAATAGGACCACATGGCTCGCTTGAAATAACTGTTCCCTTCTTCTCCTAAGAAAATTCTTTAAGGCCATGTGATGGTTTTCCCCATAGTTAAAAGTCTTCATGTTTCAGATTTGTAATAGTGACACAAATGGGCCCAAAGAACAAAACCAAAAGCTGCCACCACCACAAAAGCCCTAATGATGTCTTGTGTGGAGCCCCAGTGTAGCTGAGACACCAGCCAGCTGCCTAGAAGGGGGATGACCCTGTGGGCACTACTGTTACTGCCATGTCCCAGCTGTGCTGTGTCAGGCTTGCTAACGAGCATGGCGGCCATGCGATGGGGCGTTGCATTTCTTTCTGACATTTCCCCCACGTGACTTTTTACAGCCTCCTTCTATTAACTTCATCTCCCAGCCTTGTGCTGTGAATGCTTTCTTATTGCAAATCTGAGTGGCACACACCATGGTGAACCTCACTTAGGCCGACTGGCTGTCTCAAAAGTGACAGCACAACGGGAACCAAATGAAATATTCTAAGCAAGACTGCTGATAAAGTCATGAGAACAAGAGAAAACCAACTTGGCATCAAGATGCCGTCACAGAAAGCTTCTCAAGAATGTTAAAGCCATTTTCTCCTCCTTCGCAGAACACAGGAAAAGGTGTGACTGATGGCTAGTTCATAAAATCATGAAAGATACATTTTTTAAAAATCACGTGCTTTTCTCAGCACTCTAATCTCTGATGGGGATGACCTTTGGAGTTTAAGTGAAAGGACATAAAATTCAAAACCACAAAAATAGGGACTTCCCTGGCAGCACAGTGGTTAAGAATCCGCCTACCAGTGCAGGGGACATGGGTTCAGCCCCTGGTTCGGGAAGATCCCACATGCCGCGGAGCAACTAAGCCCGTGCACCACAACTACCGAGCCTGTGCTCTAAAGTCCGTGAGCCACAACTACTGAGCCTGCGTGCTGCAGCTACTGAAGCCCGCGTGCCTAGAACCCGTGCTCCGCACAGAGAAGCCACCGCAATGAGAAGCCCGAGCACTGCACGGAAGAGTAGCCCCCGCTGCTGCAACTACAGAAAGCCTGTGTGCAGCAACAAAGACCCAACGCAGCCAAAAATAAATAAATAAAATAAATAAAATTTTAAAAAGAGTAGTTTAACAGAATTACTATTTAAAAATCAATACTCTGAGGAAAAATACAGAATTAATTGCCAAAAATGTTCACTTAAACAGGTACCGAGGGATTAATTAATACATCCAATTGAAAGGCATTTCTAAGCAATTAAAATGCTCATGGTTCTTTGCTGGGTGATTTTGGGGAAAGTATATAGGTCTCTCGTTATTTGAGGACCTAATATATGTAAGATATATAGTATTTTTTTTTTTTTTTTGCGGTACGTGGGCCTCTCACTGCTGTGGCCTCTCCCGTTGCGGAGCACAGGCTCCGGACGTGCAGGCTCAGTGGCCATGGCTCATGGGCCCAGCCACTCCACGGCATGTGGGATCTTCCCAGACCGGGGCATGAACTCGCGTCCCCTGCATCGTCAGGCGGACTCCCAACCAATGCGCCACCAGGGAAGCCCAAGACCATTTTAAAGATGAGAAAACTGAGGTACACAGAGAGGATACATAACTTGCTCAAGGTCATATCCTAGGGCGGCTGTAACAAAGTGTCGCAAACCAGGTGGCTTAAAACAACAAATACTTATTCTCCTCCCCGGTTCTGGAGGCCGTAAGTCTGAAATCAAGGTGTCAGTGGGACCGAGTTCTAGGGGAAAATCTATGTCTTTCTCCTAGCTTCTGATGCCGCTACAATCCTTGGTGTTCCTTGTCTTGTAGATACATTACTCCAGTCTTGGCCTCCGTGGTCACGTGGGGCTCTCCCTATGTCTCTTCATCTTGTCTTCCCTTGCATGTCTGTCTCTGTGTCTCCTCTTCTTATAAAGACACCAGTCATATTGGACGAAGGGTCCACCTTACCCCAGTATGAACTCAACTAATTACATCTGCAATGACCCTATGTCTAAACAAGGTTGCATTCTGAGGTTCTAAAAGGATGTGGATTTTGAGAGGACACTGTTCAGCCTAGTACAGCTAATAAGTTGTGAAACTGGGAGTCCCTCTGGCTCAGAGTCTATGCTTGTAACCACGGTGCTCTGGCACTTCTCCAACTCACAAGAAATGACCATCAGCAAAAGCATGATCCACTCCTGCACTGGTGACACAAGTACCATGTTACGGGAGTGCAGGGCAGGCGACATTTGAACAGAACCTTGAAAGATGAATAGGCCGTCCACTTTCAGCAGGGGGGTATGGAGGTAATGGGTAATATTCAAGGAGGAGAGGACTGCTAAATAAGGTACACGGTCAAGCAGGGGCATGTTGTGTTTGGGAAACAGCATGGCCAGAGCACACTGGGACACGGTGAGTGGTGCAGGGATGGGGTAGAGTTGGGAAGGGAAGGGCAAATGCTATGGTTAAAAAGAAGAATGAGAACAAATAATGGAGGACCTTGTGTGTCAGGCTAAGGCGTGTGGATTGCGCTTTACAGGCCACTTGGAGCCATTAATGAGAAGCGACACATAATACACATGCTTTCGTACAATCATTTGGGAATACTAGTTAGGAGACTATGCAAGAGATGCCCAGAGGTGAAATTCCAGAGGTAACACTCAAGAAGATAATTTGATTGGCTGAAGGGAGTAAGAGAAGGATGGGACATACATCAGGTCTATAGGAGATATGGCCTGATGGTCGATGACTAGCAGGCTGGCTTTGTTTGGTGTGCTTTTAACCACAGAGGAAATGAAATTGACTAACCCATCTATGGTGGATTAAAGATGCCCATGAATTCTTTGATACTCCTTCCATCTAGAGAAAGGCAATGTTCATGCCACCTTTCCTTGATTTTGGGTGGGCTTCATGATGTTCTGGGGCTAAGTCATTAGAAGCTTTGTAGCTCCTACCTGGGCTTCTCGGAAGGCTCACTCTGGGAAACTGGAATTGCATATGAGAAGTCTGACAATCCTACTGGAGAGATGATGTGGAAAGACCCCACAAGACTACATGGAAAAGGAAGGGAGCCTGTGTGAGCCCAGCCTTCCAGCTGCTCCCACGAAGGTGCCAGGCTTGTGAGCAAAGACCAGCCAGCTGCCAGCTGAATTCTACCAGTTGACCTCCGTTGATGTTGCCTGACACGATGAAGAACTGCCAAGCCATGCCCTGCCTGCATTACCAAACCACGAAGTTGTGAGTCAGAGTAAAATGGTTGTTTGTGAAGCCACTGCTGTTCAGGATAGTTTGGCAAAGATAACTGGAACCCACCCATGGAATGAGATGGCATGATTCATGTAATCTCTCACACAGATGTTACGTAAAGCTAAGTGAACAAATATTGAGAAGGGTGACAGAAATTAAAATGATTTGAAATGTACATTCATCCTTTGATTAAAATTCAGTAGAGCAGCAAATACTCTAGTAGTAACTCAGTAGTGGATACCAGTGGAAAAAATTCTACTTATTGTGTTATGCAACTCAAAGGAAGGAAAGGAATGAAAACAAAATTGAGGCCGCTTCCCCAAATTTAGTTGGGTACAATCACGACAGACCACTCAGTTACCGAGACTTAAATAAATGCCAAGGTTCATTTCCTCTTAAATCATTTTGAAAATGGCTGGAGCTGCCTAATATCAGTTATTAGTACAAAGAATAGAGCTTCTAAGCTAAATAGAACATTTTGCATTTCAGGAATGATAAAAAAGCTTTTCCAGGGCTTCTGCCCACACACACAGAGTGAACAAAAATAGAGCATGTCTGGAAAAGTACAAGCCTTCATCTACTGGATTGTTGACCAAACTTGAGTTGCAATTCTGAGGACCTAAGCTAGTTAAAGTACATCCACAAATTTGTGCACGTCTGCGGAGCTTCAGTTCACGACTTCTTGTCCTCATTAGTTGCCTGCCAACACCGTTTAGGGTTGTTGAAGTACTGCTTTGCTGATATTCTCAACAAATTGTTTTTGTGTTAGCGCCTCCTGTGCTGACCTGGCATTTGAAGCCGTCCAGGTCAAGAAACTACCTCAGCATCTACTTCAGGAGTTAAGATTTGCCTTGCTAGGATAACAGTCATATTTCCTGTATTCGGTAGCATGCCTGAGTATTTGCCCTTAAACACGTATCAGTGGAAGTTAAGTCATCAGTCAAGTTATAACGAGTCAAATCACTATACAGCACTCAGTGAAGGGTTGAATCTTCAACTCCACCAGTAAGTGGTTAGATTTGCAACCTAGAGAAGCTTAATTTGTCATCTAGATATCTAAAGAGAAGCTAAGAATGTTTATAACCAGCGCTTCCTACCTTACTGTTTGTTGAAAGGTCCACGCCTCTAATTCTGCCTCCTTTTCCAAACCCACATGGCTCACAGTTCTCCTCTTTTGCTAATCGACAGAGGTCTAATCATCGTATTTTTCATACTGTCCACTAGAATATAGGTTAACAACTTAACTATCAAAGTTTTATCTTTAGGATCATTTCGTGAAAAAAAATGCTGATTAAAGAGAATCCATTGCTGGCAAATATAAGGCCAATGTAATTGACACAAATGGTGAAATTCAAGTACATCAACTCCTACTGAGAGATAAAATTATGATTAAGAGAATGTTTAATGAAATGCTCTTAACTGTCAACTGAAGCCTAGAAAGGAAAATTAACGAATATGCTGATACTCTTTCTTTATAGGTAGTAATACGATATTAAGACCAAAACACAGGATTTGCTGTAACTAGAACATATTATCTTTATTTCTTTTTCAGTGTTTAGGAGTTGGGGCCTACTGGCTGGCAAAGTTAGGGGTGAATTCTAGAACCCTGGTTTCATGACCTTAATATACTCATCACATGAGGCCAGAACAATCTTAACCATATCATTAGAGCTGATCTGTCCAATAAAGTTTTTCTAACAATGATCTGATGAAGAAAACAGTCTAACTCTCTACAAGGCTTAACTTTCAAGAAGCTGGGATAGATTTGAAGACTGCAAAGCCAATTTCTACATTGCATGGGCAAGGGTATTTTCATTAAGTATTAGATTTTTGTCTTTAAAAAATGTTTATGGGGCTTCCCTGGTGGCGCAGTGGTTGAGAGTCCACCTGCCAATGCAGGGGACACGGGTTCGTGCCCCGGTCCAGGAAGATCCCACATGTCGCGGAGCGGCTGGGCCCGTGAGCCATGGCCACTGAGCCTGTGCGTCCGGAGCCTGTGCTCCGCAATGGGAGAGGCCACAGCAGTGAGAGGCCCGTGTATCACAGAAAAAAAAAAAAAAAATGTTTATGAATCTTTCTTATTTTGCCCTGATAACATGCTGATGCTTTAGCTAAAAGCAAACACCAAAACCCAAACCAACCGAACAACCCCAAAACTGTAAATAGATTCTAGACTTCCATGTTTTTTATGTAGTAGCTTGATATTGTCATTTGTAAAAAGAAAACATGCCAGCTTCAGGCAATGTGAAAATGGGAACAAGTTGGCTGCATCGCAGTGCTCCTGCAATGTTGGGGGCAGCAGCACAGGCAACAGCAGCGGCAGAAAATCCTTACGCGGCAAACCACACGCTGATGCAGGCATCCCATTTTGCTACCGTGCAGGTGATATTTGGAAAATTCCAAAAAGTAGGCACAGTTAATGCCAATGGCAACAGCAGATGATTTCTTTAGCTCAACACAGAAAATAGGATATAATAAGCTATATCACGAACCACTTTCTTACATTTGTAGAATATACAGAACTCAAGGCAAAATACTGCTGGAAATCCTCTTTGAAATTAGGTAAACGTAAGTTACAAATAGAATGGAATTTCTTGAAAATTCTGACCTATTAGCAATGATTTTGAGGCACCTTTCTGTAATAACCAAGATTAACATGTCTTGAACGCTTCCTATGTGCCAAGCACCTCAAAGCAACTGATGCACAGTATCTCATTTAAACTTCGCAACATTCAAATGAGATGCTAAAATCAACTCATTTATTAGCTGCAGAGACAAAGGCCAGGGAGGTTAAAGAACTTGTTACAGTTGTGGGAAATTAGGCCCAGAGCAATTCAGTGACTTCTGGTCATGGAAGTTTTAAATGGTGGAGCCTGGATTGAAATCGGGCACTCCAGTGCCAGACCCTGCTTCTAACCACCACGGTGTACTAGATAGTCCTTGCGTATTAAGACAGAGCACCTCACTGCAAGGGAAGTCTGAGTCAGTCTCCAGGTAATCCATTTTTACTTGCTTGGTATCGTTTACAGAAATCATTTATAAACCCTTAACTTCAGTGTCTCAATTACAAATTGGGTATAATAACCCCTACTTATCACGTTGCTCTGAGGGTTACAGGAGCATACCTGTAAAGTACCCAGGACAGCATCGAGCACATAAAAGATGTCGAATAGTTATCTTCATTTTTCCTTGGCCACTTTCCTCGTATTTATGTTTAACTCATTCCTTCAAAATGTTAGGAACATCTACTTTGTGCAAACAACGTGCCAAGTATTAGAGATTCAGTGGTGAAGAAGGTAGACGGGTTGCTCGTTCTTGAGACTAAGAGTCAGCAAACTTTTTCTACAAAAGCCCAGAGTGAATTTTTTTTCTTTTGTGTATCTGTCTCCACTACTCAGTTGTGCCGTAACAGTGTGAAAGGAGCCACAGTAATAAGCATGGCTCAGTTCCAATAACATTTTGTTTACAGAAATAGGCAGGAGCTGAATTTGGTCCATGCGCCACAGTTGGCCAAGCCCTGCTCAAGACCATTAAACAAACCATTACCTTAGAATGTAGAGCGAGATACAGGAAATACAGGATGTGATGGGAGCCCAGCACGGCAGGGCCACTTAACTCACTCTAAGAGGATCAGCGACTTGAGAATGAAAGCATGAGTAGAAAGTCGCAAGAAGGATTTCAGGAAGAAGAAACCAGAAGACCCAGAGATAATGATCCGTTTGAGGACGATCATGTGAAAAAGTTCATGGGCTGGAGCAGAGTGGGTGGGAGCAATGGCGGGCAGGGCAGGCCAGGGCCAGCACACGAAGGGCTCTGTGAGGGAGTGCAGAGCTGATGTTAATGGGACCCGGGACAGAGAGAGGATGACTGCATTACTGTCTGTAACACGGCAGCACCCTCAGGGGCTGCTGAACTATGAACGACTCCCCTCCACTAAATGGTCCCAGGTTGCTGAGTCTGTGGTCCTTGTATCAGTTTTTCACAATTTTTCTCCTCTGTTGCCCAGGTTTTTGTCAACCGTCACTTCTGACTACTGTGAGTACACTGAGGAAAATATTCTAACCTCACTTGCTGCTTCTAGTCTGCTTATCATATTCATAACTATTTCTTCAAATGCTTTAACTTTTTAAATTTTTTTTAAAAAGAGTAAGTAAAGTGGCTGAGTGAATTTTCCTAAGTAATCTGCAGGGCAGGGAAGGAGGTCTTCTGGACTCTGTTACTACCTGTGTTTCCTTAGTTAGAATTGCTGAGTCCCCAGGTAAAGAAAAGTACCACCATATCGAGAGCATCTAGCTCTCCGCAATGTGTATAGCTTTTCTACTGACAGATTCGTCTAGAAATTTTGATCATTAACCAAAAGAAAAGTCTAGGCTACAGCCACAAAAATCAAATACTCTGCTTCCTTATTTCCATAACCATTAGAATCTACCGAAGGTGTCACTTCGGATATCTCCAGCTATATCTCCAAGACTATTCATCACAGGCCAGAGCAGTTTAAAATATTTTCTGCCGGATTATATTTGGTGATCTGAACCCAAGAACGTGGTGGACACACGTTTGAATGATGGTGGTAGCAGGGATAAGGGGGACTAAGTTGCTTTGCTTCTCGTGGTAGAGTTAGATTATTAACTTTTTTTCAAATTGAAAACATCTTAAATTTTTAATAATAAGGAACCTGTTTTCTCTTCTTATTTCCACTCCCAAATTCTTTGAAGGCTCTCATAAATATCAATGGAGCTGAGTCATAAGCAGTATCAAGATGAGGCATATAACTAGATTATAATCTCCTGCTAGATTCTAAATTCCTTGAAATTGAGGCTAATTTTATTCATCTTTCTATCGCCTACAGTATCTAGTATAATATCTTGTTCAATTAATTACTGTTGAGTAGAGATAAGTAAAACCACCTTCACTGAGACCTAGTAATTAACACAGAGGTTTTCTTTTCCCTTCAATCTAAAAAAAATAAAACAAAATAAAAACGAACCAGTTCCCATTTGCTTCCTGTGAGTCCAATAAACACAGCAAAGCCATTTGGCAGACTATGGCTCATTCAATATTTATGAAATTAACCATACCCCAGCAGATTCAATCATTTTAGATGCCCTAATAATGGTCTTCACAATTGATCGCCACATAATCAATTCAACCAGGCCAACAGATTATGGCTCCAGATCAGGAAGGGATTAATGGAAATTCACTGAGACCCTTAAGTGATCCCTAACCCCCGTGGTTCCACATCTCACACCACTGAGATGAGAAAGTTGTCACAGTATAATCCCAACCCCACATCTGTTCTCAACTCTTTCCCTGGCGTTGCCCAGGAATTCAAACAAAAATAAAAGAGGAAAGGAGTTACCCTGGTTTTCCCAATACCCACCTCAGAAGTGACAAATTCTTTACCTATCTTTTCTCCCATTGAATTGAATTTTTAACATCTTTCCCTTTAGTCACTAAAGAGCTCAGAGCCACTTTCTTTGGCCTTTTCCTTAGCCAAGAAGCAGATCTAATACATCTTTACTCCCCCAAACCAAAACCAGTTTACACTGAGAACACAATTAAAGAATTTAGTGAAACTCTTTCCATATGTCAAAGTACTTCTCTCTACACAGATATTTAGGGCTCAGCATATCTTTCTAAGTATAAATACTATACAAACTTTTCGAAGATGTCTACAAACAACCATGAATTCTAAATATAGTAGTTGTTATTTTCTAATTTAAATTATAACCACCAACTAACAAGCATGGCAAATACTCAATGTAATCAAAGAAAACTTTTTACATGTTGTCTTCTCTTCTGACTTTACAAAAGAAGCCTAAAATAAAAGTCTATACATTTCAAAGTAGCTCAAATTTTAAAAACCTTTATTTTTATTCTCTCAGATTCTCTTACAAATGCTCATACCAGCTACTTGCACTTTCTTTCAGGGGTGCAAAACAAAAATAACTTGGATGGGTATTTTAGCCTTAGTATGTTAGGTTATGCTAGGTTATGCTGCTATAACAAAAACAAACCAAAACAAAAACACCAAAATCTCGGATGTTGAATACACAAAAGTCATTCTCACTGCACAGGACTAACATGGACCTTGTGGGTGTTCTACTCAAGAGTCACTGAGAGACCCTGAATGATGCAAGACCCATCTCAATACACACTTCCAGATTCACCAAGACAGGATAAAGGAAGAAATGTGCAAAATGCACACTGAAGCTCTGTCTGTGCAGAAGTGACACCCACTTCGATGTTGATATTTCAATGGCCAATGCAAGTCATATAGCCATGGATCACTTGAAAGAAATATTTGTAAACAGCCCTAATGATTACCACAGTTTTAGGTATACCATGCATCTAGAAATGAACCACTAACCCTCTCTCTCTTTCTCC
The DNA here is from genome assembly GCF_008692025.1 of Phocoena sinus. Taxonomy (NCBI): domain Eukaryota; kingdom Metazoa; phylum Chordata; class Mammalia; order Artiodactyla; family Phocoenidae; genus Phocoena; species Phocoena sinus. The sequence continues at coordinate 16,899,946 of NC_045779.1, read as the reverse complement.
CTCCCTCTCTCTCTCTCTGTCTCTCTCTCTATATATATACATATATATACATTTTGCAATATTAGTGTTAGAAAAAGAAAAGTAATTCTCAAATTAAGCATCAACACAAGTATTCACTCTACTATTAACTCCATTTTCTCTCCTTTAGAGTGAAGAAGGAAATCACAACGTTATTCTCGAGTATGTATTTCATGATTTCCTTATCATGAAACAAAGAGAGAAGATGAGTTTTGGGTAAAATTTACAAATCAGAAGGTTTCTATGTATCAGAGCATGAGGCAGATGAATAATCCATTGAATCTTTCACTCTGGCTCACTAGAGCCTAAATCTATCTAGTACTTGAGCAGATGGACACAGCATAATTCAATAATAATGTGAATCTCTAAAGCAAAAATGAAAATTTTTTATGCTTTAAGTTTTGGATGTATAATGTGATGTAGCTAAATATTCATTTTAAGAGATTATCTAGTTCTTAGTTACATAAGCTTATGTAAGATTATTCTCAGTGAAACTATTCTTATAATTCAAAAGGCTAACATTATAACAGGAAAATCTTTACATATAATAATAACCCAAATAATTTTATTTCACCAAGTATCCACTGAGTGTCTACTAAAGCCCCATGCTACCTGCAAAGAATCCCAAGTTGAATGAAATATGACTCTGATCTTCAGTACATTGATAGTCTGGTCTGACTGCCCTTCAGTGAATTTTTTCTACTGTGTATAAGAATCTTATCTTCCTTGCATCTTCTCCTTAAAATCTTATGAACTCAAATCTATGCAAACAGAAAAATTTAAGAAGGAGGAGGAGGAATTGGATTGAGAAATAGAAATATAACTCCTGATTTTTCACTGATAACTAAACATACAACAGGATTCTATGGTTTTGCCATTAGGATTACTAGAATAAATAATTTCCACTTCCATGGCAGGTAACATATTTAATATCTATTACATTTCTGAGTAAGCTTTGAAAGTAGCTTGTTCTACATGCCCATCAATTTCCAGCTATCAATATATTACAGGTTGATTTATATACTTGTAAAGAAAACTTCTGGCTTCAAAATCACTAATATCCCATTGGATGCCCTAAAGGAAACAGATCAGTATCTGGCTGTAGAAATCGGTGCTTATGTGATTCATCGTATCTGAAGCTACCCAGAGCCTGCAGGGGCCTGCTAAGTTTCTGAATGCCTACAGGACTAGATGAACTAGGTATAAAGTGCCTTAGCATTAGGAAAGTAGACTTAGGAAGTACTATGGTTAGAAGAGATTTTCAAAGATGTTCATTGCAAAGAGCTCACTGAACAAAAGGTGCTTCCAAGAGAAAAGGGCAAAAGGATATTTAAAAGTTGAGTGAAACATTTTCATTTTTACCCATTTGCATATTTAGAAAAGCTTTCCCTCTTCCTTTGCTTTATTTGTCCTTTGTCAAACATCATACATTGAAATCAGAACCAGAGGTTTTAGCTAGCATAATTTTAAAAAAATAGGAGAAAATATTTGCAAACCAAGCACCTGTCAAAGGATTAATCTCCAAAATATAAAAGCAGCTCATACAGCTCAATATCAAAAAAACAAACAACCCAATCCAAAAATGGGCGGAAGACCTAAACAGACATTTCTCCAAAGAAGACATACAGATGGCCAACAAACACATGAAAAGATGCTCACATCAACATCACTAATTATTAGAGAAATGCAAACCAAAACTACAATGAGGTATCACTTCACACTGGCCAGAATGGCCATCATCAAAAAATCTACAAACAATAAATGCTGGAGAGGGTGTGGAGAAAAGGGAACCTTCATACACTGTTGGTGGGAATGTAAATTGATACAGCCACTATGGAAAACAGTATGGAGGTTCCTAAAAAAACTAAAAATAGAACTACCGTATGACCCAGCAATCCCATTACTGGGCATATACCCAGATAAAACCATAATTCAAAAAAACACATGCACCCCCAATGTTCACAGCAGCACTATTTGCAATAGCCAGGACATGGAAACAAATGTCCATCGACAGATGAATGGATAAAGAAGATGCGGTACATATATACAGTGGAATATTACTCGGCCATAAAAAGGAATGAAATTGGGTCATTTGTAGAGACGTGGATGGACCTAGAGCGTGTCATACATAGGGAAGTAAGTCAAGAAGAGAAAAGCAAATATGGTATAATAATGCATATATGTGGAATCTAGAAAAATGGTATAGATGATCTTATTTGCAAAGCAGAAATACAGACACAGATGTAGAGGACAAATGTATGGATACCAAGGGGGAAAGGGGTGGGGTGGGAGGAACTGGGAGACTGGGATTGACACATACACATTACTATGTATAAAATAGACAACTGATGGGAACATACTGTATAGCACAGGGAACTCTACCTAATGCACTGTGGTGACCTAAATGGGAGGCAAGTCCAAAAGGGAGGGGATGTCTGTATGTGTATGGCTGATTCATTTTGTTGTGCAGTGGAGGCTAACACAACATTGTAAAGCCACCATACTCCAATAAAAATTAATTAAAAAACAAAAAAAAAGAGCAGTGGTTATGGGCACACTAAGCTCAGCTGTGACTTTTAAGTTTTGTTTTTGTTTTCACTTGAGGCAGCTACAAATACACAGCCTGAAAAATAGAAGGAAGATGAAATCTCAGGGATTTTTCTCAGTCCTTACCCTCAAAGGAAATGGAAATATGCCATTTCTAGGAATTGGCAGAATGCATTTGCCTTGTGTTCATAGCATACAGTTTACTTTCATTAAGCATTTTTTAAAAATGAAATGCTAGTGTTACCTCTCGCAAAGTGAAAGAAAAATGTTACAAGGTATCAAAGGACTCATTTGACCCAAATCAACCCGAAGTGTCACCTTATTCCAGTCCTTACTACACTATCATGAAAGCTCATATGTGCTGGTAGAAATGTATTTCTGAAAGGGTTCATATTTCATGGGCCACGTGGTATGTGTGTCATACGATAGTCTGGTTACCATGGAGAAAAGTGAGCTTTTCTTTTCAAAGAAGTAACTTTGCCCTTTTGCTCACTGGCAATAGCTTCGTTCTGATTCCAGTGTTCTTTCAGAGAAGAGAAAAAAGGAAAAATAAAAGCAGCTGAAAATGAGGAATAAGGGGAACCATCTCAGGAAGATACCTCCATTCTTGCACTGCTTTTGAACTTAGTGAAACAAACAAATTACAAAGCAGGAAGAGGGTGCATATATATGTTAATAATACCACATGGTACTTGAAAAGGAGACAGTTCTGAGGTGATTAAATTACCTACGGTTAAAATGGCTATAAAATTTTGAAGAAGAAAATGAATGAGTCTGGGTGTTTATGGCTCCAAATGGAATTTAACTCAGGGATTCTCAATTCTATCACTCACGACACCTCCTCTGAGGAACATCATTTTCTGTGGCCTCATTTACTATATTGAAATGGAATCCATGAATAATTTAACTTACCTGCACATTCATTCTTTTTAAAAAATCATTATAAGAACAAAACTGTAATATAAAAGAGATAAAAGGAAACTTATAATAACATAATCTGTGTTTCCATAACGTAAATACTCAGGCTGGACAACTACAGTGAAATAGTAGCGCGCCTGCACTTAGTGGTAGGACCACCATGAACGCAGTATCTGCAAGTATGTGTTATTAGTGACTCAAATACCATGAGCAGTGCTGCTACTGATGATGAGATCAGCAGAGACAGTGAACATCTCCCGTAAAGTTCAGAGCAAAAGAAAGTACAATCGTCTTTAGATTTATACTTCGGTTGCATTTCTGAAAAATTCTCTGTTCATTAAAACTGGGATTAAAAATATGTCCACAGTTAGGTCCTAGGTTCAGGTAATTTCTAACTCTATCAGTTCTTCCTTATGAGGGATGTCTGTGTGCCTGGCAGAGGGCTGAAGATTCAGCCCCTACCTATTCAGTGTCAACAGTGCCACACCACTGAGACAACCTTCCCAAACACACACATTATCTCCTTAAGGATGAGGTGTCATGCCCCACCCCCAATTGAGAACCACTGTTCTAACTTACACATTAAACTGAAAAGAAAGCATTAAGTTGAAAAGTTGAATGTATATATTTTAGAAGTGTCTTCATACCACACTTCTTTTTTAAAGTTTAGATATAATTGATACATAACATTATATTCAGGGTGTACAGCATAACGATTCGATATCTGTATATATCGTGAAACGATCACCACAATAAGACTAGTTATAACATCTATCACCATGCATTGTCACACCTGTTTTTCTTATGATGAAAACGTTGAAGATCTATCCTCTTAGCAACTTTCAAATATACAATACTACAGTATTATTAACTACAGTTCCCATGTGGTAAATCACATCACCCTTACTTATCATACCCCAAGCTTTCATAACAGAGGAATCTTCCCAGGACAGACCACCCCTACCCCGTATCCTCCACGTCTGCCTTTTATCTGTAGAAGAACTTCAGCCAAAGAATAAATTTAATCAGAGAAATGAGAAAATGCAGAAGCAATGGAAAGCAGTCAGACAAGACAAAATAATCGTTGTTTAGCCATTAAGCAAACTCAAGGACTTTTGGTTACTCCCCATGGGCTATAGATAATATTCTGACCCACACCTGTTGAAATGTTTTGCAGATTATGAAACTCCCACCAGATGGACGGAGTTAACCACACGATGACCAGACTGTAGCCATGACATCAGCTGCTCCCTCTTACACAATTCTGAGAACTGAACTCAAGGAAACAGGAACAAACTGACCCTGGAACTGAAGATTAACTCTATAGAAAACAATCAAGATGGTGCTGATCAGACCAATTTCAAGATGATTGTCAGACCTGACCCTGCTGGTCTGTACACAGTGCCCTCCCAATGAATGTGCACCCCTGAAACTCCCCTTTAAAAGCTCTTGCCCCCTGACTGGCAAGGGGGAGTTGGTTCTTTGGGACACAAGTCCACCTTCTCCCCAGGAATGTCAGCTTCCTCAATAACGCTATCTTTCCTTTTACCCAACACTTGTCTCTCAGTATTGGATTTTTTTTTTTTTTTAAGCTCGTATTTTAATGTTTACTGTAGACAGGCTTCCACTTTATTTATTTATTTATTTATGGCTGTGTTGGGTCTTCGTTTCTGTGCGAGGGCTTTCTCTAGTTGTGGCGTGTGGGGGCCACTCTTCATCGCGGTGCGCGGGCCTCTCACTATCACGGCCTCTCTTGTTGTGGAGCACAGGCTCCAGACGCGCAGGCTCAGTAATTGTGGCTTACGGGCCCAGCTGCTCGGCGGCACGTGGGATCTTCCCAGACCAGGGCTCGAACCCGTGTCCCCTGCACCGGCAGGCGGACTCTCAACCACTGCGCCACCAGGGAAGCCCACGTACTGGATTCTTGAGCAAAGAGCAGCCAAACCTGAGTTTGGTAACACTTTGATTGAAAGCAGACGACAGACCAAAATTACAAATACATACTTCTAAGTGGATCAAAGGGATTTATTTGCCATCATCCATGACATACAGTCTGAGGAAGTATCAAGCTACGCTCATACATTCAGAGGTCACCTAATACAGTTGCAGCCTGTAAGTAAGAAACAGTGGGTGCCGGCCCTGGTTGACCGCTCAGTTTAGCTGCCCGCCGCTTTCCAGCGTTCAGTGTCCTCTCCTTGATGCTATGCGTTCTTCATTTTTTCTGCACTGCCCCTGAGTAGAGCAGTGTGCATAGTGAGTCAGTCCACACAATCTGGAATCAGAGTCCAGCTTGGTCACTTATCAGCTATGTGACTTGGGACATGTTTCTTAATTTGGCTGTGCCTCAGTTCCCTCACCTATTAAAATGCTGTGAAAGATATACCAATCTCTTAGGCTTGTTGTGAAGAAGAAGAAGTGACATAATCCATTCGGTGGTTAGAACGGTGCCTAGGGGAGACTAGTACTCATTAAGTGGTGGCTGTTATCATTGGTCCCAGGGTTCAAGTTAAAACATGAATGATACTCAAGAGTCTTTTAAGGTGAAGAATCCCAGAGAATCTCGGAAACCTCAGACCGGAAGAAAACTTAGAAATTTAAAATCGTAAACTCTAAAGTGTGCCATTAAGAAAATTTACGAGAAAGATAGCACTTTCAGGTTTGAAAGATGTGACCAAGTTTCACAGTGCCAGTTTAGTTCTAATCCAACGACCAGGAAAATGGCTTTTCTGTAAACGTGTTCCACAAAAACAGTGCACATGGAGCATAACATTAACCATTTTCTTGAATGTGGATGGATGTTCAAATCCAGTCTCTTTCCAGTTTTAAATGCATCATACTGACACAGTTAACTGTAGCTCTAGCTCATATACAGATGCTCAATACAAAGTAATCTCTAGCCCTATTTTCCGAAGGTAATCAAGGCGTTGTAATAATTTTAACAAATATAAAGTTTCAGCCTGTTTTGAAGTTTACATTTTCAGTATTTATATTAAATGCTACAAAATTATAGTTTGATGTAACAAGTGCATTCATTCATTCTTTCCTTCCCTGAGCCACCATTTACACACAACCTACCATGTTCTTGTAACTGAAGTAGGAACTGGAAACAATAAACTAAAAGATATAATCCCTGTCTTCCAAAAGCTCTCAATCTCTTGAGGCAGACAGGCTGATACACACAGATTGGCACTCGATGTGAAAAATGATGTGAATCTAGCAAGCATGGTGCTAGAGCTGGGCTGATGAGCTGTTTTCAAGGTTACAAAGTCAAGATTTGTTATTTCTTCATTGCCCAGTCTGTACATACCGAGCACATTCCAGGGAAAAAAGAACTATTTCTTTTCTTGACAGCCATGCACTGTAGTACTTGATCAAACAGAAAATTTAAGATTTTATCTTTGCTTTCATAGGTCATATCTGAATAAAGAACTCAGGGATGCTAACCTCAGGATTGAGGGCACCTGGCAATTTGAGAAGATAATATATGTTACCTGTTTTTAGAATATAAGGGTGGTATTTCCTGATGGCTAGAAAATTAAATAAATGACCTCTGCAAGTGACCCCAGTCCTAGAAATCCAGGAGGCTTTTCATAAACGTGGTGTGGTTGGGTTGTTGACTGTAGTTTTCCTTCTTTATTCAAGGATTATTTATACTGTCTTGACAGCCCGGGTTGACAGCCCGGGTGATGGAGTCACTCAAAGCAGGACTGGAAGTGCGGAAATGCCCTGGTTTTGTTTGTTAACCTCTCTCAGCTTTAGTTTTTCATGGTCAAAAGTAAGTATAAGAGCACCCAACTCGTAGGATTGTGTGGCTAAAATCAGATAACATGGAAAGTATCATGGTGGACAATAATAATGTTTGTCTCTTTCCTAGATATCAGATATCCCATCTTTCTGCATGATCATGTCATCAGGGTCTTCACTTAATTCTTTACTTAAGTCTTTTCTACGAAGATGTTTTTAAACTAAGTGCAGAAATTACAGAACGCTCAACACATTTGTTTCAAAACCTATATCAATTGATGCATTTTATTATCTTTTGGAGGACCTAGTTAAATTACCTTAGAGCTTATGTATAAGAAGAGAAATCCTGATGTAAGTACCACCTGGAGATCCATCTTTAATCTCTACAATAAAAGAGCAGCTACAAATGGAAGCTGCAATTGTCATTTCTCAGAGATAGTCTTTCCAAGTAGAACAGAACTAGAGGAGTGGGCTCTGCATTGGTAAACCAGTCTGCTGTATTTCTAAGCAGTTAATTTCATAAAAGTTTTCCTCTTCTGCAGTAAGGAGGTAGGGGATGAAAACGTAAGAGTTCATTCTGCTAAGCCTGAGGCATCTGGCAGTGTGGACAGTTCTGCTCCACATGGAGAAACCTCAGTATGTCACTATTCTGGAATGCTGGCGGGTTAATAAAAGTCTGCTCAGAGTGAGACAGAACACAAGAATTTGCCATTAATTTTTGGAAGAGATCTGACTAGATAGAAATGCCATACCCTTTAAAATGTTTCAAACTACTGCCTTTTCAAACTGTCAGTTTCCTTTCTTTTCTGAAAATATGGATTTGAAAAATATCAAATGACAAATTCAAACAAATGTCCCCTGCCATTATTTGGCATAAATAAGGTGTTTTCCAAACCTGCTCAGAAAAACCCAGTCGATGGCAGTTACAAGAAATCATATTCTATCAAAATTGTTTACATAGAAAATCTTAATTTTTTCCAGTTTTTCACTGTTGATATGACTTGTTTTTAAAGAAAACATTCAAAAACTAAGCATTTACTGATCATATGCTTAATGCTTTGACACTGGAACACTAATTAGAGTATTAGAGAGAGAAAGAAATACGGAACGGAACTTGCAGCCCTCATACAGTTTAAGATCTAACTGGGAATATGAACACACATCCACAGAAAATTCAATTAAGAAGAAACAGATAACTCAATGCATGGTGATTTCTTAAAAGAAAACTTTATTGATTTAAATATGGTGAGCAATTCCCAGGGAATTACTTCCAACTTTTCTCCCTGTTCCTTGAGAGCTGTTTACAAAGCTTGATGGCATCTTTTGCCTACACTCTGGTACTAATGACAACAATAACAACAAATCCCCTTATTCAGTGCTGACTGTTTGCCAGGGAGTCTACAAAGCCATGTGACGTGTATTAAGCCAATCAATCCTCAGCAAGACCTGTGAGCCAGGACTGTGACCCCCCTCACATTCCAGATGAGGACCATTTAAGGCATGAGGTGCTTCCGTGCCTGAAGGACCAGCCTGTCCTCCAGTCCCAGAGCCATGACTTGCAAGGCTGAGGCTCCAGAGGCCCCTCTTAACCAACACACACTCCTTCTACTAATCCAGAATAGGGGAGCCAAGAGAGTTGGGCTCAGAGAAAGGGGCAAATCCTTCTGTATCTTCAACAGCTTCAAACTGGGGCTCCCAATGGTCATTTTTTGTCAATAGCAAGTAACCACAAAGCGAACACTGACGTGTGTTCCAGGACTTTAAACGCTTTAAATGTATAAGACCATGCCTTTTGTTTTGTTTTTGTTTTTTTGTTGGTACGTGGGCCTCTCACTGTTGTGGCCTCTCCCGTTGCGGAGCACAGGCTCCGGACGCGCAGGCTCAGCGGCCATGGCTCACGGGCCCAGCCGCTCCGCGGCATGTGGGATCTTCCTGGACCGGGGCGCGAACCCGTGTCCCCTGCATCGGCAGGCGGACTCTCAACCACTGCGCCACCAGGGAAGCCCCAAATGTTCCTTTCTTTAGACAGCACCAAAGAAGTTAATTAATTGTAAGGATGGCTGAGGACAAATCTACCTTTACTAGCATCCTTAGACTGATTTATGCATGAAAGCAGTTTTTTTTCCCCCCTGAGGTATTCTATTATCTGTTGAAACCTAGATTTTGATAGCAATTTTTCTCCATAGTTTAAAAAAAATGGGTGGCTAGGATAACGTACTCATAAACCTCAGTTTTAAGATGAAAGACACAAAATGTAAATATTCTGGAGGCTATTTTGTTGAATAAATAACATACTCATTCATAGTTTTGTCATTGAATATGATTTGGTCTCTCTAGAGAATTATTACAAGAGTCTCCAGCTTCATCTTTCCCCCTTGTAAATTTTAGCACAGGAGCTGGGGGGGCCCATGACACTGTGAGTCAGATCACCACTGCTCGGAACTTGTCCCTGGTTCCCCTTCTCCCTCAGGGACAAGCTGAAAGTCCTGGGACGATCTGACAAAGCCCTCCAGCACCTGGACGCCCTTTCTGTCTCTGACCCCATCTCCTCCAAGGCTCTCCCAGGCTCACTGCGCTGCATCCCCCTTGCAGTAGTCCAGGTTTCTCAACCTCGGCACTATTGACACTTTGGACTAGATGGTTCTTTGTCACGGGGGCTGTCCTATGCACTGTAGGATACTTAGCAGTATCCCTGTCCTCCGCCACTAGATGAGAGCAGCACCCCTCCCCCAAAAGTAGAAAACCACAAACTCCTTCTAACATTGCCAAATGGTTCCTGAAGGATAAAATCACCCCATGCTGAGGACCACTGCTGCCAGTAACCCTCTCCCCCAGACATCCACAGGCATCCTTCATTTCTTCAGAACTCTGCTCAGAAATAACCTTTTCAGTGAAGCCTTCCTTGGAAAGCCAATTTGAAATGAAACCACCGGACAGACCCCAGTCACTCCTTAACCTTGTTTCTTGTTTTATTTCCCCCCATATCACTGACCACTTTTTAATGTTGTACAGTTATTCCTTTATTTTGTTTATTATCTGTCCCCTCCCTCTAGAATGTAAATATCATAGTGGTGGCAGTAGGTCGTATCCATTCTGTTTGAGGTTTGCTCCCCAGCACCTGGAACAGAGCCTGGTGGTTGCTCTTTAAATATTTGTTCAATAAAATAATGGTCATCAGAAGAGCTGACCATACACACCTCCCTCCTCCCTTTCCTGCCTGTAAAGTCCAGATTTTACATAATTTTGTTCTTTTTATGTGTTTTCCTGTTTGCTTTAGCATTAAGAATGCTCAAAGCCTGTTGCCCTCCCCCGCCAATTATAATAGGCACCTGTGTTATAAATATTTTATAGGCTAGTCACCCCAGTTTCCTCTTTATTTTTCTACCCATATTTCCTTTTTCTCTTTTACCTATCCATCTATCATCTATCAAGCCTCCTTCTATTTATCTATTCTATCTTTCTATTTAGTCTATCTTTCCATCTAGTTGATCAATCGATCTATCTACCTACAATCCATTCATTTATTATCCTGTTGCGTTATATATCTCCGTAAGATACATTGAATAATTTAGGGAAAATGAGGCCTCGTAGTAAATGTTCTTAATCCAGAAGACGATTTTTTAACTGCTAATCTCAATTTTAAAACCTGATGTTTTGATTTTGAAAGAATTTTTATTATTTTGTTTTCAATGTACACATCAAGGAGCAAATGCTGTTCCAAACACTTGTCTCAATCTTATGCGCAGAAAATGTCGCCCTTCGTGGAAAAACTAGTAATTAAAAACCGTTTATTTCCCATGAGTGACAGTGTTCGTCTAACCTCTCCCAAGTTATAACGTTTCTGACAAACTTGGGAGTTTTTGAGGTTCAGCGTGGAAAATCTGATGGCTGAGACTACATTTACTTTGAGTCCAATTCTTCCTGAGCCAAATAATTATTTGCCATCAAATATATTCCTGGTAATGCATCATAATGACAGGCCTTTAGGAGGTCAATGATCTGTGTTCAATTTCATACCCTACTAACAGATACTTAGATAAGAAATAGGAGTCAGTGAGCCCAACCAGAAAACACAAAGTGGTAGTCGGATCATTTCCCTCTCCCAAAGCACAGGCACTGTCTCGGAACAAGAATAGAGCTATTTACAGCTGCTCAACTTCCGGGCAGTTATATTAATGTTGGTGATCAACACGAAGGCAGCCATCGGGGAAGAGAAATGAACAGAGGCTATGCTGTAATCAAACTTTGGAATGGTCAGTTCATTCTTTGATTTTCATCGTTTCCATTGATAGGACCCATTTCCCCAAAATAGGCTTTTTAAGATTTTAATTTTAATTTGTATTCCAGGTTCCATTTATCTCATGTATCACTATCACGAAATTTGGATAAATCAATAAACATTCATTTAATTTGCTGCTTTTCAAGGGTTAGATGATAAAAATGGGATGAAAATAGTTTATTCCCTATACATGGATGTTGTCTTCACAGTCTAATAAAATTACTTGAAGTGCAACAGAAGAATACCCAAAATTTATGGGGAAAAAAAAAATTCCTCTTGGTGATAGTTCAAAATGAATTCTTTTGAGTAATAATGGTAATAATCATTATTACACTCACATGTAATCTGTTCTAGGTGGGCTTGTGGACCAGGGCTTCAGCTAACTAGCCCATTTAATCTTCACAGTGACTGTATCAGGTACAGATTGGTATCCTTGTCACTGTTCTGCTGAGAATCTGAGGCTCAGCGAGGTCAGCAAGTCGGCGAAGTGACAGGGTCAGTCCTCCATCCCAAGTTCATGTTATTCCCGAGCCTGTGCTTCTCATCACTGGGTCACCCCACCTACCCTGCAGCTTCCCACCAGCCACTGACAGGTACAGGCCCAAACGTCACCCACCTATGACCTTCTGTCGGGGTGCAGATTCTCAGGTGGGCACTCAAGCCAGAGCAGTACACGGCCCTGCCTGACCCTTCCGACCCCAATTCCTACTTCTGACAGCTTTCCCGATGTCCCATGCCTGCATCAGGCACCTTAATCCCTTTCTTTTTGCCTTTGTTCATGCTTTCTCCCTCTTCTCCAAATATTTTTCTATCCTTCCTACTTAATTCTCTCTCATTTACAAAGCTTCCCCTACCTGTTAAAAACTGACAAAATTCGATCCTTCCTCTGAAATGCCAAATGCCTGGTGATAAAAAACATTCTCTGATCATTTGATATCTATCAAGTTTGTCTCCCATATAATCTCACGATCTCTTCAAAAATGCCTTTTCCCCTGGTCAGTGCACAAATAACAGCAGAACTGGAAAAGTACTTGAACTTGACTGTTTCTTTTTGCAGTGGAATTGCAGAATTAAATTATAATACAGTGCTACTAAAAGCTCTTAAAAACTGAGATGTGATAAAATCAAAGGATTAACAAATGAAAACAAATTTACTTTTAGCAGCTATCTCATTAAAATTCTTAGAAGACATATATAAGGCTTAAAAGTTTCTTATATACAAGGTAGCTCTTCAACAAATCGTTTTATGAATTACTAAATTGAAACATGTCAAAACTACTTCCTAAGAGGCTAGGGAATTTTAAAAGGCTCTTTCTAAAAAATCAAATTAGAAAATCCCATCAGTACAGTGAAATATCAGAATAATATTTGAACATGCCTGATGACCAAGTGGCATGCTGATAGCAAGCAATTTTGAGACAAAAAAGAATGCCTCATTTCTATCTTTAAAAACCCTCAAACTAGAAGTTTCCAGGAAATATCTTTTTGGATTACAAATAAAAGTAAGTTCTCCCCTAAGTTGACACCATTATGATTCTTTTAGCTCTTGTAGTAAAAACAAAGATTCCTGATCTCCCTTTTTTACATTATGCCATTAAGAATTTATTTTTTCAGACTCCCTTCGTATTCCTACAAAAAGACATCATATTGGAGATCTGTCTTAACTCAAATCTTGGAATTATCCACATTCGTGACATTCCTGAGTAATGGGATAACACAATTTGGGCCCAAGGTCCTCCAGAGGGAGGCTGATTGAATGCAATGAAAGGATCCATCCACCTTCTAGAGGGCACGGAAGGACTGCCCGTCCCTAGGGGGCCAGATCCAGCCCTCCTCCCCTGGTTCACACACAGGCTAAGAGTTTCCAGAACCTGCAGTTCAGATAAAATGAGCAATCCTAGCAAAGCAAAGCCTCTGAAAGCTTGCCTTGCAGCAGCACCTGATGCCTTCCTTTGCATAAACTCGGTGGCGTACAGAGCAGCCTACATGCTACTCTAGATGGAGAATTTATACAAAGTAAAAATGGAAAAACCACATCTATGGCTGTCAGCCTATTTCAAAAACATAAAGTCATTTAAAATGGGTAATATAGCCAGCTTCCTTGAACTGCCTAAAACAAACAGCATTATCCAGGTCTAATCCCTGGGATGAGATCCTCAACCTCTACCTACGTTGTTTAATCTTCATAAAGAAACAGAAATACTATGAAACATCTGGTCTTGCCGTTATGTCTGCCCTTCAGTGCCATTTGCTGGCAGGAACGGAGTGGCCAGGAGCAGTGCTAGGTGTCAGGAACTGAAGATGAAGGTTTGTAGTCTGATCCCTCAAGTGTGACAACCTAGCTGAGGAGGTGACAGGCAGAGATAGAATCTCTAGATTACAAGTATAAAGAAAGAGCTAGGGGAAAACACGGGAGAATCAGATGGACATCACAGCAGAGGCTCATCTGAGCTGAGACACAAAGAAGAACAGAGAAGGGGCAAAGGGCATTCCAGATGAGGAAAGCAAGTGGTGGCCACAGGAGCATGCCAAGTGTATGCAGGTGTAGCTGTAGCCAGTTTGCAAGGCACCCTGTGCAAATGAGAAAAAAGGTATCCCCCCTGGATGGATGGACTGCTTGTTGAGTGCAGTAAATACCTGTCTTAGACTAGAGCCCTGTCTTCAGGAATGGTTGCCAGGAGCACAGGGTATGGTAAGGCATGTGGCTGGATAGGAAGAGTCTTAAATGCAACGCTAAGGAGTCTGAACTAGGGTGCAGGCAACGAGAAATCACTGAGGTTTAGAGTTCAGAACTGACCCAATCAGAGGCATGTTTTTTCAAGGTAATTCTGTTGGCTACATGAAGAATAGGCGAGAACGGGGAGGAAAATGAAGTGAGAAAGTCCAGTTAGTGACATAGCCACAATCCAAGTAAGAGAAGATCAAGGCCTGGACCAGGGCAGTGGATCCAGTGGTCCCGATGGAATAGGAAAAAATAAAATAAAAGTAAAATAAAAATTTTTTTAAAAAGAAAAAACATGGGATAAGTAAAGGTGAAGGAGCTTGCAGTAGGGACCAAGTATACATTTAGTGGGAAAAGGAAGCCTCCACGGTTGTAATCAGCATTCAAGATTCCAAAGGTAGTTTCCTCCCTGTGCTAAGTGAGCTCAAGATGGGGAAAATTTAAGCTGGAACTGAATGCTGGGTAGTTGTCCTGCATGACACCCAAGGGGTACAGTAGGAAGATGGTTTTTGGTCATAAACCAAAGACTTCAATGACTCTTGGGCAGTGACAAGAACACTGGGCAATGATGAGAAAGGAATGATAAATACAACTGAACAGGAAGAAGAGCTATGGGAAAGCCAAGTTTCTGACGGAATGGATACAGATCCCAGTGTGCCACTTAGTGAGGGACAAGAGACACAAATCTGATATTTCTGGGTTTCAGCCCTCTTAACCGTATAATGGGATTATGATGTCTTTTCACGGCATTGATATAAAGTAGCGGTAGGCAAACCATGGCCCATGGGCCAAATCCAGCCCACTGTCAAGTTTTACTGGAACCCAGATACACCCATTTCTTTACGTGCTGTCTGGCTGCTTTCACACTAGAAAGAGTTGAGTAGTGACAGAGACTGTATGGCCTCCCAAGCTGAAAAGATTTACTATCTGGCCCTTTACAGAAAACGTTTGCCGACCTCTGCTGTAAGCGGTCAACGTGAAAAATCCCCAAGTTCAGTGTATGACACACAACAGACACCCAATATAAACTCTTTCCCTCCTGCCCTTTCAGGAAGGTCATCCTAATTACTGAAGGGACAAGAAAATGTGGCCTCCACGTCATGACTCTGGACTTCAGGGAATGAGGTTCATTTTTTCCAGGTTGTGAAGGTAGCAATATTGTTAGAAAAAAAATGGCTCAGGATAAGAGACAGAGTAAAAGGGTGGCAGGAACACTGATGATATTAGGAAGTTATAGCTAGACCTCACAGAGGACTTTGAAAACAGAAGCTAATATAGCCTTGTGAAAAGCATCTGTGACTGTAGCAGCTATCAATTAACCACGGTCTCTTTCCCCAGAGTTAAATTTCTACTCAAAATAAAGCTCTGCAGATAGTGACAACTATTATGAGGGAGTGGAAAGAAAAAACAGCTTCATTTGCACAGGCAGAGCTCATGGATTAAGAGAGGGCATAGGGTGGGTGAAGAATCAGATTCTCTCAAACAAAGAAAAAGTACTATTTAGACACTGCTTTTAAAGAGTCGAGAAGAAAAAAGTCTACCTGCTCTCAGGCTCTGATGCTTTAGGATAAAGGAACACAAATGCCTGTTTATAAATTAAAGACAAAATGAAGTCTGGATTTTTTAGGTTGCTCTCCCTTCTCTCATCTGGACTCTTCACTACATCCAATCTCACTGAAATCTGGTAGACATCATCTCATGAAAAGATGTAGAGCGAGGCTAAAGACAAACATGAAATCCAGACGGAGGCAAGGAAATTAAATGGAAACCAAGAGTTGCTCAATAAGGTGTCACCAAAACAGGCCTTGATGAGCAGGACTCTGGAGGGGACCTGCAGGGCTGTACATGGAGTGGGCAGGGGGACAGGGTTTCTTCTGTATTCGTGTGGAAGTGCTGACCCAGGTAAAGGGGCTGAGAAGCAGGTAGGTAGCAAAGAGGACGAGAGGAAGGTGAGCCTCCTGAGACAGAGAGGAAATAAGAGCTGGAAGGAAGTAATAAAGGCATTTCTTCATGTGGGCTGAGCTGCAATAAGAAAGGCATTTGGATATTTTCAAAGTACCCACTGGTGGCAATGTGGCACCTCGGAGAATGTTTTTCTGAACTAAAATTACACCGTGGCCACCCCATCACAGCCAGGTCAGAATGTCTGATAAATGGCAGACTGTCATCTGATCTTCGGACTCAGTTTCAGATGTATGCCTCGAAGGGCAACAGGGTAGAAAAGTTCATCAACACTTTGGCATTTGCCGGATAACTTAACAAAGACAGTGAAACACAGAACCCAAAGCAATTTTTGCAGAACCCTAAGTAATATACCATTTCTTTTTTTTTGAGCACGTAAACATACCCGATATAATGTTAAAATATGCCTATCAGGCTTCCCTGGTGGCGCAGTGGTTGGGAGTTCGCCTGCCGATGCAGGGGACACGGGTTCGTGCCCCGGTCTGGGAAGATCCCACGTGCCGCGGAGCGGCTGCGCCCGTGAGCCATGGCCGCTGAGCCTGCGCGTCCGGAGCCTGTTGCTCCGCAACGGGAGAGGCCCCAACAGTGAGAGGCCCGCGTACCGCAAAACAAACAAACAAATAAACAAAAAATATGCCTATCAAAACAGTTTGCTCCCCTTTAAGCTATCTCATGCATAATCTACACACAAAACTTTGAAAAAAGAAGTGTAGGTGATTAGCACTTTGTAAACATGCCATGCAATTGAAAATATTTATAATGGCTCATGAGCAAGAGTTTGAAAAATAAATACCAGTGCTTAAAACAGATCTTTGCTTTGAATTTTAATATTACGCATAATGCAATTACTTTACTTATAACATACAATAATTTTCACACCTGCAGAATTCATTTAAGAAATATAATAAAATGTGCTAGCTTTTTTACATAGCAAATAATGTAAGAGCAAATTCACGTTATCCTAGATTCTAGCTTACTGTTTCATATTTTCTTTCATTGCATAGGTAGTTCATTCCATCTACAGCAGAGCAAATTATCACCTTCTGAGAAACAAGACTGTCTGTCAATATTTTTCTGCCTTTAAACTAAAAACTGCACTGAAGTAGAACGGGATGCTTACCTTAAAGATATTATGCAGGTCTCTGCTAGTTTCCCAAAGTGAAATTTTCCACTGGATTAATGAAATACATTTAATTTATCATAGCACAAATCTGTTGCTACACTTCATAGATAGTGGCATTGATTTATTTTCCAATTCAACCAAAGTCTGTTTGGATACCAATGCATAAGTTAGATAGTCCTTTACGAAATGTTGCCAGAGTCTTAGTGGTAACTCTAAGATATAAACTAAAATATGAATGTTTGAAAAAAAAACTAATTTGAGGAACACATTTGGCTGTGGATTTAATTTAGATGACACCAGACAAGAAAACTGCACATCAATATCCAAAACCACACTCTAGGTTTTATATTAATTCAAAATAAAACAATGATCAGAAGGTCGGGAGATCTTTCATTCATATGCAAATATCCTGAGGTTGGCCTGCAGTGAAGGATGCTCCAATCAAGCAACCCCGTTCAGCGCTGCGCTGGGATTACTTGGCTGTCCTTGGCACTGCTGTGGCGCAGGCTTGAGAAGCTATTTAAAGTAGCATTCAACACTTGTTGTGTTGAGAGTGACTCAACAAGACATTAGTAAAAGCATGAAATCCAGGGTGGCAATGACCTCTAGCAGCCTGAAACAAAATCCTGGGACAGTGATGGAAATACTTCTTCCTGCTATTCTTGGACCATTAGGACACTTTCCATGGACTTCATGCCCAATCAGGTTATCATAAAACTTTATATTCTGAATGAGCTGTCTTATTTGGATGACAAGTTACCCCTACCCTAAGTTACCAAATACAGATTGAAGTTCATTGCATTTTTGTGCAGGTGGTTTTTTATTATATAGTATGCTCTAATGGAGAGGTGGCAGTGTATATGAGTAACTCTCTCTCTCTCTCTCTCTCCCCCCCCCCCCCCCCACACACACACACACACACACTCTCAAGAACAGACCTAGTTCAGGTACCACTAGGTAAAGGCTGCTACTACCTGGTTTGCCCACCCTAGACACAGAAACTTGACCACAAACATCAGCTGGCTCTATCTACTTCAGGTACCAGTCCTTAGTAATATCCAGAGTTGTTTCATTTAAAGTTTTATAGGGACTTCCCTGGTGGCGCAGTGGTTTAGAATCCGCCTGCCAATGCAGGCGACACAGGTTCAATCCCTGGTCTGGGAAGATCCCACATGCTGTGCAACTAAACCCGCGAGCCACAATTCCTGAGCCCACACGCTTAGAGCCCATGCTCCGCAACAAGAAAAGCCACCGCAATGAGAAGCCCGCGCACCGCAACGAAGAGTAGCCCCCACTTGCCGCAATTAGAGAAAGCCTGCGCACAACAATGAAGACCCAACGCAGTCAAAAGTAAATCATAAATAAATTAATTAAAAAGAAGTTTTATAAAGACATTAAAGGGGATGATATAAGAGGGGGAAAAATCCATTAATTTTCTGCACTAGCTAAGGAGTTAACTTAAACATAGATGTATACACAGCTGCAAATAAATAATACACAGGTGCAGAGTCTGATAGAGTTCTGATGTTAGCTTTCAGTGCCTCCTGGAAAAGTTTTAGAGGGATGAGAGCAAACATCTTCCTCTTCCACTTCTCCACTGCCTGTCACTATAGCTCTCTGTTCCCAGCTGATCTATGTCTAGCTGCTTTATTCTAGATTGGTTATTTCTGTGTATCAAAGCTGACAGAGCAACTGCAGCAGAAAAGCCTCCATCTCCTGAAGTTCTTCAAAGTTCTGATTGTAAACTATAAAGTTATCACCAACTACAGTGTTACAGATACAGGAAGTACAGCTTGTCTCCAATGGTCACATGCTCCGTGGAACATGCTGGCGACCATGACCTGGGAACTCCTTTATCCTTCTCAGCTCCACTGCAGAGGCAGGAAGGGTTTTAATGACCACCCAGGCTATCGGTGGGCAAGAATAATTTCCAGGCTGACTGCTGCCTTAAAAGCTCATATCATTCTTAGAATATTTAAATAGGATATTTTAAATGAAGGAGGTGTCCTGTATGAATCTCTGCAATACCATATGATCTTCTCTACAAAATATGGGAACTTAATAAGAGTTAGTATATATGACAATCAGAGGGAAAAAAAAGACTGGGAGAGATTAACAGTGCCAAGTGGCCAGCTAAGCTCACTATCAAAGTCACTAGTTGCCTCAGACCAACCTTACATTAGACAGAATTCAGACTTATGCCTCGGCACATTAAAGATTATCGAATGTCATGGAACTCTAGGGTTAGTTTCAAAAAGAATAAAACCACCAATGCTAAATCAATGCCCAAATCAAAAAAATCTATTGTAATCTATGGTTAATTCATGAATGGTACATTAGCAGTTGGGTTTATTTTTCCCTATGTAATCATATTTTGATCAAAAGGGAATTTTTATTCCAGTAATTGATCTAGAATCAACTTTATTATTTTGAAAATATCTTTCTTATCAGTCAGAATGGTCAATTCACATGAGTATGCAGACAGAGTCTCAGTGTTAAGAATGGGTCTTACCTTGAGTCACTAAACAAGGTTCTCTAAGAACAGACAGGCAAAGTTTTCTAATCATGAACACAAATTTTGCTTATGAATTTCAACTCTATTATTAAATTTTAAGACTGTCGTTTTTTAATTAAAATTATGCAAAACGTTTTGCAGAAAACGAAGCATTCCCTAGTGTTACTGGGACAATTTAAAACATATACCTTCTAGTTCTATTTTTTGCTTTTAATTCTTTTTTTGTTATTTTATTTGAATTCTTAGCATATGTATTTCTAGTGAGCTTCCTCTTTTGTGGAACAAGATGGGAGTGTAGAGGAGTTAAAAATAAATGGATGTTTTTTCTTTTTGATGATCCAATTTATGCAATATTTAATATTCAATAAATGTTCAATATTTTAAACGCAATACTTAATATTCAATAAAAATTGGCTAATTTGACATTCCATAATAAACAACCTTATATCAACAAGTTCTTTGGAAAGAGATTTCTTTTCATTCTATACGACAAATATTTTTGTCAAATACAACAATGCTAGTAAAAGGGGAAAGATCAACGACATTCAAAGTAGCATCTTCCCATGTTCAGTTCCAATGCAACGAACTGCTCTATCTGTACCATATCACAGCACTAATTGATAGCTACCCTGAATACCCTAACATGCTGGGGGAAAAGTTAAATAGTAACAATATAAATCCATACGGATGAGGCAGAGACTACCCATCTCCTTGAGTAATCAAAGCAGTTACAGACTACTTTCATACACTTATTAGATGAAACTTCCAGGGCCAAGTTCCACTAGACAGCGTAAATGCTTAAAAGTTAAAGTACGGGCAAGCTCTCTGAGGTCAAGGCATAAGGCACCATGGGAACTTTCTTATAAACTCTTCACATTTGGAAAGTATTTGTTTTGCTTCTTTTTTTAAAATGGGAGATAAAGCTCAGACATGAACACTTAATCTAAAACATTATTCAAACTCTTCTAGAGCCTTCCAAAGCAGAGAGTGTTAAACATTCATAATACTTATGCTTACCTAAAATAGTACATCCGTCACTTTATAAAGTCTCTCACTTGAAAGAAAACAAATCTGTTAATAACCAAAGCGGGGTACATGGATTTTCAAAACCAGAATATTTAAATACTGCCAATGTACTCTGTTTTGTGATAACATTAGATAATGTAGAAAGAAGTCCCTAGTTTTTTTTTTTTTCTTTGAAAATGATAATTACTTACTGAGGTTTAAAAATCAAGCTTGAAAGAAATCTGAATGTCTTTTTTTAATATTAATAGAAACCAATGATTTTTCAGAAGAGATGAAAAAATTGCTTGAAGATTAAGACTGGCCCTCTTCAGATGTAACCAACAAGCAAAGAGGAAATGAAAAGTACATGATTCATGGGTAATTTCTTTTTTAAAAATATTCACATGTAAGGTGATCATATAGTTTATTGTCCAAACTGGGGCACTTTTTAAGAGTGAAAGGAGATGTTACAAATAATTAGACGAGGACAAAAGTCTAATAACTTTAACTGGGGTATTTTCAGCAAAACCACGACTTCTGGCACTCTGTATAAGGACATGGGACGTAAACGTTTTATCAATTTCTTCCTCTTTTCTCGCCCTTTTCTTCCTGATCAAATGAGGCCCAAAGGGCAGAGAGTGGTACATTTTCAAGGCAGTTCTTTGGGGAAAGCAAAGAAGCAACGGATCTAGAAATACGACCACTGGAACCAAACAATGGAATAGTTGAGACATTTTCATCAAAACCGAATGTTATTTTCTATCTTATCTGTTTTATTTTCTTATACCTAATTTCTTCAAGGCTTTCAACCTGTTCATCTGCAGGTTTTCTATTTGAAAAAGGAAAAATATATCTCCAAGTGAATCCTCCACAGACTGGCCAAGTTCTGTTAAGTTACCTCCTGTGAGCACCTGTGAACCCTTGTTCCCTGTTATCGGAAAAGCACAAAAACCTAATCTGTGCAGTGGGGATACAGAAAGGAAAGGCCAAGAAGGGAAAACAGTAAGCATTCAACACAAAAGCAGCAGGAGTGGCACACTAATTAGGCCACTGGCAATCCGAGGTAAGAAATGGAGTACAGTCCCCGTAGGGGCCCCAACGTAGGGAGATTTCTGAGTGCACTCACATTGCATTGTTTACTTTGGGGGGGGGGAGTTCATGGTTTTGATGGCTACTGTTATCGTTAATCACTAAGAAAGTCATCAGAAAGCTAAACTGAGGGTTTTGTATGGACAGAGTTGTTCCACTTGACTATATATATACAGACATATATATACTACATACATGTGTGTATATATGTCTACATATATATATACTATGTGTGTGTGTGTACATGTGAAAATTCTGTTCTTGGACTGAAAGTAAATCATTTATGGCTCTGTTCTCATACCTTCCTTTTTTTCATTCAACGCATGAGAGTAACTTATCCATATACCAGAAACAATCAGAGTGTTAAGCGTTCCTTTCCTCTTGAAGAGTACACAGGAGTTTTGTCTTATTTGGATTTATTTTCTTTCTACTATTTCCATGACTTGAAAGGCCCACACTCTAATTCCGTCAGAAGAGAGAGTACGGTTCTCAAGGCTACCATTGAAGGCCAGTGAATAGGCACCATCCCCTAGGAACTCATGACTTCGGTCTCTGGCTCCTCAGAGACCTGGAGCTCCAGGGACAGACGTCCACCCTCACCAGCTTCCTTCTTGATCCAAGGAGGACTGAGGTCTTGGGACCCTTCTCATGCCTGCTCTAAGGGCTGTGCTGCACCTTGCCAGTGGTGGTGGCCATGTGGATGCCGTGGAGCCCATGAGCCGATGCAGGAAACACGGTCACCCCCTTCCCCCCATTCTATGCGTTTTCAGTGTCATTGCCAAGAGGAGAAAATTGGTTCTTGTGGGGAGGGGGTGAAAAAAATCTTAGGTATTTCAATAGTTTGTAGCCCTTCAAGATCCACCCTACCTGACAAAAATCGTATTCCTTCATATGCAGTTTCTTTCTTTAGGGAGAATTTAAATTTAGCTTAATTTTTCTCCTTAGTGGGTCATTACTGAAAAAAGTTAATAATTCTCTAATCAATCATCCTTTCCATTTTCCTGAGGATGAGAGACAGAGAGGAAAGGGGAGTGGGGAAAGAGAGGAGAAGAAGAGAATGGGAAAAAATGTACCTCTTAAATGAGTGACAGCTGTGGATACATGGGGAAATTGGAGAGGGAAGCAGATAATCAATAGTGGCCCCCATCGACCCTGGACCCTGCCCAACAGGGCTGCTGGGTGGCCCTCTGTACCTGTAGCTGTACTGGCTCAGATGATCAGGAATGTCCTTCTGCAGATTTCGCCTTATACTGTCCTTTTCAAATAAAGGCTGCTTACAGTCTGGTTTCCTGACCAGACCCCTGGGGTTGGCCTGTTGGCCAGCACTGTCCTGCACACCACGTCCACTTACTTTCCGGACTGAGGTTTGCCTCCTGGGCTCAGCCATTCCTAACTGGGTTTGTCTGAAGACCCGCTGACTTTGCTCTTGACCTTCCTCAGATATCCTAGTGAGGGCGCTGTAGGGTACTGAGTCTAGTTCCATTCAGCTCTCAGGTTGGCTGTGATTCTTCCTGGTCATTTTTCATCCAAGAGGCTGATAAGCCCTCCTGCCGTAGAACACGTTTCCCTTACATGAACACTTTCAAACACCTCTTAGACCCGAGTCGCTCTACACAGTATCTAAAGGGGAATAGCTACTGCCATTCCTTTGGGAAAAGGCCAAAGAAAAGAGGAAAATGTTTCCAATTCAGAGGCTGACTAAATTGTCCTGGGCTGGAAGAGGTACCGGATCAAGTCTAATTGCAAATAACTGCGCAGGAAACTGGCAGCCAGTTAAGCCCATGCATGTTCTCCTCCCCTTGCATGTTCCTAGGTCAGGCATCCCAGAGCCTGCAATTCCATGTCATGGCAAACTAGAGATTTGTCCCAGCCGTTCCCCAGGCCCATTTAGCTGGGCCCACATTCACAAATAGCCTCTAATGTACACTTTGTACGTTATCTCCAGATGAGGGAAAATACACAGTCACCAGATACAGAGGACTGAAAAACAAAGTCCGTCCCACAAACTTAAACTCAGGTCCTATTACTAGATCACACCACACCCCAGAAAACTACCAGCGTCTCTTAGTCCTGTTACCATTTTGTGAAAAGTACAATTGTATTGCACGGTAATCTGTGAATGTATAAAAATGTTAATTTGTTAAACAGAGACATTTTAAATATATCACACTTTTAAACTTTATTTGGCATATTTTTCAGTTATTAATATACTAGAAAGTTCAAGTAATAGAAATGACACCAAGGAGCATGTTCTATAAGAGCTGAATTGCTATTGCCAGGGTCATACCCAAAGATGGTATGACAGATCAGTTGGCCTTGCAATAATTTCATATATCACAGTGGATACACCTAGCATGGGCTGAACAATTATTACTTAATAGATTACTGAGCATTTAGTCCATGTCAGTGAATAGATATTTTAATTTACTGTGGAATATTTGATAGAAAAGGTCAAAGTTTCCTGCTATGCTAGGGACTTGGCAAGTAATCTCACAACATTTATATTTTATTACAGAACTATTATAAATTATAAAATACAGAAAAACCAAAAGAGAAAAAAACCAAGTATTTTCAAGTATATGAAATCCCTGTTTAAGCTAAGAGAGCATTTTTTAAATTCTGGAGAGAAGGGAGTATGTTTCTACACGTCTAGTCTAATGTGTATAGCACACAAAGAACAATCTACATACATTCAACTGAATTACCAATTATTACTGAATAAGTGATAACTGAAAAGGCAAGGTAAACAGATACTTTCCTCCAAAGATATCTTACCTCCCAAGCAAGTGAGAAAAAACACATAGATTCCAAACATTCCTACACAAGAGTTTCATAGCACAAGCAGGATCCTGATGTACCCATAATATAGTGAGGGCTAGAGTACCATCCAACTGAAGCTTTGACAAAATGAATTTTTCCTAAGTTGTAAAAATACTATCCACACATTTTCACACACACATAGCATTAGCACTCCCCACACCAATAATTATTCTCGAAAAATAACAAGTTCCATGACTTGAGAAGAGTATAGGAAAGGTAGTGGTTTACATAAGGTGTCACACAGAGCTATTTTTAAAAGGCTCCAAACCTCAGGCAAATGAACAATGCTTTCACTTAACTACCATGTAATCAAATGTAAAGAATTTGCATAATAGTTCCCTATTCAAACAGAGAGGGAAATGTAGACGTTTAAAGAAACAAACACAAATCCTTTATGGAAATTTAGTAGAGAATCTGCCTAGGTTAGCAGAGATTCCCGTAGCTTGATTAATAATTCGGAACCAAATTTATTATTTAGAACTACATAAAAGTTTCCAAAACCAAGGTCCTTCGCTGCTGGGTACAGTTTGTAGGTAGATATCTTATCTGTACATACATAATTTGGAAACATAATTTGAAGCAAGTTTAAATACTCTGATGTACAGGGGTATACAGTGGTGTATTACAGACAATAGGCCATTATCAACATCATCATCTTAGAGATAAAGACATGGCTCTGCATCACAGCACTATTTACAATAGCCAGGACATGGAAGCAACCTAAGTGTCCATCATCAGATGAATGGATAAAGAAGATGTGGCACATATATACAATGGAATATTACTCAGCCATAAAAAGAAACGAAATTGAACTATTTGTAGTGAGGTGGATGGACCTAGAGTCTGTCATACAGAGTGAAGTAAGTCAGAAAGAGAAAAACAAATACCGTATGCTAACGCATATACATGGAATCTAAAAAAAAAAAAATTGTTCTGATGAACCTAGGGGCAGGACAGGAATAAAGATGCAGACGTAGAGAATGGACCTGAGGACGCGGGGAGGGGGAAGGGTAAGCCGGGACGAACTGAGAGAGTGGCATTGACATATATATGCTACCAAGTGTAAAACAGATAGCTAGTGGGAAGCAGCCGCATAGCACAGGGAGATCAGCTCGATGCTTTCTCACCACCTAGAGGGGTGGGATATGGGGATATATGTATACGTATAGCTGATTCACTTTGTTAAACAGCAGAAACTAACACACCATTGTAAAGCACTTATACTCCAATAAAGGTGTTAAAAAAAAAAAAGACATGGCCCTGTGTCTAAAATTTAGAGATTAAATGAACTCCCTCATCTGGGAAATGAGATTATTGACCTTTTCCCATCCTTAGCAGAAATTCTTCAGAAAAAAATATGTATATGTTTGAAATTTTTTTCTATAACGATACTTAATTTTAGGTATGCGTTAGTAATGTTATCAGCAAATAAATCACATGAACCTTTCAAATTTTCTTGGATTTAGCTGTTATTTTTACATATTTGGTTACCTCCCTCTGGAACATCTCGTGGTACAATGATTTATTCCTCAGTTGCCTAAAAGCTCGATAGAGTTCATCTGACACCCAAAACACTCCCTTAAATCCAGGGTTTATCTCATCCTGCTTCAAAATTCACACCATATTTTTAGTAGTAACTCAAATGTGTAACTTAAACACTTGACATTGGAAAGAACAGTAACCTTTCTCAACCAAATCCCACATCTCTCTCTTTCCTACAGATGAAACAAAAGTAAACAAATTATTCATAACTACAAAAAGACCCAATTGAAATATTTCATTTGCCACAAAATGTGCATTTCCTCATTTCATACAGCAGAAATAACATTTTATTCCATTTAGCTCCACATCCTGGCAAGAAAGTAAAATGACTTTAGGAGTCAAAAGATGCAAAACTAGAAATATCAATCGGTGTAAGAAGCAGCTTTATGATCGTCTACATTCAGCCGGTTATTTACAATATTTACATGGTGTAGACTATCGCGGAGAATTTTAATTTCCAGTCAAAAAGCACAGAGAATCAATTATATTTCTGTAATCTTTACTGTTTATAAGAAAAGACGATTGAAAAAAACAGTAATCCAAAGAATTTATAGGATAACACACTCTTTTCTCTTCTCTACCGCATATTCCATTTTCATCTAATCTGCATGAAGTATCAATACTGCGCTTCTACCGTTACAGATGACTCTTTTGGCTTTTTTCTTACAATTCATACTGAAATAAAGAACTAAATATATGAGATGAAAATCAGTTTGCACTAACCCTCAAAGCTCTAAATCAAAGTAGATAAACAGAGTCACGCTGTTGAATTAAATACTGAAATTAGTGGCCAAAAATTTTACTCTGAGATTTAGATGTATGCAGCCCCAATGGAAAAATATGAATTGACCTACGGGTTCAGCAAACACTCTGTGAACTCTGAGATATGGGAATACCTCCGTTGTGAACACACTTATACACCAACAGACAGACACATCACTGTCAGAGTAGACCTCACAAGGGGAGGTCAATGGATGCACGCTGACATTGATTCATCCCTACACTGCTTCGTAAGGCAGCTCCTTCCTCATATGTGGAGCCCCAAGCTCACTGTGCTACACGCGGCCACGCTCTCCAGTCTCCCCAGCACCTCCAGAGAACCAGACCAGGAGGCACCTCCTCCACCTTCAATGACAGCACCTGGCTTCTCTTTGGGATGGAGCCCAGGCCTTTCTGCAAGACTCCATGCCTGATGGATCTGAGCTGTGCTCTCTCCTCAACCTCCACGTCACCAACCCCAGGCAGCGCCAGGGTGACCCGAACTCTTCATCGTCCTGCTGCCTTAGTCTATGCCTACATAATAATAACAGTTAGGAAAGAGTAATGCCATCGTATGCCTTAACAGAAAGAAAAACTCGACTTGACTCCATAAGATCTTGGAAAGGATGTCTCCCTGCACAGCCATCCTGGGTTCTCTTACCCAAACATCTTAAACGAAGAAAACCACGCTCTCTAGAATACAGGTACCACCTTTTCGGACGGCGCACAGGAAAGCAAGCAACGCTCTGCTTTTCATACCTTTGCAGCCACGGACGAGTTGGGCTTCTCCAGCAGGTCCCACAGTTTCTTCCTCTTTTCAGGGCAGCACGTGTTATCAAACTCTTCTCCCTCCCGCTCGCGCATGGTCTCCGCCTCCCGCCGCAGCTCTTCGTTCATCTGCTCCTTCTTTTGATGATACCTGGCTTGGCAACAGGATTCTAAGTAGATCTCATCGATCCCCCAGTAATCAAGCTCTTGGCCGAAAGACAGAGCGCACATTTCTTCCATCATGTGGAGTTTCCCTGTCCGGTAGAAATTTAAAATGGAAGTGAAGGCTCCAGGGTGCCGATCGAAGAAATACTCGTTCTCGTTCAGGTTGTAGTCATCGCACACCTCCAGGAGGCTCTCGTGCGTGTTACAGTCCCGGAGCTTCCCCAAGCGGGTCCTGGGCAGCCGGTCCAACGTTCTCCACAGGACCTCGTGGTTGAGGCCCCCCACGTTGATTTTCACTCTACGGGAGCACGTTTTGCTCCTAATGATGTCCACCGGTTCCGGTGGAAGAGAAAGTGTCGACCTTGATGTCTTCCTGTTTAAGCCAGGGGGCGCCTTCTCTGCCATTTTGGACTGAACAAAGGGTCCTCAGAAGAATGGGCCGCGGGAAGGTCAACTCCAGCAATATCCCTGCGCGGCAGGCATTTCCACGGATGCACCTGGAAGAAAGCAACCAGAAACCCTTTGGTTACTTGCATTTTTCCTAAAGCATTTCCCATTCTATGGGCTCACTCTGTTGTTCGTGCATAACCTGGAGGTATAATATTAATTACCGTCTCTCGATGGAGATGTACATCTTTGCTTTCAGGTATAAGGAGGAAAAGACAACACAATGTACTATGCAGAAGCAGCTGTGTAGTCAATTTTATACACCTATAGGTTGACAGGTCCCAAATTTGTCACCGGAGACCTCTTTCTCAAACTCTAAACTATCCCTGTGCTGATCAGCTCTTCCCAGATAAAACACAGACACCTTCAATTAAATTGACCACACCTCCACACACAAGCTAAAACTCTGAGAAATCCTGATCTATCTGTCCACATGCAAATAAGCACCAGGTCTTAACCAACCGTACCTCCTAAACATTGCTGAAGGCCTCCACCCCCATTACCCAGTCCTGGGTACCACCGAACCACGACGCTGATTCAAACCCTCAGCATCTCTTGCCTACGTTTCTACAATAGCACCTGAATCTGGATCCTGAGCTCTGGTTTTATCTACACAAAAACAGTTCTCCACACAGCTACTAGAATGATCTAAGAAACACATTTGACCTTACCATGCCCTACTAGATCTGACCTATCTCTCCACCTTCACCTCTCATTCCTCCCTCATCACCATATTCCAGCAGCCCCAGACCATACACACTGTTTTGTTTCAAGCTCCTGGCCTTTGTTCATGCTGTGTCCTGGAAGGGCCTCCACCTTTCCCATCTCCCTTTGACTAACTGTGGCTTGCTCTCCAAGACTCAGCTCAGATATCACTTCCTCTAAAAAGCCCTCCATAATACATCTCCTCTATGATCATGTACTTCAGTGAATGTCTCTTCTATTTCATCATACCACTGCAATAACACCTTTCCCAAGGATGCTGGGAGCCCTTGAAGACAAAGACAATCTTCTCTGTTATATCATCACTGAGCACAGTGCTTATATATTGTGAGGGTCCAATAAATGTTAAATAGTCAGTTCTTTAATTGTTTTCCATGAGACAGCAGACAAGAGATCTCGTGGGGATAATGCATATGGCCAGAAAAATGCATAAATGGAGTCATTTGGATCACCTGACTAAAATGCATCTATGTTTACATGTTATGTGTATATATGTTTGTGTGTACATAAGATATGTCAGAATGTGTGTTTATATTCTTTGACCCACAGCTCTTTTCTCCTGTGTACTAATTCTTTAAAACATGACTGCTCTCATGTTCCCTCTTATTGATCTATTCTTCTGATCTGCAGCAGTAAGCATCTCCTTATTTGATCTTCCCCTATAATGTTTTTGCAGAAAACCATGGTGCTTCAAGCAATTCATCCCAAATACCGCTTTCAAGGTAAAACACCATGTTTCACACAGTCAATGGCTTATACCAAAGGGAAAAGCTTTTAGATTTAAGAGATCCTTATAATTAGAATTCCCTTTTAAGATACACACCAATTTTGGCATGTCTTTGGTTTCTACACTCCTGTAAGTTAAATTTATTTCTCCACCTGGAAGCCAAGTATTCTCTCAAATGTAAATAAGTCAAATTTATGAAAAAAATGTAGCTGGACTATGTAAGAAGTATTTCAAATACGGCTAAGAAATATACTTGAAATGGGAGTTTTTTCAGCTACATAGTTACAGAGATATTTAAAGCATATACATACACACTCTCATTGCAGATGATAAAAATGACTACTTTTACAATAAAGGAGAAATACAATAATTTGGGCAAGTATCAAATTCTCTAAGCCCCAATTTCTTAATCTACAAAATGAGGATAATAGTATCTACTTTATAGGCGGTGTTATGACAATTAAATGAGATAGTTTATGTGAAGGGCTCAGTACAGGGAGGTATATCTGAATAGAATAAGAAAACTCACATTCCTCCTTTAAGTGTAGCTTCCAATCAACTGCACAAAAGCTATGATTAAAAGCTATACTGATGTCTATTAAATAAATGCTAGCATTTAAATTTTTTTCCCTTATACATACGTTCAGTCCCCTCTAATGGATTTTAAGCCTATGAGGCCAGGAATCATTGGTCCCAGTTCTTCTCTACCGAGCACTGTACTTACACGTAATGGATAATAGCATGTAACTTTGATGCCACTGATGCCGACATCGAAATTTTGTATTCAGATGGCAATGGACAACACACACACACACACACACACACACACACCCCACATACAGCATGCGAGAGAGGGCACAGTAATACTATTAGGATCGGGCAAAACAACTGAAACTATTAGAGATGGGCAATTCGAGTGGTGAATCTGAATGTCTGTTCTCCAGCAAATTACTTGGTTTCAGGTGCAATATCTCAGCCATCCATACAGATTATGTGAACAGCCCATATGAATAATAAGCAGGAAGCTAATCCATTTTTAATTTGGCTACACATAAACATAAAATGAATTCACTCTTTGTAGAATATCATGACTTACTAATGTGAAGAAGCGAGATGGTCTTTTAGCTGATTATGGTATCATATAAGAGGTTTTCCAGAAAGACTGAGAGCAAACTCCAATGCAGAACAAACATCTCATGTTTACGGTCAAGGGCTTACTGTGACTTCCTTTCTTGGAAAAGCCATTACTAAAAGCATAAATGCTCTGTCATAGTTACCAGTAGGTCACCATTTATTTCAAATAATTTCACACTCATGACCCGCAGTGAATTCCCCTTTTTGTAGAGTATGTGTCTCAAGTGAAGAGAGGTCATAAGACTTAAATTTCAAAGTATCTTCTTCACTAATCAAGAACTTTCTATTATAAGAAATCCAGTGTTGATTACAAACCCCACAATAAAAGGCAGCCTGGAATTCAACGCCCTCTCTTCAAAGCAGGGGTAGAGAAATTTAGCATGAGTGAATGTAACCTGTTGATTTTATTTTCTTAAAGACTTAAAGATGATCTGCTCTGATTATTGTTCCTGTGATTAAAAATTTTTTATTCTCCCTGGGCAGAATATTCTGCTTGTGACCTGGTGAAGAGTAGAGACTCAAAGGTGTAAGTTCTCGAGCAGTTGAAGAGCTGTAACTAGTGTTCAGAGTTAATCAGCCTTTCTGAATAGTCGAAGTACACAAGTGGTCACAATTGTAAGCCTGTAATTCAGGGCAAGCCCTGCTCAGCAGCGCCTTAGAAACGCGCTGAGCCTTTCTGTCTACCTGCCCGCCCGTCCGCCCACCCTTCTTCCTGCTCTCTCTTCCTCTGTATTTTTTCTCTATCATTTTCCCATCTTTATTTCTCGCCCCCCCAACTTATGTCTCTTCGGTTCCCCTCCCTCTCTTCCTATCCCGTTCCCTAGATCTTTCTATCCTCACGGCCTCTTAACCAACCACAAAACCAAACTCTATCTTTTCAAACTTGTACACACTTTGTGAAGTTTTCTACATCCTTAATAAGAAAACTTCCTGAGCTGAAAATACCATATTTCTCTCCAGAAGAAGCAAAAAACATCTAAACCAAGTTGCTTTTCATGGGAGGTTGTATGAGATTGCAAAAGGGGTTCTGCTGGGCTTCCCCGGTGGCGCAATGGCTGAGAGTCCACCTGCCAATGCAGGACATGCGGGTTCGTGCCCCGATCCGGGAAGATCCCACATGCCGGAGTGGCTGGGCCCGTGAGCCATGGCGGCTGAGCCTGCGCGTCCAGAGCCTGTGCTCCACAACGGGAGAGGCCACAACGGTGAGAGGCCCGCGTACCGCAAAAAAAAAAAAAAAAAAAAAAGGGGGGGTTCTGCTCTCAGGCTCACGACCCCTGGGTCTAGTTGGGCTGCCCTCCTGCATCCCCCTCACCTTTCTGGTTGGACTTCAGTTTCTTCACGCATCAAACCATGGCATTTCCATGCCTACAATTCTTTCATTTCCTATGACACTTGGTTAATATTTTTCCTCTCGCTATGATTCTGTGGCCATTGCCACCCTTCCTCTCCAATCACCATCCTAACTTTAGATAGAAATAAACATAACATAGTGCCTCAGATCCATGAAGACATTTTTTCATGCCTAGTTTCTTAAGAAAAGGTGGTTTTCATATTTCAAGAGCCCTTTAATATTTATGAGGGCTTGAAACAGACTGCATTCAGAACATCATAAAAGTTTCATTCATTTTATTTAGTGTTTTTAACTTTCCATTTTTAATCTGTTCTTTTCTGCCATGTTAATTTTATTTCTAGCAATGAATCTATCCGTTCACTGTGTCTTGCCACTCTTGAGAGCTTGAAAAATTTTTGTTTTTAATTTTAGTAATTAAAGTGGATATGATGCTGTTTTCTCACGTTTAGTTTTCTAAGTGAAATGCTGTCTACCATAATAATTTTATCCCATGGGAATCAGTCATGTAATTCAATTTAGTGTATAAGTTTAATATAAAATGTAATAATTCCATGTTTAAACTGTGGAGATGTTATACAACCGTGTAGAATTTATATACACAAAGAGATATAAGCTGAACACACATTTTTATGTCAAGGGCAGAATCTCAGTGACTTTTTTCTTTGGGCTGTTTGCTGGTTTATTTCACCTTGTTCAATCAATTCAAAGTCAAGCTTGCAACAGTCAGTCGACCAGTTGCAAATGTACTAAACATCCCTTCATCGGTCTGTTAGAGAAAAAAAGCGACTCTTGAAACAATAAACAACAACAAACATTCTCATTTTGCATAGCTGCACCAGGCTCCACCAGCAGCACGGAATTATGCTGTCACCCGTTCAGGGCTCAACCTGACAAAACGCAACTTTCTGATCATGGCATCATAATTACTGCTTGAGACTCCAGGTCTGCGGCAGGGGAGTGGGGCGGGGGGGGGGTTCCCTGTAGTCTCAAAAATACTACCATTATGTCATATACTTGATACTTCCTTAGTGTAGCAAGGCAGGATAAGTCCCATGTGCGATTCTGTGAAGATGAAAAGCAAATCTTTCTAAAGACCTAAGTGATGTTTACCATTTCCTTTCTGTGTTGCTGGTACGAGCTGAGCACACACTTGCAAACAAGCAGCTCCTAGACCTTTAAGTCTAAATCACTCTATGTATAGCTCTAAGCATTTTCTTATATTTTTATGTATGGTATTAAGCAGTAAATGCATGTTTTTGGAACAGCTATGTCTGTTTCAGAGAGTCGCAAAGATTATTTGCAGTAGCTATCTGCAGAGAAAGGCGCCATAACGGTTAGCTGAAATGTAATCAGTGCTTAAAAAAAATCACTACTCAGTTTTAAAAAGCACCTCCAGAATTTACTAAAGAAAAAGAATCAATTTATAACTAGTGAAAAACAAATCAGATTTATTTTAAAGTAAGGTCCTGGAAACCTTCAGCTATCCTAAGAAATTCAACAAACCTACTGAAGTACTTTAGAACTTGGCCAGAAATACTAATGAATTTATACCGTTTATTGTTTTTTAATATGTCAAGTTCTAGTAATAACCGAAACACTGTCCTTGTCCTCAGAAAAGTGGAAGTAGCATTTCTTTTCTTCAATGAAAGGCTGCTGATATCAATAGGTTCCTCAATTTTAGCGTAACTATTTACTCCTTAGTTTAAAAAAAAAATCCAGGACTTTTATCCTTGGTATACCTGATGCTTTTTTTAGATACACTCCAACAAAATCCTAAAAGCATTGCTTTCAGTGGTCAAACGAAGCACTGTGTTGCAGTATGAAGGAGAAAAGACAAGTAATAAGTAGAATATGTAATATGAGCATCTTTCCATATCATCAATGTCTCCAACTAACCAAATTTATAAACTATTTTACTTAGACACATAATATGAATTTTCTTCACCAGAAGACAGAACTATTTAAAGAATTAGCTCCTATATATACATTTGCTATAATTAGAGAGTAAAACACTAGGTTTGCCTTTAGAAAAATGGCCTTTTAGAAGAGATAGTTCATGAAAAATCCTTCTCTATGCTGGAAAATATAATACTAATGTTATATCGCATCTTAGACCTTTTATAAACTACAAGGTATAGTTGTGGCTTGAAATTTTCAGTCTGTTTCAAAACCCACCAAAAAAGGCTCAGACTTCATATGAGCATTCAGCCATTCAGCTGGTGGAAGATTTTCTATTATGACAGTAAAAGTGCCCTTTATGTTGGGGCCCAAGACATGTTCTTTTAAACGTCCCCTTTTGCAGAAGTCTTCCCAGGGTCACAGTGGAGTGCAGGGGATAAATAAAGATGAAAGGCGATGAGAAAAATAAAAAAGGCAACAAACAGAGAAACTACTGGGGCCACTGAAAGGAATGGGAAATGAGGCTGGGCCACCCTGTAATATCCTGATAAAAGAAATCACAAACTTCAGTCGCTACCTGGGGTTCTCTGTGAATGATACAACCTTCTATTTGGGTGACGGACTTCAATTTCATATTCCATCTCGGTGTGTGGCATAAGTTAGATTTAGCCTCTATGAAACCAATTAAAAATAATGTTCATGAAGCTTGGATAGGATGTGAACTTTTTTTTTAAGGTTTCTTCCAATAAAATTAAATTTTAGATCATGCAGTGGTTGGTCTGGAATGTTTAGCAGTAAGATTCTTGCCAAGGGATGTTTCTCAATGGGGCTCTGTTTCATAGTAAAAATACACTTTTCAACTACATTCCGGTCCCTTACTTCTCCACAACCAAACACACTGTAGGCAACGGAGCTTTTATTAAAAGCTCCAATACTGAGTCAGATTTGAGGTTAGTTTCTATGACTTAAACGTATACCGTGCTTTAGATAACCCCATGTTTGGAGCCAGGAATCACAGTATGTGGCAGAAGAGAGCTTGGATATGATCTGGTCCGGTTTCCCTATTTACAGCTTTCAAAACTGAGATCCAACAAGGTCACGTGACTTGGCTGACCTCTCTCTGGTAGTTGCTGAACTTGGACCAGAACCCAGATCTGCAGATGCCTACGTAAGTCTCTTTCCATTACACCCCAGCTCATTATTCTTTGCTTTTCACCTTCTAGTGGAAGTTTTAAAAAGCTTTTGTTTCTTTGTCTACACCCATGTCAAAACACTGGACTCAAACGACACTAAGTTAAGGCATGTTATCTCCTATACATAGCTTGTTTCTTTAGAGGGTAATGACTGCAGTCAGGCAACTAGACTGTTCTCTTCTGAAGACAGATGCGCTTCACAGAATCGTTCTTCCCTTGGCTTTGCTTCCCTAGGGCCGGTGTTTAGGATAACTACCTCCTTCGGCTCTGGACCCCTGCAGTCGGTTCTGCACGCTGCAGCCCAAACAGTGGTAGATCCGGGCCATCTCTAGTAGAATACGCTTCCACGCTTCTAGTCTCAGGATAGGCACAGAACAATACAAAGACTGCAAGGTCTGTCCTCTACTTGTCTCTGAGGTTCAGTACCTTCCTCCCTCTCCCTGTGTCTCTGTTCTAACTTTTGCTTTCATTTCTTTACACGTGCCATTCGCCTTCTGCGACAGGGAATTTGCACATCTTCTATTTTCTCCCCCCCGTCTCCTTCAGATATTAACTCAAGGATCACATCTTAGTCAATACCACCCGACTTCCTTGAATATACAGTCATCCTCCTATTTTAAGAACTTATATATAATCAGATACCTTTACCTGGACCACTGGTCACAACAGGAGTCTTAAGTTTGTTGGGATGAGTATTTTGATTATTTGATTAATCCCTATCCTCTCCACTAAACCAAGTTCCTTGTGGGCAGGATCAAGTTGGATTTTATTTATCATTGCATCCCAGGTGCCTGGCATACAGCAGACACATAATAAACA
This sequence comes from Phocoena sinus, assembly GCF_008692025.1. Classification (NCBI taxonomy): domain Eukaryota; kingdom Metazoa; phylum Chordata; class Mammalia; order Artiodactyla; family Phocoenidae; genus Phocoena; species Phocoena sinus. Next base: position 16,863,677 of record NC_045779.1, on the reverse strand, counting down.
TTATGTGGATGAAAAAGTCAATAATCATTTTATTTAACATTTATTTAACAATCATTTTCCCCTCCTTCCAGCTACCTCATATTACCTGCCACTCCCCAAACCCAACATGACGTTCATGTATGGAAAGCTCTTTTCCCAATTCTCCATCTGATAAACTCTTACTCGTTATTCAAGGTCAAGAACAAATATCTTGTTCAGGGAGAATTCACCTCTTCTGCCATGCTGGGTTAAAAGTTCTATTTTAATGCTTTTTTCGTTGTATCGCAACTATTCACTTAGAATTCTTTCTTACTCATTATTTAGCAAATATTTATGAGCCTTTACTCTGCTTGAGGTGACACCATGGAACTTATATTCTAGTGGAGGTAGATAAACACGCTACAGACAAACATACACAAGCAGCTAACTACAAAGCGGATAAAAGCTGCGAAAGAGAAGAAGGTGCCATGTGAGCTTTAAGTGAACATACCTTCTTGGCCGTGAGTTCTTAAAAGCGATGAACATCTCTCATCCATATCTGTATCTTTGGGAGGCAAGTGCTTACCAAATGTTTGTGGACTACCCAAAAGAATGAATGAATGAGTGACTAATGAATTTCAAAGCACTACTATCCTTTTTCTTGGCCACATGTTCTGGCTAACGTCATCCAACGTCAGTTAATTATGGTGATTTCCAATTTGTTTAGATGTTCTGCCGGCCCTTATTTGCTTCTTTTAATAAGGCCTGGGCTCAAAATAAGAGCTAGATTTTCTGGAGCTACGTAAGGAACAAGTGATAAACAAGTTAAGACTCTCTAATAATGACTGCTGCCCCAGAGTGGAATTTGCTTCCTCCAGGCACTCCTGGGCCTCGTAATATTCAGACAGACACCAGGTGACTGCCTGCTCTCCTGAGAAATGGACAAGACTGTCTCCAAGGCACCTTCTATCTCTGAAATTTCCTGGTTCTATGAGATTTCTGGGTGACCTCAACTCATCTACATATTCCACTGGATAGATAAAGAACCAGAAAAAAGTTCACTCTGGTCAATTTCTTAAGTTTAAAATTTGACAAAAGTGAATTTTCAATCCCTCGGCTTATACTCACTCCTAGGTAAAGTATTCGAGCCAGAAAAGCCATTATGATAGAATTGCTACTAATAAAAGGACAAAGAAAAGAAAAGAAAGTATCAAAGTTAGAGTCTAAACTTTTTCAAAAGATGAGCTTATACCCCTCAATGATGAGCTTTTCTCTTTCTAAGTGATATAAAATATTGTCACGTGAAGACTGTAAGAAGGGGGCAAAGGTTAATCAAAGGAATGAGCCTACAGTAACGGAAATACAAGCAGAGCAGTATTTGGATTGGGAAAATAACTTAAGGTGAAAGGCAGAAACTTTCCCGATGTATTCAAACCACAATGTATAGGTGACCTTATCTTTAGACTCAGAGCAGACGACTGCACAAACTCACCTTAGGATCCTCAGTGTAGCCACATCCATCGGTACCCTTCCCTCTTTTCCTGACTGTGCATATTCAAAATGATGTGTTCTAGATTCCAGCATGAAAAAAGAAAACAATTTCTAACAAATCAATGGTATCCTTCATTAATGGATCTGATTTAAAAAGTGAGAACGTGTCACAAGTAATTTGCTTGATTTTTTTCCCCCTGTGCGTTAAGTAGAAAAGGGAAGAGGTTCATTGAACTATGAACATCCATCTCCATATCCCTTATGAATAATGTTTTCCATCTGCCCTTGTCATCAGTGAGGATCACTAAACAGCAGTTATTAAGCATCCATCTGCGTATGGCACTTTATAAATATTCCTCCCCATGCCCCTGCCCACTTTCTCAATCTACCATGTGTCTCTGTTGTAGAAAATGCTAGGGAGCGACAAGGATAATAAATAATTAACGGTAAGAATGTTAAGGCAGATGGACGAGATGACCTACTAGCATCTATGAATCTTAGGATGTTAAATTTACTGCTAATAATATAATTTAGCACAATTTGATAAGAAAATATCAAAGCATTTGATGACAAAAAAATCAGCGCATCATATTCCGCCAACAATTTCTAAAATAAAAATGGGAAAATTAGGGACCACAGATGGACTGACTGAAGCCCTGAGTTCATGTGACTTGTACCAGATGATACAGTCTTGAAATAAATAATGTGAAAAACAGTGTGGAAATATCATAAAAATTATCGTTGCAACAGTATAATAGGGAAAGTGACCTGAGCCAAGGGTGAATATATTCAGAAATAAGGGCAAGCCATTGTTTTCATTGCAAGAAGCAGTGTGGTTAACGATGGTGAAATTATGGATTTTCCTCCCTTTTCCAGTTCTTCTTTAATGTTATTCTATTCTTCTTTTTCTTAAAGAAAAAAAACTAATTATATTGGTTTTGGTGATGGTGATATTCGAAACATTCTTTTGCACCTTTGCAAGCCTCATGTAGTCAGGATTATAATAAAAGAGAAAGTCAGTGTAAAACAGCAATAGCTATGGGTTTCAGATTTGCCATTTGGATTTTGTTTCAGCTTAAGATCAAAATGTCCATAAGTAGAAATTGTATTTCCTAGAAGGTAGGGATATTCTTGGACTTGTAGCTGAAGGACAGCCAAAGTTATGATCTCATTTGCTTTGTGACTTTGGTTAATAATTATCATTTTTATCACTTTCCACATATTGAGTGATTATTATATGCAGCCACTGTACTTATTCCGCTTAATTCTCATGATGAGAATTCTCATTAACTGTCAATCACCTTGGGGTGGGTATTATCATCTTTGATTTACAGATAAAGAAATTGAGGTTCAGAAAGGTAAGTGCCTTGCTCAAGATGACATAACCAGTATGTGCTCATTCCAACACACCAGTCCCGCGATACCTTAACTCAAAGCCCATGTTCTTAACCTTCTAAGACCCTGGGGATTTTCCTTGAATGGCATGATTCTGGATGCCTTAGAACGATAAATAAATCGAAATATGAGACCAATATTGAGCAATCTTTTTAGCATGATAGAGAAGGAAAGAATGAAATAACTTTTCAAATAATTCCTGTAACACTATGTCTATCCCTTGGCCTAGACAGGTGGCATGTATAAAATATATTAAACGGAATAATTTTCTTTTGGATAGAGATGGCAACTGTTTCTGCAGTTCTAAATTTTCAAAACTAAACATAAATTTTAGTGTGTGGCTTTCAAAAGAAATGCTATTAGTCGTAGTATTTGAGATCTACAGTCAAGATAGATGCTTTAAAAATATTTTTTAAATGTTAAACATATAAAATTCAGTCTTTGGAAGGGCAACACTGGTAGGTTTTAATGATCTTCCCAGGGCCCATCCGCATCAGGATGAGAGGCCAAGTCTCTTGTTCCTGAATCCATATTCTTTCCACTAGACCTTGCTACCTCAGGGCTTCAGAAATAAATATAAAATTAGAATGATGGAAGAGAAAAAATGTGAAGCAGGAGCCATCTAGCTATTTCACACCCAGTTAAACCTATAAATACTGATGAGTTGAACCTAATTATTAATGATTCCTGACTACAACATAAATCTATAATTTCTACTATTCCAATAATGGTCGGAATGGAAAGAGATCGTAAGCTGTAAATAACACATACTGACTTAGATCCATGATTTCTTTCTCATTACCTTCCTTCCTTCCAAAACAATGTGCTACTTGGCTATTAGTATATATTGAGTGCAGGGGGTACAAAATTGGGTAAAGGCACCCTCGCTCTCAAGGAACCCATAGGATTACTGCAACGAATATTACAGAAAATTTTGGATTTGTGCTTTTAGCATGTGTTGTGTAGGCTCAGGTAGTACTGCGTACTTAAATATTTATTTGACACCTAATTAAAACTTCCTACCTGATTTAAACATACTGATGTAAAGGGAGAGAGAGGTAATGATGAAGATGTCTGAATTCATGGGGCTTTGTGGAATACAATCTTCATTTATTGTATGGGAGCTATAGCCTTAGCCATCATTTGGAATACTGAAGGCTCTTTGAGGTCTTAAATAAATTCATGAATTTGATGAATTATTTAATTAATTCATTATTTGTTTAATTCATTCATTCAACAATATTTACTGAGCATCTATTACATCTGTTCCAAATGCCATAAAATGCCCCAAACCCTTACTCTAATGTTCTACTTTAGCTTCATATATATATATGATTACAAACTATGTTTATTATGCTGGAAACCAAGTATTTTGCTGGGCCTGAATGAAACCAAAAGTCAAGTTAAAGAAGTAGCCTTTTAGTAGCTTCTAAGCTTTCTATGTGCACTCTTTCTATAAAGCCTAATGAAAATGCTCTCCTTAGAATTAGAAAAGACTAGGATTCCAAATTTAAAATGACATTTATCTCAAAAGTAAATTAATATTTAATGATAGTCTGATTAATAATTGTGATTTTATGAACTGGAGACATTTAGCATGAAAGCCCCTAGACACATTTGTTCTATGCAGACTAGGGAAAAGGGCTGAAGATGGACCATCTCTTCTCAAATGTTACTTTACTGTTATGTTTCAGAATTTTTCCTTCTACACACCACTTTCTCATCCTGGTATTAGCTTACTGGAAAGCTTTTCTTTTGTGGAAAGCAGAATAAGAATTCAAGAGCTCCAGTCCCATGAGGACTTTCAAAGGATTAAGAGCAACTATAATGTTATCTAGGTGACAGCTGTGAAAAGCAAAAATACAGTACAACGCTTCGCCTTACTTTTTTTACATATTAAATACTGAAATTATTATATCTGATAAATCTCCAAAAATGTATTAATTGGCCTGTCAAGAGCTATCATCATTTCAGATTTTTTCTTTTCCCATGAACTGAACTGTTCTTTGGCTGGTTTTCGTTAATGATCTGAACTGATAAAACGGCTTTTGTAAATAGGCACAAAAGTAAAGAAATCAATATGTGAAATAAAAGGAACTTGCTAAAAGACACAGTGTCGTGTCTGTCATTTTAGAAAGAAAATAAGAACAGAGGAAGGAGAAACAGAGAAAAGGGGAGGGAACAAAAACAGAAAAAAAAATCCGAGATGGGAAAAGTGGGTGTGAGAAAGCATATAAGGTCACATTACACTGATACTTACAAAGATAAAGTTCTACCTTTGTGTAACATTTTACATTTTGTACAGCTCACACAGAGAAAGAAATGCCTTCGTTGAAGAACAATTCCTATGGCTAGAAACGAGACACAGGACACTCAAATCTCTTTGCTAGGAGGTACAGGGAGATCCTCATCCAAGTCAAAATAGGCACTGGACTCCAGACATGTTAATATATGGTTAACTGGAGGCCAACATTGGTTGTAAATGGATATTTCTAGAATTTAAACCATACTGCTTTTGAAACTTAGAGTTCCCTAACTTAGAGTTTCCAGGCCTGCACTGTCTCATATGGTAGCCACCAGCCAGAGATGGCTATTTAAATTTAAATTTAGAATATAATTTCTCAGTCTTACAAGTCAATTTCAAGGGTTCAATAGCTTATGTGGCTAGTGCCTACCATATTGGAGAGCACAGATATAGAACATTTCCATCACTGCATCAAGTTCTATTGGAGATCACTGGTCTAGCCAGCCTTCTCGTGAAGTTATGAGGCTGAGTATGTACTGAAATAGGGATGAGAGACAAATCCTGCTGGAAGCACCATATTCTGCCTTGTGTGGATCTCATTCCACTGTCTCCATTCTTAGCAGTGGTAGCCCCTGGACCTCCGCTTACAAACTCTTCTCCATCCCAGATTCTAGGACCATCTGCCTCTCATCAAGAAGAATGTGAAGCCTGTGTAAGTGCAAAATAGTGCAGGGCCGTGGCCTGGCAGTCCATTACCAGGCAGACTTGCTCTGTTCCTCCTCTGCTCAACCCTGGCCAGCAGTTCTTGGTTAATTGTGCTCTTGGTACTGTTTTGTCACCTAGAACCTGACGCAGGTCCTGGCTCCATCCATCATTTGTTGATCCATCACTGGATCAACAAAGAAACAATGATTATCAGCCATGTGCATGGAGTTGCAGAGATGTGATGGATAAAGCAGTGAAGGAGAAGGACAGTCCCTGCCTTTACTGAGTTGACATTCTCACACAGGAAAATGACACCTGGCAAGTAATTACCCACAATTTAAAATGAGAATTGGGGTAAGTGCTTCAAAAGGAGAAAACAGTGCTAGGAAAGAGAAGAATGAAGAGACCTGTCCCATTCTGGGAGCCCAAGAAGACTTCTTAGAGCAAGTGACTTCTGACCTGAGATGAGAGACACAGGTAAGAGTTAAGAAAGTGGGAGAGAGCATCCCTAACAACTACGTGTGCAGGCCTCACAGCAGGCAATCCCAGGCACCTAAGGGGAACTAAAAGAAAGCCAGAAATTGTAGCAGCAAACGAGGGGCGAGTGGGCCTGAGGTGACGCTGGCAGGCAGGGGCCAGGCTGACCAGAGCCTGTTATGAACAACAGCTTTACACTAGTGATGCTTTGGAAAATGAAGGAGGAATATGGTAACCCCCAAATTAAAGATTTAGGCCTTTATCCTAAGAAAAGTGGGAAATCGTTTAAGGGTTTTAGGTAGATCAGTGATGTGACCAGATTTGCCTTTTATCAAAAAAGCAAAGGGCGGGAGTTCCCTGGTGGCGCAGTAGTTAAGAATCCGCCTGCCAGTGCAGGGGACACGGGTTCGAGCCCTGGTCCAGGAAGATCCTATATGCCGTGGAGTAACTAAGCCCATGCACCACAACGACTGAGCCCGCGCACTAGAGCCCATGAGCCACAACTACCGAGCCCACATGCCACAACTACTGAAGCCCGCATGCCTAGAGCCCGTGCTCTGCAATAAGAGAAGCCACCGCAATGAGAAGCCCGTGCACTGAAAGGAAGAGTAGCCCCCTCTCGCCTCACGCAGCAAAGAAGACCCAACGCAGCCAAAAATAAATAAAAAGTAAAATTTTTAAAAAATCACTAAAAAAAAAAAATAGCAAAGGGCAAATGGATTAAGAGGACAGAGGAGAAGCTAATAGTCTGTGTAGTAAGCTTTAGTGGAAGTTGAGACAGAGGTGTTGGTAGTTTGATGATGGTAGAGGAAAGGGCCCTGTCCACCGTGCCTGAATCCCTGAGTTGATAATGTGACCATCACCTGGCTTTCCTAACACACACCTAGGCCTAAACTGGTCTGAACCCCGCTAGTTACTTAACATAGACCTCTTCCTCACTCTAAGTCCCCCCAAACTATAGCATTTGGTCCTATGGGGCTGGATCATCTTAACCTTGCCTGCCCCACCTGCCCCTGCCTGTCTAAATCTCCAAATACGCCCTGTTCTCAGACTAGCATCCCCCTATTTAGCCAGGACTTGCCCCCATGCTCCTTCAATCTAACCTCCTGCCTACCTGGACTGCCATCTGCCATCTGTCTCCACTCACTCTAGATGCCACATGTGCCTACCTAGTTGATCTCCTTTTAGGACCAGCCTGTCCTGACATTACTGAGTGCTCACTGCTAGAAGATAAAAGGAGAGAGTGGAAAAAGAACCAAATAGCTCAAGTCCTGGAGTCTGCAAGAAATAAACTAGGTGATCAGAAGCAGAGCATAAAAGTATCTCTGGGTAACAATGGCGACATAATGGCTCAACTCCCCTAGTTCAGCAAAACCACAGCCTACATGCTGTTCCTCACTCCAGAAGCGCCACCCTCACCTTTTTGTTTTCAGGAGGCTTGCCTCTGCCGATCACCTTTCTTTTCCAAACAGCTCATAAGGAAACACTGATCGTTTGAGCCAGGGCAGACTCACCGTACTTGGCCACTAGAGAGGAAACTGGGGGTTCCTATGGTTGCCTTCAGATAGACTGTAAGCCCAGCAAGGGTAAAGACCAATTCTGTTTAACCTGGTGACCCAGAAGAGTGCTTTACATATGAAAAGTGCTTAATAAATATTTGCTGGGGCTTCCCTGGTGGCGCAGTGGTTGAGAGTCCGCCTGCCGATGTAGGGGACGCGGGTTCGTGCCCCGGTCCGGGAGGATCCCACGTGCCGCGGAGCAGCCGGGCCCGTGAGCCATGGCCGCTGAGCCTGCGCGTCCGGAGCCTGTGCTCCGCAATGGGAGAGGCCACAACAGTGAGAGGCCCGCGTACCAGAAAAAAAAAAAAAAAAAATTGCCAAGTGCGTTATCTTTTAAAAAACTGGCTACAACTTTGAGCCAACTGGACTGTGAGAAAGCAACAAGCCCTCTTAGTGAAAGAACTGCTGCTTTGTCTCAGAAAAGAATATCATGGACTTTTCGGCTCTTCCAGGCAAATCCCCTTGTGGACTTACACACCAAGTCCACTGGCACCTTGGGAAAGGATACAGGGAAAATTTTAGATGAAGAGATGTGAGGAAGAGTCTAGAGCAAGAGGAAGGCCTAGCAAATGGCTGGTATCTGGGCCCCAGAGAGAACCGGGCCGGTGAGCAAACCCCCGTGGTAAGAAGTGGTAAATACATTTCTAAGAGCAGTGACATCTAACATTCAATTAGAATTAGTTTCTTGTCTACGGTATAATTACCATCCTTTATTCCAAAGCACTCAGCCAGAGTCTGTAATCTACAAGAGCCTTATACCAGGGATGATTTAGAGAACGAAGGAAAATGTGTGGCAGTCCCAGAAGCCTGGGTCAAAAGCCAAAGACAGGACAGGAGTGAGATGGGGGAGATGCCATCAATAGCGTGGATGAACTAGTGAGTGAATGCAGTTCAAACCCTTTCCCCCTAGTTTATTCTGGAGGAAGATGACGGTAGCAGGGAACAGGTAATTGTCTACCTAAACTTAGGTTTCAATTTTGTAAGAAAGAGTTGTCACTGAGACGTTCTGGGGATGCTGGGATGACATTTCCCAGTGCCCCCTGCACCCAGGTGAGCCACCTAAGTTGTCATCAGTAGACTATAAGCAGAAGTGTTGTCACATATGAGCCAGGAGGTTTAAGAAGTCAATGTCTTTTCAATGCTCACTGTTGCTCTCCCTCCATTTGACTGTTACGCGGGTGAGAAATATTTATTATGTTTAGCCACTAATAATTTAGTTCATTACAGCAGCTAGCATCAACCTAACTTATTCTGAAATTGACACCTTGAAGTGGGCGCTGCCTTAACAAAAATCTGATTATGTGCTGCTGGCCATTGCCGAGGAAAAAACGACCAGAGACCCGGAACCCTGTTATGCCCTGGCAAAACTGGGATAACTTAGAGGGCAGGTCTACAGCTCTAGAGGAAATGGTTGGAAAGAGCCAGAATGCTAGTATGTGATGGTTGCCCCTCACCGCCTATATCAAGGTATCCCAAGATAATGGATGAACTCATGAAAGAACTGGCTAGTTTGAGAACAGAAATAAGGGCAAACAGCCAAACTCTAGAAATATAAGACTACAAAGCTGGAACAAGCCCCTGCTTCAGGGACCCTAATGGTGAGGAATGACACTGAAAAAGGCTCTGAATAACAAATGTCCATTAAGACTTCCAGTTAGAAAAGGGACTCAGCCTTGTAGCAAAGATCTGATTAATGAAGTTACCTAACCACCCAAGCCTATCATTTCAGATGACCCCAAAATAACCACTTGAGACACAGGTGGTTGAGACATGAGCAAAGAAATGAGGGAGGTTCAAGAATTATCAATAGGAAACAACTTACATGGTAGGCAGTGGTGTAACTGACAGAAAATAGATAAGAAACCTATGAAGATTTTGAGGGAATTGTATTGTCAAAGAAACTAGGAGCCTAATTTCTAGCGAGTATAAAACAACCTTGGGGCTTCCCTGGTGGTGCAGTGGTTGAGAATCCGCCTGCCAATGCAGGGGACACAGGTTCAAACCCTGGTCGAGGAAGATCCCACATGCCTCATAGCAACTAAGCCTGTACGCCACAACTACTGAGCCTGCACTCTAGAGCCCGCAAGCCACAACTACTGAAGCCCGTGTGCCTAGAGGCCGTGCTCCACAGCAAGAGAAGCCACTGCAATGAGAAGCCTGCACACCACAACTAAGAGTAGCCCTAGCTCACCGCAACTAGAGAAAGCCCGTGTGCAGCAATGAAGACCCAACACAGCCAAAAATAAACAAACAAACAAACAAACAACCTCAAGGCATCCAATCTTATACCAGCAAGAAGCTGGCTGGGAAAGTAATATAACTCCCAAGAAGGATATACTTCTCAACACCCATTTTGAATGTGGCCATGGAGAGTAATGGACAAGGAAGGACCTTCCAGAAGGTGACCAGGGCTACAGAGAACAATGAACAAAGGAGTTCTTCCAAGACAGCAAAACCAGAGTCTAATAGAGGAATGCCCCCTACTGCCAGAGCAGGAGGTCTTTAGCAATGTGTAATGGGATTTCTTTCACATTATGGGCCAATGACTGCTTTATGCCTCCCATTCTTTTTTTTTTTTTTTTTTTTTTTTTGCGGTACGCGGGCCTCTCACTGTTGTGGCCTCTCCCGTTGCGGAGCGCAGGCTCCGGACGCGCAGGCTCAGCGGCCACGGCTCACGGGCGAGCCGCTCCGCGGCATGTGGGATCCTCCCGGACCGGGCCACGAACCCGTGTCCCCTGCATCGGCAGGCGGACTCTCAACCACTGCGCCACCAGGGAAGCCCGATGCCTCCCATTCTTCCCTCTTCCAAATGGGAATTTTGAATGCAATTATTCTAAACTCGATCCATCATTGCAGAACAGGAGGCCAGTAACCTGCCTTTTAAGTATAAAGGTTTCTGGACAAGGAGGGGCCATATACAGATTTAATTGGGGAGGAGGGGTTTAGCATTATTACCCACAGAACCTGGACGTTGAAATGGATGCAGCGACCAAGAAGGATTCAGGTAGTCTCCTGGGGCTGAGGTTTTCCTACATGTAGCCACAGAGGCAGAATACGATCCAAATAGCTGTTTAGCAAAACCTGTGCTTCCCCTTTCATGATATAGGAATGTTGCTAGGGAGCTGCTGCCCAGCCAGGGGTTACATATTCCCCTCTATGTATTTAGACAGAGTGATGTGATCATCTCACTAACAGAATGTGAATGGCATCAAGGTGTGTCACCTCTTGGATGTGCCTTCTCTGTGCTCATTCTCTTCCACAGCTGCCAGCTAGATGCAAAGAACTCCAAGTCCCTAGTGTAGACTGAAAGAATCTGGGTCCCCAAATCACTGCATGGAACACACACAATGGACTCTCATATGAGCCAAAAATAATCTTCTACTCTATCAATTACTGCAAAATGGAGGTTTATTACAGAAGCTCAAGTTACCTTAACTAATACAGTGACCTTTGAAGAAGAAAGGCTTCAAGTGTGCTGTGATGGGAGCTGGATGACTGGGAGACACTTTATTTACAACTGCTTGCTACAGAGTATCCAAACCCTTCTCCGCTTCTTCACCATTCCTTTTAAAGTTAAGTCCTGGACCTTATCCTACCTGTAGTCCTCAGCAGTCTCCCAGCTCGTCTCCCAGGCATCAATCTCTTTTCCTCTTATAGTCCCTCTTCCTCATGCTAGCTCAGAGACTGTCCCCCAGTAAAAGTGGACCACATCACTCTATTTAAAACTGCAGTTGACCTCCACTGCCTGTCCTACAGGATAAAATCCAAGGGGCTTTGCAAGGCATACAACACCTTTCACATTTAATCCCCAAGTTCTTCAGTCTTAGCTGTCATCACTTCTCTACAACTGCCAACGTTGAGCCCCAATGAACAGCCAAGCCCTTTTTACGACACTGCTTTGCAAATGCTGTTCCCTCTGCCTAGAATGTTATCCATCTGCCTCCTTTTTAGCCTGGAGGCCGCTGACTCATCTCTTAAAAATTAGCTTAGCTGTCACTTCCACTGTGAAGTCTTGTCTGACACTCCCACGTAGAAAATAAAACGCTGACAGTTATGATCAGAGTAGTCAGCTTTGCATATGGTACCTACTATTACTTTGTTTCTAGTGCTTAGAAATCTAAGGGGTTGAATTTTGTTGCTGCTTATTTTGTTTATTATTTAGTCAGCCTCTAAACTTCCCGTCTGGCTAAAAACTTAAGAGAAGTCTGATTTTTCAAAATAGCCCGATTATGCATTAGAATTACAGTGGCTTCCTTCTGTAGGAGAATATAGCCATAATCAGTGCTGCTGAAGGGGATTAATCCAGTCCTTCTGACGGAGGCTTCTAAAATCGTTAAGTATTTGGAAGGCAAGGCCCAGGAATGCAAGAAACCCTACAACGTGGGTAGAAATTCTGTGTCCTCCATTATTTTTACACTTTCATCATACACATAAGTAAATGAAAAACTTCCTTATTATAATCTGTGACTAGATTCTAACCTTGTTGTACACAAAATATTTTTACATAGGAATGTTCCAGGAATGTAACTGCCATACTGGGAACTTCACCAGGATTTGCTCACCATTTTGGAAAGTCACATCACCCAGTGTAACTGCTCACATTAACTGACTCACTAATACAACACACCCACATCTGTTTGCAACTGTAGCTGTCACACTCAATGAACATATTTACTTTGTTCTTATTTCAAAATGCCAAATATACAAAAGTGTCATTGACATTCAGTTGAATGTTTTCTCTGAAGTCCAAATTCATGCATTTCAAGTAGCAAGCATCTGACTGCTTTATGACACCTTTTACTGTAGTACACCTGAGCGTACACATACTGATATACTTGCAATTTTCATAAGCTGCTTTCCTTTTATTTCTTCTATTACAGATAGAGAATTTATATTGATTTTTGAAATATTACATGTGTAGACAGGTTACACGATCTGTAATATCATTTCAGGAAAGTAAAAGGGATATTACAAAACACTGCTTGAGAAAAAGGGGGCATTGGGTCTGACTGAGTAGAGAATCACAGCTACATGCATCTAGGAATTCAAAGAAATCCTGTTTTTTTTTTACTCTTGGGATGCTTTTGTTAGGCAACTACTCAGCTGAACTGCCATCCTGCTCCACCGATAGCTTTTAAGGCATTTTGTTATGATTTATGTGTCTACATGTGTAGGCTGTGAATGTATGAGGTCTTATTCGTATTTGTGTCCCCAACACCTCGCTTAGGGCTTGACACAGAGAAGCAGCTCAGTAGATACCTTAAGGATGAAATAACAAATGAGAATCCTGAGAGGTATGCAGTCCCTGGCTCTCTCCATAGAACTCTGAATCAATTATTCAACATTTTGCCTGTACCAATATTATAAAGCTTTCTTCATTCTGCCTAATGTCAGAGTCGGTTACGTACAAACTCAATTTTCTCTCCTCCTTGTTGGGCCAGGCAGTAATGTGTTCACCTCTGTATCCTGAAAGAACCCTGCATAGAAGCAGCAGTAAATAAGTAATATTTAAGTCAAATTATTCCCCGGGAATATTGCTATACATAATGGCTGTGTTTTTAGTACTAAGCGTACTGTACTTCAGGTATATTATCGATTCATAGGGTATTTGTGGATTGGTCTGGACACCGAAGCATCCTCTAAAGTACTGTTTCTATAAATGTATTACAAGTTTCAAAAAACCCAAACTTTTAAAATCAACCTTTATGCTCCAAGCCAGTTGTAGGTTGAGAGTTGTCTATAATACAATGCAACTGGGCCTATGAGACCTAACATCTGTGAGAGAAATTAAAATGTCAATCGATCATGAGGCTGCATCTAAAGATTGGATTGGATGGCATCCTGCAGGCAATACTTAGCCAGTTTATCTTCCAAATTTAATGATGGTATTTTTCATATAAACAGAAGCAGTTGATATTTCGAAGGAACTTTACTTTAAATCTTATAAAAACTTTTCTTGATGAAAAACTCAGCTTATGATTTATGTTTTCATGGTTTTATTATAGTTATTTATCACTTAGTGAAATAAATGCACTCTAGACAATATACTAGAAAGTAAACCTGTTGGGCTTCCCTGGTGGCACAGTGGTTAAGAATCCGCCTGCCAATGCAGGGGACATGGGTTCAAGCCCTGATCCGGGAAGATGCCACATGCCTGGAAGCAACTAAGCCCGTGCGCCACAACTAATGAGCCTGCGCTCTAGAGCCCGCGAGACACAACTGCTGAGCCCACGTTCCACAACTACTGAGCCCACGTTCCACAACTACTGAAGCCCACACGCCGAGAGCCCGTGCTCCACAACAAGAGAAGCCACCGCAATGAGAAGCCTGTGCACCATAACAAAGAGTAGCCCACGCTCGCCACAACTAGAGAAAGGCCAAAAATTAATTTATTAATTAATTAATTTTTTAAAATTTATAAATAAATAAAATTTTAAAAATTTAAACAAATAAAGTAAACCTGTTAAGTGACTATATTCCAATTTCCAATATATTGGGGGTACATTTTACAGAAGAAAAAGTGGGGACAGGGGTAAAAGAAAATTATATTGCAAAACGAATAACTTCCTTTCAATATATGAATATTTAATTCTAAAAAATAAATTTAAAATATTTATAATACTATATTCAAAATAATTCACATTTTTTAAAAAAAACTGAAACTGAATATAAAATAAACTACCATAGAAATTGTCCAGTCAGATCATGTGTCTTGCCCAGTGTTAGTCTTTGGTCACTGTAAAGGCAGTATTTCCTAATGCTCTAGCATTCTGATAAAATTCCACCCATCTTTTAAAAATCAGCCTCTAAACTACCTTCTTATTTCAAATTCATAATGAAAGTTTGGGGGGTTTCTCCTATTTAAAATGAAGTCCCTATCTTTGGTCTTTTCCAAGCATTCCCTGTCATAATAACTATGGTAACCCTTAATGGGAGGATATAGCTCCAAATAAATCTAGGAGCTGAAAACATCATTTCTCATTCTGCCAGAGATCACACTTCTTAATGTTTAATATCATAGTGGTTAAGTGAAGCCAGGATGCCTGGGTTCAAGCTTGAATGTATCATTTACTTCCTATGTGACTTTAGACAAGAAAAGTCTCTGTAATTTAACTTTTATGTCTATAAAACAGTATTAGTGATAGCTGCCTCATAGGGTGGTTGTGAGAATGAAAATATTTAGCATTTTTAAAACACTAAAAAGTGGCTGGCTCAACTATGTGTTACAATAATAATAATGAAAATAAATTTATTTTATTGACATAAATAAAATAATAATATAAATGTTATTTATAATAATAATGCTTTAATTTAATTTAAATTTTTAAAAATTTTAGTAAAGGTTATTATTATTATTGTTGTCTTCTAATAATTCCCCAATGCCTAGACTGACAAATTTTCATGAATCTGCCTTAATTAATTATTTATTAAGTATGAAATTGTGAAATGCACGTATGTATGCGAGAGATCCCTGATTTTGAACCATATACACAATTCTTCAATTAGTTATTCAAGTTTTACTCTCTATACTGTAAAAATCCTTGGGGGGCAAGGACTATGTCTTCTATCTCTTTTGTGTTTGCTACATTCTAATCAAGCACTCTTCTTCTTATACATAATGAGTATTAAATGAATTAATGAATAAGTTAGTGAGTGGATACATGGCATTAAATCAGACAGCACAGATAGGTACAATTCAACCTACAGGAACAGGCACTTTTCCCTTAAAGATAATACAGTAGGATTTGGCTTACACAGGCCAAGGAGCACCAAGCCTTACACACTTGACCTTCTGCCAGACAACCTGGAGTTTTGGTGAAGAGTTGGTGGGAATACGTATTTTAGAAGCTCAAGGAGGAAATAAGCAATGAACAAGAATGGACTATAGATCCAAAGTACAAAGATACGTGTAGTATATGACGAAAAATGTGAAGGCTGTGCTGCTTTATAAAGTTTATTTTATCACTTCGGGAGTAACAAGGCTATAAACTCTTACCTTAAAAAATACGCTGAACTTAAAAAATATCACATACAATGCATGTGTATTCTCTACTCCTCTGAAGCCCTTATGAAAATAATAGGCATCAGAGTTTTTTGTAAAATCCACTTGACAAATATAAGCAAACTTCAAGTAATATCACATTCTGAAGAAAATGGGAAGTCTTAACCTTATATATTTACCTTAAAATGTTCATGAGGAGATGTCCTATCAACTTTAATGATGCTTCTTACGACGCTTCTTAGGAATTAGTCTCTCTAAGGGATAGCAAATTTCAAGGAACTAATTACTTCCTTATAATTTATCAAGAAAAAATACATTAGATCGGAATGAAATTATCTTGTAGATTTCCAATTTTTACCAGAAATTTGGTTTACTTTCATAACACACACATATATGTACACATACACATATGTATATGTGTGTATGTTTATAATAATAATGCTTTAATTTTTAAACATTTTAATAAAAGTTATTATTATTACTGTCTTCTAATAATTCCTCAATGCCTAGACTGGGACAAATTTTCATGATCCTCTTCCTGAATCTGCCTTAATTAATTATGTGTCTATATATACTTACTATGTACATACATACACATACACCAGTCTCTCTTTGAACACCATTTCAAAATGCCAGATATAAATTCAAGAAAAAAAATGTTCAATGTGTAAAGAATAGTTTCCACAGATACGCAGGTAGGTATGCAAGAAACCTGGACAGACATGCTTTTTTTTTTTTTTTTTTTTCAGACATGCTTTTAAAGTTGCCAAGAATGTGACTGAAAGCCTACCCTGTCATTTTGTTTCGCTAGCAGTCTCACTTTTGCTACCATACTGGAAATTAGAAGGGCGAGTTCATGTTCACAGTTGCTCCAAGGCATCAACAAGGAAACTTTAAAAGCCAAACAGAAAAGATTGGCTAAGGTAATAATTTTCACTAATCCCATCTGAATATTCAGCAAACACGTATGCCTGGAAAACTGAACTGTGGGATGTGGAGACAAGTGAGACTGGAAATAGTTTCGACAGATGCACGGATTGAGTCTACTTCGAAAAACACAGGAGCAAAAGAAAAGAGAGAAACTAGCATTCTCAAAGTGGCAGGCAATGGAGTTATTTTCTGGAAGCTGTGTGTATATTTGTGTATGAGAGAGATTTGGGAACACTAACACGAGAGGGCAAGGTGCAGGTTAAAAGGAGGAAGAATGCAAAGAGAACTGCCAAGTGATTCACTCCTTTCTCCAAGAGTCTGAGTTGTGCCAGAAAAAAAAAAAAAAGGGAGTACATTAGACACAATTCTATTTGTGATGAACAACTGGTCTGAATCTGACAGCATGAGGGAGAGGAGTACAGTATTTGCTTGGTGGAGGCATATTAACTCTTTTAGGTGAGGAAGTTACTTTTCATTCAGTGGGGGAAAAGGTGTTTATACATTGGGTCCTCCAAATTCTCAGAACTGTAGCCAAACAAGTAAGTAATCACGTAGTTATGCCTCACGTTAAAGACACCACCTCTAGAAGCAATTAAATGCACAGACACATGTACAGTGCACCCAATTACTGAACTGTTTAAGTTCTGATTAATTTAAGAACCAAGAACTCTCGAGTACAGATGTCCGTAGAGCTTATTCATGTATGACAAGTAAGCTTTGTACAACTTTATAGTTACTCACACACACACACACACACACACACACACACACACACCTCTAAAGAGTGAAATAAAGTAAAACTTTATTTTATACCTACATAATTTTTTTAATGATACCCTCTTTTTCAAAATCTTTCCTGTAAGTTATTCAGTACCGACAAGTTAGACTTTAGATTTCTGACTGGAATTTATCTTTCTCTTGTTCTATGAAATGTGATTATCTCGACTGATGTTTTTTGGTAAATAAACCAAGAGACCCCTGTCCCACACAATACTACATATTTAAAAACAATAACAAATCCTGACTTTTCCTTTGAGCTGAGCTTAAAAAATCAGATCTCCAACAAAATTCCAAAACCCATCAATGCAAAAACAGAAATGTGAAATACTATTTAAAATACTGACATTATTGCATAACTTGATTAGAAGGAATGCTGAACCTGCATGAAATGAACCCAGTGTGTATCTGGTGCATCTTAAATTTTCCAGTGTAATCTATCATTATAACACTTGCGCGGTCATAAATGATGTATACATGGCATGTCTTTGCATACTGCACACTGAAAATTTTTATGAATGAATACACAAAAATGCTCATAATTCGAGAAAATGGATGGTAGCATACTAATTTGAAAATGGTCATTAAGCACTGGAAGCAAACGACGAGGCAAATGGTCGGTGTCTTTTGGTGCCATTCAGGGCAGTTGTATTCCCAGGTCCCCTAAGCAGAGTGTGTTGGAAACAGCCATGAAGCTCTTTCCTTAGAGACTCATTCTCTCTCTCAGGAACCCTGTGCTACACAGAACGGAGACCGTGCGCCGCTCGGAGAACAGAATGCATGCACGTCTCTGTGTTCTGAGGACTGTTCATACATCAGAGACATCACACTCCCCGAATCCGGTCCCACAAGTGTGTGCATGTGAGTGTGGCATTTACCAACAAATGAACAGAAGGCAACAAGAGCTCATCTCCTAGAAATAACATCTCCCATCCCTTCCCAGGCAGACTGCTCAGAAGCTTTTCAGGGGCTAACACTTGAGCGCCTTCCCCACGGGGATGGAGTCTTGCATTAATAACCCTCTCAGGGCTAAGTCAGCTTTGTGTGTAAGTCCACTCGGTGCCATATGGCAGTTTGCAATTCCTTTAGCAACTCAAGTCTGGCTAGGCTGCCCGCGATGATTCATTCTTAAAGGAAGACCCCTTCGGGGAGCAGCAATGCCCCCGCCACTTACCTAGCTCCCACCGACCCCGCTCTGCAGGCGGCACGGGCTCGGGCACCACAAAGGGCTGTGGGATTCCCCGCTCCCTCCGGGGCTCCTCTCCCCGCGACGGTGCCCTTCGCCAATGATCTGTCGCTGGAAATCCCCCTCCCCTCCACGGAGAGGAGGGTCTCCCCGGCTGGCTGGAGCTCCTGGCGTGTTTGGTTTTTTTTTTTTTTTTTTTGGTATTTTTTTGGGTTTTTTTTTTTTTCACCCCTCTCTTTACATCCCTGACTCTGGTTCACGGTCTGTAGTAGGAAGGCTCAAAGGAGAGGCGGCGGGAGGAAGCTAAGGCATCCTTAAAAAGAACAATAATCTTCATCGATCTTCACCCCCTTCCCCTCGCGGGCCCCCATCCCCCTGCCGCCGCCGCCGCCGCCCAGACAAGAGAGGGCTGGGATAGAAAAGGAAAAATCGAGCGAGGCTGAGCTCGCAGCGCGGAAGGAGCCGGGAAGGCGAGCCGCGCCAGCCGGGGAGTTGCCGCTCGCTCGGGTTGCCCGCGGTGCGGCGGCGGCGGTGGCCGGCGGGGGCGGAGGGCGGTGGGTGCTTGGTGGGTGTGTGTCTGTGGCGGAGCCGGGGAGAGGCTGGGCGCGGGAGGCGAGGCGGGGCGCTCGGGGGCGCCGGCTTGGGCGCGCACACCGGCCCGCGGCCACCCCGCCTCGCGCTCCGCCTCCTCCCGCGCTCCGCGCACCCGCGGGCTGGAGCGACGGCCGCCGCCGCCTCCTTCTCTTCCTCTTCCTGGGCGCTAGCAGCTCTGGAGGTGGGCGGCGGCCGGGGTGGCGGGGCTTCGCGGCCGGCCGGGCACCATCGGGGACGCCCGGGCTCGGCCTGGCGGCGCGGGAGCTATACGCTCGAGCTGGGGGAGCGCCCCGGAGACCGGGTCGCGGGCGAGAGGGCGCCGCCCACACCTTGGCGGGCGCTTCCCACTCCTCCCGCGCGCCCGCCGCTCCCAGCTGCCCGGGCCCGGCTGCACACCCACCTGCTTCCCTCGGCGGCTGCCGCTCTGCGGAGCGGGAGGGTCCGCGGCCCCGCGGGCCCCGCGGACAGGGCGACGGGGAAAGCCCGGGGCGCCCCACCGGGATGCGCTCGGGCGGCTTCGCGGGATTCCCTGGGCCCTTCTGCTCTCGGTTGCTAGGTTCTCCCCCCGCCCGCCCCACACGCCCCTGACCCTGGCCCGCAACTCGACCCGGGAAACTGGGGCGAGGAGAGACAGCTCCTGAGTAATGGGACCCGGAGCATCATCCCGGGGAAAGAGCGCGGGGATAACTAGGAGAGCAGAGAGGATCTGACTTTCTTCCGAGCACCTCCAGCTCCGCTTGGGGGCCGTCGTCAGCCCCCAAACCCCGCTTTCCTGGGTTTGAAGGAAAAGCCTCGTCGGTGGCAGCCGTAACTCTAGCTTCCCACGGGGGCGCTATTCCTACTCTGGCTTCCTTTCTTTGGCCTGCTCTCCCTGTCATCTAGAGAACTGTGCCTAGTTCCTCCTCGGGGAGGCCACCGAATGGACATCCAGAACTCTCCCTACCTTCATGTCGAGGTAAAGACGGGATGAACTTAAATAATAACATCACTGGGCTCTCTGGGTTGCCGACCCATGGGCTCCTCAACAGGCACGAGATAGAGACAGACTGCACAGTTACAGGAAACAAAGTAGCTTGAAACACCCTTTTAAAAAGAATGCAGGCCGTGACAGTGTATTTAGAGTTGGGACTCCCTTCTGAGTTTCTTTAGGCCAAGAAAGGTGGCTACTGAAGAAGGTCCAACACACTCAGGTTTAAACGTATCTCACTTAATCCTTGCTTCTCTTTTAGCCCTGATGTACACCGGGACGCTCCATCATCTAGGGTTCTCTACACTTTGACTTCCCACATCGCCACGGGCCTTACCTTGTGCTGGGTGGTTTTTTCGAGGTGCCAGATACTGGGCAGGATGTTTAGTATCGATGTTGGCCCTTCCGACGCCATCGCCCTCCGCCCAGGACCTATCCCGGTCCTTTGCTGTTTTCCAGGCTTCTCAAGTACGAACACTAGGAAAAGGAAGAGGACTCCCAGATCCTCATACCTTTATCCCCAACCCTGACCTGTTCCCAAGCTTCCGCTCCAAATTTCCAGGGACCTGCCGGGTGTCCATTATTACGCCTCCAGTCTTTTCCAGCCTCTATACAGACTTCCTGCAGATAACTCTTCCCCAGCTACAACCCTGACGTTATCATTCCCTGGTCACAAATGTTCTCTGGCTTCCCCATTCCCTGCCAAACAGTGTCTGCACACTTCTATGCCATTGCACGCCGCTGGAGTCTCTTCCGGGGCGCTCCTCTCCCAGTTTCGGATCCAGATCATTCCAGTATTTCACAGCCCATGTTAAACTCCGCCTCCTCCGTGACCCCTCCCCTTTGACGTCCATAGCACTCGGTCTGAGCTCTGTCTTTAAAGACATATGACCTTCAGCTTCCTACAGAATGTATGTGCTTCCTATGGAAAAGTCTTACCATCTTAAATGTTTCTCCAGGGTAGATTCCCTATAACTTTGTTTGCGTTCTTTACGTATAACCCAAAGCTACACATACAAAAAATACCTATTCATCCAACAAATATTTATTTTGCAACTTCTCTCAGGAACTCGATATTTGTTAAATGAATGGGATTTACAAAATATTTTGTCTAGAAAGACTACTTAAGATTCGTTTTAGGGGTGGTATGACCTTGCATAAATTGATGGGTGTGAAAAATCCCCTTACTTTACAAGCCCTACATCAGTATCACTGATCACCTTCAATAAGAATTTAATTATTTTACAAGTGTTTTGTTTTTTTGCGGTACGCGGGCCTCTCACTGTTGTGGCCTCTCCTGTTGCGGAGCACAGGCTCCGGACGCGCAAGCTCAGCGGCCATGGCTCACGGGCCCAGCCGCTCCGCGGCATGTGGGATCTTCCCGGAGCGGGGCACGAATCCGTGTTCGCTGGATCGGCAGGCGGACTCTCAACCACTCTCAACCACTGCACCACCATTTAACATTTTAAATGTTAACATTTTAAAAATGTAAACTTTTTTTTACCTTAAGTTTCCATTATAGTTCAGAGATCTGAATACATTTTCCTACTAAGTGGTCATTGATCAAGAGAGCAGATTATCTATTGAGTAAAACACACTGCTGCTATCTCCATCATGGGAAGGAGGGTGCTAGGAGTAATTATCCATCATGCCTGAGTCCTGTCTGTACGCCTGCAATGATATGGAAAAACAATCTTTGGAAGTAAAATCTAATTCCACTTACAAAATTACTCATAGCTCAAGTGGGCTATAGAGAATAACCCTTAGTATACAAATTTTTTGGAAAAGCTCAGTTCTCCATGTGCACAGCTTGAATTCTGGAATGCTGCAAAAACTCTTTTGTGTTGATTATCACCATGTGGTTTTACTGCCTTAGTGCATATAATTTTGTCTTTTTTTAGTTATTCTCCGAAGAAAAGATTTAAATGATCTAACTAAAAAGTCAGACGTTTTCACATTGCTCCTTAAGCCATCTTTTGTTTTTTAACCTTTATTGATATTTACGGAAATGTTCCTCTTGCTTGTATTTCAATTTTTCAGATTTATCATGAGATTTGATGAAATTATATTAAAAGTAAAGGAGAGAAATATCTGTTTAAAATGTCAGAATGCTTTCCTCATAATACTTGGTAAAAAAAAATCACTTTAATATAAGTTTAACCTGAAATACTCTTATGTGTGTCATTAGATCAATTTAGATGAAGCATGTGTTTCCTCATACATCATAATGCTGGTGTATTGGTATATTTATGTATATACACACGATATCAAGCAAAATAGGTTTTGGGTATTTTTTGTTGAATAAAGTGTTTGAAAAATATTTACTATAATCTGAATAACATCGTTACTGACTACACTTTAACCTATCAAATTGGAATTTTCATTGGCAAGTTAACTTCCAGAAAGAGCCTGTATAAGAAAGAATAAAGTAGTAAAGACTGGATAAAGAATATATTTTAAAATGTTAAAAGCAGAAGGGTAAGAATTTACAAGTTTTTTGGAGGCTAAATAATTAGAATTTGATTTAACTTTATTTAAAAAGTTAAATGGAAAGAAGTTTATGACATATGAGTAAAATCAAACAAAAACAAAATTTAGTTTAAAAGAGGAGTCTTTAAGAATGATGTGAACCCCATTAAAGGAAAAAAATACACAAATATAAATGTAAATATGTGTGTGTGTGTGTGTGGCATATGAGTAAAATCAAACAAAAACAAAATTTAGTTTAAAAGAGGAGTCTTTAAGAATGATGTGAACCCCATTAAAGGAAAAAAATACACAAATATAAATGTAAATATGTGTGTGTGTGTGTGTGTGTGTCTTCTGGAAGGATAAACATTAACCAGCTAAAGGAGTTACTTTAACAGTTGAAAGGCAGGCTTACTTTTATTTGGTTTTACCAAAAGATGGGTGAATATTTATCTTCTTTAAACATCAGCACCATTATAAAGCAAATATACATATAGATTAGGACTACACTTTTTTTTTTTTAATGGAGAAAATACTGCTGTGGTGCTCACCACCATACAAGAAAGCAGGCACTGAAGGGTGATTAGAATTTACCACATTCTTACACCTAAACTGCCTTCTTTTTCCCTTCCAAATAAAAAGGTAGGAAAACTGGGCAATTTAGAGCAACCCACAGAGTCCTAGCAGCCACTGAAATCCTTCACTCGCACATTGCAGTGAAAGTTTGAAAAATAAATGAGCCGCTTGTGTGTTCATCGTTGAGGAGATAAGTACTATTTCACTGATTCTTTTGAATTTAGTTGAGACAGATTTGGCTGTCCTTTGAAGATGCAAAGTAAGAGATAAACTCCAGAGTGACTGTACTTGTATTTTTTTTAACAGGTCTTGTAGGGAGCATGAACTTTTTGGAAAATGTCAAACACTTAAGCACAACATTTTTTTGCTATGTAGTAGCAGGAATATAAGTACAGTGTTTGAATCAATCTTTGGAGCTACTTCCCAACGTCATTAGTATCTAAGCAACCTAGTTAGTTCTTAGGAAACCATGAAGTTGGGGGTAAAGGATTTCTGGGACCAGTTAACTGGAAATTCCAAAAATATGCTACATAAAAAATATTTAATCATGTTTTTCCAGGACATGGTAGAACAAGGACTGGATTCCTAGTCAGATCTGAGCCCCATCTCTGTTATGTATTTGTGCTGTGTAATAACAGGTAAATTTTACAGAGACATTACAACATGTCAGGGACTGAATGGGCTAAATTCTTTACAGGTATTGGCTAATTTAATCCTTATAATGGCTCTTTGAGGTAGATACTATCATTATTATTCCAGTTAATAAAGAAAGTAACTGAACCAGAGAAAATTTAAATTATTTGCCCAAGATCACGCTGTCAGAATTGGAATTTGACCTAAGATAGTGTGACCTTAAAATTTTAGGTTATTTCCCTCTATCTCACCCCACTCTGATAACATCTTTCTTCTTGTTTCAGAGGTTGTTTCAAGTTCATGTGGGAAATAGTGTATAAAGTATTATTTTCAATTTTTAGGGTGGAAATCTGGTTAAGATGAATGTAGGAGTCGCCAAAGACAATCTACAAAAAGGAAAAAGGAGGGCTTCCCTGGTGGCGCAGTGGTTGAGAGTCCGCCTGCCGATGCAGGGGACGTGGGTTTCGCGCCCCGGTCCGGGAAGATCCCACATGCCGCGGAGCGGCCGGGCCCGTGAGCCATGGCCGCTGAGCCTGCGCGTCCGGAGCCTGTGCTCCGCAACGGGAGAGGCCACAACAGTGAGAGGCCGCAAAAAAAAAAAAAAAAAAAAAAAAAAAAGGAAAAAGGAGATAAAAGAATTTATTGCTGGTCCTTAAAGTGAATGGAGGTAGGACAGGCATCTTTTGTTTTTCTAGCAGGTAGATTGATGCTGATCACCCACACCACTCACTAGTTGTCTCCATAACATTTGTCTGAGATTTGATGTGTCAAGATTGGGTACATTTGGGATGAGGCATGTTGCCATGCACTAGGATGAAGGCTTTCAGGCTTACACAGGGAGGTATCTGCGTGGATCACGATCCACGCCAAAGGACAAAACACTTCCAGATTGTGAACATACCACCAGTACAGTGGATCAGAAAGCTTCTGAGGCTCTTAGAATAATCTGGGCTTTGGATAAGTAGCAAATGGATAATCTCCAACAGTAGAGGAAATACAACCAGTTACAAGTGAAAGAGCCCTCTTTGCAAATGCAAGGACATTTTTCTCAGCCCTAGACTTCACATTATGATAAGCAAAAAGTGGATATAATGATATAACATGTCCTTCCTGGCTTTGCAAGGACTTTGTCTCTCAGAAGCCAAGATACAGCCACGGCAAGCAAAATTAAATTAGTTACCCATGGTCTTTTCGGAGAAATTTCCGAGTGGACCTAGCAGTTGGGTTTAAATTGTGGCAGATACTTTGACAGTGCCTTTGTTCCCTTCTGAGAATCAAGCCTGAGCTGACAGTACGTTCAACAGAGACATCCTCCGCAAAGGGCCACTAATTCTCAGAATGATGAAAAAGTAATGCTGCCATAATTCTTGGTGTTTCCTGTTGTTAGCACTCTTGCACCTTTAAAACCTTGCAGTATCAAGTAGAAATACTGATCATTACTGGGATCCATAGCCTGACAATTATTTCTCCCTACTAATTAAAGTGGTGCTTTAATGTTTTGTTCTGAATAAAATATATTATGGTAATAAATATAAAATCAAAGCTTTTTTAAAGCATGCTAGCACTGTATATTCAGGAAAGTTATATCAAGCATTTAACACAGTAATTATTGAAAAGCATTTAGTATTCAAGATGACTAGATGTGCATAACTAGTCAAAACTGCAAAACACGTATCAGAAGGCACACAGATTTAAAAATACAGATATAAAACAATTATTTTCACTAATGCCAACCTTTGTTTAATTACTACTAACGAAGTGTCAGTTTATAGAATTACATGTATATGCTAATTATGACAGTCAATATTTTACTTCATATAATATATTATTATTTTATATATTATGTACATTATTTGAAGTTAAATACTGTCAATGTACATGTTAGGTGGTTGGTTCTTTTTATTAGTCTAATCCTTTTCAATTGAAAACATGAAGACTTCTTTCAACAAACACAGGTATGTATTTTAGAAAACAAGAGCAAGTGATTTTGACTGGAATTTAAAACACAGAGATGAAAATTTTGAAAAGACTATTTTTTTCTCATCCCCCCACCATCACTTGTACTCTATGCAGAGCTAAACTAGGCCCAACCAGATTTTAGAATCTGTCATAGTTAATATTTGATTTAGTTAATTGCATTGCTCATAGAGATAATCAGATATGGAAATGGAGAATCAAACATGGAAATTCAGCCTGTTAAATGAATCTAATTAGCATGAAAGCTATCTGATTGGACTTTCTCCTCCAGCTATCATGGAAGTTCCCATACTGCCCCAGCAATGGATCAGTTCACATGGCACCGTGTTGAGAGATATTAGTAACACTAAAGAGATGTTAGTAACACAAATCATCCTGAGCTCTAAGTCGGCCATGACTCATTCTATCATTTCCTTCCCAGCACATAAGAAAGTGAGTTCAATAGAAAACTAACCTCTCCTGAGAACAGCAACAAAAATTAGAACCACATCCAGTGGTTCATGCTAATTTGAGTAGGGGGATGAAATCTCACCTGCAGAAATTAGAGAATTTCTCTTCTTCCCTCTTTCACGACATATATTTACCTCCAAAACTAGCCCCTGATATTAGCTGGGGGTGTCCATCACTGGTACCAGGTAGGGTTAGCTAATGATAGTACACACAAAAAGAAGCATGTCATTCTCTTACACTGCTTTGAAATTCCTAAGTGTAATGTTATGACAACTGCGTTTGATAACAATTGAAAGAAGAGAAATCTAGTGTAAGCCTCATCATCTTTTCTACTATGAATTGCATTAATTTAAAACATTTCTGGGAATCCCCTGGCAGTCTAGTGGTTAGAACTCCCTGCTTCCACTACAGGGGGCACGGGTTCGATCCCTGGTCAGGGAGCTAAGATCCCGCAAGCCGTGGCACAGCCAAAAACAAAAACAACAACAAAACAAAACAAAAAAACATTTCTAATACTTATATTCCAATGAGAAATCTTTAAGTTTCAGCATTTTGCACAAAGTTTATTTGAAAATTTGAAGGGCACCGTATAGGATGTCATGAAATTGTTGTTTGGAGGAGAATGTGTTTCTATATATACATAAAATGAAATTTACCTATTAAGAACTACAAGCTCAAGAGAGTTCCCAGGAACGAGAATTTCAATACAGTGCCAGGTTATTGGCTTATGTAATTTTCTATATCACCTATGGCAATTACCAAGAGTTGTAGAACTGGAAACTAATGCAAAAGAAAAGTTACACAGAAAAAGCCGAGTGGATAAATTGAATTAGTTAAATAGTGAATGCTGAGGAAGGAACACTTTCCTATCTCTTTACAGACACTCCAGTTTATTCCCCGAAGCATGAGATTTGAGTGCCTATAGACAGTATCACTGTTTGGTTTGCAGACCTATATAAACTACTCCTGGGATCCCCATTTGAAAAATGTGACTGTTGACATTTAGATGACTGTTACAATTTGACCTGGAAAATTACAGTCGAATCTGTACACTTTATTACCAGAAGAACGTGGCCAGATTAGAGAGAATTTGGAAAAGATTAACATAAATGATTAAAAAAGAAAATAGGAAGAGGAACATTACAATTGTACTACCAGAGTGACGGATGAGGAAACAGAGATTTACAAATCCTGTGTCTGAGGAATGAATGGAAGTAACTTTGAGATTACTTTAGTGTCACAAAATAAATACAACAGAAGAGTGAGATTAAGATAACCAAAACCTCTATTTTTGAAACATCCCTATTGTAAGATATGAAAAGTTATTATAAAATATTGTCTTCTCAAAGTATCAAGTACTTATAGTAAGCCCCTCTTGAAAACAAAACAGAGCAAAGCAAAACAAAATGACACTTAGAGAGTGTAACTTGCTTATGATAAAGAGCTACTTTTCTTATTCTCAAGAAAAAACAATGTGCTTTAGAACATTTTATCCTAATAATACTTGCTAATGTAAAGAGCACCTAAGAAATGTGATACTTTGATCATTTAAATAATAAGGCACATTATGTAATATATCTTTGGGCCTCATTGTGTATTGAAAATATATAGTTATATCACATAATAAACATTAACATTATTAAATACTTGGACTACTTATTGCTTTATCCCTAATTATGATTTAGAGAATTAAGATTCAACATGTCT
Source organism: Phocoena sinus (assembly GCF_008692025.1). NCBI lineage: Eukaryota > Metazoa > Chordata > Mammalia > Artiodactyla > Phocoenidae > Phocoena > Phocoena sinus. The sequence goes on along the minus strand of NC_045779.1, from coordinate 16,835,579 downwards.
TATGTCTAAATGAAAAGCTACTTGACAATGTCAGAGTAAATAATTTCTATACAATTTCTATTTTTTCTATATAATTTCTATACAATTTCTGTTTTTTTCCCTTACGAAATATATAGATTTAGCCAAGTTTTTGGTGTTCCTATTTGATATTCCTTCCCTATTTCCTTCTTGTCACACTTTATGAACAATTTTATATCTATCACAGCTAGAGTGACAGTTTTAGTAGCTAAAAGATATATAATAATTTCTACCACAAGTTGGGTTATCCCTTAGAAAGTCACACGGAAATGATAAAATTAGGAAAGTTAGAATCAGTGCTGACCACAGCCTCTCTCTGATGTCCCTGCTTTTTTCTCTCTTGGTGGACATCACTGCCTCTAGAACCTTCATCTAGATCCAGATGACTCCCAAAGCCGTATTTTCTAACCCTTGATAATTGCAATTAGTGTTACATTTCTGGCTGTCTCTTGGAGACTTCCACTTGGATATTCTGCCATCGCCTCAAATAGATTCATCTGAAACAGTTCCTCCCCTCAATCTCCAGGCCTGCTAAGTTACCTCTGTTCTTTCCATCGTCCTGCTGGAAAGCTTTGGCAGGCATCTTAACTCATTGCTTGCTGCTTCCCACGTTCAGTTACTTACCAAGTCTCTTTGACTCTTCTTTCATAGTCTCCTAACCCAGTCTTGCGGGCATGTGCGCGCGCACACACACACACACACACACACACACACACACACACACACACACACAACTTCTTCATACTTTACCTCATTCCCATAATTCCCTCCAGTATGAATTCTTTCCCCACTATCACCTTTCCCAAACACTCCTATCATCCCATCTCAGCTGGATTTAAAAATGATACCCTTCTGGAATTCCCTGGTGGTCCAGTGGTTAGTACTCTGTGCTTGCCCTGCAAGGGGCCTGGGTTTGATCCCTGGTCAGGGAGCTAAGATCCCGCAGGCCATGTGGTGACGCCAAAAAAATAATAAAGAAAAAAAGAGTCCCTTCTACCTATAGAATAAATCCCCAACCCCTTAGCCTGAGGTTCAGACTTTTCCATGATTGACTCCAGCCCATGTTTCCACCCTCACTGTCCACACTAGTCACTATCCCTCAAAGAGACTCGACTTTTCCCAGTTCTACACTTTCAACCACACCACATTCTTATCTTGCGATACTCTTTCCTTCCTTCTCCATCAATCGGAATTCTAAAAAGTCCCACCTAAGTAATAATCATAGTCTCACTTACTCCCTGAAGCCTTCCTTGACTACTTTAGGCAGAAGAGGTTTTGTTCTCTCTTAAGCTATAACACATTATCTGCTACTCATTTATCTTAGAAAATGGTAGCATTTCACATTTAGAACAGACATGCTTTTTTCTACAGTATATTATATTGGATGTCTAATATATGTATTAGTGCTCTCTCATCATTGCTTTTTATAGAGCACTGCAAAGGTCATCTGTTTCTCTAATCAGATGATCAGCGACTGGAGAGAAATTTGGTAAAAACAAAATGAAAAACCATGAGCTTTGAAATTACAGTCATCTATGAAGTTCAAAACAAACTCAAAGAATTGCCGTGAGAGTGGGCAAGTTACTTGGCTTCTCTAAGCCTCGGGTACCTTTTTTGTAAAAAGGAAAAGGATATACTTTTATATGGTTTGAAAACTTGCTTTAAAGGCTAATTAAACTCATATACATAGAGATATCAACCACGGAAGGCACTCAGAAAATGTGGGTTCTTCTTTTCCCTGTGTGTCCTCTGAGTAGCTTACTCACAGTGGGGACTTTGTCAAAATTAATTGATAACAGAAATTTTTGTAACAATTTAAATGTTTAACATTTCTTAGAAAAGAAGTTCCTTGGTCTCACTAGAGCAAAAGTGCACATGAGAGATTAGAGAATAATAGGGTTGACAGTGTCGGTTGGTACAAGACGGAGGAAAACCTGGATTGTCAGGCCATGGACCATTTTCCTCACTTAATCTGAAATAAGACATGCTGAAATACATTGACCTGAGAGTCATGTGAACTGTTGCTCTCTTTTGAATTTGCCCCCGTTGTGATAGGTGGGAAAGAACCAGAGGGGACGTTGAATAGGTGCTAGATGTTTGTAAAAGTGTAGAGTTCGTTTCAGAAGGCTGGGCTAGCGTCCTGGCCTTGATAATGAATAGCTGTGTGGCCCTAGGGAAATCCCTTTACCTCTCTGAGCCCCTGTTTTCTCATCTGTAAAATAGGATTAATAATCCCCTTCTCACAGTATTTCTTTGAGGATTAAATGAGATTAAATATATAATACATAATTCCTAAGATGTGATGTACCACATGAATGTAAAATATAAAAAATGACATGTATGTTCTGTTTCACAGATGATAGTATTATTAGAGTTAGATTTGGTGAGATATACCATATGGCTTGTAACTCCACACACAAAAAATTTAAGATGCAGGTCTATGTTTATGGTGAAATGGGAGATAACAGTAAGGTAATGATGGAGTTGACTCGCATTTTAGAGGAGGGCTACAGCTACAAAGAAAATAACAGTACCAAAGGCAGTGATCCCTGTAAGATGGGCTCAGTCAACTGCTCTTTGTTCTTTGTCCTTTTCTTCTTTTTCTGGTCTCAGTGCTGCCAGATTTCAAAAGGAGGCTGAAATTCCATAAAAGAAAATAACATAATTTGACTGTTTACTAAATACATAAGACAACACCGACTACTGGAAAAAAGTAATAGCATTACATCAAGTTAAATTAAATCCAGTAGGAAGAAAATTCAATAGAATGTTGCAAAACAAAGGCATGCATTTTGCTTTGAGCACTAAGGAGCAGCACGGCAATGGTAGCGCAGAAGTCCCCGTGTAGAAATGTTTCCTTGTGTTTCTATATTCAGGTGTGGGAACAGTTGACAGTGGTACCCTGGCTGGCTATGCTGCTGGGATGCTGGATGCAAAGGCAATTAGGCCTCAAATCTTTATGGCTTTAAGGGGCATAGATAATTCAGTACGAATTCAGAAATCAGCCATCTGAAATTACCTACAAATTGTAAACAGAATTAAGAAACAAGTAAAAATCAGTAATATTGTTTATGTTTCTTGATATCATTTAGGGGGCACTCATCATTGATTTTCTGGTTGCAGAAAAGATTATGTTTCTTTGGTAACATTAAGTAACACAGAAGTGGAATTGTAGAAAGAAATAAGCTTATGAATGTTTGGATTGTAATGGCAATTATGTACATAGAATATTTAGCAGACAACTCAACTAAGGTAATATCACTAGCTTTCTTTTCACCTAAAATGAACTCAGAGGATAAGCACATGAAAAAAGTTTACTTAAAAGTCTCGCTTTTATTATATATTTTAATTATTTCTGGTTTTGTATTTAATCCTTCAGGCTTGGCAATCTTCCCGCGGAAGGTAAGGAAATGAAAAATTGGAACACATAACACTTTTAATTAAAATTCTAGTATCAAAAGATATTGAGCAGTCTCCCTTAATAAAATCAGCCCCAATGGTGCTTTTGTCTTCACAGTTAATCATTAGTTTCATGCTATTTTTTATATTAGGATCAACAGTATTTGATTAGGGGGTAGGACTTCACTATTTTCAAGTTATAACATAGCAGAAAAAGAAACAAGTGCCCACATAAGATTCAAACTCCTTATTAGAATAGGTATGGAAGACCCCAGCCTGATCATTTGATTGGTGTGGCCAATTATTTGCAGAACTCTAAAGGTTGTAAGAATGAATTATTTTTACATACCATAACTAATACTTAGATTTCTTAACAGATCAGGTATCTATAATTTAAGTTTGAAGCTTTGTCTGTAGTTGAAAATATAAGGGAAAAGGCCATTTGGAATTTCTTAGGTCCTCAATAGGTATGTTCTATTTTAAGAACACATGCTAAATTCCTAAGAGCTTTCAAGGAGCAGCTGTCATCAGACTTTTCACTGGCAAAGAGTCTTCAGATTTCTGAGTAAAAATGATTTTCAACCTACAATTCTATACTTGGTTAAACTATCAGTTAAATGTGAGGGAAATTAAAGAGATTTTTAGACTTCAAGGACTCAAAATATTTTCTTTCCATTCATCATTTAAAAAATATTCTAAGTAACTTACTTTATTTTTTTCAACATTATTGTAATTTTTTCAACTTCAATCTTCTTTGATTGAATAGGGTTTTTTTAACATCTTTATTGGAGTATAATTGCTTTACAATGGTGTGTTAGTTTCTGCTTTATAACAAAGTGAATCAGCTATACATATACATATATCCCCATATCTCCTCCCTCTTGCGTCTGCCTCCCACCCTCCCTATCCCACCCCTCTAGGTGGTCGCAAAGCACCGAGCTGATCTCCCTGTGCTATTCAGCTGCTTCCCACTAGCTATCTATTTTACATTTGGTAGTATATACAAGTCCATGCCACTCTCTCACTTCATCCAGGCTTTCCCTTCCCCCTCCCAGTGTCCTCAAGTCCATTCTCTACATCTGCATCTTTATTCCTGTCCTGCCCCTAGGTTCTTCAGAACCTTTTTTTTTTTTTTATATGTGTTAGATGTTCATCAATTCTTAAATAGTTGCTTAGACATGTTCCAACTAAACAAAAAAAAAAAAAAAAAAAAGGCAAGGTAAGCTTTAGGAGACCGAAGTGCCAAACCAGAAGAACAATAGTATATAATCCCCAAATGGTAGTTTGACACCTAAAGAGTAACCAGTTCAGATCTGAGCAAGGGGCTCGAGATTTCCTGATTCAGGTCTTAGGGTTAGAAGGAGATTCAATCGATTAGATAGAATGAGTTTTGAGAAGCTTGAGAATATAGTAGAGACACATGGTAGAGCAGAGAAAGGAGGACCTACCTGAACTTAACTGTAGAGATGTTTCCTTTGACTGGCACAGCAGTAGTGACATGGGATCTACAGAAGAAGGAATGTAATCCAATCCCACAACTTGACTCTGCAGGAAACAGAATTTACATGTTCATAATACTGTCAACTTTGAGTTGTGAAACCATACCCCCATAACCATTTGCCTTGATTAAAACAAGGCAAAAGATGATTAATTAAGACCTTTGAGCTTAGCTGCAGAACAGCAGGAAAATCACAGATGAAGAAGCAGCTAGTTGGCAACCTCCTTGCACTGAACATTGCACAGGATCATTGAGGGACTAGATGACCAATCAGTGAACTTTAGACGTCATGGGCCAAAAATCCACCACATGTAACACACGGAACCCCCGCAAATTTGCACAAATTTGCACAGACAGGAAGACAGTCGTGCCTGTGCAGAGGACCCTTGAAACTTCCCTTTACTTTCCCCAATCTTTGCTCAAGTCCAACACCCTCCCAGTCCCCATTCCTGTGATAAATATCACACTCAAAACCCAGTGGAGGGCTTCCCTGGTGGCGCAGTGGTTGAGAGTCCGCCTGCCGATGCAGGGGACATGGGTTCGTGCCCCGGTCCGGGAAGATCCCACATGCCGCGGAGCGGCTGGGCCCCTGAGCCGTGGCCGCTGGGCCTGCGGGTCGGGAGCCTGTGCTCCGCAGCGGGAGAGGCCACAACAATGAGAGGCCCGCGTACCGCAAAAAAAAAAAAAAAAAAAAAAAAAAAAAAAAAAAAAAAAAAAAAAAAAAAAAAAAAGCCAGTGGAGGAGACAGCTGAGCTTTGCCTCCTGTCTCCTTGCTTGGCTGCCCTGCAAAAGATCCTTTTCTCTCTGGTCTTTCCCTTAAGCAGAGGACCCACTTGCTCAGTTACAGCTGTGAAATTTCGATTTAAAAATTAACCCATAAACAATTGACATATACACACTACTGTATATAAAATAGATAACTAATAAGGACCTACTGTATAGCACAGGGAACGCTACTCAATACTCTGTAATGACCTATGTGGGAAGAGAATCTAAAAAAAGAGTGGATATACATATATGTATAACTGATTCACCTTGCTGTACAGCAAAAACTAACACAACATTGTAAATCAGCTATAGTCCAACAGAAATTTAAAAAAATAACTCATAAACAAATCAGAGACTTAATTGTATTCTAAGAAAGAATGTAAAGGTTATCCACCTCAATAATATAAAAAGTAAGAAATTAGGAGATGGGTTGGAGTTGAAGAGGTGTAGGGAAAGCCAGTGTTATCAATGTCTTGATCATTATTGGGGGATCAAGAGATATTGGCTGTGGTTGTTGGGATAGCAACTGGAGGTTTAACAAGCTGTTTAACACTGCAGAGGTATCTAATAGAAAAAGTGTAAACAGTGGTAAAACATGGGGACGTGAAGTAGGGAGATACAGATGAGATTAACCTTCATCTATCAGTAGGAAGTCAGAAGACACTGTCTAAAAAAGCTATAAAACCACAAACACTAACGAGCAATTTAAAAAATTGTTGAGACATCCCAAAGGGACTCGAAACAAATATTTTTAAAGAATTGCCTCTAAAGAGCAAACTAGTGTGTTGGAAGGATGGAGCAGCAAACTCTTCATGATCAGCTCTTCTGTTTGATTTTCTAACCATGTGCATATCTTGCTTTGATAGTATAAAGTAAAATACAAAATGCAATGCCAAATGAAAAGAAAATAGGAGATCCGGTTAGAATTCCTAAATCAGAATAATTTGGAGTACTGATTTGATTACAAAATATTACTTAATTTACTAAGGATTGAGTGATGGGCATATTTAAACAGTGAGGGTGCTATCTGCATTTCACTGTTAGCCCTGACCTGCTTGATGATGATGGTCTTCAAGCTGAAGTGATAGAAGTAGGGCTATTAAAGATTCATCTTAAAGTGTGTCTGAAATTAAAATGTAAATCATTTGGTTAAATGAGTTTCTTTAAAAATTCAATTCATAAATAGCTTATTTGTAAAGGGAAGGCAGTTAAAGATGCTGAGATTATGTCTCAGTCTGTTAACATAGCAAAGTTTCACTGATCCAGAGCCCAAGTATCTGACCCCTTAATCTATTCTGGAAAACACACCAGAATAAGGGCATAAACCACAAACTTCTTAAAAGACAAAACCTCCATATGTCTCAGTATTTTACCAAGACAGCTCCTCATCCACCTCTAGTTAGATACATTCATAGATACTGATATTAATATATACCCACAATCCTAAATTTGGGGGGATATTAGCCAATCTCTACGTACAGAACTTCTTAAAAACGTAGTGGGGTATATGTATAGGTATAGCTGATTCACTTTGTTATGAAGCAGAAACTAACACACCACTGTAAAGCAATTATACTCCAATAAAGATGTTAAAAGAAAAGTAGGCAGAAAATGGAGTATAATAGGTGATACTTGACACCATCAAGAATGACTAGACAAAACAAAGGAAGATACATTAAAAAAAAAAAAACCAATAAAGCAGACATAAGAGCTTTAAACAATAGCAGTTGGAGGCCATTTAGTTTGCTGACAAATCATCCTTCACACCGGAAACCCCAGAGAGCTGGTACAGCTTCACCAGCTCTATAACTGGAGTAACTAATGTCGTTGCTGTAACTAATGACAAATCGCTACCGGTATGTTGATGACTCTCAAATCTAGGTTTCTAACTCGGACCAGCCTTCTGCGCTCCGGACATATTTATTCAACTACTCACTGAATGTCTTCAGCCAGATATGTCACAGGCACTTGGAATTCCTCGTCCTCATTCTCTTCCTGAAGCTGCAACTCCTGATTTCCTATCTCAGTGTCACAACTCTTAAGCACTCATCTGCGAGGTTTAATACACCGTTTCTTCTCGCTCACACTGATTCCCAGCCGTGGGAAATGCCTGGCAAATACTCATTCATTTTCAAGACACAGTAGCAGAAGCATCACATTCAGAAGTGAACTTTCCAATCCTTCCTGGGTCTCCAAAGTGTCCCCCTTGTGCTCTGTTTGGACTGACATTTCTTGCAGTGCATGTAGCACTCTATCACTCGAATCCCTCTACTAGGCTACAAGTTCCTTGAAGGTACCATCCGTATCTTAATTGCCATTGTCAGGCCCTCACTGTCTGCTCCATGAATGTTTACTGAGCAAATGAGCAAGTTATATAGAAGATACCAAATTATTTTTAACAAGAGCAAAAAAATATTAACAGGCAATTCCAGTGGAGAAAACACAAGTGTCCAGTAAACATAGGAAAGATGCTCAAGTTTACAAGTTGTTAGGAAAATGAAATAAACTAACAAAAACCCACCCAGTAATTTAGAATGCCAAAGATTGAAAAGATCGACAACTTCTAATGCTGGCCAGGAGACATGGAACTGGCATTACTGTACACGATTGGTGGGACTGAAAAATTATAACTGTTATTGCAAGCAATTTAGTGAGTTATTAAAATGTAAAATGTATATATTTTTTGATCCAGAAATCTCACTTCTGGGAATTTATCTGACAGAAATAAAAGTGCAGCAGTTCATTACAGAACTATTTTGGTAGCAATTTCTCCCCAAACAAACAAACAAACAAAAAAACATTCCTGGAAATCTAATCAATATGGGAATCAGTGGAGACAATTATGATAAATTCATACTGTGAAAAAATACAAAGAAATCTTTGTGTATTTACTTGGAAGAAATTGTCTACAATATACTGAGTCAAATATTAAGTTCCAGAATAATATGTAAACTATGATACAATTTTTTAAAGTATATGTATATATTCTTGCACAAGGAACAGAAAAATACGGGAAGATAAAATTGTCAGAGGAGAGGAATGGAAGACTGATTTTGCTTTATATACCTGAGTTATTTGAGTAGCTTTTTAAATTTTAAGATGCATAACTTTAATATATGGAGAAGTAGAGAAACTGTAGCAGACACCTGTCTACCCATCACTTAGATATATCAAATGTCAATATTTTTTAGATTCCACATATAGGTGACATCAGATGCTATTTGTCTTTCTCTGTCTGACTCACTTCACTTAATATATCTTTTGTGCGTGTGCCGGAGTCTCTCTAGGATATGCAGCTAGTAGTGGAATTGTAAGATCATAGAGTCTTTCTGTTGGATTGATCAACTTTTCTTTATTCCTCTCCTTTTTTATCTCTCGACTGGTTTAGTGTTATAGATTCTTTTCTTGTTTATTTAGTAATTATCCTTAAATTTTTAACATGCATGTTTGATTCTAAAAAGCTAATAAAAATCAACAGGCCTGACTTTATCTTGAACAATCGAAGCGTCTTAGAACACACGGGCTTGAATTACTGTTCTTCCTGTCTTCCTGTCATAGTTGTGAAATATTTTAGTTTCACCTTCTTTTTAAATCCTTTAACTCCAGATTAGCCTTTGCTCTTGTTTTTACAGTTAATGTTTATTTCGATTTATCCAGATGTTTTCTAATGCCTTTGTTCTTCTCTGCTTCATATATATCCTACTCCTTTCATGATCAATATACTTATTCCTAAAGTACATCCATTAGTATCTTTAAAAACATTTACCTAAAAATGTATTTTTAATCTAATTCTTAAATGAGAGTTTAAATACTTTTAAAATTTAAGGATGACAGCTCTTTTGTTTCAGTAGCTTGAAAATACCCTCTTGTTTTTAGCCTCTATTATGGTCATTGAGAAGATAGCTATCGGCATACATTTTTTTGTTGTTGTTGATAATCTAGCTTTCATCTCTGAGTGATTTTTATTGTTTTTGATGTTTTATATTTTAGCTATGATTTTTCCAGCTGTGAATTTATTGTTATTCATCCTAACTAAACTAGGTATTTTGAAGTTTCCTACTTTGATTTTTTTTTTTTTTTGCTATACGCGGGCCTCTCACCGCTGTGGCCTCTCCCATTGCAGACGGAGCACAGGCTCCGGACGCGCAGGCTCAGCGGCCATGGCTCACGGGCCCAGCCGCTCCGCGGCATGTGGGATCCTCCCGGACCGGGGCACGAACCCGTATCCCCTGCATCGGCAGGTGGACTCTCAACCACTGCGCCACCAGGGAAGCCCTACTTTGATCATTTTTGATCATTCACTCTTTACTATGATTTCTCCAGGTGTGAATTTATTTTTGTTCATCCTAACTAGGTGAGGTGTTTTTTCTTTAATCTGAGGATTTCTGTCAAATTCTGAAAATGTTTCAGTCATTGTCTCTCAGTATTGCCATTCTTTATACACTCTCCTTCTTGATTCTTTCCTCCTTATCTCTTAACAGCTGTTTCATATATTAATCTATTTTTCTTTTTCTTGGATGTGACTTTGGTGCCCCAGATGTTACCCCACATCAGGACTCATTGATAACATTAATTTTTTTGTTGTGATGTTTCTCTTATCATGCCTTTAGTAAGAATCACTGGTACATGGCTCAGACTTTTAACTTTCCTTCTTCACCCACAGCTTCTTATCACTTCCCTGGGCAGAGGTATTGGCAGAGAAAGTTTTTCAAGTTCACCTTTTTGTGAGGAGGCAGCCTTCCCAGAGGTCAGTTGTCTGCAGGTATCTCAGTTCTACGTACCCCGAACATATGGGGCACCAAAGTCACATCTGCCCTAGCACAGAGATGAAAACCCCAGATCCTGGACCCTCCAATTTATCACTGATTCTGTATCCCTCCAGGATGCCACAGCTCCAGCTTGTGAGTTCACAGCTCTGCTCTTAATCTTCCCTTTTGTTTTAGCACCGGGGACTTTCCTTCTCTTTCTTTCTAGCTTGGTCATGTATTTTTTTCAAACTTGTTTGTATTTCTTCCTTTATTTCTATGAATTTATAATAATGAAGTTTTCTTTATTAGTTTGGTCTAATAGTGTCAAAATGCGTTTCGCCCTTGCAGTTTGAAATGTTACAAGGAACAGTTGTTAGAGTTGTAACTCAAAGGATAAATAAAAAATAGGGATATTTCATTTAGAATAATATCCCTTCAAAATTGATATCATTTAAAAAGTTCTGAACCTTAAAGCGCTGCCCCCTAGCTCTCTGGAAAATTCAGTTATTCACAATAGTGTACTCCTTCAGGATTGTGGTTTCTCTAGCATTTACTATCCATCTATTTCAGAAATTTACATACAACACTCTTATGATATAACGTGTGTGTTGTCTGGGTCTAAATAGATGTAGAGACTTATTTTATGATACAGATAACGTCTTAACTCAGTGAGGAAAGGATGGTCTATTCAGTAGTGGTAATGGTATAACGTTACTTTCTTGCAGCAAAAAGATAAAGTCACACCTTTGCGAAAACAAAATTCAGACAGATTAAAGAACTAAATGTGAAAAAAAAATTTTTAACTTAAAAATTATCACAGTGCGTCTCTTTGACAGCAGATTAGAGAAAGTTTTGCAAAGCAAGAAGTATTAAGATATATAAAGAATACATCCAAATCAATAAGGAAAATCACAAAAAATTAGAAAAATAGCCAAAGGATATGAACAGGCATTTCAGAGAACTGAAAACCAAATGGCCAGTAGCTATATTAAAAATGATTCCTATCTTTCGACATGTAAAATTGTTAAGTGAAAGAGTTGGTTCTCATTGCCACCTGGTAAAAGCGGAAGTTTTTTCCTGCCAATAGCATACTATGATAAACATACATATATAAATGTACAATGTATAACTACAATTACAAAGGTACGACTCACTTTTAGGAGATGTGGACAAAATAGAATTCATGAGAATTTCTGTATTTGCACAGCACAAACCCGTAGCATTACAACAAACAATTGGGGTGTCTGTATGTGAAGTCACATGCTTTATGTGTCTCACTATTAATAAGAAAAACAATTTGCAATCAATGTTCAGAGGAAAGACTTTCTTATCTTTCCATTTCTCTATAGAAGATGGTTTATAAAAAGTAATCGTCATATGTGATGCAGCCAAGTAATGTAGAAAAAAATATTGTAGAAGTGGGTAGGGTAATTAATTAATAATTTTATACCATTTTTTCTGGATTTTGTAATGCTTTTGGTATTTGTCAGATTTAAAATTGGGGGATTTATTGTGAGCTCACACTCTGTTCCACGGGTCCAGTCGGAGCCTGGGGTCCTCGCTCTGATGACTAGGCCCCAGCTTGGCGCTGTCTGGGGCTGAAGACTCCAGAGGTTTTGCCATGACTCGCCTTTGGTCTCAGGTTGGGCAGGTTGTCCTGTGGAATTACATGTGGACTCCCCGTCCCCATGCTGCGAACCCTCTGGCCAGGTAGGCTCCACGCTTGAGGGGTGTGCGTGCACTCCTAGGCCGCTTCTACCCACACACGGGTTGAGTGTGGTCAGGAGTGTCCCCCAAACTCCCTCCATGCTGCCACTTTACTGTGTCAGCCAATTAGGTGGATTCCGTCCCTCAGCTTTTGGTTTCCCTCTACCTAAAATGCTTTCAACTCTGTGACTTTGACCCAGAAAGGTAGGGCGGAGACACACGTGTCTCGCAGACCAGCTTCTCCTACCTCAGCCCCCATTCTCCTTTCCAAGATTCCCAGATTGGTGTGGGAGCTTCCTCTCTCTGCAGCTGTCAGGCTCTTCCTGAGGTGGCCTCTGTCACTCCTGTCCCTGAGGCAAACACAGAATGGTTGTCAGGGAAAATGTTTACATGAAGAAAAATGAAAAGCACCTTTCAATTATTGTAAGCTATTATCTTAGTTACATTTTATTTCAATAAACAAATTCCACACTGTTGCTACTGAGGGAAATAACTAGTATGTTGGGGACATAAAAACTGTTTCTAAATATTTTAAAAGTCGTCACTTTGAAGAGAGATTAAATTTGCTTTGAATGGTCCTGAAGGGTCCAATTGGGACCAAAGGGCAGACTTCACGGAGAAGTTACTGTAATTCAAAGGTTAAAAACTAATATTTTTGTAAGCATTTTATTTATAGGGGAAAAGTTTATCCTTGAACAGATTTTACAATAAACTAATTCAGAAAACTAGTTCCACGTACGTGACTACATTTTTTTTAAACATAGGTTATCAAGTCACATGGTAGAGACGCTGTTAATGAAAAGATGACTGACTTTAAGAGCCTGGCCACGTGTAGAGGCTGCGATTCTTCCTTTCTCTATGTCTCCCCACTCCTTCCCCCATTCCGTCATCCATTCTCCTTCCAGGTGCCTTTCCTACTTAAGTCTCACAAAGCTATTGTGTTCTCCACAGACTTGATAGAGGTTGGGAGTATATAGGTTGACAAAGAAGTCAGTTGTCCACTCCAGAGGCCATTTCAGATGGTGGCAGAATTGGGATGATCACCCTTACCCCAGCTTTCTGTGATGTGGCTACTGTGTGGTGGCCCAGGTTTCATCGTAGGGTGTCAATGAGACATGAGCCGCAGGTAGTTTCCACTGGCTGGTGCATTAAATAAGGACCAAATGTTCACATACATGTACGAATTAGGCTTTCTGGCAGTAACAGCCAAAGCTGGAGAGATTGCTCCTCTGCACCGCCCCCCTCCCCACTATTCATAATATATTTTCACCTTGTAGAGCTCCTTTCTCCTTTTAGGTTACTCTTGGTATTAAATGTCTCCAGTATAGCTCTGTTGTCAGGGGACACATTCCAAGTTATTCTAAGTTCTAAAGCTTCTACATACATGGTCCTGGGCCCAAGGCTACCTTTTCCACAGAAAAAAAATTTGACAGTAGTACTTACCTCCCCTTTCTGATCACCAGAAAGCTACCCTTTCTTTCTACTTGCCTGGGCACTCCTGCCATTAACTTATTCCTCTGTGATAAGCCACAAATTTGAGCCATTATTTCTAGTTAAAATATTACACAGTATGTTTTCCCTCTTTGGAATGAAGGTCGAGAGGGGCCTTTCTCTAGGACAGAGTAGAGATCCAATCCCAAGGAATGAGATACTGACAAGATAATTCCAGAATGAAGGAAGAAGTAAACACTCAGAAACTAAAGGGGGGAGTCTTGGTGGTGAGGGAGGAGTAGGGTTTGGAATACCATTTAGAAGAGACAGAAAGGGGATGTGTGAGAGAAAAGGATGGTAAATTTAGGGAAGGAAGCGCTCAGGGGATGCTCTGATATTCAAGATTCCATAGAAGAGTCAGGAATTTCTCTTCCTTCCTCGAGATCGGGGAGACCCAGTTGGAAACTTCTGAAATGTTTCTGCCCTTCCCACTCATGAAGCAGAGATGAACTATTTAAAACTTGAAAAAAGCACTTAATTTGTACATAGATGCTTGGATTTTTAGAAAAGAATTCTAGAAAATATTTTTTCCTGAAAAGTTAAACAAAAAGTACACCAGACCCTAAACTCTCTTCACCTAAGAGCAGGAAACATTTTTTACAAAACAGAAATAGACTCACAGACATAGAAAACAAACTTATGGTTACCAAAGGGGAGAGGGTGGGGAGGGATAAATTAGGAGTTTGGGATTAACATATACACACTACTACATATAAAATAGATAACCAATCCTTATTTCCCTACTGTATAGCACAGGGAAATATACTCAATATCTTATAATAACCTATAATGGGAAATAATCTAAAAAAGAAGATAGATATATATGTATAATTGAATCACTTTGCTGTATACCTGAAACACAACATTGTAAATCAACTATATTTCAAAACAGATTTAAAAAAATAAAAATTTCAACCCTCACTGACTTTGCCATTTTGCCTCGATTTTTCTTTAGCAAGGTAATTCTTTTTTTCCCCTTTCTTTCTTCCTTTCTTTCTTTCTCCCTTTCTTCCTTTCTTTCTTTCTTTTTCTCTCTTTCTTCTCTTTCGTTCTCTTTCTTTCTTCCTTTCTTCCTTCCTTCCTTTCTTTCATTTTTAAAAAAAATTTTTATTGGAGTATAGTTGCTTTACTGTGTTGTGTTAGTTTCTACTGTACAGCAAAGTGAATCAGCTATACGTATACATATATCCCCTCTTCTTTGGATTTCCTTCACATTTAGGTCACCACAGAGCACTGAGTAGATTCTCTGTGCTATACAGTGGGTTCTCATTAGTTATCTATTTTATATAGTATCAATAGTGTATATATGTCAATCCCAATCTCCCAATTCATACCAGTCCCCTTCCCCCTTGGTATCCATACATCTGTTCTAGCAGAGTAATTCTATTCCTAGGCTTCTCCCCTGTCCTCACGTAGAAGCACAGAATGAATTGTTTTTCTAAGCATCTCAATTTTCTCAAGATCAAGTGTGGTCATACTTCCCAACTGAACACCTTTCAAGTGCAGCTGAATCAAACTTCTTCGGGGACGCCTTCCTTGCTGTGGGATGCAGTTTGTTACCGTGCACCGACTTGCCTGGTTCACCTGTCTGTATCTCTCAGTAGATGGGGAGTGAGCCATGTGTGGTCAGGGGTTGAGGAAAGCAATGTGCCCAGCATCCCTGTGAAACATGTGAATGAACACATGGTCACTTGTCACGGGGATGTCAAGAGAAGTTATCAGAAGCTATACTTGGTGAGAGTTTCCAAGTACAAGTACAGTGATTTAGTGTTGTCTGTGTGCCTTTATCTCTCAATTTTACGAAACTGCAGAAGCCAATAGCCCTATAGTTGTGTCACCACTTGGCCTAATGAAATTTGTATACTCTGTTGAAATGAGAGAGGGTGAATGAAAACAAAGGGCTCCAGTTCTGAAAAGAAGGTCAAACTAATAAGCTGGAACTGTATATAATTGCCTATCTACTCTTACTTATAGTATTTATATCTATATATAGACATCTATGGGTATAAATATTTATGTTTATATGATTAGGGTCCCTTTGTGTGTTTGGGTAAGGAGCATAAATGTAGGCAAGGACCATTTCCACACTCATTTACCTAATACATATAAAATCTTCACCATACTGCAGTCTATAGCCTACACTCTGGTTGGGCTCTTTACACTATATACTGATAGGTTTTTGGGTTTTTTTAATTATCCAAAGTCCACAATTTATTCAGGTTTCCTTAGTTTTTACCTGATGTCCCTTTTGTGCTCCAGGATTCCATCCAAGATCGTACATTCCTTTCAGATGTCAGGCTCCTCTGGGCTGGGACATTTTCTCAGACTTTCCTTATTTTCGATGATCTCGAAAATTCTGAGGCATACTGATCAGGAACTTAGTAGAATTTACCTCCATTGGAATTGTTCTGGTGTTTTTCCCATAAGTAGTCTGGGGTTATGAGTCTGGGGGAAGAAGACAGCAAAAGAGATAAAAGAAGATCCACCGACAAAAATCACCGTTCTCATCACATACCATCGATGTGATTTATCACTGTCACTGTTAACCTCAAACAGGGTTAACATCCTTGACTGAGGGACTGTTTCTCAAGTTTCTCCACTGCAAAGCTACTCTTTTCTCATCTTTCCCTACTGCACTCTTTGGAAGGCAGTCCCTGTGCACAGCCCACACTTAAGGACTGAGGATCTATGCTCCACCTTCTGGAGGGTGGAGTAGCTGTAAAAATTATTGGTTCTTCTTCAGAGAAGGTCTGTCTCTTCTCCCTATTTGTTTGTCTATCATTGATATCAGTATGGACTCACAGATATTTGTTTTACACTTTAGGTTATAATCCAATACTACTTTATTTTGTTGCTTAAATTGTCGCAGCTTTGGCCATTGGGAGCTGTCCCAGTTGACCCCTGTGCCTTTGACATCCCCATCATTGTTGGTTTTTTAGCACTTTCTTACTTTCTGGCACTGTAAGATACTCCAGGCTCATCCTGTACATTTCCTGCTCCAGTTCTATAATCAACCATTTCTCCAAGGATTCCTGGTTCCTTTTATTGAAGAATGGTATAGAAATCAAGATCTGAGCACTAGGTGTGCTTGTTGCTGCTGAAGTGTTTATTTCTAGACCTTCTCAGTTAACAGAGCCAGGAAATACATATGTGCATAACTTACCCTGTATATTTATTTGCATCTACAAGTCCATCTATATATACATCTGTATTTATATTAAGCTAAACAGGAGTTCATACTGATATCTCCAATTCTAATCTATTATCAATGGATCATTCTAGCCTCCCCTTGCTTGTCTGTTCCACTCCAACAGGGAGAAAGTGTGCTCCCACCTTCTGCCATCCATTTACTTAATTGTCTAATTCCAGTTTCCATGTATAGTGGTTTCAGTTTATAGGCTTTTATTGAAGAAAGTTGAAGCCAATTACTCATTCCTAAGTGCCATTATGGACTGGCCATAGTAAAAGCAATAGGCATCTATCTGCTATTATTAGTGCTATTTAGAGAGTGTCAGGAAAATTAAAATGATCATCAAATATTTGTCTTACATGTAAATGGATTCTATTCGATTGTACAAACATTTGCAAATAGACATCCACACTGACAGCTACTGGTGAAGGCATGGGTGGAGTGAAGGGACCCTTCAGAAAAAAAAACAACACATTTTGTAAGCATATTGAGTGCCTACCGTGTGTCAAGCTATCGGGGAAACAAAAATGAGCAGGATTGAATTTAAAAGTTTAAATGTCATATAGTAGACAGACAAGAAGCAGGCATGGAACTAAAGAGAGATGCATAGTCAGAGCCTGGTAAGTATTAAAATACTTGTATAGCAAAAAGGAAGGAGAGAAAACTTTATACCAGGGAAGACAGAGAAACTTTACAGAGCTAATATTTGATCTGGGTCTTGACCACAAGCAGAAATTCAAGAAGTTCAAGAAAGAGAGAGAGAGAGAGAGAGGGAGGGAGACAAAGGGGATCCTGGGCCAAGGGAACAACACACACGAAGGCGCAGAGGAGTAAAAGTGCACACTGTTCTTAAGAAATTCTCAGTATCCCATTTACCTTATCCTAATAATATCCTATTGCCGCCTAGTGACATTATTTCCTGGTAAACCATAAATATAAATGATTAATGGAGGTTTATGCTTTGGAAACACAGTGACATTTATAACACCTGCACTATTTCCAGTGTGGGACAAACAGTGCAGAAGCGAGTTACTAATAGCATCCTCTGAGAATTCGCTTTTTAAAACAACAGACATGGAGATTACGCCTGAGGAAATGATGGAATAATTAGGTTTTGTGAACTCTTGGTCTAATGCAACAAATCACTTCATTTTTTTTTTTACCGGAGATTAGCCCAATGACTAAACCATACTTTAAAAAACATCATAATATTATCCCACCCTTTCTGAGTATATGACCCTAAACACTGTATAATCTCCTCCAAAGTTATATGAAAAGGGAGAATTCTTATCTTTTTAGGCGTTAAAAGAGCAGTCACTAAAACTTTATTCACTTTTGTCTGTTTGGGTCTATCATACTTAATAACTTGTCCTATTTTTATAAAAGTAACCGCATCCCTGTATAATGATATTATGCCCACATGTTCCTTCTGTTCATGTTTATCATCACCAGAAATAGTTTTCCCGTTTTCCCAGGTATCCATCAGCATTCTAAAACCAGAGTCACATACTGTCAATATTCTTTACAACATCAACTATAAACAAAAGTGATCCTCAAGAAAACACCATCAATGATTTCAACTTCATTCCAAAATATTGGGTCTAAACGTAGAAAATACAAAAGCATGGGGCCTAAAAGTTTTAAACAATAACAAGTTACTATTAAAATGTCATCTGTTAAATTAGAATAAAGAGAACTAACTCCAAAGCATAAAGGGAATGAACTTAGAACATAGAAAAAACAATGTTTTATGTACCTGAGCCTCAAGATAGAAGGGGCCCGGCTGCGGATATACCAATTCATTGACATTTGGGGATAATTTTATTAAAGCAGCAAATCCTGCCCTAACGAATCTACCAATTCTACAGGAAAGGATTAGGGAATGCTTCAAAGCTGACTCCTTAATCATATATGAGGTTTTTCAGGGGTACGTATAGGAGAGATGGGAGTGGGAAGGGGTGCAGCAATTAAAGACAAATATCATATGATATCACATACGTGGAATCTAAAAAAAAAAAGGGTACAAATGAACTTATTTACAAAACAGAAATAGAATTACAGATGTAGAAAACAAACTTATGGTTACCAGGGGATAAGAGAGGGGGAGGGATAAATTGGAAGACTGGGATTGACATATACACACTACTGTAGATAAAATAGATAACTAATAAGGACCTGCTGTATAGCACAGGGAACTCTACTCAGTATTCTGTAATGACCTATATGGGAAAAGAATCTAAAAGAGTTGACGTATGTATATGTATAACTGATTCACTTTGCTGTACACCTGAAACTAACACATTGTAAATCAACTATACTACAATAAAAATTTTTAAAAATAGCATGAGTAAAAGCATAAGAATCTGAAAACATGTTCATATAAAATGTTTTCAGTCATTCAATATGTCTGTCACATTAGGTATGAGGAGGACAGAGGTATGGAATAGGTTGGAGAAGTAACTATACAAGACCATAATATGAAGAATCTTTTATTTCCAGGCATAAACTTAGGGCTTTATGCTGGTCATTTCTAATACACATTTCACAGAGCCATAGGGTTACCTTAATCACTGTGACTGCCGTTTTCTCAAGGGAAAAAGAGAAAGAAAGGAAATTGAGGTTGATTATGGGGAATGAAGGAAATATTGACCATTCATAATAGCCAGTGAGGAAAACAGTAAAGTGTGTGACCAATAACTGGGACAAGTATTGTATTTATTATTTTTAATGTGAAAAGATTTTACTTTTTTTAATTTTAACTGAGATAGAATTGACATAATACCATATCACTTTCAGATATACAACATAATGATTTGATATTTGTATACATGGTGAAAATGAATCACCACAGTAAGTCTAGTTAACATCTGTCACCAGACATAGTTACACACATAGTAGTGTTTTTTAATACAAGAGAAAGCAATGGAAAAGTAAACGTTATTCAGAGGGAATAAATAAATTGTGGTCTAGTCATATAATGAAATACTATCTAGCGGTTAAAAATCCATGAGCAATGCATTCACTTTTGACAATAAGGATAGATTTTAAAAGTAGGTTGAATGAAGAAAACTGAGTTGAAGAGAACTTTACTACAGTACGGTAGCATTTCTGCAAAAAAGTTAAAAACACAGAATAACACAAATATGTATATAACAAAAAAATAAAATATTAACTTGAAGGATATATGACATTTTGGAAAGCAGCTGGCTCTGGGGAGAGAAGAAAATGGACCTGGAGAGGGAGAATTGAAAGTACTTCCATTTTATTATAACCATTTTCTTTATAATATGCAAAAACCCACAAAAATGAGTTGGACAGAGGTATACTAAAATGTTAATAGGCAGTGACTGGGGAAGGTAACATTTGGGGCAATATTTTTCCTACACTTCATATTTTTCTCCATTTTTCAAATTTTCTAAAATGACCAAGTAGTACTTTTGTAGTTATCTCCCCATTTTAAAAGACCATGCATGTTACAGGCACAATCCTGGCAGCCTCCATTTTAGAAGACAGCACGGGACATGAGGAAAGTATTGTCGCCTATACCTGATGTTCCTTCTTGGTCAGGTGAAGGCCTGTGGGCTTGAGGAAAGCTGGTCATTTAAGATGTTCTGACTTCAGCACTGCTTATGATTCTCTCCTTAGTTTGCACTCAGTGCATTGAGAAAAGAGCATCTGGAGTCACGATTTTCGTTAGAATTTTCCCTGAGTCACATCCAGGTTAATAAGATATGTGGGTGAATCCCCATTGATTATGTACATATTTAATGTACGTGGTCTGTTTTAGCCATGTTCAAAAATAAAGCTTTTTGGTACTGTTTCTAAATGTATTATGCCCTATGTTTTTTTTCCCCCCTTCTCAAAATCTTCTCACTCTCCCACACTTAGATCTCTTAAACCAATTTCTCTGTCTCTACATGCCTTCCTTCTCATTCATAATTTTTTACACCAATCAAGCCAAAAGGCAGCATATCACAATGTGAGGAATATGGACTTTGAAATGAAAAACCATGGGTTTGAGTGCAGGCTCTGCTTGTGATTATTTTCATGACTGAGCAAATGACTATCTTTCTGAGTTTCAGTTTATCTCTCAGTTGGAGACTGTATTGCTTGGACCTCAGGTGAATGGCCTCATCGGAATAACCAGATCACAGGTGTCAGTGTGATTTGTAAGCTAAAAAATGCTGAGGTACGGCTTCCCTGGTGGCGCTGTGGTTGAGAGTCCGCCTGCCGATTCGGGGGACGCGGGTTCGTTGCCCCGGTCCGGGAAGATCCCACATGCCGCGGAGCGGCTGGGCCCGTGAGCCGTGGCCGCTGGGCCTTGCGCATCCGGAGCCTGTGCTCCGCAACGGGAGAGGCCACAGCAGTGAGAGGCCCGCGTACCGCAAAAAAAAAATAGGAAAAAAAAAAAAAATGCTGAGGTAAAGGTTTACCAGCCTTCTTGAACTAAATGGGTGGCTCCAGGATATCTAAGAGGGAGGAAGGGTCTAGCCACGTCCTGGACAATCAGTGAGCCGAGTGATTTGTAGCTAGGTGTCCCTTGAAGCAAATTACTAATTAATCTGTGAGCATGTACATACGACACGCTGCTGCTCAGGTGACCCGTGACCATCCAAATCCATGGAGCAGGTCAGTGGCACTGATACTTATTTTTGTAGCTTTACATTCGTCTATTCTTGGACCTCTTGACCCATGTCCCATGGATTTAATTGTATACTGCCATAATCCAAACCTATTGGAAACATGGCAATATTAGGGAATTCATTCATTCAACTTTAAATCGAATTTTAAAAAGCATTTTCTTATGCTCCTGGCACTTGTCCTTGTGCAAAGAAACAGGCAATAAACCCAACCAATCAGGAAACTATATAAATTGTTAGAAAGTGATCTTTGCTATGTGATATGAGTGTAATAAGGCAGGGGGAAGGCTAGGGAGTAAAGGGTTGGACTGCCTTTCAATAGGATGGTGTGGAGGCCTGGAGAAGGTGCCTCAGGCCTCCAGCTATAGGAAGTGTGTATTTGTTTTCTTTTGCCGCTGTAACAAGTTACCCCAAACCTCGCAGCTCAAAACAGCACGTACTTACTGTCTCACGGTTTCTGTAGGTCAGAAGCCTTGGGTTGCCTTGGCTGGTTCCTTTGGTCTGGGTCTCACAGGGCTGAAATCAAGATACAGGCAGGCCTGGACTCTTATCTGTGGGCTCTGGAGGAGAATTTGCCTCCCCGCTCACTCAGGTCTTTGGCAGAGTTGGTTCCCTGTGGTTGTAAGGTTGGAGTCGTCATTGCCTTGCTGGCTGTCAGCTGGAGTTCTTTCCCCTCCTAAAGGCCGCCCGCATTCCTGCAACAGCACACCGAGTCCTTCTCATGCTCTGAAATTCTCTGACAACATTCTGCTACAGTTCTTCTGCCTTTAGTGGGAGAAAATTCTTTGTTTTAAGGGTCCATGCGGTTAGATTGGTTTCTTATCCAGGATAATCTCCCTACCTTATGGTCTCTAACCTTAATTACATTGGCAAAACCCCCTTTTTGATATTCAGTGGAACATTTACAGGGTCTAGGGATAAGGATGTGGACATCTTTGCGAGGACATTATACCCACCACAGAGTTCAAGGGCTCCAGCTGCTGCACAAAGGAAGGCCCATTCCTGGGACACATGGGATCCTCTGACAGCTGGCTTTGGCTTGAGGACTCTCTGAGGGCTTTTCAGAACCTTCCTTAGAGTGCACGACTTTCTAGGATGCTCTCACCCCAACTTTCTTTTCCTTTCCCTTTCTCTTGGGTCAGGCCTGAATCACAGGAATTTCTCCTAATACAATCCATGAACATTGAATCCCATCTTAGTGCCTACCTCTTGGAACACCTGGACTCTGTGGTACCATCAGTGGAGACAGACAGGTGGTAGGATGGGCATCTGGGCTTGGCTCACCCCACCACCCAGCAGCAGATGGAGACGATGCTGTGCTGGTTGGTAAGAGGGACACCGATAGTCCTTGATACATGATAGCACCTCCATTCCTAAAGATTTCACTGGGGGTGATTTGAAGCCATGTCCTGATGGGAATGAGACTGCTGTGGCAGGTGTAGGCATTTGTAAAAAAAAATCCGGGGAGCAGTGCCTGTAAAGACATCGGAATTAGTCGGTTACTGCTAAGTTGTATTCACACTTTACAGAAGAAAATAAACGGGGCTGTCAACAAGTGTGACAGTCTTATGGCTTATAAAGAGGTTTTTATGTCCTGTAGTAGCCGGGCAGACACAGGCTGAAGATCTGTTAGAGGTGCAGGGATGTTTGAATGCTCAGCCAATGCAGGTCTGCTTTGCAAAGTCAGGGGATCCTGAAACATGGGATGGGGACATCTTTATGGATGCCCCCGAGGATGTTGACTTTATCACACCTCTCTTCCCAGACCCTGTGGGCTTGCACAGGTAGCCCACTGTTTTCTAGTAAAATCTAGCCCTTCAGTTTTGCTGGAAGATGCTGCAAAATCCTCAACCCCGCAGACGGTATAGTCTCGGACACCTCCACCCCAACTTCCATCTCTTCTTTTTCTGGGATCAGACCTGCATCGCAATCTGTTGATTTTCGTAGCCTTCCCAAGATGTCTACCGGAAGTTCCCTGAGAGGGGTTTCCCCTAATAAAATCTTTGCACATCTAACCCCTTCTTGGTGTCTACTTCTTGAAGGATCCAGATAAACAGAGGTGGTTGAGGAAGGTCTCAGTGAGAAGGTGTTATCTGAGCCAAGACATGCAGGAGGTGGAGACAGCTAGCCATGTGGGAACTGGAGTGAAGAACTTTCCAGGTGAGGGAACAACAGTAGCAAAAGCCTTGGGAGAAGCCTTCCCTGCTGTGGTCAGGGAGGTAGGTAATTGGGTGCTTTTTACTCTGAGTGACCAGGAAAGAAATTGCAGGGTGTTGAACCAAGGAATGACATGATATAACTTAAGTTTTTTTAACCTTGTAAAACTTGAAGTATAGTTAATTTACAATGTTGTGTTAGTTTCAGGTGTACAGCAAAGTGATTCCGTTTTTTATATATATATATATATATATATATATATATATACACATATATATATTCTTTTTCAAATTCTTTTCCATTATAGGTTATTACAAGATATTGAATATAGTTCCCTGTGCTATACAGTAAGACACTGTTATTGGTTTATTTTATATATAGTATTGTGAATATGTTAATCCCAAACTCCTAATTTATTATGATTCCAAACTCCCCCACCCCCCGCTATTCCCTTTGGTAACCATTGGTTTGTTTTCTATGTCCTTGAGTCTATTTATGTTTTGTAAATAAGTTCACTTATGTCATTTCTTTTAGATTCCACATGCAAGTGATATCATATGATATTTGTCTTTCTCTGTCTGACTTAATATGATCATCTCTAGGTCCATCTATGTTGCTGCAAATGGCATTATTTCATTCTTTTTTATGGCTAAGTAGTATTCCATTGTGTATGTATGTGCGTGTGTGTATATGTATATATATATATATATACACACCACATCTTCTTTATCCATTCAACTGTCAATGGACACTTGGGTTGCTTGCATATCTTGACTATTGTAAATAGTGCTTCAATGAATATTGGGGTGCATGTATCCTTTCGAATTATGGTTTTCTCTGGATATATTCCCAGGAGTGAGATTGCTGGATCATATGGTAGTTCTATTTTTAGTTTTTTAAGGAACCTCCATACTGTTCTCCATAGTGGCTGCACCAGTTTACATTCCCACCAACAGTGTAGGAGGGTTCCTTAACTTCAGATTTAAAAGGCTCTTTCCTGCAGCTATTTGAGAAACAGATTGCAGGAGGCCAAAGGCAGAGCCGAAGTATCAGTTAGGAGACTATTGCAAGATCCGTGTCAGGATGACGAACTGACCCAAGGGCGGAAGCAGTGGAAATGACAGAATCTGGGTGTATTCTGAAGGGACAGACAACTGAATTTCTTGAAGGATTGGATGTGGGATTCGAGAGGAAAGATGGTGACTAGAATGCAGATGCTACTAATGGAAATGGAGAAGGGAGCAGTTGCTTAAGGAGGAGATCAGGAGTTTGGGACATGCTAAGTTTGAGACGTTTATACAGCATATACGTGGGAATGTCAAGTGGCGGCTGGATGTATGAGTCTGGTGTCCAGGGGAAAAGTCTGGGCTGGAGGCATACGTTTGGGAGTTGTTGTCAGTAAGATGATATTTAAAGCCAGGAAACTAAATGAGCTCCCCAAGGAGTCACTGTGGATAGCAAAATTATGTAGTTTTTGCTACACATACAAGCAAGTGAATTTGTATGACTCACACCTGAGTATCTATGTTCAAAAAGCACCAGAACACCTGGATGATTTTCTCTATAGTTGTATTCCTATGATGCAAATTCTCAACTTGTTCACCGTACATCTCTATTTAAGAACCAGTAGAATAATTTTATACCTCCAGCTTTCCTAACTGATTAACAAAATTGAGAACCAAAGACATCAGTGAGTAAAAAAGATTTTTTTCACAAATTATTTTACCTGTAGAACTGAACCCTAATGTTAGACCTGGAGGCTAATTTGCTTATTAGGTTCATGTCTGTCTATATTTCATGCCTGAATTACATTCATCAGGATTTTCCATTTTCTTCTATTTCTGCTGCACTAAAGACTAAAGTCTATTTTCTTTATTCTACATATTTAAAAATTGCGTTAACTATTTTGAATCAAATAGTTTTCACTGAATTCTCCCAGGGCAATTTTCCGCATATAATTCACAAAACAATGCAAAGGAAACTTTCTTATTTCCGTTTCTGGAGAGAAGACTTACCCGGTGAGTAACCTCAGCCTGTGCTGCAGGGGAGCCTCTGCGCATCGTGGCTAAGGGGCACTTCAGAGTTCCAGCTTGCTCGAGTTCTCTTACTTCCTTCAAAATACAGTAGATGACATCTTCGTGCAGGATCTTTATAGACGCATGAATATCTGGGGCTAGAAGGAATCACTGTGATCACTGACTCTCCCTCATTTTATAAATCGGTGTATCAAAGATTAAGCTACTTTCAAGTCTTGGCAGTTCTTGCTTTCTGTCTTCTTTCTTCCTACCTTAGGTTCCTAGGGCTGCTGCAATAAATTCCCACAAGCTTGGTGGCTTCACACAACAAGAATTCCTTTTCTCACTGTTCCAGAGGTTAGCAGTCTGAAATCAAGAGGTTAACAGGGCCACACTCCCTCCGAAGTCTCTAGAGCACAATCCTTCTCTGCCTCTTCCAGCTTCGGGCGACCCCAGGTGTTCCTTGGCTTGTGACAGTGTAACTCCAGCCTCTTCTGTCTTCACGTCGCCTCTTCCCTCAGTGTGTCTTGTGTCTCAAGTCTCCCTCTCTTTTCTCTTATAAAGAAAGACACCGGTCATTGAATTTAGGGTGGACTTAAGTCTGGATCCTGAGATTATTAACTTAGTTACCTAATTACATCTGCAAAGAACCTCTTTCCAAATAAGGTCATATTCACAGATACCAGGGGTTGGAATTTGGACATGTCTTTTGGGGGCATAATATTCAATCCGTTACACTTTCCTTCCTTCTTTCCTTTCCTTCTTTCTTCTGCTTGATTCACTCCTCACACCAGGTAGTTCCTTTTATCCTTTCATGCATCACTTCAATTCCAAGCTCTCACTGACTCTTCAAGGAGATCATAATCTTTCTTTTAAAAAAAAGGGCTTAGGGCTTCCCTGGTGGCGCAGTGGTTGAGAGTCCGCCTGCCGGTGCAGGGGATGCGGGTTAGTGCCCCGGTCTGGGAGGATCCCACATGCCGCGGAGCAGCTGGGCCCGTGAGCCATGGCCGCTGGGCCTGCACGTCCGGAGCCTGTGCTCCGCAACGGGAGAGGCCACAACAGTGAAAGGCCCAAGTACCTCACAAAAATAATAATAATAAAAAATTTAAAAAGGGCTTAGAACACAAGGGTTAGCTGGAAAAACTACAGTCCCACCTTTCGAGGTTGGCCCAAAGTAGCCATGGTTATATTCCATTATCTCCTTTTTCTATCACCCACTCTGTAACTTCTTCATTTTTCACTCCATCGGCCATCTGGTCTAGTTTACTCACCTGGTGGAAGAACACAGACCTTAATCCCTGAGGGCTCTGAGCCTTTGGTTATCTTCTCTTTACCAGCTGTGGTTGTGGGAGTTGCCTGGTTACTGTTACAATGCATATAGAAGCAACTGGAGATGTTTTGGTGAATCTGGCATGTTTCGGGTATACTCCTCCCTGGCTCCACTACATGGTCTACCAGCATGAGAATCTCAAAGTGGATGGTTGTAATCCAGCTTTACGTTCAGGGGAACTGTCACTTGCGTCCCCTGATGGAAGTGTGCCCCACCTCCCTTGGAACTAGGGCCTCAGTGTCAGTCAGCTATTTTTTGAAAATTAATTAATTTATTTATTTTTGGCTGCGCTGGGTCTTTGTTGCCTGCACACGGGCTTTCTCTAGTTGTTGAGAGCGGGGGCTACTCTTCGTTGCCGTGCGTGGGCTTCTCACTGCGGTGGCTTCTCTTGATGTGGAGCACGGGTTCTAGGCGTGCAGGCTCAGTAGTTGTGGCGCACGGGCTTAGTTGCTCCACGGCATGTGGGATCTTCCCGGACCAGGGCTCAAACCCGTGTCCCGTGCGTTGGCAGGCGGATTCTTAACCACTGCGCCACCAGGGAAGCCCCAGTCAGCTATGATTGTAGAAGACACCACTTCAAACCTCAGTAGTCTCCAATCATAAACACGTATTATACGCACAGATCTATTGGAAAAGCTCTGCTTTAAGCTGCAGGTCTGTTGGTTGGCTGGATTGGTTCTGCTCTGTGTTGTCTCTTCTTCTGGGAACTGCAGGCCAGCTGGGTATGTTCTTCTCATGGTGATGGCAGAAGCACAAGAAGACAAAGCCAAGTGCACTAGCACATATCGAGCCATTGCATGTGCCATCTTCACTGCCATCCTACAGCTAAAGAGAGTCCTTTGATCCTAAAGTCGAAGTGTGCGAGATATATTCTAAGGGGCCAAGCATATTACACTGCCAAGTCCAACAACAATAGAGCAGAGAAGTATACCCTTCCCATGGAGTGTCGGGGGACTGGAAGCAGTGACTGTTTACTGAACAATACTCTAATTTATACAACCTTCAGTGGAAATGAGAAACACAGCTTTTGGAAGTGGGACACTGAGAATGATGGCGAGATGTACCAATCCTACTTCCACATAATACATCATCCTTTGCTTCAGTGCATCCTCCTGCCCATCAACCCTACAGGTTGTGATCCTAGGTTGGTGCATTAGCTGAGCCTTTCATAGGCCATCCCAGGGATCTGTCAGATAGAGTGCTTCTGAATGGTGATACGGTGAATGGGAGAAACAGTGGATCTCAGGGTCACGTGCCGTTCAGGGTACCCCCTTCCACATAAAATGGGTTCTTTGGTCTGAGCCTGTGTTGTGAGAGATCCTGCATCAGGAACCAAGCTTTCTTAGAGCCGTCATTATACTGCAGGCAGAAGCACTGTGGCCAGAAAGCAAACTGCTCTCTGGACTAGGTATGAATTATATATGTAAACCCTAGGATCACAGAGACCTGCAGCAATTAATTTGCCATCAGGTGTTCTCCTGGAGATGAGGTACCATACGAAGGGCTAAGACTTGGTCTCTGCTGCGGATAGGTCAGGCTTCAACAGCAGTACTGGTGAGAGAGAGCTCACGCTTTGGGTCCATGAATAGCTTTTAACTCTAACATCAGGGGTGCTCTGTTCACAGGCCTCTTGTACACTGGGGTGGCCAAAGATGACCACAGACTTAGTGGCTTAAAGCAATACAAGCTTATTATCTTAGAGTTTTGTAGGTTAGGAGTCCAACAGAGGTCTCACGGGGCTAAAATCAAGGTGTCAGCAGGGCTGCATTCCTTTCTAGGGATGCTCTAGGGGAGAACCTGTTTCCTTGCCTTTTCCAGCTGCTAGAGGCTGCCTGTATTCCTTGGATCATGGATCCTTCCATCCATATTCAAAGCCAACAACATTGCATCTCTATGACTGTTCTTCTATAGTCACCTGTCTCTCTGAGCATAGTTAGGAAAGATTATCTGCATATAAAGCCTGTGATTAGGACTTCCCTGGTGGCTCAGTGGTTAAGAATCCACCTGCCAATGCAGGGGACACGGGTTCGAGCCTCGTCCAGGAAGATCCCACATGCCACGGAGCAACCAAGCCTGTGCGCCACAACTACTGAGCCTGCGCTCTAGAGCCCACAAGCCACAACTACTGAGCCTGCCTGCCACAACTACTGAAGCCCGCGTGCCTAGAGCCCTGTGCTCCGCAACAAGAGAAGCCACTGCAACGAGAAGCCTGCGCACTGCAACAAAGAGTAACCCCCACTCAGCACAACTGGAGAAAGCCCACACGCAACAACGAAGATCCAACACAACCAAAAATAAATAAATAAAATTAATTTATTAAAAAAAATTTTTTTTAAAGCCTGTGTTTAGCTTAGGCGCACCTGGAATATCCAGGATAATCTCCCTATCTCAAGGTCCTTAACCTCAATTACATTGGCAAGGTGTCTTGTGCCATATAGGGCAATATATTAATGTGATCTGGGGATTAGTATGTGGACATCTTCTGCCTACCACAGAGAGAAAGTCCAATCAACAACAGAAAGGCCAATCAATGGTGCCTTGATGAGTGTATTAACCTTGTGGAATGCAGTCTTGCTGGTCCTCTGAGGAGCTGTGCAGAATACATCTCAGAATCGTTGCACTTCAGGACGGAAAGACTGAGGCATTCCACCACCTCCTGTCCCCCATGGGTTAAGAGTTGAGATCGGAGACGTTAACACCTCCCCATTTTGGGGTGGTCCCTGTGCATCATAGGCGAGTGATCTCCACAGCTTATAAATAGTGAAGTAGAGAGATATAGCAGAGTGCATACAACTCAGTGTTCAACAATCCTTGGCTAAAATCAGTGGTCAAGGATGTGACGTGGTACCTCACAAGTGTGCCTCAATCTGTTTAACATGCTTGACTATGGCCCTTTATTAGAGGACACGTTAATTAAGAAACTTAGAGCTGTGCATTGAGGAACTGATTGTATTATATATAAACAAAGTAAATATCTAAAGGGAGGTGCTAGGAATAAGGTCAAAAAAAATAGGAAGACAGACTTTATTTCTACTTGGAAATGGCAATCCTTGGATTTTTACATAACACCACAGAAAAGAATGAATATTTTGCTTGAATTCCTTTCCCTCATTTCCTGGTCCGTGTCCTTCAAGACTCAGCTAAGACATCACTTCTCCTGGGTGGTTTTGTGGGTGTGGCCAGAGAGAAACAACATCTCTGTGCCCTAGTAGGACCCTGGGAGCTTTCTATTTTAGCGTTACCATAGTGTTTTGTAACTGCTTGTCTAAACCTGACAAGTCTTTGAGGACAAGAATTTTGTTCTAGTCATTTTTTGTTTGTTTGTTTCCAGGGCTTGGAATACGTGTGAGTGCATATTATATTACGTTATATTATATTACATTATATTTTAAGGTTTACTTTATCTTTGTAGATTTTTAATTCATGCGTCCTCTATCTTTTTTTTTCCCCAATGAGGTGTTGGTATTTTTCTTGTTGATCTGTGAGAGCTCTTTATGTATGGGGATATTAAATCCCTTGCAGCAACCCCTCTCTTTAGGCATGACTAAAATGAAGGGTAGAGGATAAGCATCTCTCCTAGGAGAGCCAGTGAGAGTGAGCAGAAGTGTTTTCTCTGCTGACATAACTCTCACTGTCACCAAAGAGGAAAGAGTCATTCCAGATTCAACAAATTTGAGAAATCCAGCATATACATTTTTCTAAAGAGTCATCATATTCATTAGTGCACTGAAGACCCTGAGAAGTCCTGCAGTTAAGAAACATGTTTCTCTGATTAATCTGGTGTGAAACACTCTTTCTCTCTCTTTTTTCTTACTTCACAGAATGTTAACGTTGTGCTCAAGACTATTTGGGAAGAGCAATTCTGTTTTAATCACCGAATGCAACAGAATACTTAGTGAGCTAGTTCAACTTCTCCCAGCTGGTTGATAGCACAGCTGGGGCTAAAACAAAGTCTCTTGACTTTTATTCCTGTGGGTTTTTTTTTTTTTTTTTTTTCCACTGTAAGAGGCAGCAATTGTCACTTAATGATAATTACTGGTGACAGGAGTTGGAATGCCTCTGCTGTTAAGGGAAGGAGATTAAAGAGAAAAAAGCATCATCAACACTTTATGGAAAACTTTTTTTTTTGGCTGTGCCATGAGGCATGCAGGATCTTAGTTCCCCAACCAGGGATCAAACCCATGCACCCTACACTGGGAGCACAGGGTCCTTTTTTTTTTGCCCCTCGCAGAGTCTTAACCACTGGACCACCGGGGAAGTCCTTGAAAAACGTTTTAAAGAGATCATTCATATAGCATATAAAAAATCTAGGAATAAAGAAAAATATTTTTATTTGTAAGTTTAACATTAATTAAAATGCATGTTATTTGAAGTACTGTCAATTGATGGTATATTAGAAAATCTGTGCTATATGGTGCATTGTGTCTGCTTATGTCCATTTAATGGGACTTTAATAAGTCTTCATAAGGGTGACTTTAATGACTTATTTGAAGAAAAGAAAGAAAATTTGAGGGAAATTTGGGTGATGGGAGTCTAAACCAAACATAAAACCAGGATTAGAGGTCTGTTGGAAAGAAAATTTCTATTCCCTGTGAGCTATAGACACAAACAAAATGGAACCAAAGACCCAAATGAAGTCTTCCTGCTGCTTAGAAAACTGAACCTTTACCTATTTGAAGAAAATTAGAGGAGAAAGTTACCATTCATTGAGCATACATTTTTATCAGATATCATAAGGTGTTATTTTACCTAATCCTTATAATACTTGTGAATGAGAAACAGTATTGTCACCCCCTTTCTACAGACAGGAAATTGAGGCATAGAGAGGTCAAGTAACTTTCTCTAGGAAGTATAATTAGGAACAATACGAGAGCCATTGGATCTCAAAGTTCAGGTTCTCTCGTCATTCCATATTACATAAAAGTCTTAACTCTCAAAGAAAAGTGCTGAAACAAAGACCTTACTTCTAAGCAGTTAGAGAACGTACAGGACATGTGGTCTAAGGACATCGGTCCAAAGGTCTCATTCTGGGTCTTCAGTGGAGGTGTCTGATGGTGCCCAGGAGGCTGCAAAGTCTGCACCTTGAGGGTGAAGCTGTAGCTCCTCTGGAATGCAAAGGCTCAGCCTGGATAACAACCTGCAAGGAAGTAAACAGAAACAGACACAAATGTACAACAACAACAAAAAAAAGAACTAGCCAGCAGAAGAGAGAAAACAATGAAAACTAGAGACAGAGCTGTTTAATTTTTTCATCTCAATCTTTCTTGGTAAGCAGAGCAGAAAGCTGTCAGAAAACATCAGTTATTGAAAAGGAAATTTTAAAAAATGAGTATTGTTACTTGTGTACAAGATAATCAAATGGCCTTCTCAGCAAACCCATAAGTTTTCCTTCAGGAATGGCTCAGCAAGCCAGTGTGAACGGTGACTACACTCTGAAACAGACTAAGGCAGACACCTTAATAAATACGCACTGTATCTCTTTGTGTTTTCAAAAAAAATAAGAGAGGATCAGCATTATGCTGAATGCTTTCATTAAATGCAATTTTAATCTCTGCGTGTGGAGTATTTGGATAACAATGAAGGAATATTCTATTTCCTGAAACGGTCTTCCTCCTTCCACCCATACAGATGACAGGCTAGCACGTGGTGCTCAGTACTTCGCCCCCATCCTCCACTGTCCTTCAGTGACCTCCATGCTTCACGCTCACTCAGCCATCTTAGTTGCATCTTAGCCTTTGCCCTTTGATCCATTTCTTACATATCAGACTCTGAATCATCACCTCTGGTCCATCCTGTCTCCCACTTCTCTGTCCCTATTGTATCTACTCAACCTTTCCTAATTATTGCAGACTGTCACTCCATTCCAGCTTCACTTGCCTCCCTCCTCAGCCAATTTCACGGTTAGATGGAGCTGAACTGCACTCACTACCACCCTAGATCCTTCAAACTTTAACTTTCCTTCCCTCTTCCTCCAGCCTTTCCTTCTTCCCTCTCTTAGATTCTTGGCCTGCCTGCCCCCACAGCAGCCTGTGTAACTCCCATTGCCTGCTTTCTTTTCTGTTCTTTAGGCTTCTAATTTCTGCAGAACAGAGACCACAAAACCATACTGATTAGGTACCCTGTTTGATGTTACCTAGGCAGCACTGATTTTTATATAATTTTATAGTAATATAAAATTATTACTTAATTAAATGTATAATCTCTCTCCCTGAGATGGTTTTCCTAAGAAACCATTCACGTATATCCCCTCCTTGTGGTGACTACTGTCCTGCGCACTCAGACGGTGAAAACTAGCATTGCAGACCAAACTCTACACCCTCAGCCAGTGAGTCTCAGTTCTTCACCCTGTAAACTCTCTCAACTGATGTGTGCTGTCTGCACAGCCCTCAGCTGAGTGTATTTATATAAAATGTCCTAGGTACTCCAGCTTGGCCTCCCTTTCAGCCATTATTTGTTGCTTCACTGAACCATTTCCACACATGATGGCTGACAAAGGGTGTACCATCGATAGTGAAACTCCTACAAATGAGCAAAGAGGAAGGATCTTGCAGTTTTCTTAAAGAGTAAGTTTTAGGTTTTTTGAGGTACAAGAAAACTGTATAAGTAGATTATCTTTGATTTCAAATAACAGAAAATTCTCACTCCAAGCGGTTTAAGTAATAAAGAAAAACATATGACCTCACCTAATTGGAGGATAGTTTCCAGGGTTGATACAGTGGCTCAATATCATAAAGGACCTCTTTTTGCATCTTTTTCTCTGCCTCCTCTGTATGTTAGCTTTGCTCTCAGGCTGTGTTGCTTCATGACTATAAGATGGCAGCAGCGGTTGCAGAGATAATCAAGGGACAGCAATGCTCAGAGACAGAAAGGGACCGCCTTTCTCAGGGCCTCCCAGCAGTGATCAAAGCTTTCCCTAGAACCCCCAGTGGAATCACCATCACTTGGCGTGGCTACCATGACTGGCTATCAATTACAATTTACCTTTGGAGTTGGAGACGAGGAAAAGGTTGGACACCTAAGCAACTCCAAGGGTAAATCTTAATTGGCTCTAAGCAATTTGCCCGTGAGAGTCATGATCTATTATTTCTGGTTCCAGTGTGTCAGGGTCCTAGTTCTAGTGACTCTTCTTGCTACTTCTGTGCCCTTCATTGGTGCTCAGGAATCAATTTTGCTGCCACAAGACCCATGAGGCCTGAAAATACATTATGTGGCTTTCTGAGATCCTATCTGCCTGCAGTTCTCAGACCCACAGTGCCATCATCCTAGTTTTGCTGTATCCTGCGTGGCCCTGTCTGCTGAGATACACCATATGGCCATTTCTCTCCATTGTTCTACTCCTTTCCCGAGGGAGATGCTCTGATCTTCTCTACTCTCAGATCCTACAAATCTACCTGGACATTGTGTTATCACTTCCCACCCCACACACTTTCCTCTTCTCTCCCAGAGCCCAGTCCAAATGGCAGAGGTTAACCAGTGGCTAAACTCCTTTTCCTCTGATTTCCTTCCTGCTCCCACCCCTCCTACTTTGAGAATCTGTACAATATTGTTGGTGAGAAAGCATGCTCTGATTTATCATGATTTTATTTGCACCAAATTCTTTCTGTACCTAATCTTATGAAACTCAAAGAGCACATACGTGTATAGGAGAGGAAGCACTTAAGACTGACTGGCAGAATCTTAGAAAGCTTTATGGAGAAAGTTTTTGAAAGAAGAGTTAAGGATGAGTAGGAATTTTCAGGGATATTGAGGTAGGAAGTCAGGGTATGGAGATAGTATGTCCAGGGAGAGGGTCCTTCATGGGTGGGCATAGAGCTGCATGAGAACATGAGGTGTTCTGCAACTAGCACTGGTGGGAGACGATGCCAAGCAGATAGGCAGAGGATTTGGCAGCGAGACATTGGTAAGGCATTTTCATCTTATCTTTTGGTGTGATAAGGAGCCACTGAAACACTTAGAACTAGGACCATGACATGGTCCAAACTGTACACTATAAAAAGTTCTCTGGCAGCAAACTGAAGGGATGACTAGGGGTGGGTAAAATTTGAAGCAGAAAGACCATAGGGCAGTTCTTGTTGTTCTCCTATAAGGGAAAACTGACGAGGGCCCACCGTATGTTAGTAGTAGGAAAATGGTGGTAGTGGAGTTGATATAAAAGGAAGAACTGATAGAAATTGATGATTCATTCAATAGTGAAGGGAAAAGACAAACTTAGGTTAACTCCCAAGTCTCTGGCTTCAGTAAATGGATGATGGTGGTGCCATTACATGAGATAATGAATGTAAGTCATAGGTATGCTTCTGGGGAAGATAAATCCCTTATTGTACATGTTGAGTTGGAGAGCATTCCAAGTGGAGAAGACATTGACATTGGACATATGGATCTGAGACAGGCAAATCATTTGAGTCAGCTATTAATTTGGAAGTCATAAACAGCAAGGTTATAATTAAAGAGCATGCATAAGATTGTCCAGGGAGAACATATAGGGTGAGGAAAGGAGGGGCGAAGTGAGGAAGTAGGAGAAGAGAGGGGGCCTTGAGAATACTTACACGAAGGATGAGAAGGCTACAGAGGGAGGATACTAGTGGCAACCAAGGAGATGACCCAGAGAGAAAGTCTACATGAAAAGTGAGACTAGAACCAGATTTGAATGGGTTCAGAAGTGAATTATTGCTATGTGTTCAAGTTCACCAATCTTTCCTTCTGAAATGTCTAATTTTCTTTTTATCCCATCCAATGTATTTTTTTAAAAATCTCTACATCGTATTGCTTCATCCCTAAGAATCTAATTTGTATGTTTTGTATTAGAAAAAGAGGGCTCACCTTGAGTAAAAGAAGAAAATCTCCAGGGACCCTAAATTTATATGTCTATATTTGCCATCTCATTATTATTTCCTTTCTGATGAGACTAAAGTGCTAATTTGGCAGGGAAAATTATTTTCTCAACTTGGTTATCAAACAACTTCGTGAATCTGAATTCTGTCATTTTCAACGTGTTTCAGAAATGGAAAAATATTTTATGAGTTTTGAAAAATATTTTCAGATATAGAAGAAAACTTGAAATAACTTTCATTGCTCATTTACATATCAGGTAATCCTTAATGAATCACTTGATTATAATTAGATTTTAGCAATAAAGTAAGTTAAAGTGAGAAATACAGTGTACTTTCACTTTGATTTTACTTTTTTTTTAAATTAAATTAAATTTAATTTAATTTAATATTTTTGCCTCGTGGCATGTGAGATCCTAGTTTCCCGACCAGGGATTGAACCCACACCCTCTGCAGTGAGTGAGCACAGAGTCTTAACTGCTGGACCGCAAGGGAAGTCCCTGATTTCACTTTCTTAAAAATAAAATACTCACAATAACATGTCCTATCTTTCCTGTTCTGCCAGGCAAAACAGAAATAAAATCATGCTGTCTGTGTATAAGGTAAAAAATTAACTGTTGTGACACTTCTGTTTATTTGTATTCCTCTCATATTTTCTACATTTTATAAAACTCAAGAATACTAATTGAAGTTACTATACACTTGGGGAACTAAAAAGAGGAAGAGATCCTTCAATATAAATATTTGATCTAAAAGAATGAGAACAGGGCTTCCTTGGTGGCGCAGTGGTTGAGAGTCCGCCTGCTGATCCCACATGCCTTGGAGCGGCTGGGCCCGTAAGCCATGGCCGCTGAGCCTGCACGTCCGGAGCCTGTGCTCCGCAACGGGAGAGGCCACAACAGTGAGAGGCCCGCGTACAGCAAAAAAAAAAAAAAAGAATGAGAACAAGCTAGGATAGTATAGCACATGGCTCAAGTAAGTTTTATAATGAAGAAAAGAAACCGAACTAACGAGCCATAGAGTAGTTGTAACATTTAAAAATGTACAAAATATGAATAATACGCAGAGAACCATAAAACGTTTGAATGTTTTAAAGATAACTTCTTTAGTGATAGCTATATGATTTGTAGTGTTCTCTGTGATGTGGACACAATCACTATTAATGTAGACAACGATGTGTTTTTTAAATCTCCAAGTAATTACCCTCAAAAACCTGCATTCTATAAATATTCCTGCCTCATGCATTTTGTCATACTGTGTAGCACTGAAATAATAGAGAGAAGTGACATTTACTATAAAAAAAGAAGCATATCTCTGTGTGTGTTACAACATATATGGCTATCATAAAGTTCCAAGCACAGACAGAAACATCTCTGTGACGTGTACCTATTTATTCCAGAAAAGGCCATTTGGGAGTTTTTAATTAACCTAAGAACTTACCTAAATGTGTCAAGATTATTACAGGCTGCATGGGAGATGATTATACTGCCGATAATTTGCACCACAAATATTTGCATTCAATCTACTAACAAATTTACCAACCCTTGAAATATTCATGAAAGGACACCAGTCTGTAATTGGGCATCATTTTTTATACAGAGAGAAGAGAGGTGAAATTAGTGCTTCTCATCACATGTAGGATGTCTTTCAAGTGTTTTTAGAAAATGAGGTTAAAAATTCAGTGTGATGAGAAACAAAAATAATATCAAAAGAATCAACATAATAAAAAGTTTTTTATTTGAAAATAAAATAGATAAACCTATAGTGATATGAAGGAAGGCAAGTAATATTAGAAATGACAAAGCATACGTAGCTATGGATCTAGCAGAGTTTTAAAAAACAACTGAACAACATTAAAAACAATGTTATTCCAATAATTTTGAAAAGCTAAATGAAATTTATATATTTCTAGAAAAATGTGACTTACCTAAAGAACTTCAAGAAGAAACAGAATCTGAAAATACACACAACCACCAAAGAAACTGAATTAATAGTTAAAATTCCTCTAACAAAGGAAACACGAGGTTCAGATGCTTTTAAGGATAAGCACCACCATACATTCAAGAAAAAGATCATTTCAATTTCAAACCTTCTATAAGGTTTTCTAAAACACAGGAAAAAGGAAACACTCCCTGTGGTAGATTGTAGTATTGTTCCTTACTTTCCCTTCTCTCCCTAGAATAAGATAATACATCCCCATTCTCTTCATGTGGCTTTCCCATTGACTTTGGGCTTGTCTGTGTGAAGATTATTCCCAGGGAGTGCCTGCTCTTTAACCTGGGTCCTGGAATGAGAAAACATGTAGAATCCAGCTGGGCACAGCCTAGCCCAGTATTGCTGAAGCTGATCTGCAGACCAGTGAACAAGAAGTAAAATTTGACATTTAAGCCATTTGAATTTAGGGTTTATTTGTTACCAAAACATAAACTGACTAATATACTTTCCTACTCGTTCTATGGGCTAGTGTAACACAAACCTGGGAAGAACAGTAGAATAAAAAAAATATATAGTAAAATTTCATTCATGAGTATAGATGCAAAAATCCTAAGTAAAAATTAGAAAAATCCAGTGATGTTTAAAAATGATTGTACAACATAACTAAATTAGATTATGTACAACATAACTAAATTTATGTACTAAGTTTATGTACAACATAACTAAGTTAGTTTATTCCAGCGAATCAAGGGTGGCTTAATATTAGACAATCTACAAATATCATTCATTTTATTAACAGACTAAAGGAGAAAGATGATACGAGATCTCAATATATACAGAACAAACATTTAATAAAATTTTATAACATTATTTAAATGCATTTTAAAAAAGACTTTAATAAATGGCATGTTAGGTTGTGTTCACGGATATGAAGATTCTAAATCATAAAGGTCCTCCCAAATCTATAGGTCCAACATAATGAAAATCCAAACAGGGATTCTTTGGGGAAATTTTCAAGAAGATTCTAAATTTTATACAGAAGAGCCAAGACTGCTTAAGAAAAAGTATGAGATGGGAGGCCTTGCTTTACCAGTTATCAAGACTTAATACAAAGTTACAGTGCTTAAGAAACTGCCTAGTGTCGAGTAGAAAAAGAATGTTTGATCAACAGAACAAAATAGAGATATATAGGAGCATATATTTAAACTCGATTTATAAGATAAGAGACATTGTAGACCTGTGGCAAAAGAGTGCGTCATTTGATAAACTATGCTGGGACAATAGAACATAAGTGAATCAAATCCCTACTTCATACCATACACAAAAATCAATCACTGATGTATTTAAACGTTAAAATGTGAAACAGAAAGTTTTAAATTTCTAGAAGAAAATACGTTTGATATCAAGTTAGGAAAGGATTTCTTAAGCAAGAGAAATAGGCATAAATCGTAAAGGAAAAGATAAATCAGTTTCATCAGAATTAATAATTTCTGTTCATCAAAAGATACCATAGAGAACTGGAAAGGTCAAGTCACAAACTTTAAAAAGATATTTGAACCATGTATAATTACCTAAGGACTAATATCCGGTAATTTAATAGGAAAATGACAACTCAAAAAGAAAATGGGCAAAGACATAGGTAGGTACTTCACAGAAGTGGCCCATAAACATATCAAAAGATGCTTAACTTTGTTGGTAATCAGAAGAACATACATTAAAATTACAAAGACAAACCATTTCCTACCACCAGAGTCACAAAGTTGTCTGGTATGCCAGATATTGATGAAGGTATTAGTCTATTAGGGCTGCCATAACAAGATACCACCGATTGAGTGGCTTAAACAACAAACATTTATTATCTCACAGTTCCGTAGTCTGGAAAGTCCAAGATCAGGCTGCCAACAGGGTTGATTTCTGGTGAGGCCTCTCTTCCTGGCTTTCAGGCTGTCACCTTCTCACTGTGTTCTCACATGGCCTTTCTTCTGTATGGAGAGAAAAAGGGCTCTGATGTCTTTTCCTCTTCTTTTAAGGACGTCAATCTTATTGGACTAGGGTCCCACCCTTACGACCTCATTTAACCATAACTACTTTCTTAAAGGAGCTATCTCTATACACAGTTACATGGGTTGTTAGGGCTCTAACATATGAATTTTGGGGGACATGATTCATTCCATAACTGTGAGGATATAAAGCCATGGGAGCTCATAATCTCCTGGTGGTGGTGTGTGTGGCCAATTGTTTCAGTTATTTTAGAAAACATTTGACAACACCCCAAAGATTCAACTTGTGTGTTCCCTGTGGCCTAGCAATTCCACTCCTAAGAATAAGAATTCCATAGGATTGCAAGATTAAGCAAATAAAAGTACAGGACACCTAGTTAAATTTAATTCCAGAGATATGACAAATCTCAGTATTAGTATATTCCAATTTTGCATGGGGCATGATTGTTAAAAAATTATTCATTTTTTTCTCTAAAATTCAAATTGAATTGGAAGTCCTGTTTTATATTTGCCAATTCTAGAAACATATGTGTTATGTGTACACATATGTGAAACATATGCATATGTGTGCCAGGAAGCATGTACAAGATTTCTCTTAGGACCATTGTTTGTAATAAAAAAAAAAAAAAGCTGGAAATAACCCATCAATTTATAAATAAATTGTGAGGTATCAAACACTAAATGTGGATGA
The DNA here is from genome assembly GCF_008692025.1 of Phocoena sinus. Classification (NCBI taxonomy): domain Eukaryota; kingdom Metazoa; phylum Chordata; class Mammalia; order Artiodactyla; family Phocoenidae; genus Phocoena; species Phocoena sinus. The sequence goes on along the minus strand of NC_045779.1, from coordinate 16,795,164 downwards.
GCTCCTTTTATATGTATCCTCTTGGGTGAATATCAGAAGCTCAATACTGAGATGAAAAAAGCAAGTCACAGAAAAAATGTACACAAAATGATTCCATGGATATAACTTCAAAATGATGCAAAAGGAAACAATATATTTTTAAAGATTCATATAAATGTGGGAAAACAATGCAGCAACGTAAGAGAAAGAAGAACACAAAATTCAGGGCAGTGATTACTTCTGAGGAGAAAGAAAGGAGATGAGATGGCAAGGAGCACACAGGGCGCTTCCGAGGTGTCACTAATATATCGTTTCTTGAGCTCATTGCCGAGTACATGAGTTTATGGTTTGTTAGCGTAATTCTTTAAACATCTGTGCGTGTGTGTGTGTGTGTGTGTGTATTCTTTTGAATATTTGAAACTATATAATAAAAATAAAATAGTTCCTGTTTCATAAAGCTTTTAATAAATGATTCACATTATATATTTTTTCATTCATTCATTTTTTTAACTACTAGGTTCCAGATTCCATGCTAGGGCTCATCACATTTAATCAGGATAGCAATCCTTTAATTTGGTATTACCATTGTATCCTTACCTCGGGTCGTTTTGTTTTGCTTTTTTGGTGTAGATTAGTACGATGCCTGCTATGGAGAAAATGTTAATAAATCATAGCTCGTAGAATTACCATACGTCCTCATGGAGAAGGTATTGCCTTAAGCAGAATAATTAGTAAGCTGTGAATCCAGCATTGATTTCAAAGTCCAAAACTTTTTCCGGCATATTTTCCTGCATAAAACCTTGAGTTCAAAGGAAGCAAATGTCCTCAGAGCATTCCTCATTACTTAAGTTAAACTTTTATACTCATGATCATGAAATGTACTGTGTTGGGAAGAGATAATAAAAATGGTAGCAGGATTGAAAATATCAGAGTACAGTACATGTAACGAGGGTGATTGCTGTTTTGTGGATTTTTTTTGTTTCCATTTTCTGTACATGTGCATAACAATGTAAAATATAATTCTTTCTGTGGGTTGTAACAAAAAATTTGAAAGCCTCTGAAATAGAGAAATCATTTTCCCCCAAACTGGACTTTTAACAAGATTAAGAAATGTGAAGCCAGCGCAAAAAGGATGGATGTCCCTTTAGTTCTCCTACCAATAATTCAAATTTTTTAAATCTCCTGAGCCGGTTCCATGAACTCTTCCAATGTTTCCAGTCTTGTTGACTGTCACCACCAATCCACACATTCAGCTTGTATTCTATTTCCCTCCAATGTCTTGGCCACTATTTAGACCACAACCATCATTGACCCTCTTCAAGGAAAGCCTGTCCATAGAGGTCCCTCAGCCTCTGGTTTCTGCTTTTGTAACCCCTCCACTTTTTTACAGAGAAGCAAACTTTCTAAAGGGCACATGTGATAGTGTTACCTTCTGCTTACAACCGTTAATGGCTTGTCTTACGTTCAAATAGTGTTCAAACTCCCTTGTACAGTGCACAGAATGCTACCTCTCAAGCCTATGTGCTCCTGCACGGTTACATTTCCTTCACTCCCTCCCCCAGCGACCGCCCATCACAGTGAACGGCTTGCGATTTCCCTGTGACACCAGACTCACCAACCCCTCAACTACCTGCCATCACTAGTCTCCTCTGGCAAACCAAACCTGGATTAAGGTACTCGGTAAGTACTTCCCTCTTTCATGCCATGTGATGGCACTGATTTACATTCTCCTATTTACTCATCCCATCCTTGCCACTGGCCTGCAAGCTCCTTTAGAAGGGGGCAGAGTCTTGTTCACCGTATCATCTCAACACCTAGCCCAGTGCCTGATACATAGTCAACTTTGGGGTTTATTTAAAAAGTTCACAGGGAAATAAATTCAAAATTAATTCTTAAAAATTAATTCTGAAAGCTTTTGGATTAGGTCATCTGTAACTAGTCCTTCAAAACTAATCTCTAATAAGGCACTTTCTCTTAATATGTACCCTTCAGTGATAACAGCAGTTCTGAAAACGTTCTCAGAGGCATATAAATAAACACTTAAATTAACCATGGTGGCTTGTTTAATCTTTTCTAGAATCATACCAATCCTATCAGTGGATGGAGAACTTTCTCCGTGGTAACATTTCCTTGAATGCAAAAGCTCTGTGAACTATGAAAGCAATCACTCAGGGATGCTATTCCTGCCAAATGCAAATCTCCCTCTCTCTTTTTTTTTTTTTTTTTTTGCGGTACACGGGCCTCTCACTGTTGTGGCCTCTCCCGCTTCCGGACGCGCAGGCTCAGCGGGCATGGCTCACGGGCCCAGCCGCTCCGCCGCACGTGGGATCTTCCTGGACCGCGGCACGAACCCGTGTCCCCTGCATCGGCAGGCGGACTCTCAACCACTGCGCCACCAGGGAAGCCCTCTTTTTTTTTTTAATACTATTGTTTTAGAATTTTATTTTATTTATTTTTTTATACAGCAGGTTCTTATTAGTTATCTATTTTATACATATTAGTGTATATATGTCTTGATTTGTTAGAACCTTGAACCAAAAAGAGTGCCCATAGAAATAGGTGATACTTTGTGTTCTGTGTCTTGGAAAGAAGACACAAAATGTGACCTGCGGATCTTTGCATTTTAATTATTTCCATAAAAGACTAGTACATAATACTACCTTCTCTAAGCAAGGAACCAAATATGACAGATATGTTCTTTATTTTTGTATAATGGAACAATAGGAGAGCGATTGACTCTGTTGTCCCTTCATCCTTCTCAAGGATGCTATGCCTCCAACTCGCAGAAGAGTTTACAATTTATAAGGGTAAATACTGAGTAAGTCTCTAACACTCTTTGAAACATTTGGCATTACTGAGACATGCAAGCACTGATATGAGTACAGATAAAAAGAGAGGGAGTGCCCATAGTAAGCTATATGCTACAGCTTTAATGCTATCGCATTAAAAAGGTAGAGAACATGGTTTGAGGTACTGCAGAGTCTAACTAGTAATAAAGGTGATTACAAGGCCCAAGACACCGATAGACTTAAATATCTGATTTTAGACATGTTCAATTTAGATTCTCTGTTTTGGAGAAGTTTGGGTGCAAACCAGGAGCAAAGGTGAAAACAGTAAGGAACCGGACTGTTCTGTGTAGAATTTCTCAAATCCATAATCGTATTCTGGAAATGGTTGGAAGGATTTGTTGTTTTGAAACCATGAAACGTGTTACTTCTTGAGGAGGGGAGCTGTTTTAAGGTTTAATTGCATTTCTGTCAACTTGATAAACTCTGAAAATGAAATAAATTGAAGTCATCCCTTCATTGAGCAAATATTTATTGAGTGTCTGTCTGTGTCAGGCAATATTTTAGACTCTATACAGTACTCAAAACAAATTTCTCAACCTTCGTGAAACGTATATTCTGAGGAGGGAGGCAAGACAGATAATAAACGGTAAACATAAGAAATGAGGGTAAGTGATGTAGTATGAATTAGAAGGTGATGATACTGTGGGAATAAAAAGAGGAGGTGAATGGGGTAATATGCTTTTATCTTGAATGAACGGGTCAGGTTGAGCAAGTGACACATAAAACAAGAGTTAGGCAAAGAATGGCTGGAGGTGAGGGAGACTGCAGTTCAGATGTCTGAAAAAGAGCATTCTAAGCAGAGTGACAGCCAGCGTATGCTTATTTTGTTCAGGGAACAGGAAGGAGGCCAGAATGACCAGCGTGGTAATTCGTTTATTGGTTAAGCTAATGCAGTGAAATCTTAATGGTTTATCAGAACAGAAATTTATTTTGTTCACTTATGTCTGCTTCTCTCAGGAGCCCAGGCTAATGACGGCTCTGTCATCTTCAACAGGTGACTTTCAAGGTCACCCCGGCCACTGATATCCAGCAGGTGGTAGAAGACAGTATGAGAAATCACAAAAGGGTTTGCAGGCCACGGGTAGGGTGAGTAACACTCCCTATTCGCCTGGCAATGATAGGCTTCCCAGTGTACGGGACTTTCAGCGTTAAAACTGGGATGGTTGGTAACTGCCGGCCAGACCCAGCAATCGTGGTGGTGCATTGTCGTGGGCACATGCCCCGGCCAGAAGCCAGCTGCGTATTATGCAAAAGGGTCTAGAAAATGCCTTCTAGCCGAGTGCTGGAACGGAGGAAATGATGTCAGACAAGAAAGGATCACACACAGGGAGATCAGCTCGGTGCTCTGTGACCGCCTGGAGGGGTGGGATAGGGAGGGTGGGAGGGAGGGAGACGCAAGAGGGAAGAGATATGGGAACATATGTATAACTCATTCCCTTTGTTATAAAGCAGAAACTAGCACACCATTGTAAAGCAATTATACTCCAATAAAGATGTAAAAAAAAAAAAGCAATAAATAACACTGATCACATAAAAAAAAAGAAAGGATCACACAGACAGATCACATAGGACATACCCCTTGGGGAGACTTTGAATTTTACTCTGAGTGAAATGAGAATTAGAAGGTTTTCAGGAGAGGAGCAATATTTTACTTCGTGTACTTGGTAATTTAATAAAGACATATCATTTTTTAAATACCAGGCACTCTTGAAAGCATTTACAAATATATATATATGTATGTGTGTATACATACACACACACACACACACACACACACACACATATATATATAATTTTCATGACAACCTCACAAAATAATCACACCTCTAATTCTCGTTTTACAGGGGAGGAAACTGAGGCATAGAGAGATTTGGTAACTTGCCCAGAGTCATTCAGCTGTAAGCGATGAAGCTGGCATTTGAGTTCGGTCAGTCTAGCCAAAGCCTCCATGCTTCTGACAGCTATAATAGTCACCACTAAGATAATTTCCAGGATTTACAGAATCTCAGGGAAAAAGCAACAGATATGGTTCGTCTGTTATTGGCCCTCTCATGTCCCAGGGCAGCCTTTCTCCCTTCTGCAGGTAGACACATGGTCCTATCACTCCGGCCCTACCAATACCTGTCTTCCAGAAGAATGATGGACAAAAGCAATAACTATAATGTGTGCCTTTAAAAAATTTTTTTAATTGAAGTATAATTGACTTACGATATGTTAGTTTCAGGTGTACAGCATAGTGATTTGATATTTTTAAACACTACAAAATGATCACCATGATAAGTCTAGTTACCATCTGTCACCATACAAAATTATTACAATGTTATTGACTATATTCTCTATGCTGTACATGGCATCCCCGTGACTCATTTATTTTATATAATGTATGCTTTTGCAGTGAGTGGAAAAACAGGGATAAAAAAGGAAAGGAATACTTTAATAACAACCTCAAAGACCTCTGCCCCCTACAGACTCCCCAGTATCTTCTTCCTTTTCCCTTTTACTTCATAATGTCTACTTATGGAACATTTGAAAGTGTGATTTAAGTCAGTATAAATATTGCTTTATTATCATTGACTAAAGTATAATTTCTTAATTTAAGTTCATGCTTTTGTGAATTTTTTCAATAGTGGGATCTAACTGTTGGAAAAATCCTGCCATCTGCTAACATCGACTAGTGGTTTGAAAACAAAGTGAAGTAAGCCCTGTGAATATGTTTAAGCCAAATTCCATAATAGAAGATTGAGTAGACATTAATTATCTCTCGGTATCATGGAACACTAAAGATATCAAGAAATAAGTATGATACATTGTTCATTTCCTTAATAACCTTTTAAAAGTGAGATGCTATAGAAAAAAATCATACTGATGCCAGTGTTAAATTCCAACTGACAGAAAAAAATTTTTAAACAAAGGCGACTAAGACAAAGCAGTCAGAAAAACCCAACATGAGGGCTTCCCTGGTGGCGCAGTGGTTGAGAGTCCGCCTGCCGATGCAGGGGGCACGGGTTTGTGCCCCTGTCCGAGAAGATCCCACATGCCGCGGAGCAGCTGGGCCCGTGAGCCATGGCCGCTGAGCCTGCGCGTCCGGAGCCTGTGCTCCGCAACGGGAGAGGCCACAACAGTGACAGGCCCGCCTACCGCAAAAAAAAAAGAAACGAATATGAGCAATAAAAGAAAAGACAGTAGTATGTAATTTTGTGATTAGGGACAGGGTAGGAACAAGGTCTTCCTAAAAGCTGGATATAATGATTAGTGAGGTCAAATTATACTTCCCATCAACTCTCCATCAGGTTAAGTTTATGTTTTAGATCTGATCTCTACCAAAAAGCTTAATTAGCAGTTTTCACCACTGGGTAAAGCAAGATGTGTTTATATAGAGAGAACAATTCATATTCATTGCTCACATATTTTTTTCTTCATAAAAACATGGGAAATCACCTCTTGAAAACTCCAGTATTAGTGATTATTTCTAATAATACACGGCATGTGGGATCTTCCCGGACCAGGGCACGAACCCGTGTCCCCCGCATCGGCAGGCGGACTCTCAACCACTGCGCCACCAGGGAAGCCCTCAAGTCTCACTTTTATGAATTACATAGACCACTACTTCAATTCTCTTCTATATTTTGATATTCTGAGCTACATCTCCATTTCAAAAGGCAAAGTATACTAGGATTAAACAAATAAGTACAGTCAGCCCCTCCATATCCATGGGTTCCACATCCTTGGAATCAACCAATTATCAACCAAAAATATTTTTTTAAAAATTAAATTTGAATTTGCCATACACCAGCAACTATTTACATAGCATTTACTCTACATTTACAACTATTCACAAAACATTTACATTGAATTAAGTATTATAAGTAATCTAGAGATGCGTTAAAGTATAAGGGAGGATGTGCCTACGTTATATGCAGTTACTTACCATTTTATATAGGGGACTTGAGCATCTGTGGATTTGGGTACCCACCATGGGGTGTGGTTGCTGGAGCCCATCCTTGCTACACACTGAGGGACAACGGTATGTGAACTGTGCCCAGACTGGATCCTGGAACAGAAAAAGGACATTAGTGGAAAAGCTGGTGAAATCAAAATAGTTTGGAGTTTAGTTAAAAATTTGAACCAACATTGGTTTCTCAGTTTTGACAGAGGCACCATGGTCATGTAAAATCTACCATTAGGGGAAACGGAGTGAAGGGTAGAAGGAAACTGTCTCTATTACCTTTACAATTTTTCTGTAAAAGTATTCCAAAATAAATTTATTATAAAAAAGCAAAGTGGAGAATTGAGACATTCTTCTCTGTCCAATACACATTGCCCTTTAGCAACGTGATAAGGTCTTCAGTTGCTGATACCTTGTGGGGGTGGAGGGGGCCCACTTCAACTCAACATTTTTAGAATTCCTATCATATTCAGAAAATGCTATGCCCTCTCCTATTTTAATGCATAGCTTTTCTTTTCTTCTTTTTTGGCTTTAACAGAGGCTTTCAAGTAGGGGGAGAAAAGGTGGTGGAGAAAGGAACTCTCCCCGTTTTTTAACCTTCTGAATTTTCAGTGATGGTACATCCTGGTATTTAGTGGCTGTCAGTGAGGAGAAATATTTGCAAGCCTATCCTCCATGAAGTTCCCACAGGACACATTTGCAGTTGTTACGGTAGCAAAGGGGAATTCGGAGGTCCCTTCCTTCCAGAGGGCTCCAGCTCATCACTGTCATTCAGAGCTCTCTGAGAACCTGGGCTGGAGCAGTGGCTGAGTCTCATGGACCAGGGGAAGCCTCTCCCCCTTGCCAAGGCCAAGCTCACATCTTACCCCAGGTGCAGCAAATTGAAGTGATGAGACCACTCAAGTGTGGGATATTTGTGTATTTATATTTGTACCTGAAGCATCCCACGTTTACCAATGAGTTCAGGTCACACAAATCCTCACTTCAGGTAGCGGGTGGGTACCTTGAAGGGTCTGGCAAGAGTTACGCAGCATCTTGCTTATGCAGAACCTTCTGATCTAAGTCTCTTGGGGAAGATAAGGCTCTGCGGGTCTTGGGAAAGTTGACTCTCCAACCACTTTAGTGTGAGTTTAAAAAAGAGATGTTGGAACCTGATGAATATTTTCCCTTTGCCTATCCCAAATCTAAATGCTGTGTTTCTACCTAATTCCTCCATGTCGAGGTGTTGGTTCACCTGCTGACGTAGTGACATTTTCATGCCTTTATTAATTAGCAATTAATGCCAAAAGTGAGAAGTAGCATTTGCAAAGAGGCCAATTAAAGACTACATATTGTCAAAATGCCTAAAAGCCGAAACCCAGCAGGTAGGAGGGTCGTGGCCAGCAATGCCCCACTGAGTGATTATTCTTGTTCAGATCCTCCAAGTATGAAAACTTGTCAAGCTGCCTTGAAAATACTTGTTCCTGGGTTGATACTGGTGGGGTTAATACAATCTTAGTGGAGTTTGTGAGGAAAAATGCTTTAAGGAGCAAGCATTTAATATATACATCTGTATGTCAGTTTCAAACAATACCGAGAAAGGTTCTCTCTCATAATTAAAAAAAAAACTAGGGGCTTCCCTGGTGGCGCAGTGGTTGAGAGTCTGCCTGCCGATGCAGGGGACACGGGTTCGTGCCCCGGTCCAGGAAGATCCCACATGCCGCGGAGCGGCTGGGCCCGTGAGCCATGGCCGCTGAGTCTGCGCGTCCGGAGCCTGTGCTCCGCAATGGGAGAGGCCACAACAGTGAGAGGCCCGCGTACCGCAAAACAAAAACAAAAAACTAATTAGACCCTTACAATAATCCAGATAAATTAGATACTTATAGATGTATTCTACCATTCCATGATATAGCCTATTTACAAAGAATGACACAAGTTTGATTGAACATATTGGGGTCAATTAAAGTTACATTCCCAGTCTGTTACTTACATTCCCAGTCTGTTACTTAAGAGTTTTTAATAGTATTAAATAGTCATGTGACCTGGGTAATCACTTGGATTTCAGTTTTCCTGTTTATAAAATTCACATGGTAACAGACGGCTCACTGCACGGTTCTGCTGATTTGATGGAAGGCTGGATGTTAGGAGATGCTAACTTTTCCTCCTTGCATGCTTCCTTGCCATTTCTTCCTCATTCCTTCTGCCAGTTCCCATGAGTGGCTGGCTCCTCTGACTGCTGGGCAGCTGTGGGGAAAGGAATAAATTATTGATAGAAGTAGCCTGTGACTCTATCTGGAGTTCCTTTTTCCAAATCTCACAGAGAGCTTGAGGGTTTTACAAAGGGAAGAAGAAAGGAGTGTGTGAATGAGGAAAGGATGTGGAAAAACTTGGAGGAAGGAGGATTTCTCTCAGCTCACACGAATACCCTGTGACTGTGAGAGAAGCAGACAGGTCTGTGGCTTCTGAAACCAGGCAACGTTCATGCTGTTTCCTGGCAGCGCCTCCTGAGGCAGCAAAACCCGAGAGAAGAATGGCTACTTGCTAGGTGCAGGCTGATGAGACCTCAGGAAACCTCACAACCATTCCTTGTGACCCAAAAGCAGCCGCGAAGCAGCTGCGCATGCCCAGAGCTGAGAAGCCACGTGAGCGGGGAAGATGCACGTTTCAGTGGGAACCTATGAAAATACATGATCCATGAGCAAAAATGCCCCCTCTCTGTGTCCTTGGTTCTTTGTATGGTGTCAGAACAGTATGATAATTCTGAGTTTGGTAGGAGAGAAAGCCAGAGAATGACTGACATCGAGTTTCCTGCCAGCCAGAGGGATGGGCATTGAAATAAAACTTAAGTTGATTTATTTAAAATAAAGTTATGAACTATTTCTTGCATACTTGAATATATGGAGTGAGACTCATACTCACTCATCTGTAAAACATTCAGTGTTACCTCAGGTATGTAGACGATGCTCAATTAATATTAGCTGTCATTATTTATCAACTGACATTGACAACTATAAAAAGGATAATGTAAAAAAAAATGTAACTTTCTTGTATCTTCTTAACCTCCAGTATGAGACTGTATTCTGTGAGAGACAAGTTTGGATATACTGAGACTATTTTCTCTGAACCTGAACTTGGAACTCATTTCCCATTACAATATTTAACTGATTACCAGAATGATTGAGATAAGCTTTAATGCACTGGAGGAGGGGAGAAGAGGGATTGGTAGCCAAATAAGACTGTGCAGTCTGCATTCAGAATTTTATCCTATTTACTGGAGAAGGATGGAATCTTATTCCACGATACTACATATACATCCAAGGGTTTTTGGACTGTTTTTGTTTTGCTTTTGGCGCTTAATTTAACTAGTGGTGGGAATCTCAGAGTATATATTTTGAGGTAAACAATAACTTGGATGGGTTTGGTGAAAAAGTAATGAATTGAGATTTAATGGGATTTGGGTCTTGGCTATGAACTTTCTGCTCTATGACCTAGGGTGAGCATGCAGGTCAGGGAGAGGGCACCAGAGATGCCTTTAGTGTCGAGCAAGTGACACCTGTTGCCTATCTCTAGGAGCAGCAGGTGCTGTCAACCCACTGCATGGTTTGCAGATATCGGGGTCACCAAGAAAGACACGACTCAACCAGGCACTGGATGGAACAATGCTTGACACATAGAGCAGAGACAGAGCAGAATCAGCTTCAAGGGTGAGTGTCCGTCCTCCACGGCCAGTGGGTCTCACCCTGCAGTCGGCACAGGGAGATGGTCTGTGCTGCAGGCAAAGGACCTCGCTCCCTTCCTGCTGGGAACAGCAGTGGGGTTGGCCAGGTGCCATCCGATGCACACGCTTAAGTAGGACAAAGAAATACACATTAAGTCTGGAAAAGGGAAAGCCATTTCCAAAGAGGTATGCCCAGCACAGGCTGTGAGAGTTCTTTAGCTCTTTGTAAGGACAAGTTCTAGACCAGGACACATTCTTAAGTGACCTTGCAGAGGTCAAAAGCCCATGTACACATGACTGCCTGTCCCAACATTATGTTTCCAACAATGGCTGGTTTGTTTTTAACCCATTTTCAAATAGCTTCTTGCCTGGTATTATCCTTTACCGTCTCAATCTTTAGAATCCTTAGACTTGGAGGCAGAGAAGAAATTACGGTTTATTCTATTTGAATTCTTCCAATATTTGCCTGGTTCTAATAGCCTGGGCTAGGAATTCTTCCTCGTGCGCTGAGCAAAGAAAATCTGGGCAAAACGTCGAGGAAGTAGAAGCCACCTTCAGCTTTCTCCAGAGGGTACCCCTGTGCTCCGTCCTAATCTCCAGGGGTCCATGGTCCTCAGGGTGCCTTCAGTTTTTTTGGGTCCTGTTAATACAGAGCTTCACGGTATGCCCAAGGTGACCATACATCTTGTTTACCTGGGACAGCCTTAACCTGCTTGTCAAATTTCTCCTATTCACCTTCCAAATGTCAATGTCTCTTTTGTTCTTCAAGGTGGCAATGAACTAATCTGCTTAGCTGCTCATAATAAACACCTGTATTGCAGATCCTAAGCATACTGGCTTTATGATCACAGATGAATTTGCCCCACATTTTTGGCTGTCTCAGTGAGGGGAGGTGTGCTACTGTTCTTTAACGCCTCAGAATCCAGGGCTTCCATATGCCCCGCTAATAGTGCCACATTGAGAATATTGGAACCTCTAAATCCAAAAATGGAACTCTGAGAAGAAAACCTCAGCAATGCAGAATGGGGATGGGATTGATAGACAAGTCAGAAGGTAAGGTAAGGTGGAGCCTCCTGGAAAGGCCAAGGAACTGCTCTCATCATCCTTCAACGACCCTGAAGTTTCAGCCCAAACCTAGGAAAGTAAAAGTCAAATTCTTACCTCTAAGTCACAGACGTGAAGGGAGGAATGGCTTTCTCTTGGTCTCTCTCAATCTGTCAAAATCTCAGCTTTTTGAGGTTGATCTGTTAGGCCGAGTTAAGTGAAACCAACAAGGACACTGACAACTTTTAAAGGTTTTCTCAACACCACAGTGGTGTGACCTTGGTCAATTTACTTAAGTCTCTGGACTTACTTTCTCACCTATAGAACAGCTGGTGAACAAGGCAAATCGTGTCTTTGGATTATTTTAAAAACAGTTTTGAACTTGCAGACTGCCTGAGGGTATCTTCGAGATTCCCGGAAGTCCCCGACCACACTGAGAACTGCTGACCTAAACTATAAGACTGTGGAAAGGATTAAATGAGGTAATATACAATGAGGACTTGTCACCATGCCTAGTGCATAATAAAATCCTAAGTAATGTTAACCCTTGTTCATTTTAGTTACTGTTAGTCACAGAAACTCTTATTACACTGAAGTGAAATTATACCCTAACGATACTAGACATGATTATGTTGTAGCTCAGAAGTTGTCAGGTCAATGCATTTTCTACTATATTTCCTGCTCTAAAGTGTCCTTCAAACTATGCGGATGTTGGATTTCCAAGATTATCATTTCATTTCTTTAGTATTATTTATATTTTATATTATATCTTATAGAATAAAATTTATTTTTAATCTTAAACATAATTTGTAGCTCATGGTGGGAAATTTAGAAATTAGAGATGCAAGAAATAATACCACATTCAAGCTCAACTATTGAAAGAAACCACAGTGAACATTTTGATGGATTTTCTGCTGGTCTTTTGCTTCTATGTGAGCATATGTAGTTTAGGGCTGTTTACAACATACAAAATAATTTTGTTTCCATGGTTAATTCGTGTCTGAATTAGTAAACTTTTAAAACTAAAAATTAGTTTGGTTTTACCAGTCTCAACCATTATTCCAATTTCTGATTTCAGAACTTGTCAAGATGTCTTGGGTTTACATTTTAATTCAGCATAAAGATGGAGAACCTTTTCTCAGTACCATGTGTGGACACAAGTCACTTCTATGGACTCATCATGTAAGTAGCAACCAGTGAATGAAAGGTGATGTAGCTGCCTCCAATGAAACCTGACATATAGGACAGGTTAATAATAATCATAATAATAGATTAATTATAGACATTCTTTTTCTTTTTTTTTTTTTGGCCATGCCATGTGTCATGCAGGATCTTAGTTCCCTGACCAGGGATCAAACCCATGCCCCTTGCAGTGGAAGTGCGGAGTCTTAACCACTGGACTGCCAGGGAATTCCCCAGTACAGACATCTTGATAAAAACTTTTGTTTAAATTTCTATATATTTAACAATATTCTCCTAAATACTTAACAATTCTTTTATTTTTAAAACTTTTTAATGTATATGCTTTTCTAGAAAGCTACTTATTGCTGTTACTATTTACTAAAGATATATTAAACAATGATTTATTAAGTGTCCACTGGGTGCTAAGAACTGCTAGGTCCTGGAGACACAGTGGTGAAGAAGGGAGCCATGGTGCTTTCAGGGAGCTTACAGCCCAATGGGAGAGACAAAAACCAAACAAGTAAACACAGAAATAAAATTAAAATTGTATTATTCCCAAAGATAAAAGAATAAAGATGAATACAAGGGTCACACAGAGGAAACTACTTTAAGTAGATGGGTTAGGGAAGCCTGTCGATAGAGCTGACATTAAACTGAGAACAAGATAATAAGTGGTATTTTGCCCAGTAAAAACTGGGGAAAGACCCTTCCAAGGAGAGGAGAGCAGTCTGAGGATGCTGAGGTAATAAGAAGACGGGTATCCTGGACCAAACCAGAGAGGGTCGTGCACTAGAAGGATGAGTGAGGCAGGGCATGATGGAACTTGGTCTGGAGGGACCTGGTCAGGCACTAGATCACTGTAGGGCTTTTCAGGGTGGTGGTTTTAAGGAAAAGAGTGACAGACTCTGGTATTTTAGCAAACACTCTTGAGTAGAGCTGTGTACGGGAGAGTTGACCTAGCTCAGACGGGGTGAAGCCCGCAGATACAGAAAGAAGTGGCTGTGCTTCAGAGACAGAGCGGACTAGACTTAGTGATGGATGAGTGCTGGTTGTGTGAAGGTGTGAAAGAGGCAAGAATAGGACTTGAGTTTCCATTTTATGTAACTGATGGAGGTGCCATTTATAGGATGGGAAACACTGAAGGAGGAAGATGACTGCAGGGAAAGACCGAGTTCATTTTTGGACACGCAGTTCTCACACTCCTGGTTCAAGACCATTCCAGCTCTTCACAGAGGTGGCCCTGCACAGGGTCCACGCCTCCACTAGGGTGGTTGGAAAACATGTTGCCAGGTAGCTGAATGCTGAATGAATCTGTGGTGAAGTGTTTATGGCTGGTGGCCAGTAAAATGGTAGGAGACATTTATTGTACTAGGATTCTTTCTGTTTTGAGTGGCAGAAAACCAATTTAAACTCAATCAGTAAAGGGAATATATTGCCTCATGTATCTGAAAAGTTCAGAAGTGCCCCCGGCACAGCTGGTGTGGTTCTCGCCAGATTCTCTTTGCCTCTCTGTTTTTCTCTCTGGCGTCTCTATCTTGCTCTCCTTCTCTCTTTCTTTTGTGTTGCTTCATTCTCAGGCTCTCTCTCTCTGATGGGAAAGATGACTTTTAACTTCAGGTTCACACAAGTCCTCATACTTCACAATGTCAAAGGAAATATATGAGCATCTGCCCTAGGAGGGCTCACATATCATGTGCTCATGACTTCTGATTACCACGGGAATTGAGTTCTCTGGACAGTCTGGGTCCATTCAAACCACAACAAATAGGTTCTGCAAAGAAGAAAGTAATTGTGTTCCCAGAAGAAGAAGAAATTCTGGGCAGGCTAGAAACTGGTCAAGAAACAATGACTGTTTTCAGAATTATTATCTGCCGTTCTTCTCTTTGGCAGAATTTGCATTGCCAGACCAGTTGTCTATTAAAGCTAGATCATGATAAATCCTTGACCTCTGTACCTACAGAAATGCCTACATTTCTATCTGCAAGAGTAGAAGACGTGTATCCACTCCATTCAGAGACGATATCAAGTAGTCAAGCTAAGAATGAAACAGAGTGGTGGAAAAAGAACTCTGAACGAAATAATAATAGTCTAGGGATGTAGGGAGTAGGTTGAGGAATTTGGTGAAATAAGAAGGTAGAAAGTTGATCATTGTTGGAGCTGGAAAATAAGTACACGAGGGTTTTATTATACTATCCCGTTGTGCTTGTATATGTTTGAATTTTTCCTTCATAATAGGTAAATTTTTTTTAAATGGTGGAGATTGGCAGTGAGTGATGGCAGAACGCATCATTTTTAAATGACAACTGGAAATTATTGTTTTATGTTTCAAGATGTCATTCTTCTCAAACTCCTGAAATAGCATTACACTATGGGCTTGGTATGGAAATCAGAGGAGAATTTGTACTAAATCCATCCATCATACCCCATAATTAACCAATTACCTGAGTCAAAGGCTAAGGTTAAAAAATGCAAATAACCTTATAATATTCTCAGTAGATTTCCTTAAAAGACAATAATATATGTTAGTTGTCATAATGGAAATGTCATGCATTAGACCTGTCTGCTCCTTGGCAGAATTTTGACCTAAGGATTCCAGGATTGCAATCTATTAAAAAGGAGACACAAATTTCAAGTGGAATGCATTACACTATTGAATTTAATATCTTGAGAACACCAGATATTTCCTTTTTTAAAAAAATGGGATCAACTTTACTTTGAGTTCTACCCACAGGGTCGAAAAGAGACAGAAAAAAGAAAAACAAAAAACCAGGGACTAACACCCACTCTTCCATAGCAGTCCCTGTGTAGTTCTGGAGATGAATCTTCTCAATGCACTTTCTTTAGCTTAAGGTTTTTATTCCACTCCAGCATATGAGTGAGCAATAGGCACATCCAGCAAAAAAATTCTGTAAAATTCATGGCTCTTGACCTTGGTTTATAGATTTGGGTAAATGAAATGTGTTTCTAAGGTGTCGACCAAGAATAATCTAAGCTTCTATCTGGCTTTACTCACCAACTTTATACCTTACATGTCCACATTTCTTTTCCTTTTTTTTTTTATTTTTTACTATATCCAGTGGTCAAATGTGGGCCTCCTAAGATGAGTTTGTTATCTTTGTTATACTGAAAAGGATTTAGGACATAAGAGGTTTAACATAATATTTCAGTTTTACTAAGCTTAGAAGTAGTTTCTTTCAGTTTTTACTTTGCATGTCACCTCACTAACTTGGCTATGGTATATAAGTGTGTGTGTATCTGTGTGTGGTTGGTTGGTGTGTGTACAGTCTAAAAAGAGAAACATGCACACACCCATACAGTAAAATCGTGCTCAGGATGTTATAAACATTTTGCCTCTTTTATTTGAACCATTTTTCCTCTCAATGAATGTTTCTGTTAATCTGTGTGATTTGCCTTACCTGCCCCACTGCTCGTATGACCCCAAGGAGAGAAGAAAATCAGGAAATGTCCTTTGAGGCCAGAGTCTTGGCCAGATGGCTGACCTTCGTGTTCATCTTTAGTTCTGCCATTTTGATTGGAAGCAGCACCTTAGTGGAAGAGGATCTGGGTCTTTTGTCATTTGCTCTCTTATTTCTTTTGGATTTTGTTCTTGCTTGGTAATTGATATGGTTGGTATACCCAGAAGTTTTGAGCACTGGGCACAGATCTTCACATCCAAAAATAAACAAATAAAGAGGTTCCAGCCAATTCCACTGAGTGGGGATGCTCAGTACAGTCAAGTGGGATGTAGCCACACAACAAGCATGTGTTAAGTTGATAAAGGTGTTCCTGCATTGATGCATTTGCTTCTATGTTACATTTGGCAGCAAATACAAACCCTTCCCAACTTAGCAATTTCAATTCCTTCCATTAAACTCTCCATGTTCATCTCTTTTGTTTTTCTGACCATCTGTGCTCAGCCTTCTACCATAAAATTCATAAATATTTCTGCTAAACTAAACACATCAGTTTTTTCCATAAATCAAAAAAAAAAAAAGAAACCCTTTTCAAATCCCCCAAATCTTGTAGAACAAGGGTAGAATTCTTAGTTTCTGTCTCTGGACTTAGATTAACAGATGAATCAAGGTCACACGTTTTTGGAACATCACTGTTTCTTACCAGTTTTATGACATACAGCTCCTCCTTGAGTTCTTTAAAACATATTGAAGAAATTATGGCTTATGTTGTTGCTTAAAGGATTTGAGGTTCACAATTGCACCAACTAGCCAGTAGCCCAAGTCCCTAATGCAAAATATAACACATTGTAGACATTCAAAAACAATTTGAATGAACAAACTAATAAATGAACATTGTATATTTCATTGAATTACAGCTATTAAAAAATGCCTAACACAGGCCTAGAATACAGTAGGCATCCAATAGATTCAAGGTAAAATTCACATGCATATGTGAATAGCTGGATAAAATAGATATAATAAATCAATGACTTTATTCATAAATGTACTGATTCAACAACTCTTTTTCGAGAATCCACTCTTTCCCAAGAACAGGGCTAATACTGGGTAAAATAGAGATGTAGTCCCTGATCTTGCAGAGTTTTCATGCTGTGGGGGGTAGTAAACATTAACCACATATTTGCATTTCGGATTGTGTGATTGGGGAAAGCACTTTGAGAAAGAAACCATGTTGTATGAGAGAGTATAACAAAGAGAAATTCTGATGTGAAAGCTGGACAAAGGCTCGGCAAAGAATTTCCTGCAGAAGCAATGTTTAATCTGAGTCCTAATGCATAAGCAATAAAAGATAGTTGGGAATAAGTTATCACTGATGTACTATTCTTGACAAAATGTTTAAACCAAATCTAATCGTGAGGAAGAAATCAATTAAATCCATATCATGTGAAGTTCTTCAAAATAGAATGTTGATAGGGGAAATTGTGAGCAACTGATGGCTAAGATAAAATGGAGTTTCACATTATAACCAGTTGTATTAGGTATCTATTGCTGTGTGTAAAGAACTACCCCAAACCTAGCAGCTTAAAACAATAATAAATATTTATTATCCCATACGGTTATGATAGTCAGGAATTCACGACGAGCCTAAGTGTGTGGTTCTGGCTTCAGTCTCTTTCTCTATGAGTTCATTTGTTTGTTTTTGAAGTATAATTGACCTACAACACTATGTTAGTTCCTGTTACACAACACAGTGATTTGTTATTTCTATACATTTCAAAATGATCACCATGATAAGTCTAGTTACAATCTGTCATCACACAGATATTACATAATTATTGACTATATTCCCTACACTGTACATTTCGTACCCATGGCTCATTTATTTTGCAACTGGAAGCTTGTACCTCTTAATCTCCCTCACCTATTCCCCTCCTATCTCCCCCCTCCTCTGGCAACCACCTGATTGTTCTCTGTATCTACCACTCTGTTTCTCTTTGTTAATTCGTTTTGTTTTTCAGATTCCACATCTAAGCTAAATCATACAGTATTTTTCTTTCTCTGACATTTCACTCACCAAATCCCCTCTAAGTCCATTACAATTGTATCAGAAAGAATAAAATACCTAGGAATAAATCTAAGGAGGTAAAAGACCTGTACTTAGAAAACTATAAGACACTGATGAAAGAAACTGAAGATGACACAAACAAATAGAAAGACATACCATGCTCATTGATTGGAAGAGTTAATATTGTTGAAATGACCATATCTCCAAAGGCAATCTACATATTCAACACAATCTCTCTCAAAATACCAATGGCATTTTCCACAGAACCAGAAATAATAATTCTAAAACTTGTATGGAAACACAAAAGACCCCAAATAGCCAAAACAATCTTGAGAAAGAAGAACATACCTGGAGATATCACGCTCCCTGATTTAAAATTATACTACAAAGCCACAGTAATCAAAACAGTGTGGCACTGGAACAGTAACAGACGCATAGATCAATGGAACAGAATAAAGAGCCCAGAAATGAATGTACACTTACATGGGCAATTAATCTACGACAAAGGAGGCAAGAAGATACAGTGGGGAAGAGATAGTCTCTTCAATAAGTAGTGTTGGGAAAACTGGACTACTTTCTCATGCATATACAAAAATAAATTCAAAATGGATTAAAGACTTGAATGTAAGACCCCCAAACCATAAAACTTCTAGAAGAAAACATAGGTAGTACACTCTTTGACATCAGGCTTAGAAATATTTTTTTGAACGCGTCTCTTCAGGCAAGGAAAACAAAAGCAAAAATAAACAAATGGGACATCAAACTGAAAAGCTTTTGCATGGGAAGGAAACTATCAACAAAACAAAAAGGGACCTACTAGATGGGAGAAGATATTTGCAAATGATACATTCAATAGGGGTTAATATCTAAAACATGCAAAGTGCTAATAAAACTCAACATCAAAAAACCAAGCAACCTGATTAAAAAATGAGCAGAAGTTCTGAATAGACATTTTTCCAAGGAAGACGCACAGATGATCAATAGACACATGAAAAGATCTCAAAATCACAAATCATGAGGGAAGAACAAATCAAAACCACAATGAGATATCATCTCACACCTGTCAGAATGACTACTATCAAAAAGAAAACAAATAATAAGTGTTGGTGAGAGTGTGGAGAAAAGGGAACACTTGTGAACTTTTGGTAGGAATATAAACTTGTGTAGACACTATGGAAAACAATATGGAGAGTTCTCAAAAAATTAAAAATAGAGCTACCATATAATCCAGAAATTCCACTCCTGAAATGTTTTTTAAAAACCTGAAAACACTAATTCAAAAAGATATATGCACCTCTATGTTCACTGAAGCATTATTTACAATAGCCAAGAGATGGAAGCCTCATAAGTGCCCACCGATAGATGAATAGATAAAGAAGACATGGTGTGTACACACACACACACACACACACACAATGGAATATTACTCAGCCATAAAAAATGAAATTTGCCATTTGTGACAACTTGGATGGTATTCCTATTTAAAAATTATGGGGCTTCAAGGACTCCAAAGCAAGTAAGCCAATACTAACTCCATTAATATGGGTTTTTCACATCAATAGTAGAGGATGAACTTAAAGCAGTCGGGATTCAATTACCTTTAGAAAACACATATATGTTTTTGTTAGCACTAGGCACAAATGATAGGGACAGAGTAAAGGGACAAAGTAGGTAATTAAATAGTTAATCCCACTAGGGGACTGTAAGTAAATAAAAAGAAGTATGAGAGACCCCTGTAAGTTAATGATCACTCAAGAAAGTAGGTTTACTTAACCACAAATCCAAGCAGGCTTGCTTAGCAACAAAACCAGGCCAACAGAAGCATGAGAAATGACTCAAAATAAAACATGAGATGTTTTATGGTGGCAAGAGACCCACATTCTGCCCAATGAGCTCATTAAGTTAATGACCCCTAGGACATGCTCTCTGCACACATAAAAAGCAGTGATTTATGGAAAGGTGACATTTCAAAGTGAAAGACCCTCATTGTACTGAGACCTGAAATAATTTTTCCATGCTGCCATGACAGTCCCAGCTTGACCATGTAGGGACAAGAGAACTACCATGCCCAACCTGGAGGAGGAGCTGATGATGGAAGCATGACGTCTACTCAAGACTGAGGAAGAAGGTGGTCTTTTTCCCCTCCCCACTTTTCCTTTGATTATAAAATTGTAATCCATTAAGTACTCGGGGGAGCGCAATGCTCGCCTGCCCACTTGTAAGCCTCGCAAGCGTCCTGTTCTAATAAATCACTTATTGTCTATCACTTTGCCTCTCGTTGAATTCTTTCTGCACTGAGACATCAAGGACCGAAGCTCCTCCCAACTTCCTGAAATGCCACCTAGTGGTTTCACAAACACAAAATTATATTTCTCCTGCATCAGGGACTTTAACTATAATATTGAAATAATAGTGTTAAAGTATTGTGTAAAAAATACTTTTGAAATCGTCAGTTCTTATGTAGTTGAACAATGACCATCATCATAGAAAGGGCATCTTGATATTTAGGGCTCTACTGATTATTTTCACCATGTTTAAAAATGACTAGCTCCAAAGGGTAGTAAAGCCAGTAATTTGTCACATGCATATGATAGGGGAACAAATTTTGCCATCCCAAAATGTGTCTCTTTGTCATGTGGATTATTTCAAGCAGAAAGCAATCAAGGCCCAAAAGACTCTGGAAGAACTTTTGACCTTCCTATACCCGCCTAAAAGAATTTAGATAGAGGGCCTATTCCTGAAATAGAGTTATTGCCAGAGATACCTGCAAAGAATATGGGCTAAGTGTGGTGTCGGAAACTAGCAGGGCCTGGAGATCAAAGTCCTCTCGGGGTCACATTGTCTCTTCTGGCCCAGCAAACGTTTGTTTACCAAACCTTTGTTTTTTCATCTCCATGTGAATTGCCTTCCTACCCTTTGAAGTCCCAAACCCTTACCCCCAACATCCTCTTTGTCTTTAGCCAAACACAGTATTCAAGGTGAAGGCTTTGGCTTTTTTGATCAGTTGCTCAGTTTTCCAGGGTCTCTCCCATGTAACCATGGTATTATATTTTTGCTTGATTTCCTCTTGTTAATCTGTCTCATGTCAATTTAATTCTCAGCCAGCCAGAAGAACCTAGAAGGTTAGAGGAAAATTTCTTCCTCCTTGAAAATATCAAGTACTTTAACGAGTTCTAGGGGGAAAAAAGCTACATTAGAATTGGATGTTCAAGGTTTCCATAATTCTTACAAGAGGAAACATTTCTCCTTGAGAAAGTCGGCAATTACTTTCTAAAATTCTTTTAAAAATAATCCAAAGATCTCTTCTTATAAGATCCTCACACTGCTAAAAGCACTAGTTTCAACTTTTGTCCGTATTTTTCTAAGGTCCTTGGAGGAAACAAGGAAGCATCCCTTTGACATAAGTTGTTACATTTCAGTCACAGTTTGCTATTATGACATTCAAAATTCAAAATATTTCTCAAAGGCAAAGATCACTGGAGTGACAAGATAAAACTAAGCCCAGTTAAAATATATGTCATAAATTAGAACCAGGGTACATTTTCGTCTCAAAATAATGAGCAACATTGCACTTTTGGATTGCACTTTTGGTAACTTCGTTTTCTCGGAAACCACTAATCAAACGGTAACACTGTCCCAGTTCCCTGCTCTCAAACATCCTGGTGCTAGAAGAAATTAATAATTGACTGAATACTACTGGGATGGAAGATCATTTCAAATAAAAGAATTGAAATATAAAAACAGGAGAGAGTTTTGCCTCCAACAATTTCCCCTTCACCTTGATGATTTTGTCTATCTGCAAAGCTGTTAAAATGACTAGAACCCAATTTTGTAGACATCTTTCAGATACTGAAGCTGAGACTGGTTGAAATCTTATGAGATGGCTGAACAACTGAGTGTTTTCAGAAGAATTTGTGGCCCTTGGTTTGCCTTCTTTGGGGTTTCTACTGCAACTTGAAGTCCAGAAGTGATTAGTAGAAAGCTTGAAGGAGAATTTCTGCTTTCCTGATATTTCTAGCAGTGGAAGCATTGGGTGATTTTAGGTTTTTGTAAAATTTCTTCTCCTTTTGGAATGCTTCTGTCTAACATCACATAGTTTTGAATACAAATGCCCATTCCTAAGGATAGTTTCAATATCAAAGCTTGGATAAGGTCCAAAAGCCCATCACTGGGATATGTTAAGGCTAAATGAAGGACCAGAGGCTCTAAACTTTGCTCACAGCATCACAAATGCCTTCATGATAAAGTGCTGTGACGTCATATACAATGGTGTGTGACACCACTGTTCATATAACCAGAAAAGTGGTTGGACTGAAAGGGAGGATGTTTTGATTTATATAAAAATACTCTGGTGGTTATCACAAAGAATGGCAAATGAAATATAGAAAAAAAAGAAGGGTGTAGTTTCTGTAAAACCTTTTTTAAAGCTCTTTTGAATTTATGGTAGTGCTCCTTGAAAACTGCAAGAAATGATAAATGAGGATCTTTTAAAAAAATTTTATTGAAGTGTAGCGGATTTACAATATTGTGTTAGTTTCAGGTATATGGCAAAGTGATTCAGGTATATATATATATACATTTTTTCAGATCATTTTCCATTAAAAGTTATTATAAGATATTGAATATAGTTCTCTGTGCTATACAGTAAATCCTTGCTGCTTATCTGTTTTACGTATAGTGGTTTGTATCTGTTTATCCCATACTCCTAACTAATCCCTCCTCTATCTTCCTTTCAACCATAAAAAAGAATGAAATAATGCCATTTGCAGCAACATGGATGGACCTAGAGATTATCATACTAAGTGAAGTAAGTCAGACAAAGAAAGACAAATATATGATATCACCTATACGTGGAATCTAAAAAATAATACAAATGAATATATATACAAAACAGACACAGATTCACAGACATTGAAAACCAACTTGTGGTTAAATGGAGATCTTAATAAAGTTAAATTGTAGCCAGTTTCAAAGGACAATGCCACAAATTTTTGTAGATTTTTTGTAGATTGCAACTCTATACAGAATAAAAAAGGGAAAATGTACCTCACAGAGAACTGGAACACTGTAACTCATCTAGTTTTAAATTCTTAAGATTGAACATTAGAAACTTATGAAGGATTTGTAGCTATGCTTGGGAAACAGTGAATTTAAAAAAATATATGCATATATATATGTATATATTCACCTTTGAATTATCCATGAAAATATTCAAAGGGAACAACCTGATACCACTTTGTCATTTCAGCATTATAATAAAAGAAATTTCAGGTTCAATCAAAACAGTGAATAATAAAACAAATTTAAAAAAATAGCTATGCCACACTCCAATGAGTGTATTCTAAACATCACAACTAATGCCCTGTTTTCGACGGCACTGTTCCACTCATTTATTTATTCGTATAGTCAGTCAGTCAGTCTTCCTGGTATATTTTAAGCCTCTACTATATGCCAGGCTCTATGCTGTTCATAGATAATACAGTACAATAGTGGACAAGTTGGACAAGTTGGTTTCTGTATGCACAAAGTTTACATTCTGGTGAGGGAGCAAACAGCCCACGGCGAAAACACACACAGAAAAAAATGTGCAGTAATAAGTGGTCTGAATGAACTGATCAATAGTTTGAGAAAGAAACTAAGACAGGGTAACTTATTTTTGACAGGGTGATCAGGGATGGCGTAAGAGACATGTAAGGTGAAACTGGAAGTGGAGGAGTATGGTGGGGAAGAGAGAAGAAATGGCAGGTAGGGATAAGGAGAGCCCAGGTATGGACACCTCTTTCAAACACATTTGGTTGTGAAAGGGAGCAGGAAATGTGGTGGTTGCTGGAGGGGGTATGTGCGGTCAACAGAGATTTGTTGATTTGCTTTTAGAAGGGAGCTATTAGAGTCTATACGTATGCTGATATGAATGATCTAACAGAGAGGAATTGATTGATGACCCAAGAGCGAGAGAGTTTCACGGAGGGGGCAAAGCCCTTCAGATGGTGAGGATGGATGGGGTCCTGAGTAGCTGTGGGGGGATAGGACTTGATGGGAGAAGAACATCCACTGGGGAGGATGCAGAATGTGAGTCGTGAGGCTCTGGCGGAAGCAAGGGGAGGGGTCCATGCTCAGTGAAGTACGACGAGAGGAGATTCAGCTGTGAGAGAGTGTTGTGGGCTGTGTAAAAGAAATAAGAAGTGTGAAGTCACAGGGAGCCTCCCAGACAAACACTGGCACTTTTGATGTGATCATTGTTTGTTGTGGTGTTTAGCAGAATCCTTGACCTCTACCAGCTACATGCCAGCAACACCTCCATTGAGTCATGAAAATCAAAAATGTCTCCAGACATTTTTCCCTCCATATATTCCCTGGAGGGAAAAAATTGCCCCTATTTGAGAATCACTGCCCCAAATCTACCACCAAAAAAGAAAGTATAACTAATAAGCCAGAGTGAAAATGAAATGGCATAAGAAATAGTTCAAAAGAAGGCAGGAAACAAAGGGAAAAAGGAACAAAGAATAGATGAGACGAACAGAAAATGACTGTGAAGAGGATGGATTTAAATCCAATCATATTAATCATTACACTAAATTTAGGTGGTCTAAACATCCTGATTAAAATATAAAGATTATCAAATTGAATCAAAATGCAAGCCTCAATGATAGGTGAGCTACAGGGAAATCCGATTTAAATAGATACATGTAGATCTATTTGAAAAGAAGAAAGATAGAAAATATACATAGCAAGGAAAAACCAATCACAAAAAAGCTGAAGTAAATCTATTACTATGAGACAAACTAGACTTCAGAACACAGGCTATAGCCAGGATGAAAAGAGACATTACGCTATATCAATTCATCAAGAAGACATAACCAGCTTAATGTGTTTGTACTTTGTAACAGAACTTCAAAAGGCATAAAGCAAAAACTCAGAGTGAAAAGAGAAACAGGTAAACCAACAATTAGCTTGGTGACTTCACAGCTCTCAGCAAATGACAGAAAAAGAGTTTAAAAAAAATCAGCAAATATATGGAAAATCTAAACATCACTCTCAATCAATCTCATTTATAGACTACTTCACCACTCAACAAACGTGTTCTTTTAAAATGTACATGGAACATTTACCAAATTTCTGGATCATGAAACAAACTTCAGCAAATTAAAATGACTGAAATCATAAAATATTTGTTTTCTGACCATAATGAAATTAAATCAGAACAGAAAGCTACCTGGAAAAAATTCCAAAGTATTTGAAATTAAACACACTTCTAATAACCCAAGGATCAAAGAAGAAACCCAAAGATACTTAGAAATTAGCTGGAATTTAATGAAAATGAAAAAAAATAATATCAAATTTGAGATGCTGCTAAAGCAGTGCTTAGAGGGAAATTTATACTAGAAAATAAGTTCATACTAGAAAATAAGAAACATGTTAAATTAATGAATAAGCATTCACCTTCAAAACTAGAAGAAGATAAACTTAAACACAAAACAAGAAGGAAGAAAATTAAAATGTTAGAGCAAAAATCAGTGAAATAAAAAAGAAGTAAAACGATAAATAAAAAGCAATGAAGTCAAAAGCTGGTTATTTTTAGGGCTTCCCTTGTGGCGCAGTGGTTGAGAGTTCGCCTGCCGATGCAGGGGACACGGGTTTGTGCCCCGGTCCAGGAAGATCCCACATGCCGCGGAGCGGCTGGGCCCGTGAGCCATGGCCGCTGAGCCTGCGGTCCGGAGCCTGTGCTCCGCAACGGGAGAGGCCACAACAGTGAGAGGCCCGCATACCACAAAAAAAAAAAAAAAAAAAAGCTGGTTATTTTTAAAAGAGCAAATCATTTGATAAACATCTAGTCAGACTGATTAAGAAGAGGGAGAAGACCAAATCACTAGATTAGGAACAAAGAGGGACCATCACTAGAGATTCTGTATACATCAAAGGATAGCAAATATGCCAATACATTTGATACATGAAATGCACAAATTCCTGGAAAGACACAAACTTCCAAAGCTCACTCAAGCAGTAACAGGTAACCGGAATAGCATTATATCTACTGAAATAGTTGAATCTGTAGTTAAAAACCTTCCTATAAAGAAAATTTCAGGCCCCGATGGCTTCACTGGTGAATTCTACCAAATGCTTAAGGAAGAAATAATACATATGCTACACAAACTCTTCCAGAAAATAGAACACAGATGAAAAAAAAAGCCTTAACAAAATGCTAGCAGACTGAATCCTGCTAGGTATAAAAAGGATAGTGCCAGGCTTCCCTGGTGCCTCAGTGGTTGAGAGTCCACCTGCCAATGCAGGGGACACGGATTCGAGCCCTGGTCTGGGAAGATCCCACATGCCATGGAGCAACTAGGCCTGTGAGCCACAACTACTGAGCCTGCGCATCTGGAACCTGTGCTCCACAACAAGAGAGGCCGCGATAGTGAGAGGCCTGTGCACCGCGATGAAGAGTGGCCCCCACATGCCGCAACTAGAGAAAGCCCTCGCACAGAAACGAAGACCCAACACAGCCAAAAATTAATTATTTAAAAAAAAAAAAAGAACGAAAGGAAGGCCTGGCCTCAGCCTCTAAGAAAAAAAAAAAAAGGGATAGTGCCTCATTAACAATTGGTGTTGATCCAAGGATTGTGAGGTTGTTTCAACATCCCCAGGTCACTATAATTCACCATTTTAACTGACTATAAAAGCCAAACCATGGGCTCAGCTCCAGAGACACAGAAAAATAATTTGACAAGATTCAACAGTCATTCATCATAGAAGTTCTCACTAAACCAGAAATAGCAGGAAACTTCTGGAAGCTAACAAAGCTCATCTGTGAAAACTGACAGCTAACATCAGACTTAATGGTGGAAGTCTGAATGCTTCTCCTCTCAGATAAGGAACAAGGCAAGGGTATCTATTCTCATAACTTCTATTCATATTGCTTTGGAGGTCCTAGTCAGTGAAGTAAAGCAAGAGGAAATAAATGAAAGGATACACACTAGAAATAAAGAAACATGTCTTTATTTGCACATGATATGATCATCTATATAAACAATCCAAAGCATCTACAAAAGTGCCTCTAGAATTAATAAATGAGTTTAACAAATTCACAGAAGATAAATATAAAAATCAATGGTTTGCCTATATAGTAGCAACAAGCAATTAAAATTAAAAATCTATACCATTTATAGTAGCATAAAGCCAGGAAATGGCTTAATTTCTATTTAGGGAGAAACTTACCAATGTTAAGTGTGTAAGACATAAAATATTAATAAAACAAATGTTCCTAAGTAAAACTAAAGAAGTTCTAAATAATTGGAGAAACAAGCCGTTTCACATGCCAGAAAACTTAAATTTGTTTACATGTCAATTCTCATATGGTAGTGCTATTTTTAATTTTTTTCCCACAATGTTCATTGCAGCACTATTTACAATAGCCAGGACATGGAAGCAACCTAAGTGTCCAGTGACAGATGAATGGATAAAGAAGATGTGGCACATACATACAATGGAATATTACTCAGCCATAAAAAGAAATGAAATTGAGTTATTTGTAGTGAGGTGGATGGACCTAGAGCCTCTCATACAGAGTGAAGGAAGTCAGAAAGAGAAAAACAAATACTGTATGCTAACGCATATATATGGAATCTAAAAAAAAAAATGGTACTGATGAACCTAGTGGCAGGGCAGGAATGGAGACATGGACATAGAGAATGGATTTGAGGACATGGCAGGGAGGCGGAAGCTGGGGCATCGACATGTATACACTACCAAATGTAGAATGGTTAGCTGGTGGGGGGCAGCTGCATGGCACGGGGAGGACGGCTCAGTGCTTTGCGATGGCCTGGGGGGGTGGGGTCGGGAGGGTGGGAGGGAGGCTCGGGAGGGAGGGGACATGGGGATGTATGTGTGCATGTGGCTGATTTACTTCGTTGTGCGACAGGGGCTGGTGCAGTATTGTGAAGCAGTTATACTCCAATAAAGATCTATTTAAAAAAAAAAAAGTCAATTCTCCCCTAACTGATCTATAGATTTATATATGTCATTACAATCCCAATCAAAATACCAGCATGTTCTTTTCTAAAAACTGACAAGCTCTTTATAAGATTTACATGGAAAATCAAAAGACCTACAGTAGCCAAATTTGGGGGAAAAGATAAAGTTGAGGACCCTCCCACTATCTGACTTTGAAACTTAGGTTAAAGCTATATAGTATTAATTAAGACAGACTGGAAAAACATATAAATTCATGAATAGAGGTCAGAAATTAACTTACACGTGTACAGACAATTAACTTCCAACAAAGGTACGGAGGTAATTCAATAGGGGGCAGATAGTCTAACTAAAGAAATGATGCTTAAATGATTTGACATCCATATGCAAAATAATACATTTTAACCCATGTCTCATGCCTATAAAAATATAGCTCAAAACTGATCACAATCACGGATGTATACCATAAAGCCATAACCTTCTAGAAGAAAACATAGAAGAAAATCTTTGTGACCTAGAGTTAAAAGACGTAAGGTACAAAAAGCACAAACTATCAACATTTAAAATTGCTGCTCTTTGAAAGACATTCTGAAGAGAGGGAAAGATTAGCCACAGACTGGGAGAAAATATTTGCAAATGATTTATTTGATAACGGACTTGTACATTTATACATTAAAATAGTACTAGCCATAAAAAGAATGAACTGCAGATAACACAACGCCTCAAAAGCATTCTGCTAAGTGAAAAAAGTCAGAACAAGATAATCCACACTGTATGATTCCATTTATATAACGCTTGGTAAAAGGAAAAACTAAAAAGGGGAAGGAAATCAGATCGGTAGTTCCTGGGGCTGAGATTGGGGAGAGAGTACTGATTGGCAGAAAAACAAGAGGGAACTTTTTGGGGTGGCAGAAATAGGTGACAAAGTGGTGATGGAGACCTACACATTTGTCTAAACTCAGCAATCATTTAAAGGGTGAAATTTACTGTACATAATTTATACTGCAACAAACCTGACTATCCCATCTCACAGAGAGAGAGAGACAGAGGAGAGAAATAAAAGAAATGCCATGTTTCTGTACTACTCTTTACCATGCAAAGGGTAAGACATTTATAAAAAAGTTTCACTGTAACGATTTCAATAGAAAAAAAGAAGCAGTACAGAAGCTAGAACCTACTGGGGGCTTTCAACGTGTCAGTTACTGTTAAGCATTTTCCAAGTATTGTTTTCAATTAATTCCCACAACAGTATAATAAACGAGGCAATACTATAAAACAGGGATAGTAATAGTACTTATAGGTTTGTTACGAAGATTAAATCTAGCAATATTTGTAATGCACTTAGGAAGTTCCTGGCATATAGTAAGTGGTATTAATATAGAACTGCCTGTTAAATAAACTAAAATAATTGTTATTACTGAGCATGCCGTACAGGTGAGAACATCGTGGCTTTGCAAGGTTGAGGGTCCTGCGGAAGCTTACACAGGTGCCAGGTGAAGGAGCTGTGACTCCACACTGGCAGTCTGACTCCAGAGGCCAAATTCACTTCTTAACTCCTTCCATAAGTATCCCGGCTTCTGAACCACAACTACAGTGAGTGAGCCTGCTGGTGCCACAAATATGATCCTCCAGAAGACCTCCTGCGGCTGAGTCTTCTCCTTCACCCCATATTGATGTTTTAGTTCATCCTCTTTCTTAAACTACTACACCCATTAACCGGCTTCCAGTGTGTTGTACACAATTAACTGGGTTATTTTCCTAGATAAGCAATATTGAGCATGTCACTTAACTGCCTACATTTCTCTGTTGGCTTGTAATTATCGATACAATACAAATCCAAATCCAAACATAGAGCATTCAGGGACTTTACCTTCTTGCCTCATTTCCTGCTGTGTCCCGATCTCTTTTCTCTTCCTTCTATGATCCACAATCACTGCTGCCATTCTAAGCTGCTGACCTATCTGTAGGCAAAGCAGACCCTCTGCACAGACACTGCTCTGTTTGAAATACGTCCCCACTTCTGCTTCGTGTCAGGAGTGCTTTCAGCTGTTAAGTAACAGAAAACTTGACCACAGTGGTTTCAACAAATCAGGGTGTATTTTTCTCCCTTAGCAAGACTAAAGACAGGGCGTCCCAGGCTGCTCTGCTGATTCAACCACAGGATCAGGGACATGGGCTCCTTCTTTCTCCCTGCTCCCTCCGCTGAGGCCCATTGGCTTTCTCCTCTGCTGCATCTCCTTCCAAGCATTGCATCTATATGCCAAGGAGATGGAGGAAGGGAAAAGCAAACAGCGGTCTTCTGATTATAAGGCTTTGTCTCCTTAACTTAGAAAGGGTTGCCTTTCCATGCATCTAATCTGACAGACTGAACCATTTGATGGCTCAAAGGACAGAGAGTACTAGGACCGGTTTAAACCAATCCCGACATAGCCCACAGGACTAGGGTAGAGACCTATTTGCCTTAAGATCAGGGGTCTCTGTGAGGTTCTTGAAAAAATAAGTTTCTCTCTTTAGAGAAGAGAGGGTGTCATAAATGTGAGTCTGCCCATACCTATCTAACTCATATTCATCCTTCATGGCCCAACCGAGATGGCAGCTTTTCCATTAAATAGTCTTCATCTGGCCTTAAGCAGGATTGGCTATTTTGCCATCTATACTCCTGGAGCACTTGAATGTTTAGTTCAGCAGCAATATTTATCATAATCTTATGGTGATATCTGTCCTCTGGCTTATTTGTCCTTCCTGTACCTCATGCCCTTCAATCCAGTCTAAACTGTGTTTGCATCTTCAACACCTAGACTCCTGGCTAGTACAGAAAGCGTCCGGTACACGTGTTGAATAGAAAGTGGGACTCATGATCCTAGGAATCAGAAAGGCTAGATAATTTTCAATTATGTAATAATAGTAACTCACGCACATGTAGCATTTCCTATGTGCCAAACACTCTCCTTAGGACTTTAAAACCTGGAACAGTCCCATAAGGTAGGAACTTCTATTATCCCCAATTAATGAATGAGAAACCTGGCACTCAGAGACTTTAGGGGACTTGTCCATGGTCACACACTTAACAAGCCATGGAGCTAGTCCAGCCCCAGAGCTGATGAACCATGATGGTGTGATCTGCAGAAAACTATTGAACTTCTCGGAGACTTAGCTTTATTCACAGTATATTTCTCACTGTGGGGAAGCAGGATGAAATCCATCAGGATCATCTAGACTGCACAGAAATCCTTATCTGAAGAAATATGGGCTATCATAAAACCACAGTCTTTTATAGTCATGTAATCTAACTTCCTAACCCATGCAATCAATCACCCAACCAACTAACCCACATAGATTTATTGAATGCTTACCAGGTAGGTACTGGACACTGAGATGGTGGTGAGCAAAGCTAGCTTAGTGGAGTAAATGAATGTTAAAGAAAATTATTTGACAAATATATTACTGAAAATGATAAAAATAGTATGAAGGAAATATTCATAATGCATTAAGAGTATAATGGGAGTTACTAATTTAGATGGATTTGTACTTTGAGCCACTCGGCCAGTCATGAGGAAATACATTTAACAGCACATGATTGAAAGCAAGTCTTGAACAATTATTTACTGATTATCTCAAATGACATTGCTACCTGCAAAATCAAAAAGGTAAATGCACTGAGGCATGATGAGTTTTACTTATGAAGCCGTTTGCATGGAGGCTTTGGGATAGCATAAATCTTCTCTTTTAAGATAGCTTGTGCACCTGCCCTAGAGATCCTTTCCCCTCTCTAGACCCGGCTTGTGGCTGACACTTCTCAGCAGTCTTGATGGTTATGGAACCACAAATGGAAGTATTCAAGATTTCCAGGAACACCAGTTCCTTGTTGGTCTACCTTAATAAAGTTTTTACTTACATTCAGCTTATCTCCTGGTGCTACTCTTACTCTTTCAACTATATGGGACCAGCACTAATTAATGGCTCGAGGCCTCCATGAGACTGAAGTTTAAGGGAGGTACCCTACCAGGAGGAGTCACAGGATGGCCTGACTTTGGTGAATTTCCTGTAAGAGGAATACGCTTTTGGTCTTACAGAGCCGGATTACCTTGGTGGAGTTCTAGAGTTTTATCAGACTTGGGAATCTGGATTCAAATTTACTAAATAAGCACCCAAGAATCTGAAGTGTCTATCTAGAAATATAACTTATTAACAAGGAATAAGAAATCTAGTTGTCTAAATATAACAGTCAGCTGGGCAAGGGTCATTTCTCCCAGAAAGAAAAATATCTAGGAGGCCAAAGTTTAACATGATGATGGGGAGTGTGACGACAAAGCAAGAGGAGTGACCTGGCTGATTCCAATAATTCCAATTGAT
Organism: Phocoena sinus; assembly: GCF_008692025.1. Classification (NCBI taxonomy): domain Eukaryota; kingdom Metazoa; phylum Chordata; class Mammalia; order Artiodactyla; family Phocoenidae; genus Phocoena; species Phocoena sinus. The sequence goes on along the minus strand of NC_045779.1, from coordinate 16,762,670 downwards.
TCTGCCCCCTACATATGTTTTGAATCCATCTACTCTTGTTTTTTGTTTGTTTGTTTGTTTGCGGTACGCGGGCCTCTCACTGTTGTGGCCTCTCCCGTTGCGGAGCACAGGCTCCGGACGTGCAGGCTCAGCGGCCATGGCTCACGGGCCCAGCCGCTCCGCGGCATGTGGGATCTTCCCAGACCAGGGCACGAACCCGTGTCCCCTGCATCGGCAGGCGGACTCTCAACCACTGCGCCACCAGGGAAGCCCGAATCCATCTACTCTTCATCTTCCCTGCCCTCACTACACTTCTGGATACGTCATTTCTTTTCTAGACTCTACTGTGATGGTCCACTGACTACCATATTAATTGGAGTGAACTCACTGAGATACAAATCTGATCATATAATGTTTCTGCCTGAAATTCTTTGATTGGCATCCCATTCTTTTTATGACAAGGCCCCAGGCCCTTTACATGAGTGAAGCCCCAGAGTGATCCAGACCCTGCCAACCATCCAGCCTTCTCTCTTGATCATCCCTCACTAACACTGAACCTGTCTAACTTCCCCTAAGGCACAGATTCTGTCTCAGTTTCTAACGTGCCGTTCATTGTTCCTGGACCATTCTCCATCACAGGGTCCCCATCCTCCTATTGTCCTGGATCACATTTATGGATCCTCTGAAAATGGGCTTAGTCTTTATTTCCTCTAAGAAGCCTTCCTTGACTCTTTCTTACTCTAGTTGAGTTGATTCTGCTGTTTTCCCAGAGCAACGTTTTGTTTTTTTTTTCTAGTTAATTAATGCCTTTTTACTGGATTATATGGCTGATGAAGGCTAGGGTCATATTAGCCTCTGAAGGGTATGGAAAAGCAGAATCTAACTCCTTCACCTGGTACTTTGTAGAATGCGTGAGATTCAGTAGATGCTAAATAACATTTTGTTGAATAAATAACATACATTCCAATATTCATTAGCATCAACTCGTGATAAAATTATTGTACATTTTTATGCTTGCCAAGGAACTCGTGGTCCACTTCTCATTGTCTTTTCTAGATCCAATACCAAATTATGACTCTTGGGTTGTCCTTCATGAAAGGACATCTCTTTATTTCCCCTAAGATAGAAATCTCCCGTACACAATTTTAGATATGTAATTGGCAATAGTGAGTTTACTGATAGATTCTTATTCTCATTGCTGGAACAAGAAAAATACCGTCTCCAATGAACATTTTGAATATTATTTGCTGCTATTTATTAGGAGCCCATTCTGTACTTTAAATATTAGGGGTCTTTACTGTCACACCTGCCAACAGGCAGAGCCGCTACACTCATTGCTAGCATAGCAGTGGCAGAGCTGATTCCTATTATTCTGAAATAGTTAGGAGAACATTAATTGGAAAGAATAAGATCAAGCTAGGAAGGGAAAGATTGCACTTTAGAAGGATATGTACTGTGCCTGAATCTGGATCTTCATTATTCGTTCCTGTTTCTCTGTCCCAAATGGCTTTCCCCTGTGTTTTCAACAAGAAAAATAAAAAGTGCACTAAGTTTAAGAGTGAAAAAAAGAGTTACTGAATTTAACTGAAAAATATTTTTTAATCCTCAGGACAAGTCATGATAATTTCCCATGGTACCCAGACATGATCCTCCATCTTGTTTGAAAATAACAATTTTCACTCCCTCCAGGGCGGTTCTTAGGTTTCAGGCAGAGGCACTTGTTTATATTTGAAATGTTGAAAATCATTAAATGTTTACTAAGAAATTTCTGAAAATACAGTGTTCGACAAAATAAATACACAGTTTCTGTATTAGTCAGCCTTTGCTGAAGAATCAAACAATTCTAAAGCCTCAGCTACTCATAGTTATACCATTTCCCTATCACATTGTAGGGGGTCTGCAGGGTGACCTGTTCATTTTGAGATGCAGGCTGAGGAAACAGTCTCTATTCCAGACGTGCCGTTCTCATGGCAGAGGGTGAAGGGCAAAAAGCTGACTCCAATTGTGCAGTTGCATTAAAGCTTCTCCTGCGATAGAGAGCATGCACGTCTATTCACATCTCACTAGCCAAAGCAAGTCACGTAACTAAGCCCAGAACCAGGGGCCTGGGGAGGTATAACCCCCTTACAATTATGAAGTGAATTATTAAGAACAATAATATTACCACGATTGCTATATCCAAGCACCACTTCTGCTAAAACTTTCCTTCAGGAGTATTTTCAGTTAGGGCTAATTTACCACATAGTTTTTTTGTTTTTTTTTTTGTTTTTTCAGGCTACAGACATGCAGGCTCAGTGGCCATGGCCCACGCGCCCAGCCGCTCCGCAACATGTGGGATCCTCCCACACCGGGGCACAAACCCGCGTCCCCTGATTGGTAGGCAGACTCTCAACCACTGCGCCACCAGGGAAGCCCCTACCACATAGTTTTAATTTTAGTATATCTATGCTTTAGATTTCAAATGTTTGCTCGATAGAATACTTTTCATGAAGAACATCTTTCATGGCTGTATAATATTTCATGAAGATGAGGAACCAAAATTTCTCTGTAATTTGACTATTTAAGTTTCTTCCAATCTTTTGCTCATAATGATCACTAATGGTGTTATGAAAATCTTTGTCTGTAAATTTTTTCTGGACATAGAATCTTTTCTTTTGACTCGGTGCCCAGAAAAATAATAACGGGATCATCAAAGAGTATGAGTTTAGAATTCATGCAGTAGAGTTCTTAAAATAATTTGTCAAATTTCTGCCCCAAAAGGTGGTAATCTAGACAACCCAAGGCCTAAAAGGGAGGATGTGCTAAGTCAGAATAATATCTGGACCTCCTGACAGGTCCAGATATTTCTCAAGGTAAATTAATAAATGAGCATTCTGGTCTGGAAAAAAGAGTGGTAACAATTTCGACTCCTATTTGCAGTGTATAAGAAGGCCTGTTTGCACCAAATTCTTATCAGCAGTGGTACTATTAATAATGTGAAATATTTCCAAGACTATTTCCTACATCATGTATATTTCACCACTCCTATTTTTCTCATCTCTTTTTGGTGTTTGAGCCTTTCTCTCTCCATGGGGCTGAAGTGTTACCAAGGGCAGAACTCTAGTGTCTAATCACTAATCCTCACCACCTTGCTTGTTCTTGTTGACTAAAGACTGGTTGGGTGAATCACATACTGAATAAGTAAATAACTAAAGGAGTGGAAATGGTATCTCAATTTTTTTAATGTTCATTGATGACTACAAGGTAGAACATTTTTCTATAGTTTTATCAACTGGTTGTGTTTTCTCTTTGTTAGTTAAGGGTATTCTCATCTTTTGCTCACTTTCCTATCAGATCTTACTTTTTTTTTTTTTTTTAAATCAAAATATGTTAACTCCTCAGGCTTCCCTGGTGGCACAGTGGTTGAGAGTCCGCCTGCCGATGCAGGGGACACGGGTTCGTGCCCCGGTCCGGGAAGATCCCACATGCCGTGGAGCGGCTGGGCCCATGAGCCATGGCTGCTGAGCCTGCGCGTCTGGAGCCTGTGCTCTGCAACGGGAGAGGCCACAACAGTGAGAGGCCCGCGTACCGCAAAAAAAAAAAAAAAAAAAAGTTAACCCTTTAGATGAAAAAATTAATCATCCTTTCTGGTATAACAAATGCTTTCTTCCAATGTGCTGTTTGACTCTGCATTTCTATTATATTTTTAAATTAGAGGTATTTAAATGTTTTATGTAGATATAAGTCTTTCAATCTTTTCTTTTGTAATATCTCCTGTTGTGTCCACAAGCAGACACATTTCTTCTCCTAAACGCTTGATGAACATTTGCTTCCATTTTTCTATGTTCTTAAATTTTATGTTTAGCTCTTCAATCTATTTAGAATTTGCTCTGTTGCGGGGAGTGAGATGAGATTCTAAGCCATTGTTCTCCTCAATGGTTGATGAATTTGTTCCTTTTAAGACTCACAGGCTCTCTTGTGACTCTCTTGTCAGAATCCATGGGGTTCTGAATGGAGTTGCCTTGGAGTTCTAACGAGCAAAATTAAATGAACATTGTGTATTTAATATTTTAAACAACTTAAATTCTTTAGATTTCTTATACGATTAAGGGTTAAATCAAAAGATTGATTTACCTTTATTACTTTGGATCATCACTGACTATACTCCTGACCCAAGTCCACGGTCTCATTTTTCTAGATAAGCACAAAAAGAACTGGACAGATCAGCACAAATCTATCATTCCAAGTAGAAAAATAACCCTTAGAAAGTTCCCTGATCTCAATGTGTCAGGACAGCCAACTTCACGTCTGAAGGAACTATGTAGCCCAGACTGATGTAATCCCAAGTTTGCTGTAATTTGTATTGTGAGGGTCATGGCCAGATTGCACATAGCACTGGGGATGGAATTTGACATGAAATAATGGCTGTTGTTGATTAAACATTGTTCCCAAGAGCCACTCTGGAGTCAGGGTGACCTCGAGCCGTCAAGAATGACTTCAACCAGAGAGGTGAGATAGAAGGGCCTGCGGACCATGCTGCTCCAGAAAGCCTGCAATGAGCACCTCGTGGTTCATGGCTCAATTTATGGACTCTGGAAGAAGAAAAGCATCACTCTTTGAGACACCACTACCAAAGCTGCAATAGGTACAATATTGTGCCTAGAGTTAGCAGTAATGTCTTGTGCATTTAAAAATATGGTAAGGGGGCAGGTCTCATATTGTCTTATCACAATAAAAACAAATAAAAAACAACCAGGAAAAAACCAAAGGGACAGGAGAAGACTTTGGAGGTGATGGGTATTTTTATTACCCAATCAAGTGTGTACACAAATGTCAAAACTCATCGTATGATATACTTTAAACAACTGATATGCAGTGTTTTGTATTTCAGTTATAACCTCAGTAAAGCTGTTAAAAAATCTGTCTGTCTCGGAGGCAAGCTGTTGGATGCTTTCAGAAGAAAGGACTTTGAAATCAGGGCTTTGGATGCTGGTCAGGAAATTGAGGCATCAGACGCCAAGATAAACCCCACCTTAACAAGTCTGTAGGTCCCCAGGACTAATCTGGAACAGCATATGCTGACCAAGGGAGTGAGTGGGAGGTAGAACACGGGCTTGGTGGGCTTAGGAGAGCCTTTGAACCATATGGTTTGGAAACCCTGCTGCGAGCTGACTGTGGAAGCTTTTGGGTTTCATTACCGGTAAAACCATTTCAATTTTATGAGTGTGGAAAGGTCAGACTATCTGGTAGGATTTATTTAAATTTGTCAGTAAATGCTCATTTAGAACCTATTATGGATGCTAGGTGCAGGGGATACAGCTGTGAACAAAACAGACATAGTCCCCTGCACCCCATACCATGTTGTTTACACTCTAAGGGAGAAACAGACATTAAACAAGAAAGTATAAATAAGGAACTAAACCATCACAGGTAAACAAAGCGATCTTTATCCTATTGTGTAAAGTTAATGCTGGTATATCAGGGTAGACAGTGAACGCACGCCAAAGCTGCTGCAGGTGGTGTGTGCTTTTTTTAGCTTCTTGAAAATGAAAATATTCCCAGCCTTATTCCTTTTTTTCTCACTTTGAGAAAATGATTAAGCCTTCAATTTCATTAATTAAAAACAAGTCACTCTACACAAGTTTCCTCAGTTTCCTGTCTGTGGTAGGCAGAATAATGATCTCCCAAAGATGTCCATGTCTGTGAATAAGTTACTTTACACGGCAAGAGGAAGTTAAGGTTGAAGATGGAGTTAAGGTTGCAAATAATGACTTTAGGAAAATTATCCTGGATTTATCAGGTGAGGTCCAGGTAATAACAAGGGTCCTTAAATGTGGAAGAAGGAGGCAGAAAAAGGTCAGAGTGATGTGATGTGAGAACAACTCAACTGGTTGCTGTGGCTTTGAAAATGGAGGGAGGGGGCCACGAGCCAAAGAATGTGGGCACTTCTAGAGGGTGGAAAAGGCAAGGAGACATATTTTCTCCTAAAGCCTTCAGAAAGAAATGCAGCCCTGCCAACATCTTGCTGTTAGCCCAGTGACACCTGGATCAGCCTTCTCAGCTACATAACTATAAGGGAATAAATTTGTGTTGTGTTAAGTTTGTGGTCATTTTTCACAGCATGCAGAGAAAACTAAAACACCACTCTAACACTTCCATATATCCAAAGCTCCCTTTTTCCTTTCCTAATTCAGAAGAACATGATTTCTTTCTCACCTTCAAGGTGATCTCTCCAACTGTAGACCTTATTTTATCAACCACCGTCTCTTTTCTTCAAAAGTCATTTGTATAATATTCCCCCTCCTCAGCCTATATGGGGAACTGTATTTCTTTCTCTTTCAAAAGTTCCTACTAAATGTTTATGAATTTCACTTTTCCACTTTTTAACAAATCTTCTGGGAAACATTCCCATTGTCGTCTAAATCATGCAAGAGAGAGCTAAGGAGCTTATGCAGCACAAAATGAACAGAAAGACTGGTCCATTTTCTGAGTGGAGGAATTATTAGTCATTTTTGTTCTGTTACTAAGCTCAGAACTGACACAATGCAAAGGTCAAAAGGTCATATGCTAATGAAAGGAATTGGAATTGGAATGGTGACACTGGGGAGAACCATAGAGGCCCGACACCTGATTCTTGGCAAGACCTTTTGGCAAAGTCTTCACTGTATCCCAGTGGCTCAGAAGGAGAAACATGGACTTTAGATGATAGTACAAGACTTGTCCTTGGCTGAACTCAGCCCTAAGGATGCTGATTAATGACTCAAGTCAACCTGGAGAGAAATCTCCGGCTGGGATAGATTTGTGCAGAAGTTCCCCAGCACCTCCCCACCATTCCAGTCCATTGTTCGGTCATTTTCATTATCAGAAGCCTGCCAAGTAGTTGTAATGGAATCAAGAGAAGCTAACTGCCCAGTGAGGGCACTAAACCCACAGCAATGCAACATAGGGTGATGGTGCTTTGTGCTCTTACCATAGTCCTCTGCACTGCAAGGTCATTCAACTCTAAGCTCCGTCCAAGAGCGGAGAGTTGTTAGAACACCACAGGGTAGTCACCTCAGGAAAGGCCCCGCACTCTGGACTTGTGAGCAGAATTAGTGGAGGCTACCAAGATTTTTTTGCTTTCCTACCTGGATGTGGACTACAACCTAGGTTATCTACTAAATATTTTGGTCTTTCCTTTAGAAACTATATATCTCAGTAAGACTAAACACTTTTTTCCCCCTCATCTAAAGCTGGTTTACCTTTTCCCTTGCCCCTGTAAAGGAAATAAAAAGTCTTTTCTGTTTTAAGATTGTGTGAAACTAATGGAGATTCATTTTGAAAAGCAATTTGTGCCCCATCCCACTTATTCTTCAAAATGTTCTCATGTCAGCTCCTTCCAACTAGTGTTATCCTACTTACATCACCAAACTAGCAAACAGCTCTTGTCAGGTCCTAAAGATGGAGAGAGGCACGGGGCTGGACACATTCCCCTATCTGTAGCTCCAGAGGGTAGAGTGGGGATGGATAGATGGATGCTACAGCAGGGCAAGTTGCAGCTGAATGCATAAGGGATGTTTTCTCAACACAATTGCACAGACATAGAGAATGCTCCCTCATGAGTCTCCAAGATCCCCCTTCCAGGAATTTTTCCAAAGAGGGTGGTGCAGGAGAGACCATCAGGGAAAGGAAGGTTGGATTACATTACTTCTAAAGGCCTTTCAACTCTGCGCCATTATGAACCTATGTTACTCTCCTCTTCAAGTTTCCTGGGGCATCGCCAATGCATTAGGGTCACGTGCAACTGAAGACCCTCAATATTATGCATCCCTAGAAGCTCAGAAGATATAATCCTCTAAAAAAATCTAATACAAATCAGTACAAATGCCTGACAAGTTACCTCAGAGATAAACCATTTGATGGATAAAGATTTTGCTGATGAGTTAAAAGTAGCTCCTAGGGCTTCCCTGGTGGCACAGTGGTTTAGAGTCCACCTGCCGATGCAGGGGACGCAGGTTCGCACCCTGGTCCGGGAAGATCCCACATGCCATGGAGTGGCTGGGCCCGTAAGCCATGGCCGCTGAGCCTGCGCGTCCGGAGCCTGTGCTCCGCAACGGGAGAGGCCACAACAGTGAGAGGCCCGCATACCGCAAAAAAAAAAAAAAAAAAAAGTAGCTCCTAAATATCATCAAAGAAGAGATCAGTGAATTCATATAAAATGAGTGTAAACAAATTAAACCTAATTATTTCAAATATCTGAATTGTTTTCCTCATTTACTGAAATAGTACATGTTCATTGTCAAAGAAAATCATGTTTTACAAAAATATATCAGATTAGCGAGTAAATGTCTCGTGTTCTCTTAGAGATAACCTGTTAACAACTTGGTGTATATTTATTCAGATTTTTTTCTATGCTCATACCAACATATCAAACTAATTAATTTCGAAATATTCCCATGACAGAAATGTATTATATTACATGATGTCTTAAAAAAGGAAATCTGAGGAGTGAGATTGTTTTTCTGAGGTACTCACTCTTTGTGGAGCAAAGGCGAGGCGGAGTCTAAAGACCATTGCCAATTCTGCATTCAGTAGTAGTACGGAGTAGAATAAATTAGCAAGGAAGCATGACCCTTGGAAATATTCCTGAGGTCATTCATTTCTTTAATATCTGTTGGGCATCTGTTCATATATAAGGGCTTGAACAGGGCCACTGGAGATACAATTCAGGTAAGACACTTTGGGAATATAACAATGAATAAGACATTGTCCTTGATGTCGAGGAGTTAATAGTCTAATAAGGAAGAGACACAATTCATGCAGCTATATGTCTTATTCTCATTCATTTTCATGACTTTCATTAATAAAGTATCTAAAGTGGATCCTGTTAAATGAGCCTGAATTGAGGGAAGAGCAGTCTGAGCCTGGGGCACTTATGATCTATAACAGTCAGGAAGAAGCTCGTTGATGGGCCATGATGGGGTGTTGTACAGTGAAAGGATTATATAGCATTCTAGCAGTTGTGTCTTTCTTTTCTTAAACTCTGTTTTGTTTTCTTTCATGTACTTGTCTTTTTCTTTTGGCTACTGACCTCAACAGTTAGTCTGTTCCACGGCTTAGAGCTTTAACTTTTGGTGGGTTTGTGAATTTAGTCCATGACCACCTCACAGGTTGTGGTGTCCTTGGTAGAAAAAAAATCTCCCTTTGCTCCTGTTCAATCAGGAAAAAGGGGGAAAAAATGACATTTGGTGATTATGGACTATGTCTTTATAAATACCATCTTATAACGCAGCAGGGTGTATACCATAACCCTCAATTATACAAGGGAAGAACCCAAGGCTGGAGAAGAAGCCCTGCACATGGTTAGGGTCATGGTTCACGGAGCCGAATGCCTGGGTTCAGAATGTCAGCTCTGCCACCTCCCACCTCTGCTCTCTCTTTTTTTTTTTTAACAGCTTTATTGGAGTATAATTGCTGTACAATGGTGTGTTAGTTTCTGCTTTATAACAAAGTGAATCAGCTATACATATACATATGTCCCCACATCTCCTCCCTCTTGCGTCTCCCTCCCACCCTCCCTATCCCACCCCTCTAGGTGGTCACAAAGCACCGAGCTGATCTCCCTGTGCTATGCGGCTGCTTCCCACTAGCTATCTATTTTACATTTCCACCTCTGCTTTTGAGAAAGTAACTTAACTTCTTTGCAACTCAATTTTCCACACGTGTAAAATAGTATCTATCACATAAGTGGGTGCTTTAGAACTGTTATTTCTTATTATAATTAGCAGAAACAGGAACGTGGAATAGGACATAAAGTTACTATGTGACTAAATTCATAATTTGAACTAAAAGCCTCTGAGCTGTTCACTACAGGTTGCTGTTCCCCAGTAAGTTAATGCAGTCTCGTGCTTGCTGGTGTCTAGCTTTGTAACTGAGTCAATTTCCTCTTTGGTCCTTGGTTTCTTCATCTGTGAAATAAAAGCCTTGGAACCAGCGTGGTTCTAAAATGTTTTCCACCTTTTACATTATAAGACTTTGCAATTCTTGGTGGAATTTAAGGTTAAATGTACACAAAAGGCAGTGGGAGGAGGAAAAGGGGAACAAGGTTTTGGAGTTAGAAGTGGTTAGACTCCTGCCTTCCTACCTACCAGCTGTCGGATTTTGGATAAATGACTTTACCACTCTGAGGGCTGGTTTCCCCAATTCTAACATGATGGTAATAGTGCTTGATCTAAAATGTTATTAGGATCATCTGAGATGGTATATGTGATAGTGCTTTGTAAACAAAAAATTTGTTTACCAATTACAATTTTAAAAAGAACTTACATATCCCAGGAAGCACTGTTTTTCTGTGGTAGCAACTTTCTGGCATTGTATTACGTGAGTGTGAAGAAAGTTTTCTCTGTGATCTTCCCAAAATGGTAAGGCTTAATCTTTCTCCAGTGAAAGCCCCCTGTGATAGGATCCTACCTGGAATAAAAGCTCCAGCCCTTCCTGGTCTGTGACTTTAAGATGCATGGTCACTTTGAGAACTGCTACTGCTGTTGGCCTCTCAAACAAAAGTGGCTGGGGACACTAGGTTGGGGACAAAGACAGCTGGACCATCTTTGGTGGACCAGTGACTTGGTAAATCAAGTGCCCTACTCAACATCTTGAGGCCACTTATCCATAAAGGAGGCAAGATAGTTCAAGAACATCTATTTATCTGTCATGGAAATGAATACAAGGGGGGTTGAAAGCAGGGACTTTGGCCCCTGATAGATGTGGTCAAATTGTCACTATGAGATCTTGGCCCATTTTCTGAAATTATCTGACCCTTGCTTCCCAACATTAGGCTAATTACAATATATATTAGTTAACATTTACTGAGCATTTGTTACGTGCCAAACACTGAGCTAAGACCATTGTCTGATTTATTTAATCTTTTTAGCAATTCTATGACACAGACATTAATACAATATTTGGCCACTTACAGATACAGACACTGAAGCTCAGGGTGGTTAACTGTCCAACCTCACATGGTTAATAACAGGAGTGTGTTGGGATCTGAACCCAAGCAGTCTAATTCCAGAAGCTTTGTGCTTAACTATTATGCTACGTCCCTTCCTAGGCTCATTAAAATTAAATAAGGAACTGCACAGGAAGCACTCTCCCTGGCACACAGTGAGAGTTCAATAAATAACAGCTGTTTCTGTGCTTTGTAATACCTCATTAAGTATCATAATCATTGAGAGCTCTTCTAATTATGACCAGTCGTGAGCATCTGAGAATTTGGAGACTAAGGCCCCAGCAGCAGATTTTGGTAATGGAATCTTTCATGTCTAGAGAATAAAAAAGGACCCCTCATCCTAAACCACCCTCCCTTCAACGTTTTTCTTAGAATTCATCCGGGCATCTAATTCGGGACCATGGGCACGATGGCAGATTACCGCACATCTTACGTAGCATGCAGACCCACACAGCATGAAACATTGCAAAAGGCAAGCAGTAGCTCCCACACCAATAGCTGGTTTGCGAATCTCCAGTTATGTGTCTATTTGAAAAACCTGCATGTTGACTGCTCTGCTAAACCACTACTATCTTCCGAGAGCAATAAAGTTTGAAATGCGTGTGCCTGTCTTGAGTGTTCAACGTAGGTTTACCTGCCAGCGTGATCCCTCCCTCACCAGGGACAGAATGCTGCACATCCCTAGCTGGCTAGAGTGCCAGGCGGAGGGCAAGCATTCACTGGTGTGAGCGATGCAAGAGGCAAGGCCAGAAGGGCTCCGCTTGCCTGTATTTAGGGAACTGATTCACAATGAAAGACCTTGGAAGGCTATGAATCCAAAGGCTTCCTACGTAATGCATGTTATCGCTGCCATGACAGACGTCATAGCTAAGGTTTACCGAGGAAAGCAAGCCAGTCAAAACAGCCACGTCCACCAATTTCCAACACAAAGTCAATTTTCTTTCCTAAACACAGGCTCTTGTTTTTGTGACCAGATTTATGACAATCTCAGGGACTTGGCTGCCAGCAATGCTGAAAGGAAATTGAAGCTAAAGGGCAAGGTTGACTAAACCTTGGCTCTGTTTTTAGACCTGAGCATCACAAATTGATGTCTTATCTGGAACTCATCTCCATGCTGAAGTGATACATTATAAAAGAGTCACAGAATCCAGGCGTGCTGGTGCTAGTCAGTGAAACCAACTACCTGAGTGCATTATTTCAGAGGCCTATTGACAGAGGATGTGTCCTTTGCATAGGAATGTGACAATACTCACCATCTGAGTAATGTGGCCTCAGCCAAGGTAAAGTTACCTTCTCTGTTATAAAATGGAGATTCTACTTGTTCTTTCTAGTGGTCTTGCTACTTACGGACAAGAACTTTTCCCATTTGGAACTTCCAACCACCTTCATATTTGCCTGTCTTTCAATCACCCCTTCTTGAAACTTTTAAATGTTTCAAGCCATTCTGCATCTGTGGTTATGAAAACTAAATGTCCATCGACAGGTGAATGGATAAAGATGTGGTACATATATACAATGGAATACTACTCAGCCGTAAAAGAGGACAAAATAATGCCATTTGCAGCAGCATGGCTGCAACTAGAGATTATAATACTAAGTGAAGTAAGTCAGGCAGAGAAAAATATCATATGATATCACTTACATGTAGAATCTAAAATATGACACAAGTGAACCTATCTACAAAGCAGAAAGAGACTCACAGACACAGAGAACAGACTTGTGGTTGCCAAGGGGGAGGAGGGATGGGGGAAGGATGAACTGGGAGTTTGGGGTTAGCAGATGCAAACTATTACGTGTAGAATGGATGGACAACAAGATCCTACTATGTAGCACAGCTATATTCAATGTCCTGGGATAAACCATAATGGAAAAGAATATAGAAAAGAATGTACACATACGCATAAATGAGTCACTTTGCTGGGCAGCAGCAATTAACACAACGTTGTAAATCAACTATACTTCAATTTAAAAAAAGGCCACAGCAGGTGACTATAGTCCAGCTTTGTTATTACTCTAGGTCAAAGGTCACAAACTGTGTCCATATTTAGACACATTTGTCCAACACATGGTTTGCTTTTTTTTAATTGAGACAATGTTTAAAAACTAGGAGCTCTAGGAGGCTTCCGGGAAGATGGTGGAAGAGTAAGACGCGGAGATCACCTTCCTCCCCACAGATACACCAGAAATACATCTACACGTGGAACAACTCCTACAGAACACCTACTGAACACTGGCAGAAGACCTCAGACCTCCCAAAAGGCAAGAAACCCCCCCACGTACCTGGGTAGGGAAAAAGAAAAAGGAATAAACAGAGACAAAAGGATAGGGACGGGGCCTGCACCAGTGGGAGGGAGCTGTGAAGGAGGAAAGATTTCCACACACTAGGAAGCCCCTTCACGGGCGGAGACTGCGGGTGGCGAAGGGGGAAAGCTTCGGAGCCGCGGAGGAGAGCACAGTAACAGGGGTGCGGGGGGCAAAGCGGAGAGATTCCCGTACAGAGGATCGGTGCCGACCGGCACTCGCCAGGCCAAGAGGCTTGTCGGCTCCCCCGCCGGGGCGGGCGGGGCTGGGAGCTGAGGCTCGGGCTTCGGTCGGAGCGCAGGGAGAGCACTGGGGTTGGCGGCGTGAACACAGCCTGCAGGGGGTTAGTGCGCCACGGCTAGCCGGCAGGGAGTCCGGGGAAAAGTCTGGAGCTGCCGAAGAGGCAAGAGGCTTTTTCTTACCTCTCTGTTTCCTCGCCGGGCGCGAGCCGCGGCTAAAAGCGCGGACCCCAGAGACGGGCATGAGACGCTAAGGCTGCTGCTGCCGCCACCAAGAATCCTGTGTGTGAGCACAGGTCACTCTCCACAACTCTTTCCGGGGAGCCTGTGCAGCCCGCCACTGCCAGGGTCCCGGGATCCAGGGTCAACTCCTCCAGGAGAACGCACAGCGCGCCTCAAGCTGGTGCAATGTCCCGCCGGCCTCTGCCGCCGCAGGCTCGCTCCGCACTCCGTGCCCCGGCCTGAGTGAGCCAGAGCCCGCGAATCAGCGGCTCCTTTTACCCCGTCCTGTCTGAGCGACGAACAGACGCCCTCCAGCGACCTACACGCAGAGGCGGGGCCAAATCCAAAGCTGGGCCCCTGGGAGCTGTGCGAACAAAGAAGAGAAAGGGAAATCTCTCCCAGCAGCCTCAGGAGCAGCGGATTAAAGCTCCACAATCAACTTGATGTACCTGCATCTGTGGAATACATGAATCAACAACGAATCATCTCAAATTGAGGAGGTGGGCTTTGAGAGCAAGATTTATGATTTTTTCCCCTTTTCCTCTTTTTGTGAGTGTGTATGTGTATGCTTCTGTGTGAGATTTTGTCTGTACAGTTTTGCTTCCACGATTTGTCCTAGCGTTCTATCCGTCCGTTTTTTGTTTGTTTTTTTAATTTTTTTCTTTTCTCTTAATAATTATTTTTTATTTTATTAACTTTATTATATTTTATCTTACTTTATTTTACTTTATCTCCTTTCGTTTTTTCCTTCCGTCCCTCCTTCCTTCCTTCCTCCCTCCCTCCCTCCTTTCTTTCTCTCTTTCTACTTCTACTAATTCTTTCCTTCTACTTTTTCTCCCTTTTATTCTGAGCCATGTGGATGAAAGGCTCTTGGTGCAGCAGCCAGGAGTCAGTGCTGTACCTCTGAGGAGGGAGAGCCAACTTCAGGACACTGGTCCACAAGAGATGTCCCAGCTCCACATAATATCAAACGGCGAAAATCTCCCAGAGATCTCCATCTCAACCCCAGCACCCAGCTTCACTCAATGACCAGCAAGCTACAGTGCTGGACATCCTATGCCAAACAACTAGCAAGACAGGAACACAACCCCACCCATGAGCAGAGAGGCTGCCTAAAATCATAATAAGTCCACAGACACCCCAAAACACACCACCAGACATGAACCTGCCCACCAGAAAGACAAGGTCCAACCTCATCCACCAGAACACAGGCACTAGTCCCCTCCACCAGGAAGCCTACACAACCCACTGAACCAACCTTAGCCACTGGGGACAGACACCAAAAACAACGGGAACTACAAACCTGCAGCCTGCAAAAAGGAGACCACAAACACAGTAAGATAAGCAAAATGAGAAGACAGAGAAACACACAGCAGATAAAGGAGCAAGATACAAACTGACCAGACCTAACAAATGAAGAGGAAATAGGCAGTCTACCTGAAAAAGAATTCAGAATAATGATAGTAAAGATGATCCAAAATCTTGGAAATAGAATAGACAAAATGCAAGAAACATTTAACAAGGACCTAGAGGAACTAAAGATGAAACAAACAATGATGAACAACACAATAAATGAAATTAAAAATACTCTAGATGGGATCAATAGCAGAATAACTGAGGCAGAAGAACGGATAAGTGACCTGGAAGATAAAATAGTGGAAATAACTACTGCAGAGCAGAATAAAGAAAAAAGAATGAAAAGAACTGAGGACAGTCTCAGAGACCTCTGGGACAACATCAAACACACCAACATTCAAATTATAGGGGTTCCAGAAGAAGAGAAAAAGAAAGGGACTGAGAAAATATTTGAAGAGATTATAGTTGAAAACTTCCCTAATATGGGAAAGGAAATAGTTAATCAAGTCCAGGAAGCACAGAGAGTCCCATACAGGATAAATCCAAGGAGAAATACGCCAAGACACATATTAATCAAACTGTCAAAAATTAAATACAAAGAAAACATATTAAAAGCAGCAAGGGAAAAACAACAAATAACACACAAGGGAATCCCCATAAGGTTAACAGCTGATCTTTCAGCAGAAACTCTGCAAGCCAGAAAGGACTGGCAGGACATATTTAAAGTGATGAAGGAGAAAAACCTGCAGCCAAGATTACTCTACCCAGCAAGGATCTCATTCAGATTTGATGGAGAAATTAAAACCTTTACAGACAAGCAAAACCTAAGAGAGTTCACCACCAAACCAGCTTTACAACAACTGCTAAGGGAACTTCTCTAGGCAAGAAACACAAGAGAAGGAAAAGACCTACAATAACGAACCCAAAACAATTAAGAAAATGGGAATAGGAACATACATATCGATAATTATCTTAAATGTAAATGGACTAAATGCTCCCACCAAAAGAAACACATTGGCTGAATGGATACAAAAACAAAACCCATATATTTGCTGTCTACAAGAGACCCACTTCAGACCTAGAGACACATACAGACTGAAAGTGAGGGGATGGAAAAAGACATTTCATGCAAATGGAAACCAAAAGAAAGTTGGAGTAGCAATTCTCACATCAGACAAAATAGACTTTAAAATAAAGACTATTAGAAGAGAAAAAGAAGGACACTACATAATGATCAAGGGATCGACCCAAGAAGAAGATATAACAATTGTAAATATTTATGCACCCAACATAGGAGCACCTCAATACATAAGGCAAATACTAACAGCCATAAAAGGGTAAATCAACAGTAACACATTCATAGTAGGGGACTTTAACACCCCACTTTCACCAATGGACAGATCATACAAAATGAAAATAAATAAGGAGACACAAGCTTTAAATGATACATTAAACAAGATGGACTTAATTGATATTTATAAGACATTCCATCCAAAAACAACAGAATACACATTTTTCTCAAGTGCTCATGGAACATTCTCCAGGATAGATCATATCTTGGGTCACAAATCAAGCCTTGGTAAATTTAAGAAAATTGAAATTGTATCAAGTATCTTTTATGACCACAACGCTATGAGACTAGATATCAATTACAGGAAAAGATCTGTAAAAAATACAAATAGATGGAGGCTAAACAATACACTACTTAATAACAAAGTAATCACTGAAGAAATCAAAGAGGAAATTAAAAAATACCTAGAAACAAATGACAATGGAGACACGACAACCCAAAATCTATGGGATGCAGCAAAAGCAGTTCTAAGAGGGAAGTTTATAGCAATACAATCCTACCTTACGAAATAGGAAACATCTCGAATAAACAACCTAACCTTGCACCTAAAGCAATTAGAGAAAGAAGAACCAAAAAAACCCAAAGTTAGTGGAAGGAAAGAAATCATAAAAATCAGATCAGAAATAAATGAAAAAGAAATGAAGGAAACGATAGCAAAGATCAATAAAACTAAAAGCTGGTTCTTTGACAAGATAAACAAAATTGATAAACCATTAGCCAAACTCATTCAGAAAAAAAGGGAGAAGACTCAAATCAATAGAATTAGAAATGAAAAAGGAGAAGTAACAACTGACACTGCAGAAATACAAAAGATCATGAGAGATTACTACAAGCAACTCAATGCCAATAAAATGGACAACCTGGAGGAAATGGACAAATTCTTAGAAATGCACAACCTGACAAGACTGAATCAGGAAGAAACAGAAAATAAGAACAGACCAATCACACGCACTGAAATTGAAACTGTGATTAAAAATCTTCCAACAAACAAAAGCCCAGGACCAGATGGCTTCACAGGCGAATTCTATCGAACATTTAGAGAAGAGCTAACACCTATCCTTCTCAAACTCTTCCAAAATATAGCAGAGGGAGGAACACTCCCAAACTCATTCTACGAGGCCACCATCACCCTGATACCAAAACCAGACAAGGATGTCACAAAGAAAGAAAACTACAGGCCAATATCACTGATGAACATAGATGCAAAAATCCTCAACAAAATACTAGCAAACAGAATCCAACAGCACGTTAAACGGATCATACACCATGATCAAGTGGGGTTTATTCCAGGAATGCAAGGATTCTTCAATATACGCAAATCAATCAATGTGATACACCATATTAATAACACGATATTTGATACACCAAATTGAAGGAGAAAAAACATATGATCATCTCAATAGATGCAGAGAAAGCATTCAACAAAATTCAACACTCATTTATGATAAAAACCCTCCAGAAAGTAGGCATAGAGGGAACTTTCCTCAACATAATGAAGGCCATATATGACAAAGCCACAACCAACATCGTCCTCAATCATGAAAAACTGAAAGCATTTCCACTAGGATCAGGAACAAGACAAGGTTGTCCACTCTTATTCAACATAGTTTTGGAAGTTTTAGCCACAGCAATCAGAGAAGAAAAGGAAATAAAAGGAATCCAAATTGGAAAAGAAGAAGTAAAGCTGTCACTGTTTGCAGATGACATGATACTATACATAGAGAATCCTAAAGATGCTACCAGAAAACTACTAGAGCTAATCAATGAATTTGGTAAGGTAGCAGGATACAAAATTAATGCACAGAAATCTCTGGAATTCCTATACACTGATGATGAAAAATCTGAAAGTGAAATCAAGAAAACACTCCCATTTACCACTGCAACAAAAAGAATAAAATATCTAGGAATAAACCTACCTAAGGAGACAAAAGACCTGTATGCGGAAAATTATAAGACACTGATGAAAGAAATTAAAGATGATACAAATAGATGGAGAGATATACCATGTTCTTGGATTGGAAAAAGCAACATTGTGAAAATGACTCTACTACCCAAAGCAATCTACAGATTCAACGTAATCCCTATCAAACTACCACTGGCATTTTTCACAGAACTAGAACAAAAACTTTCACAATTTGTATGGAAACACAAAAGACCCCGAATAGCCAAAGCAATCTTGAGAACGGAAAACAGAGCTGGAGGAATCAGGCTTCCTGACTTCAGACTATACTATAAAGCTACAGTAATCAAGACAGTATGGTACTGGCACAAAAACAGAAATATAGATCAATGGAACAGGATAGAGAGCCCAGAGATAAACCCACGCACATATGGTCACCTTATCTTTGATAAAGGAGGCAGGAATGTACAGTGGAGGAAGGACAGCCTCTTCACTAAGTGGTGCTGGGAAAACTGGACAGGTACATGTAAAAGTATGAGATTAGAACACTCCCTAACACCATACACAAAAATAAGCTCAAAGTGGATTAAAGACCTAAATGTAAGGCCAGAAACTATCAAACTCTTAGAGGAAAACATAGGCAGAACACTTTATGACATAAATCACAGCAAGATCCTTTTTGACCCACCTCCTAGAGTAATGGAAATAAAAACAAAAATAAACAAGTGGGACCTAATGAAACTTCAAAGCTTTTGCACAGCAAAGGAAACTCTAAATAAGACCAAAAGACAACCCTCAGAATGGGAGAAAGTATTTGCAAATGAAACAACTGACAAAGGATTAATCTCCAAAATTTACAAGCAGCTCGTGCAGCTCAATAACAAAAAACCAAACAACCCAATCCAAAAATGGGCAGAAGACCTAAATAGACATTTCTCCAAAGAAGATATACAGACTGCCAACAAACACATGAAAGAATGCTCAACATCATTAATCATTAGAGAAATGCAAATCAAAACTACAATGAGATATCATCTCACACCAGTCAGAATGGCCATCATCAAAAAATCTAGAAACAGTAAATGCTGGAGAGGGTGTGGAGAAAAGGGAACCCTCTTGCACTGCTGGTGGGAATGTAAATTGATACAGCCACTGTGGAGAACAGTATGGAGGTTCCTTAAAAAACTACAAATAGAACTACCATATGACCCAGCAATCCCACTACTGGGCATATACCCTTAGAAAACCATAATTCAAAAAGAGTCATGTACCAAAATGTTCATTGCAGCTCTACTTACAATAGCCCGGAGATGGAAACAACCTAAGTGTCCATCATCGGATGAATGGATAAAGAAGATGTGGCACATATATACAATGGAATATTACTCAGCCATAAAAAGAAATGAAATTGAGCTATTTGTAATGAGGTGGATAGACCTAGAGTCTGTCATACAGAGTGAAATAAGTCAGAAAGAGAAAGACAAATACCGTATGCTAACACATATATATGGAATTTAAGAAAAAAAAATGTCATGAAGAACCTAGGGGTAAGACAGGAATAAAGACACAGACCTACTAGAGAATGGACTTGAGGATATGGGGAGGGGGAAGGGTAAACTGTGACAAAGCTAGAGAGAGGCATGGACATATATACACTACCAAACGTAAGGTAAATAGCTAGTGGGACGCAGCCGCATAGCACAGGGAGATCAGCTCCGTGCTTTGTGACCGCCTGGAGGGGTGGGATAGGGAGGGTGGGAGGGAGGGAGAGGCAAGAGGGAAGAGATATGGAAACATATGTATATGTATAACTGATTCACTTTGTTATAAAGCAGAAACTAACACACCATTGTAAAGCAATTATACCCCAAAAAAGATGTAATAAAAAACAAAAAACAAATCTAGGAGTTCTATATTTCTGTTTTCTTTCAAAAAGATTTTGAATCCCAGAACTCTAAGCTATCTTCATGGGTAGTAATTGCTGGGGCTGAGGAGTGGTGAGTTCCAGTAAGACCGTGGGCTTTCCAGACAGCTTCAGCTTACATCCTAATCTGCTCCACCCTTGTACCTGCCTGGTCCCTTCAGGCATTTGAGATCCTGCCTCCAATCTTCTTCCAATGCCCTTGTATCCACCTTCTTTTTGGCTTCCTACCTTGACTTCCTCTTGATTGATAGTTTGGAAGAATTTACTCTCAGTCTGACCTGACATTCACTGAGGACTCAATTCCTGATCATCACTCCCCAGGTACACATGTCAAAACGGAAGAGACTTCCTCTCAACCACACCCTGTTCTAAGGCCGGACAGACAACACCCAACTAGTCGGCAATGCCTGGTGGCCCCAGGCTTTCGGGAGACAGAGAGTGGGACCCAGAGTTCCTAACTGCTAGGCAGGATGTAAGAAGCAGGCAATGTTTGGGAATTCTACTTTCATAACATAAATTGTAAGCACCTATAAAATTGTTCTGATATGATGACAGTTCATTAAAGAGAATTTTCTGGATAATTAGATATATTATCAGAGATACACTCTACAAAATGAGAACCGTCAGACATTGCTGCATGAAATGTAATTTAGTACAATCTTTTTGGAAAACAATTTAGCAATGCACATCAAGTGTTAGTAAGTTTTGTACCCCCATATTTTTCACTATTGACCCCATTTTATGGGAGTAAACCAATATGAAGGCAAACACCACTTTACAAAAATGTCTGTTCCGGTATTGTTTAGGATAACAGGAAATTGGGAAAAATGTAAATATTCATTCTCCAACTAAGACATGGTACAACTAAGTTGTGGTATATCCATTAGAAGGGATATTAAACAGCCACCGAAGATGATGTCTTGTGAGCAATTATAGTCATGTAAGAGAGAGTTCATGTTAGAATGCTTGGGAGTTTTTTTAAAGGCAGGTTATACAACTTCATGTTCAGGATGATCTCAATGACACTTGCATGTTTTTGTAGGTATGTTTTATGTCTCAGTAGTAGCAGCAGTAGTAGCAGTAGGGGTGGTAGTATAGTAGTAAACTTTGGGGGCATAGTCCAGGAGACAGTGGTTCTCTTTCACTGACAAATGATCCTCTACCCACACACATGGGCCCTCAGCAGCCATGTTATCTTATGTGAGCGCTCCCTTCCCACAGTTGATTGGACAAAGGATGGACTCTTGGCACAAGCTTGGGGAAAGTGATTGACTCTTCTAGGAACCCAGGCTTGTTTTTAATAAATGGTAGAAAGAATAAGGTGTAGAGTTGGGACCTACAGGGGACCATATTTTACTGTCTGTACACCAAAGCCAAGAAGGCCAGGCCTTCTTGAGAAGGATAGAGCCTCTACTTTCTAGGTGCCCACTTGCTTCTCACTTTCCAGTGTTTGTTCCCATATGGTTCTGCTGACTTGTAGTTCCCTGGATTAAGCCCAGTGTACTTTACATAAATTCTCACTTTTGTTTAAATCCATTTGAAATGGGCTCTGTCATTAACACCCAATAACATATGGGATAAACAAATATGCATAGAAAACAGAGTAGCAAGAGATTCTCAGAATTTAATGGTGGTGAGAAATTGCACATATCTTTTATTTTCTTCTTTATGATTTTCTGTATTTACAGTTCTCTAAAGAGAGTAATATTTCCATAATAAAAAACAATAAAGTGCATTGTAAGAGAAGTTTTTTCTTAAAATGGAGAGAGCAATCCCTATCAAACTACCACTGGCATTTTTCACAGAACTAGAACCAAAAATTTCGCAATTTGTATGGAAACACAAAAGACCCCGAATAGCCAAAGCAATCTTGAGAACGAAAAAAGGAGCTGGAGGAATAAGGCTCCCTGACTTCAGACTATATTACAAAGCAACAGTAATCAAGACAGTATGGTACTGGCACAAAAACAGAAAGATAGATCAGTGGAACAGGATAGAAAGCCCAGAGATAAACCCACGCACATATGGACACCTTATCTTTGATAAAGGAGGCAGGAATGTACAGTGGAGAAAGGACAGCCTCTTCAATAAATGGTGCTGGGAAAACTGGACAGGTACATGTAAAAGTATGAGATTAGATCACTCCCTAACACCATACACAAAAATAAGCTCAAAATGGATTAAAGACCTAAATGTAAGGCCAGAAACTATCAAACTCTTAGAAGAAAACATAGGAAGAACACTCTATGACATAAATCACAGCAAGATCCTTTCTGACCCACCTCCCAGAGTAATGGAAATAAAAACAAAAATAAACAAATGGGACCTAATGAAACTTCAAAGCTTTTGCACAGCAAAGGAAACCATAACCAAGACCAAAAGACAACCCTCAGAATGGGAGAAAACATTTGCAAATGAAGCAACTGACAAAGGATTAATCTCCAAAATTTACAAGCAGCTCATGCAGCTCAATAACAAAAAAACAAACAACCCCATCCAAAAATGGGCAGAAGACCTAAATAGACATTTCTCCAAAGAAGATATACAGAATGCCAACAAACACATGAAGGAATGCTCAACATCATTAATCATTAGAGAAATGCAAATCAAAACTACAATGAGATATCATCTCACACCAGTCAGAATGGCCATCATCAAAAAATCTAGAAACAATAAATGCTGGAGAGGGTGTGGAGAAAAGGGGACACTCTTGCACTGCTGGTGGGAATGTGAATTGGTTCAGCCACTGTGGAGAACAGTATGGAGGTTCCTTAAAAAACTACAAATAGAATTACCATATGACCCAGCAATCCCACTACTTGGCATATACCCTGAGAAAACCAAAATTCAAAAAGAGTCATGTACCAAAATGTTCATTGCAGCTCTATTTACAATAGCCAGGACATGGAAACAACCTAAGTGCCCATCATCGGATGAATGGATAAAGAAGATGTGGCACATATACACAATGGAATATTACTCAGCCTTAAAAAGAAATGAAATTGAGCTATTTGTAATGAGATGGATAGACCTAGAGTCCGTCATACAGAGTGAAGTAAGTCAGAAAGAAAAAGACAAATACTGTATGCTAACACATATATATGGAATTTAAGGGAAAAAAATGTCATGAAGAACCTAGGGGTAAGATAGGAATAAAGACGCAGACCTACTGGAGAACGGACTTGAGGATATGGGGAGGGGGAAGGGTGAGTTTTGACAGGGCGAGAGAGAGTCATGGACATATACACACTAACAAACGTAGTAAGGTAGATAGCTGGGGGGAAGCAGCCGCAAGGCACAGGGATATTAGCTCGGTGCTTTGTGACAGCCTGGAAGGGTGGGATGGGGAGAGTGGGAGGGAGGGGGACGCAAGAGGGAAGACATATGGGAACATATGTATATGTATAGCTGATTCACTTTGTTATAAAGCAGAAACTAACACACCATTGTAAAGCAATTATACCCCAATAAAGATGTTTAAAAAATAAATAAATAAATAAATAAAATGGAGAGAGCTTCACTGCAAAATATGCTACTCAAATATTCTCAAATATAATTATTGCCAGCAGTGAAAAAACAGCCCAGTATTAGATGGTTGGTAGGGTGCTCATACCGGCCCAATGGGTCCTCAAGTTAACCAAACCCCAGATTCAGAGATGAGCCTTCTGGTCTAGAGAGAGGGAAGATCATCTCTTGTGCCTATGATTGGTTCGTAACTGGACATGTGACCCAATATGGGCCAATGAGATTAAAGAAGAGGTTTATAGGAATGGTGGTTTTTTTGGTACTGTTCTTCAAGAACTTTAAGAAATGACCCTCTGACCCTTTATGGGGGAAGCTGTGTAGGCAGAAGACCCAGAGCAGCTGCTACCAACTTATTCCCAGCCTGAGGATGAATCTGACATCTAGAAGGGAGGAAAAGTAAGAAAACGGCAACCAAGTGAACCTGAAGTTGCTTAGTTACTTTATCTTGAAGCCCAGTTTACCTTTGGACCTCCAGTTGAGTAAGCCAATAACCACTGTGTTTTAGCCAGTTTGGATTGAGCCTTCTGTGTTTCAGAGCCAAAGCCTTCTAACTGACATATCTATGAATTGAGAGATAGTACCATATCATCTCACTCAGTTGTTAAGATCTAATCTAGCATTTTTATTCTCTCCATTTATCTCTACCCCATACTTTCTGTCTCTAAGTCAGTCTCCCTTATTTTCAGCATATTTCAATATGGCTTAGCTTGTAAATAGCACATATGTGGAACCCACTCAAAGATATTTGTAAAGTCCAAATCTGTTATTTCTTCTAGTTCTCTTTGACCACACATCTATATTCTGCTCACCCTTCACCGCCTTTCCCTCCCACCCACCTTCCCCCATCCCATCCCCCGCTGGCATCAAGAAGCAGTTATGTTTTTCTCTTATAGAAGGCACTGCCACTCTTCTAAGAAATTACGTTGCCTACTCTTTATCTAGTGCCTCCAGCTTTCCTCTTTGGGAACTGAGCCCTGGGATGTGTCACTTAGTACCTTGAGTTGACCTTTGGAAGTCAATTGGAAAGAAAAGTGGATATATTCTGCAGTTATTTATTCTGTCTTGGTCTGTGTTGGTTTACTCTAAATAGCTTATAAGGAAACAGGTAGATTTAAAATAAAATTAAACCAAAATTTTCATGCGCTACAGATTCCAGGGTGAAGTGGTATAATCAATATTAATGATGATGTTTCTGAAGAAAATTTAGCTGTGAGAGCTCTTAGGAGGTATGATTTTACTAAGTCCTAGTAAATCAGTCCCACTTATGTAAGAAATATTTATTCAAGGGACTTATATCAGTTCACCTGCTTATCAGTTGAAAGAAAAATGAAAATGGTAAAGAATGATTAAAGTGCAGAGGCCACAGGAATACACCCAGAAGCAAATGAGGAAAAGCTGTATCTTAGACCTCAACTCCCCTCGCACACCCCAGTACCATGCAAAGAAGAGAGCTTTGCACAACAGCAATTTGTGTGATTTCTAGAGTTCCAATAACCTTAATATATGATGTTTTAATGATACATGTAAATAATTTGAGCTCACTATAATAAGATTCTACTTTATCTGTCCAAGTATTTCTAGCTTTTAAATAATGGAGGTACAGGTGTCTAGTATAGTACCTGGTATACCATAGCCATCAAGTAAAAATGAGTCAGTGACTATCGGGTTGGTTGTGGTAATCACTGAATTAAAGCAGCAGATTAGAGCGAGTTTCTAGCAATCGAGAAATGCTACAAAAATAAAGCTAATTTTTCAGAGCCGATTTGATTGGACTACAATCAGAGTCAGTCACATGTGATAGAACAATTGAATTGATTAAGGAATACAAAAAACAGAACCTGGTACCCAAATGTCACATAGAAAGCTCTCAGCATTACTACTGAGGGGGCAGAGGAATCAGTGTTCTGAGTAGGCCCAGAAGGAAGCAGCTGTAATTAACACTCAGACTTGAAAAGGATCCTCCGGAGGGTAGAAAATCTCATTTCCTATTGCTTTGCAGGAGAATTTCACAATCTCTTTCTTTTTCTTCTTTAATACCAGCTATGACATGTTTATATAAGTTGCATTGTATAATTATGGACAAGGTTGGTCCTAAGCAGTTGCTTTTCAGTTTTATCTTAGTTCTCAGTTAAATATTTTATTCTCCACCCAGTAACTTTTTAAAAAAGCAAAATATAACCACAGCAACAACAACAAGAAAAAGACTTGCATCTTTTGGGGAAATAGTACAGATGACAAGGGGCAAGAAATTTATCTATCTTTTCATCCAACAATCCATTCATCCATCTACCTATTTATTAATTTATTCGTGTAACACACATTTGTTAGTAACCACCTGTTATGGAAGAACCTAGGATTCAAGGATAGGATGAGAAGGTTAGGTCCCTATACCTGGCATGATTCACACTATAATACAGAGAGCCTGACACACGATACAAATGAAATGATGCAATGCAATACACTATTACAGAATGTTAATTAATTAACATTTAATTAATTAAATGTCAAAAGCATCTTTCTTCTTAAAACTCCTTAATAGTTACCCCAGCATTATTCATGTACTGTGGCTGACTTTCTCCACAGGGTTCCATGAGCTGTGACTGAAGAGGTCCAAATGGAGCACAACAGGACAGCAGGAAAGTGAGGGAGAGGACACTCTTCCTGAGTGGGGAGTATAAAAAGATTTATGGAGAGGATGCAATGATAGTTTGATATTCACAAATCAATCAATGTGATACACCACATTAACAAAAGGAAGGATAAAAATCACATGATTATCTCATAGATGCAGAAAATGCCTTTGACAAAATTAAACATCCATTCATGATAAAAACCCTCACCAAAGTGCGTATAGAGGGAACATATCTCAACATAATAAAGGCCATTTATGACAAATCCACAGCTAACAACATACTCAATGGTGAAAATCTGAAAGTCTTTCCTCTAAAATCAGGAACAAGACAAGGATGCCCACTCTCACCACTTCTATTTAACACAGTATTGGATGTCCTAGACACAACAAGACGACAAGAAAAATAAACAAAAGGCAAATTGGAAGGGAAGAATTAAACCTGTCACTCTTTGCAGATGACATGATACTTTATATAGAGAACCCTGAAGTCTCCCCCAAAACTATTAGCACTAGTAAATTAATTCAGTAAAGTTGTAGGATACAAGATTAAAATACAGACGTCTGTTGCTTTTCTATACACTAATAATAAACTATTAGAAAGAGAGAGCAGGAAAATAATCCTGCTTAAAATTGCATCAACATGATTAAAATACCTAGGAATAAACTTAATCAAGGAGGTGAAAGACCTATTCTCTGAAAATGATAAAACTTTGATGAAGGAAATTGAAGATGATACAAAGAAATTGAAAGATATCCTGTGTTCTTGGATTAGAAGAATGAATATTGTTTAAATGTCCATAGTACCCAAAGCAATCTACAGATTTAATGCAATGCCTATCAAAATACTGATGACATTTTTCACAGAACTAGAACAAATAATCCTAAAATCTACATGGAACCACAAAAGATCCCAAATTGCCAAAGCAATCTTGAGAAACAAGAACAAAGATGGAGGTATCATGCTCCCTGACTTCAGACAATACTACAAAGCTACAGTGTCCAAAACAGCATAATACAGGCACAAAAATAGACACATAGATCGATGGAACAGAAAAGAGAGCCCAGAAATAAACCTACACACTTATGGTCAGTTAATATGACAAGGAGGCAAGAATAAGCAGTGAGGAAAAGAAAGTCTCTTCAATAAGTGGGGCTGGGAAAACTGGACAGCTATATGTAAAAGAATGAAATTAGAATATTTCCTCACACTATATACAAAAATAAACTCAAAATGGATCAAAGACCTAAATGTAAGGTCTGAAACCATAAAAATCCTAGAAGAGAACATAGACAGAACACTCTTTGACATAAATCATAGCAATATTTTTTTGATCTGTCTTCTAAGGCAAAAGAGACAAAAGCAAAAATAAACAAATGGGACCTAATTAAACTCAAAAGCTTTTGCACAACAAAGGAAACCATTGACGAAATGAAAAGACAACCTACTGAAAGGGAGAAAATATTTGCAAGTGATATGACCAATAAGCGATTAATATCGAAAATATATAAACAGTTCATACAACTCTATCAATAAAACAAATGACTCAATCAAAAAAATGCACAGAAGCCCTGAATAGACATTTTTCCAAGGAAGACACACAGATGGCCAACAGGCTCAAAGATACATGCACCTCAACGTCCATAGCAGCTTTATTTACAATAACCAATATATGGAAGCAACCTAAGTGTCCATCTACAGATGAATGGATAAAGAAGATATGGTAAATATATACAGTGGAATACTACTCAGCCATAAAAAGGATGAAATTCTGCCATTTGCAACAACATGGATGGACCTAGAGAGTATTATGCTTAGTGAAATAAGTCAGACAGAGAAAGACAAATACTCTATGTTATCATTTACATGTGGAATCTAAAAAAAAAAAAACAAACGACTGTATATAATAAAACAGAGAAAGACTCACAAGTGTAGAGAACAAACAGGTGGTTACCAGTGGAGAGAGGGAAGGGGGGGATGGGCAAGATATGGGGAGGGGAGATACAAATTACTATGTATAAAATAGATAAGCAGCAAGGACATATTGTACAGCACAGGGAAATATAGCCATTATTTTGTTGTGACTGTAAATGGAGTATAATCTATAAAACTATTGAATCGCTATGTTGTACACCTGAAACTAATACAATATTGTAAATCAGCTATACTTCAAAAAAGAAAAAACAGATTTACAGAGAAGCAACCCTGCTAAACCTGACAACGTGAGTGAGAGTGAACTGTGTCTGGGGTGGGGCAGCAGAGAGATAGTTCAGGCAGGAGGGGCAGCATTTGCAAGGGCCTGGAGGAAGATGGCCTTTGCACTGCCCTGCATCAACAACCCTGGAGGGGCCCCGCCTTGGTCACAGAATTTCCTCTGCACAATAGGAAATACCTGGAGTGAGATGTAAATTCTTGAGTTTGGCCTCATTAGCAGGCTTAAACCGTCTGAGCTACCCAATTTATAAAACAAGCACAAAGAGTAAATATCTCTCATTTCTAGTGTGGTTTATAGGTAGAACCACCATTTGATGTGAAACATGTTTGTTGTGTAATCTGAGTATTACCCGCCTCGGAATCCCCAGATGCTTTAGCATTATGGGTTAACTTAATTTTGCAGAAATCTTCTGCAAGTAGAGAAATCTTCTACTACCTTCTAAAACACACCTGAATGCACACGTGCACACACTTACAGATGCACCCAGGGATATCAACCCTGGGAAATCTCGGGATCACCTTTTTCCTGTCAATTCTTGCTTTAATTTTCTTTTTCCATTGAAATCTGAGTTTCTCTTCAAGTAGCTGGTCCCTTCTCTGGCCCAAGATGACCTTAATGTGCATTATGGATCCTTTTACCTTGTGTTCCTTATACAACCTCAAATACAAAGTTGCTTTATGTAGCAGAGTTTTATTGAAAGCTTGTGGGTTTCTGCAGCAGTTACAGCATGGCCCAAAACTACAAAGTGCATATTAATGGCATCTTTGTCCTTTAAAATCCTTTATCGAACCCACCACTGTTCATTTCCCGAGGCTGTCTTTCTGTCCAGGCCTTCTGCCTACCACTGGATTGTTTTCTTTCCCCTCTACTCTCCTTTTACATCAGTCTCACAAACTTTCCTCCAAGGAGCATTAGGAATTTCAAGTCTCTACTTGATTATGCGAAGAAATGCACACCTATATGCTGACTATATACATTTAAAGATGATATGGGTAAATCAAGAAGATCCCCCAAGCAAATTTACATGGGGTCCCATCCTTGCCAAGAACTTGCCAAGATGTGAAATTTCGCCCTTTCCATCTCCCCTAGCCGTCTCTGTAAGTAAAATGGAGAAGTACAAGAATTTATTTTCCTGGTGATATGTCATACTCCCCCCAACAGAGAGAAGAAGGGGTGTTAGTCAGTCTGGGTTTAAGTAGCACCTTGGCCCCCGTCTGGTCGGCTAATACCAATGCACCATGCTCATGGCAAGGAGAACTAGAATTAGCTCATTACTCTGCAGTTTCAGGATTTGACCTTTTTGCCATTCAATAACAGGGAAAGGCATTCATGAGTATAATAGTTGAGCACTTAAAAATGAGGCAGACAGAAACAAACCTACATTCTGAGTAAATAAGTATAAATACAAATTTTAAAATATATAGCCAGTCAGGAAGAGGAAGACAAAAATCTATTGTGATTCAGAAGAAACAGAGATGCAACGTTGATTAAAACTTGGTTATTAAGAATAAAAAGTCTACAAATAATAAATGCTGGAGAGGGTGGGGAGAAAAGGGAACCCTCCTACACTGTTGGTGGGACTAAATTGGTGCAGCCACTATGGAAAACAGTATGGAGTTTCCTTAAAAAACTAAAAATAGAACTACCATATGATCCAGCAATCCCTCTCCTGGGCATATATCCAGAGAAAAACAATTCAAAAAGATACATGCACCCCAATGTTCATTGCAGCACTGTTTACAGTAGCCAAGACATGGAAGCAACCTAAATATCCATTGACAGATGAATGGATAAAGAAGATGCGGTACATCTATACAATGGAATATTACTCAGCCATAAAAAAGAATGAAATAATGCCATTTGAAGCAACATGGATGGACCTAGAGATTACCACACTAAGTGAAGTCAGGCAGAGAAAGACAAATATGATATCACTTATATGTGGAATTTAAACAATAGTACAAATGAACTTATTTACAAAACAGAAACAGAATCATAGACATAGAAAAGAAACTTACGGTTACAAAAAGAGAAAGGAGAGGAGAGGGATAGATTGGAAGTATGGGATTAACAGGTACACACTACTATGTAAAATGTGGATAAACAACAAGGTCCTACTGTATAGCACAGGGAACTATATTCAAGATCTTATAATAAACTCTAATGGAAAATAATGGGAAAAAGAATATATACATATATATACATATATATGTATAGCCGAATCACTTGGCTGTACACTGAAACTAGCACATATTGTAAATCAACTATATTTTAATAAAAAAGAAATTTAAAAAATAACAAAGCACATTTGTAAAGTGCTATTTTTTAAAGTATGGCTAGGCTAATGAAGTAGCCCACTACCCTGTATATCATGATTTGATGCTTTTTTAGAGTCGTAACTATTAGATTTTTAAATTTCCTGTTACTGAGATAACCCTGGCATGGCTGTATGCATTGTATATTTGGTAAACAATTTTGCACGCAATAGCGTGGCAGTTTCTTTTTCTGATTTGCTTGTGGATGCAGAAGAAATGATCTGGCTTAAAACAATCCTACAAGGCACAGTGTCTCGTGTAACTATCTCTATCACTGTGGTTATCACGTTAGAGTATAACTACCTAGTCAGGTAATTCTTTGGTAATGAGACAGTGAGTGCCGGCAGGGTGGGAACTGGACCGAATTCGTCTTTCTCCCTGATGCCTAGAGCAGTTTCTAACACATAGAAGTTCAATAAAATGTTTGTTAAATGAATAAATGATCAGCGTTTAAAAGATATCAACATGAGCCTAATGGAAATTTAGTGGAGTCGGCCTAGTAAAAATCAGACAGCATTCAGAAAGAAACTATGCAGTTAATCACTTTAGGGGATGGGTTTGTACTGGTTTTAGGCTAATTGTTAGGTTAGTCCTGTCCAACCTAATTTCATTACATTAAATGAGCGAAACCTGCCTTTTTTATTATTGATTTATTTCAATAAATGCAGAATGCCTATATCACAAATTGATGGAAAAGCCCCCAGAAACATGGTTCCATGTAGCATTTTTGATCTCTTAAAAATAAGAGTATTGTTTTCCTCTGTTCTCTAAAGAGAAACAGTGAAAAGTACTGCCTAGCTCTTTGAGGGCCACAGAAGCTTAAATCCTAAGCTATGACATTCTGGTCTGGTTCAGAGCGTGGAGAAATTTCTGGAGTGTAGCTAAAGTGAGCTTACAGGCATGTGTGTTGCTCTCCTAGATGCCCGTCTCTTCACACGAACGTACCTGCATTCTGAACCTAAAATTACAGCATGGTCTCTTCACACCGTCTCATTCCAGAAAATGTTTTAACCAATGAAGACACGTTAACCATATTTTAGAATAAGAAGGTTCTTATGAAAACATCCATCTTTTAACCCATAATGCTGGTATGGCAGGCTCAGCCTCCAGGATTTGGGCTGATGGTGGCCAGTCTGGAGAGCCAGTGATGGGTGTGTGTGAAGACAGAGCACTTACAGCAGACATGGGGCTGGGTCAGGGTGGCCTCACTAACTGCAATGCTGTGGAAATGTTGCATCAGCTCCATGCGGGACAGCAGTCCTGGTCAATACCAGGCCCAGACCAGAACATCAGTCAAAGGCACTTTAAGAAACAAGCATCTTTCTTCAGGGGTGAGGCAAAGGAGTTCAGAAAGTATTTTACTCTAAATGTTATCTGATTAAGATAATCAAACTTATTCTCATTAATGGAGGAAGGAAAATATATGTTGTGATGGTTAGGACATTGACTGTGCTGTTAAGACTTTCCAGATTCACAGTGTGGCCCAGCCTCCTGTCAACCTGGGGCAACTTAGTGGACCTCTCCGTGCCTCAGTTTTTCCATCTGTAAAATGAGACACCTTGATTGCTGTGTTTGGGACAGGATAAAAATGAGATAATATTTGCATAGCTCTTAACATCATGCCTGGCACAATAAATACTCGGTAAATATAAACATATATATATGGCTAGAAAGATAGATGGATGCATACAGATAAAAATATTTAGTTAAAATTTGATGAGGCCTCTCAAACTACCAATATGAAATTTTAAAATTTCTTCAATATTAAAATAACCACATTTGGTGCTACGTGTGATATTTCTCCATGTAATACAGCTAAGCTAAGAAGCATTTCCAATGGAATGTAAAGAAAGGCTGTAATTAAGACCTGCCCCCCTCCCATTTACTAGTTTTGTAAGAATTCGAGCAAACCACTTAAGTCTTCTGATTTTCATTTTCTTTACCAATTAAATGAGGATGATAATGCCCATCTCACAATGTCGTTGGTGAGGTTTAACTGAATGAAATGATAAATCTGTAACTGCTAAGCACCTGTGAAGGTTATTATAAATATATATTTGATGAATGTGCTTTGCATTGAATGCAAAAGAGGCAGATAAAAATATCATACACTTCCTTTCGCTTTCAAATTATTTTTTTGCAGCTTAGCAGACACACCCTGATGAGATTTCCAAAGAAGAATACATTTACCTGGCACAGAGAGGCAGTTTCTGATTTCTCATTCATAAATCTTCGAAGAGTTCACCAGGGTTTTTCTGTTAGCTAATTCCGTTAATTCATCCTACAAATCTCTCTTGGCTGCTATGTTCCAGGCCTGGTTCTAGGAGCTGGAGATACACTAATGAATATGACTTTCATGGACACCACACTCTATCCAGGGGGAGAGGCAACATCCTGTAAATAGAAGGAAACAGTCAATTACATCATCTTTAGAAGGTAGTAGATATTTGTGGGAAAAAAAGAAAAAGGAGAGCACAAAAAGGGGATAAGAAGGTGGGACGAAGTTTGCAATTTTAAGTCGTCAGGGAGAAATTGAGATGTTAACAAAAACTTAAGGGAGGGCTTCCCTGGTGGTGCAGTGGTTGAGAGTCCGCCTGCCGATGCAGGGGACACAAGTTCGTTCCCCGGTCTGGGAAGATCCCACATGCTGCGGAGCGGCTGGGCCCGTGAGCCATGGCCGCTGAGCCTGCGCATCCGGAGCCTGTGCTCCACAATGGGAGAGGCCACAACGGTGAGAGGCCCGCGTACCGCCAAAAAAAAAAACCAAACAAACAAACAAACAAAAAAAACAAAACTTAAAGGAAGAGAGGGGGATGTCTGGGACAGGAGTGTCCCAGGCAGAGGCAAGAGCTAGAGCAAAGGTCCTTGGCGGCGGTGGTGGGGGTGGTGGTGGCGGGGAGGGCTCCTGGGAGTTCCAAGAAAAGTCAAGAGGTTTAGAGAAGAGAGAGAGAGAGGATTATAGACATAATAGAGAGCCAGATTCCCCAGGTACCTTGCAACTTTTCTCCTGGTGAAGTGAGGTCCATTGCAGGGTTTGGAGCTCAGGGCTGGCCTGATCTAACCTGGCGGTCCAGTGGTTAAGTCTCCGCCGCGCTTCCACTGCAGGGAGCGCAGGTTCCATCCATGGCGGGGGAACTAAGATCCCGCATGCCTTGCTGCGCGCCAAAATCAATCCATCAATGGATCACTCTGAATGCTGTGCTGAGAATAGTTTATAGGTCGATAAGGGGCGGAAGCAAGGAACTACTTAGGAGCAATTGCAGGCACCCAGGTGGAGACCCTGATGGCTTGGACAGGCTGGGGGCAGTGGAGGTGGAGTTTGCGAGCAGGGCCAAAATTCCTCTCTCTTTTCTAGAGTCAATGACTCTGCTGTGCTGGCTTCTTTCTCTTCTTTTGTATCCAAATGCATTGCTCCAGAAATTCTCTTACTTTGCAACATTAAATGCATACTCTCTACTGGATCGCTCTCATGAGCATACAAATACATTGTTATTCTTTCAACTTAGAAAAAAAATCTCCCCTTGGTCAGGCTTCTCACCCAGCTGCTACCACATGTCTTCGCTGCTCTCTGCAGTAAAACTTCTCAGAATCTTTTCCAACGTATCTCTTACGAACCGAGGCTAGAGAAATCCCTCGTTCCCGTTCTGCCACCAAATTAGCTCTTGCCGTGGTCACCATTGCTTTATCCGATGATTCATTTTCAGTCTTTCTCTAGCTTGACTATTGTTTCTTGCTGGAGTGTTCTATTGTTAACTCAGTTAAGCTGGGAGCTTCCTTTCCTAAATTCCCTTCTCTGTTTGGTTCAGGTTAGAGTTAACTGAACGAGTTAGACTGTGGCTACTCTCTTCAGAGAGTCGTTGCTCTGAGGTGTGGTGATAGATCAGGGCAGCTTGCTTTTCCTCTCTACACTGCGTCTAGCCCGTCTTCCAGACTGTGGCCCTGCTGTCCAACAGAGACCCCAGACTCACCACCAGGTATTGGCTGTGGACCCTACAGAGGGGACGACTACACAGGGGCCATAGCTTCTCGTAGATCTCTCCAGAACCTCCTCTTCCCTGGTCTTATTTTGGCTCCTGGGCCCACTTGAGGTCCGTGGTCATGAATTAAAGGGAGAATTTTCCCCCATAATAACAAGACTAAATTGGAAGCATCATCTTTTCTCTGGGATACGTCGACTGAAAAAACTGCACCAAGTGAGAGTTGCGCGTTAAGTTTTATTGGGTGCAAAATGAGGACTATAGCCTGGGAGACAGCATTTCAGAGAGCTCTGAGGTACTGGCCCCAAAGAGGCAGGGGGGAAGGTCAGTGTTATATATGATTTTCGTGAATGGGGGGCACGTGCGGTCAAGCACACATGTCGGCAGAGCTGGCTGCTAGTCACGACGAATAGATGTCACCGCTGATGATTTTAGTGCGTTTCTAGATATGAGGAGATGCAAGAATTCGGGCTCATAAAACCTCCTCCTGAAGAAAGTCTCTGAAGGCCCGTTCTGCCAGTTTTTCCCAGAGCACAGAGCGCCTTATTCCTGATCTCCAGCCTGAACTCCTTTCAGGGGGTGTTGAAGGTGAGCGGCAGCAGTAGCTAGTGACTTAATGCTTATAGAGGCAGAGGGCAAGTGCCAATTTTCAGTTGGCAGATACTAGGAAACCGTGAGAGGAGTGTGGGCTTTGGGGGAGGCTTTGCACCAATTCTTATGATTATCTATTTCAGGAAAACTACCCAGTATCCCTGTTGCAGATTTTGAAATCTTTGAACCATTCCAGATCTTGTGACCACTCAAAGGCTGTGATCTGAATCGGAGAGCTGTTTGGAGGTGCGGAACTCATAGCAAATAATGGCCCCTATGCTGGGTTAGTTCCCAGTCTGGAAGATTCTCCTGCGTGACTGCGGGGGATGTTCCAGCCACTTCCCTTCCCCTAGGGGTGCAAGCTGCTCATGGAGGAGTCACTGGGTCCTTCAGTGGATTCTCAGAACCTCCTTCAGACCTTGGAGCTGATTCAGCGAGGAGCTTGTCAATACTGGAGCAGGTGCCCCAGGGTGAGCAGAGTGGCAGCAAATGCTGTACCACCAGCCCCTTAGTCACGGATGGTTTTCCCCATAAAGCAAGTCTCTAAACACCAGAAAGACTCCTGAAACACCACACCTGCTAACTGCCTTTCCCAATTTGAAGTAATGAGTTACCAAAAAAGCACTCTGAAAGTATCCAAGAGAACAACGCCTCATCCATAAGTTGAGGGAGCATGAAAACGAAAGGTTTAAAATTCCATTAAGAATCCCCTGAGTCACCCACCTTCCTCCCTGCTTGTAGCCTGCACTGTGCAACTTCAGCTCAGTGGGTTTTCTAAATTGTTCTGTTAACTTTAGCTGTTTCAAGACAGATAGACATGTTCCAGGTGAATCGTGAGGAAAAGTGAGGATAAGAGCAAATAGCACACTGCTCTACCGTGAACCACTTCATCAGCTTCTTCAAGAAAAGACAGGCAGGGTACCTCTTCATTACATGGGTGTTTCTGGGTAATACAGAATATATGTGTGTACACACACACACACACACACACACACACACACACGTAGTGTATGTGTGTCGCGATTGATGGAAAAACACAGTAACCTTGCTTTGTTCATACTTAGCTCTTCTGTGTCCCTATATTTTCTTAGTCAAATAACACCTATATTTGACTGTTCAGTTAGGGATTTATTACACAATTCTGATGTTATTTTCTCTCCTTGATTTGACTCATCGCCATTTTGGTGCAAATGAGGAAGATCTGTCTATTGTCGAAGGGTAGACGTGATGAATGGCAGACAAGGAAGGGTTACTGGTTCGATCTATCCCAAGGTAAGCAATGTGAATAAATATTGCCTTATTAGTTCATGATCTGAGGTATCAGCTTGCCCCTGTTCAGAAGATTTTATCGTTTTAGATTAAGAAATCAATTTTGTAACCTGTTATTAAGCCCAACATTTCCCTCACATTATGATTACGAAGGGTCATATTTTCCTGTCCTTCTTATCCCCACACAGTTCTGCCTTTAATGCAATTTGAACAACAGAACTGCATTTTTATCTTCCAGAGAATTCAGAACCAGACTTCTACTGTGCGAAATGGCATTCACCTCAAGGTAGACAGGATCGGAGTGATGAACGGAGTGCACAAAAGATGTCCTGGTATCATCACCAAAAGGAATGTTTTAATTGGCCACTCATCCTTTTTGGAAAGCCGAGTAATTCTCCAGTTAGATGTAAGGTGGGTTCTTGCACTCAGGTATAAATAAAAGACCAGATATCCTATTTTATAGGATATCTTTGTATGCCCCACAATATCTTAACTATGGTTTTTAGAGGGGTGTAAATAAACGATGGTTGGATAAACCAGTGGGCTTAAACTTTTTAAAGTGAGGTATGGAGACAGAGGAAAAATAAATGTGAAGGGAATAGTCTATAATAAAACTGAGAGCAGGTTTCTCAACCTCAGCAGTATTGATAATTTGGAGGGGAAAGTTTTTTGGTTTCTCTTTTTGGGGGGAGGGAAGCGTTTGCTACACTGTGTACTGTAGGATGTTTAGTTGCACCCCTGACCCGTATGCATCAGATTCCGGTAGTGACACCCAAATATATCTCCAGTCACTGCCAAATGTCCTTGGGTGGCACAGAAGAGAGAGAAGAGGGGGGCACAGAGTAGGGTAAAATCACCCCTGGCTGGGAACCACTGAGCCAGAGATTCAATTTCCTTTTAACCAGAGAAGCTGGGAATAATCAGAGTTCTTTTAATATACATGAGGCAGGATATGCATGTAGAGTCATGTTGCAAATAATAACGTTATTATTAAGAAATTTTCATTCCAAAAAGTATTTAACGTATGTCAAATTACAGAATCCAGATTGTATGAAAGTATATCGTTATCAAGTTCAGTGTGCTTCTTATAACTTTTCTTCTAACTGAAGTCATGTAAATAAGATGTACTGTAACAGACTTGGAATAGACCAGCGACAGATCATTATGCAGGCATTTGTATGGGTATTTAGAACGTTCTCACGCTCCCTAGTGGCAATATGGTTAGAATAGAATGTGAATTCAGTGAGTCTGCCTAGTCGGTTAACTGGATCCTAAATAATATAAATAAATTTGTCTATTTATTAAAAA
Organism: Phocoena sinus; assembly: GCF_008692025.1. NCBI lineage: Eukaryota > Metazoa > Chordata > Mammalia > Artiodactyla > Phocoenidae > Phocoena > Phocoena sinus. Next base: position 16,724,602 of record NC_045779.1, on the reverse strand, counting down.
TTATAATGCAATTTACAAGCAACGCTTTTGCAAGAATTGAAATCGAAAGAAATGAAATAAGTTTAGAAATATACATGTTACACTGTTCCTGATAAATTACTAGGTTGTGGTTGGGTTTTGTAGGTCAAAATGGTTAAATATAGCAACTTCATATGGTTCAACCTAACAGATAAGGAAATCACATGTACATGGAGAAAAAGAAGAAAAATTACCTTCAAAGGATAGATCAGGTAACAGCAAATGTCAGCAGAGAAGGGAGTTAAGGCCAAGTGTTCTGGGAAGACTTTCTGAGCATTACTTGTGAACTTTCCTCCAGAGAAGATCTTTACTGCATCTAAGGATGCCTAGATTTAAAATACATATTGAGGTAAATCTGCTTTCCTTTTTTACCCACTCTTTTCCCCCAATTTATACACTATTCATTTTCTATTCACATCGTTCATGGACTAACAACTAGAAGTACTGGAGAGCAAGTTCACTGTATAATTCAGTAATGAGATACTTTTCATTCCTATACTACACCTAAAATGATGTTTCTCTGACACATTTTGGTTTGGTTTGGTTTTCATCTTTGGGCTTTGGTCAAACCATAGGCATTTGTCTGTCTTCAAAGAGAATGCCTTACAAAGCATGTTTTTGCCTCTGGACAGAATGCTTTTAGACGTTCCAGGTACTAGTAAAATTAATTCTTTGGATACATATTTGATACAGAATTACTTTATATTGAAGTTGATTCTCTTTCTATATGGGATTTATCCATTTTCTAAGTATCAGGGATTTACTTTCTACTTACAGTCATATGTGTGGACCTAAAAAAAATCGACTACCAGATATTTCTTCAGCAAAGATGGGTTTATTTGGGATCAGCAGAGAATTGCAATTCTGGGTCTGCAACCATGGTGAGCCATGTGCAAGTTTCCCCCTCACCAAGGGAAGGGGAACGCTTTTATAGAGGGGAAAAGAAGTTGGGAGGGCTGAAGAGTCCATGGTTTTTCATTGGTTGAGTCCTTGCCAGGAAAGAAGAGGAGTCTTTCTTCTGCCTGGTGGGCTCTGCTCTCTTTGTAGGACCTAAGAGCTCCCCCTTCTGCTCTCCTAACTCTATTTAATTGAGGTTTCTGTTATTAATTTTGCATATGAATACTTAAACAGTGTATTTATTTATAAAGCAACAGCCAAACACATCAAAAGAAAACAGAGTAACTACCAAGTAAGAAAGGTGACTAACATCACTTTTTGATTAACATAAAAAGACCACAAATTACTTGATTTTAAAAATGTGCAGAAGACCTGAATAGACATTTTTCTAAACAAGACATACAGATGGCCAACAGGCACATGAAAAGATGCTCAACATCACTAACCATCAGGAAAATGCAAATCAAGACCACAAGGAGATATCACCTCACACGTGTCAGAATGGCTATTATCAAAAAGGCAAGAAATAAGTGTTAATGCGAGTGTGGAGAAAAGGGAACCCTCATGTACTATTGGTGGGAATGTAAATTGGTGCAGCCACTATGAAAAACAGTAAGGAGTTTGCTCAAAAAAATTAAAAGTAGAACTACCATATGATCCAGCAGTTCCACTTGTGGATAGCCATCTTGGAGGCAAGCTACCACACACCTGCATACGGTTCACCTGCTATCAGTATTCCCTGGGTCAGGTCAGGAACTCTACATTTTGAACAAGTACCCCTAAAAATTCTTAAGTGCACTACCTTTTGAGACTCAATCTAGTTAATGTTTGGTAGTGGTTGGATCTCTCCTCTTAAATTTTTGACCATAAATTTAAAGAAAAGAAGAAGAGATTCCACTTATGTGTTTGGATCCAAAAGGCTGGTTCAACAAGTCGTATAGATGAACATTACTGAAGAGAAAGCGTAACCACTCTCTATTAGAATGATTGACTTCTGGGACTGTTTACCATAAACTCACACTGACTAGAGATCTGAAAGAGGCCTCAAATTCTCTGTTAGCAAAGTTTAGAAAGTATAAGAGAGAAAGGGGCATATTTTCAGGAAATAGCAGAGTCTCACAGGAGCTTGTTCTCAGATGTGGGGATAGAAGACATTGTGAGGTGGGGAGTCCATTTGTGGCTCCAAGGTTGGGACAGGCTGATCTTGCACCTCCAGTCAGATTGCTTCCAGAAGAGGTCCTGAGTCCTGACGGACGACCAAACTTGCTCTTCTCCTACAGGGAGGGGCCAAAGCACACAGCTCTTGTAGAACTTAACAAACTATACTCTCTAAGGGGCAACCCATAAAAAAGCACAGGAATCTAGAGACAGCCTTTAAATTAAGCCAATAGGAAGTACAGAAGCTCAATCAAAGGAGTAACCAGGCGTCAGGGTTCCAGAGATTTATTCCATGCCCATGATTGAACTAGGTTCTGCTCTGTTCTTCCTTAACCCTGCAAAGAGTATTACAGCCATCTCTCCTTGATGACTGGGAGAATGGAATGCCAGCTAGATTTACCATTCCTCAGTGTCCTGGGCCCCAGGTCCTTGAAAGAGAAATCTGACAATAATACGTTTGTATAAATTAGCCAATAAAATAAGTTAACACATAAAATTAATCTCAGAGTTTTAATACAATAAAGCAACTGTGTTCAGCCAACCAGGGCACAGAATGGAGGAGCAGAGAAGAAACCACTCATATAACGAAATAACAAAAGAACTTGGCTTATAGCTTCCATTATCTGGGCAGGATCTTGATAGCCCGATCTATATACTCTTGAACGTAAACAATTTAAAGACATTTAAATGAGAATGTCAAATGAATTGTAACGACCCACCCTCCTCTCCAAATGATTTAATATCCACAAAATTCAACCATAGGAGATACCTGGGCTACTATAAACATAGAGTCTGTCTATGACTTCAGGAGCTGTAATATATTATGACAAGATCATGATAAATTCTGGTGGTTCTTCCTCTAAGAAATACTGTGGAAGTAAGTGGTGTGAATATGCAACGCACGAAAGCAGGAACGTTGTTCTACCCTGCTATTATCGTTAATACAGTGACTGAAATGTGAATAACTTGAAATCAGCAAAAGATATATCAGTCCTACCTTGCAAGGTGACTTTCTATTGCTCCAAATATAATAAGCAGTCTGGTTTCTTTTGTAAGAAGAATCCCTTGAGAATGGTGTGTGGCTGGAGAGTAAAGTAAATTAATCAAGACCTGAACTTTCCTCTCTGGTCAAGAAGGGTCATTCTTTTTTAACCTTTACATTTATCCTTATAATTCTCAACAGTTTTTCAGTGCAACCTTACTCAATCTTCAGGAAATCCCTGTAAGGTAAGTCAACATTATTAAACTGAGATACTGAAACATTAAATGATTTGCCCCACTTTTTGACAGAAAACTAATGTCAAAGGGCAGAATTTAAAATGTCAAAGGGCAGAATTAAAATGTAAAAGGTTCATCTAATGGACTATTTTCTCTCTTTGGACACAGGTATCTTTGTTTTTTGTAATAGACCACTAAGAATTTTGGAAGTTGATAATGACATTTTGAAAGTCTCCTTGCCATCTAAAAGGATAAAGTAATGAAAGATAGATATAAGACTTCATGTGGAAGCCATTCTTTTTTCAAAGAAGGGAAATGACCAGAAAGGGTTGTGTTATGGCCTAGAATAAATGTAATGCAGTCAGAGACAAGGGCACACGATGGCATCCTCCTCCCTTGGTGATGATCTGAAGTGATCCAGGGAAGAATTGAGTAAACAGCAAGGGGATGAACTGCAACATAGTCAGAAAGGTGTGTTGCTGTCATCTGAGCCCCGTGAGATCTGAAGATGAGGGGAAAATGGAATGCACAGCGAAGTGATTTCTAAGGCTGTGTTAGTTTCCTAGGGCTGCTGTAACAAAGTACCATAAACCAGGTGGCTTAAAAACAACAGAAATTCATTATTTCACAGTTCTACAGGCTAGAAATCCCAAATCAAGGTGTCAGCAGGGTTGGTTCCTTCCAAGTACCCTGAGGGAGAATCTGTTCCACACCTCTTCATGGCTTCTGGTGGTTGCCTGCAATCTCTGGTGTTCCTTGGCTTGCAGATGCATCACTCCAATCTCTGACTCCATCTTCACATAGCATCTTCCCTCTCTGTGTCTTTTCACATAGCCCTCTTTTTATAAGAACACCACTTATATTGGATTAAGCCCCACCCTAATGACCTCATCTTAATTAAATATGCAAAGGCAGTATTTCAAAATAATGTCACATTCACAGGTACTATGGTTTTAGGACTTCAACATACCTTCTTGAGGGACACAATACAATTGAAAACAAAAATAAAGGGAGTGGAACAGAGTCCCTGGTGAACCTTTCATTGAAAGCCTACAATTTAAACTGGTCTCACCATAACTGTCGATTTTAGATGTAATAAGATAAAGGAAACAAAGTCATGGGCTATAGGTTAGTCCTTTTTTTAAAATAAATTTATTTACTTATTTTTGGCTGCATTTGGTCTTCATTGCTACGCTCGGGCTTCCTCTAGTTGTGGCGAGCGGGGGCTACTCTTCGATGTGGTGCGTTGGCTTCTCATTGCGGTGGCTTCTCTTGTTGTGGAGCACGGGCTCTAGGCGCGTGGGCTTCAGTAGTTGTAGCACGCGGGCTTCAGTAGTTGTGGCACACGGGCTTCAGTAGTTGTGGCTCACAGGCTCTAGAGTGCAGGCTCAGTAGTTGTGGTGCAGGGGCTTAGTTGTTCTGCAGCATGTGGGATCTTCCTGGACCAGGGCTCGAACCCGTGTCCCCTGCCTTGGCAGGTGGATTCTTAACCACTGTGCCACCAGGGAAGCCCCCATATATACTTTTTAATGAGCCAAAAAAATGTGAGGACAACTTATTTCCAAAGGCTGGAAACCCCTATCTGTGAAAAAGCATTGTTTTTACACAAATTATGCAGCATTTCTCATGCAAATCCCATTATTAGCTTCATGCTGCTCTTTCCATTTAGGCAATGAATTCCTGATAGAAAAATTGTAATTGTGATCATAGACTTTCCAGGGTTTTTGACTTTTCAAGAATAGGGGATCATTGATTTAACATATAAGTTTATTTTAAAATATAAACATCAACTCTTTCTTTTTTCAGTCCACTGTGAAAAATATTCTATGCCTTCCCTAGGCACTTGCATGCTTCTGACTGTCAATGGAAGAGGTACCTTTTAAGGAAGTACAGAAAAAGAAAAAAGATTAGTATTTCAAGGTATTATCTTGCAATGTTTATAAACAAATGGGAATACATTGCGATATATTTTATAGTTCACATTTTAAGAAGGACATCACTTTTATTTCCGATCTTTTCTTTTGCATTAGCTACGCAATATATGCCAGATTCATATATGCTGCGCTAAAATCATTGAAATAATCTCATGCTACCCATGGTCTACCTTGCTTGTCGATATTTTGATCATTTAATTGTCACTTTCAGATACCTAGACATATAAAAGCAAATGGAAAAACAAAAGACTTTCTGGGGTTGCTCGTTTTCTATCCCATGGCTTTGCACAATAAAGTCAAAATAATCATCTATGTATGTTTTTCTTCATTATCCAGAAGGATAACACCACAACTTTAATACCGAAAAACATTAGTATAGACCAGTAAATAGTTAACTTACTTCTAGGAAGTATACCTTTTAAAATGAACATAAATTTTTGAGTCTTATGAAGATGATTATTGGTTAGAGGAAAATCCTTATCATTGGGTCTAGTTTGGGTATAAATAAAGAGGAGAAAGATGGTTGGAATTATTGGATGTAGAAAGGATTTAAGAAGAAGAACTGAGTAGGTTTGCAATAGTGTTTTTCTCTTTAATCTTGATGTATAACATGACTTACAATAGAAGTGAAAATTATATTATTCTTGAATTAAGAGAATTGCTTACTTCAGATATATGCTCTGCTTTTTGCCTGGATGTGTCAGGGTTATAGCGAAAAGGATTCACATCATTAAAAGCTTTTTTTGGTGGGGGGGGGGGGATAGGAGTGAGGGTAGGAACAGGACTAACTACCCAGATGAAGAAATAATAACATTAACGTCAAGGAAAATCATTACTTGGGATTTCTTTGGCTGGTCTCTTGCTGGGAACTTATTCGATTGCTGAAAAAAGATTAGACATGTTTAATTTGCTGTAGGTCAAAATCTTCATTAAAATGAGAATTTATTGTTTACTTGCCTTGAGAATTGTGAAATTTTCTATTCAATAAGAAATAGTGATGGTGATGATCTTACTTAAAATACATTGTGACCCGTCCTAGAAAGCATAAATAAGATTTTTAAAAGAGTAAACAAGCAATTTGGGAAAAGAACAAAATGTAACAGAACCAGGAACAGTACTAATGGTGCTATTCTCACAGTTTTACAGTCTTTCATTTAAGCATCTAACAAATCAGTTACAAGACACAACTTGTTCTGGGGAATCAGCACTATGTAGTGGAGATATTACAGAGATGCATTTAGCGTCTGGCAACTTTTGGCTTAAGCTTTGGCCACCTCATTTGTCTCCCTCCCTATTGTCATCATGTCATTACCATCTCCACCATCATCCTTATCATCACCTCTGTAGAGAACTCTTCTCTGAACTAACTCTCTTTCTTTGTCATTAGAGTTTATCTTCCCATATTTTTTTAACCCCTTTACCCTCTCTTAAGTTTTTTCAGGATATACTTAAAGATCAAAAATTATATTTTCTGTTCATTTGTTCAGTCTAGCTACATGAGAAGAGGATGGGTGAAACTGGATGTTCATAGAGCAAACTAGATGTCTGAAAAAGAAATGTATTGTAATTCAAATATATGAAGACTAAAAGCCCATAATCAGTAGGACATATGGATTGACTAGATTTTCTAGGGGCATCTATGCCAATGTATAGAGTCAGCCATATTTTTTGTCTCCTCCTAAAAGTCGTCTCTTGGCTGGGATAGGAGAATAGGAGTTGGCTTTCCTCTATGAGCCTATATACCTTCTATTTGGAACACTTATGACAGGACATTGCAGTTGCCTGTTTCATTCTCTGACTGATCTGTGAGGTTTTTAAGGTCAGCAACTATTTCTTGTTTAATACTGTGTCTATTAAAACAAAGGTCAATGCCTGACACCAAGATGTGGAGCTCAATTTTGTTCTCTCATTGAATTAATGAGTATTACCTTAAACATGTACGTACCATAGTCAAGGTGTTTGTATGTGGTGTGTGTGTGTGTGTGTGTGTGTGTGTGTGTGTGTGATCTTGAGTTCGGTGTTGGTCTTTGTAATTCCATGTTGTATCGGATGGTTCTAATTCATCCAAATAAATTAATTGTGAGAATTATATTACAGCAAATGTTGCTTCCTGAGAAAAGTAGAATCGAGCTGTCAAAACTGATTGCAAATTTCAAATAATCACTCCAGCCTTTAATTCTGTATATGTACCATTAAAGTAGTTTGAATGAGGCTTATGGTATAAAATGTAAACTTGGCTTGTGGTATAAAAATAGCACATGTATCCATAACATATTTCATGATTATCAGTGATGGTTTAATTTCAAAAGATCAGATATTAAATTAAAATACACTTCACTGCCCAATTTCAGTTAAATTGAATTGCAAAGTTCAAGTTTTATGTGAACAGAAAAGACCACAGGAAAGGCCAATATAATTAAACTTCAATTAATATCGTACATTTTTTTTGCGCCTACAACAAACCATCCATTGTATTTTGGCAATGAGTAATTCCCATTTGTCATGAAATTAGCCGCTTAGTCTCTTCTCCAATTTCAAAATCGAGTAGCAGTCTGATTACATTCATTTCTTTCTTGAACTCATACACATGTTTTTCATTCATAGTTCTTGTGAGATTCTCTGATTAATATTTATTTACTAAGCCTTTTGAAATATGAACACTTATAGGTCAATTCCATTAGAGAATTAATTGGGTTCTTTGCCAACATCAGAACGTAATAAGTGATGGTAAATCGGCCTTTTGAACAAGTAGAAAATTAAGATAAAGTGTCTATTATGGAAAAGGGGGTTGCATTTGTTTTCATATTTCCCTCCCAGCAAGAAAAAAATTTCCAAGATTTGCTTTCAGTTCCTTTTGGGTCTTGAAATGGCCTTGGGCATCGATTTGGTTTTACAATGATTTAGGTTAGCATGACAACATTTGGATTAATCATTCTTTTTTGAGTAAATTGAGCAATAAAACACATTTATAATAAGTAAATGCAATATATATATTGTTTACTCTGGGCTAATCACATATGTGGTCTCATTTAGTACTTATAATTCATCCGTGAGAGATATATTATTGTTCCAGTTTTTCAGATAAAGAAACTAAGGCTCAGAAAAGTTAAGTAACTTGTCTAAGTTCAGAAGAGTATTCCATAGCTTTGTTCTATGCACAGTTGTTCAAGTTGTGCAAGACTGGAGGATCCTAACAAAACTTTGAAATCTAATAACGTAGTTGCTAACTTAATGTCGTCGGCTCAATTGTTTTAACACTAAACATTTATCCAATTATGCCTTGCGTTTCTTAGTAGTAATTTCAAATTTTAATTGTACTATGATATTGACTAAAATTTTGGTTATTTTCCCCTAAAATAAACGGTGTAAATCTGTGGACTTTGGGTGGAATATCTCCTTGGGGCCATGGCTGTCCATCAGACGGTCTTGCAAAGAATGGCCTGTCTGCTATAACTGAATTAATCAAAGTCCCTCAGATCATTCAGAAATCTATAAATGCCATCTTGTATCTATGCTACATAAATTAGACTGAGATTTTTGAAAACCGGAAGCATAAGCGAAATTCCTAACCTCCAACTTCAAGGCATCATCAGGAACTGTCCAGCAATCCTTCTGCGCTTCCCTAGTCTGTGGGCTTCATTGTTCTCCGCTGTGACTATTTGAAAATTTCCCCTCTCTTCCTAAACTTCTGGTCATAGCGACTCCTGCTTACTCTCAGCCTCCTACTTTGCAGAGAAAATAAGAACATTAGATGGTGTGGCTGGCAGACCATGGTATGATGGGCCCCAATGATCACCACCTCCTGCTGTCACACACCATTGTGACTTGCATCTTTCTGGCAGTTTGTATTGCTTTCTTGGCTCCCACACTTTAATGAATCAAACTGCCTGTGGTGGCAGAATTTCTAAAGTGGGCCCCCAAATATGTTGAGTTCTAATCCCCAGAACCTATGAATATAATATGATATGACTCTCATGATTATGTTATGTTACATGGCACACTTGACCTCAAGATATGGTGATGATCTGGGTGGGTCTAATCACATCAGTCCTTAAAAACAACGAGCTTTCTCTGGCTAGTGGTAAAAGAGGAAGTAAGAGAGACCTGAAACATGAGAAGGATTCACCATGCCATTGCTGGCTCTGTAGATGGAGGGGACCACATGATGAAGAATCCAGGCAGCTTCTAGGAATGAAGACCAGCCTCCAAGTGATGGCCAGCAAGGGAACACAGACCTCAGTCCTGCAACCACGAAGTCCTTCCAACAACCTGAAAAATCTTGGAAGTGAATTTTCCCCCAGATCTGCCCCTGTGGCAAGAAACTGATGGCATCCTCTTGTCAACAGCCAACTAGGAACTGGGCCCTTTTGTCCAACAGTTCTGGGGAAACTAAATCCTACCAATGACTACACGTACCTGGGAAGAGTTTCTTCCCAGTCAAGCATTCAGATGAGATTCCACTCTTGGCTGACACCTTGATTACTGCCTTCTAAGACCCCCTGAAGCAGAGGACCAATCCCCGACTATGGATACTGTCAAATAATTAATGTGCACTGTTTTAAGTGGCTAAGTTTTGGCGTAATTTGCTATGTAGCAATAAATAAAATAAATAACACATACAGATTTAAAAAATGTCCTCCCTTGCTCTCCATCAAACCTATAATTGATCACCATGAAAATGCAACCTGCTATAGCCTGGCTTGTTCCCTCACCAGCAAAGGTGCCAATGAGCTTTATACTAAATCCAACGGGGCTTCCCTGGCGGTGCAGTGGTTAAGAATACACTTGCCAATGTAGGGGACAGGGGTTTGAGCCCCGGTCTGGGAAGATCCCACATACCGCGGAGCAACTGAGCCCGTGCGCCACAACTACTGAGCCTGCACTCTAAAGCTACTGAGCCCGCGTGCCACAGTTACTGAAGCCTGTGCGCCTAGAGCCCGTGCTCTGCAACAAGAGAAGCCACAGCAACGAGAAGCCCATGCACCACAACAAAGAGTAGCCTCCGCTCGCCGCAACTAGAGAAAGCCCGTGCGCAGCAACGAAGACCCAATGCAGCCAAAAATAAATAAATAAAAATTTAAAAATCCAATGGTCACTCAATATCTTAGAAATGTTTGCTGTTGCTGCCCACTCTCTTCCTTTGGCTTCCACCACATCCCACTCGCCTTGTTTCTTCATAGCTCTATGGTTTAAGACTACCCAATCACCTTTGAGAGGTCTCAAGCCTGCCGTCCTCCTGTGAGTTTTGATCATTGTGGGAAACGCACATCTCATCCTTGCTCTTAGTGGAGAAGTCGCTCCCTCTTATTGTTTTAATCTCCCCTTGCTCTGCCTTCAGAATGGCTGGCCAGTAGCTTCCTCTTAAACCTTTTCAGGTGTGCATCTTGGCACCAGCCTCCATCTCCTCCAAATACTGATAAGCATATGCCAAGCTCCCTGAGTCGTACTCCTGCAGCTCCTCTCACATAGCATAAGCTCCCCTCTCCACTCACTCATAGCAAGGGAAGGGAACACACACGCACTGATAAACCGCATCGAAGGTATCTACTGTTGCCTTCAATTTCTTTCTTAATGTTATGGAGGTGGATGATCTACTAATGCTGGTAAAATCAGTATCACAATCTCTTAGCATGTCTGCAGAACCAGACTGATCCCTGTGAACTTTTTTCAGCCCCTGGACCTCCGCTACAACTAGGCAACAGTAAAAAGCATCACTTATCCTCCTACATTTTTAAGGCTGCATGTTTGTCCTAAAAGGATGAAGTAGATAATACAATTCATTCACATTTTAGTCTCGGATACATTTCTTGGCATTATATGAGAGAGCTCCAGCATGTGGTAGGACCTATAAATACAACAGGAACATTGCATTAAACATATTTTACAGTTTTGCAACCAATAGTAACATTAGACTATATAAAATATTTCTCTGTTTTCAATAGACTCTAGTGTCAAGACACTAAGCCCACAACCAAATAGTACAGTAACATCACCATTATCTATAATAATTGGAAAAAATTCTCTACACACGAATATTGTAGTTGATTCTCCAACATTCATTCTACCCATGTAACTGGCCTAAGCCAATCATGGCAGGTCCATACCTCTTGACAGTGAGTGGATCCAGAATGGGCAAACGACCAATGAGACACGAGGAGAGGTCTGCAGGGGCTTCCAGGGAATATTTTCCTGGCTCCAAAGAGAGAGCTTCAAGGAAAGGATAGTCTCCTCTTTTCTAGATATTGTACCAGAATGAGAAAACTAGAATCGCTGCAGCTATATTGCTACCAGCCTAAAGGTGGAACCAAACCAGAGAATGGCAGAGAAGAGATGGATAGCGCCTGGATCCTTGATGATGTCACCATTGGAATCCAGGTGTTTATTACTTGCAGCAAAAACTATTTTACTGATAACATATTTTGAGCACCAATGACATATAGAGGTCAAAAGGGACTTTTGTAGTTAAATTTATGCAGGCTTCCCTAGGAAGAAAATCAGAGGGGTTTAACACAAATATAAGAGCAAATTTAAAATGAAGAACAGTGCCTGCTTTTAGGCTGGGTCTTATGAAAGGACTAATCTGGTACCAAAATTAAGATATCAGACGAGCCATGACAGGAGCAGAGAGTTGAGAAATACAAATGGAGTCAGAACTTGGAGGCGAGGGTTACTTTCTTGCATCTCAAAGAGTCACCTTAAGCCACAACAACATCCTCACCAAGTGAGACAGAGATGCTAAAGCCCCAAGACCAACTCAGAGAAGTTGTTGAGCCAGGAAAGACCTGGAATGTCCGGCCCTCCTATATGAAAAACAAAGGCCATTGTCCATCTTCTTGATTGGCAGGTAACTTAAAAGATAAGAGAAGGCAATAATATCAACCTATAGGGTCTTGGGAAGGAGCTCTAATCTCCTGACCAAGAATATAGTTGGAACACCAGGAAGACCCAAACACACACCAAAAACCAAGGACATTCTATTACTTCACTGTTAAGCCATTTTACATTAAAGTGGTTTTGTTTCAAAATATTCAAAGAGAGTAAAGAAGATATGGTGTACAGTCTAGATATTATAATCTAAATACCAAGTCATTCTCTTTGTTGCTATTGAATTGTGAGTCTCACCTGCACCCAAACATAACCACATGTACGATTAAACCATATTTAATTATTAATGTGATGTTGGATGTACATGATCTTGTACGTTGTAGAAAATTATCTCATTACTCCAATCCTTTCCTCCAAAACCAGGGCTAGAGGAAGAGAGTCTACTCTTCCATACATGTGTCAAGAACAGATTAAATCTCACAAATCTGGAAGTAGTCATTTAAAATAAGATCAACCGTGGCTCAAATCCCAGCATTGAAACTTTTCTGGCTAAGTGATCTTTGAAATGTTATTTAATCCCTTGAATCTATTTTCTCCTAGGGGAAATAGAGATAATAATGTCTCCCTAAGAGGACTGTTAATTGGGCCTGAAGGAGGGAATGTGTAGCAATTGCTTATCAGACAACCATAACCTAACAGAGACCAAACGAGGTCAGTTCTCTTCTTACTTTTCCTAATAAGGACTTACATTGGAGAGGGGAAAATCACTGAGGGGCTGAGAGATTTTATTGGATCAATCTCCCTAAGGGATGTTTATCATCCCATGTTTATGGAGCCCCAAGGAGTCATAATATTTTTGCTTGGATGAGAATTCTAACTTACAGATATTAAAACACAGCATTATTTTTAGCTGAAGTGTACTTAAGTATGTGAAACATAATTGCCTGGGCCTTATTTTTGGATTCTTAGAATAAAGGAAGAGAGATTCTGTGTCAATGTCAGTATTTGTTGAAATGCCTCTGAGTCCCTCTTACTTTTAGCTCCTAGTAGCGGACAGTTCTAGGTCTGGGGGATGACTATGAGAGTGTTTCCTGTATTTACTAAATAGAACTAAATAAACAAAATAAATGTCTGACAGGAAATTGTATTCACAAAAGTCAAGCCACTGAAATCTGCTGTGTGAGAGAATGGAAATGAATTTGAGGAGAAGTAAAGACCACAGAACTCTCCCTACCATTCAATTCTACGTAAACCACGTCAAAGGGAGTTTAGAGGCATCTCCTGGCTGCTGGCACAAGTCATGAGGGGATGCTGATCTGCTAGGGCTCTTCAGTAGAAGCCTGGATGCAGGAGGGGAACGGAGGAGGGCTTAGAAGCAGAGGGACCCCAAGAAGGAGCACCTTCCACAAGAGCTCTGTGGGGCTCTTCCTAATGACCCGTTGCGGATGGGGAGCCCCCTATTCCTGCAGCTTTTGACCAAGATTCAGAGGGACATGGAGAGGCAAAATCACATTCTGCATCTGGCCCAAACCTGTCCTATTTTCTAAATAAGTTGATAGATAATGTCTTTCATACACTTAGAATCTCTGCTTTGTCTTTCTTTTGTTTTTTAATTGAAGTATAGTTGTTTTACAATGCTGTGTTAATTTCTGCTTTACAGCAAAGTGACTCAGTTATATATATATATATATATATATATATATAATATATATATATATTCTTTTCCATTATGGTTTATCTTAGTACATTGAGTATAGTTTCCTGTGCTATACAGTAGGACCTTGTGGCTTAACCATTCTATATATAATAGTTTGCATCTGCTAACCTCAACCTGCTACTCCATCCCCCCCCACCCCCTCTCCCTTGGCAACCACAAGTCTGTCCTCCAGGTCTGTGAGACTGTGTTTCACAGATAGGTTGATTGGTGTCATATTTTAGATTCCACATGTAAGTGATATCATATGGTATTTGTTTTTCTCTTTCTGACTTACCTTCACTTAGTATGCTATCTCTAGTTGCATCCATGTTGCTGCAAATGGCATTATTTCGTTCTTTTTTATGGCTGAGTAGTATTTCATTGCATATATATATATATATATATATATATATATATATATATATACATGTACCACATTTTCTTTATCTATAGAATCTCTGCTTTGAATCTCCCTTATATTAGCCTGAATTTTAACAGGAGCTATAAGACTTACAATTCTACATTTTCTCTGGAAGGTACCATGGTTCTGATATTTTACGCTGCTGACCCGTGACAGATTTATATATTTTGATGGTTAGGTGAACAGCTTGCAAAAAACCTCAATGTTTCTTCTTTTTGAAGACTTTTAAGACCCATCTGTTATTAGAAATTATTGCTCCTTTCTCTCTTCTCTCACGGCAGTTTGTATATGTGTGTATCTATAAGTATTTCCAGAGGCTTCTAAAATTATTTGTTTACAAGTATCTACTCCATAAGAGTATTAATTTCCCGAGGGCAAGAACCTGGTGTTATTTATATTTAAATGCTCAGCACATACGATATATGGTAAGTCCTCAATACTTCTGTAGAGTAAATAAATAAACGCTGACATTCCTTTACAACATTTGCAAAGATGGAAAGCCAGGGATGGTTGGAAGGGAATTTTACATCATTTGCATATCCATATAAAATTGGATATATCTTCAGTTTGTTTCTGTTCAATAATTTTTTTTTGAATATCTATTGGTGCCAGCCAATGTTTTGGGTGTAGGGGACACTGAGATAGTTATGACATTATTCCTACTTGAAAACAGTTCAAAATAAATTATTAATTTTAAAATTTGTTCTGGATAAGAGAAGTGCCTTGACATTTCTTTGGAGCTTACTTGTGTGTCTGATGGAAGTTAATCTATTTGTAAGTATGATGCCATTTGAACTGGTTTTCTTATTCTAACGTAAGAAACCATAATCAGTATTGCCAATAAAACGTTAGACAAAAGCCCATACCGTTTTTTAAAAATTGCTCATTTCTCTGCACTATAGTTTCATGAAATTATATTCTTTGTGTCATGAGTAACTTAACTAGATTATTGCAGTTTAGTAGTTATCTGTTCTTATGTTTGGTTTGTACTTATCCTTTAAGTGGGACTTTCAACACTGCAAGGTGCTCGTCTCAAAACTCCTCTGGTTTTTGAGCCATTGCTGCCATCCAGTGGGAGAATATCATATTTCATTAAATAAAAGGAAGACCATTCCTCCAAATAACTAATATTATAATCATAATCAAATTTTTATAATCCAACACCAAAAATTAAATCCTCTATGATATTGAATTATAATAAAAACTAATAAAAACTAAGTCTTTTAAAACATTAACCATTCCGACAAATCTTGATCAATATACACAGATATTATAATCGTTTGGCATGTTTTATCCTTGCATTGCTGTGCTCATGGTTATACAAGATATCTCTTTTCTATCCTTCCACATTTATTACAGTTAGATGATTACTCTTACCTGGCAATTCTAGATGATTAGTTTCACTCTTCCTATTTCCAATTTTTCTTGTTTTTCAGGGTTCTCTAGGGAAGATGCAGAGAAGTTCATGCAGGTTCATTTTGGTCTTGCTGCTCATTGGATAGCTCTTTTAATACATCATTAGTCTTTCTTCTATGTTTTCCCATAATTCTAACCCGAGGTTCAACCATTTTTATGGTTCTTAAAACTGTTTAGATATATAAATGCTTGGATGCATATGTAATTCTTGTTAATATCTTTATTTATTTATTTATCTTTTCTGCACTGCTTTAGTTTGAACTAGTGGATGTACTATAGAAATACGAGCTTGATTTTTAAAAGATTAGGTCAATAAGCACTCATAAATGCATATGATTTCTATACACAGTCTCCAACTACCTGGCACCTGACAGGGTCAAGAATTATAAATGAGCAAAAATAATGTTTATCTAATCATTGCATGCTTGAGAGTGTGTTGACCGGCATAATTAGGAACATACCTTTGAGTTTTACAGAGAGACTCTTTGCTCTAATCTCTTGTCAGAGGGATGGTGTCAGCATCCCTTCTATCTTCAAAGTCCTTTTCACTTTAGATGGTTCTTGCCAGCAGATCACACATCCAACTCTACTTCCAAATCTCTGCCTTCCTTGTGGATGAGATGGGAGAGAGAACCCTTCACATGACTGGACCAGAGGAAGTAAAATTTTCTAAACGGTCTGTATCGCCACTCCTTTCGGGGTGAGTTTATTTTTCTTGTGATATGCTTGACCTGTTTTGAAAGAACATCTTTAACTGCCTTTTGGGGGAAATTTTGAAATGCCATTAAAGCCTGTCTCATAGAAAGCACTTTGTGATTTCAGGAATTCTTTTTGTATTGCATACCATCTGATCACTTTCCTGTCCATATTAAAATTGTTAGCAATGAAATTTCTGGTGCTGTCCTTGGGAGACTAGAGCCTGAAATTTAAAATACTGAAGTGGATATTTCGTCTGAATATTTAACATCTGACTTATCTAAGTTAGCCAGGTGACTTTTAAATATTTTGGCATTGTCCTCAGCATGACTTTCCTGCAACTGGTAACAATTGTATTAGTATCTTCTTTACATTGGCTCTCTCTGTGATTTTTTTTTTTCTGTGAGTTTCATATCTTTCTTTAATCAAGAGCTTCCTGGTCTCAAATATTTTTGTTCCTTGATCTTTAATTGGTTACAGTACCTAGCAAAAGACACGCTTGACATTCATCAGAAATCTTACAATGATAAATGTTATCTTTCACATTTAATTATTCAAGCTAATAGATCTTTCTATTCCTTTATAATATGTTTCCTCTCTAAATTGTAAAAGCAGAAGACACCCACCTGCTTGAACTGATGGTTCCACTGAATCAACTTTAGGGAGGAGCCCTGCCTGCCACTGGTGCCCACACTCACGTAATGAAGCTTAGACAGAAACAGGACACGTGACAGGCCTGTCTTTGAGAGCCTGGAGATTGTATGTTATATGGAATACCAACTCAAGCCTAATGGAAGTAGTTAAGAAAATTTTAAAAAGAGGAGATAGAGATAAGTTTGTCTCAGAAACCTTTAGAAAACAATCTACCATATCTTTTTCTGCAGGGGAGTCACATGGATGAGCCCACACACTGACAAATAAACTCCCAATGAGATAAAAATATTAGTGTAAAAATACAAGTATCTAAGAGAGGGAGGACAGTGTGCCTTTTTAGCAAACACACAAACAAAAGCCACCAAAATCTCCAGGCACAAAGAGGAGAATTACTCAAAAGAGTATAAATTTTGGCAGGTAAGTCAAACCCATACCAGTGTTTGATTGATTACCTTTGTATAAGGCATTGACGTGTAATTCTACTATCACTTAAGTAAAAAGTAATTGCGATCATCAAAAATCATTATTTAGCACTTATTTTGTGCCAGCAGACACTGACGATGTAAAAAGGGCTGAGATTAGTCTCTGTTATCCAAAGAAAATAGGTACAGAGTGATGCCAAAGAAGAGTGGCAAAGGCAGAACAAAAAGAACTTTTAATTGACGTACAACTTTGTCGGATGTCTCTCTTTCTGTCTCTGAAATTCTGACTTACAATCAATAAAACTGTATAAATAAAATACAGTGCAGCTGGAGGAGACTGAGTTATAATTTATTCTCTTATATTCCAATAAACATCTAATCAGCACAGAGAAAAAGATACCTATTTTAGACTCCTTTTAGGCATAAGAAAACAAAACAAAACAAAATCCCACAAAATTGATTCCTGTATTTCAAGTGTCAATTTCTCAGTATCCTACAAATGAAATTCCTTTAAGTATCATCAAAAATGTCTTGGAATTTAAAATGTACGCACTGCCTGGAAATCTCTGAGTGGGAAAAAAAAAAAACCTTGATTTAAGTAATTTCAAACGTTAGAGAGACATTTATTCATTATTGAAACCATCTCATCAAAGCAAATGAACGCATTTTTAGAAAACACAGTTCAAAGATGGGGTGACACACACACTGTAACCTCAACAGGAAGGTGTGTGACGAAAGCGACCCTTAGTGTTGACAGGCTTTGCACTGAGACAGTCTCTATCAAATGGGGATGCAGGTCAGAAGGTACTTGGTTTGCAAAGTACTACTGAAATGCTATTCCATTTAACTTGAGGGTGTTGATCTCTGTCTGCACCTTTGAATGAACTTAGTGAGCCAAGATCTGTAGGATCCTTGAGGTCTGTCTGTGTCTAACAGCAGTGGTAACTAGGATGAAACCATCTGTAACCATGGTCCTGAGGAAATTGACCAATGGAATTCGCTTGTGAGATAGTCTGACATGCGTAATGTTTATCTCTGCGTCATTTACAGGAAAAACTGACAACCCCTGTGTATTAGTCAGGGTTTTCCAGAGAAACAGAATCAGTAGAATATGTCTGGGGTTTCGTTTGCTTATATATATGTGTATATATACATATAACACAGGTATATATGTATTGTAAGAATTGCCTCACACGATGATCACGGGTCTGCAGTTAGCAAGCTGGGGACCCAGGTGAGCCAAAATTGAAGTTCCAGTCAAAGGCTGGCAGGCTTAGGACCCAAGAAGAGCTGATGTTTAAGTGCAAGTCCGAAGGCAGGAAGAAAAACGTCTCCAGCTGAAAGGCGGTCAGGCAGGAAGAACTCTCTCTTGTCTGGGAGAGGGTCAGCCGTTTTGTTCTATGTTAAACCTAAAAACTGCAGAGATTAAAATATGGAAGACATAAAAAGGAAAAGATATGAACCAGTGCATTGATTTAAGAAATGTTTTCTGAGACTCACTAAGTGTTGAGGACTCACTGTTCTTGGCATAAGATAGAAGGCAGTAAACAAAGACAGATACCTTGGCCTTGTGGAGTTTACACTCAGTGACACAAAGATGGTAAAAAAAAAAATAAGAGTATATAGACAGAATATGATTTCAGGGAGAGATAAGGGCTAGGAGGAAAAGTAAAGCAGGCCCAGTGGCTAAAGAGCGATGAGGTGGGTAGATAACCTGAGACAGAGTGGATAAGGAAAGTCTGAAAAGTTACATTTATAACTTCAGTTTACATTTGTAATTTCCTTTTCCCATTATCTTTGCATCCAGTTAGCACTTTAGCTGGTTAGGATATTTTACCTAAATACCCCAAACTTTCATTCCTAAAGGATCTAAGTTCTCAGCAATGCTACCTTAATTGAGTTGCCACTGTCTTCTTTTATTGACATGGAAATATCAGGGGGTATCCCATAGAATCCTCTAGGCTCCAGGCACACCCCTCCCTTTCTGTCCCTACATAGTGGCAACCAAATTTCATCTTGCTATTTGGGATCAATAACATTAGCTAGCACTGTGATCTCCTTCTTTGTCTATTTGTTCTATAAAATGATGACACTCAAATGACCAAGTGGCCATCCTAGTTTCCAGTTGGGAAATAATTGTTACTTCCTGTGGGAATGTACCAGAGTTCAAAGGTATGATGATGGGAAGTAAAAATTTTGTGAATAAGCTATTAGGTATAATAGATAAGCCCTTCCTATTTTCGTGCTTGATCCTGGACTCACATATTCCGACTGTGGGAGAAACAGAATCAAATGGTTGTTGCTGATTTTATGTACACACCACATCCTGTTGGACACTGCAGAGAAACTTTACAGAGAATTAGCTCTATAGCTGAGGTTTCAATAGGCCAATTCTATCTAGGTAGATGGTAAGAACAATAAACTATTTGGCTGTGGTATGATCGCTTCTCTTCTCTTTCCATAAAATGAGTTTCTTTGTTCGAAGCCACGCTCTATGGGAGAACGGGAAGGTAAATAAGGTACCACACGTGAAGGTGTTCGGACAAGTATAGTAGGCAAAAAGGCAAACCTATATCCGGAACAAGCATCTACTCTAGTGAGGGCGTGTAATTTTTCCCTGTAAGGTAGAAGGGGTCTATGGTAATCAGCCTTCAGGTGACATTGGTATTGGTCTCTGCTACTAGCAAGCTGGGCAGTCAACAGTGGTGGGGGAACCAGCTCTGGTGCGGGGGACCCCCGTTCTCGAGCCTCTGCATATCCTCCATCTCTGCCCCATAAGTGTTTGTAAGTGGGACCATTAAGCAAACACCGGGGTGGCTTGGGAAGAGTTTAGCTGACATCCAAAGAATGAATACGTTTGCTCAGTTGCTTACTGATAGCCTTTCTTGAAGCTAGTGCCTTTGCTGACTGTTCCTATGGGACCTTAATGTCCTCATACAGTGGTCTCAGTTGACTATTTGCCCGTCCTATTGTTTTTTTTCATCTCTGGGTTCTGTTACCTAAAAGGATATAATTTTGTTCCAATTTTATCCTACATCTACACATACATATCCTTCCTACCATGATGTATAAAAAGAACTCAATTTTAGGTTTGAAGATTTGATCATTAAAAGTATGTATGTGAAATCTTAGTTTCTACTCAAGTAGGGTTAAAAATGTAAACTGACGGGCTTCCCTGGTGGCGCAGTGGTTGAGAGTCCACCTGCCGATGATGGGGACACGGGTTCGTGCCCCGGTCCGGGAAGATCCCACATGCCGCGGAATGGCTAAGGCCCTTGAGCCATGGCCGCTGAGCCTGCGCGTCCGGAGCCTGCGCTCCGCAACGGGAGAGGCCACAACAGTGAGAGGCCCGCGTACCGAAAAAAAAAAAAAAGACCCTCACCCTCCACTTCCTACACACTTACTATGATGAGAGAACCAGTTCTTACAATGGGATCATGAGTTTCATTTAAAAGTTGGATAAAAATTTTGACCATCTACTGGGTGCAATCGTTGGATAAGATAAAATCCTTGCTTTCAAGTAGCTGAGTGAGGAAACCAACCACTATAATTGCAAAAATAAGACATGCAAAAAGCCTGAGTAGGGTGATGTTGTCTAGCCTGGGAATTGAAAGAAGGCTTCTTAGAGGAAAGGCTGTCTGAGTTGCGCCTGAATAGGGAGAAAATAGCCCGGAAATGGGGCATGTGTCTTGGGACGGGGACGGCAGACAAATGTTCCAAGGGTGGGAGCCGAATGAATAAACCCTTAGAGGTTCGAAAAGAAAGAAAAGAAATGCACTGAGGTTTCCAGGGAGTTACAAGCAGTTGCAATCATGGCAGGACAAAGCGTGAGGCCAGACGGCTAAGGGTCAGGGCTGGTTAGTTGGTGGAGCAGGTCATGGAAACACTGCAAGACACAGTGCAAGAGGCTTGGACTTGATGCTTAGGCGACTCAGGAGCCATCGGAGGGTGTTAAATGGAGAAGCTGTCTTTAAAAAGACATGGCTGTGTGGAGAAAGGATTTGAGGCAGACAAAGTAAGGAAACCATTGAGAAGGCTGCTGCCCTGGGAGAGAGATGATGAAAGATTGAACAGGGCAGTAATCACAAAGATGGAGAAAAAGGAGATGGATTTGAGAATTATCAGGAGCTAAAATTAATAGAATGTGGTGATGGATTACATGGGAGACAGTGAAGGAGCTCCGCACCTGCCGTGGAAACTAATTGGCTGTAATATTGCCTATTCAAAGAGCCCACCTAGAAGAACACAAATTCAGTTTTGAGTATTTTGTTGGAGGCCCCCAAGTGGAGATATCCACTAGGCAGCTGGATATGTGCTGAGGGCCATAGCCAGGTCAGGGCTGCTGCTACAGATTAAAAAATCAACAGCAGAGAAATGGGAATTAAAGCCATGAGGTGAATGGGATAATTCGGGGAGAATGTGTAGAACACAGAGGTCAATGGGCAAAAGCAGCAAATGGATGGGACGACCAAAGAGCAACAAAAGCAACAAAGATTCATCAGTATAAAGAGATAGGAAGGCATGGGTTGGGGGTGCCGGTGGTGAGCTTTAGAAAGACCCAGAGGGATTCCTGGGCATATATCTGGAGACAACTCTAATTTGAAAAGGTACATGTACCCCAGTGTTCGTTGCAGCACTATTTACAATAGCCAAGACATGGAAGCAACCTAAATATCCACAGGTGAATGGATAAAGAAGATGTGGTGTATTTATACAATGAAATATTACTCAGACATAAAAAAGAATGAAATAATGCCATTTGCAGCAACACGGATGGACCTAGAGATGATCATACTAAGCGAAGTGAGTCAGACAGAGAAAGACAAATACCATATGATAACGCTTATATGTGGAGTCTAAAAAAATGTTACAAAGGAATTATTTACAAAACAGAAATAGACTCGCAGACATAGAAAACAAACTTATGGTTACCAAAGGGGAAGCAGGGGGGAGGGATAAATTAGGAATTTGGATTAATATATATACACTGCTATATATAGAATAGATAACTAACAAGGACCTACTGTATAGCACAGGGAACTATACTCAATATTTTGTAATAACCTATTGAATTTGTAATAACCTAAAGAATCTGAAAAAGAATATCTCTGTATAACTGAATCACTGTGCTGTACCCCTGAAACTAACACAACATTGTAAATCAACTATACTTGGATTAAAAAAAAAATATGGCAACAAAAAAGGTTTAATTCTGAGACAACATTTTCTGAGTAAATGCACTTAAAATAGCGGAGCAAGCTTTAACCTACAAAGTAACATTGATCAGTTGGATGTTAGGAGAAAAATTTTGACCCATTGACCAAGTTATTTGTATCATCTAGAACTAGAACTGTGTTCTCTAGTATGGTAACTACTACCACAACTGGCTCTCTATGTTTAAATTAACTCAAAGTCAATCAAATTAAAAATGGAGTCCCTGGGCTTCCCTGGTGGTGCAGTGGTTGAGAGTCCGCCTGCCGATGCAGGGGACGCGGGTTCGTGCCCCGGTCCGGGAAGATCCCACATGCCGCGGAGCGGCTGGGCCCGTGAGCCATGGCCGCTGAGCCTGCGCGTCCGGAGCCTGTGCTCCGCAACGGGAGAGGCCACAACAGTGAGAGGCCCGCGTACCGCAAAAAAAAAAAAAAAAGAAAGAAAAGGAATCCCTCAGCAGCACTACCACACTTAGTAGTAGTGCTACATGCTAGTAGCTCTAATTGCACTAGGACACTGAGGTGCTCATTAACCACATGTGGCTAGTGGCTACTGTTTTGGACAGCATAGGTATAACATTACCGCCATGGTAGAAAGTTCTACTGGATGGTACTGATCTAGAAATGACTACTTGGTCTCTTAACGCCCAAGGAAGGAGCCATGTGCTAATCAAAATGCCATTTACTAGTAGGAAAATTGCAGATGTGGTTACGGTGATTATGTAGTCCTTTGTTCACAATATAAAACATTTTAGTATTAGGATTACAAACCTTTGAAGACTGAAATTACATGGAGCTAAGTTTAGGAAAGTAGTATTTAGCAGTACTGAATAAGTGGAGGTGAATTCTTTTCCCTTTTGTGTTCCAATTCAATAAAATTTGGATATGCTGCCATCATTTGGGTGATTAGGAAAACTGAACCAAGTCTAAGCAGTTGAAGTTGGCATTTCCATTCTCAAAATCTGCCAAATGACATAAAACAGTAGATGCCTTTTGTGTATCAAGGCTACTTTGCTTTTAGAAAAAAAAAAAAAAATCTTTCACTATCTCTAATTCAAACCAATGACCTAAACTGTTTAAATTGTTCAAAATTATAAAGTGAGAGGTCAGAGAGCCCCCAGATACTATTCCACTGGGGGTGGGGGAAGTAGGTTAAAAATTAAAAATATCTTCTTCAATTTGTGTTTCTTTATAAATTACCCTCTGTATTGGAGAGTAGTAATGCTAGCTTCTGAGAAGCAAACATTAGTAATAACAGTACAAATGAAATTCATATCTATTATGGTAATGGCTTAGAGGATGAAGTTAGGAATTCAGTAAATAGCTTCTTTACTATGGCATTGATACTTCTTTTAATAATCAAACCATTACCCAGGTGATGCTGCCCGAGTTGAGGATGCTGGCTGGTCTGGATGACCCAAGCATGCGGCTGTGTGGTGCACTGCCCGTAGATAGTTACTGCCTGATTAACAAACAGGGAACTATAAATGTCTAATTGTATTTTGGTGAGTGTGCCCGTGCGACTTTAAATAATGGGTCTTGCTGCTCAAGAAGTACAGAAGGAAAACAAGCGGAAGAGCGCTGAAAAGCTGTTGTTCTGAAGGCGTCCAGCAGGTGGCAGCAGTGCTGCAGCTAAAGCGAGCATGCTCTTTATGATTCCAATTGAAACAGACTCATTTGTGATCAGCCTTAACTAACCATTTCTCTTTATGACACCAAGACAGAAGCACACTCTAAATATCTATAGCTTCAGAAGAAATCTGCTTTCATCCTGGGAGTGACTGATTTTAAACATAACATACAGAAAGCTTACATACAGCACCCGCTTCGAAGGCTTGAGCACAGGGTAGGGGCACGTAGAAACAGGAGATAAGTGGATGGACCACTTTCCACTCTAGGAGAGGCCATCTGGGAAGAACAACTCTTTCTTTTCTAACTCCCCTTTTCCATCAGTTCCTTCTCCTCAGCATGTAAGAAGAGAAATATATTTCCATTCCTAAAAAACAAAATCCTCCAAACCTTTTTTGACCTTTGCTCCCACCAGCCACCATCCAATTTGCTTCTCTCCTTATAATCCCAAAACTTCTTGAAGCCACGATCAATACTTTCGAATCTCTAGAACCTGCTGTGTAGCACAGGGAACTCTACTCAGTACTCTGTAATGGCCTATATGGGAAAAGAACCTAATAAAAATAAAAGAGTAGATACATGTATAACTGATTCACTTTGCTGTACACAACATTGTAAATCAACTACACCCCAATACAAATTTTTTAAAAATTTCTAATCTCTACTTTCTCGTCTCTCAATCACTCTTCCACTCTACCTCATCTGTTTCCCATTCTCTTGTCTCTCAAATACATCCTCCATACAGCCCGAAGGGAAATTTGCCCAACTTCAAATCTCCTTTGTGGTTAAACCTTTGTCACTTAGGATAGAGTTCAACTCCTGAGCGGGGCATCGGAGGGCTTCCTCTCTGCCTGACCTTATCTCTCACTAGCAGGCCCCAATGGCAGGCAATGGTTCCCAGCACACACAATGCCTTTTCTCATTTCTATGCTTTTGTTCCTTTTCTCTTCTCTCCCTGGAATGCCTTAACCCTTCCCCTTTCCCAGCTTTGCTTGAATTTCCTATGCATTCTTTAGCACCAAGCTCAAATATCACTTTCCTCCAAGAGTGTTTCCCTGACTCCCCCAGTCCTAGATGGATAACTGAACTCAGATCTGAGTTTCTGTAATCCCCTCTGTATCTCTCTGGAACATACTTATTAGCGAATATGCTAATTATTTGTTATCTGTGTCTGTGTTATAGTTTTTTGTTTGTATGTCTCTCTTCCCTTTCAGGCTGAGAATTGCTTTATAGTAAAGAGGAGGTTTGAGAGTTTAATGATTCATTAGAGACTCCAAACAGAAACAATATTACATAAAATACTTTGTCTTATACACATTATAGAAAACTTTCTTTAAACATCTGCTACTTATATAAATACAGACATTTATAGTTATTTCAGAAGAAGTACCGTAATGGAAAATTATGGGATTAATTAATCTAGGAGCCGAATATTTAGAAAATAGTGAAATATGGTTCTTTGGGAGAAAGAGTAAACAAACTTTGGAAAATCTACCTAGAGGCGAAACAAATGGTAAAACAAAGAGAACATGATAAATACATAAAGAAAGTTACTACTATTACAAAGTACCAGGCCAATGGTATGCAATACCAAACTGCTTCAGTATGAAGCATTTAATATGAGTGGACTAATCACCAAGGATCAAATTTAAACACTTATCAAATAGTCTACATACAATACGTTAGATTTTTACAAGTGAATTATTTAAATATTTCAAAGAAAATTTATGTACCGTTAAATTGTTTCAGAACATAGCAAGTGGTATGATTCACAATTCAGCTTAACAAAGCAAACATAATACTTGAACCAAAAACCTATTCTTAGCCCCCAAACTAAAACCAAAACGAAAGACATATTTCAATTAAGAATGTACATATGGAAATCCCACATAGAATATTGGCTAATAAATGCAACCATATATTTTAAGTAATATGCCTTGATCATAAATGACTTATTTGAGGAAAACAGGGAAGATTCAATATCTGGAAAGTCATTAATATGCAGTATCTCAAACTTGAAGGAAAAAATTATACACATTTTTCAATTTTATAATAATGACATTTGATTAAATGACCATTTGTAAGAAATTTTCTTTTAATAGAATAATGGCCCTTAAATATAATAAAAAGCTTCAAGTATGGACTTTGATAAATTTATCATTTTTTTCCATTTTTAGTGAAAGAGCCAATGGTTTCAACTTTGTATCCTGAAAAGAGAATGTGGGAAAATGTTTTGAAATCCAAGTTGTCTACAGTTATGTAGTAAAGACCCCATATTGTGGCTTGCAGGATATTTATGCAAACAATTATTTTGCCAGGTTGTGGTTCTTCCACAATAGGGTCTAGATGAGTTCAAACTTTGTAATTCTTTTCCTGTAACCTATGTCTGTATGATTCTGGAACTAAGCAATATTTCTATAAAGGCATCCTTCTAAAATCTGGCAAATATTTTCCAGAACAGAAAAAAAAAAAGAAATTATATAAACACTGATGGAACAGAGTTTACTTAAAAATGAAGAAAGAATTTCAAATACGACTTTTCTTTTTGTCAGTTATCTCCCAGAAGTAATCCCAGAGCAGTTATGTTATCTTTGCTGCATGATATCATTCATAAAAGTTGAACTACTAAAATATCTTAGCAAAACCTGATGGGCAAGTCCTCATCCTCCTACTGACCTTTATTCTTGGGGTTTGAGGGAGATAAATAAGCATTCCTGTACATGTGCCAGCCCCCCTGCCCCAAATCAAAGCCAACTAAGAAACAAAACAAAATAGTGGAGATGAAAAACAGCAGTTTACATATTGATAAAGCTAGATGGGAGATACAAGGCTGTATTAGGCCACTGAATAATTTCCTCACAAGGTTGACTTTCCCTCAGTGACTATAATGTTCTGCTGCTATAGGCGGAGCCAACCACTGACCACTGGAGGAGCTGGGAGCAGCCTCTCCTGAAAAAGAGACCAGTGAATGCTGTGTTCTTTCCCTTAACTCACCAGTAAGATCAGCTGTTTTCTTACCAAGGGAAAGAGTGCGTGAGGTAGACCTCTCAATACTAGAGAAAAAAGGTATAAATTCCCAATTTGTAGAGTACAGTTGCTTTTACCAAATATAATATTTTCAGTACGTTCTTTTTTTTTTTTTTTTTTTTTTGCGGTACGCGGGCCTCTCACTGTTGTGGCCTCTCCCCGTTGCGGAGCACAGGCTCCGGACGCACAGGCCCAGCGGCCATGGTTCACGGGTCCAGCCGCTCCGCGGCATGTGGGATCTTCCCGGACCGGGGCACGAACCCGCGTCCCCTGCATCGGCAGGCGGGTTCTCAACCACTGCGCCACCAGGGAAGCCCTCAGTAAGTTCTTTTTTAAAAAATACTTTAATTTTACTGGATTACAGTTGAGTTACAATGTTGAGTTAGTTTCAAGTGTACAGCAAAGTGCTTCAGTTATACATATACATATATTCACTTTTTTAGATTCTTCTTCATATAGGTTATCACAGAATATTAGGTGGAGTTCCCTGTGCTATACAGTAGGTCCTTGTGGATTATCTGTCTTATATATAGTAGTGTGTGTGTGTTCATCCCAAGCTCCTGATTTATCCCTCCCCCCTACGATTCCCCTTTGGTGACCATAAGTTTGTTTCCTATGTCTCTGAGTCTGTTTCTGTTTCGTAAATAAGTCCATTTGTATCATATTTTAAATTCCACATATAAGTGATATCATATGATATTTGTCTTTCTCTTTCTGACTTACTTTATTTAGCATGATAATCTCTAGGTCCATCCATGTGGCTGCAAATGGCATTATTTCATTTTTTATGGCTGAGTAATATTCCATTGTATATATGTAGCACATCTTTTTTATCCATTCACATCTCAATGGGCATTTAGGTGGCTTCCATGTCTTGGCTATTGTAAATAGTGCTGCAAGGACCATTGGGGTTCCCGTATCCTTTCAGATTACGGTTGGCTCTGGATATATGCCCAGAAGTGGGAGTGCTGGATCATATGGTAGTTCTATTTTTAGTTTTTTAAGGAACCTCCATACTGTTCTGTATAGTGGCTGTACCAGTTAACATTCCCACCAACAGTGCAGGAGGGTTCCCTTTTCTGCACACCCTCTCCAGCATTTATTGTTTGTAGACTCTTTGACAATGGCCATTCTGACCAGTGTGATGATACCTCATTGCAGTTTTGATTTGCATTTCTCTGATAATTAGTGATATTGAGCATCTTTTCATGTGCTTTTTGGCCATTGCTATATCTTCTTTGGAGAAATGTCTATTTAGATCTTCTGCCCATTTTATGATTGGGTTGTTTGGTTTTTTGACATAGAGCTGCATGAGCTGTTTGTATATTTTGGAGATCAATCCCTTGTCGGCCGCATTGTCTGCAAATATTTTCTCCCATTCTGAGGGTTGTCTTTTCATTTTGTTGATGGCTTCCTTTGCTGTACAGAGTAAGCTCTTAAAGATACCATTGATTATTAAATTATTGCATGATTTAGAATTACATTTAATCCATATGATTAAACAAACGAACAATGGCTTGAGCAAGAAGAAAGTTAATTTTCCTTTTATGAAAAAGAAATTCAGACATCTGTAGCACAGCTGCTTTAGCAGCTACATAATCATCCAAGGTCCAGCCTTCTTTCTGTTATTTGCTCTACCAATCCTCATCCTCATGGCACACGATGGATTCTCGAGCTCTGGCCATCATATAAAATCCACATTCAATACAGAAGGAAGGAAGAAGAGAAATGAAGAAGAGTATGTCCTGTCTTATTAAAGAAATTTCCTCAAAATGGCACATGACACTTCTGTATTTGATTCCTTTGCCAAAACTTAGTAACATGGCCGTCCCTTGCTGCCAGGGAGGCATGGAATGTGTCATTTATCTGTGCCAAGTTAATACTGGGGTCTAATTACACAGCAAGAGGGGGAGGATGTATTTGAGAGGCAACTAGCAGAATCTGTCACACTGATCAAGCAACGTGTGAAAGAATAATGGCAGCTAATCCCCTCCACTGAAGAGTTTTTAAACTATCAAATCCTTTTAAATTAAGTGCTTACTCTTACCTCTTTTCAATAGCATATAGTTATGTGATGGTTTCAAGTTGAAATCAAGCTCTTCGTAGGACCAAAAGTAATCATTGTATTCGCATGATATTTGTGTCAATTTCTCAAGTCCAAGAGAAAGGGAACATGAAAGAACAGTTTATATTTCAGTAATGAAAAAGCAACCAGAATTGCATAAGTGTGGTAGCGTTTTCTTTTATACTTAGAGAAAAGTGTCTCTTTTTAGGACTACTATGCATTTCAACTGTATATGTCAGGTCAAGGTCAAACCCTTGAGCCTGTGCCAGTCCAGGCTCCCATAGGGTTAAAATTTAGATTCTGTCTAGCCCTAGGAACCCAGTTCTAGTTAACCACCCTATGGACTGAAAGAGAAGGATCTTGGAGGTTGATATGACAAAATCCCTGAGTTCCTCCTACTTCCAGGGTGACTTAGAGCTTCATATTCTTATTTAGATTGGACACACGATGAGCTCAGCAGACATCTCATACAGTGTTGACGGGCATGTAAAATGGTGCAACCACTTTTGAAAACAGTTTGGAGGTTTCATACAAAGCTAAGTACATGCTTACCATATGACTCAGCAACTAAGTATTTAACCAAGAGAAATGAAAATATGTGTCCACAAGAAGATGTGTATGAAAAAGTTCATAGCTGCATTATTTACGATAGGGAAAAACTAGAAATCTGGGATTGGTTGGATCCAGGGATGCTGAATGCGTGGATATGGAGGGCTGTGAATTCATACAACAGCAACAAAAAGGAAGAAACTATGAATACACACTCCAACACGGATTATTCTCAAAGTGTATTATGCTAAGCAAAGGAAGCCAGATACCAAAGACTATAGAGTGTACGACTCCATGTATCTTAAATTTCTAGAAAAGGCCAAACAATAAAGACAGAAAACAGATCAAAGGTTGTTTAGGGCGGAGGGTGGGAGAGAAGACTGACTGCTTTTAGGGCACATGGAAATTTTTTGAATTGATGGAAGTAGTATAAAACTGGATTGTGGAAATAGTTGTAAAAGTGTATAAATGTACTAAAAATCATCAAGCTGTACACTTAGCATGAGTGAATTTTATGAAAAGTTTTTGAAAAGATGCAAGACAACTTTTCTGTTCCTTAGTGGGTTTGCTGGACCCCTTTTCATTATATTATTGAGTTAAGGCACTTAAGGTAAGGTAACCAAACAGTTTTACCTTCAGTTATAGGTTCTACTAATAATATATTTGGATTAATGATGTTTTTTAAAAAATAAATATTTTTGTAATTAATTTGTGAACAAATAAACAGAAACAATTTTTAAATGTAAGAAAAAAATGACTAAAGGTAATTTTTGATAATCGAGATTGTTCTGTCAAAAGTTACTGAGATGATATATGTATACAACTATATTTTCCCTGAGAATTTAAATAAAATCCTCTTTTTTATCATTTTTCATTTTCTTAAAGTCCTGTGTAATATCAAAATGTAATTTGATAATAAAAATTACCTTCTGGAAATTTCTACAAAAGTTTATTTTTTCTAATGATCATCCCTATCTTGTAATTAAAATTGGTGTAAAAATATTGCATTTCATTACCAAACAACAGTAATTAAACTTCAAAGGGAACGAGATCTTAATTGTAAATGGCTAGATACCATCTTGTTCCTGTCTACATTATGCATTTTAAAACCACGATTTGTAGAATCTTTAAAAAGGAAGCCCTGCCTGAGAAAACGATGCTATTGTTGGGTAGGAAGTAATTTAACTATTATTAAGAAACACTGATGAGAATGAGAGGTCTTGAGAGGACATTGCCTAAAAAGTGTCTGAAATGGACAAGTCCGGCCAAAGATAAAAGGAAAAATTAAATAATATTACAATCTCTTTGTTTTCACAAGCAGAAAGCCGGGGGGAAAAAATCAGGTCTCTACCACCAGCCATCTTTATTTTTCAGTGTTTAAACACTAGAGGACAAATTAAAAGAATTTGTCCTCTATGATGGGGGCCATGATTTGGGTGATAAAAATGGGGCACAGATGCAAGAATGCAGAGATGCTGAGCTGGCAGCTAAAGCCAGTGACTTTTTTTTTTTTTTTTTTTAATACGGAGCTCAAATACCTCTGGAATCCAATTTTATTTTCCTGTATGGTTGGCTGGGGCGATTTCAGCGTCCCTTTCAACCCAAGGTCAGAATGGACCTGGATGTCGCAGGTGAGGTGGAGGTTTTAACAGAAAAGGCGTTCCCTGGAGTTCAGAGGACTGGATCTCGCCCTGGCTCTGCCACCTCCAGCTGTGTGGCCCTGGACAAGTGCTGTCACCTTTCTGAGTTACTCTGTACGGGCTCTAAGCTTCTGCCCAGCTTCCAAAATGACCCCAAAACACCCTCCTCTAAATTCTCTTTTTGTCTTAGTGATCCCTTTCAGCTAAGAGTAAGGAGAAAAGCAATTGATCAACGTAACTGACTATATTATCACAATTAAAAAGTCTTAATATCCCTATAAGGCATTTTCTTTTAAAAATGAGGTTTTCATGTATGTAAAGTGTCAGGCAGACAGCAGTGACTCAAGGTTATTCTCTTTCCCCGTTCCTCTGATTCTTTTCTTTATTGGTTTTCCCAAATACATCACCACCTTCAACTAAATGACACTAAGGTATGCAGCTGACCCAGTTCTGTACTCCCTGAACACAGATGCTGATGGGAAAACTGTGCAGGTGGTGAAGTTGAATGCTCTATCCTTCACCAGTCTTTCAAAAGTCCACATTCACGGGTCAATGACCAGTGATAACTTCTTCAATATTACCCTTCCAAGGAATTCCATTCAAAGGGTGGAACTGATGGCAACCTGCCATCACTAATGGAAGATTTGGGGAGAACCTTTCCATCGTTCCACAATATCATCATGCTACTTCACTTGTCCTTAAGTTCAGCCCAGTGTAACCCATAGAGCAGGCAGTCCACAAACCTTTCTTTAGTGCCTGATCTCTGCCAGGTCGTGGATCCACAGGGTCTTGGGTCAGATGCTGGAGAGTACAGGTTACTAGGACAATCTGGAGCCTTAAAAGAGCACACAGACTGTCAAAAGACTGTCACAGCTAAATTCCTGCCTATGCAGAGTAATCAGCTTCTGAATAAAGGTTTTTTTTTAATTTTTAAATTTAATTTATTTTTTAATACAGCAGGTTCTTATTAGTCATCCATTTTATACGCATCACAATGAAGTTTTTTAAGCTTTCTAACCTTGTAGCAGAAACATAGTGGCAACAGTCACAGAGGCTCTATTATCTGTAGGTAGATGTGGAACTAGCCACTCTCAGAGAGAAGACGCCTTCCACTCCACAATTACACTAATGCTGTTGATTAATAAACTCAGCACTGGCCCATGAAGACAAGCCTTTCAAACAGAGCCGAGGGTAAACAAGCAGACGCCAGCCACGACTCTTTGTTTAATCTAACAGTCATTTTATTAGCCCTGCTGAAACACCAATCCCTGAGGGGATCAGTGTTGTTATGCACAGGAAATGGGACCAGAGGTTCAAAGGGACTTCATCTAATCTCTCGACCCGCTGCTAAGATTTAATCACTCCCCTTTTCTTTTGGAAAGATAAGTTTTTCTAAAAACCTTATCTCCAAATCCAAGAGCCTTCTACAATGCTGTGGACACGGGAAACTGAGGCCCAGTGGCTTTTAGCTGGAAAAAAAATTTTCTTTAATAAAAATCTTTCCAGCGTACCCAGTCATTCTCTCCCTCGTTCCCGTGGCCGGCGCCTTTCTTTCTCTCTGACTGCGCGACAGGACGGGGGCTCTTAGGGTTTTTATCATAAAAGATTCCATATTCGCGCGACCCACCCTGACCTGACCCCTAGACTCAGGGGACTCACGGGTGCGCTCCGCAGCTGCAGCCTGGACGGGCAAGTCGCGCTGTCCGCCCAAAGCTGCGCGTCCCAGGACACAGGTGGCGCGGCCGCCCGGTGGCCGCGCGTGGACACGATGGCCGCGTCCCCACCCCTCCCTGCACCGCTCCTGCTTCCCGCCCTACAAGCAGCCTGAGCCGGACAACGCCTGCCAGAAGTTCTCTCGGCCTCACGCAAAGCAAACCTCTTTCCTCCCGGGGACCGCCGGGCACAGAAGAGCTCAGAGCTCGGGCGCTTACCCGGGTCGGGACCCGTACTCGGACCCCGGCGGCGCGCGCGCGCGCGACCCCACGGCCGCCTCCGCGCCCGGCGCCCGCTCACCGCTCCCGCGCTCTCTCGCCCCAGGTGCCCGCGCCCGTGGGGAGCTGCTGCCGCAGGGGGCGTCCGGGGTGTGGTCAGTGAGGAGCAGCCTGAGGAAGATACTGCGCCCAGGGGCGTCGTCTACCTGGGCGTGGAGGACCACATGGACGACTCCAAGGACTTTTAAGGTACCCGGGCCGTCGGCGGTCGGGACGCGAAGTCCGGGCGGGGGTCGGCTCTTCCTAACTTTGCCCTCCTCGACTCGAAGTTTCCTAGCCCGCAGCCCCGGGATGGGAGGACCGGGCGAGGTAAGGGCTGCCTGCTTCCGGGTGTGTGTGCCTTTCAAGACAGGACCTTCTCGGGAAGGGGGCGGGGGGTGGGGTGATGGACCGAGTTATTAAAAGGCGCCCGCCCGGTGCCTGCTTTGTCCTTTCTGTTTGCTTGTTCACCCTGCTCTTAATCGTGATGGGCAGCTGCAGTCTGGGGAGACCTAGCCCCAAAGTATCCTTAGCATTCGGCAGAATCAGGCAATTGCCTAAAATCAGGACAATTTTTGAGCGTGTGCTGTTCCGCTTGACCTTTTTATAGATTTTATTTAGAACCAAACAGCTAGATGGCTGTATTTGGCAGTCGGAGAGCTAGCTATTCACGAGGTGTTTGGGGGTTCACAAGCATATGCATGGCTCGTGGAGTGAAACAGAGAAACCAGCACTTACCAGTGAAGTGCTGCAGGGAATGGCAGGGCCCGCGGGCTCCTCCAGGGGTGGGGCAGTCGGAAGGGGCTTTGGGGGAGGAGACCCTTCGAAACTTGGTAGGTGGTCTTTCGGAGGTCCCAAGGGCTAGGATGGGGCTTCTGTTTCTTTTGCGATTCCCGGGCACTCGGCCCAAAAGGCGGCACCAGCGCCCCCTGCCGACTGATGGCGCGATCCGAGGGCGGAGGCTGTGGACACTCAGAACGCTCGGCCCTGGATTTCCTCACGTTGTCAGCAGGAGGAAGAATCTCTTTTTAAACGTTAAAACAGAATTAAAAGTTCTCTCTAACCCCCAGCACAAATCTCTCTGCACGGTGGAACCATGTTAACATTTCCTTACGTACTTTCCAGGAGGGAAAAAAGCCTCATACAGATACACACACGTTGATATATCTTTTTTATTTACTAAGTATGAAGCCACAGAAATTTGCACTTTGATTTACTCATGAAATATATTTTAGAATACTTTTAAAATCAGCACCTGGAGATGTACCTCACGCTTTTTAGCAGCTTTATAATATTCCCTTGTATGAATGTGTCATGCTTCATTTTACCAGTCCTGCACGTGTATACTTAGGTGGTGTTTGTTTTGTTTCGCTATTATACATGTGGTTGAGCGTCAGTGAGTGTAGATGTGGCTTCCTCTGTCTGTCGACAGTACCTTAGTGAGTGTTAAAGTCCTAGTAAGGTCAAGAGTTATGTACAGCTTTAATTTTGGTAGAAATCGCCACATTGCCCTCTAAATAGGTTACATGAATTGACAGTGTTTCTAATCATGTGTGAGCAAGGCATGTGTAGTAAATCACATAAAGCAGCAAACACAGGTCTCCCAAGGTGAGTCTATTTGCACGTCCAGATTAAACACTGACTTTTTTTCCGCCTCCTTAATGTTAGTCTATTAACTATGGTCTTTTGGTTTAATAAAAAGAACTGACGGGGCTTCCCTGGTGGCGCAGTGGTTGAGAGTCCGGGTCATGGGTTTGTGCCCCGGTCTGGGAGGATCCCACATGCTGCGGAGCGGCTGGGCCCGTGAGCCATGGCCGCTGAGCCTGCTCATCTGGAGCCTGTGCTCCGCAACAGGAGAGGCCACAACAGTGAGAGGCCCGCGTACCTCAAAAAAAAAAAAAAAAAAAAAAAAAAAAGAACTGAGGTTACAAGTGAATATCAAAAGCTAGGAGAGTGTCTTTGGAATTAATATTAAGGGACAGGAAGAAATTTTTAAGTTTTGAAAATCACACTGGAAATACTTTCTTTGCTTACCGATGTGGGTTTTGTTTTCTGGAGATATTAGTGAAGGAATTCTGCAACACAAAGTCTCCAACTTATTTTTCATCATGTTTTTATTTGTCTTTATTTAGTTTTCTTGTCTAAGTCCAGTCGAGACATTTATGTTATTTAAGGCTTTTAGAAACCAAAGTCGAGCTTGTAGATTGAGGGATTTATATATATATTATTTTATTACTTAACTCCAGATCATCCTGTAGAAATCTCAGCTGTGAGACTAGTTACAAATCAATACATATAACACTCTGAAGAGTTCTGAACTCTAAGGATTTCCTCATTAAGAAGAAATTAACATATTTTCCCCAGCACACACACTATCTCAGGAATACTGACAAAATCGAAGGATGGCAGAAACCTGACAGGATTAGAAATGTGGAAAATGAACCATCTGACTGATGCCTATAAGCTTTTCAAGGGAGTTAACACTTTAGCATTTGGTCTTTCATTTGTTATAATTTCTCATAGTTATAATCTCTCATTTGTCAAAATCTCTCATTGTAATATATAGTTTCCCTCCTTTTTGCCCTGTTACCCATTATACGTATTTCATTAAAGCAACCTAAAACAGATGTATTTGATATCTCCAATTTAAAGGACTCAGAATTAGCTTCTGTAAACGCGATCTAGTCTGTTATGTTCTGTATCTAGTCATATAGTTCAGAATCCGAAAGAATCTGAAGTGACCTCATGACAGTAGAAAACTATATTGACTGAATAGATAACCTGTCTACATGACATCCTTGATTTACTTTCAGAACTTTCTTTAAAGAAATCTCTTCAAAGCCTAGCTTAACATGTCATGAGGGCTTCCCCGTTGGCGTGGTGGTTAAGAATCTGCCTGCCAATGCAAGGGACACAGGTTCGAGCCCTGGTCCAGGAAGATCCCACATGCCGCGGAGCAACTAAGCCCATGCGCCACAACTACTGAGCCCCCATGCCTAGAGCCCATGCTCCTCAACAAGAGAAGCCACCGCAATGAGAAGCCCACGCACCGCAACGAAGAGTAGCCCCCACTCACCGCAACTAGAGAAAGCCTGCACGCAGCAACAAAGACCCAGTGCAGCCAAAAATAAAATAAATAAAAAATTTTTAAAAGTCATGAACTGAATTCAGACTGCTTAGCACACCTGATGAGCTTGTATAAAATATTTAGATGCTCTGTTGTCATTATGAACTCAGCAGCGCCTTGTGAGCCTCTGAACCCAGTCTTTGCTGTCAAGAGTGTATAATTGGGTTTGTGTTGACGGCACATCACTGAGCAGACCCATAAATTGCTCTTTCTGGCACTGTCGGGTAGACAATAGAACCCCTTTATTGTCACTGGAAGAACATATCAAATTCAAGTGCTACAATACTTCCAAATGGATTTAGGTAAACACTTCCTTTGATAGGGTGAGACATTGAGAAAGAGCCTCTTTCTGTGAGAAGGTCATTTTAAATCTATTACTGACTATGCGTAAATTTGGAAATGGTTGGAAACACACTGTTATAACCTGTATTCGCTAAAGCTGTATGTAGGTTATACAGAATTTTGTGGTTGAAAAGTGACACATCTCTATTTAAGGGACTATCACTGAAGAGTGATTTCTTAGGTACTATTCTGTGATAACAGAGCAAAATCCAATGTTCAAAATTGTAGGAGAGTTTGTTTTATTTCAACCTGATATTTACTGAATGAATTCTAATATGCTCAATTTTTTATTAGCTATTTGAAAATACATTAAGTACTTTAAGACTTCATTTTATTTCATGATAGCTTTTAATTTTAATAGAAACATTCCGGTTATCTTTAAAATAACAAGTTAGGGTTTTGGACACATATATTATCATGTATCAAATGTGACCAGTCCCAGTCAAAGGCAGAATTAAAGCAAGAACTTGGATCATTTGTTTGGGGGAGGTTTTCACATTTTCAGAAAGTAGTCATTTTCCAGTGGGTTCTATGAAAAGCTACTGTCTTGTAGAACATTTTGCTTTTGGTCCATGTGATGAGCTATTTGCCTAAGAAATAGCTTTGGAAAAAATTCAGACAAATGTATTATTTGGTCACATATTTGTGAAGCTGAAAGGAATATTGAGAAATAATTTTAGTGTGAATATTAATGAAATTCCCTTATTTTTTCCCATTGATTTTTAAATAAGTAGTTCAGGGAAGTTCTAGTGTGTAGTCCATATCGCCTCAACTGCTGCTCTGTGAATTTTTTTTTTTTTTTTTTTTTTTTTTTTTTTGCGGTACGCGGGCCTCTCACTGTTGTGGCCTCTCCCGTTGCGGAGCACAGGCTCCGGACGCGCAGGCTCAGCAGCCATGGCTCACGGGCCCAGCCGCTCCGCGGCACGTGGGATCCTCCCAGACCGGGGCACGAACCCGTGTCCCCTGCATCGGCAGGCGGACTCTCAACCACTGCGCCACCCGGGAAGCCCAAGCACAGTGTTTTGAGGCCACTGCTGGTGAACATCATACCCACTCCCTGACTGTAGCCAGAGAGACCACAAGTGTATTTTGAGGTGAGCCATTAAACCAAGAGTGATTCACTACCGTGTTGTCCTTCATATTGGTTTGGCAGTTGGTGACATTGCTGAGGTCCAGAAGCATGCATTGTTGAAGAGGATTGCCATGCAGGTAGGCGTTATATTTAATTATAACTTGCTGAAATTAGCACCACCCTCATTATTCAAATGTGTAACTGCTGGTTTCTGAGAACACAGTTATTGAATACGGGTACCGTGTCAGTCCTGAGAAGCACCACACCGTGCAGGTCATGCATGCCCCTGCTGTGGTCAGAGAATCAACCGTCATGAAGAAGATTTCCCACAGCAATCTCAGCAGAGAAGTTGGGAAATTTCTCTGAGCCTCTTTTTATGTCAGCATGTGGCCAACCAGGTAGTTAGGGGCCAGACCAAGAGCATCACAGGTGTGAAGCATTCTGTCTCCTCACAGCCAAACTGTTCAAAGGAGCGCTTAATATTCTGGGCGCAGAATTACACGGTCCTCCCAGCGTGTGCTATATTGAAGTGTTAACTGCATGCGTGAGATTTTGCTCCCTAGAAATCGTCTTTTTAGACAATTTGATGTAAAATTCCCTAGAGTCAAGGTTCCTGGATAGATCCTTGGCTACTGAATCTTGTGAGGTAGTTTCCTGTTACAGGACAGAAAGCTATTTCTGTGCTCTTATTGCATTGCCTTTCAATTTCAAATCTGAATGGGAACATTTGATGTTTCAAAACTATCTGACGACCAGTTGAATATATATATTTAGGAACTTAGGCCAGTTCAAAAGGAAAAAAAAAATCATGCTACGATATAACTTTCTCCTCACTCTTCACTTTTCTTGGTCACACTGCTCTCTTCTGTTACTTATTCAGCTATATGTTAGTAAATATTTATCTTAAAAAATTACTCCAGTACATGGGATGTACAAAGCACAGTACAACACAGCATGAGAACCCAGAGGAATTAAAGGGATGTGATCTTTGACTTTAATAAGCAAAACAATCTAATCAGCACACCAACTAAACATTCAGAGGATAAAATGATCAAAGTCAACTTAGACCCATCCTTCAACTCTAAACTCTGTGACTAAGCTGTATATCATGCAGAGAGCTTGGAACATTAAAGAACATGAATTAAATGGTTAGAGTGTCAGGTACAGAAAATCAGTGTAAAAATAACTAAGGAAATGCTGCGTGGAAGAATTGGGATGTGAGCTGGGCATTGAAAGGTGGTGGGATTTAGAAGGCCTGCGAGGCCGGTCCAGAAAGGGGGCACCCAGCAGGAGCAAAGGGCTGAAGGCAAAACAGGGGAAATGGCTAAGGAGGTGAGATGGGGCCTCCTGGCTTGGAGGGATGGCTCCTTAGAGGGTGATAAGGCGGCTCCAGATGATAGAGGGCTTTGCTCAAAAACAGCAAAGAAAAACCTTAGCTTGGAAAGAAAGGGCAGCAAATGATGACGTGCTTCAAGTTATTTTGTTAGTGACTAGAAAGTTATTATCAGCCCTTCCAAAGAATGGGAACAAAATGAAAGTGGCATTTAAGAGGATCTGTTACTCTCTTGGTTTAGTGGGGAAAGACTGGAGGAAGGAAGAGCTACTGACTGGTTATTTCCATAACAAAGGGGGAGTGTAGGACTCCAGGTAGGTGGACAGGAGAGGAGAAGGGATGTTTAAGCTCTCGGCTGGCATGTCAGCAGTATTTCATAACTGATGATTCCTGAAAATACCAGGGGAAATAAATAAAAAGAACAGCATGAACAAGGGCACTAGACAAACTGCCTGGAGGAAGCATGCTAAGGTACGGCGTCAGTGCCGTTGATCTGGAAAGCACCGTGCCATATGCGATTTGATATGCTCCCCGAAAGCGAACAGCGCAGAGACCGCCAAGGAAGGAAGCAAAGCAAGTACCTCCATGTTATCTGTTTCTTGTTTTGGGTCAATAATAGTATTGACTAGAAAACCAGGAAGCCATTCTCCTTTCTTCCCTGAGTTGTTTTTTAAGCAACTCTCTATCCGTGTACGACTCTCTGCATCAGACTTAACTGAAGTTTGAGCCACAGCAGAACCGGTGGCAAAAGAGGATGGGCAGCAGTGTACTTCCTACAGGGATAATTAGTCTTCCCACAAAATCATCTCAAACACAAGTGAGGCCAGAAAGGTCCCTGAGACAGTGCTGCTGGGAGACACATTCACGAAGTGAAGTGTCAGTTCCTCAAGTACAGGAGTTGTGAGTATCTTGAGGGGCTTGGAGCTGTTTGGCTAGTTTTTAACACTAGTTTCCTCATTTGCCAGAGCAGGCTGGCAGCCGTAGACATCCACAAACATTTAAATACATGCTGCATATTACAAAAGGAAACCCACGGAGTGCTACTTACCCTTCAATATGGAAGACCCGCCAGTTAGTAGAGGTGAAGATGCTCCCTTTGCCAGAGGAGCTATGCTGGGTGCGTCCCACTGGACCCACCAAGATTAGACTTCGGGCTCTGCCTTCCAGCCTTGCTAGGACCGTATTTGAGAGA
This sequence comes from Phocoena sinus, assembly GCF_008692025.1. Classification (NCBI taxonomy): domain Eukaryota; kingdom Metazoa; phylum Chordata; class Mammalia; order Artiodactyla; family Phocoenidae; genus Phocoena; species Phocoena sinus. The sequence continues at coordinate 16,684,091 of NC_045779.1, read as the reverse complement.
GGAAGTCTGGCAGCTCCTACGTAGAGAACGAACAAGGTTAAGACACACCATGTGCTTTATCTGTTGGCAAACACGAGGGTTGAATAAATCCTTCTCAGTCGAGCTGGAGTAAGTGCGTGTGACCTCTGAAAATGTGTATGGCAAGGGGAAGGAATATTGCCCTAAAGACCCAGGGGAAGAGGAATCCCTGAAAATTATATATTATATTACTCAAAACATCTAGTTGGAATTGTTAATAAGATATAAGAAAATATAGCTTTTCTTGAAACTGGAGCTAACAAAATATGTTAAGTGGCGATAGTGCTATAAAAATACCAGGGAAGCAAGTTAGGGAGTGTGTTATGTGGGAGGGGGGCTGCAGTTTTATACAGTGTGGTCAGGACAGTTCTTACCACCACACCATTTAGGAATATCAACCACTTAGATGCCCATATATTAAAAAAGCATATGGTCTTAGAAAGAAAAATCTCACTTATACGGTCATTATATTAAACGTAGCTAAACAACGGACACAAAGGGCTCTAAGAAGAGAATCAAAGATAAATTTGGCAAATGCAAACAAAAAGAAAAGTGGAAAATATGAGAATTAAATTAAGTAATAAGTCAAGGTGAAAACATTAAACAAAACTTTGTATCTCTGAAACCAGACATTATCCTCAAGGTACGTCATGGATAAACCATTTGGCACCTGATAGCACAGCATGAAAGGTTTATCAGGTCCTCTTGGATGTGCTTAGATTCTCATTCTTTCCCTGCTGACCTTTGTATCCCTCCATTTCAGCAGTCCTCCCTCTGCCCTGTCGTAGGTGCACATCGGTACCACCCACACCTCACAGTTGTGCACGTTGTGGAGTGTGACGCCCCGAGAGTATGGCTTAAGTCTTCTTCTTTTTGATATGCCCAGTGTTGGTCACGGTCCCTGAACAGTAAACGTCTGCTGACTTAAATGGAATCCCTTCTTTAAACAGCTGCCCCGATGGCAGACGGCTGCCCCTGTCTTGTCGGTGAATGAAGTGAGAGGTAGGGGCAGGTGGCAGCGAGCTCGAACTCAGGGTGGAGGAAACTGGGCCAGCCCGGCTGCCTGTGCACAGGCCAGGACACGGGAGTCAGTCTCCAGTGCACTGTGCTAACGACTGCTTCCCTGCAGTGTACGGATTCCGGGTGCTTAGCAGTGATTCCTTTCAATAAATCCCCAATGCACTTTAGGTGGAACTTCATACCAGCCTGGAAAAGAAGCTGCCGCTCTGGTTCCTACACAAAGTCGATCAGAAATCCACCGTCGTGTATCCCAACAGACCCAGATATGGTGAAGGACTGTTAGTAAGTACATGTGACAAAGATCGACATAAATAATGTGATAGAGCTTGACATTCATTCATCGTGTTATCCCCAAGGGTGCCTGGTAACGATCAACGGGGAGGAGACAGGTAGTCCTATCTTCCAAGCGGCTCAGCCACAGTCTCTGTGTTAAATATACCACACCACTGTGAGAGCAGATGGGGGGTGGGCCAGCCATACCTTTAAGGATCTTTTCTTACAGTGTAGGTATACTTCACTTGTGTTTCCTAGTCACATGTCACTGACATATGTGTGCAGATGTGTATGTGTACGTATCTAGAACGCACATGTACATATACACAGGTACATACATACACACACAAGGAGAGTGTACATTATAGAGAACACACAAACTGTCAAAGACTAAGCAAGGTCATTGCATTATAATGGAAAGGGGAGTATACTAAGAGTTGAAAGTACTGGATGCTAATTCTTTCTGAGTTCTTCATAGGTTAATTTTCCATTGTGTAGTCATAAAATGATAAAGTCGATCTCAGTATGAACCTAGGCTTGCTTCTGCTCTAAACTGTTTCCCTATTCGATTTCACTCGTACCCACCGTTGCAGTCCCTACTGAAACACAGACAACTCAGCAGTTGATTCTCCTGCCTAGAGCTCCTTGAGTTTCAGGCCCCTGTATCCAGCTGTCTACTTGACATCTTCCCTGGTACGTCTTCAATGTACCTCAGATTCCACATGTTCAAAACACACTCGTGCAAAACACACTCATGAGCTCCGCTCCTCCTGTTTCACTTCCTCCCGACATCCCCTACGGGGGGAGAGTGAAACAGCGCCATCCAGACTGTCTTATTTCATTGAAGTCAGCCCCATTCGTCTGCCTGTGCAAGACGTCCTCCTTGTCGTCTCCTTTCCCTTTTCTCACCCCTCACACCCAGTCAGTAGTCCCACATTTGGTCCATTTGGCTTACCAGGTGGCCTGTGCAAGTGGCCATCTTCTCTTGCCTGGATGGCTGGAACGTCCTCATTGCTAGACATTTCACACCTGCCCTTGACCCTCTCCAGTCCACTCACTGATGGTTTAAAAGACACTAAATTTTAAAAAATATATTGAAACTGCATTTCAGAGATGTCCCCATGTGAAATTCAGTTGTGTTGGATAATGGTGCAGAGCAGTTTTAGAGAACTAACAACTAGTCCTGTGTGGAATACCACCACTCATGATGGGCGTTTTTCATGAGAAAATATAAAATGGTTCTGTTACACCTTTTCCTAAACAATCCCCCATCCAGTTTACTCCCCTATATTATTTCTATGTCTTGCACTTTTCTCTATTATAACATATATGACTTCATTTTATAGCTCTTTGCATTTGTCTATTTCTATGAAGAGACTGTGAGCTCCTTGAGGGCCATGGCTGTGCCAGAGTATTTGTGCTAGCATGCCGGCCTCAGTAGCTGAATCATGGCACATGTTCAAGAAATAGCTCCTGAACTGAGTTCTACCTGCGTAACTATTAATCTTTTCTCCCACGGCGTGGTGTATTTCATTATTTCTTTTGCACCCAACAAGTGAGACAAGAAATACCAAATGTTGATACATCTTTAGAAACAGAAATAATGAAGCAAAAGTACCGGTATGTATGCTTCCTTTCATCTGTATTTGAAAAATTTAAAACTCTTAACAATGATGCATAGTATAAGTTTATATTGTATATTTGTGTTTATTTATCTATATTGTCAGGCTTTAACTGACTGATGTGGCTAGTATATTGAGAATCTTGAGACTTTTTTTTAGACCCAATAACTGATTTGCTGCTACTAACAAATCAGTTTGCCAATCAGTATCGTAAACTGCATTCTTCATCAGCCGTCTGAATCCTTACATCAAAACACTGGAAGCTTTGACGATCCCTGGAGAAGCTATGTAGTGTACAGTGGTCAAGCCTGAGGGCTTTAGGGTTAATTTACCTGCATTCAAAGACCTACTCAACTGTTTACTAACTGTATGGCCCTGGGCAAGCTGCTGAACCTTTCTGTGCAACAGTGTTTTACTCTTTAAAATGGGAACAAAAATTAACTAGCCATGAATGAATAGTGTAAGCTTGGGGAAATCACTTAAACTTTAAAGATATGTATTTCTTAGGATTATGACTACCAGGGGGCTCCAACCTGGGCACAGTTAATCCGATATAGAACACCTGAGTACATAGGCCTTTCTGCACTCAAGGGCTGAAAGGGTAACAAAAGAAACTCATGAAATGTATGTCCTTTTAGGCTGAAGGATCTCATTTCTCTTCTGGAAAAACAGCATGAGCTTATTAAACTCATCATTCAGAAGATGGAAATCACCTCTGAGAGGATGAAGATTACCACAGTTCTTTTCAAGATAGGTTTAAGAAACAGCAGTTAGAACAAAGGAATAGCAAATGGAATTCTGTACTGAGAGCAGTAGAGGCAAAAACACACAGCCCTTAGCATTAGTTATCCCAGCCTGCAACAGGGTTTCCGACGAGGGCTGGGGGGGTTACGTGACTTACTGAGTCTAAATTCCAATTTGGCAAGAGTGAGGAAAAAGCAGAAATATGATTCTGATTCCACTATACGTGAAATCATGGTTCCTGTATTCTATATGAAAGGTAGACTCTCTTTTTCTCTCTTCATATTTTTTACCAGTCACTATGTACAGGGAATATCCTTGCTAATAAGTTTAGGTTGGACTTTACCTCACATTATTTGAATGGGTAGAAAACTAATTTGCTAGAACACACATTTGTAATGATAAGGAGTAATACGTGTAACTATAAAGCTAGAATACAAATATCAATACTGGATTCCTGTTTAATAATTATACAGTAGGGAAATGCATTAGACAATGAAGTATCGTATTAGGTCCTACCACTTGGTGTATTTTATGTGTTGGAAGACTCTGTGGGTGGAACCCTGTGTGCTCTGTTCCCACCAGAATAAATCCGCCCACCTTCCTGCTGCCCCTAACACACCTGATGTCACTTTGAGATGAGGCCCAAATGAACAGACCTTATGCATGAAGTTTACTATATGTAGCATCTGTTTTTTCTGGTTTTTTGTTTGCCGATGATGGTAATAAGTGTAAAATCGATATAGTCACCCCAGTGATTATTGTGTGAGCGTTTTATTACATTTATTTTTGAGATTTGCAAAAATGCTTCCATCATATATGCCCTTTTCCTTTTGATGTCCAGTACAACGTGTCAGTCAATTAAATGCCTCATCATGGATCTTTCCAAGGTCCCTCTCCTGTTTTATTTTCCTCTTCACCCCAAGTCTCACGTTATTACCCCCAGGAAGCACCCTGTCTAATGAATGTCTTTGGCCATGGATGTATTTTTGTGTTTTGTTGAACAGTGTTTGGGTATGTTTTTATTTACATAGGTGTGTGTGTTGCTATGCTATGGCTCTTGTTCTCTTTCTTACGTCTTTCTACTGAACGTTATGTCTGCAGGGTACAACTGCGGTGTCCCCTGTCCAGTTAGTAAGAACTTCTGATGGCTTCTCACTGTCACTGTGAGTACCTGCACATTGGACTCATCCCTGCTCCAAAGATGGACACATCGGTGGCCTCCCCTCCCGCTGTCACACATTCTCAAACACACTCACTCAGGCAGAGTGCTGAGTGACAATATGTAATATGAGAAAAACAGACATTTTTACATCCGTGGTCCAACAGAACTGATGGCCTAGAAGCTATGTTGTATGTGCCTTAACCTTTGATACGAAAACGAAGAGCTTTGGCCTTTGTTTTCCTGAAAAAGAGAGACTGGAAGTTCACAGTACAGGAGCAATAACCAGGGATGTCCTGATCATGAAAACAAATGGTCCTCTCAGAGTCTTCACACTTCGCAAACTTTGTGTAGCTTGAGCAATACACATCTTCATTCAGCGTTTATTGAACACCAATGTGTGACACACTGTACCACACCCGTTGTGGGAAATATTGAAATAAACAGGTTATTGCACTTGCTCTTAAAAGGTTTACAATTTAATGAGTATCCTTTACTTTCCAAAATCCTCTCCTCTTTTGACCCCCAAACACTGCATTCTCCTGCCTCTTCCATTATTTTTCTGACCGCTTCTCCTCTGCTTCTCCTCTTACTGGCTTCTCTCTCCTGCCTGCTAACTAGATGTTTACACCTCCGAGGTCTGTCCTTGATTCTCTTCCCTCACACACTCCTTTGCAATCACCATAGCACAACTTCACTTAGGTCTGTATCTGACAAATTGATATATCTTCTGCCCCTTCTCCCAAAGTCCAGTTCTGTATTTCCATAGTTCTTTAAATTAAATACATATAAATATGAATGGAGGACGGTAAACCAGTTCCTCCTGATTTCAAATTTTCTGTCAATGGTACCACCATTCTCTCACGCTCTTAGACTTGAAACTAATATACTATGTTGGTTAATCTTCCTAAAGTACAGCTCTAAGCCTTTATATCCATGCTAAAAAGCTTTAGAGACTTTCCTTTTCCTTCATAAGCAACCTAATCTATTAACCTATCTCCTCAATCTAGTTTTCTCTTCCAGTATTCCACACTTGATCCAAATCGAAAGATCACTATTCCATCCAAACACTTCATGGTTTCCCATCTCCATACCTCTTACTTTCTCTCTCCCACCCACAATATCCTCTCTCCAACTCTTTTCATGCTCAGTTTAAATGGCACCTCCACCCTGGAGTCTTTCCTAATTTCCAAAGGTGACGCTCCCTGCCCCCTCCGAACTGCAGCCTCTACATTTCTCCTTTGCCACTTCTGCCTGCTATGCTGATAATAGTAGATGTTCAATGCAAATACATAAATCAAATAATTAAAAAATCAGGGAAAATAATGCATACTGTAAGCCTGAAAGATATTGCCAGAAAACTGGTCCAGACTACCTCAGAAAAGCAGTTGAGCGTCCCTATTCTGTTGACCCTTGTCTCAGAGAAGTTGAATGATTTTCCTCTAACTGGTGGAAGAGACACTGAAACACCACTTTTCTGCCTTTTTTCACTGCTTCAATATGTTTGTTCGTTTTATGGTTTTTAACTATGGTTAGCATGGGCAATAGAACGTGTGCTTAGCAATAAGACAACTTGAACGTTAATACTGATCCTAACTCTTCTTGGCTGAGTGACTGGATATTTCCACATCTCTTAAAATGGTGATAAGAACATATATCCCTTTGGTGTTCAAGGGATGGACGATATCATGCATACAGAGTACCTACTTCAATAAATGCTATTGCAGTGAGTGTAAGAGAACTGATTTACCTGAGGTAAAGGGGTCATAAAACACTGCAGTTTTCATACTGTACCAATTTCATATCATGGCATTTACTCAGAAGTTACTAATTGGCAACCTGATACAAGTTGAAGCTCCCAGGGACTTCTGAATCTCATTAGCCAAACAAATCCTGAAATGTATGAACTACAATAAAAACCTCACGTTTAGAGAAAACTGATTAACTATTATAGCACTTTTTCTTTATTTTTGCCTCAGATTCAGATCACTAAACATCAAGAGAGCCCCAACTCTCTGCTAGTTAGAATAAATCACTGTTGGATGAACCTAGAGATTATCATGCCAAGTGAAGTAAGAAAGACAAAGACAGCTACATATGATATCACTTATATGTGGAATCTTAAAAAATGATACAGATGAACTTACTTTCAAGACAGAAGTAGACTCACAAGACATAGAAAACAAACTTACGGTTACCAAAGGGGAAAGGAGTGGGGGACGGAGAAATTAGGAGTTTGGGAATAACAGGTACATACTACTATATATAAAATAGGTAAACAACAAGGACCTACTGCATGTCACAGGGAACTGTATTCAATATCTTGTAATAACCTATAATGGAAAAGAATCTGAAAAAGAATATATGTGTGTGTGTGTATATATATACAGACACATATAACTGAATCGCTTTGCTGTACACCTGAAATTAACGCATTGTAAATCAACTAGACTTCAATTAAAAAATATCACTGTCATTGTGTATTTTTAAACCATTGTAGACATTTTGATAGGAATAGATAAAATAAAGAAAAAGGCTTATAAAGTATTTCTCTGTTTCAGGCACTGCTCCAAGTATTATCTTACTTGATTCTCAAAACAACCATATGTGGTAAGTACTGTTATCACCATCCTTGTTTTATGAAAGAACTCATGACACTTCTAGATGGAGTAACTTGTTTAAAGACACACTGCTGACATATATACAATGGAATATTACTCAGCCATAAAAGGAAACGAAATTGAGCTATTTGTAATGAGATGGATGGACCTAGAGTCTGTCATACAGAGTGAAGTAAGTCAGAAAGAGAAAGACAAATACCGTATGCTAACACATATATATGGAATTTAAGAAAAAAAATGTCATGAAGAACCTAAGGGTAAGACAGGAATAAATACACAGACCTACTAGAGAATGGACTTGAGGATATGGAGAGGGGGAAGGGTGAGCTGTGACAAAGCGAGAGAGTGACATGGACATATATACACTACCAAACGTAAGGTAGCTAGCTAGTGGGAAGCAGCCGCATAGCACAGGGAGATCAGCTAGGTGCTTTGTGACCACCTAGAGGGGTGGGATAGGGAGGGTGGGAGGGAGGGAGACGCAGTGGGGAGGAGATGTGGGAATATATGTATATGTATAATTGATTCACTTCGTTATAAAGCAGAAACTAACACACCATTGTAAAAAAAAAAAAGGCTTTAGGAGCAAAAATTCTATCATGACATTAGAGGTTTATCTAAATAAAAATGTAAACCCTAAAAAAAAAAAAAAGGCACACTGCTGAGATGTGAACTCAGTGTCTGCTTTCTGATCCTGTATTCTTATCATGACGCTATATTGTCTCAAATAAAAATCAGAGAAAAGATAATTTTTTCCTCAGGGGCTTTATACCTGAAAGATTACTGAGTGGATATTTGCATTGTTAACAGTCACAGGCAAGTGCATTTAAAGGTTGGGAGACAGAGGACACCAGAGACACCATGAAAATAAAAGTGTGAAGGCTGAGCATTAAGGCTGCTTGAGGCACTTCCGAGTCAAACTATTGATACTTCCTAGCTGTGTGATCCTGAATAAGACACATACTTAAACTCGCTGTTAAAGGGGGATATTAAGAGCACATACCTCAGAGATTGTGCTGAGGATTAAATGAGTTAATGCAAGTGAAATGCTTGGAATGGAGAACTGGCAATATTCTCTGTATAAGCACTCAAGATACTAGCCATTATGGAAGAGTAAGCCATTTACAAAGATCTGGCAGAACAACCTTTTATTTAAAGCATTTTTTCCTTTCTATCCAAACTGAGCAATGTAAGAACTATATATGCACTGTCTTAAAAATTCAGCTATTATATCATATTTCAGATTTTTTTCCCAGTTTGTTTCCAAAGTTTCTCAAATACAGTTTAATTCATGTGCTTGATACGACTTCACTATCTTACCAGATCACAAGTGATATTCTATACGTTGTAAAAACCCAAATGCGCAAATTGATTCTTTTAATGTGACTAAACTAGACAATGGATACCTAAATAGTCCTTTCACTAGTCTGGAGTCTATTTCAAGGGATGGTGACTTATAAGAAGATGGTGAAAATAAAAATGTATCCCTTGAAAACTAGATATAAAGGTCAGTACATATTAGAATTTTCCAGGCTCTTTTTCTATCTGCTAAATATGTTTAGGCTGCAGATTTATTTTAAAGGCTGATTTTTGAAGGGTGCTGAGATTTAAAAGGCAGCCTGGAAATAAGTTGCATCCTTCCAAAACAAATATCATTGAATATAGTAGGAACAGACTTTTTTTTAAACCTGTCAAAATATAGTTGACCCTTGAACAACTCAGGTTTGAACTGCAAGGGTCCATTTATATGTGGATCCTTTTCAATAGTAAATACTATAGTACTGCACCATCCGAGACTGATAGAATCCGAGAATGCAGAACCACAGATGTGGAGGAACCGCTGCACATAGAGGGCCAACTATGCATTATACCGGGATTTTGGACTGCAGGTCCCTAGTCCCGCCCCCTGCCCATGTTGTACATCTAAGAGACGTTTAACTTTAAAAATCACTTAGCTTAGATGTGGAATCTAAAAAATAAAACAAACGAATGAATATAACTAAACGGAAAAAGACTCACAGGGATAGAGAACAAACTAGTGGTTACGAGTTGGGAGAGGGAAGGGGGAAGGGGCACGATAGGGGTAGGGGACTCAGAGATACAAACTATTAATATTTATAAAATAAATAAGCAACAGAGATATATTTACAGCACAGTGAAATATAGTCATATTTAAATGGAGTATAATCTATAAAAATATTGAGTCACTATGTTGTATACTTGAAACTAATGTAATATTGTAAATTAGCTACATCTCAATTAAAAATAAATCCCTTAGCCAGTATATGCAGGACATGCGGGCCAGGTCTGAGAGGGGCCAGTGACCCAGGATCCCAGGTGTCAAGCCAGCTGCCTACTTGGCTGCAAGGTGCAGAGTACCATTAAGGGGAAACTGCAGGAATCGGGAGCTGGGAAACCTCCTGATGACCTTATGGAAATAATGCCTAAAAAGCAATCAGAGCCAACTGACAGAGGATCTGCCTCTGATTCTAGGGATTGTCACAGTTCCTTTTACTGTGTGGCTTCCTGATGGGCTAAACTTAGTCGGAAGTCTCTGCCACCAGCATCTTTGGTACTAACATGCCTCCAAACAACAGCAGTTTCAGAGGGGAGACGAGGGAAGACAGGAAGCTGCGGTCTGCCCCTTGCAATTTCCAACTGTACACTCCCCCAAAAAAGGGGATTCGAGCATTTCCACAAGTTCTCAAGAGTGCAAAAGGAGACTTAAGCTGAACTGCAACTCCACGAAGTCAACAATGAAACTAGCGCCCTCTAGAGGTGAGATGGATGCTAAGCCAGAACAGAAGACTTCATTGGTGGAGACCCCCATTTCGTGCAGGAGGATGCTTTAGCTCAGGAGAATCTACGGTGTTTCTTCTGCTCATTCTTTATTGAAATTTACTGGTCACTTGCAAGGGCAAAGGTAGTTGTTGGTATTAGTGTAAAGAAGTCTCAGCTGCAATTGCAACTTCGCAGTAGTTAGGCTTCTGATAAATAGATACGCAGAGCAACCAGGTGTATAAAATGGTACTTTCAAGTGAATCAAAAGTACTTAGCAGCTTAAAGGACATATAATCCCCTCTGTAGAACCAAAATTGGAAAAAATGAGTAATGAGGAAGAAAACTCTCAGAAGAGAACGTTCAGTGGTAACTTCAGTTGTTGTTCAGTTGTTTTTTTTTTTTTTTTTTTTTTTTTTTTTAATGCGTTACGCGGGCCTCTCACTGTTGTGGCCTCTCCCGTCGCGGAGGACAGGCTCCGGACGCGCAGGCTCAGCGGCCATGGCTCACGGGCCCAGCCGCTCCGCGGCACGTGGGATCCTCCCAGACCGGGGCACGAACCCGTGTCCCCTGCATCGGCAGGCGGACTCTCAACCACTGCGCCACCAGGGAAGCCCTGTTCAGTTGTTTTGAAAAATTGATGGAGAAGGGAAGGAGGAGGGGGGTGATTATGGCTCCTGGACAGGAAGGACAGTATGTCAGTACCAGCAAAACCTGAAGGGAGGGTCTCACTAGCACCTTCTAAACAAGCTGGCAAAAATCTCATTTTGAAGCAATACTGAAGCTCAGGAATCTGTGAGAATAACAACCAATTCTTCCATAGCCCCACAGACGCAGTTGTTCCCGGAACTCAAATTCCTCATCTTCCTGCTGCAGACGTGGTCCAGGTGCAAAGCAGGATCCTCGGTTTAATCCCCATTTAAGGACTTAGAACAAAAAGTGGAAAATGTGGCAGGGGGGCGGGGCGGGGGCGGGAATCAAGTGGCTCAAAGGGAGTTGTCTTCCTGCCTACAAATCGACTCAGTAAAGGCAAAAAACCCTGAGGCTCAGTCAAGAACCACATTCTGTGCAGACAGGGTGTTGATTCTGAAGAGGCTGAAGTTGTCTGAGGAAACCGTAGTGGAAACAAACCCGGAGCTGGGGCTGAAGAGTGCAGACATCTTTACTTTCAGAGCAACTTGGGCAGACACAAAAGCTTTTACAACCAGATAGACCTGCAAATCCCAAATTGACTGTGATGCTGAGTGGTGTCCCCAACCACTGAGATACAGGTTAGGTCCAGTGAAGGAAGGAAACCAGTAAGCCAACGGCGGTCGTCAGCTAGGGACTCAAAGTCTCTTCCACCCCAGCAGAGACAGTTGGTCCTCAGCCTTTCAAAGGCTGAGTGTACCACAGAAACCAGGGAAGTCCCGAGAACTACAACACTGAACTGCCTGTAAAAATGTGTGCAATTCCCACCATGCAGTGTCACTTTGAAAACTTTACGAAATATAAATTTGCTAAAAGAATGTGTATTCTTCCAAATTTAAATAAGATGGGAAATGTGTTAATCCAAATTGTCCCTCTACTCACATGAGTAGAAGCCCAGTCCTGCTGCAGTTAGAGCACTGCCAGGCATCTAGTAGTCAACCCTGCCCTTCCTTCTCAGTTCTCGAGGAACGAAGGGCCCCTTTTCATCCAAATCACTGTAGTCTTACCACTCAGTACACATTCCCTGTTTGCACATTTTACCTTCCTGCGATTGCTGTGCTACCACAGCACACTTTGAAATGGACTTGACCTAAGCTGGTAAGTGACACTGCCAAAAACATGGCAGAAGAACAGGGGTTTTGAAAGTTTCCATAAACTGGTGAATGACAGTCCACAGAACTTTGAAATGTGGAATATGTTAATTTCATAACATGATGTGTAGAAGTGTACCGCCTATGTGACAGGTCTAATTTTTCAAAACGCTAAGTTTTTTAAGCAGTTTCAATTTAAGTAGTTTTTAAGGCAGTATTTTTTTTTAATCTGAAGAAAAGCCAGTGAGAGAAAAAGCTACTTAATTCTGTGAAAGTATTTTGACGTATGTTTGATACTGCCATTTTAAGTCCTAGCATTTATAATAAGAAACATCAAAATGCGGCAACTTCCTTGTTATGAATATAATACCCAGGGCTTAGAAAAACAAATATTGTATATTAATGCATATGTGTGGAATCTAGAAAAATGTTACAGATGAACCGGTTTGCAAGGCAGAAATAGAGACACAGATGTAGAGAACAAACGTATGGACACCAAGGGGGGAAAGGGGGTGGGGTGGGTGGGATGAATTGGGGGATTGGGATTGACATGTATAAAATAGATAACTAATGAGAACCTGCTCTATAGCACAGGGAACTCCACTTTGCTGTACAGTAGAAATTAACACAACATTGTAAAACAACTATACCCCAATAAAAATAAATTAATTAATTAAAAAAATAAAAAATAATAATAATACCCAGGGCTTCATTGATGTTCTTTGCATATGGAGATTCAGCAAGAGAAATATCTGTGAAAAGCTGAATTGCTGCTTCTGGTTTTCCCCGAGATTGGTACACAGCTATCAAAACCCACTTTGAAACGGAATAAAATAAGGCCAAAAAAGCACTGAGTTGCATAAAAAGACATTCTGTTCTATTTTTAGTTTTTAAGGTTGTTTGTAATTTGAAAAGTATGTAGCTAGAGCAGAAGACATGGGGAAGGCCTTTCTGGTTGGACACAGCTCTGCTGCTTGGGTAAAATGTTTCCTAAGATTCAGTTCCTTACCTGCTGGGAAAGGATGAGTAGGAAAAGGGGGGAAAAAGTCAGTGTGGGCGTTTTGATTAAACCATCTATTTAGAAGAGCAGTTGCAAAAATATGCACAATTTTAAATGTTTTTGTTTATTGTTGACATTTTCTTTTCAATAAATATTTTAAGAAATTATTATCATAGAAAAATATTACATGTATGTACACACAGAGTATCAGAAAAAGTGGCTGCAGAATTCAAGCTCACATGGATATACACACATATCTTCATATTTTGAAAAATGACATTCTAATAAGAACCATTCACAAGTGAACATATTGAGTTCCTACTGAAGATAATTTTTGAAATGTAAGATCAGATTTAAACAGTACATTTCAAATGATACAGATCAAATGGGCAAACAGCAAATTAGGACCCTACGTTGGGGCTCTTTTGTTAATATGTAAAATTCTATGTGTGTAACAAAACTTTATATTAAGAGGAGAAGTATCAGATGCTTTTGAATTAAACAAAGAATGTATCACTGATAACAAAATAGCTACTTAGTCATTTAGCAGCTAGCATAACCTTCAAAGAAGATTTAAGGCACCACAAACGAAAATACACTTCCAGCTTAACCTTACCATGTAAATATTCTAGAGTCAGCCCCAGACAGGGGCTTCAACTCTGCACAGCTAATGACACTTGTGACCCACAGAATTCCCAGCTGGATTTAGCCTGTCTGCACTGCACTTTAAAAGCAAGTCAGAAAGAGGCAAACTCTCTGTTCTTCTGATTCCGTCTGTATATATTTTGGCTATTTCAGGATATAAGGTAATGGAAAACAAGCACCTTTTGTTTCATTTTTCAAGGTAATGAGGACATTTGACATGTGTGACAATTTCACTAGATAAGACAGGAACAGTAAAACACAGGACTGAAACAAGAAAGAATGCTGGGCTTCCCTGGTGGCGCAGTGGTTGGGGGTCCGCCTGCCGATGCGGGGGACGCGGGTTCGTGCCCCGGTCCGGGGGGATCCCGCATGCCGCGGAGCGGCTGGGCCTGTGGGCCATGGCCGCTGGGCCTGCGCGTCCGGAGCCTGTGCTCCGCGGCGGGAGAGGCCGCAGCAGTGAGAGGCCCGCGTACTGAAAAAAAAAAAAAAAAAAGAAAGAATGCTTCCTAAGCTCTTACTGGGCACTGGATAGTTATTTTATGACGTTTTAAAGCTTTTTTTTTTTTTTTTTTTTTTTTTTTTTTTGCGGTACGCGGGCCTCTCACTGCTGTGACCTCTCCCGCTGCGGAGCACAGGCTCCGGACGCGCAGGCTCAGCGGCCAGGGCTCACGGGCCCAGCCGCTCTGCGGCATGTGGGATCCTCCCGGACCGGGGCACGAACCCGTGCCCCTGCATCGGCAGGCGGACTCTCAACAACTGCGCCACCAGGGAAGCCCTAAAGCTCATTTTAAACTGACCATGCCTGAGTCCAAACTCTGGAACAAGGGACACCTATGAACTCTCACTAATCAAATGTTCCACGAGATCAGGAACACCACAGCACGGATGTATATGACACGCGACACAGATGTTTACGGGAGGAAAATAAACAAAACAAACAATATAAGAAAAGCTTTATAAAAAAAGGAAAACATCAAGACCCACAAAAATACAAAATCATAAACAAGAGAAAAAAAATATAAAACCTATCAATTCTGACAACAAATATAAACATCAGTAAAAGGCAAAAATACTCTCCGTTTAGGTTAAGAAATTTAATTACTAGAGAATTATCTAAACTAGCATTATAGAAAGAGGAGCAAAGGTAGGTGTAAAAATGTAAACAACAAGAGTGACAAAACGAACTTAGCACAAAGAACTCAAGGGAAAAATTGTAAAATTAGAAAAAAAATTATTGCTTTACACTGATAAAGGTTTTGATCTATTAGGAAGTCATGAGTTATAAACCTTTTTGTTTCAAGGAAGTTATCAAAATGTGTCAGACTGTAACTGGTAGTAATGAATCATTGGCAGAAATTTTGTGGGAGAATCTTATCACAAATCCATTAGGCTAATCCCAGCTCTACATTTATGAATTGTGTGACCCACAGAGGTTATTACAACATAGTTGCCAAGGAAGCAGTAGAAAAGAGTCTGCTAGATCACAGCAGAGAGTAGCAGCTCCTGCGGTACCACAGGTGCCAAAATTAGGTTCCCAGACTAGAACAGGACCTGCTCAGAAAGATGGGTCTTTGGAGACAGGAGGCTTTAGGAAGCCTTTAAGTATCTGATTATATTTTTAGTACCACCTTCCTACCTGACCCAAGGTTAACAACCTCTTTTGATCCCAGCCTACTTTTTCCCCCTCCAACTGTTTGACATTAAAATCCCATTTTTAATAATAAAGAGTTTAAACAAATTCATAACCCACGGAACTTGAAGTTGAGAAAAATTATAGGGACAGAAAATAATAGCTAAATCTGAACCATTATTGGGTCTAGCTTTCTTCCCCTCTTACCTGATTTTTAATGACAAAAACGAAGCTGTGGGCTTCCCTGGTGGCGCAGTGGTTGAGAGTCCGCCTGCTGATGCAGGGGACACGGGTTCGTGCCCCGGTCCGGGAAGATCCCACATGCCGCGGAGCGGCTGGGCCTGTGAGCCATGGCCGCTGAGCCTGGGCGTCCGGAGCCTGTGCTCCGCAACGGGAGAGGCCACAACAGTGAGAGGCCCGCGTACCGCAAAAAAAATAAAAACCAAAAAAACAAACAAACAAACAAAAAAAACGAAGCTGTTTTAGTCCATATGCCAATCGAGAGGGTATTAAACCCTCCCTCTGTCCCTTTCCCAATTAATTTACCACCTAAACTTTAGCCGAATGAGACCTGCCCTACTTATGCTACTTAAATTTAGTCTTGCCCTCTGCTCCCTCCAAAACTTGCTCTTCATATGGGTTTGTCCCATATTCCCTCATCCCCTCTAAATAGGACACTTGTTTGAACAGCTGGTTCTCATGGTGAATAGGATATGCTTCAGGGGTGTCATCTACCCTTTCACTGAGATGCCAAATGGCTCTCTCTCTCTCTCTCTCTCTCTCTCTCTATATATATATATATATATCTATATATCTTTATTGGAGTATAATTGCTGTACAATGTTGTGTTAGTTTCTGCTGTACAACAAAGTGAATCTGCTATGTGTATACATATATCCCCTTATCCCCTCCTTCTTGAGCCTCGCTCCCACCCTTCCTATCCCACCCCTCTAGGTCGTTACAAAGTATCAAGCTGATCGCCCTGTGCTGTGTAGCTGCTTCCGACTAGCCATCCATTTTACATTTGGAAGTGTATATATGTCGATGCCACTGTCTCACTTCGTCCCAGCTTTCCCTTCACCCCGTGTCAAGTCCGTTCTCTATGTCTGCATCTTCATTCCTGCTCTGACACTAGGTTCATCAGTACCGTTTTTTTAGATTCCATATATATGCGTCAGCATACAGTATCTGTTTTTCTCTTTCTGACTTAGTTCACTCTGTATGACAGACTCTAGGTCCATCCACCTCACTACAAATAACTCAATTTCGTTTCTTTTTATGGCTGAGTAATATTCCATTGTATATATGTGCCACATCTTCTTTATCCATTCATCTGTCAAGGGACACTTAGGTTGCTTCCATGTCCTGGCTATTGTAAATAGAGCTGCAATGAACATTGTGGTACATGACTCTTTTTGAATTATGGTTTTCTCAGGGTATATGCCCAGTAGTGGGATTGCTGGGTTGTATGGTAGCTCTATTTGTAGTTTTTTAAGGAACCTCCATACTGTTCTCCATAGTGGCTGTATCAGTTTATATTCCCACCAACAGCGCAGGAGGTTTCCCTTTTCTCCACACCCTCTCCACCATTTATCGTTTCTAGATTTTTTGATTTTGGCCATTCTGACCGGTGTGAGGTGATACTCATTGTGGTTTTTTTTTTTTTTTTCTCATTGTGGTTTTGATTTGCATTTCTCTAATGATTAGTGATGTTGAGCAGCTTTTCATGTGCTTCTTGGCCATCTGTATGTCTTCTTTGGAGAAATGTCTATTTAGGTCTTCCACCCATTTTTGGATTGGGTTGTTTGCTTTTTTGATATTGAGCTGCATGAGCTGCTTGTATATTTTGGAGGTTAATCCTTTGTCAGTTGCTTCATTTGCAAATCCAAATGACTCTTGGTTCTGGCATGTTCTAGTACCTTGCTGTTAAAAGTGTGGCCTGCGGACCAGCAGCAGGGGCATCCCCTGGGAGCTTGTTAGAAATGCAGAATCTCAGATATCGCCTTAGACCCTCTGAATCACAGTCTGCATTTTAACAAGGTCCCTGATGATTTAGATTACTGAGAAGCACTGCTCTAGTGATCGTTTCACAGTAATATCACTGGATACATGATTTTAAAAACCTACAGTCAAATATGGGAAATGGTCGTATTTTAACCGACCCCCCCCCCGCCCCCCGCCCCAGGTTCACAATGCATACTGACTTAATAAAGGCTCTGATAAAACCTGTAGTGAATAAACCAATATATTTTGTTTTTACTCCATAATACGTTTGAAACTTACTACCCATGGGTCCCCTGTCACATGATAACTGTTAAACATCCTTAAGAATTCACAATCTATAGGACATATTTTGGGAGACGCTGAGCTGATGGACATAATGTGATGAAAGAAAGCAAATCACCAATTAGGCACTTCTTTGGATTTCGGTTTTCTCACCTATGCAATGGAGATAAATCTTGACTTACTGATGGCCAAGAAAAAGATGAAATAGATGTGGCAGCCCTTTGAAATTTAATTGATTCATTTAACAAATATTTATGAGTGCCTTCTCTGTTAGTAGGTGTGGAGGCTACAGCAATGAGAAAAGCAGACATAGTTCCTACTTTCATGGAGCCAAAAATCAGTTTCAGGTGAGTTGAGGATTAAGCTCTCTAGACCACAAATGTATGCAGTGATTCCCCTGAGGTAATCAACTGCTAAAGGAATCCCATAAGTGTTAGTTTAACTCAAAATTATTTATTTAATTAGCAGAATGCCTTCTCAAACCCACAAGGGAGTAGGAGTACCTACTGGGTAATAATAAAGATATTAACATTTATAAAGAACTTTCAAATACGTACTTTTAAATCAGTGGCATGCTGGCAAGCCAGCCCCTGATGTATAGTATTTGCCAGTTTCCTTGGTGTAAATACTTTCACCAAGGCCAGTTAATTGCAAGCTACTAATATGACATCACTGAATATGGGGATGGGAAGATTTGCAGGTTCAGAAAAGTTGCACACTGTCAGTCCTTGTGAGCCAGTACAAACCAGCTGCAGCACATCATGGCATGGACCGTTCTAAGTAGTTCACATAAAATAAATCATAACCACTCTGTAGGAAAATATTCTATTCCCCCATTTTACAGATGGGAAAACTGAGGCACAGAAAGATTACATAACTTTTCCAAGATCATGCAACTAGTAAACGGAAGAGCTGGGATTTGAATCCAGGGACATATGATTCCAGATGCCTTACCTTTAGACAATATAGCCAGTGCTTAGTGGAAAGTTCTGATGTAACTCCTTCGGTTAGTGTCAGTCAACTCCATCTCATTCATTCATGTATTCATTCTACCAGGAGTAGTCAGTGATGGGGAATATACTTTGGCTGAGATGCTGATAGTTGCTCCACTGGAATGAAAGTATTCTGTGTGAGGACTAAAATAAACCACCATTTGAGTGTGGCTAACACTCCTGGTGATAGAGTTGTACTTTCATGGGACAGCCACCAGCTTCCCTTGGTTTGGCATTCCAGATAAACTGAGATTTGGCCCAAACTGTTCTTCAGTAACTGTGCTAAGAGATAATGATAGAAGTTCAGGTGGGCACGCAGATAGTGTAGTTCTTGTTATCTGAACGGTAAGACTATTGTCCTGGATTAAGCTAAGGTTATTCTATCCAGACTTTAATTGGTTAGGATAGTGTATTAGATTGCTGGGGCTGCCATAACAAAGTACCACATAGTGGGTGGCTTCAACAAGAGAAAGTTATTCTCTGAGTTCTGGAGGCTAGAAGTCCAAGATCAAGGTGTCGGCAGCGTTTGTTCTCTGAGGGCTGTGAGAGAGGATCTGTTACTTGCCTTTCGCCTAGCTTCTGGTGATTGGCATTCTTTGGCTTGTAGAAGCATCACCCTGATCTGTGTCTTCATTTTCACATGGCATTCTCCCTGTGTACATGTCTGTGTCCAAATTCCCCCCCACACACTTTTTTTTTTAAAGAAGATGTTGGGGGTAGGAGTTTATTCATTTATTTTATCTATTTTTGCTGTGTTGGGTCTTCATTTCTGTGCGAGGGCTTTCTCTAGTTGTGGCAAGTGGGCGCCACTCTTCATTGCGGTGCGCGGGCCTCTCACTATCGTGGCCTCTCTTGTTGCAGAGCACAGGCTCCAGATGCGCAGGCTCAGTAGTTGTGGCTCACGGGCCTAGTTGCTCCGTGGCATGTGGGATCTTCCCAGACCAGGGCTCAAACCCGTGTCCCCTGCATTAGCAGGCAGATTCTCATCCACTGCGCCACCAGGGAAGCCCCCAAATTTCCCCTTTTTATGAGGACATCTGTCATATTGAATTAGAGCCCACCTTAATGACCTCATCTTGACTAATTACATCTGAATGACCCTATTTCCAAATAAGGTCACATTTGGAGGTACTGGTGGTTAGTACTTCAACATATGAATTTCAGAGGGGATACAATTCAGCCCATAACAGACAGATCTGTTTACAAGAGCAAAACTCAAAATAACATGGCTATAAATGAAAAGTTAAAATGATATAAACTAAAAGTTTATTTCTCTGTGACATCGTAAAGGCTAGAGGTGAGGAGTACAGGATAATACGGCAACCCTGCTCCACGGAATCCTTTGCTCACCATCCAAGCATGCACCCTTATCTTCAACGTCCAAAATGTTGGCATCCAAGGTCCTAGGCTGTGGATTAAAGGAAAGGACAGGAAAAAGGACTGCACCAATTGCTTCTTGAAGAAGGTTCCTAGGATCTGTACATATTACTTTGCGTATATGCTATTATATCTGTATTTAGTAAAATGACTACATTTTGCTTTAAGAGAGGTTGAGAAATATAGTTCTTAATCCATGCAGCTGTGTGCTCAGTGAAACTTGCTATTATTTGAAAGAATGGACCAACAGATGTCAGCAGTCAACCAGCAATCTCTACGGCAGATTATAAGAGAAAATAACTAAAATTCCACCACCTGTTGGGAGGGGACAGGCTCTTAAAGTGTTGAACCATTTCTAATGCCAGTTACCTCTCGTGGGGAAGACATGAATCTTAGAACACAAGCATTCTCTGGGAGGCTGAGTCTTAGCTAAAAGGCAGAGAGGACTTTGCTCAATCAGGCCTCTGAAGTGGCACAAGGGTGTGCAAAAGGTTAGGTGTTAAACAGAAAAGCAGTCTTAAGGATGTACATTAGAAACTAGTTAATATCACATTCCAGGAAAGGCCTTCTTTTTCTTTCTGGAAGTCTATGGGAGATGGGGTAATAGCTGAAAGCCCCTGGTGAGCAGCACTTATTTTGCAAGCCAAATTTATTTAGTTTTATGACACTCTCTGTGTTTATTTCTCTTTTTTACTCAAGAATTTACTATAGTTTATTTTTGATCATTTCATTCCTGTTTCAGCTGTAAGCCAGTTTTATTGAATCAAGGGATTCTGCTCACACTTTAGGTCAGAATGTTGAAATGATGGAGTGGAGCCCACCTAGGGCCCTATGGTAGAGGTAGTAGCAATTTCTCTGATTGCAGATGTGATACCGGCGTGGTCCATCACCCCATCCTTTCCTACTAGCAGAACTTTCTCTAGAGCAGACTTTGGAAGTTTGGAGTGTGTGTTTCATTAAAGAAGGCTTCTTTACCTCACTGCAAGTTAAGATCTTCCACAGTCTAGTGCATCCACTCCCAGGGCTCTCTCTCCTTTTCTCCCCTAAGCTAACATGGGGTTACTTAGACCACTGATTCTCTGCTCATTCCCTGAGTTCAGTACCTGCTGGTCCATGGCCACCAATATGCTGAACCAAAAGAGGACTAGTTAGTAACTTTCTTCCTGCTCTGATAACCTCAGGAATCAACAGCAAGGAAAATTCTAAAAAGAGATATTTGTAAAATTCCTGAAAATTTGACCCTGGGTTCTCACGCTGGTATGGAAAGGTCTAATAAATCACTGACTCTTGAACTAATGGATGACATTACAAAAAAGAGTTACTCCAGATTTGAGAAGCTGCATCAAAATCCATGTCAAGGGGCTACAACCAGAACAGCTTTATGAATATCAGAAGAATGAAGAATGGCTTAAGGGAGCCATAAAAGGCAGTTCTGATGAAAATCTCCATCTTCAGGAAAGCATAAATCTGCTTTACCGAAAGGAAACTTAAATAGGGAAGAAGAGAGTAAATAAACTAAGTGAACAGAACAAGGGGTTCTCCTGTTCCAACACATCTTCCGTTCACAATATAAAATGTTTCCACCAAACGCTGAGTTTGTTTTCCTATCCCTACAACCTCAGCACAGAAGTTAATTCAACCTTCAGATAAGCTTACTTCTGAAGATTCAGGAACAGAGCAATAATTTTTATCTCTTATAAAATGTGATTTTGAATATTCTATACTTTAGTTTTATTACTATTTAGGGATTATGCAAATTACTCAAAAAGAAGCTTGATAGAATTATAATTCTTAAGATAGTGTTTTATAAATACAGATGATTTAAATTTGAATACTATGAGTGAATTATTTTCTTTTTACTCTCTCTCTAAATAATCAAAGTATAGTATTTTGTCGTTTAAATGAGTTCACTAAAAAAACTATAATAGGAATTTTATTTGAACAATTGGAGATAATTTGAAATAAACTGGGGGCATTTGAGCAAAGTAATTGAAGACAGTTGAAAAGAAGGCCATTTCTGTTTATGCCCAGAGATGTATTTACTATAGTTATAAGACAAACATGAGAGCAACTTGATGTTTACTTAAGTAACTTTTAGTCCGTTTTTAGAAAATATTTCAGAGCCTTTGGAACTCAAATATTTAATAAAGTTAAGAAGCTTCTCTTGATTTGGAGTTTTATTAAAGTGAAAGTTTAGGTACTGGCACAAAAACAGAAAGATAGATCAGTGGAACAGGATAGAAAGCCCAGAGATAAACCCACGCACATATGGACACCTTATCTTTGATAAAGGAGGCAGGAATGTACAGTGGAGAAAGGACAGCCTCTTCAATAAATGGTGCTGGGAAAACTGGACAGGTACATGTAAAAGTATGAGATTAGATCACTCCCTAACACCATACACAAAAATAAGCTCAAAATGGATCAAAGATCTAAATGTAAGGCCAGAAACTATCAAACTCTTAGAAGAAAACATAGGAAGAACACTCTATGACATAAATCACAGCAAGATCCTTTCTGACCCACCTCCTAGAGTAATGGAAATAAAAACAAAAATAAACAAATGGGACCTAATGAAACTTCAAAGCTTTTGCACAGCAAAGGAAACCATAACCAAGACCAAAAGACAACCCTCAGAATGGGAGAAAACATTTGCAAATGAAGCAACTGACAAAGGATTAATCTCCAAAATTTACAAGCAGCTCATGCAGCTCAATAACAAAAAAAAAACAACCCCATCCAAAAATGGGCAGAAGACCTAAATAGACATTTCTCCAAAGAAGATATACAGAATGCCAACAAACACATGAAAGAATGCTCAACATCATTAATCATTAGAGAAATGCAAATCAAAACTACAATGAGATATCATCTCACACCAGTCAGAATGGCCATCATCAAAAAATCTAGAAACAATAAATGCTGGAGAGGGTGTGGAGAAAAGGGGACACTCTTGCACTGCTGGTGGGAATGTGAATTGGTTCAGCCACTGTGGAGAACAGTATGGAGGTTCCTTAAAAAACTACAAATAGAATTACCATATGACCCAGCAATCCCACTACTTGGCATATACCCTGAGAAAACCAAAATTCAAAAAGAGTCATGTACCAAAATGTTCATTGCAGCTCTATTTACAATAGCCAGGACATGGAAACAACCTAAGCGCCCATCATCGGATGAATGGATAAAGAAGATGTGGCACATATACACAATGGAATATTACTCAGCCTTAAAAAGAAATGAAATTGAGCTATTTGTAATGAGATGGATAGACCTAGAGTCTGTCATACAGAGTGAAGTAAGTCAGAAAGAAAAAGACAAATACCGTATGCTAACACATATATATGGAATTTAAGGGAAAAAATTGTCATGAAGAACCTAGGGGTAAGACAGGAATAAAGACGCAGACCTACTGGAGAACGGACTTGAGGATATGGGGAGGGGGAGGGGTGAGTTTTGACAGGGGGAGAGAGAGTCATGGACATATACACACTAACAAACGTAGTAAGGTAGATAGCTGGGGGGAAGCAGCCGCAAGGCACAGGGATATTAGCTCGGTGCTTTGTGACAGCCTGGAAGGGTGGGATGGGGAGAGTGGGAGGGAGGGGGACGCAAGAGGGAAGACATATGGGAACATATGTATATGTATAGCTGATTCACTTTGTTATAAAGCAGAAACTAACACACCATTGTAAAGCAATTATACCCCAATAAAGATGTTAAAAAAAAAAAAAAAAATGAAAGTTTAAATTCACTTGCAAAAATGGAGAAGTACTTTTCTTAGTCACCTTCCCAATTTATTTGTGAGTTACAGACTTTGTCTTTCTGCTACAAATGTTCTGCCCAGCAATTAATGCATCTAGTCCAATGAAATTATGGCGTCCGAAGGAAAAGTCCATGGAAAGAGGCTGGAACCAATGATGGAGGTCCTGGGAAGATGAACAGAAAGTAAGCTGAGCCTCTGAGCCACAGGGAATGCCTGGTAGGGGCCGGGGGGAAACAGGGGTTTTTAGGACACAGACATCACAGCATAAGAAACGGGGGTTTTTAGGACACAGACATCACAGCATAAGACTAGATGTTCAGGAGAGATGGTTTGCACACTCCACTTGAATCTGAATACTTAGGGCTGGGAAAGGAATTTAGGAAAAAGAATATGGAAAAAAATTCATTCATCTGGTGAACACTAGATGGCAGTGAATGATAGTACTTATTAAAAAATAGGAATCGGGTGTCATTAATAATGGTATTATGAACATATTTGGACTGTCTTGAGTCTTGACATAGAACAACAATAACGACAACAAAAATCGCCTGGTCACTCTTGCCTTGTTTCCTGTTCTAGCTATAATCCAAGTGATGTATAAAAGACATTATTTTTTTCCCCCCGTCCAAGGGCAACTATAGTTTTGTCTCAATCTTCTGTATTACACCTGGTTTCTCCAGTCTTCATTTTCGTGCTGCCTTGTGCTGTGATCTTTTACATTTATACGCCTTAACGTAAATATCTTTTTTTTTTCTTTCAAAAAAGAGCTTCTATATAAAAAGAACTCTTTGGAAACGGGCACAGTTCATCCTTTGATTGTTATTGTCCTCCATTCCTAGTCAAATGCTTTAAATGCTTTGCACTTGGAGCACTCTTAATAAATACTGAATCTTTTAAATATACAATATATTTTATTAGTTTTTGTTTTGCCATATGTGAAACAAGCCTGTGGCATTTCTTTTCCACTTGTTAGTCTTGAACCCTGAAAGTGCATAATATTCCTAAAGGAAGAGATTGTGTTATATTTTCACATCCTCAGGAAGTAGAATATTAGCATCTTGGACCATCAGAGCTGAAAAGGACCTTAATAGTCACATGGTCCAACTCCATCTGTTTCCAGAAGAAGTAACTAAGGTTCAGAGCAGTTTAGTAACTTGTCTGGGGTCACTGAGCAGCCCTTTAGAGAGGCGTTAGAAACAGAACCAAGGTATCTTGGCCAGTAGAGTTTCTTCATTAGTACTTTTTAAGTTCCCAGGCCGAGGTGCTGAACGAAAGTAGGTTCTCTCCAGGCTGCGGTCCCGGGCTGGGGGAAACGTCCTGTCCACGGTCACTTCTCTCAGCCGGCTTCCGAGGCTTTGAAGTTCGGGGAGATGGCACAGGAGTCCCGCGCACGCTCTGCACGACGGGCAGACAGATGGGATACGAGGCCAGTTGTCCTTCAAGCCACTGAAGCAATCCCCCTCGGTCCCCAAAGGGTGACTGCAGGTGTCTGAAGCTCTCTGCCTCCAAGAGGAAAGAAGTGTCCCCAATCCTAAACTTAAAGGGGAAGAGAAATGTGGGACTCGGTCGGTGAAGCTTCGCACACCCCAGCCTGTCACCACCCACGTCCAGGGGCGACTATGGCAGCGCAGGTGTACTCGCAGGTGGCCCGGGTGACAGCGCTGGGGGCCAAGCGTCCCGCGCCCACGCCCTCCGCCCGCCCGCGCTGCGCTGCGCCCGGGCCGCGCGCCACCTCCGGGTCCCCGCCAGACGCCGGTCCAGCGCTCCCTCCGGAGCAGGAGGCATGCCCAGCTGCCCCGACTCCGCGCTGGTAGCGCAGGCAGGAATGTTCCCAACTGTCAGCGGGGCAGGGCCGCCAATCCGGACTCCCCTGACGCTCGGAGATAACTTTTAAGAGCGGAGGGCTCACAGGACAATACGCAGGAGGGTCGGCTGGGTGGCTTGGGGCTGCGCTTACTGGCGAGAGCGCTGGGCTGCGGAAGACCGGAGCCCTTGAACCAGGGGAGGCTTGACTTGGTTCGCCCTGATTCTACGTCCTTCCAGCCCCAGCTAATCTCGGGCTTACAGGAATATACACTCGCTCTCTGAAACTGTGGAGCCACTCTTGTCTGTTGCCCAAAGAAAAAGAATTTTTTGAAAAGTTAAAAAACAAAAACAAAACTTTTCTGAGCTTAAGAAATCTGCCAAATTTTACCCAATTCGAGATCTCTTCAGGTGTTTTCCTGACAGATAGCCATCAATCACCGGCACAGGTGAAATCGTAGATGGTCCATATTTTACCTCACACTTGCTTCCTCTAACCCCTGCCCTAGCTAGCCTTCTTGGTTAGCACATAACTTTTCCTTTTTAATTTTATAAATTGAAAGATGAGTAGTGTGGGTTCTATCTTTCCATTCTTTCCCCTTCTCTTTATATACAGCTCATTTCCCCCAGTATTTTTAAATGAAATATTCTATCTAGACCAATCCACACCCTGGTTGTCTTCCTATGGCTATAGTCTCACTTATTACTGTGTCCTTTAAAAGGTTTGGATGCAGCAGGAGCTCTGTGGCCACTCCCTCACTGCATCTAGAGAAGAGAGTGGCCAGTGATACATTTTATCACTGTAGGACGCAAGAGGAAGACATTCATGAAAATGTGAGAAGCAAGAACTTAATACCCAGGAAAGTCAACTGTTTACAGGAGAGGAGGCCAAGAGAGGCTGAACCTGACACAGCCTGCAGGTCTTCTATGAACAGGAGCCAGTATTTTTCTTCTTTGGGGCATTTTACCTTCCTATTGAATGTCTGTTCCATTTCAAGATTGGAAACTTAAATGCACAATGCGTGTTGCTTTCATTTAGTTTGAAGACATCAAAGATGGGAATATGCCTGTTACAGTCTTGAGTACTTGGTAAATAATGGGCTGAAAAGCAATTTTAAGTCTGACCAACTCTTCACCTATTGGTGAAAAACTTCCAGTCACTTTTAGGTAATTAAAAAGTTCAGTCTGAAAACAAAAGGTTATCACTGAATTTCACATGCTCCCTCTGTCCTAGCCTGGCTTGCCTTAGAAGCCTGCAGTGTGGAGAGGTTGTGTCATATTGGCCCCTCTTCTCTTTCCTCATTGGTCCCTCCTTCCACATTCAGTATGCTGCCTCTGTCTCTTACAGGAAGGGGAAAAGGAGGAGAAGTCTTCATTGATCAGTGCATCTCTAATCTAACATTGAACCCCTTGGGTACGGCAGGCATACAAAGTGAACTCATAAGATGCTACTGGGAGCTCTTAAGAGCCTTTTGCTGGGGACCTCTAACTGCAACTCCCTGGTGTGGGTTCTGTCTCTCTGTTAGTCCCTTTTGCCTTCTCACTCTTTACCTTTTATATTTGATGTCATATATCCAGCTTTTTTTGGCTTAGGTTCTTCATCCCTGGCTGGAAGCCCTCTTTGGAAGGGTCCTTTACAAGATGGCGAGTGGCTGACTCCTTTCTATAGGGTCTGTATGTGGCCCATAGGAAGTACATACCTTTACCCACTTCATGGAGACGCAGCTTGCTGTGACTTTAGAAGTATAGGATTACAGCAGTGGTACTCAAAGGGGGGCAGAGAATGGGAGACAGGGACATTTTGGTTGTCACAACTGGGGTGGGGGAATGCTACTTGCATCTAATAAGTATGTCACTGAATGTCCTACAATGTACAGGAAAGCTCCCACAACAAAGAATTAGACCTAAAATTCCATAGCTCAAGGTTGGCAAACACTGGATTAGAGGAGCAACTTCCGGACACTGTAAAAGTCTATAATACCCTGCAAGAGTTAAAACTGAAACAGAACAGAGACAGAAACTGAGAAGAGTCATCGCTTAATTGTTCTTTAGAATTTCCAGAAGATTTGGCCTATTTATGCCCTGTCACTGTGCGTGGGCTCATGTGTAGGTCTAGTTATAAGACAATAAAATACTCTCAAAATGTGTTCTAGCTACCCACGTGGAGGTCCCTCAATGCCGGATCAATTTCTCATTAAGAGACCGTTGCTAATTCTTGAACTACCTCCTTACTTTGCATTTCTGTAAATCCACTCAGCACCACATCTGAAAATAGTAAGATTAGTCAGCACTGCATCTGAAAATAGGAAGACTTGTCAGAAACCAAAAATGAGCATTTCTGAGGTACTTGCTTTGAAGGCTTAATCACTATCATAGTTGCATTCTGAAAGGCATTATAGCAAGAAGAAGGGCAGCATTGCAGGGGCCCCTAACCGGCAAATAATGATGAAAGCATTAAGGACAAGCAAAGCTCAGCCTCACTGGACAAGCTGCTCACCCTTCAGCTGGGGAGACCGACTTTTCTTTCCATTTAACTAAACTTAGGTACGATGGAATGAATAGCATTTCATAAAGTTGGGGCTACAGAGAACTGCCCTGTTTATTTTAGAAATCGAATCACGGTCAACTTCATGTTTATTTCAGATGTTACTAGGTAATCAACAGGCAACAAACAGCAGAATAGATCTGGCAGTGCCATAAGGTAGCAGTTGCCGCATGCTACATAGGAGGAAAAGGTGCTACATTATAGTGGAGAGAAATCACAATGTGTGCAGCTGCTATCACAGGGTTTTGGAAGAAATATGTAAATAGAGCAATGGAGCATAAACATAACGAGGAAATGGGCAGGTCTAAACCCTGTAGAACTTAAACACAGCTTGTTTAGAAAACAGAGATGGTCCCTTGTAACTGCAGCTCTCGGACGTGCAAACGGCTTATGTCTGATTCCAGTCTGTGGTAGCAAGACCCCTCTTTACCTTGAATAAACAGGAAATTACAACCAAAGAACGCACGGTAAGACAGAGTAATGCGATCTGTATCACTCTGCACACTAGATTGCCCTGCTCCTGGATTTATATATAAACACTTCAGAGCTTTCAATGGTAAAAGGCTAGATCTGTTTATCTCTGCATTGTGTACTTGGGAATTAAGAGAAAATTAAGGAAAAAACCTACTGCAACAGTAAAAGTCCCTAGTGTAATGTTTAGAGTATAAAATTCCTTTCCTTAGAAAATGTGGTGAACTATGTTGCAGGAACTTTTAAAATAGTTCATAGAACAGAATGTTCTTCCACAGATGAAAAATTAAGTGCACCCTGTCCTTCCCCGTACCTATCTATGGCTTGGTAATGTGTCAAGCAAGCCAATTGAAAGTGAGGGGGAGAAGCTTCTCTAAGGCCCTCCATGCCTGGATTTTATCAGAGATTCACTTTTTGTCCCTCATGAGGAATTTGCCTTGATTCACAAGTGGGCTCATCAAATGCCTGCCCTGCACCGCACCTCTGTGCCGAGCCTTTGTTCTGGAAGCTGTAGCCCTCCTCATTCGAGAACGCCTGGGGCACTGTCCTTCAGAGGCAAAAGCTAGAAGTGATGTCAAAGAGATCCTGAGATTGGCTCAGGGCTGAGCAGACAGGAAGTGACCAGGGCAGCACAAGCACCCTGGGATTCTGATTCTAGCTCAATGTTGTGTCTGTTCCTCCTGAAAATGCTCGTGGTCCCAGATGTCTGTACAGCCGGGCTCACAGACCCTCATCAGTCTGCTGGGTTCTCTCCAGTCAATTGAAACCTATTTGCATGTGGAAACCAAGCCTAAGGACAGTTGACCTAAAGGAAAGAATGAAAGACACTCTACATGTACTCAGTTTTCTGGAAGCCTCAGAGAGCTGGCCCAAGTTCTCCCAAATGTACCCTTCAAAGCAGCTGAATCTCACTTTAGCATATAGTCTTTGAATACCTTGTACAAAGAAAATATGTTGCTTGTTATAGAAGCACAAACAGCATTAAGACCAACTAAAGTATATTTTTAGAAAACCCAAAGTCGTCCTATGTTTGCATTTAGCTTTTCCATTGACTATCAGTGTAACTTCAGGCTGTTTCACCTTTATGTGACTCAGTTACTTCTTCTGTGAGAGGGATAAAAAATAGCCCCTTCCTTACTGGAATGCTGAGTCCCACCCTTTGGGGTTCCAGCAGTTGGGGATGTGGCCCAGGAACCTGCATTTTTAGAAAAGCTCCTTACATGACTCTGATGAACAGCTAGACATAGGAACCACTGGTTGTAATAATTCCAAGAAAATAAAACTACTGTCTCAGGAAAATAAAAGACATTTATTTATTTTTTGGCCGCACTGTGAGACATGTGGGATTATTATTTCCCCGACCAGGGATCGAACCCGTGCCCCCCTGCAGTGGAAGCATGGAGTCTTAACCACTGGACTGCCAGGGAAGTCCAAAAGACATTTATATTTGATGTTAACCTAAACCAGGCATTAACCTGGGAGAATGCTATTCTAGTTCAAGAAATATTTAAATTCAGCATGTATAATTTTATAGACAAATTAAGAGGGGAAAGAAGAGCAGCCAGCTCTTTGGTTGCTGGCAGGATTTTCTCAGCTAATTTGTATAGAGTACTTAGAACAGTGCTGGGTATATAGTAAACGCTCAAAAGATGTTAGCAATTATTTTCAGTATTGAGTAGAAATGTTATTGTTTAGTGCAGAAAAACTGTAAGTAATCTTTTTTTTTTTTTTTTTTTTTGATGTATGCGGGCCTCTCACTGTTGTGGCCTCTCCCGTTGCGGAGCACAGGCTCTGGACGCGCAGGCTCAGCAGCCATGGCTCACGGGCCCAGCCGCTCCGCGGCATGTAGGATCTTCCTGGACCGGGGCACGAACCCGCATCCCTTGCATCGGCAGGCGGACTCTCAACCACTGTGCCACCAGGGAAGCCCGTAAGTAATCTTTAAAGAGATGAGTAACCAGCTCTTTAAGTGAGCAAAGTGTCTTTTAGAAATTACATATAAATATCCATGCACATTAAAACTTTATCCAACATGTTAGCTTCTTACATTTTCCCACCAAGCAGTTTTGGATAGCTCTCTTCTTACTCTCACTTCACGTTTTCCGTTTTAAAACTGATATTGATAATCTTTTTAGCCTTCTGAAAGACACATACCAAAAATTACCTGGAAAAGGCATAATGTTCTCATTCAAAGAAACTGGAGCTGGAAACATTCTTTAGTCCATCACCGGGACAAATGTTAAAGAGTATTTTGAAATGCATACCAACTAAACATATACATCTATAATAAAATTCCAGAAACTTTTCCTGCCTTGTATGTGTTTATAGTACAAGATGTATCTGAAACAGACGTGATGGTTTGAAGGTGTAAGATGTTTGGGTTTGGTCGATTCATTTCCATGAGTTTCTGAAGTTCCTTATCCTTCCTTCACGAGCCTCTTGCACCTTGCAGACATCAGCCCACTTGTTCCTTGTTCTTGGGACAGGGTGACACTTCTTAACAGATACAAAATGACTAAGTAACTTTTAGTAACGTCAATTGTGTGCTGGGTCATTAATGCAAGACCACTTTGTGACCCTGCTCAATTCTTTTAACCCTTTCTTCTCTCCAAGGTGTCCCTTAGTTAGAGCACCAGCCACTATTAAAACATGATCATAAATCATGGTTATTTGTCCACTGACCCTTCTTACGATACCACAGGAAAAAAAGAAAAGAAAAGAAAAGAAAAAAAAGAAGCTCAGGCCTCACTTAGACAGCGTCTCTGCTCTTGATGAATCTTTATGGAACCTTATCTTATATTTTTAACAGCAAAGCTCGGGCTCTGTTTTACTGAAGCTGTTTATATATCTAATCAGAGTGGATCAGGAAATGTGGTTGACAGCACAGGGCTGCCTGAGAAACCTACTTGCTGGCCAGCATTAAGGCCACTTTTCAGCTTGAAGGCATGATCAATGGAGTGTGTCTGAGGCTCTGTTTAGATTAAGGGAAATAACGCACTGGTGGCCACATTCATCCCAAGCAAATCATTTTCCCTCACACGGGCTGCAGTGAAAAGCTTTCCAATAAAGCGCTGGCAGGATTAAACACAACCAGCTCCTCACGCGCCCCTCCTGTGGTGGTTGGCTGCAGGCTGGGAGGAGCCCGGGCTCTAGCCTGACTGCAAGAGAGAGCAGTTACAAGAGAGAGCGTTGCAAGAGAGAGCAGCTCACACTCTGCCCTACCGCTACCTAGCTGGGTGCCCTATGGCCAACGATTGGATCTGTCTGAGGCTTTGTTTCATCACCTGCGAAATGGAGATGTATGAGTCAGGGTTCTCCAGACAACTCTCTCGCTCTATCTAGATCTACAAATATATCATATACATATATATGTATGTATATACATACATACATGTATATATACCCCTGA
Organism: Phocoena sinus; assembly: GCF_008692025.1. Classification (NCBI taxonomy): domain Eukaryota; kingdom Metazoa; phylum Chordata; class Mammalia; order Artiodactyla; family Phocoenidae; genus Phocoena; species Phocoena sinus. The sequence continues at coordinate 16,652,151 of NC_045779.1, read as the reverse complement.
CTGGGGCAAGGGAGGAGGTACAGACTAGCTGAGGCACAGAACGACACCTCGTCTTCAGTCTTCCTTCGCCTTGAGTCCTGGGTCAAGGCAAAACTGGAAGAGAGCAGTGTTCTCCAGAGGATTGCCCACTGGCTCCAGCGGGAAACTGAGTCGGGGGCAAAAGCTTCTGACCCTGGGGCTACAGACGAGAAATGGAACTGAAGAAGAGCGGGGGGGAAAAAAACTACAATCCCCAAAAGACCATAAAGCGTCCACCTTACTCATGCGTAGACCCCGCCCAATTCAGTGGTTGCCCGGCAGCTCTTTTCGCGCATGCGCTCTCCGACCAGTCTGCTTCCAACCCCTTTTGTTCCCCGGCCGGGGTTGGTACCCGGACCTCCTGTGACCTTCATCTCGGGTTGTGATGTTGCCCTTCTCTTCGCTCTGGGCGACTCGGCCTCTGCAGAGATGTGGTCACCTGGTCAGGATGGCCATAAGGTGCCAGCACAGCGAGGCGGCCCAGACCCAGACTGGAGAAGCAACCAAGGGCTGGTCAGGCCAGGAGAGTCTATCAGACAGTGACCCTGAGATATGGGAGCTGCTACGGAGAGAGAAGGACAGGCAGTGTCGCGGCCTGGAAGCTCACTGCTCCAGAGAACCGCAGCCAAGCTGCGCGGGAGGCCCTGGGGTCCTGTCTGAACAGCAAGTACTCGGAAGGTTATCCTGGCAAGAGGTACTATGGAGGAGCAGAGGCAGTGGATGAAATCGAGCTGCTGTGTCAGCGCCGGGCCTTGGAGGCCTTTGACCTGGATCCTGCTCAGTGGGGAGTCAATGTCCAGCCCTACTCGGGGTCCCCAGCCAGCCTGGCTGCCTACACAGCCCTTCTGCAGCCTCATGACCAAATCATGGGGGGATCCCGTGCCCGATGGGGGCCATCTCACCCATGGCTACATGTCTGATGTCAGGCGGATCTCAGCTACATCCATCTTCTTCAAGTCTATGTCCTATAAGCTGCATCCCAAAACCAGCCTCACTGACTATGACCAGCCGGCACTCGCTGCTCGGCTCTTCCGACCTTAGACTCATCAGAGCTGGTACCGGTGCCTATGCCCGCCTCATCGACTATGCCCGCATGAGAGAGGTGTGTGATGAGGTCAAGGCGCACCTGCTGGCGGACGTGGCCCACATCAGTGGCCTGGTGGCTGTCAAGGTGATCCCCTCACCTTTCAAGCATGTGGATGTTGTCACCACTACCACTCACAAGACCCTTCGAGGGGCCAGGTCAGGACTCCTCTTCTGCTGGAAGGGGGTGCGGGCTGTGGACCCCAAGACTGGCCAGGATATCCTTCCACGTTTGAGGACCGAATCAACTTTGCTGTGTTCCCATCCCTGCAGGGGGGCCTCCAGAACCATGCCATTGCTGCAGTGTCTGTGGCTCTAAAGCAGGCCTGCACCCGTTCCGGGAGCACTCCCTGCAGGTTCTGAAGAATGCTAGGGCCATGGCTGATGCCCTGCTAGAGCGAGGCTACTCGCTGGTGTCTGGTGGCACTGACAAGCACCTAGTGCTGGTAGCCCTGCGGCCCAAGGGCCTGGATGGAACTCGAGCTGAACGGGTGTTGTAACTCGTATCCATCACCCCCAGCAAGAACACCTGTCCTGGAGATCGAAGTGCCACCACACCTGGGGGCCTGCGACTGGGTGCCCCAGCCTTGACTTCTGGATAGTTCCGTGAAGAGGACTTCTGGAAAGTTGTGGGCTTTACAGATGAAGGTGTCAAATCGGCTTGGAGGTAAAGAGCAAGACCGCCAAACTCCAGGATTTCAAATCCTTCCCGCTCAAAGGCCCAGAAACAAGTCATTGGCTGGCTGACCTCAGGCAATGGGTGGAGCAGTTTGCCAGGGCCTTCCCCATGCCTGTGCACTGAAGGCACCTAAGAAATGAAGCCCACAGACTGACGTTTATTCCTCTTCCCCCTACCTGGATAAGTTGGGTGTTGGGGGTAACTGCCTTATCTTCCAATTTTTTGCTGGGGGAGTTGAAGGCCGCCCACTTAGGGGCAAAGGCAGGTGTAGTTCCCCTTCCCAGAATTTGTAGCTGAGAAAGTTGCTTCTTGTCACAACACTTAAAAGGAAGAGGCTTGAGGCTTTCTGCCCTAATCTCTCTCATTGTCTCAGTGTTATAGACTCCCTGCCCTCTCCTGGGGAGGGGGGAGTTCCCCTTGTGAGCCAGAGGAAGGAGTGGGTAGGCACCCTTCTTTCATTTTTATCTAATAAAATGCTAACCTGCAAAAAAAACCTAAAAAACAAACAAAAAATGTATATACATATACACATACACATATATGTATATATTTGTAGATCTAGATAGATACATACATATATACACACATACATATAATGTAATAGATACACATACACATATAATGTCTACCCACTTATTTATATGGAGATTTATTTTAAGGAATTGGTGCATTTGGTTTGGGGGCTGGTGAGTGTGACGTCTGCAGGGCAGCCCTGGGGGCTGGAGACCCAGGCAAGGGCTGACGTTGCAGCTTGAATCTAAAAGCCGTCTGGAGGCAGAATTCCCTCTTCCTCAAGGGAATTCAGTTGTATTCTCTTAAGGCCTTCAGCTGATTAGAAGAGCTCACTCACATTATAGAAGGTAAACTGTGTTACTCAAAGTCTTTGGATATAAATGTTAATCTCATCTAAAACATACCTTCGTAGCAGCATCTAGACTGGTGTTTGGCCAAAAACTGGGTGTCACGGGTACCACGGTCAAGCTGGTTGACGCATAAAATTAACCATCACAGGGGATCGTAATAATACTTTGTTCAGAGGGGCTTGGGGAAAGTTAAGTGTTAATGCCTAAAAAACACTTTGCAATGGACTCTGCGTCACAAAATTTTAAGGCAAATTTGACTCATGCTTTAAGACTAAGTTTTAAAACATTCAAGAAATGTGTGTTACCTTCGGGTAGAATTCAGCACGACCACGTGACAGCGTCTGCTTCAGACTCCTTTTCAGCCCCATGGATGAGCCTCCAGCAATAAGCTTCAGAGTCCCTGGAAATTGAGAGGTGACACACTTGTAGCAAAGACATGTTTATAGGCTCATCGAATTTTTAAAATCTTACCTTCTGCTCTTGAAAAACAATAAAGAACCTTTGTGGTACAGTCAGTCAGCTTTTCGTGGGTGTCTTTATACCTTGTGGCCCCAATAATTTGGAACGTGGAGTAGTAAGTTAAGGGTTCATTTAACACTGTCTTACCCAGTGCTTGCCTTAGAGTTGGAAAAGGGGACTTATAAGAATGTGGCTTCCATGTGCATCTTCCTCTCTGTGGTATGAAATATGGCCTCAAAGAAAACATCGCTGTTTCCATTTCAAGGTCCTTTTGGGAGCGGAGAAACTGGGCAGTTACTGGTGGAATGCTACCTTTCCAAGATTTATGAGGAGTCGTGGAGGGCTCAGTAAACTCGGAAGGTAGCTTTTGTATCTTGCAGCACTCAAGACTGATTTAATTTCATGTCAGTCCTGGAACGGTAACCACTATATGAACTGCAGGTTTACAAATTGCTTCTTGGAGCAGCTGACCTTGCAGGTGCCGGGAGTCAAACGGAGCAGAAAAGTAGAGGAAGCTGGCAGATTGAGAATCTTGGTACACCGAGTGAGCATCCATTTCACCAAAACTGGAGTTCTCATCTGCCCCCCATTTTCACCCCCAAACCCCTTCTTTCCCTTGAGTTTGTCTCCTGCCTAAAATACTCATTTTTTTTCCCCCCATAAGATGTCAGATGGGCTAGTGAGGGAGAAACTGGATTATGCGACCATGGTAAACGGGGTCTTCTGAATTTTCAAAGATCATTTCATGAAAATTCTCCTCCTGAGCTACTCAGAATAAGTAATATAAAGCCTAATTTACATCTCCTCTCACAGTAGAATCCCTGACAGGGATGTTAAAACAAACTGATGTCACTAAGTAAAGCTGATATTCAGAAGCACTGGATTCTTACAGGAGCTAAAAATATGGTTTGGAGTCATGGCATTGATTAAGTCAGGCCTTAAAATCAGCAAGCAACACACAACGCTATTTGAAGAAAAGCACACATATCAGGATAAATCTCCCAACAATTTTCAGTCCCACTGCAGTGGAGCGTTGTTTATGTGGGTGGTGGCAGCCTCTTTTCCCTTTTGTCACTTGGAATTATGCTGGACCGAGCATTCGTGGACTGTGGGGGGGGGCAGCCTCACCTTGGCGACAGGATGGTCACAGTAGTTTGTGAGGTATTTCCATGCTCTCAGAATGCATATCTGCAGTTAATTCTAAAAGAAAAAAAAAAAAGAATACATTTCTTATAGAAGACATGTAATCTAAAATGCAGCTGTGTCAGTGACCCAGACAAGAAGTCATCCCTGCTCTCAGGAAGCTTAGTTTAGTGGGTGGGAGGCTGTAGTTAAAAATAAGTTATACAGGGCTTCCCTGGTGGTGCAGTGGTTAAGAATCCACCTGCCAGTGCAGGGGACATGGGTTCAAGCCCTGGTCCGGGAAGATCCCACATGCCGCAGAGCAGCTAAGCCCGTGTGCCACAACTACTGAAGCCTGCGCACCTAGAGCCCATGCTCTGCAACAAGAGAAGCCACTGCAATGAGAAACCCACGCACCGCAACAAAGAGAAGCCCCCGCTCGCCGCAACTAGAGAAAGCTGAAGCGCAGCAACGAAGACCCAACGCAGTCAAAAATAAATAAATAAAATAAATTTATTTTTTTAAAAAACTGTTGGGCTTCCCTGGTGGCGCAGTGGTTGAGAGTCCGCCTGCCGATGCAGGGGACACAGGTTCGTGCCCCGGTCCGGGAAGATCCCACATGCCGTGGAGCGGCTGGGCCCGTGAGCCATGGCCGCTGAGCCTGCGTGTCCGGAGCCTGTGCTCCGCAATGGGAGAGGTCACAACAGTGAGAGGCCCGCGTACCGCAAAAAAAAACCAAAACTGTTGTACTACAATATGCTATGTGCTGTAAAAGATATGCTGTTGTAGCCCAGAAGAGTCAGTCAGGGAAGGCTTCAAGGAGGTGGTGGCATTTGAGACGAATATTGACCGGTGAGTAGTTTCTGTTTTTTGGCTTTTTGTTTTTTTGGCTAAGCAGAGTTAGAGCCAGGGACTTCCCTGGCGGTCCAGTGGTTAAGAGTCCGCGCTTCCACTGCCGGGAGCACGGGATCGATCCCTAGTAGGGGAACTAAGATCCCCCATGTCGTGCCGCGTGGCCAAATAAAATAAAATAAAATAGAGCCAGGAAGAAAAAGTCACAGAGTAGTAAAAGGGCCAGAAATGTTCCAGGAAAGGTGAGAACTTAATGTGTCTGAAGCAAAAGACATGTGATCAGTGACTCAGGAGATGAAAGAGAGAGAGCTTCGGAACAGCCTTGTAACAGCCTAAAAGTGAAAATGTGGTCCTCGGAGAGTTCAGGAAACAGCTGTAAGAAGGAGAAGGACAGAATATGAGGGGCATTTGTGATCAGTGGAGTGTGGAGGCTGTGTGTGTGAGAGAGGGCTAATGATACACAAATTTCTAGCTAGGAAGTCTAGTCGGGAGGTCACCCTGCCGAACTAAGTCATTGCTAAAGTAATGGGAAAGATCTGCAAGAGCAGACGCCAGTTGCTGTGGCAACTTGAATGGGAGACAGATGGGCGGTGGGAGGGTGGAAAGCTTTCCCTGAGACCGTTTAAAATCTCCTTTCAAATTAACGACAAGTGTGCCAGTTCAAGAAGTCACTCCAACAACATGGAAAAGAATTTGTGTCAAACTCCACAAGCTGAGTTAATTTTGAAAGAGACCCTTGATAATAGTTACACACTATTTTCCATATTCAATTACATAATTTGCATTTAAAGTACACAATACGTTTCAATCTTTGACCCAAAGTAAGCTCATCTTCAAATAAACTTTAAAATATGCAATTTCATTTTAGTCTGATGAAGACTTCTTTTATCTGACAAGGACCTAAGAAAAGACTAATCTGTTCAAAGTTAAAAATAGCACAGAACATTCATCTAAGAAATTCTTTACAGGAGGTACTACAATTTTTTTCTGGAATACTTTCCCTTTATCAGAGCTAATGGATCATATATGCAGTAAATTACTTCTTTCAAAGTGAAATTCCATCTAGATCAAGTTACACTCATTCTGTGTGTGCACGTGTCTACCTGTGCAAACACCCAGCCATTTCCACAGCCATTACCTGATATATCGTCAGCATCATAAACCTTATTGTCACTAATTTTACACAGCAAGAGGCAAATTTCATACAAAGTAACTTTCATCTGGCTTTTCTTTTTTGTTATATTTTAGTAATATTTCTATTTTAAGAATCTCATTTTCAAAGTGGGGAGAAAAGCAATAGTACTACATAGAACCACAAATAAACCAAATCTAACTTAATGTGGTTGATATGAACTAACTTAAATGCCTTTATTTGTGTGAACTATACAACAAATAATCCCATTTAAGGATAGTATTTAGAAAAATATACCAGTGAAAATAACCAAATGAAAATATTTGCATGTATTGGCACTTAAAAAATCAACCTGAACATTATAAAAATTAGGAAATTCCTTATAATAATACTGAGAAAAAGAAATCTCTCCTATTGTAAGTGCAATTGTAAGTTTAAGACATTTAATCATACTGTATTTTAAGTAGTCATTAATAAAATTAATGTTGCTAAGGTGGTTCCTAAATAGCAAGGATAGGATCAATATTTAAGTATAACCTGCTAAGTTAAAGTCAGAACATTTGGACAGTTGAAAACAGATTCGAAATATTCCCCGATTTCCAGTTATACATTGTTCTTACCTATGCATAATACATTGAAAGGGAAAGTATAACACTGGCAAAATTCCAGTCTAACAAATGATGTAGGTTGGAAACTCAGTTTTGATGTTTTAGGAAGTCAGTATGTCTAAACAAAAGTTAAATTTCATTATTTTAGGTGTTACTTAGGTGATCTTCTTGTAAATGAAAAGGAAGAAGAATAGAGTGCCCGGTGTAGAATGCAAATCAAATAGAAAATTTTCATATACCCATCAGATGTTTTGGAATTCTACTCACAGAATCTAGGGTTAAATACAGAAAATAAGACAATAATAATTCCAGAAAATATATTTGGAAAGGATCTGAATCATTTTGCATCGAAGCCTTCCAGAAAAAGAGCTTTCATAGTTTTTTGGTAACAAGTTAGACATTAACGTTCTTGCAATCATGTTTTTTGGATTTATTGAACAATTTCTGATAATATACTTTCCCCAAAATACGTTATTTTTAAGGTCTGAAGGTTAACTTTGAAAATATATTAATGTACTAATAAAGAATAAAAACTTATTATCTTAATTCTGTAAATGTCATAACAAATCACTAATCAAATATTTTTTAAAGTGTCACTTTTTTTTAATTCAAACAGAAAGTCACAAAAACTATAATCATCCTCATCAGTTCACTGAGTCCCATGTAATTAATTTTTTTTTCATCTTGATCTTTTGTTGGCACTTTTATGAATTCATCAGTTTTCCATTAGAGCTCTGAAAATGCTTATTCATTCAGTTCAGCAGGATAGTCAGTTACCAGAAACCTGTGCTTGTCAGAGTCTTTTCCATGAATTCCTTAAAGCTTTAGGATACAAAATTAACATGCAAAAATCAGTTGCATTTCTATATACTAACAACAAATTATTTGAAAAAGAAATCAGGAAAGGAATCCCATTTATAATAGCACCAAAAAGAATTTAAAAACTTTGGAATAAAGTTAACTAAAGAGATGAAAGACTTGTACACTGGAAACTATAAAACATTATTGAAAGAAATTAAAGAAGATAAAAACAAATGGAAAGAAAGCCATGTTAATAGATTGGAAGACTTAATATTTTCAAACTGTCGTACTACCCAAAGTAATCTACAAACATAATCCATATCAAAATCCCAATGTGTGTTTTACAGAAATAGAAAAAAACAATTCTAAAATCCATATGGAACCACAAAAGAGTATGAATAGTCAGATCAATCATGGAAAGAACAACAAAGGTGGAGGCATCACACTTACTAATTTTCGAGTCTATTACAAAGCTACAGTAATTAAAACAGTATGATAATACTGGCATAAAGACAGACATACAGAGCAATGGAACAGAATCAAGAGCCTAGAAATAAATCCATGCATGTTCAGACAATTGATTTTTGACAAGTGAGCTAAGAATGCACAATGGAGAAAGCATATTCTCTTCAACAAATGATGCTGAGAAAACTGATATTCACATGCAAATAATGAAATTGGACCCTTATCATATGCCATACGCAAAAATCAACTCAGAATGGATAGAAGATTTAAATGTAAGACTTGAAACTGTAAAATTTCTAGAAGAAAATGTAGAGGAAAATCTTCATGACATTGGTTTTGGCAGTGTTTTTATGGATTTGACATGAAAGTACAGGCATCCAAAGCAAAAACAGACATGTGGGACCACATCAAACTAAAAAGCTTCTGCACAGCAAAGGAAACAATCGACAGACAAAAAGGGAACCTACAGAATGGGAGAAATATTTGCCAACCACATATCTGATAAGGGGTTAATTTCTAAAATATGTAAGGAAATCCTATAACTTAATAGTAAAAAAAACCCCTAATAACCCAATTTTTTAAATGGGCTGCAGAATTGAATAGACATTTCTCCAAAGAAGACATGCAAATGAACACCAGCTATATGTAAAGATGCTCAATGTCACTAATTATTGGGGGAATACAAGTCAAAAACACAATGGGATATTACCTCACACCTGTTGGGATGGCAATTGTTAAAAACAAAAGAATAACAAAAAAACAAAAAACATAACTCGTGTTGGTGAGGATGTGGAGAAATTGGAATCCTTGTACACTGTTGGTAGGAATGTAAAATGGTACAGCCACTAAGGAAAACTGAACGGAGGTTAGAATGGAATGGTTGTGGTCAGGGGCTGCAGACGGGGGGGGAAATGGGGGGTGATAAACCAAAGTTCTAGAGATCTGCTCTACAACATTTTACTTATCATACAATACAGCATTGTACCCTTAAAAATTGTTAAGAGGGTAGGTCTCATTTCTCCAAAGAAGACACACAGATGGCCAATAGACACATGAAAAGATGCTCATCATCACTGATTACCGGAAAAATGCAAATCAAAACTACAGCGAGGTACCACCTCACACCAATCAGAATGGCCATCCTTAAAAAGTCCAAACAATAAATGCTGGAGAGGGTGTGGAGAAAAGGAACCCTCCTACACTGTTGGTGGGAATGTAAATTGGTGCAGCCACTATGGAGAACAGTATGGAGGTTCCTCAAAACACTAAAAATAGAGTTGCCATATGATCCAGCAATCCCACTCCTGGGCAGAGCATATATCCAGACAAAACTATAATTCAAAAAGATACATGCACCCCAACGTTCAGAGCAGCACTATTTACAATAGCCAAGACATGGAAACAAACTAAATGTCTATCAACAGATGAATGGATAAAGAGGATGTGGTAGATATATACAATGGAATACTACTTAACCATATAAAAGAATGAAATAATGCCGTTTGCAGCAACATGGATGGACCTAGAGCTTATCATACTAAGTGAAGTCAGTCAGAAAGAGAAGGACAAGTATCATATGGTATCACCTATATGTGGACTCTAAAATATGGCACAAATGAACTTATTTACAAGTCAGAAACAGACTCACAGACATAGCGAACAGACTTGTGTTGCCAAGGGGGAGGGGAGTGGGGGAGAGATGGATTGGGAGTTTGGGGTTAACAGATGCAAAGTACTATATACAGAATGGATAAAAAACAAGGTCCTACTGTATAGCACAGGGAACTCTATTCAATATCCTGTGAGAAACCAAAATGGAAAAGAATATGAAAAAGAACTTTAAAAACTGAAAAAAAAAAAAAAGAGGGTAGGTCTCATGCTGTGTTCTTGTCACAATAAAATAAAATTAAATTTAAAAATAAATAAAAACAAAAGAAAGGAAGAAGGAAAGAGAGAAAGAAAGAAAAAGAAAGGAAGGAAAAAAAGGAGGAAAACCCACAAACAAAAAACTCCCTAAGGTCAGTTTGACTCGAAAGCACATGATTTGCCTTTTTGTTTCCTTAATTGTTTTAAGCATTCAGAAAAGTATATAAAATAATATAATGGACCCTGTTTTATTACCATCCCCCATTAGCAAATATTAACATGTAATCATACTGGCTTTACATTCTTTAGAGAAATCAAATATAAAAAAAAATAGTCAAATCCCTACCTAGTCCACACTGTTCCTTTCTCTCGGTACCCAGGGACACTGCTGGCCTGTGGTGGATGTCAATCCTTCCCTTGTATGTTGCTATACTTTTATTACCTATATTTTCAAAACTGTTGTCCCAATTGGGACTTTATTTTCCTCAGCTTTAGAGATTCATCACTCTACAAATGCAGTGTTTTTCTCATCTATTTAGCTGCTCTATTGTATTCCACTGTATGAATATTATCCTCTTTTGAGACACATTAAAATTGTTCTCAGTATTTTGCTGAAGAACAGTACTATAATGAACATCCTCACATATGTTTTTGTGTTCACATGTGTGACCGTTTCTCTGGGACATATGTATAGAAATAATTTGCTAGTTCACAGGATATTAACTCTCTTGCCAGAGTGATGGCTTTAATCATTGAGACTGTGCTTGATTTATGGAAGGTAGATCACAGGGTGCTCATAAAACCAATGATGAAGAGAAAATTGAGGAGTCAGTTTGCTTCTTTGGTGTGCATGTAAGGCAATTCAGTAAAGTTATCTTCCAAAAGAGTGAGATGATACTCATTGGGCCTAGGGGCTGACCTCAGAAGGCCAGGAGGATAAGGTTGTGAGTTAGGCATTGATCTTACAGGCTACTTTGTCCAAAAGGGCCTGGAAGCTCTAAGGGCTGAGGGAACCATAGGACAAGTGAGATTGAGGGTGTCCTGAGTGGGGCAGAGGTATTGTACTAGCACCAACAGCAGTGCAGGGCAGCAGGTAGACTCAGCAGATGGGATATTTCTAGAATCTATATTATCTTCTCTTTTAATTCCTAGCACCATCCCCTAATTCAGCTTTTTAGAGTCTGTTCCTGGACTAATGCAATGTTTCCTTACTGGTCACTGACCTCTCCAAATTATTTTCCACATATTGGCAAGACAGTCTTAAAGAATAGCTTTATTTCATTGTTCAAACCATCCAGTAACTTACCATTACTACCTGAATCAATTACAAATAGAGTTTGGTTTAATATTCAGGGGCTTTTAAAGTTTGGCTTCAGCCTACATTCCCAGGCATTGTTCCTTGTTATTCTTTTTATTTTAAATTAATATTTAAAATTTTATTCAATTGTATTTTTCATGGTTTTGAGAATCAAGTTGCTCCGTAAGATCTGCTACAAAAATAACAGTCCCTCGTCTCCCAGGTATGTGCTTCTTCAATTTTAGTGGATATTCCTAAATTGCTCTGCAAAGTGATTGTACTAATTTATATTCCCACAAGCAGTATACGAGCTCCCATCTCCCACTTCCTCACCAACACTTAGTATTACCAGAATATCTTCCAACTGGTAGGTGTGAAATTTTATCATATTGCTAGTTCATGGTAAGCATATTTTAATATGTTTATAGGTCACTAAATAACAATCCATTGACCATCTTCCAACTGGGTTGGGGGACTTTTACAATACATTCTTTATATGAATTCCTTTTTGCTAATTACGTTGCATATCCTCTCCCAGTTTGTAACTTGTGTATGTTTGTTTGTTTATAGGGGATATTTTCATTGAATCAGTTTTCTAAAAATAATAATTTAATAAATTTTATTAATCTATTCTTTTATGTTTTGTTCATTTAATGTTGTGTTCAAGAAATCTTTCTTTAGCCTAATGTCATAAATAAATTTAACTAGATTTTCTTTCAGAAGACTTCAAGTTTACTTTTCAAGTTGAATCTCTGAAACCATTTGGAGTTTATTTTTGTGTGTAGTGTGAATTTGGGACCTCATCTTATTTTTTCCATATCATAACCAATTCCCCCCAATTTTTATCTTGATAGGCCATCATTTTTTCTCTTAACTTATAATGTAATATCCCAATTAATTGTTAATGTGCTAACTTACTTTAATAGAGTTTCTAATGGTAACTCATTTTTGCATTCTTAGGCTAAATAATAATTGGTTCTGATATATTTTTCTAGCATATTGGCGGGTTCAATATGCAAGTATTTTATTTGGAATTTCTTCTATATTCAAAACCAAGATTTCAATTATGATTTTTTTTATTGACTCATGAATTACAAGGTCTTTAATAGTCCAAAAGTATGTAGAGGATATCTTTTGATTAATTATTGCTAATTTAACTGCATTCTACTCAGAGGATAGTCTCTCTCGTGTACAAAAGTTCTTTGAGACTTGTTGAGATTCACTTTGTGCTTTAGTGTGTGAAATATTTTAGTTAATGGTGCATTTGCCCCAACACACCATTCTACTAAAAGAGGTCTGTATGGATACGTACATATTTGCGCAAGTAAACAACGTATACATATGTTTTTATGAGGTCTCAAGCCTTGGGCATCGTCCCTAACCTCAGGCTCTGTAATACTAATTGTTGAAAAACAAACTGCAGAAAGATACTACTTCTGTCTAGATGCTCAGGTCCCAATGTTGAGAGTGCAGTGCATTAAGAAAATGGCACAACTTGAAGAAAACACAATTACCTAAGAGAGAAAAATGACTGACACACATACGGCACCTAATATTGACCAGAGACCTAACATATGGTGTAGGTCTGTTGGAAACTTCTGTCTGGCTCTAGGGGTTTATGATATCTCTGTTTTTCTTACTCAAAATATCATGCAACAGCATCTGAAACATATTTTCTGTTATTTTGATTTTATCAGAAAACAGCTGCTCACTACTTTTTAATAATAATACTAGCGTATCAAAAATCTGTTGTTAGGTCCTCTAGATAACATTTTATCAGTAAGCTATTTTCTTATTTCCTTTAGAAAATGCCTTTGAATGAATGGACATTAGAAATCAGTCAAAATCAAATGTAAACTACTACTGAAGAAGAAATATTGATACAAATGTCCAGCAAAGTGATAGTTTTCATTCATCAGCAAGTCAAAGGTAACAAAGGCCAATAATATTCAGTATCAGCTAGTGTGTGGAGAAATGGTTGTGCTTCCTCCCTGCTGTCGAGAGAGGATACTGTAAATCCTTTGATGAAGGACTTTTGCTTATTTTTGGCTGTTGGGCGTCCACTCTGCTCTTTATCTCAAACTGCCTCTGAGTGGAGCTCCTCATGTGTGTGGGTTTGGCAGCAGCTCCTGGGAGGCTGTCTGGTGGAGTGGTCAAAGGCATGCGGACCACCCTGCGTTTGGCCCTTGACTTGGCCATTTACTCTACCATCTTAGGAAAGATGCATAACTTCCCTGAAACTCAGTATTAGCAGTTAATTGATATCAATGCGTGAATCCTTGTTACATTTGTTCCAACGGGACAGCTACCTGAGGTCAGTTTTGAACTGAAACTTGGAAAAGCAAGCAGAAGAATGGGTCTCATATGTAGGAAACTGATATTTAGTGCATCCTTCCCATGTGCAGGTACTCTCAGGTACTTCACAAACATCATCTCATTTTAACCCCCATGACCATTGCATAAGTGAGCGGCTTGCGGGATCTTACTTCGCCGACAAGGGATTGAACCCTAGGCCCATGGCAGTGAAAGTGCTAAGTCCTAACCAATAGACCACCAGGAAATTCCCAAGAATGCCCCTTTTATAGATGAAGAAAGAATCATTCCCAATGTTACATAATATTTACCTAGCAGAGCCAAGATTTAAACTGAGATCTGTCTGAAACTCGAACCCATGCTTTTAACCGTTACTTAACTCTGCTTCTCAGGGCTCCAGAAAGAGTGAGGGGAAGCCATGAGAACACGAGATAACTCAGGGAATCCAGAGACCTGTGTAGCGGGAGAAGGCTGAAAGTCCAGTTGATCCTGATGGCTGGATAACTGGCCCAGCCACCTAGTTCACCACGGAACCACGGTTCCAGATAGCAGATCAGGAGTGGTGGAGGAATAATTTCCAGGTGCTTCTGAGAATAAATAAAATCAGTAATAAAAAAATCCTTACCAGAAAGTGATGGGATTATCTAAAGTGGCCTGCTTTCTTTCTAAGAAAGAATCAGAGGGATATGTCACTTCAAAATGCCATCTAATCTCAGAAGGGATAGTTGGTCATTAGGAAATAATATTAGTCTCAAAAGAGATTGAGATCATTGGTTACATGCAAAATATTTGGAATCAAACTTAGAATGATTTGCTATACTTGAAACAGATGAAGCAGAAACTATTTACAATTTGAATCCAGTCAATATTTAGAATCCCCCTCCCAGGTCAGCTTTCTATTTGAGAACAAGGATGAACACTCTGAGGGCAAAAACAGGGTTTCAGGGCTTCCCTGGTGGCGCAGTGGTTGAGAGTCCGCCTGCCAATGCAGGGGGCACGGGTTCGGGCCCCGGTCCGGGAAGATCCCACATGCCGGAGTGGCTGGGCCCATGAGCCATGGCCGCTGAGCCTGCGCGTCCGGAACCTGTGCTCCGCAACGGGAGAGGCCACAACAGTGAGAGGCCCGACTACCGCAAAAAAAAAAAAAAAAAAAACAAAACAGGGTTTCAATCATTACATCAATACCACACATTCTAACAAGAACATATTTTTAACAACTTCAACTTTCATTCACCAAGGAAAGGACTAGACTTATATATCAGGTGAACATATTAAAGATCCGGAAGTCTTAAATCATCTCTCACTTTAATGGGAATTCTCGTGATGTCTTCATTGTCACCTGGGCATTCTAGTTTTGCTGCTACCAGTTACTGGAAGGGTGTGATACATAGTACAAACAATGATCTGAAATATATAACCCAGCAGATTCAGCTACAAGGAAACAATTGATAACTCTGGATACCAATAATCTACAAATAAAAGAAACAAGACTTTATAACAGCAAAAAAATTCAGTAACTATTAAAAAAAGGACTCATTCACTGGAACAAATTAATCAAATTCATAATAAACCTGATGTCTTAGTCAGTGTTAAAGAGAAAACCACAGGTCCAAAATGGCATCACTTGTGCTAAAGCCCATGATACCAAACCTAGACTTAATAACTGACTTAATTGCAGTTGTGACCTTCCCCAGAAATGTAATCTTAATCAATGAGTCTGGAATTTTCTGGTCAAACACCAGTAAGGTAATCTATCAGATAGGCTGTCTTCATCCCCCTCAGGAGGATGCATCCGCATGAAAAAACCCTTGCAGTTCCCTTCCCCCAAAAAAGAAGGTGTCCTGGCCTAAAAATAATCCTTTCTTTGCTTTTGCTAATAGCTCCCTTACCCACCCTTCTTCCTGTAAAAGCCTTCCATTTTGTACAACTCCTTGGAGCACCTTTCCAGTTGCTAGACGGGATGCTGCCTGATTCACAAATCTAAAGACAATTAGATCTTTCTATTCTTTCTATTGGTTGAATTTTGTTTTGTTCTGTTTTTTACATATTTGGTAGCAGTGATGGGATTGAAGTGAGTTTCCAGTGGCACTTGGGGGTAACCAAATACATAGGCATGACGCACAGAGAACCTTTCTGAGTTCACTCTTTTTCCCACCATTTCCTAGGGCCATGTTAAGCTCCTCTTGATTGAGCTCCACTCTTTTTTTTTTGACTTTTAATTTTAAAAAAATTTATTTATTTTTGGCTGCGTTGGGTCTTCATTGCTGCATGCGGGCTTTTCTCTAGTTGCAGTGAGCGGGGGCTACTCTTTGTTGCGGTGCGCGGGCTTCTCATTGTGGTGGCTTCTCTTGCTGTGGAACACAGGATCCAGGCACGCAGGCTTCAGAAGTTGTGGCACGCAGGCTCAGTAGTTGTGGCTCACAGGCTCTAGAGTGCAGGCTCAGTAGTTGTGGTGCATGGGCTTAGTTGCTCCACGGCATGTGGTATCTTGCCAGACCAGGGCTCGAACCCGTGTCCCCTGCATTGGCAGGCAGATTCTTATCCACTGCACCACCAGGGAAGTCCCGAGCTCCACTCTTTTTGTGTTCAAGCTCCCAACCTAATTGGCTTTCCTTTACACGGCAGGTCAGCTTAATCTAGTAGTGGATTCTGTCTGGAGCTCAGCTGAGCTGGCAGACAGCTCTGCCCAGAGCCAAGCCCCTAGCCCTTCAGACCACAATTCCCAGAATTCAGTAATATCTTTTGGTTATTGCCAGTAGTGGAAAACCCCAGCCCTTGATTCTGTTCCCAGATTCCATGATGGGAACTGCTGATGGTTTAGGCTGCAATTCCCCATTTGTTTGGAATCCTTCCCCAGATTCCACGTAGGGAACTGTCAAAAGACAGGATGCAGTAACATCTCTAGGTTACTGCTGACATATTAAGGTGCACATGTTTGCCTTATTTTGTGTAGAAGCTTGTTTTATGTCCTGAGAGCTTGGTTTTGTAGCCATCATGTTGGGGGCTCCAAAATATGATCAAATAGAAATGTGATCTGCACCCCATTTGCAGCTAGACATGGCTGCAATATGGGTTAAACTCTATTGGTGGCCAAGAACCTACCAAACTGCTACCAGCACTCAGGGGAATTACAATGGTCCTATGCGGAACATTCCAAACCGATAAGATCATTTAAAAAGCACACTTTAAAGCCAAGGCTATGCAAAAGCCTACAAAAGATTTCAAAATTCCAAAATATCAATAGCTTCATTGAAAGATTCTGTGCAAAAAGCTGATACAAAATTAAAGATACAAGAGGTACCAGTACCAAATGTAAAATAGATAGCTAGTGGGAAGCAGCCGCATAGCACAGGGAGATCAGCTCGGTGCTTTGTGACCACCTAGAGGGGTGGGATAGGGAGGGTGGGAGGGAGATGCAACAGGGAGGAGATATGGGGATATATGTATACGTTCAGCTGATTCACTTTGTTGTAAAGCAGAAAGTAACACACCATTGTAAAGCAATTATACTCCAATAAAGATGTTAAAAAAAAAATCATTACACAAAGATCACTAAATTACTAACCAACCAACTGAGAAAATTACACAAAATGTTAAATTGACTCTAATTCATCCATTTTATTTGTATTGAATGAATATTCCTTTTTCTTATTTTATGCTATAATACAGACAAATCATAATATACTTTAATGAGCACAAACTCTATGCTAAATATAATAAATAACAAAAACTAAAACAATATTTCTTGTTGGTCTCCAAATCAAAAATCCTAATTTGACAAACACATTTTAATGTAAAGGATGAAGTTCCAAAGTGATTTAATGAAAATAAATCATGCATTAAACCTTAACACCTTAATTATTTCTTAGACCCAACTGGAAAATAACTTTAGTTTAAAACCAACAGTTATCTTGTATTTCTTTGTCTAATCAATAAACATGATTTTTCAATACAAAAAAAAAAAAAGATACAAGAGGTACCTAAAGCAAAAAGATTACTGACATTTCTATTGCTTCCTTCTTTCCTTTTTCACCTGAGAACTCATTCATGTTTTACTAACTCTGAACTGCCTTTCCACTCTGAAGAGAATATTAGGCAGTTACCATTTATAATAAAACTACCCAAGGTTACTGACGAACCGCCTCACAGAGAGTAAAAGAATTTCCTAAACCTAGGGAGGAACCCCAAAATGTTTTGAAGAATTTAGAGTTATTTTCAGGGCCTATGACCCTGGGCTGCCAGATCTTTATCAGCTTGTATACATGTCGGCAGTGAAACTGAGCAGGTCCCCATGGGAGCCTCTCTGTCCCCCATTTCTTGTTTGCAGGGAAGACTCCAGCCTCTGTGACCCTCCTTGAGTTCCAAAGGGCAGATTTGAACAGTTGCTAATCAAGGAAGGAGTAGCCAAGAAACCACCAGAGATTAAAGGAGCCAGAGAAGCTCATGGAGATCACCTGAGAACAGACTAGAAGACTGCAGGCCCTGCTCACACCCTAATCTCGTCAGCACCCCCACCCTTGAACTAGTCTGTCATACACAGTGAAGTCAAGTCAGAAAGAGAAAAACAAATACCGTATGCTAACACATATATATGGAATCTAAGGGAAAAAAAAAAGGTTATGAAGAATTTAGGGGTAAGATGGGAATAAAGACACAGACCTACTAGAGAATGGACTTGAGGACATGGGGAGGGGGAAGGGTAAGCTGGGACGAAGTGAGAGAGTGGCATGGACATATATACACTACCAAATGTAAAATAGATAGCTAGTGGGAAGCAGCGGCATCACATGGGGAGATCAGCTCGGTGCTTTGTGACCACCGAGAGGGGTGGGATTGGGAGGGTGGGAGGGAGACGCAAGAGGGAGGAGATATGGGGATATATGCATACGTATAGCTGATTCACTTTGTTATACAGCAGAAACTAACACACCATTGTAAAGCAATTATACTCCAATAAAAATGTTAAAAATTAATTAATTAATTTAAAAAACCCAAAAAACTCCTCATCAAATCCTCCCGGCTTGGGACACATAGTTTTCGAGGGCAGGAGCCTGCTGTGTCCCCCTTTGCCTGGCAAAGTGATAAAGCTATTCTTTTCTGCGTCACCTAAAACTCTGTCTCCGAGATTTGATTCGGTACCAATGCACAGAGGCCAAGCTTTTGGCACCAGTAGGACCTGGGAAAGCCCAAAATTAGATGCAGGAAGCAAGAGGGCAAAACCCCAAGGATGATATTCCAGATCCACAACGATAAAGGGCTCACAAAATAGCAACTGATCTTTCACAAGCCATTATAAAAAGGCAGAATGTAAGATGGGGTGCCATAAGCCTGACTGAAGTTGTGACTACAGCTGAGCATTTTCTTTTTTTTTTTTTTTGCGGTACGCGGGCCTCTCACTGTTGTGGCCTCTCCCGTTGCGGAGCACAGGCTCCGGACACGCAGGCTCAGCGGCCATGGCTCACGGGCCCAGCCGCTCCGCGGCATGTGGGATCCTCCCGGACCGGGGCACGAACCCGTGTCCCCTGCATCGGCAGGCGGACTCTCAACCACTGCGCCACCAGGGAAGCCCGAGCTGCGCATTTTGAAAGGATCCTGGAGCAGGATCACAAACAGAAATCTGCCAAGTTAATAGCTTTACAGCTACAACAGCTCCAGAGCCAGAGACCCAAAACCACACCTAGGCCTCCCCCACTACACACTCGAGAGGTCCATTATCAAAACACTGGCTCAGAAATTGATGTCTCAATTATAATCAACCGGGGCACTGGAAAAGAGATTATCCTCAAAGGTCCTGTGCAAGTTCTTCAATATCAACTTAAGTGTCCCTGTCTGGGCCCCTTCCAAAGTTTACAGGATTCTGAGGGATTTCCTGGTAAACTGCTATGTTATTCCCTCAAACGGCCAAGGGGAAACTAAAATTAAAATTGATGGGGCCATTCAATATTGCTACAAATATTTATTATTTGTTCTGGCTAAAACCTGACAAGATATTTGAAAGGATTTAATAAATTTATGATCTGAAAATTGGCCAAATTGGAAGCTGATATTCAGAGCCTGATTTTTTAGGCCTTCTCCCCTAAGCTAAATGTACTCAGAAGGAAAGAAACATTCCAACACTAGGTGGATGCGTGTGTCAGTCCTTAGGTATCATTTAAGTGGCAACCCAATTCTTTGAGGTATTAAAAACAGCTGTTCTTGTTTTACAAATCTAGTCTTTATAGCACCAGAGATGTGGCTTCAGAAACAATTCTAAGTCCACCAATCTCTTCTGCCAGTCCTCAAACCTCTCCTGTTTATCTCAAAAGCTTGTGTCTGTGCCTTTGATATATAAATGTGAACTCCTATCTAGGTAATCTCATTAAAGTACAAACTGCAGGGAGATAATTATTATCAGAAGGAAAACAAAAAGTGGGAAAAAGATCATTTGAAATTTAGGGAATTAAACTATCTTCTAAGATCACCTGTTTGCATCTATGTGTTTCCAAATATATGTGTTGTAGAATTATGGTATTTTTCTACCTCTGGATGGTATTGACAAAATTAATTTGTAAAAAAGCTCTATGTAGTTGGTTTGAAGACAAGCGTGTAAGGATTGGGCATTGCAAAGTTCTCAAAAATATAACAGAAACTAACCCTAATGTTTTCAAGTTCACAAGATCTAAGATAATTAGTATATAAAAGCTAGTTTCAATTTGTTGGTTTAATTAAAACAGACATGTGTTTAGAATTATCAGCATTAAATATAATACTTTTATTCTACCTAGGCTTACAAGTTTGTTAGCAAGAAAAATAACGTGGTATCATAAAATTTTCATAAGTAATCTAAACATAATTGTTAAGAGCAAGTAAATTAAGTAAATAGAAGTAGGATAAAAAATTTTAGGTGAACTTTTCAAATCAGTTTCCCAAATCTTTTCAGTAACCTAAAATCTTAAAGTTTTGCTAAGACTAAGTTAAATGATAAAAATTCATTGACTATTCAGGTCATTCTCAAATAAGAAAAAAAAGTACTGAAACAATTACTGAACATAGGTTTATTGATTTTGGGCTTCTTATTACAGAGAAACTAAAGATAAATTCGGATCTATTAGTAAACATGTTTGATGCCACACTGAGCAACTGTCTATGAAAAAGATGTTTCTAGAAATTATAAAAAGTATTTATAAAGCCACAGAATGCTAATATAAAAGACCATTTATAATTGTTTACTTCTTAGTTTTCACTAGAAATTAAACTTTCTAAAGGTGAAGAATTCTAATTAATATATGCAATGAAAACTACTGGAAATAATAAGAGAAGCAACTCTGTGTGATGTGTTTTTTGGTTAAGAAAAGGTATAAGGAATGAAGATGCATTTTTGTTAAGGGAAATGAGAGTAATGTTGTCTAAAATGGAACTTCTGGTAATGAAGGACAAACTAAAGGTATTCAAAAGGCTGAAGAGAGAAAGAGGATTTTACCCTGTGTAATCAAGCTGGCTAAAATTGAATTATTGTTATGAGGTTTTTGAAAATTAACCTTTAGGGCTTCCCTGGTGGCGCAGTGGTTGAGGGTCCGCCTGCCGGTGCGGGGGACACGGGTTCGTGCCCCGGTCCGGGAGGATCCCACATGCCGCGGAGCGGCTGGGCCCGTGAGCCATGGCCGCTGGGCCTGAGCGTCCGGAGCCTGTGCTCTGCAACGGGAGAGGCCACAACAGTGAGAGGCCCGCGTACCGCAAAAAAAAAAAAAAAATTAACCTTTAATATCAACACTGTACTTATGTAAAACTAGAACTTAATTTTCTTTCATCTGCTAAACGGACAATTAAGTATTGTTTCATATTGTTCTGTGATCCTAGTTAGTTAAGTGTCCAAAACTTTGACATTTTGGACAAACTTCCCAAAATTAAATTATAAAAATGAAGTCTTTTTGACCTGGGAGAACTTTGAGATTTTTCCAGAGGGTCTCTGGAATATTCCAAAAGATTTTTAAAACTAATTAGGTTTACTTGATGTGTTAAATTACATGGGAAACACTGTCAAATAAGTAACATTAAGCCTTCTTTATGTTGTTTCTACATAGGTGGATTTTATAAGTGTTCCAGAAATTATGTAAAATTCCTAGAAGTCTGATATGCCCTGGTATAAAATGTTGTCTGTAATCAAAACTGATGCTCACATTATAAGGTCTGAACCTGAGTATCAGAGGAACGCCCTGCCTGACTTTCGTGCAAGGGCAGCAGCAATAGAATCTATAAAGATTGTGGCACGTGTGGATGAAGTCTACTCTGCTTCTGCAAAAAATGACCCCTCGTGGCCGGGCTTTTGTCATCTCGATATCTTTGAAACATGACAACAGTCTGCTCCTGAGTCAGAGAAATTAAGATGGGTAAACAATGGCTGTTGAGAAACCTAAGATGGCCTCTTGGTTCTTCCTGGCTCCCTGGCAAACCCTATTTTTCTTTTTCTGTTTGAATTCCTTTAGTTACCTAGCTCATTTAAAAACAAAAAACAATTTTTGTCCCTAGAGAGAGGCCTCAGACCTCCTCCCTCCGGACACTTGAACACCTGCAGCTGGACTTTACTCAACTGCCACTTAGCGTGGGCTCTCAGTATGCTCCTGTAATTTTAAGTATGTTTTCCAGATGAGCTGAAGCATTCCCTTGCTGCGAGGCTGATGCTCTTACAGTGGCAAAGAAACTGTTAGAGAATGTGTTCCTCATATGGAGAATACCTTCCACAATCTCCAATGATCGAGCCACCCACATCACTGGGCAAACCATATGAGCCTTAACAAAAACCTTGCAAACTTCTGGGAATTCTCACTGTCCCTATCACCCTCGATCATAAAGCAAGGCTGAGAGAAATAATGGACAAACTGGATTCAAGCAGAACAAGAACTCATAACATGAGACTAAATGAACTAATGAGGATGATTATAATTTTTATGACTGTGTTTAAAATATTGCTCGTTCTTAAAATGTTTTTTCCAGATGTAAAGAAATCTTTTCTTTTAAGCTATTGACAATTTGGTAAGATATACCTTTGTGAACAACGATGAAACATTTACTTTTTCTTCCTACCTGATCTTTCCAGAATTCAGAACCTCTCAGTGAGCATTCTTATTTTCGTACTTACTGTTGAACAAATTAGTTTTACTGTGATTTTCCTTGGTTAAAAAAAAAAAAAGTGGGAGTATTTTAAAGAGAAAAATTATGTTCGCACTTTCGTAGAAATTAGATTCTAGTCCTACTAATTATCTTTGAGGTCTTGTTGTACCAGTGAACTGGACTGGATCCTGAATTCTTCTAGTTTCCTCAAATATTTGGCCATGACTCTCCAACTAACATTTCCAATTTTCTCCCACCCTTTGGATTTGGAATCACTTAGAACAAAGACTGCCCTTAAGTCTCCCTGGAAGGGACTGTACCAGGTCCTCCTCACTGTGCAGACAGCAATCAAACTTCAGAGATTTGGGTCTTGGGTACACATGTCACAGCTGACCAAGACTCCACCTGACACTTGGTCCTGTACAAATGCTGGAGATCTCCTAATCAAATTGACAAAGAGGAGAAGTAGCTGACATCAACGCAGAATATTTCCGCCCAAGACAATGGATCAAGACTTCATTCTTTAACCAAGAATGCTTTCTATTTTTTTCCTTCACTCTGGCATTGACCTGGAAAGATAACACAAGTATCCGTATCTCTCAGGCCCCTGCCAAGGCCAGGGGTGGACAGGGGGTTACCTCTAGAATTTAGGATGACTGTTTCAGGCTAGGAGAAAATCTATAACTGACCCCTGGCTTAAATGAATAAACACAGCAATCCCTGTGAATAAATTCATTCCCTGATTAGGAATAGATACAAATGGGAATACGATCAGAACGCCCTCCTTATTTCTTGAAGACATTGCAGATTCTGTTGTTAAGGTATTAGTTGCCCAGCAAAGATCCTTAGACTCTCTGGCCAAGGTTGTTCTTGATAATAGGATAGACCTTAATTATGTTTTAGATGAGGACTTGCATGATAAACCCTTGGTGTCTCTCCCTGCCTCCCCAAAAGAAGATATCCTGGTCTAAAAATAATCCTTTCTTTCCTTTTGCTAAGAGCTCCCTCTGTTCTTTCTATAAAAACTTTCCGTTTTGTACAACCCCTCATGCTGCCCGATTCATGAATTGTTGAACAAAGCCAATTAGATCTTCAAATTTACTTGGTTGAATTTTATATTTTTTATACCCTCATGACATCATCTAAACATAGTTACCTTCTGAAGGCCCCACTTCCAAACACCATCCCATTGGGGGTTAGGGCTTCAACCCATGAATTCTGTGGGGACACAAACATCGTCCATAACACCTGCCAACTATTAGCTCCACAGGTCTTAACCTTCAAAAACCTAGCAAGATCAGTTTCTGAGTTCAACAAACTCTCTGATTGTTGGTTGCTGAACATTTAAGTTTCCTACTTGCACTAAATTTTCTCTTAATTCTTGCTCCCTTTTCTAATTTATAAGTTTACTCCTTCTTAATTGACTGCCTTATTGTGGTCTCTTCATCCATGAGAACTGTCCTTTACTGCAACCATCTACTACTGCTGGCATGCAAAGTTAAGAACCATTCTCTTTTAACAAATGAAAACCCATTATTGGGCTATACTTACACTTCCTGTATGTATGGAAATATAACACAAAACATCATTTTAAGACAAATTACAACATATTTAACAAAACATGGATTTCTCAACATAAGCCCATCAGAGTAGAACTGCCCTCTTAAGTTTCAAGTGCTGCCCAGGAGGAATCCTCAACCTTTTCTTGGTGATGAAGTGCTCCCAACTGATCCACTGTCTTGTGGATCAAAGTAGTGGAGGAGGCTGTGGAGGTGTGACAGGCCAGGGGTGGTGGGTGCAGAGTCTTGGCTGCCAACTTGAAAGTCTCTCAGGTAAAGCTTGGGGACTGCTGCCTGTTTATTGGGGTTCCACAGCTATAGATTGAATGTCTGTGTTCCCAAGTTCATATGCTGAACTCCTAGTCCCCAATGTGATAGTATTTGGAGGTGGGACCTTTTGAGAGGTGATGAGGTTGTGAGGGTGGAGCCTTTGGAAATGGGATTAGTGCCCTTATAAAAGAGACCCCAGAGATCACATGTGAGGACACAGTGAGAAGCTAGACCTCTGTGAACAGGAAGAGGGCTCACCACAGACATCACATCTGCGAGGTGCTTTGATCTTGGACTTTCTAGCCTCCAAAACCACGAGAAATAATGTTTATTGTTTATGATTCACCAGTTTATGGTAATTTTTTTTTTTTTTTTTTTTGCGGTACATGGGGCTCTCACTGTTGTGGCCTCTCCCATTGTGGAGCACAGGCTCCAGACGCACAGGCTCGGCGGCCATGGCTCATGGGCCCAGCCGTTCCCGCGGCATGCGGGATCCTCCCGGACCGGGGCACGAACCCACGTCCCCTGCATCAGCAGGCGGACTCTCAACCACTGCGCCACCAGGGAAGCCCCAGTTTATGGTATTTTGTTATAGCAGCCTGAATGGACTCAGACATGAAATCGGTACTGGGATGTGGAGGTGCTGATGTAACAAATACCTACAAATGTGTAACCGGCTTTAGACCTGGGTAATGAGTAGAGGCTGGAAGCATTTTGAGGTGCATGCTAGAAAAAGCCTACATTGCCATGAATGAACCACTGAGGGCAATTCTGGTGAAAGCTCAGAAAGAAAAGAGGAGAGGTGTAGAGAAAGCCTCAATTTTCTTAGCGCAAACCCAGTCCTGAACAGATTTTTGATAGGCATATGGACAGTGAAGGCCACTGTGATGAGGTCCAGGTGGAAATGAGGGTCATGTTACTGGACAATGGAGGGAAGGCCATCCTTGTTCTAAAGTGGCAAAGAACTTGGCTGGATTACGTGTTCTCGTGTTTTGTAGAAGCTAGAACTTGTGAGCGATGAAATTGGACATTTGGCTGAGGAAATTTCCAGGTGCAGTGTGAAGGTGTGGCTTGGCTTCTCGTGACTGTTTTCAGTAAAATGAGAGAAGAGAGAAGTGACTTAAAGATGGAATTGTTAATGGAAAGGGAAGCGGACTTAAAAAATTTGAAAAATTCTCAGTCTGTCCAGGTCTTAAAAATGAGAAAGCCTATTCAGGAGAGAATATGAAATGTGTGGTCACATTTGCCAGGGGGAGTAGAAGGACAGGCTAGTTCAGAAGTCCAGCGCTGTTCACCAAGAGA
Source organism: Phocoena sinus (assembly GCF_008692025.1). Lineage (NCBI taxonomy): Eukaryota > Metazoa > Chordata > Mammalia > Artiodactyla > Phocoenidae > Phocoena > Phocoena sinus. Next base: position 16,626,375 of record NC_045779.1, on the reverse strand, counting down.
ATGAGGAGGTCAGTCAGTCACCTAAACAAAAGGCAGGACCTATTAAGGCAATGGGAGAATGACACCGAGGGCATTTCAGAGGCCGTCAGGCCACTGCTCCCATCCAAGGCCAGAGTGCCAGGGCCTGTGAAGCAGGACAGTTTCAAAGGAGCCACTGCTGCCCAGTGTGCCTCACAGCCTCACACTGTGGTCTCTGCTCCCCACATGTCCCTGTGCTCCTAGGCAGCCCCAGATGCATGTGGTGGGCCCCCATGCAGCACACATATACCCACAAAGCTGTGAGGACGTGGCTCTCTCAACCTAGATTTCCAAGGATGGACCTTCCGAGCCACCAAGACCCAGGCAGAGGGTGACTTGGGGGTGGGACCTAGTGGACCTATGCAGGCGGAGCTGCCCCCAAAACTCCGGGCTGGCAGAGCCATCAGCTTGCTGTTCCAGCCCTGGAGAGCTGCAGCGTGGACTGTGCCCAGCAAAGCCAAGGGGGCCTAACGCCTTCCAGTGTGTCTGGAAAGTGGGAACTCAGTCCCAGGGCCTTGGAGGGAAGAGATTATTCTTGAGCCTTAAGGTTCTGGACTTGCTGGGGACCTGTTACTCTTTACTTCTTTCCTGTTTTTCCCTCTTTGGGTGGGCTGTCTATCCTACACCTGTCACACCATCGTATTTTGGAAGCACATAACTTATTTGATTTCACAGGTTCACACAGCTGGAGGGGAATCTGCCTCAGGATGAATCATACCTGGAGCCTCACCCATATCTGATTCAGATGATATTTAGATGGGATTTTGGACTTAGATGTTTGAGTTGACATGTGAGAAGAACATGAATTTTGGGGAGCCAGGGGTGGAATACTATATATATATATATATATTTTTTTTTTTTTTTTTTTTTTTTTTTTGCGGTTTGCGGGCCTCTCACTATTGTGGCCTCTCCCGTTGCGGAGCACAGGCTCCGGACGCGCAGGATCAGCGGCCATGGCTCACGGGCCCAGCTGCTCCGCGGCATGTGGGATCTTCCCGGACCGGGGCACGAACCAGTGTTCCCTGCATCGGCAGGCGGACTCTCAACTACTGCGCCACCAGGGAAGCCCTGGAATACTACAGATTGAATGTTTCTGTCCCCCATCCTCAATTCATATGTTGAAATCCTAATCCCCCATGTGACAGTATTCGGAGATGGGGCCTTTGGGAGACAATTAAGTCATAAGGGGGAAGCCCTCATGAGTGGGATTAGTGCCTTTATAAAAGAAACCCCAGAAAGATCCCTTTTGCCTCTTCCATCTTGTATCGTTACAACAAGAAGGTCCTGTATGAGGAAATGGGTTCACACCAGACAGAATCTTCTGGCACCATGATCTTGGACTTCGAGCCTCCAAACTGTGAGAAATAAATAAATGTCTGTTGTTTATAAGCCACCCAGTCTATGGTAGTTTGTTGTGGCAGCCTGAAAAGACTAAGACAGCACCTGATAAACACGCTAGGCTTTTATGTATTTTCAAGATTCCAAGAGAAAAATCCACAGCATTTGTCCACAGAATAATTAAGTATAGGAGGGGAACGAAAAAGTGTGTTATGTAGGGGAAACCTAAAACGATTCAACCCTGATCTCTTCAGTAATTTTGAATTTTTCCACTCTTTCTTATGCATTAACAGTCTCATACTCTTTAAGGACACATCTGTTTTTCATGTGAAGTTCAATTCACATGTACAAAAAGACATTTGTGTATACAGATGAGATAAGGGCCACGAAATCTCCAACATCCACATGTACCCAGGTGTCAAGGTTTTAATGGAGAGTCACTGAAGAGCACACTTAAAATGTCACATTTCATAAAACTTGCCCCCATCCAAAGACATAAAAACTTGGCTGGATTTATTGGTAAAACTGAATTACTCTCAAAGAGACTTAGCTCACTTTCCCATGGCAACCACAACAAATTTGGAATTTAAAGGATATGAAACTGCAGATCGCCTTTAAAAAATATCCTATTAACGCCGAAGGAGGGATCAGAAACCAGGACATTCTCATAAATGTCAGTTTTGCCGAAGTTGCCTCCAAATTCAGTTTGGTATCAAACCCTTCTGAATGTGGGCTCAGAGCAGAATGAGTTTTTCATGCAGCTACTAGCAATGCCTCTTTCCCACCAAGCGGGAAAAGCTGTCAGGAGTCCCACGGCAGGGTATTTCACATCCAATGTTTACTATAAATCGGGTAGTAGAGAGAGGGTGAGGGACCTTATTCAGAGGATTTGCTTCTCCTAGACCCTCACTCACAAGACAATACTATCATCCTTGTCACATCTCATTTGGAAAATCTCTTCACAGAGACGGGTAAGTTCACAATCGCCTATGAAACAAAATCGTCGTGTAGTAACTCCGCCAATGCCCTTCATATGTCAGTGCGGCTGCTCAGACGTCATTAACACAACCAAATCCGGGCCCACACCTTAGGTCGTTTCTTGGGTTTCCCTGCTAATGCATTCCTGCAGTGCCTGCCTTTCATGCTGACTTTGCTCAGCATAAAAATGACGGGGTGTCCCCACTCTGTATATTCTGAAATGAAATAGAATCAATTAGACCAACCATATTTCCTTCAGGGGGGCTCCTGCTGTTCCCCAAACAGCCTAAGCTGTCTTCTCATAGTTTATGATGTCAGCAGGATCTCCCGACTGAAATACAGCCTTGAAATCTCACCCCGCCCCCTCCCTGGCCCTCTGTCTGCAGTATATATTATTCTTGTAGTTTTCAGAGACAGCTGTGTGAATTAATGAACTGATGTGAGAATCAGAGTTGGCTTGGAGCCCCATTTAAAAGTCATGTCGATGACCTCATAAAAACAGCAAAGAATGCTTCCAGCTTGCTTGTAAAATAAATCCATTTCTTAATAACTTGGAATGCCCACGTAATTCAGCACATATTTTAACCCCAAATGATTATTTCATAAGAGAATGAAAATTTCCCATGAAAAAGACATTTAGCCAACCCAGGCAACTATAAACTTTAATTGATATTTCACAGTATGCACTGGTCTGCCCTCCAGGGAGTGTAGAATATCATTCTTGCACCTGCATTTTAACGCCAGAGTTATAGTATTTCAACCATTAAACATTTTTCATTAAAGCACTTCATATAGAATTAGTCCAATCTGATTTTAACAAAAGTATTCTATATTTAGTTTTTCACACTGCATTAGTCCAAACCGTTAGAAGTAGAAAGGCGAGGCTTTTGTTCACTGGCGGAAGCAAAAGGGTGGTCTGCACCCACTCACTTCAAAGATGGCCCTTTCCATGTCTGCTGTCCTTTGAAACAAACACAGCATTTCTCAACTGAGTCACTCCCGGGCCAACTGTAGGCCTGAGAAATCGAGACACAGGGTCTCAGAACATAACTGGTCTGCGGGATCTTCTCCTTTCCCTGGCAACAGTCATAAAACCCCACCGAGCTGCTCTTGAGAAGCAGGGAAGGATGCAGAATATTTTTGCTAGGCACATTTGCATCTTACGGTTTGAGTTTTATAGCTGTTATCCTGCTGGCAATCTTGGGCAAACAGCTGCAGGATTTTAGGATGTGTGACTTCAACAAGGAAAGGGGCCTTTCTAAATGCTGCAAGTTAGAATCGGAGAGAAGCAGCATAGGGGGTCGCTTGGAATCAGAGGCTAAGCAACGTTTCAAGAGAATTAGCTACTCCAGAGAACTTTTTTTTTTCCCCCCTGAAAAGCTAAACTCTATTCTCTCTCACTCAGAACATGAATTTCTCAGGATTGAGCACTCCTGAAGTAAACAGGAGTAGCTCTTTTTGAACAATGGCTCTACTTTTTTTCAAATGAACAAGTCCATGAGTGTTTTTCTGACTTAGTTTCTCTGGGTTTGCTTCGTATTATTTCTTTTATTGATGTTTCAGTGTGACACGCAGTCACATTTAACACGATATAGGACCGTTTATAGGTAACTACCAAACAGACACTGACGTGCTTGAGCAGAAAACGATACAAGTGCGCTAAAACAAACATGGGCTACAGCTACGTGCTCGTCTCATAAAAGGAAACTTGAAGTGATAAAAAATATTCTCATGAGCTTTATTCAAACAGTGTATCTTCTGACTCAGTTCTGGTAAAATGTATATACGACATAAAAGCCCCAGGACACTCTCCTTGGTTTGGTAAGTGTGAGGTACGAGGTTAAAGCATATGCAAACGTGCCCCTATTTGACCTACAAGCATGGCGAGCTCATACTGTCCAGTCTAGCAGAGCACAGGCTGGAGGAGCCCAGAGAGGAGGTGGGATGGGACTCCTCCCTCTTCCCTCCATCTTCTCCTTTGCAGCTGAGTGGGGAGGAGGGAGAAGGTGGACCAAATTGTGTCAGCCTGCTCCAAGACCCCTGAATGCTGTCTTTTTCTGTCCTCTGTCACGGCTTCTCTGCGCAGCCGAGTGGCTCCTGGTTCCATCTGTGAATCAAGTGTCTGAATACTGACTAGCTCAGGGCCTGGAGATACATAGCTGCTTCCTCAGCAACGCCGATGATCCAGGGCCAGTCCTAACACCCTGGGTTTCTGAGAGAAGTTGCCTGAGTTCTGCGTACTCCACCTCCACTAAAACTCCACTCGCCTTGGCATAAGGCAAGTGGACTGGTGACTGAACTGGTTGCCCTCAGCCTGGCTGGTCGATGTAGTCAAATATCTGCAAAGACACTGGAGTCTCCATAAACCAGTGGATGGATGGCACATGAGATCAACACCTTTGGGGGAAAAAATAGTGAAAAAGTCCTGTACTAAATTGAGTTGTTCCAGAGGCATGGTCCTTAAAAAGAACCCTCTAGAATTGCTGCCCTGTGTTGTTTCACCACTGTAATAAAGAAAACCACAGAGGGAGGGAAGAAGGGATGAACAGAGAGAGAGAGAGAACGGGTGGGTGGGGGGAGAAACTGGATCGTGGAAAATTGAAAAATAATACAGTGACTTCTTTGACAAGGAATATATTATTGATAAATTTCCTCACTAATGACTAAAAGGAAAAGCAAAGGAAAAAATCCCAGGACAAGCATATCAATGAGTTGAGGCAACCCACCAGAGTCCTTGAAATCTCTATACATCTGGACTTCAAAGAGTTTAAGATCTTGTTGTCTAAGAAGACAATGTAAAAGAGTGGGGAGGACACCCTGAGAATGAACACGATTGCACTTGTTTTGCAGGGAGGAGACATTTCTTACATCCTGGGTCTCTCTTTTCTACTCCACAATTACTTTGGACACTACCTGTTAGGTTCACACATATAGCTTTTTCCTTGTGGTAACAGTGAATTGGATAGCTATTGCTACAGGGATGCTGCGTAACAATCAAACCCTCAAAATCTCAGCCACAGACAAAGACATGCAGCGGGGCAGGGGTCAGTGGGGCTCCACGTATGCTTCGTTGTCCTCCTGGGACCAGCAGGCCAGCTGAGGCCAGCCTTCTCGTGGAGATAGCAGAGGCGCAAGAGGGCAAACAAAACCACCATTCAGGCCTTCGCTCCTGGCCTGCTTGTTAACATTCTGTTGACCAGAGCAAGTCACAGGGTGAATCCAAATATAAAGGGTGGTGAAAAAATGCCTTTTTATTAGGAGAGCTACAAAATCACATGGTGAAGTGCAAGAGATAGACAAGGGTGAATAATTAAGGACGTTAATGCAATCTGGCAAAAATAGTAGATGAAATTTTGAAAAAGACAGATGAGGGTAAATAGGAAATTAAAATGTATCCCCTATTCTAGCATCCACAAATAACTACAATTAAGAATAATGTTATGGTTCTAGGATTTTTTTCCAGGGGTATAAAAAATTTTTTAAATTTTTTTCAAACTTGAGATCAAACTAAAAACACAGTTATGAAGGTAAAAAATCTCATCAAATTATATTAGAAGAATTTTTCTATATCAATAAATATTCTTAGACAATTTGTTTTCACCATCTATATGTTAGGACAGCATAGAGATAAGCTGTAGTTTACTATTTCACCTTGTTGGACATTTAGTTTCTTAACAAGCAGTAGGGTAAAATAAAAATGAAAAAAATGACACTTCCCCAGCCCTAGAAGCATGTGGGAACATGCCAAATGGGCAGGTTGTACAGCAGATAGGGAACAAAAATCCAGGTCTGAAAAAAAAATTGTAATAAACTTCTCTAGATGTACTCTCAGGAAGTCTGTTTCTTCTTCGTAAGAGGAATTAGTCAGCTTTTAGCAAGCTTTATTTTGGATATAAAGCAACAACAAAAAATTGTGGTGTTGCATAAGAAAAAACACATAGTATCACATAATGTCAACATATATCAACCTAATTTTGTAGCATTTTGCTTTACATGTACTGCCCTCCTAAGCAATAGAAAAGTACTAAAGGTCACTAATTTTAATGTCTGGGTGATGTTTCCAAGTGGTTTTCTAATGGCCACACCATCCAATCAAGGGAAATTTCATGCTATTAATGGTTGGTCAGTTAAATGATTGAGGAGTTTTCCTTTCTCAAAAATAGCTACAGACTTATTAACCCATAAAATCCCTCTTTTAAAAAACTGAGATATAATTGACATATAACATTATATTGCTTTCAAGTGTACAACATAATGATTTGATATATATATGTGTATGTATATACATATATGTATATATATAGTGACATTATCACCACAATAATCTAGGTAACATCCAAGATCCCTCTATTGTTAGTAGAATGCTGTCTCAGAATTTGAATACATCCTAGGAGGAGAACAGTTTAGGTCAATTATCAGTCATTTACAACTTAATGTGATTATCAGGTTATTTCGAAACCTAGCCAATACTGAAAAGGGAAAAGTGCATAAAAAACCTAAGAATTTACTGAAAGGAGATGAAGGTAGGGCTTGAAACTAATTACTGACAAATTATTCTTCATCTTCATTTGATAATAACACTGAGGCTGGCTGAAGAGTGAGCGCATGGCAGCCAGTTCCTGTATCTGGTGCTTTAATGGGTTCTGCTTTTTATTCTTATGGATTGTGTGCACGCAGTTACTCACTCTGGTCACTAGATGGTGCTTTTGTGCACAATAGCTCTTGGCTTCGCAACCTTTGCACCTCCGCTCCCAAGAAGTGGTTTGTTAGAAATTCAAGATACACCTCCACCTTAACTAATTAGCCTTTCATTAACAAACATTTTAACTTTAATTACGCATGAAAAAAATGATATAATACTTTTGTATCAAATATGTCAAAACAATCAGAAAAAAAATTCAAATATGCAATCTGCCCAGACCTTCTCTGTAATAATATAGGATGAAAATTCTTTCCAAATAAAAAGGTAGTTTGCATTCACCTTCTGCTTCTCTAAACCAACAGATCTGCCAAAAACGGTGCAATCTGTCTGGAAGAACAACTTAGGAAGAGTCTTGGCTGAAATTAATTAAAGTATCAAAAGTTTAGTTCTTTATATGTAAATAAAGAGTTCTAGGTTACAACCTCACAACATAACTTCTTAACTGAAAATTTGACTGATTTACTTTTCCTTTTTGCACCCAAGTTTTTGGGTCCAATTCTTTTAAGAAAATTTGGGCTAGTGTTAAACATCCCCTAAATGAGGATCTTGCTGCTCTCATAAACTCCACCTCCCCTAAGCCTTCTTTTCAAGAACACCAACACACAATGCTTTAATTGGAAACTGAAACCACCGCTGTTAGGCAGTCCGTAGAATGAATGGGAAGCACAGTCATTTCCTAGCAGTGTTAATATTCAACTGTAATAGTATCATGAGCACCCATGTAGATTTCTTCACAAGGGAGCTTTCCAAGAATATATAAATTAGATGATCTTAGTGACAAAAATGACACGCCAAACACCTTGAAGCTCTGTAAAAGTTTTGATCATTCACTAGTTAATTAATAAAACACCTCTTCAGTAGAAAGATAACTGAAATAGTAACTCAAATTAGCAAAAGTCCATAGGACAAAGAGACAGGGCTAGCTCTGTGGGTCTCCTAAAAACCTCTGCTTCTGTCCTTTGCCTTTGTGCTGAAAAATAAATCTCTGTGGTATCTCTGTTGAGTTTATCCTCAAAGTGTTAGATTTTTCAATCTGATTCCAGGCATGCATTGTCATGATGTCTGTTAATTCATGATGGTTCTTTTTGCTCAGAGACCCATGAAACAGGAAAAACTATATAACACCAACACCAATCAGAAGAAATTCGTTGAGAATGGAAGGGTTTGGTGACTGTCGAAAGTAATCATCGGTAATATGATACAGTTAATCAGATTTAGCACAAATAAGCCACTAGATGAATGAATTCTTGATTATTTAAAAAGCTTTATTAAGTGTAAGTGTAGCTGATCGGTCGGAGTGTGCAGAGGTTGGGCAAGGTCTGACACCACATTTACCTGCAGACATCAGATCCCCAGGAGCAAAGCTTTATCACTAACCTTGCTCCGACACAACCATGATTTACACTCCCTCTTCCATCAGCAAAGAGTAGAGTAAAACCAGTGGCCACGTCCCTACTTGTGATCCAGCCAATAAGGGGAAGATAAGGAAATTTTAGAAAGACTTCCTGATTCCCCAATGGCGTAATCTCTATACATCTTTATAGCAACATATACGTCCACAAACAAATAACTGTTGTGTACGAGTATAAAACTAGTTGTGCTCTACCTTGGGTATTGGGTATTTGTGTGTCTTACTGGATTTCTGGGGGCTTTTCTGCCTTATTGGACTGGAAGCTCCTGGTCGGTAAAGGAGGTGACCCTTTCCTATATAACTTTGCATTTATTTGATAAACACATGCTCAGTCACTATTGGCTGAATGAATTTAAAAAATGTTCACTGCTGTTCTTAGCGTATTCATCAGTGGGCGGTCAGTCATACATGATTGCCTCGCCTAGAGAAGGAAGAAAACGTTGCTGGCTCCTTATTCTCTCACTGGGGTCCTGATGCCCCTCCAGGTTTTCATTCCAATCCTATGGATGGAAGCTGAAATAGATGAGTAGAAGCCATCTAATATTTCTTCCAATCCTTGAATTCTATGATCTATGAAAATTAAGTTATTATAAGAGGTACTGATATTAGGAGCTCCATTAGTATATTTTTTTTTTTTTTTTTTTTTTTTGCAGTACGCAGGCCTCTCACGGTTGTGGCCCCTCCCATTGAGGAGCACAGGCTCCGGACACGCAGGCTCAGCGGCCATAGCTCACGGGCCCAGCCGCTCCGCGGCATGTGGGATCTTCCCGGACCGGGGCACGAACCCGTGTCCCCTGCATCGGCAGGCGGACTCTCAACCACTGCGCCACCAGGGAAGCCCCTCCATTAGTATTCTTGAATGAATAAAATCAATAGGCAGCATTTTACAGGTATGTTTGCATTATTTAAGAGGAAGGTGTCATGAACAAAATGCTAAAATATCCATCAATCCAGTTAATTAGGTGAAATACAAGATTAATTCAGCAAGGTAGGGATGGGAGAGGGGGGCACAGATCATTTAAGGGTTTTGCCACAATCTAATCATTCTTTGAAGTATTTCATGTGCTTAGGACAGGGCAGAACATATTACTTTGATGTAATTTCCTACATGATCTATCAGTGTAAAGTAAACCTAACCGCCATGCTCTAAGGGCATATGCTTCATTTAAAACCATGTCTCTATCTACATTACTTGGTAATTTGTTTTTCTTTCGAATATTCGTTGTACCTGCAGAAACCAAAATTGATCTCATTGCCAGAAGGATAATATTTTTACTACTTTTGGTCATTTTTCATAATGATAAGAAAAATAGTTGCACAGTTATCTATGTACATGAAAGTACATATTTTAAAATACTTATTCTACGTAAGTGGCAATATTCAGTAAAGGCAGAACTGGAATATGCATTTTGATTTTAAAAATTGAAGCTGTTGATAGGAACTTCCTCAAAATCATTCCATCTCTCTCTCGCGAAAACCCAGAGTTTCTGCTTACTCCCCTCAACTTCCACTCCCTAGGGAGGGTCCCAGCTTCTCGCCGTAGAGGCTATTCCTTCCTTCTTTCTCCCAACCCTAGATCAGTTATCTCCTCTCTCAGATGTATCTTCAACCTCTTCCCTTTCATTATATTTTACCTATTTCAGATAAACAATATTAAGGTTTTCTACTCACAGAAATAACCACCATCTTCCTCAAACCTATATCCCTCTCCAGGTTCTAGTCCATCTATTTCCTCCCTTTAATGGTCAAAAGTTCTGAAAACAGATGGAATTCGCAGTCACATCTTCATCTTCAACTCATTCTCTCCATCAGCTGCCCTAGGCTTCCACTCACGTCACTGTGCTGAAATCATCCACATCAAGGCCACCAGCGATCTGCTAAATCACAGATTAATTCAACTCTTTTCAGTTCTCATCTTGACCTTGTTGACAATTCTTCAACTTTCACATCCCTTGGTTTCACAGTCATCAGACTCTCTGGTACTCAGACTTCTCAGGCCACTGCTCACAAAGACACACACACACATATACTTTTTTTTTTTTTTTTTTTTTGCGGTACGCAGGCCTCTCACTGCTGTGGCCTCTCCCGTTGTGGAGCACAGGCTCTGGACGCGCAGGCTCAGAGGCCATGGCTCACGGGCCCAGCTGCTCCACAGCATGTGGGGTCTTCCCGGACCAGGGCACGAACCCGTGTCCCCTGCATCGGCAGGCGGACTCTCAACCACTGCGCCACCAGGGCAGCCCCTACTTTTTTACTTAAAAGGAGAGAATTGTTTCTTCAAGTATAGAACAATGTAAAGTATAATTTAACAAACTCACATCCCAGAAGTAATACCTATTAACATTGTGTGATATTTGCTATCAGACTCCTTTTCCCCCCTAATTATACCCTTAGGAAAATTATTGATATAAAAGTAGTAATAATCCTATGTTATCGTTCAAAAACAAAAAGGAAATATTGCATTTCAGGTAAAGCTAAAGCTTCTTTAATTTACCACCCTTATTCGGCCATATTTCCTTCCCTGCCCTTCTCCTCGACCAATATCATGAGATCAGTGTATAGCCTTCACGTTCATTTAAAAATTTTTACTTACACACCCATGTCATATGTTATTTGGTTCTATGTGTGCTTTCTAAATCTACAGAAAGGATACCATGCTAAATTTTTCACGTTTATTGCTTTTTTGGGGGTTCAACGTTATTAGTTTAAGGTCAGTCTATGTTGCTACATAAAAATCAAATTCATATAATTTAATTATGCTAATACATTTATTCATGTGACTCTACATCGTTTGATATATTCAATCCCTTAAAAAGGAGCTGATTGTTTCTGATTCTTTGCTATTGCAAAGAAGGCTGTAATGAACCTCTGCGTGTGTCTCTTACCCACACGTGAGGCATTTTCTCAGATATATGTACCTGGAAGTAGCATTCACTCTTGGGTCTTCCCAAGTCTTGCTTCAATTAGATGCATGCCCCACTCTTCTTCCAAAGTTATCTTTGTATAAGAAAAACCTAAGAATGTGACTTTCCTGCTTAAAACTTTCAACTGGCTCCTCCTTTACTACAAAATAAACTGCACAGTCCTCGGGGACTTATACAAGGTCCTTCCTTATGTGGCTTCTGCCTGCGTCTCCAGGTTCATCTCCCACCCCGTTACCCTACCCTCAAGTCCTACTGAACTACTTGCAGTGTTTCAGAATTTCAGAACGACTTTTCTCAGTGGGACACCTTGGTCTCTCGCTTCTCTGCATTTGCACGTGCTGTGTCCTATGTTTAGAATACCTGTCCCCCCCCCCCACCCCGTCACCTTTGCCTGCTAACTCCTCCTCATGCTTCAAAGTCCAACTCGGATGCCATCCCCTTTAGCAAGCCCACTGTTTCTCTCCTTTTAAGATGATCTGGATATTCAAAACAAAACCTGCATCTTCTAAAAATTAACTGCCAAGATTACCGGTCAACATTGCCTTCCTGTGTCCACAGATTAAAGAACTGACAAAGTTTTCTGCCCATGACAGGTAGCATATCAGGCCTGAATGCCCTATGGTCATCATCCCTCTTTCACTGAGAACACTGGGATTGGAAGCAAATTGCATACAATTGCTATTCGAGGCCAATTTGAACAGGGGAAGATGCAAGCCACTATTTCAAGAGAACAGTTTTACCTTCTTCTCTGTGAAGTGACTGTGCTCTGTTCTACCCTCTCTTTTTTCTCAGATATACAAGAATGATTTTTCAAGATAATCTCCATGAGCAAAGGACCCCAAACACTCACTTGGGCTAAAATGATTTCACAGCTTATGGACCTCATTGTATCTTCCTTAGGAAAGTGCTTCCCCCTGCAGATGTGAGCTGCAGTCATACCAACTGATTCCTCCACAGACAAGCGCATTCCACACATAATCCAGAAAAATTATCATTTGAAATATGGGAATAGGAGTAGAGCCTTGATCCTCTGTGAAGGTAATCAAGGATTTCCAAAGTCTACAGTGAGGGGGTTCTGACATGGGGGGGAAGGGAAGAAAGGAAAAAAGTTTGGTTAATAATCACAGGGAGAGAAACTTACATGTTATGTGAGAAAATAAGCTTCCCGTTTTCTTACTTGTTACTACTCTCAATAAGAAACTTCAGTGAGTGCTGAGTACGTGCTGAGCACTGTTCTAGGCACAACCCAGACAGAAATCAGGGCCTGGGAGGAGGACAGGGGATCACAGCCCAGGGGAGGAGACAAGTAATCACACAGATAATTAAATCAAGTGTGATACATGCTGGGATACTGGCACTCAAATGCTAGGAAGCTAGAAAGTATAACGAAAAGGTTCCAAACTGAGACTTGAGGGCCTGAGGCACAGGCAGCAAAGGGAGGAAAATGCACCAGTTAATGTACAAGGTGGCACAGGGGACGCTGAACAGCCCGATAAAGTAGATTTGTCCTCAGTAGCTGGCTCGCATGTGCAGGTGCCTGTGAGAGACAGAGTGAGCTGGGCGGGGCGGGGGGGAGGGCTTTGGAACCAGTGCCCACCCTCGTCCACCAGTCCCCCGAGGGGCGCATCTTCTTGGCCAGAGAACACAGCACTACACAACACGCTGTCCTGGTGACAGCTGCTGCCAGTGCCCTGGGGCCAGAGTGCAGAGCAGAATCTTCAGTGAACACAGCTTCTTCTGGGGCTGGGTGGGCTGGCAGCTCAGGCCTTTGGGGCGCCTTCACGACTCCCTGAAGCTCAGCAACCACTTTCACAGGCCGGTTGAGTGTAACCTTCCAGAGGCACAACCACAGTTGGATACCCCCTGACCCCGGGTCTTATGGGGACAGATTTGCTAGTTTGCAGGAATGAGAGGCTCCTAAACATGCAGGCGCCCTTCCCCAAGCACCTCCTGCTGACCCTTCCAGCTTCATCTCCTCCCCACTCTGCAGCTCGCTGTGCCCGCCGGCTCCCACCCCGAATCCCACTGCCCCCTGGAGCTCACCCTGCTTTTCGGATGCCACACTTGAGCATTTTGTTCCCTATGCCTGTAACGGCCTTTCCTTTCCTTTCCTTTGCAACTGGAGAAAATCTCTGTGTCCTTCAAAGTCCAGCTGACTTATCTGGCCATCTTCAAGCAGAAAGGATCACCTCTTCTCTCAATATATCACGTGTTGCACTGTCCAATGTCACTAGCATTGCGTGCTGAACCCCACCCCACGCTGAAAGCTCCCTCGCCACCCCAAACCCAGTATCATCTCCTAGTCCTTGATTTTGCAGTCAACACCTCCACGGGCCCAAGGCGACGTGAAACCGTCCCCTTTACCTGACCGCCAATGCATTACCAAACATAATCAATTGTATCTCCTAAATATCTCTTAGAATTTCTCTTATTATCACTGGCCTAGATTATTATTCTTTTTCCTATAATGTTGCTTTTGCTTTAGCTTTTAGAGGCGGCGCTGTAGCCCAGTGGTTAAACACACAGACTCTCCTGCCTGCTGACCTTGGTTCAGGTTTCAGCTTTGCTACTTACTGTTTACGTGACTTAATAAACAAAGAAACGCTACTACCCACCGCTAGGCTGCTGTAAAAATGAAATGTGGTGACATACGTACAGTGCCTACCATAGATCCTGGCACGAAATAAGGACTCCTCAAGTGTCAGTACTTATCACTGTTACTCTTCCAGCATCAGTGACACTTTTGGAATTATTTTCAAGTCTGCTTTTTTCTAAGTCTGATAACAACCCTTCCCTGGAAAGAAAGCTTCTGAGACTGTCTATGGTCTTTGGAATTTAGTGGGGTTTGTAAGACCCTCCATGATCTGCTTCCGACTCCCCTTCCAGCCTTCTCTCTTCTACTTCCACAAACATCCTGTGCTTCAGACAAGGACTCCTCACCCACCCCTAGCCTTGCAGCATTCTCCTAAGCTTCCTTTCCTGGTGAGTTGTTTCACTAGAGGGCACTTCCCCTTCATCCATCTGGCCACTTCCAACTTATTCTTCAAAATCAGTTCACAGGCCAAGTTCACTATCCGAGGAGCCCAAGAAAACAAACAAAAATAAACAAAACAGTTTGCAAACATGCTAACAAATACTTTATGTTTGTATTTATAATTATATATAGCATTATATATAGGTTATATTATGTGATAGGTATTTAGGACTTTTTATTCCCCATTGTTGTCAATGTCCTGTTCAGGGTTCTTTTGAACTTACCACCAAATAGCTATATGACCTTTGCATTCCCCAACTAAAAATGTCTTTTGGCTTTGAGTATTTAGAATAAGATCTTGGTTGAATGACAGATATCCAAAGCCATTCACTAAGATTATTCATATTTCAAAAGCATTTTATAATTTCAGTAGATTTGCAGTAAGAAAGGATTGAAGAAATTTGGGGCTGTGAGACTTTCAACAATTAATCTTAATTCAACATGCATTTAACACCCCTTCTGTCGTATCCTTGAGAGCATACAAATGTACTAGAGAAAAAAATCTCTGTCCTTAAATTGCCCAGGCTGATGAAGAAACAGGCACATTAATCAACAGATTCAAAGGAATGTTAAATACTTCAATAGAAGTATTGAATGATACTTCAATATTGAATGATAGTTCAGAAGTATTACTGAATGATAATACTTCAATAGAATCCAGGGTAATATGGGAAGAAAGACAGTGAAGAATTTAGCTCCGACTAGAAGTGAAGGTGAAACCAAGGTAGACTGAGGAAGGATACATGGGACTTTCCATGTGCGTCTGTTGAAGGGAAGACTCAAGTGCAGAGCGTAGGTGTGAGGCATGGAAACCATGGGCCTCACAGCACAAGAGGATGGAAATGCTTGGAGGCGGGAATTGACATGGGAGAGAGACATTTTGGAAAAGCATGTGGAAGCCAGGGAGTGAAGGGTCTTGCGTGCCATGTTCAAAAATCTGAACTTTATCCTATAGACAATCATGTTCCACTGAATAGTTTTAAGATGTGCAAACATGGCTGTATTTATATTTTTAAAGAAACAAACTGATGCTGATAGGGTTAGGTGCTCCAAGTGTCATTGTTTGAAGGCAAGGGTATCAGCAGGTATTGTTATAGTCCAAGCAGGAAGGGAGTTGATGAGGCTACCACACATTAGAATGAGCCTAATAGGGAGTAATCCAGTAATTTCACAATAGGAAAGACTCCTCTCTTTGTAGAATGGTGTATGACCACATCTGTAGATCTAAGGGAAATGGTACTATGACGTCTAATGTGTATTTCTAGAATGTTCTATGTATTTCTACAATTACTTATTTCTGGGGCATATTAATTCTGAAATTAGATTGAAATACTAGGTATCCTTATTTTCTGCTTTGATGTTGTGTTACAAGTATAGCGCTCAGGTTTTTGGATCAGACACAGATAGGTCACTGGAATAAATGGACAACCTCGAATTCTAAGGTTCTGGTAATGGAAGAGAAATTCTAGAGAGGCAGCTAGCTTCTTTGGCATTTGCTTGCAGTAGCTGGAGGCAAAGTAGTGGCATGAGAAGGGAAGGACTCTGAAATGCTTTCTTGGGCGGAATAGACCAGGGAGGAGTTATGACTGTTGCACTGGAACTTGTGCATGACTATGGGCTTACCAGGAGGTTCTCTGAACCTGTTAGGTTGAGTTGATGTTTAACTGAAAGGCAATGCCAAGCTGAAGGAAGACATTTTGCCTTCTCTTAAGAACTGACCTTGCTCCTCATATTTTCAGGTGATGTCGACCAAGAGGCTGCCTCTGGCCTAACAAAATATTGCTGCTTCCTGGACAACTCCCACCCACCCTGTGGCAGCCCAGACAGGACAGACATTAGCCGTGCCCTCCTGAAGGCTCTAGATTGGCTTACTGACTTCCTGGGGGCCAACACTACCTTCACGTTAGTTCACATTAGCCATAGACCCATCTAATCCCA
The DNA here is from genome assembly GCF_008692025.1 of Phocoena sinus. NCBI lineage: Eukaryota > Metazoa > Chordata > Mammalia > Artiodactyla > Phocoenidae > Phocoena > Phocoena sinus. The sequence goes on along the minus strand of NC_045779.1, from coordinate 16,610,032 downwards.
ATGCACTCCTGCTAAATGCACCACTGGGCCCACTATTGAGGGTTATGACTGCTAAACAGAAAGGTAAAAACTAATCAGAGTCTAGATTAATTGAAGATCATATAAATTAACACGAAAGGGGAGAAGTGTTAGGTTGTACTGGGTGTTTACTTCTTTAAAAGCTCAAAATGTTAATTTGCTTTATGATTCCAGAACTGTTTTGATTTAGACAAATCTATGGTTGGCGAACTCGATCAGAACAGCAGTTTATAACCATTGATGAATCACAATCATTTATGAGTTGTGCTGCAAATGATTTATTGGTAATAACACTGTTCTGGAGTTTAGAAATTGCATTTTGTAATTAATTTGAGGAGCTTCAAGTTGATTTCTACAATAAGACCCTTTCCCTTGGACTCTGAAATGCTTATTTAGATGGAATAGAAAGGGGAAGAGTTATAATGATGACATTAGAGCTTGTGCATGGTGTGGACAGGCTGAATGTGAAAGTCAGCGTTACACATGGCACAAGGGAAAATGCTGAGGACTGACAGTTTGGAACATGCTGGCAGAGGAGCTCCACTGGTTCTGATGCTTTGGTGAATGCCACTGGAGCAACAACAAAGATTCACCTACTATGAACTTCCTTTCATGTAGGCAAACATCAAGAGTGTTAATTATCATGATGCTGTGGCGGATACCATGAATCAATTATTAGGAGAAACTGTTATTTGAAAATTCTACCACCATGTGTAAGAAGAGCCAAAAAGTAGTCACAATATTCCTATCATGGTACTCCCTGCAAAAGCTTTATTAAATACTATTCTTTCTTTACTATCAAATTCCATTTGAGATCTCTGGAGCATACCTTCCCAATTTTGTCACAGAATAGTTCTTTCCAACTCTAAAACAGTTAGCTCGTTGATTTTAAGCATTAGCTACAGTTTGTTTTGTAATGTGTCAAACCATGTGTGCATTATCTCATTTAATCTTCACAAAGCTCTGTGACCTAAACACTTATATTGTGCCCATTATGAAGATGAGAAAACTGAGACTTAGAGAGGTTAAGTAACTTGTTGAGGGTTATTCTGCTGGTGAGTGATGGTGAAACTAAACACTGAAACAGTTCTGTCTGATTCTAAAGCCTGAACCTGTAACCAGGGCACTTAAGCACCTTCCCTACGGCCCTACGACTTCCGGTGATGGTGGGAGGTACTTTGCCTGCAGAAGCTGCTCTCCTCCTGGGAGGAAGGGCTCACCCTTATGCCAGCTCCAACTCAACCTTGTAACTCTGCATGCACTGTGACAATTTCCTGGAAGGAAGAACATTTGCCAGTGTGACGACTCTTGCTTGCTTAAAGGGGTGCTGATGACTGTAGCAGTCCAGGCGTTACTACATAGGAGCCCCCATGGGGCCAAACATTTCTTAGATGGAGACTATTTTGGTGGCTACATTGCAACCCCTAAGAAAATCTGGGTGCACCAGAAACCTGTCACTCAATTACACATCTATTTGCTTATTGTCTGTCTCCCTCACTAGAATGAGACCTCCATGAACACAGAGGTTTTCATTTGTTCACTGCTGCATCCCAGACACTGAGAACAGTGTTTTCCAATGAGTAAGACGCTCAGTCAATATTTTCAAAATGTGAATTCCTGACTTCACCTGAGGGAAGGGGAACTTGATTCAAGTTAAAATTAAAGAGTCCTCAGCCACCGGAAAGTTACACCACCCAGGGGAGAGTGGGCGATGGATACCAGTAGGAGTGTGAGTGAAAGCCAGGAGAGGGGATGGGACGGGGCAGCAGCAACACGCAGCAGAGCCCAGGTGACAGTCAGAGCCGGGCTGGGCAGGCGGGGCAGGGGGGAGACCTGAGGTCTCAGAAGGCCCAACACCCATGATAGTGCCACGTTCTGAGCATGGGAGGAAAAGAAATGTTCGCAGATTCCCTTTGGAGTTCACCTCATTCCCTGGGTATGAACAGAAGAACGGAGGTTATCAGAGAACTCAGTAATATAATGGAATGTAACATAACATAGCATAACATAATATGATGGTTAATATGTACAGGTAGTACATGTCAGCCACTGCTCCCAAGCACTTCACGCGGGTTGACTCATTTAATCCTCATCTCAACAACTGATTTAGAGAGAGGCTAAGTCATCAAGGTTAGCCAGGGAGAGGCAGAGCTCAGATGTGAACCTGGGCCACCTGGGCCCCCGGCTGCTGCCTGTCGTGACAAAGTCTCAGGATGGTGATGGCAGCTCTCCATAGAGTCCTAGGAGGGTGCCTGAATCCGCTAAGATGTTGATGGTAATTTAGATCGACACTGTCTCAACAATGGGTGGTGGTTGGGAAAAGAAGGATTTTACACACACGATTAAGATAGAATTTCCCTAAAGTTCTCATACAAAGTCTCAGGGCTGTGACTGCCCTTGTACGATTTTTGTCCGTTTTGGAACAAGACACACAGAAGCAATGACATCTGGTGTTTGAGACACCTGCCTGGGTTATGGGTGTGCCTTCGTTGAATACATGAGCACCCACAGTGCAACAGGTGCAGGGGACACCCAGGTGAATAAGATGGCCCAGCCCTCAAGGTGCTTTTGGGCCGGTGGTCTACAGTCCTGTGTCCTCCACACATTGACTCAGGGCAACATAAAAGCAGCACATTCACAAAGACATCACCTCATTCCTAGGATTTTCCTATAGCAGAAAAAATAGGAAAAAAAGTTAAATCAGAAACAAACGAGTCTAGCAAAACTTGCCTGAAGGGCTTTCTTTTACCTCAAATATACAGGAGACCACACACACACACACACACACACACACACACACACACACACACACACCACCTACAAGCACAAAAACCACTTCGCCTGAAATCCATTTTTTCCTGAGAAAAAAGATTTATAAATCGGATTACCTAGTGACAAAGATTTTTCTTTTTCTGGAAAAAACAAAGTTAAACTTTAAACCCTCTAATATAGACTCAAAGTCAAAACCTCTTAGAGCCACTATTTTTCCTACAAGCCACTGCTCAGAATCCCCCACCAGCTGGCTGGGGTGTGTGTGTGTGAAAACCCATAATATTTCGGGAGCTGTCGTGGCACCAGACATTTTTCTCAGCATTGCGGTCTGCTCACCCCACGCGGTCCGGGCACCTGCAGGATCAGTCAGTTTGCACAAGCAGCTTCCCAAGCAAATGACGTAGCTCTGCTTCTGTTATTCTTAAAGGCCAATATCTGTCCGAGATCAGCATGTGCACCCGTGTATTAAAGCGCTCAGTGTTCTAAGGCCCTGCACTTAATTTTCCCCTGGGTAAACAGAGCCAATAATGGATAAATACTGAAGGATCAAATATCCTTAAACTATTGGAGAGAGCTGGGAGTGCAGACTTTCATCCACATCAGAAGTGAGAAAAAACAGAGAGCAGAAAAAATACGACAGAGGCTCTCCAAATCAGGAGTGTGGAGCCTGGAATGGAGTTCAGGCCACTGGCCATGGAATGTCTGGGGAAACATCTTGATGAATGGTTGCGGGGGGAGGGCATTTAGGAGTTCTAGGGTTAAGTGTCGTTAAACGTGAAATATGGCACGATCCAAGCAAAAAAGAGATCTTTGCTGTCCTCAGAAAAGAACAGCAGAGGGTCTTCTGGCTGCCATCCTCCAGGCTGAGTGGAGCCTACACTCCCTGTAACTGTACACTGAAAAGATGTCTACAAATGTCCTACTAATTGCATTTTGAGGCCAGTCCCTGTAGGAAGGTGAACTTTGGACAGGCTGACACTCTTGGCCTTTGAGCTCCTCAGGGAAAACACACAGCTCAAGTGTATCTTTCAAGTATAAACTTCTAAGGAGGAACATTTCAGGCCCTCAGGAATTCTTGTCTAATACAGGGGCATGATATATTTCATAATTTCTACACAGTCCCTTCTGTTAAGGAAAATGCTCTAACCTTTGAAATGTTTGCTGCAAAAGATTATCCTATCCAAACTTTATCACCAGATGCGGCCACACTATTATTTTCTGATTTGCTTTCAAAAAAAAAAGCATTCAGCATTTCAGTTTAGAGAGTTCCTTTTCTTTACTTCAAAACATTAGGGATGTTTTCTTGTTACTTAAAAAAAAAAAAGTATATAAATCAATCTTGCCACAGACTGACACTCATCATAGCCCTATTTATCTACCTTACCTAAACCAATGGTACTACTACTTTTGAATTATCCATATTCAGAAACCTCAAAAGATGTTAAATTTAAAAAGAGAAAATTTAAAAAAAAAAGCAGATTAAATATATGGTTGATGGCTATGGTGGTAAGTTGTCAAAAGAAAGCAGAAAGAGACATTCCTAGTGAAATGCTCCTTGGAAACCAGGCTGATGCTACCCACAGATGAGCTACCCACAGTCCTCCACTGGATCTTTCTCCACCTCCCGAACTGCTGCCGTATATAATAGGCAGTCCCCCCCGCCCCCCTCCGTGCCCTTTGCAGGAGGAGCTGAGGTCTCTGCTCTGATTCACCCTGGCCAGAAAAGCACCTGGATAACCCTCAAAGAGGGAAAAGCTAAATATCACCTGTATTTGAGTAACAGAAGTAGGGCAGCAATCAAAGGATTCAGCCTAACACAGATTTGGGTTCCCAGCTATCTCCTCTCTGAGAGTGAGGTGTCAGTACAGTCCAAAAGAAAATGGGAGACACGGAGAGCAGCACCTAAGAACTACCTCATATTTATCTTCCAATGGTTTAAAGAATGTCTAAGCTGTGAGAAATCAGTGAGGGGATAACAACACATAGATCCTATACATGATAAATGAGCTGGATATATAATCAACGGAGTTAAAACCGCACTAATAAAATTGCCAATAACTGAGAAGGCAGAGACAGCAAAAAACAAATAAAATCTCTGTCACTTGTAAAAGTTCTTTATACTTATTGCTTGTGTTTCCGCAAATGGGTCCTTTCCATTGATGTAGCGAAGAAAAACAAACAGACGAGCGTGCGTGTTTAAGAGGCAGTAGTAATCTGACTGCCATGTTTCAAGCTCACTTGACAGAATTCCTCCTTCTTTAATTGCATGGCTCCAGGTATTTTTTGATTTCCTTCCTGGAAATTTTCTTTCTGTGCTTCCATCTTCTTCAGAACCAGAGATCTTCTAATCTATTTTTGTAAATATTATCTCATGTAATATTCACAGTCTACAAGTTGAGTATTATTTTAGAATGAGCAAAGCTCATTAGCAGGGCAAGGAAAAATGTCCGTGGACAGTGCGTAAAGAGCTAGACTTCTAACCTAGAGGTGTCTGAACACTAAATCTGGTTTCTTAACACATCCTGCTTTCCCTTCTAAAGAAATGGACTCCTGCCTTTTCACCACCAAGAACCTCTTTTTTATTTCTCTCCCCTTGGACCCAAGTTTTGATAGAATTTTCAGCAGCAAACTAATTATAAAAATTAAATAACAGCTAATTCTCCATTTGTAGTCATAAGAGACATTTATTAAAATAAGAGCATCTGACCAACGTGAAATAATACTAAGCTGATATAATTTCAATCAAAACGATTTCAAAAAGATATTCTTACTTGTCTATTCAACTCTTTGCTTTTAAATGTTTAATCTCTATTATTAGGGTTTTAGAAATATTTAAAAGAGCCATCCTGTGGGCCTCTGGCACTCTGGGGACCATTGGTCTCTACCCTGCTTTAGAAGACACAAGATTCTGTGCGTTTTTAAATAACAGAAGCAGGAGATGTGATTGTGCTGTTCGTGAGAAAGCATTACCTTGAGCCCGAAATCCTTTCATAGACCAATCTAAATCCCTCCTGCTCCGGTGTAAACCCATTTCCTCTCCAGCCTCAGGAGAGATGGGAACAGCTGCTGGTTGTCTTTTAACTCTCCCTTTGTGACCAGGGCTGGTCTGTCTTTATTGTCCGTGTACCACATTGTGAACCACGTTGGACAAATTCCTGACAAACTGCTGGTTTGTACCCCAGCTCTCATTTCCCACCATATTTTCCAGGTTCTCTTTCTGTTATGCAAGTAGGGATTTAGATTCTGGGGATTCGGACACAAAAGCTCCGGGCTTGAGAAGTATCTCATAGGATGGCCTGTATTCTTCCTGTAGCACCAGGCTGGAGGAGAATGAAAAATCTGATAACATGATAACTGAGACTAATATCTGTTGCTGCTATTCCAATTGCATTTAGTACTTCTGGAAATTCTTGCCTCGGGTCACAGTCCTGTTACCAGCTGGGGTCAAACCACACCAGATGAAGGATTCATATTTCCATTTAATTCATTACACTGATGGCTTTTATGAAGCATCTGGAATTGGGCATATTAGGGGGATTCATAGAGAATTCATTTGGAAGGGTGACAAAACTATTTTCTGTTGATCATTCAAATCCTGCCCAATCATTCAATGACATTTCCCGTTCTCATCAATTCCATTTTTAATGTCCCACTAACAAATAAAAAAAATATATATATATTAAAGTGACATTTAATCTAACTCTTACACAATACTAGGGATTTGATCCATTTCCCCAATAACCCCAAATCCATGTTTTCCAGACAAAATATCTCACTGTGTGACTTTGGATCTCCAAGTCTGAAGCATCAAATAATGGCTACAACAATACTGAGAATAAATTTCAACCTTTTATCCAGTTGCTTAATGGAATCAACTTCACAACCCTATTTGCTATGTCACTAAGGAAAGCAGAAGAGAACAGAACAAGTGCACCCAAAACGCCTAGATTCTGATTTCAGAGGCATTATCTTTGGTCAGCCCAGTTTCTCTTAAATTCAAGTTTTCAATAAGAGCTGTGTGCATTCAAGGGCGGCTGAAAAGTCAGTTGTTCTTTAAAAAGCTTTTATAACAAAGCTGCCCTTCCTCTGCAACCTTACATTTCTGACATTTTTCAAATCCTTTTTTTTTTTGCCACTTATTATTTCCCTTTGGCTTCTGAGCCCGCCCCCCCCCCCCCCCACCACCAGAAAGCTTTCAATTACTAGAATATTGACCGGAAGAGATCTACTGAACACAGAAGCTAAAAGTTGGCTTTCCTACTGAAAAAAATGTCTTCCTAAGGACCAGGATTCAGAATGAAAATCCAGTGAATTCAACTTGCTGAATTTTCTAAACCACCTACAAACTTCCACAGACATTTTAAGGGGACAAATCACAAGTCTATTTACATTTCTAATTCCACCTAATCACAAAAGTAGTTTATGTTGTCAGTGTTTTTACTGAAAATTAACAACCTCATTTCTGCTGCCAAGTAAAATAAAACAAGGATACTACCTTGGTGCATATATAATTTTAAGATGCTACCATGAGATAAGTCTCAGGGACTGGTGTTCTTGAAGTAGGAAATCTTTCTCCTTTCATGGCTGTAGTGGACTGAATGATGGCCTCCCGACGATATATCTACGTCACATCCCTGGAACCCGTGAATGTTAACTTATGTGTAAAAAGCGGCTTTGCAGATGTAATTAAGTTAAGAGGAAGTCATCCTGCATTATCTGGGTAGGCCCTAAATTCAATGACAGGTATCCTTATAGGAGACACACAAAGGAAAGACACACACATGGACAGAAGAGGAGGAGGGTGTGTGAAGACAGAGGCAGAGGCTGGAGTCACGTGGCCACAAGCCAAGAAGCACTTGGAGCTGCCAGAAGTTGGCGGGAGGAGACAAGAAGCCGAATCTCCCCAGAGCCGTTAGAGGAAACTCATCCCTGCTAACACTTGATGTTGGACTTCTGGCCTCCAGAACTGTGAGGGAATACATTTCTGTTGTTTTAAGTCACCCAGTTTGTGGTAGCCACAGGATACTAATAAAATGATTTTTAAGAATCGACCATCCTAATAACCAAATTTCACCAGGCAGACAAATCTACACAAATCTATTGTCTGTAAATCAATAATGAGAAGAGCTGAAAATAAAAGATTCAACTGAGTTCAGGCGTTCATCAAACAAGTATTTACTCAACTCCTACGTGCCAGGTTCAGGGATAAAGTTGTGAGTGAAAATAGACATAGTCTCTGCCCTCAAGGACTTTACAGGCCAGTGGGGAGACAGACATCGAGTAAGTAATCATGTAATCAGACTGGAGAGTATTTCTAAGGAAACACCCCGTTGTTGGCTTTGTCATTACTGTGCTGCTTATTACCTCCTTGTTGGGTGACTACATACCCTTTACTACCATTTGTGCACCATTTCAACTGCTAAGTGTCTTTACCAGTTTTGAGCAACTGTCTTACATGTAGTAAGTGCTCAAGTTTCCTGAAAACATAGTCTCCACCCACTGTCTCCAAACTGTCCCCACCATCCTGCAGGCTGCTGCCAGCACTACTGTCTCTGCCACTCTGCAGAAACTGCTCTGGGGTGACGTGAAAGGCACTTGTCCAGAGACAACACAATGTCATGAAGGGAGTGCAAGCTTTGATTTGGGCTCACACCCAAGCTCCACCAATGACAAAATTCTTTGTGATACTGGGCATAGCACTTAACTTCATGGATCTGTTTTCTCCTCAGTGATCTTTTTTCAGGTTGTGTGAATTTAGGGATATCACATATACAAGGTACGGTTCCCAACCCTTAGCAGTAACATAGTGAATGGTAATGCTTATCTCAACTTGCTACATCTGTACCAAGGGTACAGACCAAAGTGGATCTCTCTTTCCTTCAAGGCTCAAGGGAACCCTTCCCTTGGCCTCCTCTACTCTTTTCCGTCTGCCTCCTGCTCAGTCTTTCTCAGTCACTTTTAGGGGAATCTTTTTCTCCTTCCCACACTTCCAACATTCGGTTCTCCGGGACTGCAGTCATGTGCTCACCTTTTCCTCCTTTATACATTCCCCTAGATTATTCGATCAATTCTGTGGTTTTAAATATGTTAAATATGTGATAGTTTGTATATACATACATATATACATTTATAGATATGCATATACACATACATATATATGCTTATATATATTATACATTGATAATATGTAATATATATGAGCCACATAAATATAAATACTGTATATGTATATCATAAATGAAAATGAATATATACATATATCCTAAATCTCTATCCTGAATGTGAATCCATATATATCCCTTTGTCTCCCAGATATTTCCACTGAGATAGCTCACTAGCAGTTCAAACTCAACATGTCTAAAAGCTAAACTCTTGGCCTTCTCCAAAACCTGCTTCTCCTTTTTTTGCCTATGTAAGGGAATGTGTCATCTTCAGCCTTCCATCTAGTCACTCAAGCCAGAAGCCCGAGGACCATTCTATTCTTCTTTCTTTCTTCACATCACATCTAGTCACCAAGTCCTATTCCTTCTACTTCTAAGTTTTTCTGAAATGCATCTTACCTCCTTCTCCCTGCCCCGTCTTTGCTCAAACTCCCATTATTTTCTCCCATGGATCCCTGGAATGGCCTCCTAAGGCACCTCCCTGCTCCCAGCCTCTCCCTATAATCCCCACTTCAACTCTATCACCCTTCCAGTCATCTCCATTACGGCCAACCAGAGTAATCTTTCACAAATGCAAATATAATCACATTATTCACCGTCTTCCTCAGCTCAAATTCTCCTGGGGTTACTTGTAACCTTCATCACAAAAGCTAACCCTTTTATCAAAGTGTACCAGGCACTTGTCACCTTCTTTTTCTCATCTCTCAATGTTCCTCTAATGTCTCCATGCTCTTCAGCTCTACCGAACTTATTCCAGCTCCTGGATATGCCTTGTTTTCCCAGGCATGTCTCTGCTCACACCATTGCCTTCTGCTAGGATTCCCTTCTCCCTCCCCTTCTCTCCCAGGTCAGCCCTTCTCTCCCACCAAGGTTCATACCCCCATCTCATGCCTGACCTTTTCTGAGCAGTCTCCATATTCTCTCTGCCCCTCCTTTGGTCAAGTCTGAATTACATTTCCCTCTTTTGTCTTCCGCAGCTTCCTGTGCTGTCCTTATCATCTGGCTTTCCTACCACATAGAAAATACCATGAGGTCAACAACTGGCTGGATATCAGCCCAGCAGCCAGAGGAGCAGGTGAGGCAGACTCCTGAGGGGTACCTGTTGTCTCTGAGGAGTGGCCTCCTCAGTATCTTCCAGCCTGGGGAGAGCTAGCTTGTTTCAGGCCACCGCCACCAACTCTGCGATTTCAGAGTGGTTCAGCAAAGCCAAAATCCTCAGGGGCAACCACCTAGATGTCCCCAAACCATGTACCAGGTTTTCTTAACCAAAGCTCCCTGCTCAGTAGAGCATTCAAACAGCTCTGGTTCTCCGTGGCTCTATCAGATCATCATCATTCTGCTGCTCGGCGGCCTCTGCTCTTCAAGTACAGGAAAGGACATTTTTGTAAGGCTAAAATTGCCTGTAAACAGTCCATAATTTCTCATCCTCCCTCTGTGGGACACCTATACAACTCAGCAGTAACTAGCCAACTCTGCTATCTTTGTAGATGTTCTCCTAAACACCCAAGCATCACATCTGTAAACAGTCTATTTCATCTGGACATCTGTCCAGCTCTCCATCTGTGAAATCCGAAGCAAGGGACAATCTGTACCCTACATACATACCACTCACGATGGCATTCTCTTCACCTGCCATGTGGCGACGGACCCAAATCTCCATGTGACCCTTGCTTCTCTGGACCACTCTCAGGATTACTTGTATTAGTTTTGGACCTCTGAGAAGCAGATGCCAAGATGCGATTAGATGTGCAAGAGATTTATTGAGGGAAACATCTGCAAGGAAAAGAGCTAGGGGAGGTGGGGAGAGCCTTTGGATGACAACGTGGGTGTGGCCCCTGCGAAGGAGAGAGGGAAGGAAGGAGGCTTGGATGGTAAGAGCCACAGACTTGCAGGGCAGTTCTAAAAAGGTTCAGCTAGGCCAATGGGGAGTCCTTGACCGAAGTCGTCCATCCGGACTGGACGTTTTTATCTGTGCCACATTCAGTCACTGGCTAGGAGCAGCTCATGGGAAGCACAGCACCGGTGGGAATGCCATGGTAGGTTCAGAGCTTAGCACTTGGAGCCATCCATCAAGCACTTCCCCTAGCAGAGATGTGAGTGGCATATTTTTATGGTCACCACACTCACCCAGTTGTCAAATGACTGGCTTTATTATAAAACACAGACAGGCAGTCCTCACGGTGCACTGTTCCAAAATGCATGAATTTCAGTTACCACGATTTAACTAATTAAAAACAGTCCTCCAACAATATAGCTCAACTTCAGTTACCAGGCTATATTAACTGTGAGTAAACTGCATACCGTACAAACTCTGCTGCTAGCTCTTTAGTCCACAAGCTACTACTTCAGTAACAGATGCACAGTGACCACTGAGATCCGTCTCTGTGCATCGGTTATAAAGCTCACGCACGGATAGCAACGCATGCATTTGTACTGCCTCCTTGTCTCCTAGTGACAATCCCATATGACACTATAGAAATGGATAATCAGAAGAGGGAACTGGCTAGCAGATATGAAAGTGAAACAAACAAACAAACAAATCAAGAAGTGACAATGCTACAAGTGAAGTTTGAATTGAATATAAACAGAGTCAGAGAAGAAATAGCTGATCGTGGGAATGGTGATACTGTCACTGTTTGATACTCTAGACATGCAGCCAGAAGAACACAGTGAAGATGGAGGTACTGACATAAATGAGCAAAGTTGTGATGAAAAGGATGAAGATATTCCAGGAGAACTGATGCCATTAAAAACCTTCACATTAAATGGACTCCCAGAGATATTTCACAACACTGAAAGTGCAAAGATAAAATGTTGGAAGCTGATCCAGACGTAGAAAGGAGTGTGATGATTCACCAAAGCACAGGGAAAATGCTTACTCAATATTGTAAGTTAATATATGACAAGAAGAAGGCAAGCATTGTTCAAAACGCTATTGACAAGTATTTGCAAAGATACAACTTTCTCCATGTGTCTAATGCTTTAAATTATAGCATGCTAAAGACATTTTAGTTTTACTATATTTTTGTTTCCCTACATATTTATAACTAACTATGATTTATAACTGAAAGAGAGTTTTTAATGTTTGACAAAAAAGTTTAAAGGTCACAGAAAAAGCATAATTTCTTCCCATTGATTATTAACACTGCTTTGTATAGTTTCAGACCACACAGTCATTTTTACAGTCTTGGACAAAGCAGGGATTGCTTAGATACATCAACGATTTGAGCATGCTTGCTTTTTCTTGCTAATTAAGTAATAGTCACAAATGATTTGAATAATTAGGCAACACAAGATGTGTAATAATAATTAAATATAGAAAATTAATATAATTTTCAACAGCCTAATCACATGCTATTTATCCAAATGTCAAATTACAGCATATGAAAAATTTCCTAACATTTTTAAATGTTAGAAAACCAAGATTATTATCTAGCTACTGTGGAATTCTGAAGGTTCAATAAGAACACTGAGGGCATTCCTAATAGTTTCCTCAGCAACTAAATGTAAAGATACTTTCTCAATGAGTAAATAAGATCAGGCCGCACGTAAGAAGAGACCTTCCTCAGAAGTACAAGTTAGAAATCCTTTCACATCTTCTTGTTACTGTCAAGATGGTAAAGAAACTGCTAGCTTCCTCCCAAAATCAAACCTGGAGAAATTACATCAGCTAAAGAGAAACATGGATTCTAGGACTAGAAATAACAGAAACAACCGCAAGAAAAGACCATGGTAACCTCCTGCTGAAACTGCAGGCTGTCTTAAGCCGATGTGTGTGGGAGCCTGCAACGGCAGCCTAGGGCAGAAGGGAGCTTGAAGTGGCGGCAGTAAACGTTCAGGCTGGAGGAAAGCATTTCATTTGCTCATTCTTCATCCCATATTGCCTTGGTACAATCATTGCCATCCATCCCCTAGAAATGGGCAACACAGCCTAAAGCTTACCAGTACTGGCGTCCTTTGATACCAGGTTAGTTGAAAAGCCCTGTGTGTGCAAACTCTTAATGAAGGTGGTAGTGGCTGCTGATTGAGGAGCTGCCCTTGGACAGTCAGTTATCCAGCCCTTTTCTCTCCAAATCTGCATGGCTCTCAGAAACTAATAGATCAAGCGAACAAAAATTAAGCAGAGATACCAAAGATACGAACATTATACTTAAGAAACTCAAGCTGTTAGACATGTATAAAACAATACCAAATGGGGAATGCACACGGAATGTTTACAAAAGCAAACCATGTATCAGCTGCAAAATGAACTCTAAATTTAGGCCTAAATAAATCCTAAATGATAAGTAATATAATTTTCTTTCTTTCATATAATATAATAAAATTATATTAGGAATAAAATAATCGGTTAAAGTGTTTTTAATTTAGAAAACAAACATATTTCTAAATAACCATTGCAACAAAATGTAAATCACATAGGAAATTAAGACTATAAAGAGAGAGGACTCCATCACTATTGATTAGCTTTTTACGTAATCTAAGACGTATAAAAATGGGGAATAAGTTCCAAAGCTGACCCCAAATGAATTCCTAATTCCTTGGATATATCAGTCCCCCAAATATTTTATGGAATGGGTTAAAAATGCTAAAGACCATGGCAACAGTCTCCTTTTAGTATGGATGATGCCTGACGGTTGCATCCTCCTACCGACCTACTTTGAAAAAGGTCAGACCATTTTGTAAATAAATACATTGTAATTTAGGTTCCCACAAGAACTTTTAGGGCCTTTCCCTTTCTTTGGGATTTTTCACGGAAATTCCTAGTTCTTGATGGTTCAATATAATTTTACAAATAAGCTATAGTCCTGCCATTTTTTTTTTTTTTTTTTGCGGTACACGGGCCTCTCACTGTTGTGGCCTCTCCCGTTGCGGACCACAGGCTCCGGACACGCAGGCTCAGTGGCCATGGCTCACGGGCCCAGCCGCTCTGCAGCATGTGGGATCTTCCCGGACCGGGGCACGAACCCGTGTCCTCTGCATCGGCAGGTGGACTCTCAACTACTGCGACCCCAGGGAAGCCCCTGCCATTTTTATATTAAACTAATAGCATGTGAAAACCAATTTTATAAAAATCTACAACAAAAATGCATGCAATACTTAAGAATTTGGTCACGTGAAATTCATGAGGACAGTTTTACTCTTTGTATAGAGAATGAAGAAGACAGAAAAAGTATGAAAAGCACATTTAGAAAGAAAGTCATAAAAGGAGAATAAAATGAAGAAGAAAGTGAGGGATGGAAGGTGAGCTACAAAAAGAATTAATACCATGAATATGGAAGAAGCCGTAAGACAAGAAGTACTAAAACAATAGCATGTAGAGCATACTAGGTAAGGAATATCGTGTCATTCCTAAATATTATTTTTTAAACAAATGCTAAAAGAAACCCTAAATAGCACAACCCCCCCCCTAATAAAACCCATGTTTATTCATTTGTCCTTCTTACCTTCCTTCGTTCTTAACTTCCTCTCCCTCCCTCTTTCACTCCCTCTCTTCGGACATAGGTTTACCAGGGACACTTACAGCTTCTTATGGGGGAGATTTAGCTTCAAGATCTAGTTTAAAAAACTATGCACTTGCCTGTGCTGCAAATCCAAGAATAGGGAGTTCACTGTGTCTTTAGTTTTCATTTGAGATTCTGGCCTCCTGAAACTGAGCCTGTGGTACAGCTTACAGGTTACCAAACCAAGAAAATAAAAGGTCTTAGTTTCACTCATATCATTAAAAGCAAAGCAAAGGCTGGTGTTACACATGTATAATTTCTTGAAAGGTAGTCAGTAAGCTAATTTTGTGAGAGTCACATACAAGTATGAACTAGTACCTACTGTGATTTCCCTCTCAGATAAATATCTGCTGAGAACCATAAATCACCCACATTTTAGTTTGACTGAGTATGTATATTTTTACCAAAGGCTGATAGGAGTAGCAGAAACAGCTCAACTAGTTTCTGAAATGAACAAATTAAACCCAGTGTTTATCTTCTTAATGTATCGTAGTCTGTACATTGGACCCAAATATCACTAGAAGTTATGAGCTTTATTAGATTCACTTCTATTTCCAAATTGTGGAGCCTCTACATCTTTAACTATAGGTGCCATACCATAACTATGACACCTTCCTGGTGGCTTGAAAGAGTTGATTTTTTGTAATGCTTCACAACCAGGAAGTGATTTCAGGACAGAACTGCGAGAAGGAAGTGATTTAATGATATTTTAAAATACATTTAGATAAGTGATTTCTACCATCCCCATCCAACCCATCCACAAGAGCACTTGGGTAACAGCTATCTACTCCTGCAGGGTTATTTGAACCCTTTAAAAGTGATGTGAGAGAAAAGTCTTTCCCAGGTTAATAGAATTATCTGTTGATGATGGTTATTCAAATTCCAAATGCAAACAACCGCTCTCTCCTTTTTGGAAGAGAGAAGGTATATTTCCCCCCACCTGCCCCCCTTTCCTAAAGAAAGCTGACGGAGGGGCAGGTAGATTAGGGATGTGCGTTTAGGATTTTAGTAACCTAGGGCAAGGCAGGAGGTCTGCTATGCCTTGAGTTACTTCTCAAAAGACCGAGCCAGTTGGGTCTCTCTCAAACACATCCACCCTGAACACAGGGGAACTGGGATATGGAACCACTCCTTGTCCTGATAGAAAACAGGGAGCACAGCTAGGCAGAGCCTCTCTTGGTTCTGCCTCATCCACTGGGGCAGCCGCGTAAACCAGTACCCCAGAACAGTCCACAGTGGGGGAAAACTCTGTCCACCTTCCTCTCTGGACGCTATAGTGTAAGTAAAATGAACACACTTAGGACTCGGTTCTTGCTACCATAACTTAGATACCGCCTGCTCGATGTGAAAGAGCTGTTCTCAGAATGTGTTGCATGCTACTTTCAGGTGAGAAATGTTACTGCCCTTTAAAAGAGACTCAGAAAAACATACAAATCCACCCTAGCTAGAGGATACTGAAGGTCCCAGATTACTGTACCAGCCAAGTGCATTTCCTCCCCACATGCATCAGGATGTGGTCAGTCTAACATCGATAGTTGTATAACCAGTGATTGTGAAAACAATCTTTACATTTTTTCATGGGGGCCCATGGGAGGTCACGTCCTCCTCTAAGGACATAGGATACAATTCTCTGTCTCATTAATTCAACTTTTTTGACGTAATTTAGAAGACACAGGTGAAATTTATGGTGCACCCCTCCATACTACGGTCACACTGCGGTTCACTTTCAGAATTTTGTTCATTCTGCCACGGCGTGCCTTAAACTTCTTTCAGTCTACCTTTCTCTGACTCCCTCTTTACACTGGAGTCATAAGTTGCCTTCGCCTTATGATAGTTTATTACTTGTTCCCCATTTTCTCAAACCATTAAAACTGTGTTAATTTCTTACACGCTCACCAAAGCACTTGAGCCTGAAGTCTTCACATCTATTTGGCACGTAAGAAAACCCTACCGAATCACCCCTGGAACAAGTTATGGTGGAGTCTGGTGAAGTTTTATATTCTCAGTTTCCAGCACTGCCCCGTCATTTGAAAAGAAAGTCTATAACACAAAGTTCTCTAAGCGAGGTCTTACATGATTAATTAAAGGAAAGACTATATCAAGGCATTTCTCACCAAGGCCTAATCCAGGAAGAATGGAAGGCTGCTCTAGCTTTGGAAAACCACGGGCAAGTTTGATAGGAGGAGCCACACCAATTTGAGGCAAGCTCCTCCTCCAGGCACAGTTCAGGTCCTTTCATTGAAACACAGGAAAGGACAAAGGTTGTAAGCTGAAAAATTTTAATTAAAAAATATTAGCCGAATACTTTAATTGCTCAACACATTTGTAACCTGACTATGAGAACTGTCTCATTTAAATTCCTTCCATAGAACAAGACAATCTAAAAAAGGCTTCTGAATTTAAGGAGCTCGAACTCTCATGAACAAAAGACAAGCAGGGAAAAGAATTTAGGGTTCTTAGCTTTGGGATCTGAAGCCAGCCACTTGTCTTGGTCTATGCACCGTAGTGAAGATGGGGCTAATTTAATGGAACCAGTGAACAGGTTCCGTTTGTGGGGTGTAAAGGGGATGGGTTTTCAGATAAAGTTGCTCACAGTGGAAATCCGTGGAAGGAACACCTGGCCCGACTCCCAGCGTGCATTAGTTAGAAACTGGAGAAAGAACCACTTTTAGAACCACTAATGAGCCCCAGGTGAAAACACTGTTAACTAGAAAGCTCCTTTTTTTTCAAAATTTCCAGTGTTTTGATTGATAAGCAAGTTGTTTAGGATTCCTAGTTTTCCGTTACATTAAAACAGAACCTTTGTTTTTCCTCCCGACTAAAACACTTCTGTCTCTGGCTACCACATATGCCTATGTTATAGGAAAGGCCAGCTTCCAGTTTTGGAATCACTTGGGGAGACAGACCTTCTTATGAGTTTGCAGAGTATTTATGATTCAAAAAAGTAAAATGGGGAACACTTGGGGGTTGAAAGTGGCGAATTAATCAGCACATACTCTTGCATTTTCTTACATTTGGAACACTGTTATATTTGACAAGATTTAGAATCTTCCAATATTTCCAAAGAAGTTGCCTGTTCGCATTTTTAATTAAAATGTGTCAATGTGAAGTTAAGTCTCAGGTGCTGAGAACCACTGGCTCTAAGGAAGAAGAATCGAAGTGAAGTTTACAGTATCATTCATTCAGCAAATATTTATCATGCTCACTGTGATACGATCTACCAAGAAGAAATAAAAGCATATGTGGGAATTCAGTCACACTCCACGTTTTTATTAAGACCAAAGTTTTGTAGATATATGGCAACATTTTAATATATGTTTTTAGTTTGACCATTATCTATTCAAAAAATTATTTATTGTATACCTATCTTGTACACTGGGCAACATGGCAACGAATAAGACAAATATGGTTAGTGCATTCATGGACTCATAGTCTAGTGATGTTGATAAACACTAAACAAAGAAAAATAGAGATAGAAATTACTATAATTATGACTGAATAAGCCATAAAGGAAATGGCTAGGGTATAGTGAAGTAGTGTATATAACAGAGGGACCTAATATTGACCAGAAAAACAGGAAGGACCTCCTTGAGGAAGTAACAGTAAGTTAAAACCTGAAAGATAAACAGAAATTAGCCAGGTGAAGAGAGAGGCAAAAAGAACCTTACGCAGAGCAGAAAAGGACCTGAGGGGAAGCAAACTCCTGGATTAGGGAAAAAGACAGGGATCTCTGTAATGGTTTGCATTTCCTTACCTTTGTAACTAAATGTGCTGAATATGGTATAAACTTTTTTGGCTTATTCAGGTCATCATTTTAATCATCAATGATTAGTTAGACTGTGCTAAGAAATGGTTTCTTTAGGAGTTACAGAGATGTGGGGAGTTGCTGCCCCTGAAATAAATGGTCCCATATAATTGTGCTTGAGGCCTTGTATCTGATGTATCTGTTTTTCTGTATCCTTATTTATTAATTTATTTTTGCCAACAACCATCCTTTCTGACTTACGATGGTGTTTTTAGTAATACTGTTCCTATTGTCAATTTTTACCTTATAATCTTCTATGGAAATCTAGATAATATAAATAATTTTGTGATTATGTCTAAAAAAATAAATGTTAAAACAAATAATCAGGCTCTCAGTAAGAGCATGAGTCATAAATAAAATAGAGAATCCTTAAGTCATGAACTATATGATATCTATCCTGATGTTTTAGAGACCTTTCTATGTCTAGGTCTGTGTGGGCTCTTAAGTCATGCCAGTCCTGTCAAGTCTAAGCTTCTCATAAAAGAAACACTGGAGGACATGCCCCATGTCTGTAAACTGAGTCCTAGAACCATCTAACATCACTTAGTCTGTACCTCATTCTCCCCTATTCTTTCCATCCCCTTGGCTACTGAACCTAATGGCACTTACCATTACAGCAGGAATAACAACATTAAAGACAACCTGGGCCGGGAAGGTAAAATAATCCTGGAGGACAGATACCCTTCTAAAGGGTAATCACCACTCCGGCCAATGGCTGCCAAGTTACCAAGGGGCTCAGTATGACCACCCAGTGTACAACCAGTATGTTTTATTTTTCTAAGAAGGCTGGATATCTGATTTTTTACATGTAGTTCTCCCATTTGGAAGTGCTGCTGATTAATACAAATTATGTTTTAAATGTGGAAGGCAAACACAATACCTCTGTGAGCGGGAATGCCTTCATTTCGAAATCTCTGCTCAAATCTCTGCTTCATTTACCATCTCTGCCGTCCTCATCTCCTCTTCCCTGCCTGCCCCAGGAATCAGAATCTCCCAGACCCAGGCTTCCCTCCAAGCAGTGGTGTGCTGGTAAATGTTTAACCATCAGCTCTCTCTGGTGTAAATCCCTGGACAATTTCAAGCTACCAAAGCGACATCTTTGAACTTGGAGTTCGTAAGAGACATGCAGTAGTAGCACATCATACAGATACGATACATGTCAACAACTACAAGAGCATAGAGAAGAGTGAAACAACTGGGGACTGAGGACTTTTCAGTTTGTTACCTTTGTTTTTAATATAGTTTATTTACTTGGAAGTTTATATAATTTAATTTTTAATAATGGCTGTGTTTAACAATTGAATTGCAAAACTCCTGAAACTATCAGCTCTCCTGAGCTTCTACAAGCCATCTCCTGCACGCAAGTGCTACCAAAGCATGCTCTAGTTTATGCCCACTGGCCATCTCTGGCCTCAGACCTCTCCTTCCAACGGCTAACTGTGGGCAGGCAGCCGCATCATCCCTTCAGCCCTCTCTATGACCTGCCCTTGGGATCTCACTTGGGCATCATTCAATTAAAAGTGAAAATGACTGATATCTAGAAAAGAAGATTCTACTAAAGTTAAAATGTAATATTTCAAACTCCTTTAAGCCATTTTTATGCATACACTTGGGTGGGTATTCACAGTGGTGTGCTAAAGAGATGCAAAACCACAGACTAACTATAGCACTTCCGCCTGGAACGTTGGTGTTACTAGGTAGTTTTTTTTTTTTTTTTAATTTCACAGTTTTTGTCATATATATATGAAAGCAAAATTAGGAGAAACTTGCTTTTTCACATCTGCCGACCTTGAGTATTTAGGGGATGGAGGAGTGAAACTGAGTGAGACAAATCAGGAGAGCTTTCATTTCTATGCAAGCTTGTGCCTTAAAACTGATAATTTTGAGCAAAAGACTGGTAAAGCCAAGACCAATATCAGATCTTTGATGCAGATAGAAAAACATAGGAGGATAACAATATACCAAGCTCATTATACAGCGAAGACTAAATGAATTAGGATTTGTAAGGCAGTTAGAACAGCACCTGGGGGCTTCCCTGGTGGCGCAGTGGTTGAGAGTCTGCCTGGTGATGTGGGGGACATGGGTTCGTGCCCCGGTCTGGGAGGATTCTGCGTGCCGCGGGGCGGCTGGGCACGTGAGCCATGGCCGCTGAGCCTGCGCGTCTGGAGCCTGTGCTCCGCAACGGGAGAGGCCGCAACAGTAAGAGGCCCGCGTACCAAAAAATAAAAAAAAAATTTAAAAAAAAAAAAAGAACAGCACCTGGCATAGACTCAACATGCTTGTTACTTCTAGTAGTTTCACATACTTCACCTCTTTCCCATTCTCCCCCTTATTAATTTGGTGGAAAAAAACCCCACCTCCTAAAAGGGTCAGTCTAGTAAAGGCTGCAAAGGTGGGAAGGAAGGGAAAGGAAACACAGTAGTCAGAGGCTCCTGTAGGAGGCAAAGGTCAAAGATTGGTGATGCTCTTAAGTCTGTGTGTAGGTACCAGACTGCCCATGTTATCAGTGCTCCAGCTGAGTCACGGTGCACACTGCACGGGATCACAGGAGGGAGCTCACTCAGCGCTGTAGCTGAATTACACAGCGCACTGCACATGTTCACAAGCGGTACCAAGGAGCCTGCTATTTCAGTGCCGCCGCTGTGACACAAGAGCCAATCTGAATTGACAGGATGGAGTGTGGATACCACAGTCTGATGGGGTTTACTAAAAAACAAAATCACTTCTCTACGGATCAGTAGTTTAATTTTGTTTCTTTTTGATTTTACACAAAATTGGCTTTTTCCACATCAGTTCAGCTTATTGCTACAAGTGTACCTGATGGACTATTCATAAACATCTGGGTTTGGGATTTCAGGGTTACTCTTATTTGATCTATTTAGACACATCATTTTAAAATTACATTTTCATTGGCTAACATGGATTGATATTTTAAAAGAATGAAGTGTTACCTTCAAAAAACACAATAAGGGGAATTTAAGACATTTACTTATCTTTCTGACTTTTATGGTGCTGTTTCTAAGACTCAGTATAACTATCTTGACAGTGAGGAGAATTATAACATCATAAACATAGTCAGTGAGTCAGAATCAGGCATAAGCTCTCTTATAAACATTGAGTGTACACAGAATTTTAAAATTTGGATTTTATTTTGTAGATATGCAATGAACCTAAGCCTTGGTATTTCTTTTGGGGGGAAAAAAAACCCTGAGCAATAACTTCACAATACTACAATGCCTTCCCTGCCATTTAAAAAACTGTCACAACAATTTGAAAGGATAGTCAGGAGCATCATATTAAATACAGCAGAAAGGATTTTTTAGCTAGGAGAATGACGAGGAAAAGCACAATTAAAATTAAAGCAAATTAGAAAAATGAATGAGGATGCCATGATGGTATAACTGGGGTAATACTTCTCCCACTGTAAACAACAATCTTTTAAAAAAATGGACAAAATATCTGAGACAAATGATTTTAAAATCTGATAACAGCACAAGACTGTCATTTCTGAAAGAAAATAAATAAATGAAGTAATCTCTACTGTTACTCAAGCATTCAGTCTGAGATATGTTTTGGTTCACTCTGCAGGGAGGAGGACTCCCAAGTGATACAGACGAGTCTGTATCATAAGATATATGAGATTATGAGATAGAGATTAGAGTTCCTGAGCATCAGAGTTTGGGAGAAAAGGATGCTTCCTATAAAAAGCTCTAGAATTCTCTGTATCATTCATCTAGCATCACTGGCTGACTACCAACGTACACATGTGTAGGGTGAAATTCCATGAAACCGGATAAAGAACAACAAGAAGCCACAAACTGAACAATTCCCAAAGCTCACAAAGGGCTCAGAGATGTTCAAATTTCTTACTTGTCAGACTGAAGAATCCTTGATGAACATTCAGAACACTTAATAAAGACTCCAGAAGGGCCATGTCCCAGAGTAAAGGCTACTCTTAACTCTCCCTAATAAAGATTAAAAACAAGCCTCGTAAGAATCGGGTGGATCCATGTAACTTAACTGAATGCTAAAAGGAAGTCCATCTCTCTTTGAGGAAAGACAACAAAATTCAGCATGCAACAATGTACAATAATATCTACAATGTCTGTATTCTGCTTAAAGACAGCTAGACATGCAAAGGGGCAGAAAAAAAGTTAACCATACCCCAAATTAAAATTAGCCAATGGAGACAGACAGGAATGAAAGAAATGATGTATTTTGCAACAGGGACTTAACAATAGCTACTATAAATATGCTAAGGGATTTAAAATACAACATGAATGTAATAATGATTAAAATTAAATATATAAAAAGAACCAAATGGAATGTCTAGAGATAATATATAGAACAAAAAACTAAATCACTGGATAGGAGGAAGAGCTTATTTAACTCTACAAAGAAAAATTTAGTGAGCTTGAAGACAAGTAATCAAAAATTTTCAAAAGTAGGCACAGAGAAACAAAAAATACTGAAAAGTTTAACAAAACCTCAGAGGTGTGTGGTCTACCATATTTTTTTTTTTTTTTTTTTTTTGGCGGTACGCGGGCCTCTCACCGTTGTGGCCTCTCCCGTTGCAGAGCACAGGCTCCGGATGCTCAGGCTCAGTGGCCATGGCTCACGGGCCCAGCCGCTCCGTGGCATGTGGGATCTTCCCAGACTGGGACACAAAGCCGTGTCCCCTGCGTTGGCAGGCGGACTCTCAACCACTGCGCCACCAGGGAAGCCCCTACCATATTTTAAATTACAGTCTTAGAAGAAAGAAGTGAGAAGAGGATACAGAAAAATAACATTTATAGAAATAATAACTAAAAAATTCCAAATTTGATGAAAAATATAAACCTACAAATTCAAGAAAGTCAATGAATCTGAAGGAAGATAAATACAAAGAAAATCACACCAAGGTAGTTCATAATCAAATTTCTGAAGACTAGTGTAAAAGTTATAAAAGAAAAGTTACAGAACATTATGAAAGCAGATATATAAAAAACAAACATTACACAGAAAAGAATAAAGACAAGACTGCTGACTCCTCATGAAAAAAATCCTCCAACCCACGCCCCCAACCAAATGCAAGTCAGAAGACAAGAAAATTACATCTTTAAATACTGGAAAAAATCCACCATAGATGTAGAGTAATGGAAAAAGCTTCACTCCTGCACTAACCACAAAAAAATCTGAATAATCTCCCAAATCCTAACTTTTCTTGGACCCAACAGAACTGAAGACACAGAGAAACCAATTACTCGGACATCTAAGAAAAGGCAAGTACCTCCACACACAGGCTTGAAGAAGGCAGGGCTACAAACAGGGTGGTAACATTTCAGCTGAAATATCTGACATATTACTTAAGGTCAAGTAAGGGCTAGTGTGAAAGCATACATGCTCTGAGAATCACAGATATAATAGGAGTTTACACCCATTCACAGACCCTTTACTGGTTTCACTGGATGCTCACAAAAATTACGGCGGCAGGATAGGTGACCTAAGAAAGACCCGCTTGTGTGAAGGCTCCTAACAAGAACTTAAACTCTAACACTAAAGACCTAGCAAAAGAAGAGCTGTGTTCACTTTCAGGCACAAATACTAATTATCTCAGTCTCTACTATCCTACACATGATGCCTGAGTTTCAATAAATTATTATGAGATGCAAAATAAGAAAGAAAAAAAAGAAAGCCTGACTGCCCTGGCAATCCCACATCTAAGTATTGTCCAGAGGAATTAAAAAGTTATCTTCACACAAAAGTCTGTACACAATATTTATAGTAGCTTTATTCATAACTGTTGAAAACTGGAACCCTAGATGTTCTTCAAATGATGAACAAACAAAATATGGTACATCATATACTAGAATATGACTCAGTAGTAAAAAGGAATGAACTATTGAATCACATAACATGGATGAAACCTCAACATATTTTTCTAAGTGAAATAAGCCAGCTCCCAAATGCTACATATTGTATTATTCCATTTATATGATAACATTAAAGAGGGAAAATTATCAGGATGAAAAACGATTGGTGGTTACCATGGGTACACACTGATTAAAAACACAACAAATAAATAAATAAATAAATGAAGGAGAAGGAACAATTCATCCTTACAGAATAATTCCAATCATTTAATGTAGACAGAATGAAGGAATGGAAAACGGCCATTAGAACACTATAGTTTCAATTGCTACAGGAAAATTCTATCACTGAATGCTAAAATTAGTGGACAAAAGTTTAAAGAGAAACAGGATATTTGCACAGCCTCAAGGTATCTCCTCCCCAACTATTTATTAATTATAAAGAGGTAAATAGTAATTTTACATCAGAGAAATCTGACAGCTACCACCTAAACCAAGTCACCAAAATGAACACCATCATTAATAAGTTATATTGATATTATAAGTCCCTGATATAATAAACTGAGGAAAGCCCACCATCTCTGTGATATTCTTCCCCAAAATCAATAATCTCAATCTACTCATGAGAAAAGCACCACAGAAAACAAATTGAGGGACATTCTTCAAAAACCTGAGCAGCACTCTTGACACTGCTGATGTTAAGGTCATAAAAAAAAGAGGAGAGATTGAGGAACTGTCGTTAAGTTGGAGAAGACTGACAAGATATAACCAAATGCACTGTGGGCCCTGTACGGGATCCTGGAACAGAATAACAACGCTAATGGAATAGCTGGTGAAATTCAAATAAAATCTGCAGTTCGGTTAATAGTATTGTGCCAATGTTAATTTCTTAATTTCAATAGTTATACCGTGGTTATGTAAGATGTTAACATTAGGAGAAGCTAGGTTAATCATCTACAGGAACTCTCTACTATCTTTGCAGCTCCTCTCTATGTCTAAAATTATTTCAAAAGAAAAAGTTAAAAATAACTATAATTAATATGTTAGAAGTTCTAGTCAATAGGATAAGCAACATTCATAAACAGACTGGGAATTTTCAGCAGATAGTGGAAACTACAAGAAACAACCAAACAGAATTGTACCAGATATAAAGATTGCATCTGAGGGGTCCACAACTAGACTTGACACAGCTGAAGTAAGAATCAGTGATCTTAAAGACAGATCAGTAGAAATTACCCAAAGGGAAACACAAAGAAAAATATAGTGAAAAATAAAGCATAATAGAGCATCCAAGAGCTCTGAGACAAAGTCAAATGATCTAATATACTGTAACTGGAATTCCAGAAGGAGAAGAGGGAATAAGGCAGCAGAAATATTTTAAGGTAGACTGGATTAAAACATTTCTAAAAATGATTAAAGATACCACATCACAGATCCCAAAAGATAAAGAGAACAACAAGCAAGAGAAAAATTGAAACGCTGGAGAAAAACAATAAAGACCAACACCATAGCATTCTATATCCAGGAAAAATGTCCTTGAAAAATGAACATCAATTTTTTTTCAAATAAACAAAAGCTGAAAGAACTTGTTGATGGCAAAACTTCATCACAAAAAAATATCTAAAGTTCTTCAGTTGGAGGGAAAATGATATCAAGTGTTAACTTGGGTCTATATAAATTAATAAAAAGCAACAGAATTGGTAAACACGTGGGTAAATGTAAAAGCCTTTTTTCCTCATTTTTAAACTTCTGAGGTAAGAAAATAATTGCTTAAAACAAAAGTAATTACAATGTTTTGTGGGTTTATGTCATATGTAGAGATAAATGCATGAGAATAATAGCAGAAAGTATAGAGGTGAACTAAAATAACTGTGGTATGGTTTTTCTATTATAAGTGAAATGGTATAAAATTATTTAAAGATAGACTAGCAACATTAACTAAAAACTTTAAACACATAAGGCAAGTAATAGTGGGGAAAATGAAGTACAAAAATATTTAATCAATGCAAAAGAAGGCAAGAACAAGGAAAGAAGAAAACAAAATGGGAAAACTAGAAAACATTTAAACTCAATCACATAGGTAATTATCTTAACGTAAATGGTGCAAACACACCAATTAAAAGTCAGAAATTATCAAACTAGGTTTTAAAAACCCCAACTATATGTTGTTTATCAGTAAAAAAACATTAAAGACACAGACAAGTTAAAAGGATTAAAAATGATATGCCATGCAAACGCTAAACATAAGAGAGCTCAAATAGCAATTTTTACATAAAACAAATCAGACTATGAAACAAAAAAATATTATAAGGGGTATATGGATACCTCATAACGTTACATCAAAAAGACATAACAATACCGATTCAATGAATTCCTATTAAAGTCCCAGGAATTTTTATTGTAGATATAGACAAGATTATTCTAAAGTTTATATGGAAAGGTAAAGGAACTAGAATAGCTAAAATAATTTTGAAAAAGAAAATTAAATGGGAGGAATTAGTCTACTCAAATTCAAGACTTATTATATAGCTACAGTAATCAAGAGAGTGTGGTACCAGTGGAGGGATGGATATACAGATGGTTGGGACAGAATAGGGAGTTCAGAAGTACATGCATACAAATATATCCATTTATTTATTTTTTATCATGGTTAAAAATATGTATATATGAAACATAACATTTATTATTTTAAGCATTTTTAAGTGTGCAATTCCGTGTCATTAATTATATTCACAATGCTATGTAGCCATCACCACTCTCTATTCCTAAAACTCTTCCGTCACTACAGATAGAAAATCTAACCATTAAGCAGTAACACCCCATTTACCTTCCCCTGATGACCTCTAATCTATTTTTTGTCTCTATGAATTTTCCCATTCTAGATCATTCATATACATGCAATCGCAATATTTATCCTTTTGTGTATGGCTTATTTCACGTAGCACAATGTTTTCAAGATTCGTCCACGTTGTAGCACGTATCAGCACTTCATTCCTTTCTATGGCTGAATAATATTTCATTGTATGTATATACAGTTGATCCTTGAACAAAGCAGAGGTTAGGGTTGCCCACGGCCCACACAGTAAAAAAAATCCACCTATAATTTATAGTCAGCCTCCCTTATATACCTGGTTCCTCCATATTCGTGGTTCTGTATCTGAGGTTGGATTCAACCAACCTCAGATCACACAGTACTGCAGTATTTACTGCTGAAAAACATCCACTGATTTGTGGACCCTCACATTCAAACCTGAGTTGTTCAAGGGTCAACTGTACTACATTTTGTTTATCAATTCATCTGTTGATGGACACTTGAGTTGCTTCTACTTTTTAATCTATCATTAGTAATGCTGTAAGGAACATTTGCATATGCAATCTGTTTCAGTCTTTGTTTTCAAATATGTATATACTTGTAAAGTTGTTTTTAAGGTTTAAGTTTACAAAAAAGAAAATTGGTTCAAATACATAAGAATAGCGGCAAATAACCCAACAGAGAACTGAGCAAAGGGGAAAAAATTACACACTTCTTTTCACAAAAGAATACAAATTAATGGGAAATAAATACGGCAAAAGGGCTTAGCATTATTAGTAATCAGAGAAATAAAAAACAAGAAAATAAGAAGACACACCCACACCTGCACATGCTTTCTTCTACTTGGAAGAGTCATTGTGTCACCTACACACAGACATACACTTCTGACTGGCTACATCTTTTTCCTTATTCCCCTCTGTTCTCTGAAATGACCTAAACACAGTGACACTGTGGTAGCAATGAACACTTCTAGCACAAAGATCTTGTTTTCTAAATCCCATTCTCTACTAAAAGGAACCAGAAATTCTTGGGAAAATGGCTGATTCTAGGGCTGGGGAAGGAAAAGTACAAGATGAGCCTAGCACATCTTGTGCAAAAAATAAGTAAGGAAGTCTTCAAAGAATGATGGGACATGTCAGTGGGTCACAAGAGACAACTTAAGGGCCTCCTCGTGGTCAATCTGTGACAATTTGAGCATCAAAATGAATAATAAAAATAATGGATTATTACTGACTTGAATAACAAAAAAGAATCAATGAGTCTATATTGGGGTGTGTGTGTGTGTGTGTGTGTGTGTGTGTGTGTGAAAGAACAAAGAGAGGAAGGAAGAGAGTAAGAAGAAAAGCACATCCTCAGAAAATTCCCTACAGGTGTTTTATATGCTAATTAACAAGATTTTTCTGTATTCTGCCCCCCTCTGGATAGCATGTCTTTTCCTTTTTCTAGGTAAGCAATTATAGAGCAATAGGCATGCTCTGGGGAGTTCCCTGACATTCCGTGTGTTTTAGTGTTTCCAGTAAAGAAAATCAAAGGTTCACAAGATGAGCACACGTAGTACCCCACAGTTACAATACCTTACCTTTATGCAGGACTTTACAATTTTCAAGGCTATCTTGATTTTTGCAATGAATTTAAGACAGATGCAGGGTGAGTGATTATTCCTTTTTGCAAGCTGTTAACAAAGAGGCTCACAGAGTCAAGTAAATCGCAAAGATGGAATTACAGATGAAGTTTTCAGATGCTTAGTCCATTGTTTCAAGAAATATGTTCCACGGAGCTGTTATCCTTAGGGAAGGTGCACTAACAATAGTCAGGCATGCCTGGTTCATCTTCACCCCACAGCAGCAAAGCCAAGTATGTGGCAATCTGGCCTCATGGACCTGAGTAAGTTTAAAATTCAAAGGCCATGTTCCATTTCTGCCACTGATTTACTCTGTGGCCAACTAATAATGTAGTGATATCAGTTTTCTCACCTCTTACACTCAACAGGATAAAACATGGAGGTCCATAATATAGACAGTTAAAAAGAAATAAAGTTAAATCAGAATCTAAGTGCAGGGAGAGAATTCTTTTGCTTTTGATTTCACTAACACTTCCAGACTTTTTAAACTAGGGTTTGCATTTGGCTGTTTGAATCCTGAGTTGGGGTTATTTGCAATATATGAAACACTGTGAGTGAGAAGTGAAGTTTACATTTGCAATGAGACCTTCCTCTGAAAGGACTGAGGCTGAACTACTCTTTAGCTTTCCATGTTTGGAAAAGGAACTGAAATAAGCACTTAAATCCCTTTCCCCCGACTTTTGTAATATGAGTCAAACTTCAGGAAAGCTCTCCTCTTTCCCCACACAAAGAAAATTTTTATGTTCCTATCTAGTGTAGAGCTATCTAATGACCAAAGAAAATCCCAAGATCTTTTTTCCTGGAAAAGCCCCTCGTTTTAATAGAACAGCCTGTCATGGAGAACACAGCAAATGTAATTGGCAGCCTTGGAGCAAACTTAATTGGCAGTTCCAGGAGTCTGTTCATGCACCTGATATGGCTAAAACAGTTACTGAAAGGACAACATGTGGTTTTCAAATTGCAGGGAGCTGAATATTATGGGAACTCCACCCGTATAACTTGGGATGTCATTTAGCATTTCACAAACTCTTATTTCTCAGATTATTCTGTGAATAAAGACATCCCAGAGAGGAACTGAAGCCATTCTTTATGATATCTGTTCTGGACACTCGGTTTCTCAATAAATTCTCAAGTGACTCTCAACTTTAAAAAGTTAGGACTTCCCCACTTTGTGCTGTTCAACGTCAATATTCGAAAAGGGTAATGCTTTGTGTTCAGCCAAGTGCTTTCATATTTATTATTCATTCATTTACTCATTTAACAAATACTGTGCATCTCCAAAACATAAAACATGGTGGGGAATCCAAAATTACTGACCTAATCTCTTCCCTTATAGAGCTTAAAATCCAGAATAGGGGTAATAGCACCATTTAATTTATTAGTAAAATACATACTGGTGTAAAAAGTGACAGAAGAGAAGTTCTCAGTGCCCTGGGGATGCAAAGGAGGGAGAGATGCCCTAGGTTTGGAGCAACTGTTGAAAGCTTCATGGGGGAGAGGGCGCTTGCCCTGAGTTTTGAAGGATGGGAAGGATTTCATAGGTGAAGGTGTAGGATGGTGAGATGGCAAGAGCATAAGCAACGATATGCAGACAGAAGCATGTGTGACAAGTGCACTGACAGTCAATCTAATCAAAATGGTAATGCTAATGACCATGGTAATCTATTGCTGCTCA
The DNA here is from genome assembly GCF_008692025.1 of Phocoena sinus. Lineage (NCBI taxonomy): Eukaryota > Metazoa > Chordata > Mammalia > Artiodactyla > Phocoenidae > Phocoena > Phocoena sinus. The sequence goes on along the minus strand of NC_045779.1, from coordinate 16,579,818 downwards.
AATTACATTAAATTATTTGGACCCTAGCACTCCAATAAATTTTAATCATTAATGGTTTCACGCCATTCCTATTAGAATCCCTCCAAATGAATAAAACAACGAATGATATATACTGTACATCAACATTTGATGAATACAAACAACTTTATTTGGAATGTAATAAAAAGATGAAAATATTTTTTGTTAAATCTTTTAAAGAGTCAAAGTTCAAACAGATAAATGTTGCTTTGATAGAATGTTCCACGACATTAGGACTTCTGTATTTTGAACTGATGGCCACTAAATTTTCCAGGCTTTTGTTTCCTAATCTGCAAAGCAGGGATCACTTGATCGGAATAACTCCTTCCAACCATATGATTCTCTAAACATACCGTAACTCAATAGCACACAGCTATAGATTATCAGTTGCCATCTAGATATTGTTCAAATGCAATAAATCCTCAAACATCAGTGCCTGACTCTATCACAAAATCTAATAATTTTACAAAAACATTATTTTTTAAGTTAGGAGACAAGACGGTGGTACCCAGACACAGAAGTGTCGAGAAAACAGCCATCTTGGAGACTGTACTGAGAAAACCCACCAGAACACCTGAGCTCCGGCCTGAGGGGCTGAAGTGTAAAGGAGTGGAGGAAGTAGATGTGGTGGAGAGGGAAGTGCTCTGACTGGGAACAGGAAATGTGCTCTGTTCTCAGCTCTGCCATGGACAAGCTGTGTGACTCTGGACAAATCCTCTCAGCTCTCTGGGCCCCAGTCTCCCTGGCTATAAATAAATTGATCCAAGAAACACCTTTGATTCAATTAAGTGCTGTGAAAATCTATGATTCTATGTGAGACATATGATTCAACGTCTTGGTGCTAAACCATAGCTATAATGCTCAGATTCATCAGAAGAATGTACATTATTATTTTACGCTGGCACTTTTTACTATTCAGGAAGGCTTTCCTACCACCCCTTCTGTTCCAGCCCAGTTTTCCGCTTTTATTTCTCGGTCTTCTGATTAAAACCAATTGTTCTCAGTAGTGTAAACGTTCCCGCTTATCTCCTAAGCCCTTCCAAGAGTGTTTCTGAGGCTTGTGGGTGACCTGCTTCTGCTGTTCCACTCAGTTATGTGGGAAACAAGACTTTCTTGATGCTTTCCACTGTTAAAAATGGAAGACGTTCAGCCCAGATCTCCAAGTTATTAGCCCAGAAGATAAGCAGAGAAATAATTGAAACTCAGAACAGCTGCAGTCCCTGCTAGGTCCTTAAATTTTGAGTAATTAAGTACTAAGGGGAACTTAGCAAATGTGAGTTTTTCATTTGTTTGCAAAGGTCATGAAACGAGCACAAAAAAGTGAGGGTTATGACAGTTTATAGAACACATATATTTATGAAACAATTATTAGTAGAAAGATGCTCTACTTGGCATTACGGTAACTTTTATTCCTACTTTACATGAATTATATCCCTGGGTAAAAAGAAAAGGAACCCAAGATGAAATTCCTGTTTGTCAAGGAAGTTTAGCTTCATTTTTAGTTAAAATAGCTACACAATGAAATTCATGCACTTCAGCATATGGACATTATTTTTGGCTCAGCAGGCTTTGCGTATATTTTTGCTTATCTTATTCATTCATTCGTTCATTGATCTAAGGCACCTGGCTTCAGGAGTGCCTGGCTTATGGCTGGTTCAGAGCCTCAGGTGAGAGTATATTCACTAAATAGACACAGTAATAGACACTGAAGGTAAATGACAGTCTTCTTCTACTTGTAAATTTACTCGTTAGTGATCTAAGATATTCTAATGATCATCCCCTCCTATCTTGCCCCACCCCCGGCAAACGTGCTCTTTAAACGAATTTTACAAGTTTTTATCATCCTATCAATTTCTTGTGTGAAACAATTAAACAACTTATATATTCTTTTCCACTTCATTTATTAGTTGGTTAAAATGGCGATAGGACACACTCTGGAATGAATTCTAAGGCAAAGAAAGATATGTAATCTGGTGAATATGTAATAGTTTCAGAGCTAAAGAAGAATCAGAACATAAAAAGCCTGTGAAACGAATAGAAAGGAAGGCATAAGGAATGTTCCAGAAATGCTCTGGATTGGGCAGAGGCTGGTGGAAAGCTGGGCCCAGGCTTTTAAAGGTTAAGGAGAAAGACAATTGCATGACTCCGCGGTAGAGACTGTAGTCAGAGCAGTCAGCTAGCACGTGGAGAGTTCATGCTGGCAGCCAGTGGCATTTCAAAGTCATCCTGGAGAGAAACGGGGACACCGGACACCGAGGTGGGTGGGCGTGAGCGCGGAGGGCAGGCAGAGGTTTGTGGGTCGGCGCCACACGGTAAGGGGAGCCGAGGAGCTGGCATTCCCCGAGCCTTATCCTGCGTTAAATCCCAACAGCAATTCTGGGAAGCAGCTACGATGACTGGATTTCTAATCAATAAAAATATCTTAAAACGGAAGCTTATGCAATTAAGTAACTTTCCCAACGTCTCAGAGCTAGTGGACTTGAGGATACGGGGAGGGGGAAGGGTAAGCTGTGACAAAGCGAGAGAGAGGCATGGACATATATACACTACCAAACGTAAAACAGATAGCTAGTGGGAAGCAGCCGCATAGCACAGGGAGATCAGCTCGGTGGTCTGTGACCACCTAGAGGGGTGGGATAGGGAGAGTGGGAGGGAGGGAGACGCAAGAGGGAGGAGATATGGGAACATATGTATATGTATAACTGATTCACTTTGTTGTAAAGCAGAAACTAACACACCATTGTAAAGCAACTATACTCCAATAAAGATGTTAAAAGAAAAAAAAAAGCTAGTGGTGCCCGACCCAGTGCTCACGTTCAGACCTCCTCCAATTCCCAAGCAGGGACACGGAGCTGCTTCCTCTCTGGTGCACCCTCTCGTACTCTGTTCTTCTGATGCCCTGATTCTACTGGAAACTTCGCACACGAATGGGAATTCTTGGTCACCCATGCACCTCTCCCACAGAGTGCTGTAAACTCCTCCAGGAACTTCACGGCTGACTGAATCATTGGTCAATGCATGTGATAACATAAAGGTCTTTGGTGTCCTGAGAATGCCCCATCTTCCTATTCAGCTTACACTTGCCCCAGATTTTGCCAGTGTGGCAGTTAAGTCTTTTCCCTACAGACTGCATTTCAATGTCTAAAGAGAAGGTACAAGATTTGAATTTAGTTTACGTTTTTTCTTTCTTTTCTTCCCCCGCCTTTTCCCTCTCACCCTCTCTTTTTTTTCTCCCTCCCTCCCTCCTTTTTCCTTTCTTTCCTCCTTCCTTCCTCTCTCCCTCCCTCCCTCTCCCTTCCACCCCCCCCCCCCAGCTTTCTTTCTTTCCTTTTCTAAATGGTTCTATCCCCAGCACTAGCACCTGGAAATAAAATGGCATCTAATCTAAGGAATATAAATATTGTGTGTGTATGTGTGTGTGTGTGTGTGTGTGTGTGTGGGAGAAAGAGAGAGAGAGAGAGAGAGAGAGAGGTGTGAATTAGTATGATGCGAACTTTAAACTTTTTAATTTATTATAAATTATTCCAGACGTATAAACCTGTATGAATAATAATGCAACAAATGCCCATATACTCATTTCTCATCTCAGGAAATAAAATCTTTCAAACGCAGTTGAATTCCTCTGAAGTTCCAGGCCTAAATAAATACTTTGTGATGAATTAAATAGAAGGTATAGTACCTGCTTCCATTTCGTTTTCAAATTAACATTTTAAATTAATTTTGAAAAATTTACTTTCATTAGTAATGAATGATTCTATCATCTTCTGTGACCCAATTCTTTGTGTACTTGGATGTCTTTCTGTCACTTCACATTCAAATCACCAAAATCAGAAACGACCAACTTCCCCACCAAACTGTCTTCCCCTCTGGGTTTTCCCATTCTGCAAGAAGCATCACAATTTTCGCAGGTCACCCAGGTTTGATGTGTGGATCATGTAAGATTCTATCCTTCGCAGCGCCCCCTAAGTCTGATCAGTCTCCAGATGCTGCTGTTTCGTTTCTCTGTGTTGGTTCTGTGTTTCTCATCTCCTTGGCCACACTCCAGCCCGGTGGCCCTCAAACTGTCATCCAGGGACCCGTGGGAGTCCCCAAGACTCTTTCAGGGTGTCAGGGGGTTGAACGATTTTCATGATAAATTTAGGGTGTTACTGGCCTTTTTCACTTTCTCTCACAAGCATAGAGTGGATTTTTCCAGAGCCCACATGTCTTGTGACGTTACAACAAACTGAATGCCTGACAACTGAATATATGACAATTCAGCTGGATTCTATTAAACCAGGCAGTAAAGGAATTTGCAAAAGTATAAAATAAGATCATTTTTCTCAGTTTTTTGTTTCAAAAACATAGTTACTTTTTCATGAAAATGCTTCTATGCTTTTACATAATGGGTTTATTATTGTTATTTTTAAATAATTTAATACATAGTTTTAAATTTATCTGTATTAATTTCAAATCTGATAAACATTGATAGATAAAACCCACATAAACAAACGCATTTTGTTGGGGCCTGCCATCATTTTTACGTATATCAATGATCCCAAGACCAAAACTTTGAGAACTGGTACTGCGCTAGTCCATGTACTCATTGCCTCAGCTCTGTCACTTGTGAAATATCTTCTCAATGACTTCCCAGCCTCTGGTCCTTCTCTCTTTTGTTCGTCTACCCATGACTGCTGATTTCACCTTCTTAAGAAAATAATATTTTCCATAATATTATTCCCTTGCTCAGAATCCACTGATGGAGTAATTTTTAATTCCTAAAACATTTTCAACTTTATCAATTCTCCAGTTTTATCAACCACAACTTCTCCTCCAAAACCATCCACTTAAGCCATCTACTGGTCAGGCCAGTTGCACTGACTCCAGAAAATACTTTCATTCACCTCCCAACCTTTTTTCAGATCGTTCTGTCTCCCATCCCGTCCCTGGACTCGGCACCTCTCCTCGGCACAGACTGAGGCAGCATAGCGAAGTGCAGAGTCAAGAGCCTGTGCTTTAGAGTCCGGTTTGAATTCCAGTCACCTCTCAACTATGTGATATAGGCAATTTACCTTCTGCAATTGTAAAATAGAAAATAAAGCCCAGTAGCACCTACTTCAAATGGCTGTTGTAAAGATCACATGAGGTCATGTCTAATAAATTAGGAATTCAGTGTTAGGCAATATTGTTATCCAACTCCTGCCTAAGATTTCAGATTTTCCATGAAGGCTTCTTAATCTTTTTCATCCAACACTGTTCTCTCCCTCTTCTACTCCACTTACTGGACTGGAAGGTTTTGGCCCACACATCCCAAGTGAGATAAGAAGTGACCATGTGACCTCTCTCTCTCTCCTTCTGTCCTTTCCTCCCTGACCCTCTTTCATTCTCTCCCCTTTTTTCTTCTCCCTTTCTCTCTCCACATATGTATCTGTTTTCTTAGAACCTACCCAGTGCTGTTACACCTGATTCAATAAATTCAATGTGTGTGTCACTGCTCCTCTGCTTTCCATAAAATGATACACATAAACCAATTCTCAGCTAACAGGGCCACATAAAATGCATTTGATCTATAACCTTTCGTTCATCCTGCCCTTCTCAGAACAGCTAGGCCAAGTCTTCCTCTAGGATAATAAATCCATTCACTTGAAAAAGGAAACTCAAACAGGAAACATTTTATATAGAGAGGCAGATCTGATGATAGAATCATCCAAACTACACAAAAATGAGGCCAAAGGCTGGTTGATTCTGGCTGAAAATCAGTCCTACTGTGAAATGACTTTTAGCCATCCCCAACTTCTTAGAAGTGTGCTGGGAATTTACAGGGCTTGAAATCTTCAGTTAGGGCTCTGTCAGTAAGGGATGGATGTGGATTGTTACAGGGTATAGAAAAGCCTCCAACTTAGAGTTCAGACTTGCCCTGATGTGCTCTGAGGTCATGGATGGCTGCTTCATAACTGTGAGTTGGTCCTTTGACCTCTGGAGATCAGCTTTATGGTCTGCTAAATGGACCATGGTTGTTAAGGGATCAAATTATATATATATATATATATAAATATATTTTGTAAATTGGTGTGTAATGCTGAAATCCACCTAACATTTCATACCTCAGAAGTTAAAATTCTGAGAGATTTGTATGTCAGTCTTTAGAGACTCCAATATTTTTTTGTACTAGTTTTACTTATTTTTTTTTACTAGTTTTTTATTGGTGCATAACTGCTTTACAATGCTGTGTTAGTTTCTGCTGTACAATGAAGTGAATCGGCTATATGTATACCTATATCCCCTCCCTCTTGGACCTCTCTCCCACCCCACCCCCATCCCACCCATCTAGGATATATTTTTTAAAAGCCATATTCATAAATAACCTAAAAACATAAAGAGATTTGTCTTAAAAGCATAACTCTGGAATGTAACTACTCATTGTGTCTCAAGGGCATTATAATGTTGTAGAAGGCAGGCACCAGAGCTCCTGTAACATACAGGATATTAACAATTAAGAAAAATAGCATTTTCCTAGAAGTTCTTTCTTAGAGGTCTCCACAAAGACCTTTACTCAAAGAGGAAACAAAGTCCATATCCAGGAAACACTCTGACACAATATTTTGGATCATATCAATCTTTTTGTTACTTTAGAGAGGCTGGCTATGTGACAGAGTAGCCAATAGTGTGAACTCTAGTTTGCCTCACTTTGGTGGGGCTGCTCGCAGATGCATCTAGTTCACAAAGGCAGTGAGACCAACAGTTCCAACACCTGTAGCCCATACCTAGGACTGGTGATTAGCTATCTGTTGCTGTGTAACAAATTACCCCCAAATGTGACGGCTTCAAACAACAAACATTTCTTTCTCTCACAGTGCTGTGGGTCAGGAATTCAGAGCAGCACAGCTGAGTAGCCATGGCTCAGGGTCCCTCAGGGGTTTGCACTCAAGACAGTAGGTGGGGCTGCAATCATCTGAAGATGTGACTGGGGATGGAGGACCTGCTTCCAAGGTGGCTCACTCACGTAGCTGGTAAGTTGGTGCTGGCCATTAGCAGGGAATGCAGTTCCTCTCCACAGGGCTCCTTGTGTATCCTCAGCCCATAGCATCTGGTTTCCCCTCGAGTGTACAGTCTTAGAGACCAAGGGGAAGCTTCAGTGTTCTCTATAACCCGGCCTCATGAGTCAAACACTGTCATCTCTGCCAAACCCTACTGGTCACACAGAGCAGCCCTAACTTCATGTGAAAGGAAATAGCACAGGACATGAATGCCAGGATGGGAGACTCACTGGGACCATCTTGGAGACTGGCTATCGAGGGCAGGCTATGGCATCTGTATCCTGGGGCAGTTCCAAAACATGTTTGAAGGCATCTTGCATGACTGAAATGTTTCCACTGCTGGTTCTCTGACTCTCTGAGAGACTGAGTGGTTATTAAATATCTTTTTATCAAATTTCTTTTCTGCTAAATTAATCAGGATTGGTTACAACTGCTTGCAATTAAAAACTGTCTGATATATTTTGAGGAAAAGACTTAGAAATGCATTTTTACCTGATTATCCTGGAAAGCAACCTAGTATCGTTTGTAACATGGAAAGTTTCTTTATGTAAAATTAGACTATGCAGTCTCTTTCTAAGCTGGATTACTGCCTTGTTTCATAGTGATTCACCTGTCACTGCAGAACTTCCAGGCTGAAATTTAGGTGGAGTTGTTGGTACCATTATGAACATATGTTTTCACGAGTTATGATTTCGGTCACAAAAAAGTTTCCTCAAAATAACGATATTAGCAAAACTATCTTTTTTTCAGATTATTTTTTCAGTTTAAAAATCTCTCATGACAAATGAGATTGGGAAAAGCAGTACAGTTTAACATAGACATGCATAAAAAGAAAGCACATAGAATCATTTTGCAAACAGTTTGCCATTGCCTACTATAAATGAACATATACATACTCTGTGACCCACCAACTCTACATTTTGGTTTATACCTAAAGGAAATACATGTATGTATTCACCAAAAGATGTATACAACCATTTTCCCATCAGCTCTACTCACTATCCAGAAACAAAAAGTACTTACTGAATAATTCCATTACACAAGGTACAAAATTCCATTACACAAGGTACAAAAAAAAAAAAAATTCCATTACACAAGGTACAAAAAAAAAAAATTTTTTTGTACCTTGTGTAATTCCATTACACAAGGTACAAAAAAAAAAAAAAAAAGGCAAAAGAAGTTTATGGTGTCAGAAGTTAGAGTAATGATTACCCTAAAGGATAGGAAATGATATCGACCAGCAGAGAACAAGAGAAGGGCTCATGGGATAATGCTCTGGTGATAATCTAGTTCTTGATTTGAGCACTGGTTACAATGGTATATTCAGTTTGTGAAAAATCTTCAAGCTGCACACTTATGAACTGTGTATTTTTATATGTATATTTTCCTTCAAAGAAAGGTTTATTTAAAAAGCATAATGGGGGGACCTTCAAGATGGTGTAGGAGTATGACTTGGAGATCACCTTCCTCCCCAAAAATACATCAAAAATACATCTACATGTGGAGCAACTCCTAGAGAACACCTACGGAACGCTGGCAGAAGACCTCAGACCTCCCAAAAGGCGAGAAACTCCCTACGTACCTGGGTAGGGCAAGAGAAAAAAGAAAAAACAGAGACAAAAGAATAGGGATGGGACCTGCCCCTCTGGGGGGGAGCTGTGAAGAAGGAAAAGTTTCCACACACTAGGAAACCCCTTCACTGGTGGAGACGGGGGGTGGCGGGGGGAAAGCTTCAGAGCCACGGAGGAGAGCGCAGCAACAGGGGTGCAGAGGGCAAAGTGGAGAGATTCCCGCACAGAGGATCGGTGCTGACCAGCACTCACCAGCCCAAGAGGCTTGCTGCTCACCTGCCGGGGCAGGTGGGGGCTGGGAGCTGAGGCTCCGGCTTTGGTCAGATCGCAAGGAGAGGACTGGGGTTGGCGGTGTGAACACAGCCTGCAGGGGGTTAGTGCACCACGGCTAGCCAGGAGGGAGTCTGGGAAAAAGTCTGGAGCTGCCGAAGAGGCAAGAGACCCATTGTTTCGTGGTGTGAAAGGGAGGGGATTCAGAGCACTGCCTAAATGAGCTCCAGAGACAGGCATGAGCCACAGCTATCAGCGTGGACACCAAGGACGGGCATGAGACGCTAAGGCTGCTGCTGCTGCCACCAAGAAGCCTGTATGCGAGCACAGGTCACTATCCACACCCCTCCTGGGAGCCTGTGCAGCCCGCCACTGCCAGGGTCCCGTGATCCAGGGACAACTTCCCCAGGAGAACGCATGGCATACCTCAGGCTGGTGCAACGTCACGCCGGCCTCTGCCACCGCAGGCTCGCCCCGCACTCCGTACCCCTCTCTCCCCATGGCCTGAGTGAGCCAGAGCCCCTGAATCAGCTTCTCCTTTAACCCCGTCCTGTCTGAGCGAAGAACAGACACCCTCAGGTGACCTACACGCAGAGGCGGGTCCAAATCCAAAGCTGAACCCCAGGAGCTGTGCGAACAAAGAAGAGAAAGGGAAATTTCTCCCAGCAGGCTCAGGAGCAGCAAATTAAATCTCCACAATCAACTTGAGGTACCCTGCAACTGTGGAATACCTGAACAGACAATGAATTATCCCCAAATTGAGGAGGTGGACTTTGGCAGCAACTGTATACTTGGGGTTTGCTTTCTACATCTAATTTGTTTCTGGTTTTATGTTTATTTTAGTTTAGTATTTAGAGCTAATTATCATTGGTAGATTTGTTTATTGATTTGGTTGCTCTCTTCCTTTTATATATATATATTTTTTTTTCCTTTTTCTCTTTTGGTGACTATGTATGTGTATGCTTCCTTGCGTGACTTTGTATACCTTTGCTTTTGCCATTTGTCCTAGGATTCTGTTCTTTTTTTTTTTTTTTAGTATAGTTTTTAAGGCTTGTTATCATTGGTGGACTTGTTTCTTGGTTTGGTTGCTCTCTTCTTTCTTTTTCTTTGTTATTACTTTTTAATTGTTAATAATTTTTTATTTTAATAATTTTATTTATTATTTTTTCTTTCTCTCTTTTTTTCTCCCTTTTCTTCTGAGCCGTGTGGCTGACAGGGTCTTGGTGCTCTGGCTGGGTGTCAGGCCTGAGCCTCTGAGGTGGGAGAGCCAAGTTCAGGACATTGCACCACCAGAGACCTCCTGGCCACATAATATCAAACGGCAAAAGCTCTCCCAGAGATCTCCATCTCAACGCTAAGACCCAGCTCCACTCAATGATCAGCAAGCTACAATAATGGACACCCTATGCCAAACAACTAGCAAGACAGGAATACAACCCCAACCATTAGCAGAGAGGCTGCCTAAAATCATAATAAGGTCACAGACACCCCAAAACACACCACTGGATGTGGTCCTGCCCATTAGAAAGACAAGATCCAGGCTCATCCACCAGAACAGAGGCACCAGTCCCCTCCACCAGGAAGCCTACACAACCCACTGAACCAACCTTAGCCACTGGGGACAGACACCAAAAACAATAGGAACTGCGAACCTGCAGCCTGCAAAAACGAGACCCCAAACACAACAACTTAAGCAAAATGAGAAGATAGAGAAATACACAGCAGATGAAGGAGCAAGGCAAAAACCCACCAGACCTAACAAATGAAGAGGAAATAGGCAGTCTACCTGAAAAAGAATTCAGAGTAATGATAGTAAACATGATCCAAAATCTTGGAAACAGAATGGAGAAAATACAAGAAATGTTTAACAAGGAATTAGAAGAACTAAAGAGCAAACAAACAATAATGAACAACACAATAAAAGAAATTTAAAATTCTCTAGAAGGAATCAATAGCAGAATAACTGAGGCAGAAGAACGAATAAGTGACCTGGAAGATAAAATAGTGGAAATAACTACCGCAGAGCAGAATAAAGAAAAAAGAATGAAAATAATTGAGGACAGACTCAGAGACTTCTGGGACAACACTGAATGCACCAACATTCGAATTACAGGGGTCCAAGAAGAAGAAGAGAAAAAGAAAGGGTCTGAGAAAATATTTGAAAACATTACAGTTGAAAATTTCCCTAAATGGGAAAGGATATAGTCAGTCAAGTCTAGGAAGCACAGAGTCCCATACAGGATAAATCCAAGGAGAAACACACCAAGACACATATAAATCAAACTAGCAAAAATTAAATCCAAAGAAAAAATATTAAAAGCAGCAAGGGAAAAGCAACAAACAAGGGAATCCCCATAAGGTTAACAGCTGATTATTCAGCTGAAACTCTGCAAGCCAGAGGAAGTGGCAGGACATATTTAAAGTGATGAAAGGGAAAAAATTACAACCAAGATTACTCTACCCAGCAAGGATCTCATTCAGATTCAATGGAGAAATTAAAACATTTACAGACAAGCAAAAGCTAAGAGGATTCAGCACCACCAAACCAGCTTTACAACAAATGCTAAAGGAACTTCTCTAGACACGAAACACGAGAGAAGGAAAAGACCTACAATAACAAACCCAAAACAATTAAGAAAATGGTAATAGGAACATACATACTGATAATTACCTTAAATGTAAATGGATTAAATGCTCCAACCAAAAGACATACACTGGCTAAATGGATACAAAAACAAGAACCCATATATATGCTGTCTACAAGAGACCCCCTTCAGACCTAGGGACATATACAGACTGAAATTGAAGGGATGGAAAAAGATATTCCACGCAAATGGAAATCAAAGCTGGAGTAGCAATTCTAATATCAGACAAAATAGACTTTAAAATAAAGACTATTATAGGAAACAAAGAAGGGCACTACATAATGATCAAAGGATCAATCCAAGAAGAAGATATAACAATTGTAAATGTTTATGCACCCGACATAGGAGCACCTCAATACATAAGGCAAATACTAACAGCCATAAAAGGGGAAATCGACAGTAACACAATCATAGTAGGGGACTTTAACACCCCACTTTCACCAATGTTCAGATCATCCAAAATGAAAATAAATATGGAAACAAAAGCTTTAAATGATACTTTAAACAAGACAGACTTAACTGATATTTATAGGACATTCCATGGAAAAACAACAGAATACACTTTATTCTCAAGTGCTCATGGAACACTCTCCAGGATAGATCACATCTTGGGTCACAAATCAGGCCTTGGTAAGTTTAAGAAAATTGAAATCGTATCAAGTAACTTTTCCGACCACAACGCTGTAAGACTAGATATCAATTACAGGAAAAAAACTGTAAAAAACACAAACAAATGGAGGCTAAACAATACACTACTAAATAACCAAGAGATCACTGAAGAAATCAAAGAGGAAATCAAAAAATACCTAGCAACAAATGACAATGAAAACATGATGACCCAAAACCTATGGGATGCAGCAAAAGCAGTTCTAAGAGGGAAGTTTATAGCAATACAATCCTTCCTCAAGAAACAAGAAACATCTCAAATAAACAACCTACCCTTACACCTAAAGCAATTAGAGAAAGAAGAACAAAAAAACCCCAAATTTAGCAGAAGGAAGGAAATCATAAAGATCAGATCAGAAATAAATGAAAAAGAAATGAAGGAAACGAGAGCAAATATCAATAGAACTAAAGGCTGGTTCTTTGAGAAGATAAGCAAAATTGATAAACCATTAGCCAGACTCATCAAGAAAAAAAGGGAGAAGACTCAAATTAATAGAATTAGAAATGAAAAAGGAGGAGTAACAACTGACACTGTAGAAATACAAAGACTCATGAGAGATTACTACACACAACTATGCCAACAAAATGGAAAACCTAGAAGAAATCGACAAATTGTTAGAAAAGCACAACGTTCCGAGACTGAACCAGGAAGAAATAGAAAATATGAACAGACCAATCACAAGCACTGAAATTGAGACTGTGATTAAAAAACTTCCAACAAACAAAAGCCCAGGACCAGACGGCTTGACAGGAGAATTCTATCACACATTTAGAGAAGAGCTCATATCTATCCATCTCAAACTCTTCCAAAATATAGCAGAGGGAGGAACACTCCCAAACTCGTTGTATGAGGCCACCATTACCCTGATACCAAAAGCAGACAAAGATGTCACAAAAAAAGAAAACTACAGGCCAATATCACTGATGAACATAGATGCAAAAATCCTCAACAAAATACTAGCAAACAGAATCCAGCAGCACATTAAAAGGATCATACACCACGATCAAGTGGGGTTTATTCCAGGAATGCAAGGATTCTTCAGTACAAGCAAATCAATGTGATACACCATATTAACAAACTGAAGGATAAAAACCGTATGATCATCTCAATAGATGCAGAAAAAGCTTTTGACAAAATTCAACACCCACTTATGATAAAAACCCTCCAGAAAGTAGGCACAGAGGGAACTTTCCTCAACATAATAAAGGCCATATATGACAAACCCACAGCCAACATTGTTCTCAATGGTGAAAAACTGAAACCATTTCCACTAAAATCAGGAACAAGACAAGGTTGCCCACTCTCACCACTATTACTCAACAAAGTTTTGGAAGTTTTAGCCACAGCAATCAGAGAAGAAAAAGAAATAAAAGGAATCCAAAACAGAAAAGAAGTAAAACTGTCACTGTTTGCAGATGACATGATACTATACATAGAGAATCCTAAAGATGCTACCAGAGAAGTACTAGAGCTAATCAATGAATTTGGTTAAGTAGCAGGATACAAAATTAATGCACAGAAGTCTCTTGCATTCCTGTACACCAATGATGAAAATTCTGAAAGAGAAATTAAGGAAACACTCCCATTTACAATTGCAACAAAAAGAATAAAATACCTATGAATAAACCTACCTAAGGAGACAAAAGACCTGGAGACAAAAAAACTATAAGACACTGATGAAAGGAATTAAAGATGGAGAGAGATAAATAAACATATGGAGAGAGATACCATGTTCTTGGATTGGAAGAATCAACATTGTGAAAGTGACTCTACTACCCAAAGCAATCTACAGATTCAATGCAATCCCTATCAAACTACCAATGGCATTTTCCACAGAACTAGAACAAAAAATTTCACAATTCGTATGGAAACAAAGAAGACCCCAAATAGCCAAAGCCATCTTGAGAAAGAAAAACAGAGCAGGAGGAAATCAGGGTCCCTGACTTCAGACTATACTACATAGCTACAGTAATCAAGATAGTATGGTACTGACACAAAAACAGAAATATAGATCAATGGAACAAGATAGAAAGCCCAGAGATAAACCCACGCACATACGGTCACCTTATCTTTGATAAAGGAGGCAAGAATATACAATGGAGAAAAGACAGCCCCTTCAATAAGTGGTGCTGGTAAAACTGGACAGCTATATGTAAAAGAATGAAATTAGAACACTCCCTAACACCATACACAAAAATAAACTCAAAATGGATTAAAGACCTACATGTAAGGCCCGACACTATAAAACTCTTAGAGGAAAACATAGGCAGAACACTCTATGACATAAATCACAACAAGATCCTTTCTGACCCACCTCCTAGAGAAATGGAAATAAAAACAGAAATAAACAAATGGGACCTAATGAAACTTAAAACCTTTTGCACAGCAAAGAAAACCATAAACTAGATGAAACGACAGCCCTCAGAATGGGAGAAAATATTTGCAAATGAAGCAACCAATAAAGGATTAATCTCCAAAATTTACAAGCAGCTCATGTAGCTCAATATTAAAAAAAACAAACAACCCAATCCAAAAATGGGCAGAAGACCTAAATAGACATTTCTCCAAAGAAGATATATAGATTGCCAACAAACACATGAAAAGACGCTCAACATCACTAATCATTAGAGAAATGCAAATCAAAACTACAATGAGGTGTCACCTCACACAAGTCAGAATGGCCATCATCAAAATATCTACAAAGAATAAATGCTGGAGAAGGTGTGGAGAAAAAGGAACCCTCTTGCACTGTTGGTGGGAATGTAAATTGATACAGCCACTCTGGAGAATAGTACGGAGGTTCCTTAAAAAATTAAAATAGAACTACCATACGACCCAGCAGTCCCACTATTGGACATATACCCGGAGAAAACCATAATTCAGTAAGAGTCATGTACCACAATGTTCATTGCAGCTCTATTTACAATAGCCAGGACATGGAAGCAATCTAAGTGTCCATCGACAGGTGAATGGATAAAGAAGATGTGGCACATATATACAATGGAATATTACCCAGCCATAAAAAGAGATGAAATTGAGTTATTTGTAGTGAGGTGGATGGAGCTAGGTCTGAATGAGGTAAGTCAGAAAGAGAAAAACAAATACCGTATGCTAACACATATATATGGAATCTAAAAAAAACACAAAATGGTTCTGAAGAACCTAGGGGCAGGACAGGAATAAAGATGCAGACATAGAGAATGGACTTGAGGACACAGGAAGGGGGAAGGGTAAGCTGGGACGAAGTGAGAGAGTGTCACGGACTTATATATACTACTAAATGTAAAATAGATAGCTAGTGGGAAGCAGCTGCAGAGCACAGGGTGATCACCCCCCCACACACAGGGGTGGGATAGGGAGGGTGGGAGGGAGATGCAACAGGGAGGAGATATGGGGATATATGTATATGTGTAGCTGATTCACTTTGTTATACAGCAGAAACTAACACACCATTGTAAAGCAATTATACTCCAATAAACATGTTAAAAAAATTATTTAGAATCCAAAAAATTTGAAAAAAGATAATAAAAAAAAAAGTATTATAGGTACATTAATTTGCTATTTCTTATCTTTGTACCTTCCACAGCTTTTAAAAACCCTAAAGTCAATATGCCATTATTTTCTTATAACTTTTTAATTTATAAAAATTTCATCTACCAAGATAAACGAGTTTATTGCTTTCACTGTTGCATTAACTAAATGCACTTATTTACAAACGTATTTGTATGTGAAAAGCTTCCTTTTTAGGGGAGGGATGGGAAAACTTTTTCCATTTTTCAAAAATGGAGAGGTTGATTTTTCTCATAATTTTGAATCCATTACTTTTTTAAACTTGGCAAAGATATAGTCCAAGAGGAATTTGCTGGGACAACCCGAGCAAGTGATGATGGAGTTGGAGTGAATGTTTGGACTTCCAGTCCTATATATAACCATGACCGATATGTTTAAACCAACCTCAGCAGCACCGAGCGACACCTGCAATGCGTGTCCCTTTGGATGAAAGTTGTGGCTAACTTGTTTACTCGACTGAATTTCCTGATCTGTATTTTAACATGAGCCTTGAAGGGAAAAAATGTTCCTTGCCAAAACATTTTATTGGAAATCCTGGAAAAAATCCTAAAGGCTGGTTTGACTCTTTCGTGACACTATAACTAGCTTTTAGCACTGAAAGTTAGCGCTTCCTCAAAAATCTGTGAAGAAACCCAGAGACGTATACTTATCACAAGTAAAATCTTTTGTGACTTATCACAAGTAAAATCTTTTGTGACAAAATAGATCTTTGACTTTGGGAAGAATTCAGATGGTAAGAACTTGCTGTCCATGATTCTATATTTTTATTTTGAGACCATGTGGAAAGCATGCACGGACCTTTCCAAAACAATAGCTACCTATCGTTAGCCGTCAAGACTGCATAACGAGCCATGTTACAATCACACTCTGGAAATCATGGGAGCTAAAACGAATATGACTTTCAAAGCTGTCATACCCCATTGCCTGCTTTTTAGGCTTTGGGCTGGGTATGTCTGATCCAGGATCCTTCTTAGATGGGTGATGAGAAATAGTTCAAGACAATAGCTCTTGGGCTAGCCTGGGTGAAAGGGATCTGGTGTAAAGAAATGCCTCTCTCCTTGTTCTCTTAGCCCTCACATGTTTTATTTTTTATTTAAAAAATTTTTAATGTACATCTAGTTTTATTTTGAATTAAATGCACAAATTTTGAGTGCACATTTGATAAGTTTTGACAAATGTGTGTATTTGTGTAATGCAAACCTCTGTCAAGAGACAGAATACCGTCACCACACAGAAAACTCTCTCGTGCTCCCAATCAGTTAATATCCACTCCCCCCACCCCCAGGTAACAGTGTTCAGATTTATTTTCTCCATAGAATAGTTTAGATTGTTCTAAAACTTTCCCAAGTGTTTTATATCAAGTGATACAGAAGTCTAGAATTCGACATCTGAAATGATATGTTCTCATTTAATCAGTAATTCACTGATCTACAAAAATGTTCTGCACAGGGCTTCCCTGGTGGCGCAGTGGTTGAGAGCCCGCCTGCCGATGCAGGGGATGCGGGTTTGTGCCCCGGTCCGGGAAGATCCCACATGCCGCGGAGCGGCTGGGCCCGTGAGCCGTGGCCGCTGAGCCTGCGCGTCCGGAGCCTGTGCTCCGCAATGGGAGAGGCCACAACAGTGAGAGGCCCGCGTACCGCAAAAAAAAAAAAAAAAAAAAAAAAATGTTCTGCACAAAAGCATTTTTCTTTGGCATCTTGGGAACAATTCAAGAAGTCCATTCAGTCATTTTCTAGGTTACTTGTGCATACCTCTGACACAATATTGATCTGACACGATTGTTTTTGTTTTTTCTATCTCTCGAACCCCACCAATTTCCCAGCAAATAATAGGTTCTTAGTAAATGTTTGATGAGCACATGCACAAATGAATAACATACGATCCTCAGTGGTAAGAGGGGTTAGAGTACTTGACAGAGTTATAAGCTGACAATATCGACTACAGTGGACCTGCTGAAGAAGACAAACCCAGTTCTCAGGAGGGAGCTACTCCACGGCATCACGTGGACTGCGAAGCTCCAACTGTGCAGAGCATCCTCCCGGCCAACTTGATTCCAGTTTCCAAGGCTTCAGAACCACTCCCGAAAACCAGCTCTGAACTCAGCTGGACCAGCCTGAAGGCTGCAGAGCACCCCGGCCGGCTCCACAGCCTACTCCGAAGCTTTATGGCTTTGGGCAACTCATTTTTACTCACTCTGAGTTTTAAGATATTTACCAAACGTCTAATATTAAATGTGTAGTATGTGCCAGGTATTGAGTTTGCAACATAAATTAATTACTTGATTCATTTATGTCCATAAAGCAAAGATAAAAATATCATGAAAGATTATTATAAAGTTAAATGAATTACAGTATGTAAATCCCCTAACATTTTATCTGGTGTACAGAAGTTCAGAAAATGATAGCTATTAATATTGAATATAAGGAAATGGAATTTCATCTTAGTCAAAAACAAAACATGATTTGGGAACATTACAGTAGTTAAAAGCCAAACACTGAATTTTTTAAAATTTGCAGTTTGAATATTTTCTGATCCTCTCTTTATAATGAAGTCCATTATAAAGATAATGGACTTTGTATTTGACCCAACTTCATACTTGCATAATCACATCGACAATTTGATTTCTATGGTATTCTAAGTTTTATAGACTGAATATATATCTAAAGACTGTTTATCATCGTTTTTCCTGCACATATAACATCAATGAGCTGATAAGGACTTTTTAGATTAGAAATAACTGTATCTTCAAATTGCAGATAGTTTAGTAACTTATAGAAGAGAAGATCAATAGAAGCGAGGACCCTAAAATTAGCTACCTCATCTTCCTCCTCTCAAAATCCTGACTTTAGGGTAGGCCACTGGTGTGTCCCTGGGCAGTTCTGAGCCCCATCAAAGGTAGCATGCGCAGTCTCAACGTGGTCATGACCCCTGGCCTACACGACACAGGTCAAGAAACCTGAAAAGCAGTCAAACCGAGCACCTAAGAATCTAGCTCTTTACCTTCTTCCTGGCCACCCCTGATTCTAAAACCATCCCCTCTGAGCCAAATGCCAAATAGTCCTCAGGGAAGGCAAAATGAGAGTCCATGTTTAGGATAACAGAGGTGAGAGTCACTGGCTTTTGGTGGAACTACTCTCCCACCCTGCTCTCCACAACACACAATCCCCCCGTTGCCTTACTCTCAGCCAGCTTTGGGGAGCTAAGTTCGTTACACTCAGTGAGTCTCTTACACAGGGTGTCAGTGACAGGTCAAAATCCCTAGCAAATAGAATATTTTCCAGTTTTCTAGGTAAGGAAGCCAAGGTTAGTTCTTCCCTTCTGCACCTAGCTGGAATTGGAGCAATGTTTCTGGAAAGGGTATTGTATGTGAGTATATCATCTTCCAGGCATGTTGCCTAATCCAAGATCTACACACAAAAAGGGCTGTATCGACTCTTAATTAGGAAGTAGCTAAATTTAAAAATGAGATATTACTGGAGGACATACCTTGAAGTGGCAAGATAGCTAAGAAGCTGTGGTGGGGGTATTTTTGTTTTTGTTTTTTTTAACTAGGATATGTTTAAACTCTTTAAAAACAAAGACAAAGTACAGAACGATTCAGCCATTGGCCACATGTCACCATTCCAAGAGCTCACAGAGGTGGCCTCTGATAAGCCTTCGCCAGTTTTCTTAAGTACCAAGCCAGGGTAACAATATGAGTTCCCCCTCAGAGTTCTCAGGAGACATAACTAATAACATCCCTGGGAAGCACTGTACAGACATAAAAGCCACATGCATGGAGCAAGGACACCAGAGAGCTTCAGAAAACCATTTCACGGACGTGAAAAAATATTATGTTTGAAATGTGAAGAGTTCGGATTTATTTGACTTTCAGGGAAAAAGACCAGAAATAATATAGTTTTAGAAGACACTTCCAGTCAGCTTTAACTTTCAAACCTTATTCATGCTCAGCCCCTGCATCACTGCCCTTCACAATACCCCACAGAAAGGAGAACTCAATTGCTAAGCCACTGCCAAATGTGACACAGGAGAGAACCATTACAGTTAAGCTGAATTGAAAAACCTTTGCAGATTTCAGGCCTTCATGTGAAGGGCACCTGTCTCATTTTGTTTTCATCACACTTAGTAAAATGTAAATTCAATGGATACCGCCCCTTTTCTAAAGGTTCAGATCATCCAACTTTATCTCCCACACTTCTGCTTGAAGATAGACCCACAAAGCCCATAAGATTAGACATACTTTAGAATGTTTCTTATACTTTTTGAATAAGGGCAGGGGTGGAATGAAAGACAGGAGATGCATATTTCAGAAGAAAAGTTTCACTTGGGGTAATTAAATTTTGGGCTTTGACCCTAAAATAAAACAAGAATAACAGAGATGCAATTGTTGTTTTGAAATTAATAATGCTATCTCATTTAAAACATTCCAGAAATATTAAGAGAACACACAATAAATAGAGCATATTCTTTGACCCCTGTTCCAACCATCCCACAACTTTTTCTCTCATTCATACAGACTTTGTTCTCTATGTTCTTCTCTAAACCAAATGTCCCCCACTGACCTCATCTTAAAGGACCTGCCAGCTTCAATAGTACCAGGAGCACAGACTGTACCCAAATGGAAATAACCTTATAGTGGATGAATTATCAAATAACAATTCAAATTTTTGATATTATTTGATAATAATTTATCAAATTATGGGAAAAATAATTCAGAAAAAATAGTGAGCAAGTAAGTTCACTACTGGAGAATGTGCCATTACATCTGTAGCTCATCCATGCAAGTGATGTCTTATTAGTTCTTCCAGGTGGTGTCACAGAATGTTGTCAAGAAGCTCTGCCGCCTTCCCTAGCTGACCCAGAAATCTCTGCAACACAGGACTACAACATTTACTGCATAGTTATACGAGAAGTTTTAACTGAGAGAAAACTCAGATGATATACATGTCATATAGTAAGGAACGTTTCAATAAGCAAGTATCAAAAAAGTTTTACCGTGGCCTCAACACACTGGGGTTGATTTCTCTCATATCACAAGAATTCTGCAGGCAGGCAAGTGCTGGTATTAGCTCAACAGTGTCAGAGACTGTGATTCTGAAATCCTTTCTCTCCTTTATAAGATAGTTGCCCCCAGCTTCTGGCAACACATCCCCACTTAAAGACAGAAAGAACGGAAGAAAGGGGAAGGAGCAAAGAAGCCACACCTGTCTTTTTTATTAGGAAAGCAGAAGTTTTTTCCAGAATCCCACTCCCCACTCCTCACCACATTCCCCACCCCGACTCCTTACCCCACAGCAGTTTTCTGCTTCTGCCTCACGTCTGCCCCAGGCTGCAGGGGAGACTGTGAAAATAAGCATTTAGCTCTCCCAGATGCTAGAGCAGAAGAAGGCAATTTGGAATGGACGTTGGGTTAACCAACTCGTGGTCTGTCCATGTATGAACTTGAAGTGAGAAGACAACTGTGGTCTGCACTACCCTTTCACCTTGGCTGTCCTCAGTGGGGCTTGTTACTTTTCCCCACTAGGCAGGTGAGATCTTGAGGGCACTGGGTCCTGTGTTCAGCTCTCCCAGTTGCTAAGACCTCACTCTGTGCACTGAATCTTGAGAGCAAACAAGAATTCTTGGAATTCCTTGCATCCTCAGCATCTGACACCAAGTCCTTGGTTGGTCACTTCCCATCTTCTCTAGAGATGCCCACCCCTAAGCAGCTGAAACTTATTTAGTCTTTTCTTAACCGGAGGCACATGTGCCATTAAAACTTCTCTAGAGGGATATGATTGCCATTACTTGTTTTGTCGTGGCCAACTTTTTCCTCTTTTCCCTCCTTGCTTTGCCAGAGTATCTGTGCCCATTAGGACCACCAGGGGCATAGAGGGGGAAAGACTTAGCAACTGTTTCCATGCAGTCTATGAAGTTACGCAAAATATTATCAAACATGTTCAAGTGGAGGAAAGGCAAAGGCAAAAGCTAGCTAGTCTCCACAATAGGCTGCGGGATTCGTTAAGCAGAATTACTCAGTGCTCATCATTTAGCTGATCCATTTGCCTGTGGGTTATTTTCTTAGCTTTTCGGGACTCGGGCATAGCCTCCAGCTTGTTCCGGATGCCTCTTGAGTAGATTTAAAGAATCACTCCTCCCCATAATTATTTTAAAATGTCTCCAACTTGTTATCTCTTTGGGAAATTTTTTACTTAATGTAGCAGCTAAAATAGCCTCAAAAATATCAGAAGTCTTAGAGTGATTGCAAAGGGAAAAAAATAACACTAAGGAAGAAGTTTGGTCAATACAAAAATTATCACCTGGATTTTCCTGGCCTGGGGAATAGGTAATCAGCAAAAAATGTTCCCTCCACCTACGTTTCATCACATGAAGCTCCACCGTGAGAAAGTTCTGCGAGCTCTTCCTCCTGGCTGTGTTATGGCCTTCAGGTGGGTATTCTGGGAGGGGTGGCATCGTAAATCACTAGAGCTCTGTGTCTTTATCTCAACCTTGTCATTCAAAGCATAGGGCCTGGCTCAGTGTAGGATGATGGGAGGAGGGCTAAATTGTGACCAAGGTCCAATGCCTTCAGACACGTGCCTTGCCTGCCTTAGCGACACCCCAGAGCAGACCCTCAGGCTTCAGTCTGGTTCAGCAGGCCTCCAGCAGCCAGGGAACATCTTGACTCCTGATCTGAGGGGACCACTAAGACTCAGGGTTCTGCTGGACTTTTGTGAAATGACGCGTAGAGAACTTTGCAAAATATAAAGCCCTGGATATTTAATTAAAAATAAAATCATTGATGATGAC
Source organism: Phocoena sinus (assembly GCF_008692025.1). Classification (NCBI taxonomy): domain Eukaryota; kingdom Metazoa; phylum Chordata; class Mammalia; order Artiodactyla; family Phocoenidae; genus Phocoena; species Phocoena sinus. Next base: position 16,557,272 of record NC_045779.1, on the reverse strand, counting down.
AAAAAAAGAAAAAAATATATAAAGCCCTTTGTAAATGTCAGATATGTGTCTGGCATGGTGCTTAGTAAATGAATAAATGAATGAATGATAAATGAATGTTATTACTTAAATATTAATCTATATTAGACCTAAGAATGTCTATAAACTAAAATGTATTGGGGTTTTTTCAGCCTTTGACTCACATTTAAATAAAGCTATTTCTTTAAAACATAAATATGAATACCCAAATAATATTTTAAAAAACCATAAGTTTTAAGAACTCAAATTTCAACTGATGGAGAATACTCTGCATGGAGGGTCCTCCTATTAGGGGTCAGCAGTTGTTAAAATAAGGGATTATAATCGGGGAGTTAAATGGCCAAAGGTGCTGTAAGTTGCATTTAATCTGTGAACAGAGATGGAACTTTATGGATCTAAAAACTTCTTGACAAGTTCTAAATGGAAATTGTTTTTCCTTTCTTCAATCACCAAACTGCTAACAGAGCCAGGACCAACAGTTGCCTGTCTTAACTCCTACCAGCCTCACTCCCCCTTTCCTGGATCTTAGGTACTGTCTTGCAAAATGGAATATTGTTACTGAAATGCTATAACATATCATTTTCCAGGCAACAGAAAGGCCCACCTGGCATTAGAATACATCTCTCTTTTTAAGCGGGATTAGGAAACCTTCCCCAAATAGCCCTTCTCAAACTCCTGTAGAGGCCGTACCCTTCGGAGGCCCTGGTGAGGCTACGGCTCAGGGTCCAGCTTCACCATCTTCCTTTCTCTGCCTCCCCTCCCCAACTAGTTTTGTTTGTGAACATTTTTGATGTTGGCAAGTGGCCAAAGAATTTGCCATAAATAAATTTGCTGTCCGTCTACAAGCGGATAACGGACTGCTTGGTCTCGCTAATTTGCTTCAGCACTGGGAATGGCTGACGCCTGGGGATGCTGCAAACCTCAGAAGGATTGTGTGCTTGGAAATTTAGAAATCCTACTCTCCTGAGCCTTCCACATGCCAGCTAGAGGCACAAGTCATGGAGGACAAGTTCCTGTGCCCCCCAAGCCCCAAATTTACCACTAGTTCACCAGAAATGTATCTCAAGGATCTAGAAGTAAAGTGAAAGAAGCGGAGTATTCTAATCTCTTCCTATCAGTCTTCATTGAAGACAGTGGAAAAATCAAGGGATTACAGTTTTGTCCAAGTTTAAGTAGAAACAGCAGAAACACAACACGAGGAATCCCTTTAATATGCTGTAACCTTGAGCTCTGAACGCCCCAAACCCACCCGTTTCATTTGCTTGCGGGTATCACTAAAATTTCTGTTGACTCAGATTAAAATCCAAAGTAGATTTTTTTACCACTACAGGTTTGTACTTCTCATAGTTGACTGTTGATCTGGACAATTTGAGTGCCCCAGAGAGTCAATTAGGAATCTGATCTTCTGATTTCAGTTTACTTTTTAGTGTATACAGTTAGCATACAGCAGGTGTTTTGTTTTGCTTTTTACTAAAAGAACTCATATATGAAAATGCCTAGAAATGGAGACTTCTGATTTCTTCTGAAGGTGTAATTTTTATTGACAGACTGAATAGATTCACTTTAATTTGGATTACCTGTGTGAGCTTTACCATTGGGTTCCTGTTCAATTTTCTTTTATTAAAACCATGGGATACAATAAACCAGAAAATGTAAAAATCTGACAGTACCCAATGTTAACAAGCTGAAGAACGAAAGGAACACACAGGCCGCCGCTGTTGAGAGAGTAACTTAGTACAGATGAATGGAAACCAACTTGACGCTAATAACGCCGAGAGTATGTATATTTTGCCACCCAGCAATTCCATCCCTGGTGCGAGTGCAATACTTTAAAAGCTGCTGGTTGATTGATTATGAACCGTTAGTAGCTCAAGAAATCAATACAGGGGACCATAGGCAGAACTTTTTTTAAATAAAATGAAATGGAGTGGAATGGAATGGAATAGAAAATATCAAAAGGCATCCCTTGTAATCAAAGTATTGTTCTGTGAAAGATATAAATTGCAAAACCAATTTATATCCTCTGTAGGTCATGGTCAGAAAAGCTTATAAAATACTATTCTAGAGAAACTCTTGTATCTGAGCTCAGATTTATAATAGAAAACAGTCTTTATAAATTATTTCATATTCTATGTGCTTACATCCACTGAGAGTAGGCCCTGAAATATATGTTCGTTGCAATTAGAATGGATAAAAATATCTGTGGGACATTAATACAAATGAACACCTTAGAGCAGTGAACATGAATAACTTCAGCTCAGGCATCAACATGATGAAATCTTAAACCTAACACTGAGAAAAAAAGGAACACACACAGTAGATTTCATTTATATGAAATGAAGCATTTATATACTTCAGCAGTGTGAAAAATTTCAAGTAGTTATTGTGTATGGATACATACATATGTAATAAAATCATTATGAAAGACAGGAGAATGATGAATACAAACTTCAGGCTCACGACCACCTCCAGGAGGGAGGCAGAGAAAGGGGCTCTAGGGGGAGTACGGAGATTGTAAAGACATTAGAAACATTCTGTTTCTTAAACTGAGTGCCAGGAATATTGGCTATTTACTTTACTATTCTCTGAAGTGTGTATATATAGTTATTTATACTCTTTTATAGAGATCATATATGTCATAATAAAAAAATATGGGTTGTGATATATGTTTCCAGGATTTATCATCTTGTTTTGGGATTCACGTTGCTCATCTCAACGATGTCACAAATCAATTCCTTGCTATAAGTTAGAATAATACTTTTATCTATTAACTATACCTCAAATGTTACTTTCACCTCTCATATAACTTATGACTTGAGAATGTGAGAAGATTTTCATTGCTTCTAGAGCTAAGTGAAATGCAATATTCAGTGAGGTCATAACATTCCACGTAGGAATCCATTCTCTGGCTTCAGTAGTTATAATAAACCGCTAAACTACGTCTATTAACACACGACGAAGCTCTTTACAAGGTTACTTATGCCCCTTTCATTGATATTGCTCCTTACCACCTGTAAGCATGGCATAGGTGGGTAGGTCCCCTTGCAATTCCTGCCAGCCTAATCAAATGTATACTTTAAAACATCATATCTCCATCTTGTTTTGCAACTGGATAAAAACTCAGTATGTTTTTAGGAAAAACTAAAAATAACAATCATCATCGTAAGAGCAAACAAGACAAAATCTGAGCGCTACCTTGTAAAGAAAGAACCTGGTACTGATATATCAGGTTGCACCCTCTTCCCCAGTCCTGACCATTTAGTTCCACCGCAATCGCCATCACTCTCTTTCGGGGCAGACAGGGATACACTTACAACCAATCTAAGGTAATCAGACTGCGTTAGAGCACAGGATCTATTTTCTACCTATTTAGAATGGTGTGAATATATAAGTAGTGAAAATGCAGAAAAGGTATTCAGTGGATATTATGTGGCCTATCTGGATGAATATAAAATCAAAATTTGGCAAAAGGCTGTTCAATTTGGATTATAATTTGTCCAAATGCTATTGCTTTTTAAGACCTAACTCAAATTCTGTATCCTCCATGAAACCTCTTCCTGGTTTCCTCTCCCTGTCTCCACTCAGGTAAATATAATAGTTCTCCCTCTGAACCTACATGATTTTTCTTAGCACTATTCCACATTATGTAATGGTTCTATGTGTTTATATCGCTAAGAATAGACACTGAAATATATGTTAATATTCTATTAATAATTAGTGAAAATTATTTACATTTTAAAAAAGCAAATGATTATCAGCCAGATCCTAAATTGTAAGTAACAGATATCTGGCTAAACGAAGCAAAAGGTTAATTTGTGAAAAACATATTGAAGGTCTCTTGGAAAGATATTTGGAGAAACAAGCTTGGGAATAAAAAGCAACCATGGGTCCTGGAAAGGAGGAGCCATAGCAGGAGAGTGGTCAGCATCCCACTCTACAATAAAAGACCCTGCTTTTCCCTCCTGAAAATGCCCTCGCAGAAGACTGCACACAGTGAGACAGGGATAATTCTCAAGATGAAGAAAAGAAAGGAAGGTCAGAGGGAAGAAGGGAAAGAGAGAGGGAGAGAGTGAGTGAAATATCAGAACGGCCAAAATAAAAAAATAATGGAAATACTGAATGCTGACTGGGATTCAGAGAAATTGAACCACTCATGCCTTATTGATGGGAATGCAAGATGGTACAGCCACTCTGGAAAACAGTTTGGCAAACAATTCTTATAAAACTAAACATGCAACTACCATCTGACCCAGCATTTGCACTCTTGGTTATTTACCCCAGAGAAACTGAAATTTATGGTCACCTAAAAATCTGAACATGAATATTCATAGCAGCTTTATTCATAATAGCCCCAAAATGGAATCAGCCCAGATGTCCTTCATCAGGTGAATGGTTAAAGAAAGCATAGTGTAGACATGCTGTGGAACACCACCAAGCAATAAAAGTAATGAACTATTACTATATGCAATAACTTGGATGAATCTTCAGGGATTTACGCTGAGTTAAAATCGCCAGTCCCAAAAGATTACGTACTGCGTGATTCCATTTATGTAACATTTTTAAAATGACAATTTTTAGAAATGGAGGACAGAAGTTAAGGACGTGGTGGGAAATGGGCAAAGGATGGAAGGACATGGACGTGGTTATAAAAGGGCACAGGAGGGATCCCTGTGGTATTGGACCTGTTTGGTATTTTGACTGTGGTGGTGGATCCACAAACATCCATGCGTGATCAATTTTAATGTAATCTTAATACACACACAAATGAGTCTAGGTAAATCTGGGAAATTCTAAATAAACTCTGTGAATTGTGTCACTGTCAGTATCCTGGTTTTGAGGTTATACTATAGTTTTACGAAACGTCAGTGTTGGAGGAAAATGTGCAACACACACAAGGGGTCTCTCCATTATTTCTTTCAACTGCATGTGAATGAAAATTCCCTTAATAGAAATTTCAACTCAATGCGCACGCGCGCGCACACACACACGCACACACACACACACCATTATTAAACACCAAGTAGGGGGCGAAAATTCATCTCCCTGCTAGCAGCTGAAGGATAATAGTGTAACAGTATAGTATAAATAATAGTATAGTAAAAGGGACAGGTGAATTACTAATTTCCAAAAAGTGTGAAAAGTGCTATAGTTACAAGTTTGTGCCACAGGCTATGGAAGATGGAGGGCCTGCAACAAGCGAGGAAGGATTCACAGAGGGTTTGACATCTTTGCCAGACTGCAAAACCAAAGCTGAAGCTAACTAGATGGTTGGAAAAAGAACAGAGCTGAAGGACTAGTGCGTGGAAAGGCAGGAAGCCTGGAAGATACGGAATGTTTAGGGAATGGCTTTGAGAGTGCTGAAGCTTCAGGTGGAGTCACAGGAGTCTCAACCATGAACAGGATTGTACTCTGTCCTGAGAAGTTGTCATTGGGTCCTTGGGCAACCTATGAGCCAACCAAGAGAGTGAACTGGTTGTGTCACCTTAGCTGAGTGTCACGACCTGAGGGAAATCTCATTTAAGTCTTGATGCACATCGGTAAAATAGGGATAACACTGTTGTGAAGATTAAGTAGACATAATTAACTATGTTACTAATTATTAATTAAGTGGACATACATCTAAAGAGTTTAACACTGTATTCAATAAATATGAACTCATAGTAGGAAGAAGAGGAGGAGTAATAGTAGTTACCGTGCTGAGACCTGCAGGAACCTGAAGGACCACAGGTGAGGTAGTGATGCTGGAGTGAATGGAAGGTTGCATAACAGACACGGTGAGGACACAGTGTAGCACCTCTGAGAGGCAGAAGGAGCGAGGGGAATGATCCTGTGGAGAGAAGCATAAGGTGTCACCAAGGAAGGAAAACTAGAATGTATTAAGTGACTACCATGTACTTTATGATATTAGCTCATTTATTCTTCACAACAGCTCTATTAAGACAGGTATTATTATTCCCACCATGTAGTAGAGGAAACAGACTCAAAGAGGTAAACTTGCCAAAGATTATATAGGTAGTAAGTGAAAGAACTGAGATTCAAAACCGGGTCTTTGTGTACAATGTCCCTGCTCTTCCCACTACACCAGTTAAATCATTTCCAAGTCTTAGTAAATGGCCCATAAAAAAAGTTCACCATCAGTAATAAGTAATTCTATACAACAACTAATTCTCTATGACTAATAGGGTTTTTATGCCTCTCAGCTCCCCATTCCCCCAAATCACTCTATTAGAAAAAGAATAGAAAAAAAGTCAACAGGAAAGGAACACGTAATTGATTATGATTATAGCTGGCATTCTAGATGTAGAGAAGATAAATGATTATCCAAGTTGAAGCTGAATGTTTGATAGCACCTTATACTGTCATCGAGTAACAATTACCCCTCAGCTCTCACCTTTCTCCAGTTAAAATCCCTTAATGGTTTAAACATAATCTCCCAAGCTACACACCAAATTAAAACACAAATATCCAGGAATTTGAAGGAGGAAATTCATAGGGAGAGAGGAAATAATGGCGGTCAGCTCCTTGGCTTTTACCCTAGCTAGGTTCAAACCTTTCATTTCATGTTAATTTACCATTTAGAGCCCAGGTAACAAATCTACTTAATCTCTAGGTAGTATATAGACCAGGAAAAAAAAATCCTAGCAATGATTCTCTTTAACTACTTTCTACTACAACAAACACTAAAATCTGTGATTTGCTATTTATCTATTTTGCTTTTTCTGAACTGCAGAAATATCTTATTCTCCTTGGTATTTTATATAAAATACTTATATCTGGACATCCCTTCCCTCCTCTGGCTCATCCACCCCCCTTAAAGTGATTCTGATTTAATTGTCTGGGGTGGAGATCAGAAATTAAACTTTGCTTGAAGTTCTCTCCATGTGATTCTAATGTGCATGCAGGCTGAAAACCACTGCACTAGACTAGAATCTCCAAAAAGTGACTATGTCAGCTTTATTTATCACACATCTCCAGTACTGTTCAGACAAGTGATAAAAACTCAGTAAGGGGACTTCCTTGGTGGCGCAGTGGTTAAGAATCCACCTGCCAATGCAGGGGACATGGTTCAAGCCCTGGTCTGGAAGATCCCACATGCCGCGAAGCAACTAAGCCTGTGCGCCACAACTACTGAGCCCGTGAGCCACAGCTACTGAAGCCTGCACACCTAGAGCCCGTGCTCTGCAACGAGAAGCCACTTCAGTGAGAAGCCCATGCACTGCAACACAGGGTAGCTTCTGCTCGCCACAACTAGAGATAGCCCGCGTGCAGCAACGAAGACCCAACACAGCCAAAAATAAATTAATTAAAAAAAAACAACTCAGTAAATTGTTGCTCTCAAGGCGCTTACCATCTAGAGCTTCGTTGTCTAATATGATAGTCATCAGCCACATGTGGCTACTTAAATTTATATTTAAATTAAAGTTAAATTAATTAAATTTCACCTCCTCAGTCATACTAGCCACATTTCAAGTGTTTAATAGCCACATATGGCTAGTGGCTACCATATTGCCCAGTACAGATACAGAACAGTTCCATCACTGTAAAAAGTTTTCTTGGGTAGTGTAACCCTAGAGATTGTATTATTAGAAGAAATTTTAAAAAAATAGATCTTAATTACATAGCTGTGGGATGTATAGAGCTACTTGTATATATAGCATACAGTACACTGCACCAAAATTATTTTACTATCTTTTATGTCATATTTTATATAAAGATAGTATCTTTACACACTACTGCACCAGAATTATTTTATCACTCTACTATCTTTATATAAATGTCTATGGCTATGCCAATCTATGTTTCTTTGCATAGATCAAAGAACCGTCAAGTTGCCTCACTTATCAAAACCTTTTACTACGTGCCTTTAAAAATTTTTTTTTAATAATTTAAGACTTATAGAAGAATTGCACAGATGATACAGAATGTTCCTGAATACTCTTTACCCATCTTTCTCTCAGGCTAATGTCTACATAACTATAGCTTATCAAAACATTTCACCCGTTTTTCCACTAAAGTCCCTTTTCTCTCCCAGGATCCAATCCAGTGTACCAGGTTGCATTTATTCATCATTTCTCCTAGTCTCCCCCAATCTGGGACTGTTTCCGTTTTTCCTTTTTAATTTATTATTTTTTTTTTTTTTTTTCATGACATTGACACTTTGGAAGAGTGCTGGCCAGGTATTTTTGTAGGCTGACCTCAGTCTGTGTTTGCTGTTTTCTCATAATTAGATAGGGAATATGGACTGGGAGAAAGAATATCACAGAGTCAAGTACCCTTCTCATGTATCATATCATTATATCAGCCTGACTTACTACTGGTTAATAAGGTTAGTGCAGTTAACTTGATCACTTAGTTTTTTGTTCACTGCATGTTTTTCCTCTGTAAAATTCACTATTTTCCCCCTTTCCATACTTTATTCATTAGAAGCAAGTTACTAAATCTATGCCTGACCCAAGAGGAGGGGGATTGAACTCCACCTCCTGGAAAGGCGAGTATCAGGAAATTGTGGAAATGCGTTAAAACCACAATAGTGATTAATAAATATCATGGGAAAGATACACCGAGGCTGTGTAAATACCCTGTTTCTCTGTAAAGTTCTGCCCACAAATGTTAACATTCATCTGTGGATCACGCCTGTAACCATTATTACTAAGATGTTCTAATGGTCATTTTCTATTTCCCTCATCCTTTCTATATTTATTATTTGGAATTATTCTCTAAGGAAGATAAGTCCCTTTTCCTCCTTTTGCTTATTTATTCAATAATTTAATCGCATCAGTATGAACTCAGAGATATTGATTTTAGTTCTTAGGTTAAAATCCAGTATCGTGTATTTTGTTGCTCAAATTTGTTCCAGGTTTAGCCATTGGAAGCTCTTACAGATTAGCTTCTGTGTTTTATTAACATACCTTTATCTGTCTTGTGGGTTGTCTTTCGCACTTCCTTGCTTTCTGGTGCTACAAGATGCCACAGATTCCTCTTGCATTTTCCTGATATAGCCCTAGAGTTAACTGTTTCTCCAAATTTTTTTTTGGCAGATTGGTATTTAGAAACTAAGATCTGGGCATTAGGTGTGCTCATGACTACTAGAGTGTCACTGCTTCTAGGCCCTCTCAGTGAAGTTAGGCTCCCCACCACTGCTTATTTTTAATTTCTTTCTCTGACAGGGAGAAACATGGTTCCCATCATCTACAATTAATTTAATTATTTGCTCAACCCTCCTACACATGTAAAGTAGTTTCAGAATTGCTAACCAAATGAGAAACTAAATTTGCTGACTAGAATACAATTTCTATGTACAGTTCCTTTTTGTCTTTAGCCTGAGAGTATCCAATCGAACACTCTTCCAAAGTAATTTAGGTCTGTTTCCTTTTCCCTACTCCCTCCAGAGAAGTTATGTCATACATTTGTAATACAGTTTATCTCAGTCTTCTTCCTGTCCTAGAATCTTCCAATATCCTAATTTTCTAAAAAATTGCACTTTGTAGCCAACCCCTACTCCCTCTACAACATATAACCACCACTCATCTGTTTTCAATTCCAATAGTTTTACCTTTTCCAGAATGCCATGTATTTGTAATCATGATATATGTAAGCTTTTGGGTCTGGCCTTTTTCACTTAGTAAAATGCAAGTAAGAGTCACCCATGTTGTTGTGTGACTCAACAGTTGAATTAACAATTTCCTCCTTTTTTGCTGCTAGGTAGTATTCCATTTTATGTACACAGATTATTTATCTCTTTACGTGTGTTTCCAGTTTTTTTGTGATTTATGAATAAAGCTGTTATAAATATTCATATACAAATTTCTGTGTGAACGTACGTTTTCTATTTACTTGGGTAGATTTCAAGGAGTACGATTGCTGGGTAGTATGAAAAATAGACATATAACAATAAAAAAAACTGACAAACAATTTTCCAAAGTGACTGTATTATTTTGCATCATTTCTCACCAGCAATGAATGAGAATTCCTGGTGCTCCTTGCTAGCATTTGTTATTGTCAGGTTTTTGTGTTCTTGTTGTTTTAACCAATCTGTTAAGTGTGCAGTGGCATTTCATTTTTTTAATTTGTATTTCTCCAATGACTAGTAATGTTAAGGTTTCTGCTGTCCATTTATCTTTGGAGAATATCTGCTCAGATCATACAGAATTTCTTCTATGTTTTCTTCTGGAATTTTTATATTTCTACATTTTGCATTTACATCTATGATCTATTTTGAGTTAATTTTTGTGAAAATGTGAGGTTCATGTGTCGAGGTTCATTTTTTGCATATGGATGTCCAATTGTTCCAACACCATTTGTTGAAAAAACTATTCTTTCTCCAGTGAATTGTCTTTGCATCTTTTTCAAAAAATCAGTTGACTACATTTATGTGGGTCTAATTCTGCATTTTCTATTCTGTTCCATTGATCTGTATCTATCCTTTCACTATACTACACTGTCTTGATATTTGTAGTTTTATATTGATTGAGATCAGGTAGTATAGTCTTCCAACTCTGTTCTTCTTTTGTTCAAAATTGTTTTGTCTATTCTACTACTTAGCCTTTTCACATGAATTTTAGAATCAGTTTGTTGACATCTATAGAATATTTGCTGGAATCTTTATTGAGATTGTGTTGACTTGATACACTGGGGATGAACCTGGTATATATCCCCATTTATTTAGATCTTCTTTGATTTCTTTCATCACTATTTCATAGATTTTCATCATACAGATCCTGCACATATGTCTTCTAACTTTATGCATAAGTACTTCCTTTAGGGGAGGAGGTGCCATTGTAAATGCTATTCTAATTGTTCATTGCTAGTAAATAAGAATACAATCGACTGACCTTATATTTTGATACCATACTAACTTCTGTAATTAGTTCCAGGAAAGTTAGTGTAGATTCTTGGGTTTTCTACATCAACAGTCATGATGTCTATGAAATGAAACAGTTTTATTTCTTCTTTTCTAATTTGTATCCCTGTTTTTATCTTTCCTGCCTTATTGCACTGGTTAGGATTTCCAAATAGTGTTGAATAGGACTGAGGAAAGAAAACATACTTGCCTCATTCTTGATCTTGGAAGAAAAATGTCATCTCTCACCATTCAACATAATATAAGGCAGTAGGTTTGTTTCTGTTTTGGGGGTTTTTTTGGGGGGGGCAGTGTTTATCTTTTGGTTTTTTGGTAGATGTCCTTTACTAGGTTAAGGAAATTCCTTTATTCCACTAGTTTACTAAGTGTTTTTATTATGAAAGAATGTAGACATTTATTAAATGCTTTTACAGCATCTATTGAGATGATCATTTGGTGTTTCTCTTATAGCCTGTGAATGCATCAAATTATATTAATTGGTTATGAAATGTGAAACCAGCCTTGTATTTCTGGGATGAAATTCACTTGGTCATGATAGATTATAATTTTTATCCATTGCTGAATGCAATTTGCTCATATTTTATTGGAAAATTTTGGTCTATAGTCATAAGATATTGCTCTGTAGTCTTCTTTCTTTGGTTTTGGTATTAGAGTAATGTTGGCTTGTAGAATGAATTATTAAGTGTGCCCCTTCTATTCTCTGGAAGAAAATTTGAGGAACTGGCATTATTTCTTCCTTGAATATTTGGTAGAACTTGTCAGGGAAACTATCTGGGTCAAAAGTTTTCTTTTTTGAAAGGTTTTTCACTATAACTTCAATTTTGTTCATTGATATGGGATTTTTCAGGTTATTTGTGCTTCTTTGGTGAGTTTTAATAGTTTGTGTCTATCAAGGAATTGATTCATTTCATCTAAACTGTTAAATTGATGAAATTAAAGTTGTCCACGTACAATATCTATCCTTTAATGTCTGTGAAACCAGTAGTGATATCTCCCATTTTCTTCCTGATATTACTCCTCCTCTCTTCTTGATCAGCCTGACTAGATAGAAGTCTATCAATTTTATGATGTCTTCAAAGAATCAGCTTTAGATTCCTTTGATTTTTCTCTATCTTTTTCTGTTTCCAATTCATTGATTTCTCCTCTAATCTTTATTATTTCCTTAGTTTTGGGCTTAATTTAATCTTCTTTTTCTAGTTTCTTAAGCCAGAAACTCAGACTGTTGATTGGAGATATTAAGTATTTAATGCTATAAATTTCCCTCTAAGCACTGCTTTAGGGGCATCTCACAACTTTCAATACTTTGTATTTTCATTATCATTCAGTTCCAGATACATTTTAAAAAATAAACTTTTAATTTTACAATTTCAGGTTCACAGAAAATTATGAAAATAATACAAACAATTCTCATATACCCCACACCCAATTTCCCTTATTATTAACATCTTATATTAATGGTACATTTGTTTGGGGCAACTATGAATAAAGATGCTACAAACATTCATGTGCAAGCTTTTGTGTGAACATGTTTTAAAATCAACTGGATAAATACCTAGGAGTTTGATCTCAAGGTTGTATAATAAGACTATGTTTAGCTTCGTAAGAAATTGCCAAACTGTCTCTTGAAGTAGCTGTATCATCTTGCATTCCAACAAATAATGAGAGTTCTTGTTACTCATCCTTGCCTGCAATTGGTATTGTCAGGGTTTTTAAAAAAAATTTAACCATTTGAATAGGCATGTAATGGTATCTTGTTTTAAGGTGAAATTCCCCAATGACAGATGATGTTGAGCATCTTTTCATATGCTTATTTGCATCTGTATAATTTCTTTGGTGAGGTTTCTGTTAAGATCATTTGCCCTGTTTTAATTGGCTTATTTATTTTCCTATTATTGAGAGTTCAAAATATTTTAAAATTTCCCTTGAGACTTCCTTTTGGATTCATGGTTTATTTAGAAATGTATTGTTTAATTTCCAAATATTTGGAAATATTCCACCTATCTTTTATCTTTTATATTGATTTCTAATATAATTCCATAATGATCTGAGAACATACTTGGTATCATGTCCGTTCTTTTAAATTTGTTAAAGTTCACTTTGTGACCCAGAATATGGTTCATGTTAGTGAATGTTCCATGTGCACCTAAGAAGAATGTGTATTCTGAAGTTCTTTGGTGGAGTTATAATGTTAACTATGTCAAATTGGTTGACATAGTTGGTAGAACAAATCAGGTCATTTATATCCCTATTATTTTTTTTTTTTTTTTTTGCCTAACTGTTCTATCAATAACTATAAAGGAGGGTTGGAGTTACCAATGATAATTATAGATTTGTCTATTTGTCCTCTCAGATTCATCAGTTTTTGCCTCATGTATTTTGAAGCTATGCTCTTAGGTGTGTATACCTTTAGGACTGTTAGGTCCATTTGCAGAACTTACCACTTTATCATTATGTAATGTTCTATTTTATTTCTGATAATATTCTTTTTCTGAAGTCTATTTTGACTGAATTTAATGAAAACCCAGTTTTGGCTTTTTTGGGGGGAGACAGGCCACAGTGTTTGACTGGTACAGGTATATCCTCCCGTTTATACCACTTCCCTTTTATGAAAGCCCTACATTAGTACCTGGTTTTGCTGATTAAGAAATCTGAAGAGAATTTTTGCTCTTCTGAAAAAAGGCAAAAGTCAAAAGGGGAGAGGGAAGAGGTACGGGGCAAGATAGGGGTAGGGGATTAAGATACACAAACTACTATGTATAAAATAAATAAGCAACAAGGATATATTGTAGAGCACAGGGAAATACAGCCATTATTTTGTAATAACTTTAAATAGAGTACTGTCTATAAAAATATTGAAAAACTACGTTGTACACCCAAAACTAATATAACACTGCAAACCAACTATACTTTAATAAAAAATAAATAGCGTTCAGCATTATTTTGCAGCATAGAGGCAGTGCACCCCCAGCAGAGAGAGTGGCACTACTAAGCTTCTTCCCGAGGAACTACACTGAGCATCTCAGTTTCAAGCCACCATAGCTTTGAGCTGTGTGACCATCTGTGCTTTATCTCGATTTATTTTTTGCATCTGTTAGCAAGATGTGTCCTAAGGTAATTACTTCTTTGCTTTAAGCCATTTTAGCTTACGAAAGGTTTCATAGGAACACTCTACTTCTGGAGAGCCGGGGGTGGGGGGTGCCTGTATATGCTTTTACTTTTAACCTATCTATGTCTTTATATTTAAAGTGAGTCTTCTATGGACAACATATAAGTTAGCCTTCTTTCTAAATTCAGTATAGCAACCTGCCTTTTTACTGATGTATTTAGACATTTAAAGTGATTATTGTTATGGTTGGCTTAAAATCTACTATCTTGCTGGCTGTTTTCTATTTGTTCCATTTGGCCTTTCTTGCTTTTTTGTTCACTTTCTGCCTTTTCTGAATGACTAAGCATTTTATGATCTATTTTATCTCCTACAATTACTTATTATTTATACCTCTTTTTAAAATGATTAATAATCAATTTATTAAAATAGTTGATTTAAGCAACTACAATGATGACCTCAATCTCTAATCCTGGCTCAATGATAGAAGTAATCTGCTTTACACTCTCAGGAGGATTGTCCAAGTCAATGAGTCACTGTGAATCCTCACCTGGAAATGCTCCCAAGTCTTAGAACCGTCACCACAAAGAGTTTATCTCACAGTGATTCTCAGTCCTGGTAGACATCCGAAACAGTCCTTTCACTTTAAGGTCCTTTTCCTTTGAGCCTGTGATCAAATCAGCACACACCTTCCCCAGGGATTTTACGTGGCGGACAGTTAGGGTAATTCTTACTCAGTGAACCACCCCTTCTGGGTCCACCGGTGTAGTTCCAGTAGCTTTAAAAGCCATGGCTGCCACATGGCAGGAGCATAACTTTGTGACTGACTTCTTCCTCAGCAAGAAGGAACAGTGGTGAGTCAGGAGCAGTGGCCACAGTATCTTCCTTACGGAGGCTTGATACATTTTTTAACACTTAACTTTTTAATGGTTAATGAGTTTTCCTTCAAATAGTATTATGTCATTTCATATACAATGTAACAGGACATTCTCAAGTCCTCCCATTCCTTGTGTCACTGTGGTCATAGATTTCACTTTTATTTATGGAATAAACACATTATTACAAATTTTGCTTTAAATAGTTAGCTTTTACAACAATGAAAAATGTATTCCATTTTAGCTTCATTCTTCATTCTTTGTATAAATCCAAGTATCTGGTATCATATTTCTTCTACCTGAAAAACTTCCTTTAACATTTCTTGCAGAGTAGATCTGTGCTAACGAGTTACCTCAAGGTTTTTTTGTCTGGGAAAGGCTTTGTTTCTGCCTCACCTTTGAAAGATATTTTTCACTGGATATAAGTCAGGTTATTTTCCTTTTCAGAACTTTATAGACATCATTCCATTGCCTTCTTATTTACATGGTTTCTAGTGACAAGTCTGCTGTAATTCTCTTCCTTGTTCATTAATGTAACGTTATTTTTTCCTCTGGCTGCCTTCAAGGTTTTCTCTCCGTCTTTGGCTTTTGGGAGTTAGAATATGATGTTCATAGGTGCTGAGTCTTTTTAAAATTCTTACTCATCTTCAATTATTTTTTCTGCCCTCTTCTCTTTTTGTTCCCCTGGAGTTCCATTTATGCATGTTAGGTCATTTGGTATTGGCCTTTCGCCCTTGGATGCTCTCTTTTTTATCATTCTTTTTTTTTCTCTTTGTGTTTCACTTTGTGTAGTTTCTGTTGATCTATCTCCATTTTCAAGCTCACTGGCTCTTCACCTACCTCAAATCTACTGGTAAAATATTTGAAAGCATTCTTCATCTCTGTTACTGAATTATTCTTTTCTAGGATTTTCATTTTTATAGTTTCCATGTCTCTGCTAAAAGTATCTACGCAACCATGCATGTTGTCTACCTTTTCCGTTAGAGCCTTTAACATATTAACCATAACTACTTTAAATTCCCCATTGGATAGGTCCAACATCTAAGTCATATCTGAGTCTGGCTCTGCCGACTCCTTTGTCATTTTAAACTGTGGTGTTTTTTCCCCTCTTTGTATGCCTAAAGTTTTTTGTTTAAAGTTGGATGTACTGTACAAGACAATAGATACTGAGATAAATAATTGTTATACTTGGACATGGGCACACCTTTCCTTCTGTTGGGCTGTTAATATAGGGGTTCATGCCCATCAAGTCAGGAGTTGGGCTGGGTTTGAAGCTTGCTTCCTGCTTGGCTCTGGGTCTCCCACTTGGTTTAGGTTTTTTTCCTTTGTGCAACAGACAGAGATTCTCTTTCTTGCAGCTCTCCCAGCTGAATTCCACTCTTAATTTTATTTGACAATGATAGGGTAATGAAGGTGGAGGAGTGGGGAAAGGAGGTACTGTCTGATGTTCTTACTAAGCCTCAGATTTAGGCAGGCATTGCGAACCTGGGTCTTGGGTCTGTGACATTCTCAAGTACTCCTGTTCCTTCTCCAGGGTAATACTGGGTCTATAGAGTCCCAGCCATCCCCCAAAGGTCTTAGTCTACACATTTCTTTCCTTTTCCCTGCATATTCAGCCTTTTGTTCCTCCGAGGTGATAAAGAAGATGAATCTGGCAGTGTTTTGGCAGTGGCTTCTGTTCTCTCTCCTGCTCCGGCCAGTATCACAGGGGAAGTTTTCTTAAGCCTCTCCCCACTCTGCCCTGTGAGTTCCTAGAGGAAAATCATTCATGAGATTGTGACTCCCTACACACACATATGTCTGCAGCCCCAGGGACTTCACACTCCCACCCAACCTTTAGAAATTCATTAAAAATTTCTAGCTGAATCTTCTCTTTGGCTTACATGGATTTGGCGACATCTTTCTTTGCAAGTACTTGTCTCTCCCCATATTTCAGGGTAGTTGTTTGCCTTGCAAACTCAGTTCTCTCACGGGTTCAAACGTCATTAATTTCCAGCTTGTCAGCTTTTTCTTTTGTTGTTTGTGTAGAAGTGATAGTCTTTTCAGCACTCTTAATTTCCAAATTGAAATAAGAAGTCTTATTCTACAAAGAGGCAATTTGACCCATCCCACATATCGCTAATAAAACAGGTAAAGGGCCTACAAGTTTTTAAAAGGAAAAAAACCCTAGTCTCTGGTTCCTGCCATGTAATTAATTAACCAGGAGTGTGACTTCAAGCAAGAAAAATGGACTGGTAAGACTTAATTAGACCCATCACTCCAAAAGGATCAAATGGTGTAACTATGTGAAAGTGATCTAAAAAGTATTTTAAAAAAAAGATATGGGATGAATGCAAAGTATGAACTTCTATTTTATTCTTTAGTTGAAGACTGTATGATAAAAATAAAATAGGTGTTTTACGTCTGGCCACATAAAGATTCAGATCAGTTCAGCAACATTTAATGAGTACCTACTATATGTTAAACTCTGTCCTAGTCATTTCTCCATCTGGGGAATGAAAAGGACATAGTCTGTGCCCTTAAAGAGTTTTTAGTCCAGCAGAGAAGACAAATTATGTTTAATTTGACTCAACCATTTAATTATAAATATCTGAAACTAACATCTGTCCACTTCATTTTTAGAAGAAAACTGAGTAACACAATATACACATATGAAAATAATTTTTTTTACAATTAAATTAGTCCACATTAGGATCCTATTTTAAATTACAAAAAAATGACAACTAATTTTCTCTCAAAATATTACCCTGATTAAAAATTCATTAAATATGAGAATTCTTCTTAAAACTAAAGGAATATTTTACTCTTTAAGCAATTAATTTCTATCTCAGATATTGTAGTAGCATGCATTAAAGAGTTAAAATTTGTCATCACCAGGGAAATTACATTAATAATACTTAGTTTTAAACAAAAGCGACATTTTTTTGTATTACTTAGGTAGTTCCTTAAATGATTTACTCTTTTTTTCCATTAGGTCATTTATAATTGAGGGGTTCCTAAGCCGAACAGTTAGATGCAAAAACATGTGTTCAAAGTTGAGACAGAAATGGCAAATGGCCACATTCTTAAGATCATGTAATTGAATGAAATAGGGAATTCAATACCTCAGCAGATGACAAGTTCAAGGATGACCCTGTTTTAGCAAAAGCTAAGTTGGAACACATGAAACCATCAGATTTTGAGTTTTCATGTGAATCATTTTGGAGCACAAGGATTTAATGAATGTATGAGAATGTGTCCTTGGATTAGAATGCATTCCTACAGAATGAGAATAAGAAATATGAGAAATATTAAACAGAAACAAATATAGCATTGTTAATTTCTTACGATGTGACTAAAAGACTTGAAGTGAAGGATTGCTGTGACTTCAGAGGTGGGTTACTTTCCCACAATGCACCTGCATGTAAAAGACAACTGTAAACAGTATATGATTCTGTTCAGAGTCTGTTCACAAGCCACCATCAAACTTGGCTCAGTCCTCTTTACACAGTGCTAGGTTTGTCTTCTGGAACTAATTACATTAAAAATTCAAACCTGCTTATGCTTGGGGCTCAACAGTAGAATTACCTAAAAACAGATATCTATATCTATACATATATGGATATATAAAAATTATGAATTTGAGGACACAATTTGAGAGCATTTTTGATACTCAAAAATGTTTGAAATTAAATCAATTGTAATTTAAAAC
This sequence comes from Phocoena sinus, assembly GCF_008692025.1. Classification (NCBI taxonomy): domain Eukaryota; kingdom Metazoa; phylum Chordata; class Mammalia; order Artiodactyla; family Phocoenidae; genus Phocoena; species Phocoena sinus. The sequence continues at coordinate 16,538,724 of NC_045779.1, read as the reverse complement.
TCAGTTGGTAAATGGAAATATTCTATCTTCAGTTCATGTGAGTTATTTCATCAAACATAACAATAGATGATGAGCTAAATAGTTAACATAATTAATTCAGACCTTGCTCTGTTTATAACAAAGGCAAGTCAAACGCCTGCAAGAACTGTGAACTTTTCTATGGTTCAGGGTCAATCTGAACAAGGGTACCAGCTGTTCCATTAGATAATGTCTTGGATAAAGTCACTCTTGAATGAAAATTTTCACTTTGTAATAAGGCCTCACAACTGAAATGACAAAAAAAAAAAAAGATGATGACAAATATCTGAGATAATCCAGAATGAATTCTTTTCCATGACCAAATTTATCTTCTAAGCCAAGAAAGAAATAATTAGCATTTTGCCAGACTCTACACTTTTGCAATGGTTTAGAAATAATACAGTATTAGTACAATGAGAACATGTATTCAAAGTGAGAAAGCAGTTTACTGTGATCTTACTTCCCACCTTCAAGAGAAATAAAAATGAACAGCTACTTTTAATTTTCAGACCTATTTGACAACTCGAAAAATTAGGACATTCAATGCAAAAATAATACTGGAATTGTTTCTTGTTCCTTCTAAAAGTGTCATTCTTTCATCTTCCAAACACCTATCCATTGGTTATGATGGGAAAGGAAAAATATACTTGTCCGTAATAGAAACACAGGTGGGAATGTTAATAAACTTATTCTTTTATTTATTTATTTAATTTTTTATTTTTTGGCTGCACCGCGCAGCTTGCGGAATCTTAGTTCCCCGACTAGGGATCAAACGTGGGCCTGGCAGTAAAAGTGCTGAGTCCTAACGACTGGGCCGCCAGCGAATTCCCTTGACAGATGTATTCTGATGGCAGCTGCTCTTGAGGTAGTAATGAGATTTAAAGAATATACTTTACTTGTACAGCCAAAACTTGCTAACCACTTGAAATGGTTAGCTATATAAATGAGAGGTTATTTTTAGATTTTATTTTTATATTGCAGGTTTTCTTTTTTAGATGGCAGAAAATCACAAAATAGTTTGCTAAATTTCCTTCACCCGAGTCATAACGATTGCTGGGAATTGAGTAGCAGTGTTGAAGATTTGCTAATAGTAAATCATGTCCTTTATTGCAACTGTGGCTTTACAATGATTTGAATTATGCTGGGATTCTGTTCTAGACAATTTGAAATCAAACAGGAGAATGTCAATTTCTTGCAACCAAGACATCTCATACCACAATATGATACGCATGGCTGCTACACAGTAATAGCCGAGCAACATTTTTTAAGCAGAGAGCAGTTAGTGTTCTTTTTCAAGGCAGATGTTTCCCAGATTTGCTATTGTCACTCATTAAGAAAGTAAGAAGTCTGTGAGTTATGATAATGTGAGGTATGATATTGTACATGAAATCACATCCATAGAACACCACGGATTTTCTCTAATTCTTCCTTTGCTTGCTTTAATTGGTTCAGTGTGACTGTTCTGTTAGTGTAGAAATACTTATGTTGTCTGTGTGATAAAATGTAACCAAACAGAGAAAATAGGTAGGTGGTGGGACTGCTGTTGAAGTAGGAAGGAGGGTAAATATTTTAGTTAATAGGACTCATATCTTCAAAAAGTGTGTTGCTTTAAATTAATTATGAAGAAAAATTATTTGGGGCATTTTATGAGACTTAGCACATACTGAATTTGGGGAACAACGTGCAAACTTTGGAGGAATTCAAAGCACTGTACAAATACTATCCAATGAACGTTTCCATGTAACAGAACAGAGGAGGTCTTACTGTGGCCATAGTTTACTGGAGCAAACACAGTTCAAACAGCTTGATAGGGACTACGAAGCACTTAATGAGGTAGAACAATGAGTAGAGCAAAGCCTGGAATTTTTTACCTCCTAGAGACTTAGTTTAATGCCTAAATTATCAGAAAAATAATATGTTGATCTACCAAGGAGTGACTGTAATTTTCAACCTAAAGTATAACTCCTTAAAGCTATCTCCTTGCCTAAAGTGATCTCAAAATTCGAAATTGGATAGATGAGATATGTAATACCTTGGTTAATAATCTATTGTTGACCTGATTGACATTACCATCCATTTAAAAAGTTATGATAATTTATCATCCTTTTTCTCCTTCTTTCATTTCTTCTAAATGTTTGAGTAGAAATATCTTCCTTTTAAAAGTTGAGATTTTTAATAGCTGCTATTAAAAATATGTATCTTTTTAGGGACTTCCCTGTTGGTGCAGTGGTTAAGAATCCGCCTGCCAATGCAGGGGACACGGTTCAAGCCCTGGTCCGGGAAGATTCCCACGTGCCACGGAGCAACTAAGCCCATGAGCCACAACTGCTGAGCCTTCGTGCCACAACTACCGAAGCCCACGCGCCTAGAGTCCGTGCTCTGCAAAGAAGAGAAGCCACCGCAATGAGAAGCCCGTGCACTGCAATGAAGAGTAGACCCCGCTCGCCTCAACTTCATGTGCAGCAACGAAGACCCAGTGCAGCCAAAAATAAATAAATAAATAAATTAATTAATTAAAAAATATATATATACACATCTTTCTTAAAAATTGATTGACTCTATAGGGGTCATTAGTGGTGAGAGAGGTTTCTATTTTCCCACAGCAGTGGCTCATGGTATCTGTGCAGGGCTCCCAGCTGGCCTGCTGCTCAGGACAGAATTTGCAAACCCACATTTCATATTGCCTCAACGTTGCAATGTGAGATGCCTTACGGAAATAAAAACACAATAGCTTAAGAGACAATCAGTGGAAATACAAGGATGACTCTTTTACAAAACTTTAAATGAGAAGCCTTTAAAAGGTACTATTTTTCTCAAACAAGTGAAGAACGATGGCAAGACCCACATACTACTCATGACACTTGCACAATTTAATGCAAAGCACTGAACAAAATATTAAGCCTTCTAGTACAGAAGATTCATAATTCAGTAACAACACCTCCTGCACATAACTTTCAGAAGTAGCACTTAGGAATTCATATACCAAATGCAAACCCACAGACTCAGCTATCGGTATAACAATAATGGCTCCAAGTTTAGTAATTCCAAGTATGAGAATTATGCATGTTTCTTCTTTTTTCCCATTATACTAGAACCATAAAATTTATTTCCATCCAGGCAGCCAGAATGTAGAGCCAATTTATTATGATTATAATGACACAAAGAAGGGGGGCCTATGGGTCAAGAGGAAGGGACTTCACAAATATAGAATCACCTCTTTGCACTGATGTCAATACCAAGGGGATTCTGAGGCTGACTGGGGATCCCAGATGTCGTGGATGAGATTTCTATACAGATGAACTGCTGAGCTCTTGACTGGATTTTCTAATGCCTTCCTTCAATGACACTCCACAGCTAAACTCTACTCAGCTCTGATCTGAGTCGAGTTTGTGGCAAGGGCAATGGTGAACTGAGAAACCCCATGCTGAAAGGGAACTGCAGTCTGCAGAAAGATGCTGGACTTACTACCTTTTGATGACACTGTTCCTCTACAAAATAAGTGATTCTGGCATCACTTATTGATATTATCGGTAACAACCTGTAATTAGGTAAGCTCTGGAACCAAGAAGAGGCAGCTAGAGTTCATGAATTAGCTTCTGACCACCCAGAATGCCTCCACACAGTGAGAAGTAACAGATGGAGACAAAATCTCAGCACATTTAACAATCTGTCACAATTGAGAGAGACTGTACTCTTGGCCAAAAGAGAACTTCTATCAGCAAAAGATAAATCTCTTTAAAGCAATCCAACTACAACTCACTGAGTGACTACTATGTACTGGGCATTATCCTCGGGTACTTCAAACAAATTATTTCACTTGATTCTCAAAAGTCTCTGAGAGAGATTATATTATCCCCTATTTTACAAACTGAGGTAAGTAATTACAGCTAGGGAGTGATGAAGCCCCTTTAGACAGGTTTGTCCCAGCCCAAAGCTCAAGCTCTCCCCACCGATATCCCACCCTGTGGTAGATTAAAGGTGGTGGCAAATACCTTGCTACTCTTCTAATTGAAGGATGGAGTCTAATTGTCTTTCCCCCTTGAATCTGGGTTGGCCTTAGGAACTTGTTGACCATTAGAATCAGGTAAGGCTTTAATAAGTCTTGCAGCTTACACCTGAGACCTCTTGATCACTCATGAAGTCCTGAGTTGCCATGAGAGAACACGTAAAGAGGCCCCAAGACTAAACAGGAAGGGGCCCCAGCTGAACCCAGCCTTCCAGCCATCCCCATCAGGGTGCCAGGCATAAGCCATCCTGGACCAGCCAGACCAGGCCAGCCATCAGTTTAACATCTCCAAGTGACCTCAGCTGATGCCATATGGAGAAGAAAAATCATCCACTGATCTCTAGCTAAATTCCTGACAGACAACATCATAAGATGATAAAATGACTGCTGCTGTAAGCACAAAGTTTTGGGGTAAATATAATAAATAAATATTTATTTAGCAATAAATAACTGCAAAAAATTTTCTTCTGTGATATTACTATACTATGAATCTAAAGTCAGCCTAGGGAAAAAACATCGCTTAATATTGCTGAAAAATAGAACATTCTCCTAACATTTGATAAATGGGATATGATTTTTTTGTTTTATTATTCAAGTTAGGATATACTTTGGTGAATAAAGAGAAAGGAAGAAGAGGAGAAAAGAAAAATGCTACTCACAGGTAACATGTTTGAAAGGTGCTAAAGAGAAAGAGAAAGTGTATTAGTCAGGATTCTTTTGACTTTGTGATGGAAGCCATAATTAAACTGCTTTAAAAAAAATAAAGGAAAGTATGGAGGGTATTGGTCCACGTAACTGAAAATTGTATTGAGATGCTGACCTTGGACATGCCTGATTAAGCTGTTCAAAAATATCATTAAAAATATGTTTCTCTCCATCTTTCAGTTTCATTTTCCTCTGGGCTGGCTTTATTCTCAAGCCAACTTCCTCCTCCTGGTGACAAGATGCTTTATATTTAGGTTATATCATACCATCTCAGCGGCAGACCCTCCAGCAAAGGGAATTTTCAATTCCAAGAGGTCCAGGAAAGGGTGTCATTTGCCTGGATTGGGGCACACGCCCTTCCCTGAACCAGTTTCTGTGGTCAGGGAAATAAAATGTTCCTAGTGGCCAGGTCTAAGTCAGCAGACCACCCATTAGCCTTGGGAGTAGGTCAGCCCCATCGTGCCCATGTGGTGGAGAGTGGCAGTGCCCAAAGGAACCTCGTGTATTTTTTTCATCATAAGGACTTGGAGGATAAATCCTACAGAGGGGAAAATGTACCTTCGAAGGGGAGTGAGAAGAAAATACCTATTCCTTCTTTACATAATTAAACTCACTTCATCTTGATTATCTAAATCATAGCTACGACTTAATATTTGAAGAAACCTGCTTTAAACAAAACTGTGATCTTCATCTCCTCCACATCCATTTTGCTCTCTCCTCTCCTATTTGAGAACACACTCCCCTGCTCCCCTACTGGTCTCTCTGGTAGCCCAGGGCCCCCCACTAAAGTCCTACCCTCCCAGGTGAGTGTCCTGTTCTCTGGACCTAGTCTTTCTGAGAACTAGACAACTGACATCAACTAGTTGAGCCAGTCACCCACTTGCCCTTGGCCCCTTCTCCCTGTGAAACAAGGGGCCTGTTTAAATAGTCTCTAATGTACCTTAATGAACAACTTCCTCAGACTCTTCACCGAGGCAAACTCTAGAAAGGCAAGTCCTGATCCCTTTGGAGGCCTCACTGCCATGGCTGAGCGACAGGAGGGGACTCTTGCTCTCCCTCACAAATCCACAGAGAGGCAGACTGCCAGCCTCCTCCTCCCTCTGGAGAGTGATGAAGTCAACACTCCCTGTCTCCTTCCTCCTTTCCTTGCTCCTCCCCTCAGGATGGAGGGCTGCTAATATGTTTGGTGGGAGCCTGGCTTCCATGAGAGCCTGTTTCTCTGCTTGATGAGATGACAGGTCACTCCTCGCCTGTGGCAGGGCGTCTAGTTCTCTTTGACCACCCGGGCTCAGGCAAGGACAGCCCCCTCCTCCTCCTGTCTCTGAGCACTGACCTCTTTGGAAGGGCCTGCTCCACCCGCGGGGATACTTGCCATTCTCTCTGTGCTCCAGCTCCTCCCGCCCTGCAGAAGCAGCCCTGGAACTGGCACGGAGTGGACTGGAGGCTGCCCAGCAGATTCGGCTCTCTTTGCAGATACAAAGGTTTTTATTTGGCTTGGGAGGCAGGGGACACTATTTTGGCCTCAGGTCTAAGCCACGTTCTCCAGTGTAGATTTCCCAGAGCCCTGAATTTTGTTCTCTACATCTCTGCCTAACAGGATGATGCTCTGAACCCCCCATCTGGCTAGTGAGTCTTCCCTCTATAGGTGAGAACCTGGCAGGGAGGAGAGGTAATCCTGAGCTCTTATCTGCCTCTAACAGCCATTTCCAAACTACTTTCACATGCATTCTTATCATTTCATTCTCAAAACCACCTTGTGAGACTGCCAGGCAGGGATTATTCCTTTCAATTTACAGCCAAGAAAATGGAGATTTAGAAAAGTTAAGTGACTCATCCATGGTCTAGCGAGTTAGTGGTGGAATGGCACTAAGTCCAGGTCATCAGACAATGAGACTAGACTCTTCTAATCAGAGGCACACCAACATTCTACAGCTTCAGAATTCTACACGAACATTCTACCAGAAGAACAACTCATCCAGCAGTTACTACCTGTCCCGCAGATCACAAAAATAACACACTGAAGATGTTTTAGCCATGTAGACTTGAGTGAACATTATGCAACTGGATGCCCTGGTGAAACTGTGTTACTGGGTTGTTTCAGTTGTTTTGAAGGACCTTATTGGCCAGGATATTGGATATCACTAGAGAGAATGCAAGCCTTAAAGCCTGTCAGATGGAGGCAGGCTGTGCACCTGCATCCAGCCGTCCACCACCACAGCCGTGCTGGCAGCTGCCAAAGTTCCCACCCTCCTCCACACGACTGGGAGCATCAAGCCCCATGCGGACTATGCCTGCTTACGTACAAAGAGGAAACAAGGTGACACACAGGAAATTGGAAAATCTTGGCAATCTCATTAACTCGAAGACTGAACCAGCAAATTCTGAACCCTGCACAGTAAACTGATGAAATATTTTCAAAAATGATACCTTGCACGTGCTGAATGTAGAGGTGGAAACTTTCAAGAGGAGAATTTCCCCCACAACCTCAAAATCTCAAATCAGTATCTGAACATATCTCTGGATATTGAGCAAGACCAGTGGAGAAAAAACTAACTGATGACCATGCTCTAGTATGCCTTGTCTCATACTAAGAAATGGTGTGAGCTTAAAACATTATTTGCCCTTAACATTCATTGGTTTTATAGGTAGTTTTTCTATTTCACTTTGTGTGTGTGTGTATGTGTGTGTGTGTGAAAGAGAGAGAGAGAGGGAAACAACACTGAATATTCTGTGTGACATCTAGATCATTTGGTTCTGTGTTTATGGATAAAGCAAGAGGAAGTAAAGAAGTCAATCTCACAGTCCATAGTTTACAGCCAGGATATGGAAGGAATAGGAGAATGCTGGAAGAATGAGAGCAACAAATTTAATCACACGCCTAGTCCATAGTAGGTGCTCGCCATGTCCTTGCTGAAAGAGTGAACTTAAATTAACTGGGTTCATTACAGAATTTACTGACTGAATATCTGCTAAAATGACTATTGCTACTTGTTGGTAACAGAAGACTTGTGCTTGTATGTGAAAGTACTAGGGAAATAAGAATACAAGAAAGAAACTAAATACATTTTGTTTATTTTTATTAACCTAGGAACCGTTTTACAAAAGTATTAAATAATATTAACTTGACATCATCATAGATACAAATAGTTAAGAGCACCCCTTCTTCTAAGTAGCTTTCCCTCTTGGGTGTAGAGGGAAAGTCTTTAGAACAAGAACACAGTGGCTAGCACACCGAACTCTCTCAAGGGAATGAGTCAGTCCTTGCCATGGAAAGTCTTAACCACAGAAAAGTTATTAAGGAAGATGGAGAGGCAAAAACACAAATGCACAAATGCACAGGAGTGTGGTTTACATGGGACAGTGTCGTAGACAAGCAATGTGAGAACAGTCTTGCTGAAGGCCAGTGGCTAGCTGCTTCTTGATTCCCCTGATTCTTGCACCAAGGGAAGCTGAAAGAAGACTGAAAGTAAATTCCTCAACATATGTGAGGCCTCTCAACATTCCCTTTCCTACACACAAAAAGTATAACTGGCACTTCATTTATTGCCTTTCTAACTGGATCTCATGATACATATAATATACATCACAATTCAGTGGGAAAGGGGATGGTGTCAGCAGAAATGGCAGATTAAGGACCTCCAAAAATTCTCTCCTCCATATCCTCCATTAAAGCAACAAGAAAACTCACAAAAAATTGTCAGGATCAATATTGTATGAATGCTAGAAATTAACCAAAAGATCCTGGCAATCTGGGTAGTGGCTTTTCAAGAAAAACAGCTTAATCTTGGTAAGAACAGTGTGCTCTGAGGCATTTTAATTTGCCCTGTGCCCATTCCTCCTCTCCAGCTCCACAGTAGCCTTGAAAACTGACAATCACAGTGAAAATCAGCAGACTGGCAGCCACTGAAGGGAGCGGCATGAGGTGGAGCTCTGTCATTACGGGACCTGTTAGTTCCCTGGAAGACCCCACTTGAAGTGATATCTTTATTTAACCTGACTCGGAACTCACTCAGTGCAAAAAGTCTTTACTCCAGGTGAATTTATCAAAAATTACAGTCAACTACTTAACTTTGAAGCTGCCTAAGGTTTTAAATAATGTTTTGGGAAAATAATAGGCTAACCAAAAATGTTAAAAGGAAAAGCTTGGGAATGAGAATTCTACACAGGCTTTGAAAAGCTCTGACATGCTTCTGGGAATGGAGAAAGCCACAAGCACAAGTAGGTCTGTGCACATTCTCAGAGCTGTGTACGTGCTTAAGAAAGACCTAAAAGGCCCTAAACTCTTGCTTCTGGATAATCTTGAGGCTCTGTGCAAGCAGGAAGGGAAGGTTAAGGCAGAGCTGTAAACTGTCTGCTAAGTGTTGAAGCTGTGCTCTCAATCAGACAGAGAGCCACTTAGCAAAGACTGGATTTGTTGGTTCCAGGCATTTAAGGAAATCTCTGTCGAATCATCAGCAGACCACTAAGCTAACCAAGTAGAAACCAAGTAGAAAAACAAACAAGAATACAGACTTCATGTAATTAGTGCAGAAAAGTCACTAAACAAACAACAACAAACAACAGCAAACCCAGGGGAGGAGGAAGTTCTGATTTCCAGAGTTGCCACATTACATTATTTTAAATGTCTGGTTATCTATAAAAATTATGAGGCATGCGAAGAAACAATAAAGCATGGCCCATACACGAGGGGAAAAAGCCACCAATAGAAAACTATATCTAAGGAAGCCGAGACATTGGACTTAACCAGACAAATTTTTTAAGTTATATATTTTAAATATCAACATATTCAAAGAACTTTTAAAAGAAAATCACGTCTAAAGACTAAAGGTAAGTCTGAGAATGATTTCTCACTGAATAAAGACTATCAACAGAGACAGAAATTATAAAAAGAAATCAAATAGAAATTCTGGAAATTGAAAGTACATAAATTTAAACGAAAAATTCACCAGAGAGGTTTCAATAGATTTCAGCAGCCAGAAGAAAGAACTAGTGAACTAGAAGAAAGCTGAATTGAAAATATCATCTAAGAAACAGAAATAAAAGTGAATAAAAAATATAGAAGAGACTAGAGACCTGTAGAACACAACATACTATATGAATTATGGGAGTCCCAAAGGAAAGGAGAGAGAGAAAAAAGCATAAAAAAACTTTGCGAAATAATGGCTGAAATTTTCACACATTTGATGACAAGCATGAATCTACACATTCCAGAAACTCAACAAATCATGACAGGATAAATTCAGATGTCCACAGTGAGACACATCAAAATCAAACTGTGAAAAAACACAGAGACAGAGGGAGTCCTGAAACAGCAAGAGAGAAGTGACTCACCACATAAAAGAGGTCCCCAATAAGATTAATAGCTGATTTCTTCTCAGAAAACATGGAAACTACATGGCAATGGAATGACAAACTCAAATTGCTGACAGAAAATATTCAATATCCAGCAAAGCTATTTTTCAAAAATTAAAGCAAATTAAGACATTCTCAGATTTAAAAAAACAAACTGAGAAAATGTGTCACTATCTAACGTGCCCTATAAGATATAGTAAAGGGAGCTCTGCAGTCTGAAAAGAAAGAACACTAGACAGTAACTCAAATTCTTGAATATAGATAAAGAAAAACAGAGCACTGGTAAAGATAACCATGTAGGTACATATAAAAAGGTAAATATAAAAGACAATATAAATGTTTTCTGTTGTTGGTAACTCCTCTATTTGATTTCAAAGACAGCTGCATAGGCAATAGTTATAAATCTGTGGTGATGGACTTTCAATGCACAAAGATGTAATTTGTATGACAATAACAGAAAAAAGAAGGGGAAGAGAACAGAGCTCTATGTGAGCAAAGTTTTTGAATGGTACTGAAATTAAGTTGGTATTAATCTAGAATTGATTGTTATAAATTAAGATATTAATTGTAAACCTCAGGGCAACCAAAAAGAAAATAATTCCAAAAATATACAGTAAAAGAAATGACAAAAGAATTAAAATCATACACCATAAAATATCTATTTAACACACAAAATAGGCAGTAATGGAAGAACAGAGGAGTAAAAAAGACATAAGATATACAAAAAACAAACAATAAGATGGTAGGTATAAACCCCACCTCACTGGTTATTGCAATATATATAAATGAATTAAACTCTCCAATTAAAAAGCAGAGATTGGCTGGATGGATAAAAAAACATGGTCTAACCATATGCTATTTGCAAAAGATATTCTCTAGATTCTAAGACACAAACAGGTTGAAAGTAAAAGGATGGAAAAGATATACCTTGCAAATAGTCACCAAAAGAGCTACAGTGGCCATGCCAATGTCAGACAAAACAGACTTTAATATATTTTATGAGATTAAATAATAATAATAATAAAAGGGTCAATTCACCAAGAAAATACAATTATAAACTTATATGCAGAGCTCCAAAAAACATAAAGCAAAAACTGTCAGAATTAAAGGAATAATTATAAAAAAATCAAAAATAATAGTTGGATCTTCAATATCCCATTTTCAATAATTGGTAGAACTAGAAAGATCAACAAAGAAACAGAATAGTTGAACAATACTATCAAACATGCAGCCCTCACAGTCATCTATAGAACTCTCCACACAACAACAGTAGAATACAAATTCTTCTCAAGTGTACATGGAACCTTCTCCATGATAGGTCACATGCTACATCATAAAACAAGTCTCAGTAAATTAAAAGCCTGAAGTAATACAAAGTATTTCTCCAATTATAGAAGGATATTTGTGAATCCACAAATACGTAGAAGTTAAACAACACACTCCTTAAAAAGCCAATGGGTCAAAGAAGAAATCACGAAGGAAATTAAAAAATACTTTGATGGAAGAAAATGAAGACACAACAAACCAAAACTTAAGAAATATAACTAAAGCAGTGCCTCAGGGAAATTTATATCTTTTATATTGGGGTTCTCCAGAGAAACAAAACCAATAGGATACATGTAAGAGGAGATTTATTACAGGAACTGGCTCACAGGATCATGGAGGCTGAGAAGTCCCACAATCTGCCACCTACAAGCTGGAGAAGCAGGAAAGTTGGTAGTGTAATTCAGTCTGTCTGAAGGCCCAAGAACCAGGACAGCTGATGTCCAAGGGCAGGAGAAGATGGATATCTCAGCTCAAGCAGAGAGAGTGAACTTTCCCTTCCTCCACTTTTTTTTTTTTTTTTTTTTTTTTTTTTTTTTTTTTGCGGTACGCGGGCTGCGGAGCACAGGCTCCGGACGCGCAGGCTCAACGGCCGTGGCTCACGGGCCCAGCCGCTCCGCGGCATGTGGGATCTTCCCCGGACCAGAGCACGAACCCGTGTTCCCTGCATCGGCAGGCGGACTCTCAATCACTGTGCCACCAGGGAAGCCCCCTTCCACCTTTTTGTTCTATCCAGAACCTTCAACGGATTGGATAAAGCCCATCCACATGGGTGAGGATGATCATTTTTATGCAGTCTACTGATTCAAATGTCAATCTCTGCTGGAGACACCCACACAGATGCGTCCAGAAACAATGTTTTCCCAGATATCTGGGCATCCCTTAGCCCAAGCTGACACATAAAATTATCCATCACACCTGTAAATGCCTATACTAAAAAAGAAAAAAGACTTCAAATCAATAACCTAACCTTCTACCTTAAAAACCAGAAGAAGAAGAGTAAAGTAAACCAAATGCAAGCAGAAGGAAGAAAACACTGCTTACTATGGAAATAAAACAGAGAACATAAAAATAAAAAATAATCAACAAAATCAAAAGTTCGCTCTTTGAAAAGATCAACAAAATCAAACCTTCAGTTAGACTGACCAAAGAGACTGGACTCAAGTTACTAAACTCAAGAATTAAAGAGGGAACATTCCTACTGACTTTACAAAAAATAAAAAGGATTTTAGGAGATATTATGAACGAGGAGATATTATGAACAATTGTATGCCAACAAATTAGATAATCTAGATTAAATGTACAAATTCAGACAAAGACACAAACTACCAAAACTGATTCAAGAAGAAATAAAACTTCTGAATAGACATGTGACAAGAGATTAAATGAGTAATCACAAAATTTCCCAGAGAAAAGCCTACAAATGCACTGGTGAATCCTTCTAAACATCTGAAGAACAATTAACACCAATCCTTCACAAATTCTTTCAAAAAGCAGACGTGGATATGACACTTCCTAAGTCATTCTATGATGACAGTATTACCCTGATACCAAAAACAGAGAAAGATATAACAAGAAAAGAAAATATCTCTTATAAATATAGACATAAATATCCTTGATAAAATATTAGCAAACCAAACCCAGTAACATATAAAAAGGATTACACATCAGGACCAAGTGGGATTTATTCCAGGAACACAAAGTTGGTTTAACACCCAAAAGCCAATTAATTCAACACATCAATTGAATAAAGTACAAAAAAATAATCACATGATTATCTCAATAGATGTAGAGAAAGCATTTTAAAAAATCCAAACCCCTTCATGATAAAACAAACTGGGAATAGAATGATACTTCCTCAATATCACAAAGTACATCTATAAAAAATCTCCAGCTAACATCATACCTATTGGTGAAAGAATGAATGCTTTTCCCCTAAGATCAGGAATAAGAGAAGGATTTATACTCTTCCTCTTCTTTTCAACATTCTAGCTAAGACGATTAAACCAAAAAGAAAAAGCAAGAAAGCAAGAGAGAGGGAGGGAGGGAGGAAGGAAGGGAGGGAAGAAGAGAGAGAGACAGAGGGAGAAAGAGAGAGGGAGAGGAAGGAAGAAAGGAAGAGGCATCCAAATTGGAAAGAAAGAAGTAAAACTACATTTGAAGATGGCATAACCTTATATATAGAAAATCCTAAGGAATCTACTAAAAACCATTGGAACTAATAAAAGTATACAAAAAGGTTGCAGGGTGCAAGAATAATATGCAAAGAATTAATTGTATTTATATTCACTAGCAATGAACAATCCAAAACCGAAATTAAGAAAACAATTCCATTTACTATTGCATCAAAGAATAAAATATTTAGGACTAAATTTAACAAATGAAGTGTAAAAGCTATACCCTGAAAACTACAAAGCATGTTGAAAGATAGTAACAAACATATAAATGAATGACGATCCCATATTAATCGATCAGAAGATTTAATATTAAGATGGCAATACTCTCCCCAGTTAATCTACAAATTCAATGCCATTCCTATCAAAATTCTAGCTGGCTGAGAAACTGACAAGCTGATCATAAAACTCACATGGAAATTCAAGGGATGCAGAAAAACCAGAACAATCTTGAAAAAGATCCCCAATTTGAAAACTTATTAGAAAGCTACAGTAATTAAGACTTTATGGTATTGGTATAAGAACAGACATATAGATCAGTGGAATAGAATCGAGAGTCCATAAATATTCCCTTATATTTATGGTCAACTCATTTTGGTCAATATCAAGACAATTCAATGCGGGAAAGAACAACCTTTTCAACAAACGGCGCTGGGACAGGTGGATATCCACATGCAAAAAAAAAAGAAGGATTTGGATCTCTACCTCATACCATACAGAAAAGTTAACTAAAAATCAACCACAGAGCTAGACAAAATGACACTATAAAACTCTTATAAGAAAACAGAAGTAAATCTTTGTGACCATGGATTATATAATGGTTTCTTAGACATGACACCCAAAACCTAAGCAATCAAAGAAAAAAAAAAGACTTTGTCAAAATTAAAAATTTTGTGCTTTTTTTTTAACGTCTTTATTGGAGTGTAATTGCTTTACAGTGGTGTGTTAGTTTCTGCTGTATAACAAAGTGAATCAGCTATACATATACACACATCCCCATATCTCTTCCCTCTTGCGTCTCCCTCCCACCCTCCCTAACCCACCCCTCTAGGTGGACACAAAGCAACAAGCTGATCTCCCTGTGCTATGTGGCTGCTTCCCACTAGCCAACTATTTTACGTTTGGTAGTATATATATGTCCATGCCTCTCTCTCACTTTGTCACAGCTTACCCTTCCCCGCTCCGTGTCCTCAAGTCCATTCTCTGTGTCTGCATCTTTATTCCTGTCCTGCCCCTAGGTTCTTCAGAACCTTTTTTTTTTAGATTCCTTATATATGTGTTAGCATACAGTATTTGTTTTTCTCTTTCTGCCTTACTTCACTCTGCATGACAGTGTCTAGGCCCATCCACCTCACTACAGATAACTCAATTTCGTTTCTTTTTATGGCTGAGTAACAGTCCATTGTATATTGTGCCTCATCTTCTTTATCCATTCATATGTCGATGGACACTTAAGTTGCTTCCATGTCCTGGCTATTGTAAATAGTGCTGCAATGAACATTGTGGTACATGACTCTTTTTGAATTATGGTTTTCTCAGGGTATATGCCCAGTAGTGGGATTGCTGGGTCATATGGTATTTCTATAAAAATTTTGTGCTTTAAAGGACACTATCAAGTGAAAAGACGACCCACAGAATGGGAGAACATATTTGCAAATCATATATGTGATTAAGGTATAGTATTAAGAATAAATAAAGAATCCTTACAATTCAACAACAAAAAGACAAACAATCCAATTTAAAAATGGACAAAAGACTTGAATAGACATTTCTTTAAAGAAGATATACAAATAGTCAACAAGCACGTAAAAAGATGCTGAACATCATTAGTCATTAGGGAAATACAAATCAAAACCACAATGAGACATCACATGACACCCACTGGGATGCCTACAATCAGAACAAAGTACAATAAAGAGTGTTGGTGAGGATGTAGAGAATTGGAACCTTTCTACGTTGCTTCTGGAAATATAAAATGGTACAGCCACTTTGGAAAACCATCTGATAGATTCTCAAAAAGTTAAACATAGTTACCATATAACTCAGCATTTCCACTCCTACATGTACACCCAAGAGACTTGAAACATATGTTCACACAAACTTTGTATAAAAATATTCATAACATCATTATTTATAATAGCCAAAAAGTGGAAACAACCCAAATGCCCATCAATTGATGAATGGATAAACAAAATTTGGTATATACACACAATGGAATATTATCCATCCATGTAAAAATGAAGTACTAATATATGCTAAAATATGGATAAACCTTGTAAAAACATTATGCTTAGTGAAATAAACTAAGGCACAAAGGTCTGTAGCTTACCATATGGATGGCTTATAAATGGAATTAGATGATTCCATTTATGTAATAATGTCCAGAACAGACAAAGACACAGAGACAGAAAGATCAGTGGTTTCCAGAAACTGCAGAAGAGATCCCAGGAGGTGAGGAGTTAACTGCTAATCATTATGGGGTTTTATTCTGGGATTATAGAAATGTTTGGAAAATACATAATGGTAATGGTTGTACAACCTTGTGAATATACTAAAAAACACTGAATTGCATATTTGTAAAGGGTGAATTTTATGGTATGAGAACTATATTTCTATTAAAGGAAAAGATTCAGTGGTTATATCCATCCAAACAATGATTGTAAAGAAAAATTTTTAATTAAGGTCAGTATTTTTCAACCAAGTAGCACAGTAATATCAAAAAAATATGAAAAGTCAATGTGTTGATACTTTATAGTTACTTGGGGCATTTTCCTCCCTGGCTAGACTAATTCTTGCATGACTTCTAAAATGAGGACTAAATATCAAGGACTATGAGATTCACTATCTCTTTATAATTTAAACACTCGCAATTTAGAAATGCCTGATATTATACATGATCCTGATTACAAATTCTCTAGGATTTAACAGTCTTTCTCTAAAAACATTATCTGCAGGGTAGGCCAGCAGGCTGGACACAGAAGGAAGAGATGGAGTTCAAGTCTGAAGGTGGTCTCCTGGCAGAATCTCCTCTTTTTCTTCTAGGGAGGTCAGTCTTTTTCTATTAAGACAGTCAACTGATCAGATAAGGCCCACTCACATTAAGGAGGATAATCTGTTTCACTCTAAGTCTACTGTTTTAAATGTGGAATTCATCCAAAAAAAAAAAAAAGAGAGAGAGAAAAGAAAATAAATACCGCCACAAAAACATCTAGAACAACGTTTGACCAAATATCTGGGAACTGTGGCCTATACCAAACCAACACACAAAATTAACCATCATGGGCATGATATGGTAACCAGAGTGCTAGACGCCTAGTCCGGAATTCTGTGTTCCCCCTTCAACTATCTCTCAGCAAGGGACTTCACCTCTCTTAACCTTGGTACCTTTATTGTAAAATGTGGGTAAATATTGAAATTTAGTGTGAAGAGTGAGAAGATAAGGGCAGATGGGGACTAACCTGACCTACTCTACCTTTTTTCCCCATTAAACTATATATTGCATGCCAGTGAGTGCCCTATGGCTAATATTAAGAAATCAGGGGGCCTAGCATTGATTTAAAACACCCAATATTTGCTGTGTTCTAAATTGCTGTGGGATATATTGAAAGAAATCTGCTAATACCTCCAGGTAGCCTAAATTTTGAAGTATAGTTCGTGTGTATGTATGCACGTATGCACGCATTTATGTATTTTGGATGTAAGGCCAAGGCACAACTGAAAAATATAAGAAATAGATACTCAATAAAAAAATAAATAATATATAAATAATAATTAAATATATGGATTCTTCCACTTTGTATTCTTCCACATTGTATTCTATGTCAATGTCTATGTCAAAACTTACACAACACAGTGGTACTGTGTCTGCAAATCCTTTCCACTAACCCCAAAAGAAAAAAAAATATATATGCCTTCATTTTTGCTTCCTCCTTCATACCATGGGTCTCCAACTATTGAAGCCTCATCTAAATCTCTAAGAGTATCTCCCCTAAACTCCATTTTCCTAAACTGCCTCTCTACCTCGTCAAAACCTAATGAACCCATTAGTGGCTTATCCTTGCAAGTTCTCGTTACCAGAGATGTAAACAGGGAATCTTATTATCAAGATTCAACTATTTCTAACTAATAACCATTACATATCAACCACTGTGCTAGAAGACTTCACATTTGTTAATGTGTCAAACTTACCAGGGCCCTTAACACTGCTTTGAAAGACTTTTCCTTACACCTACTCGGTCCTTTCTTCCATTCTCCAAAATGGCTGCTCCTCACATTTCCCACTTCTGTTAACCTGGATACCTCATGCCTATTCACCTATCCTACACTGATAACCTTAAGGCATACTCCACTGAGCAAACAAAGCCCATCAGGGGCTAACCTCTTCCCATGAGAAACCTCTCCTGATCTACGGAGGCATCCTACATTATTGATTTTTGACTCATTTCAGGCAAAGAGGTGTATCTTTTGCTCGTCAAAGCTACCCCCCCATCTCCTTCCACCTCCCGTGGGAACTTGGCCCATCACTATTCCCTTCTGTTTCTCACATTTTTAATATCTTTAATTTCTTCCTCAAAATATAAGCATCCTTAAGCAACTCTAACCCTTAAAAACAAAACAAAAAAAAACTAGTTTCCTACTAAGGTGTAATTCCAAAGACTTCCACTTGCGGCCGAAATTGACTTCCAGAGATAAGACTCACCTCTCTGCCTGAAACAACCACACAACAGGCAAAATGTATGTACGAAACAATGGTTCTCCAAACACGGGGCATGAGGCAGTAAAAGGCAGTGGACCCTAAGAGATGGGAAACAAACAAGAAAAGCCCTGTCATTGCTACAGCTGCCCCAGCTGTTGCCACTGAAGAAGTTTCCAGGCTGAGGAGCAGAAAGGGAGAATCCAGGCAGGCCCCCTGAGTGGAGAAGACAGAGCTGAGAGAGCAGAGAGAACGAGGCAGCTAGAATTCACAGAACAGAGGACCAGAGAGAAGGGAGCTGCACAGAGAGAGAACTCCGGAGATCTGCAGAGGGTCCCTCCGGAGTTTTCAGCTGATCAGCACAAGCATAGAGGAAACTACCTGAGGCTGAAGGAATTCCCACCAAAAAAGATTAAAGTCAGGTGTGAGTCAGGTACTCACACAGGGCCAGGAATAATACCTGCTCCAGCCAGACTGGAAAAATCTCATGATTCACAGGGCTTTAGGTTGAGTGCTCAGAAGAGTCTTGCCCCAGTAGAGGGAAAAATTAGCCTCGGAAGGAGCACGGCTGATTCCTTCTACCGATCTTAAAAGCAAGACTGGAAAGGATTACACTATTTCCAAGTAACTTAACTGCATCCCAGAACGAAGATCGAAGATCGATAATATTTATGAGGAAACACAGATATCCAGCACCCAACAGGCAAAATTCACAATGTCTGGCCTCCAAACAAAAGTCACCAGGCATGCAAAGAAGCAGGAAACGGTGACCCACAATTAAGAGAAAAAACAATTGAAAGTGATCCAGTCACACAGCCAATACACTGACTGGGCTTGCTTTCTTTTGTTTCCCCAGTGGCGGCATTCACTAAGGTGTAGCCCTGCTCCAGACTCCTAATTTAGGCCGTGACACAGGCCAGTCTCCCTCCTCGCATGGGCCAGTTATGTCCCCCCTTTCTGCAAAGGAACTCAACTTCTGGACTCTCCTGCCTGGAGGATCCCCCAGGGATTTGCCAGGAGCTTCGACCCCACTCAACCTTCAGTTTCTGTTCTACTCCTAGTCCACAGAGGTATTTTTCTTGCTTCTGAACATGGTTATGTCTTTTTAGTTTCCTATTGTTACATTTTAACTCTTATTGCCATGTGTTTAGAGTACAAGAGAAGCTTCAAAATGCGACCTCACCATACCACTTCAACTGGAAGTCCCCACCCATTATTTCCGGAAACCCCTCCCTTGCTCTCAAAAACACTACTCTTGGTTTCCTCTCACCTCTCCGATGACTGTCTTTCTTTCTCTGAATCCCCCCTCTTTACTCACTCATTAAATGGGTGGGCCTTTTAGGGCTCCATTCTCCCCTTACTCTATGATAAAGGTTTAATCGGAGGCTCTGTAGATCTGTGATCCCCTGAAATTGTATCAAAGTTCTGATTTTCTTCCAATCAGGAAGAGCAGTTACAGTTTTTAAAGCCAGGTTTCATTTTTATAAGAACTCTTATTGCTGGGATGTTTACATTACACGTAATTCTTCGGTTATTTAGGATGAACTCTGGAGTTGTGGCAAGTATAGTGTAAGTACATAGACATCTCTTACATTATGATATAGATCACAGCTATATATTATCCATTCAGTTAATGAGAAATGGAACTGGATCTCTGTAAGGGTTGATAGTGGGGTAGAGCACATTGGACTGAGCTGGTTAAATGAAGGGCAAATAATGGTTTGTGTGTGTCTCCCGTTAATTATGGGTGAATACTGGATTGTGCTCACGTGTTTGCAAATGATTTTCGTCACCGAATATTTAGGTAGTACCTTTCACAGGCAGTGCTAGGCATCTGGGAATACCAGCTGAACAAGGCACAGTCTCCACCTTTATTGAGTTGACCGTTTAGTCTTTTCGTTTTCTTATTGTTTATTTTAATTCCTCGGCTGTCTTGCCGAAAGGAAGTTGCCTGAATGTGGCAATCTAAGGAGTAGGGGCAGGGTGATGAAACCGGCATGAGGATATCTTATGCAATTCTGTTTCCAACATCCTCAAGGAGTTCTCTTGGAGACTGAAACCTACAGCGAAAACGTAGCAGCCTCCTTTGCAAGCTAATTGCCTCATTATCCTTGCTAATTGGGCAAAGCAGCACAAATAATCCAAAGGAAAAAAAAAACATCAAGAAAAAGTGCGCACATTGCCCCCAACACCTCCCTGTTGTCTGATCTTTACGAGAGCTCACTTCAGAATTGGAGATTAAAAGGGCTTGGGGCTAGGGAAGCAAAACTTGTATGTAAATAAGCCAGGCCCCCTTTTACAGAAGATTTTAAGGGACCGGTTGACAAAGTGCACAGAATCCCTTCTCTCTGACACCACAAAGTATCTATTACAAGAGAACTTCCTTCTGGCGCCAGGCGGCATTTTGTTTTCACTTGATGTTCTATAGGGGATGAGGCACTGCGGGGAAAGGGGTAGAGGGTGGAGGGCTACCAAAACGAGAGTGACACTAAACAGGGCCGACTACTGGGTGAGGGGGTAGGAGAAGAATCAGCCCCTAGGAGAGAGAATGAGGACAATAATGTAATAACTGACCTTGTACCATGTTCTACACTTTCCAGGAGAGCCTGCGCGCTGCCGGGCAATCTTGTTGACCCTTGTCACCACTTGAGAGGTGGGCTACAAACAGAGAAACAGCTCCAAGAAGGCCAGCAAGTGGCCCAAGGCCACGGAGCTGATAGGCAGAGATCTCCTAATGTCCACAGCAGAGGGGCCTTTTTCCAGTACGTGCCACATGGCAGAATGTCATTCTCTCCCAGGTTAACTCCACAATTAAATCCAAGGCTTGGGACCACATACTGGAAACCAGAGCTGTGTGCTACATTTCAAGGGCTGTTTTGGTAATGGCGTATTTTCACACTTCCAAAGTACTGCCGATAAAAATCAACAGTAAAAGAAAAAACTTCTAAGACAGAGTTTCTTAGCTTTTGCCTAAGAATGAAAGGCTGTCTCGTGGGATTTTTAAAAATAAGATTGCTATCAGACCCATGAGCCACAGCCCAGCCCAGCTCGCCCTTCAGGATCCTCCAAATGAGTGAAGTCCAGGGACTCTGCAGACAAGCCTCTGGAAGCTGTGCCACGGGGCTTTTCTTCTTGGGAGTGGAGCTGCTTATCTCTGTTAATGGAGCATTCAAAGTCATTTGCAGAAGCCCCGCAGCTTTCTATTCCTTATCTGGGGTTTGCAGAACAGTTACGCCTTGGCATTGGCTCCGACACAAACTGCTTTAAAAAAACAAAAATCTCTTGCAAAGTCACCTGCGTTTTAATTGACAAGACGATCAATGATGATTTTTTTCCTTCTGTCCTAAATGGCAGAGAAAATGAGGTCTCTGAGTCTTATCACCTTTCCTCTCTCATTTTTTAAAAAATTTTAAATTAGAGTATAGTTGATTAACAATGTTGTGTGCTCCTTTTTCATTCTTAACTCGGGCCTTTCTGCCTTCAGCCTCTGCAAACCTGATGTGTCCAAGCCCTGGCCTGTCTAAACGCTAAGGCCTCACGGGGCTCCAAGGAGGCAAAAATCTGGCCGCAGATCTTGGATAAACGAGCGGGGGAGGGCCGCTTGTGTCCTGGGTGACAGAGGACTCCTCCCGCGAGCTTCACTGTTCCCACAGATACCTGACCACGTGGATGGCGGGAAGACAAGAGCCAGGAGTTCCTTTCCTTCCAGGTCAGGCAGCGTGGGAACAACCCCGGAACAGAAGCCAGCTCCGGCTTCGCGAGACAAAGAAACGTGGCGGGCCTAAACCTACGCCCCCCCACGTGACCCCTCCCCGTCACCGTGAGACGGCATATCACGTGACCCGTATACCACGTGACGCGCGCGCCGCTTAACCCGGAACTTGCAGCTCCCAGGCCTGGGCGTAGTACTCGGTACCCAGGGTTGCTCTGAAAAGGCAGACGAACTGAGCACTGGAGCCCTGGTTGGTGTCCGCAGGGTGGCCATCCTGCCTGGGGAATGGACGCCTCATTGTAAATTTTCCCAGTGCAACGAGCTGCGGAAATCCAAACCAACTGGAAGCGTTTCTCAGCGTGTTCTAGGGTTGGAGGGATTAGACGGGGTCGGGTACACGTGGAGAGATGCAGGCGAGATGACAGGGATTAGTGAGAGCAGACGTGCTGTAATGTGTGCTTCCCGCATTATGGTGCTTTTTCCCACGAGAATGTGCCTTCCGAGTGGGCGGGAGACTGGCTCACCAACACCTGCCACAGCAAACACTAGACACTCAGTGCACAATTGCCTCGTTAATCCCTGAATTATCCAATAGAAATATAATGCGAGCCACATCTGTAATTCCCAATTTCTAGTAGCCACATTGTAAAACACAAAGCAACGGTCATTTTTTAAATTTTTAACGGTAAAATTTATAATTTACTTTTAATGGTAAAACATACTTCCTTTAACCCAGTATATCAAAACTATCATCATCATTTGACATATATTTTAAAAAATATATTAGTGAGATATTTTACGTTCTTTTCTTCATATTGTCTTCAATATCCGGTGTGTATTTTACAATATTGTACATGACTAGCCACATTCCAAGTGCTCAATCGCTTCATGTTGCTGGTGGCATCCATATTGGACAGTGCTGGTCTAGACTCTTTGTTTTTCTAGGTCAAAGGTGGTGGGCAATTTCTTCAGCCAACTGGACAAACCAGAACATCAGGAGGCTCTGGGGAGACACCACCAGGAAAGTCATATGGGAAATGCATTCCAACAACAAACATTTCTTAAGCACCTACTTACCACATGCTTTGACTTGGTATCCACCTCCCACCCGCAAACAAACTCTAAACCCACTTGACCTGACCAACTTTACAACTTCCTTACCCAGTATTTACTTCGGAGGAAGGGGAAGGTGGCATTAAATGCCTTCTTTTCTATGGTCTGTAATTATAATCCACCTCATTCTCCCTTTTTAAAAACCAAAGTCTGCATTTTTGTTTATTTTAGCAAATTAAGCACCTTTTCTCTGTTACACTTAGTGTGCTGCTTCTCCACAATCTCATTTAATCCTTTTCAGGTTACTGATTTAGGAGTTTTATTCCCAGTTTTCAAATAGGGGAAGTGGAGGCTTGGAGAAGTGCTGTGACTTTATGGTGATAAAACTTGGAGAAAGAAAGTTTCTGATGCAGTCCCATCCATTTTCCCTCAGTGATGTCTCTTATGAGGCCTGTGGAAATGTCCGGCAAGGGGACCATGCACTTCACACCCTAGAAGCCTGCAGTTAAAGCAAAGAAACATCTTGTGCTGTCTGAAATCCACATCAAGCCGTGGTGGTACAAACCTGGGTCAGTTCTGGGCCCTGACACTTTATTAGGTGTGTGATGTTTGGCAAGGCAGTTCATAGTAATAAAAATAACTAGGATTTATTGATTTTCTCCAGTGCATCAGGCTGTGGCCTGGGCAATTGCTCATATACTCCCCCTTCCTCACAACAAGTTAGATATTTCATATTATACTGATTAGTAATCTAAGCCTCAGAAAAAGTAAATTGCCAAAGGTCATACAGCTAATAAGCAGGAGAGCCAGGATTATTAATTTATTAATTATTATTAAATGTATTAGTGTGTTGAGACTGTAACTTTAACCCCACCTCCCCACTGCATACTTAAAGAGAACATCTTAAAGAATTTCAAAATCATCAATATATACCACAGACAACTGTATATTTGTGTTACAAATATAAAAGGTTGTAAAGCATGGGCAAGATAGGAATTGCTTTCAATGTGCTTTTTTAAAATACAAAAGTACTAACCTTCCAACACAAAGCTCCAACATCTGTATTTGCTTCCTGCTAAGTAGGGGACATCCCCACCAGACAACTCCCCACCACTTCTTTATTTAGTAGTTGGAAGGTTAGTAATGTGATTTCTGTGTGCTGTAAAACCACAGGGGTGGTAGGGACATCAACAGTTTTGGCCCGTGACTTCAAGATGTCAAATCATCAATTACAGACTATCAAGGTTGATTATTACAATGGGATCCTGGAACAGAAAAAGGGCATTAGGTAAAAACAAAGGAAATAGGAGTAAAGTGTGGAATGTCATTAATCATAATGTAGCAATATTGGTTCATTAATTGTGACAAATATACCTTACTAATGTAAGATATTAATTATAGGGGAAACTGGGTGTGAAATATATGAGAACTCTCTGTACTACTATCTTTATGACTTTTCTGTAAATATAGAACTTTTCAAAAATACGAGTTTATTTTATAAAACTTTGAGAGAAAATACAAAAGTAAAGATTTCATTATTCATTTGCAATGTTCGTTTGCAATATTCCACTTGGGAACTTGCCAAACAATTAAAACGACTGGTTTTTTCAAAAGAGATAGTTATACTTGCACTGTTCAGCTCACGGGGTTTTTGTGATCCTGAGAGAGAAGGAAAAGTAAAAGCATTTTGAAAGTCTAAAGAGGTGACGAATGTCAGATGTCATTACAAACCTGTTAAAGCAAACCTGTAGTTATATACTAACATGAAATGTATATGAAGATACATTTCTTAATCTTCATTAGGAGTCTGCAACTTGAAAAAAAGAGTGAAAGAATAAAATGTAACTAGAAAGAACATGGAGTGAAAGGGGAAATGAAAACAAGATAAAAGAAAATAGAGCAAATAGCTGTCTTTCTTGAAAGAGATCAGAGGGAGAAAGGGAAGAAGAGAGGGGAGGGAGGGAGGGAGGGAGGGAGGGGAGGAAGGAAGGAAGGAAGGGAGGGAGGGAAGAAGGAAGGAAGGAAGGAAGGGAGGGAGGGAGGGAGGAAGGGAAAAGAAAAAAGAAGGAAAAAGGAAAGAGCTATATAAAAAAAAAAAAGAATCCTTGTGGTCAGGCAGTTCCTTCAAGGAAAAGAAACTGGCCATGACCCACTTCGCGTTTGAGGCTGGGTACAGTTTTTGCGACTGTTTAGAGAAAATCTAGCGCGCTCCCTGCCATTAATCTTTTCTAAAGAAAAGACTTTGTTCTGCACCTGTATAAACAATCCCGATTTTTAAAACCTATATGCCTGCCTCTAATGTGTGAGACTCTGTATTTATGCTGATAGCTTCAAGTCATCAATAGGCAATGCAAAAAGCTGCCTGAGATCTTCTCTTTATATCTATCTGCTCCCCCTTCTCTCTCTTTTTTTTTTTTTTTTTGCTTTTCTCCTTCACCTGGCACACCTAGAGAGAGTCAAGTCCAAGCGTTTCAGGAACGATGTCTACGCTCTGTCAAGTATTCCCTGCGTTTTCCCAGACCAGAGAGAACTGAGAGCGAGCGATCTTTTTACTCAAATGATCCCAAAGGAGCCCCTCCCCCTACTCTCCACCCCCGCCCCCCAACCAAATGACAAAATATACCGGGAGAAAACCTCTGCAAACGGCGGCGAGCGGGAAGGGTTTGGCGAAACACCCCCACGGGGGAGGCCTGGCCTGGGAGACGAAGGTGGAACGATGATGCCTGAGTGATGAAGTCAGCCCGGGCCAGCCACCTGTTGCGGCCCTTCAGGCATGGAGCCGGGCGCATTTGTTCTGCTGGAGGAGCCGCGGCTTCTGCCCGCTCCGTCCCCAGCTAACTGCCCATCAGTCTCTCCTTAAGCTTCGCTCAGCTTGGGAAGCTGTGGGCTTGTAGGGAAAGGACAGTAAACACCTAATTCGGGTGTGAAGATTCAGTTTCCTCAGAACGGAGTAACTAACGCCAACCCAACCTCATAGGGTTTGAATTATTTTGTTGTTGTTTTGGTTTTGTGTGTTTGTTTCAATTACTCAGTGGGCAGGCACAGGGCGCCTAATGCAGTGCCTGGCACACAGCATACATTCAATAGCTGGCCATTGGTGTCCACTTCCAAAATGAAGTACACATCCCCAGACCATGTATTGCAAAGGCCCTTCGAGTGAGAAAACGATAAGACCGCGGTTATGGTTTGTCTCCTTTGAGGGGCATACTTCTGGGTGCCGTTTTGTCGGGGTTTTTTTGTTTTTGTATTTTACTTTGGACGATTGTGTTGACTTACATCCTGCATCCAGGAGCACGCTCTTCAACATACCATCTAAAATAGTCATTGAGTCCCTAGACTATAACTCAACCGCTGGGCAGGATCCTCTATCTTACGCACGGTGGTGTTAAAAACAAAATTAACACATGGAACTCTCAAGACAGCAAAAAATAGCAAATGTAAGCATCTGTGCTGTGCGGCGGGGAGGCGTGTAGCGACTGGAATACCGAGGGGCCAGGGATTCTACTCACGGATTTTGAGTCCATATTCTACTTACCAGCCTGTTGATTTGGGGTCCTTTATTTAATATCTATCTCTGCGGCTTAGCTTCAAGTTCTGCAAAGTGGAGATAATAACATTTAAGTCACAGATGTCTGAAAATGAAAGGAACCAATGTAGAAAAAGCGCTCTGTAAATCATACAGCGAAGTTAAAGGAAAGGAGGGGAGGGAGATGAGAGGTAACTCGCGGACTGTTTGGTGTTGCTTGCTTGTTTTGCTTTTACTCTTTTGTCGGGCCAGGCTTGAATAGGCAGTCAGACGTTATGAGTGATGAACTTGGAAAATACTGTTCTGCTGAAAAGACTCGGGAAAGAAGCAGAGGTCGCGATCCTGGGGTTTCCACGTGTCTGGAAACCCTAGCCATCGCTAAGATCAGTCGCGGGGTGGAAATGGGATGGGTACATGGGTACGAACAAGGTCCCCTCCTTCACTCACCCTGCGCACAGTCATCTCGCACTTGATGGGTCCGTCGGGGACAGGGGCCCAAATCCCGGCTCAACAGAGACGTCCCTTCCCCGCCCCCACCAGCAGATCCTCTGTACTCTGAAAATGGTCCCCACCCCTTCCACGCCCCCGCCCCACCTCTTGCCCCCCTTTCCAACCCCCTCTTCTTTGCCCTGGGTGGTTTCTTCCGAGGAGTACAGATAAATAGTCCTGTCAAAAGGCGCTGCGCGCCGTGGTGCGCGCCGAGCCTGGGCCCGGGCGACGACTTCTCGGCCACGCTCTCCCGGGTCAGCGGCGGGGCTCGTTCTCTGGGCTCCGCGCTTCCCGACCCGGGTCTCTGGTCCTCACCCGCGTTCAGCCTGGCCCCCGCCTCCGCGAGGGAGCGGAAGGCGGAGGCCGCGAGACTGGCCTGGGGGCGGAAGGCGGGGGCGTGGGGGACACGGCGATGTCCACCAGCTCGGGGAGCGACCCCGAGGAGATGGAGCTGCGGGAGCTGCAGCGCGGATACCCGGTCCCCGTCTCCAAGAGGCCGCCCCTCCGCGGCGCCGAACGCAGCTACATCTCGCCCAGTGACAACTCGTCCGCGGAGGAGGAAGACCCCGACGGCGAGGAGGAGCGCTGTGCGCTGGGAGCGGCCGGCGGCGCCGGAGGCTGCAAGAGGAAACGGCCCGGGGTGGCGGGGGGCGGCGGTGGCAAGAAGCCCCTCCCGCCCAAGGGCTCGGCGGCCGAGTGCAAGCAGTCGCAGAGGAACGCGGCCAACGCCCGCGAGCGCGCCCGGATGCGCGTGCTGAGCAAAGCCTTCTCCAGGCTCAAGACCAGCCTGCCCTGGGTGCCCCCCGACACCAAGCTTTCCAAGCTGGACACGCTCCGGCTGGCTTCCAGTTACATCGCGCACCTGCGGCAGCTGCTGCAGGAGGACCGCTACGAGAACGGCTACGTGCACCCGGTGAACCTGGTAGGGGCCCGGCGCGCGAGGCCCGGGGCGGGCGGCCGAGAGATGCCCGGCGCGCTCCCGGGTGCCGGGCAGAGTCTGGCCGCTGGGGAAAACCGGGGGTAGGGGGTTTCCGGTATGGGTGGTGAGGAGGACAGTTTAGTTTCTCCCAGATCACCGGAGGGGCCAGCCATTTTCGTGGAGGAGAACCATCCACCCTTCTGTGTTTGCATCACCCAGTGACAGCTATTGTCTAATATCCTGCTTCCGGGCTAAATCTAAGTTCCATCTGAGTCCTCTGTCCCGTTTAGATTGATTGGCAAATCTCCCTTCCTAGCTTTTTCCAGCTAAGCGTCAGACAGGTTTGAATCAACAAGCCTTACTTTCTGAAAGGAAGGAGGGAAGGCCGATCTCTTTTCGAAAGGGGTTTTTCAATTCTTGAAGAACAGCAGAGGTTTCCCCAAACGGGATTTGTCTGGAAAGTCCCTCTCCGACCTGCCAATTCTCCAGGCTTGAGAAAGATCATATCCCAGTTCCTATTTGGAGCGAATGGCTGATTGGTGTGTGTGTGTGTGTGTGTGTGTTGGGAGGAAGGGAACTAAGCAACAAAATTCCAAATTCATGCAAATTTCGCGGAATCATCGTGAGGGCAGCATGGACGGACACCTCCCGTCTCACGTGATCAAAATACAGTAAAGTTAAAGTCTTAGTTTAGAGAGAAGACACGCAGATTCCCAGAATACTGATAAAATCAGAGCTACTCAAAGCCGGGGATATTCCAGGGTTCCGTTTGGAGAGCAGTTTCGGTTTGAAATGGTCGTTTCTCCTCCAGTATCTGATGCTCTTTTTGATTTTACAGACATGGCCATTTGTGGTCTCGGGACGACCTGACTCTGACACCAAAGAAGTTTCCGCAGCCAACAGATTATGTGGAACTACCGCTTAGATCGAACTCGAACTCACTTGAAGGGATTATTGGTTAAGCGAGTGTGTTTGGGAGTCAGGGGGAGAAGGGGGAGAGCGTGAGAATCCCCAAGAATGGGAGGACAGTTCCATTGGATTCTCCTAGACTTCCACCCCGGGACTGTGAACTCGACAGGTGGCGGGCGTTGGGTGCAGAGCCCCAGGGTTCCGCGGCGCGGCCGTCATCGCAGGATGCGGACGGCTAGGCTGCCGCGGGTTTGGGCGACGACACTTTACACGCGGACCCAGCTCCAACCTCGGGCTTTAGCAGTGTAGACTAACGCCGGCGCTGCAGCCCGAGCGTAGCGCGCAGCCGCCTGGGCGTTCGTTCCCAGGCTGAGCCAGATCTACGTGGGTGATGGCACGAGTCCGCGCAGCCCAGGCCTTTCGCGGTTAGGTAATTGTTAGAGCGCGCTCTCGACAATCGGCTTCAAAGACGGAGGTCTTCACGTGAGACGTACCTGGGGCGCGTCTTTAAGTTGCAAAGAGAGTGTGGCACACCTGGGCCAGGTTTGTATCCCACGGGGCAGCGCCCTCCTGGCAGGAACACGATGCAGTCTCCGCTCGGGGAGAAGTGGAGGCGCGCTTTCTGAGACCAACTCAGCTGTGTTTGCCAGGAGTGGCCCTGGCGGTTCGGCTTTCAGGTGCGGTCACGCCTCTCACTCCCCCCAGGCGCCCATCTCTCCGTAACCTGGCTTCCGTCTAACCCCTCCCCTTCTAGGCTTGAGCCTCCCATCCGGCTCTCCCCACTGAAGCCGGCTCGGGTCTCTTTCGGCGCCTCCCTCTGCTCCCTCCTCCCACACCTACTTGCAGCTCCCCTCCCCCTCACTCCTGACTGTCCCCAGCTGGCCTCCCCGCTTGGGGTGGCCCCCGCCTCCAACACTGCCTCTCGGCGTCCACGTTCTTCCTCCGGCGGGGCGGGCCGCCGAGGCTGTTCCGTACCTAGTGACCCTGCCTCGGGGGAACGCGCCGCTGCGCCAGGCCGCACTACCGCAGTAATTAGCAAATGTAAATAAATTTATTTTTGTATGAATAATAAAACGCGTTGTGAAAACCGAGTGCCCCTGGGGCGTCCGAATGTGGTCTTTGTTGCCCTTGACTGAGTTTGGTCTGGGAATTAATTTAAAGGTGCCCTCTTGGCTCTGGACGGGGATTAGGTCATTGTCGGCCGAGGGGGTTGATCACATGTAGATCACTGCAACTTCAAGCGTAACTCTCTTTCTATGATTCATCTTCTCAAGGCAAGGGTTACTGGAAGGCAGGAACTGGAGGCTTGTTAGGCCCTAAGAATCTTTTGGGGCCTGAGCCACGTTGAAAGGTATACACTCTTCAAAGTAATACATGTACACATTTTTCTTTTACACACACACACACACACACACACACATACACGATGATTTCTCCAGCCTAAACCAGTGCTAACAATTGCAAGTAGTTCAAGAACCCCCTACAGGCCCACATACCGGGAGTGAAGGATGGGTCTCAGGTCTAACTGGCGGAATAAAACCACAATACAAGGCGCCAATTTGTACTTCAGTCGAGCTTTTCTTTTTTTCAAATATTGTTTATATAGACTTTTTGACGTAACTACCTGCAGTTTTCACAGGAAGTAATAACTTGGGAAACCCATCACATGGTTTTCTAAACACAGGTCTTTTTTAAAGGAGCATTCTCTTTGTACAAACTTTAGACAATTTAGAAAAGTGTGAAGGTTAGAACTACCTAAACAGCTGGCTGTTTTGGGGTGTGTCCATTATTTTATGAAATTGAAAGGCAGTTTTCTTGCCCAGACAGAGAATATACAGCTGGAGTTTAGGAGGTGAGAGTGAGGTGAGGGATCGTGGTTCCTGTGTTGAACTAAACTGAACCCAAGCTCCGGAGAACTGCTTTCTGGCACCATTTTCTTGGGCTTTTGTTCATACCCGGTGGGGATCCAGTCTTCAGTGGCAGAAGTCAGCAGGGGGTTTCAGCAGGGTGCTCTGGTTAAAGGAGAACTTGGGAGTAACTAGTGACAGAAAACCTCATCACGGTGGTTAAAGGCACTCGGGCCTTTTGTAAGCACTGGAAGCCAGGCGTCTTGGGGGTGGGGAGTCTGCTCGAAGCCAGCTCTGAGTCAAGATCTTTTCCAAAGCTTCCAGGAAATGAGGTCCTTTTTGAGAAAAGGAGGCATTGTTGTATCTTGTTAAGGTGAACCTGAAGGTCTGCAGAACCAAGCTTGGAATCCAAGCTCTGCCCCCCCCCCCCAGACTAGTGACCCTGTGCAACCCCACTCCGCCTCAGTTTCCCTGTCTACAAAAATGGGGTAATAACAGTGGCCACCTTGGAAGATTGCCGTCAGTTATGAATGTGATAATATTTAAGCAACCCTTCTAAGGCAGTGAGCAACGCCCATAAAGGCTGACTGATAAGGAAAAGGGAGGGGAGGCTTCGGCAAATGAGGACATTTTAAACAGGTGGGACATTTCAGGAATCCGGTCTTTAAGACTAGGTCCTGTTTTGAAATGCCTGGATTAAAACAGTGAGAGAGAAGTGCCCCACCAGAGCAGAAACAGAAACAGAAAGAAAAGAAAACAAAAAAAGAGACTATATTTGTGGTGAATACAGATAAGGAAAACCATTTGAATAAACGAGGAAATATTAGGGCACATTTTCATAAATAAGAAGTATTTTGTTACTATAATTATATTCTTTCAGGACACTTCAGGGTCAAACCCACAGATTTTCTGCCCCTACTCTGCTCCCATCGCAAATAAGGGGGTGCTTTCACTGACTCACATACCCAGAATGTTGTTCTCTGCAAACTCATTTTTTATTGCACTTGATAATCTGATAATTTATAGAGAAGAAAAAATACTTTCTCGAGAATTTTTTGCTCCATGGTTTCTGTAAAAAGTCCAATGTCAAGAATTATGTTATGAAAAAAAGAAGAAAGGGGCCAGTTCCTAGTAAGTCCCAATGAATCAGTTCAAATTGCTCAAGCTTCTGGGCAAGGGTTGCTGTTGGGAGAGGCCTGAAGCACCTTGAACCAGTCCTTTCTTGATCTACTGTGACTATCGTGAGCTCTAAGTGGTAGAAAGGTATCCCAAAACCATCCTTATTTTTTCCCTTCATCATTTTCCTTTAGGGATTTGGGTTGGAGAAATAGGAGTTGGGGGCTGGGGTAATCAGCGAATTAAAAAAAGAGAGAGAAGTAAGTTTGTCCTTAGGGTTATTTCAATTTGATTATACTGCTGTGAGAGAAAAGTTGAAGGAAAAAAAAGTTTAAGAAATGTAAAAAGTACTGAATAAACAAATCAAATGAGTAAATTGAAAAATACTCTTCGGGGGCTTTTTGAGGGACCAAAGCTTTATTATTAGTGAGACTGACTCAATCAAAGAGAACAAAAATCCCCTTTCACAGGCTCTTCCTAAGATGAATATTTTAAAAGAAATGCTTTCGGCACTGTAATTTTGAAACATTTAGGCGTTTCTCTTGGTTGTAGATGTGATTTGGGGCATAGTCTTTTGCACTGAGCTTCAAGTTACAACTTTATTTTAATAGTCTGATGGCTCCTTCAGCAGACAGTTGACAATGACCGTTACTTTACAGAGGATATTTTTTTTTTTTACAGGCACAGCTTTTCTCCTGGTAATAAAAGCTTCATAAGTCAAAAATAAATAAGAAAGACATCCCCCTCCTCTATAAAAAGAACTAACTGGAACACATCCTATTTTAATAGATAATAGGTAGGTAGTTTGGCTGATACTTTTGAAGTGAGTTAAAATGATAACCAAGAAATTCATTTTAGTAATGTCTGGAAGGGCAAAAAACAGGTAAGTTCATAATTGACTTCTCACTGCCCAGCATCTAACTTCAGGGAGAATTCACTAGGAGGCGAGGATTGGTCGCCTTTGTAACTGGTCACCTGGCCACTCTCTTATCCCTGGGCACTTCTGTTTATCCACCTGAGGACTGTCAGAATGCTTGCATCTTTGCATTCACCATTCATCTCCTTTTCTATGCTGTTTGCCCTTTGTATTCTCTTTTCTTCTCTCTCCCACAACAGTGAAAAATGATCCAGAAAATTCCTTGGAATCCATGACTCTGAGAAGGTCTAGGAAGTAGCCAGAACCTGAAATCTACACGTAATGGTGTAAACATAATTAGCACTAAAGTACTAGTGCCTTGAATTTTCTCAGCCCTTGTGGCTCTGCTATCACCAACATGGGTTACGAATCAACTTTGGTGTCCTTCATTGCTTGTGGTAAAGAAGCTTGTGGAACAGTTAAGAGCAGGGGCTTTCAGTTTGGTGAAAATATGGTATTTGTATTGACTATTACTCTCATCAGTAGAAATGGGGAGGAGTGGGGAGCAAAGAGCAAGAGGTTTTATCTTTTACTTTTCTTTGTTAAAAATTTTATATATTATTTTTGGGATTTTTAAAACTCATATTTCTTAAAAGATTGCACTGTGCTGTGTCAGATGTAGCTGGTTTCAGTCTAGTCCCACCATTTCACAGCTCTGCATCCTCACGCACTTTCCCTTTTCCCTGTGAGACAAGAATAATACATCCTACATCACAGACAGTATTGAAAATGGATTAAATGAGATAATTCTATTAAGTACCTGGGCAATGTTCCATAAATGCTAATTAAAAAAAAAATATGAAGTCTTAGGGGCTTCCCTGGTGGCGCAGAGGTTGGGGGTCCGCCTGCCGATGCAGGGGGCGCGGGTTCATACCTCGGTCCGGCAGGATCCCGCATGCCGCGGAGCGGCTGGGCCCGTGAGCCATGGCCGCTGGGCCTGCGCGTCTGGAGCCTGTGCTCTGCGGCAGCAGAGGCCGCGGCGGTGAGAGGCCCGCGTACCGGGGAAAAAAAAAAGAAAACAAAAAATATGAAGTCTTGATTTCTTTCCTTTCCTCTAACAGTAGTTCAGATGTCCTTAGTTCTCCTGCAAATTTCTCCCATCATTCCCCATTACCACTTTTATCACCTTGCTCTTTTATGCCACCTCTAATTTTCCTGCATTGACCTTTCTTTTTGTTGCTACTAAGTAGAAACTTTCATTTGGTTTTCTCTTAAAAAAATAAAGATCATAATGCTCAATATCAAAAATTATCCACGGGACAAAAACTCCAAATTCATTTAGGAGCATAAGATAGACAAATGGTTTTTGATGTAACAACACAAAAAGTTCGTTGATATGATTTCAGATTTCACATTGCAGCCAGCCTTTCAGAAATTATACTTGTGGAGTCTTGGTGTAGTATCAAAAAATAACCACAATTACCTGAAGTAGTCAGTAAAATACTTCTTCTCTTTACAACTACATATCTGTGTGAGGCTGGATTTTCTTCACATGTGTTGATCAAAATAACGTATCACAACAGATTGATGTAGAAAACAGAAATGAAAATCCAGCTGCATTCTACAAAGTCAGATATTAAAGAGATGTGCATAAATACAAAACTTTGCCACTTTTCCTATTAAAATGTTTTGGAAAACAGAGTTATTTTTATTGAAAATATGTTATTTGCTTTCACATGTAATTAGTTCATTATGAATTAGCAGATGTTTTCTCTCAGTTTTGACTCTTCTAATCCAGTAAATATCAACAGATAGAAGCCACATAAACAAAAGCTTTTCAGGGTCTTTAAGATCTTTTAAAAGTGTAAAAAGAAAATCAGAGGCAAAAAAAAGTTTAGGAACCACGGGCCTAGATCATTCCTAAGGCCCTTTTCATTGGTAAGATTCATGTTTTCTTGATTTTGTGGCCATCTCAGTAGGTCAGGAGCCTATAGATCAAGTCTAGATTGGATATAGGAGCAAACACTTGATCAGAAAGACGCTCTAGAGAGGTTGGGATGACAGCTTAGATGGGAAGGGCTTTCTCCGTGCAACGCCACTGTAGTCTAGCAGGAAAGTCAGCAGGATCAGCGTGTGCACTGGTTCCGTAAAGGCTGCTCTCAGAGGAATCACTGTATGGCTTCCTGCTCTTTCTGCCTCATACCCATCTCTCCTGTCTCCTACAGGCTCTTAATTTTGAGCCTTTGTAGCTTCAGGGCTGGACCTGATTTTCAGATGAAAGGGAAAGTGATGCCCAAAGTTCAGGACTGCAAAATCCCATTTCTTTTGTCCATATATTAATATTATCCAAGGGCTTTATTAGAATCATAGTCATTATATCATACTAATGAAGAAATTTAATTAAGGAAACATAGGAATCATTTTCACTATTCCTCAATAAAGAGTTTTTTTTATCTGTAGGCTTGCCAAGTAAGGAAAAATATGTTTATTCATGATAATATTGATTAACTTATACTGGGCACATTACTAAAGTAACTAAATGCCTTGACATGCATAATTTGAGTAGAAAAGAAATAAACAACAACAAAACCCCAGAGAATCCTCAAATGCCTTGGAAGCAATCATCTTCAAATGCAAAGAAAGGATCCCATAAAATACAAAGCTCAGTGACATGAGTCTAAGAGACTTGTATGATCCTTAAAGAAACTGTTCCAAGAGCCAGGCAGTGGGAGGGAGTATCATCTGTGCAAAAGTAATAGCAGAAACTCCTCAGGCTAAATCCAACTAAGGAGCATCAAAATTGCATAGGGCAGGGCTTCCCTGGTGGCGCAGTGGTTGAGAGTCCGCCTGCCGATGCAGGGGACACGGGTTCATGCCCCGGTCAGGGAAGATCCCACATGCCGCGGAGCGGCTGGGCTCGTGAGCCATGGCCACTGAGCCTGCGCGTCCGGAGCCTGTGCTCCGCAGCGGGAGAGGCCACAACGGTGAGAGGCCCACGTACCGCAAAATAAATTGCATAGGGCAGTGCTTGAAGGGGTGGAAACCAAGGCCTCAGGAGCCTGAGGGGACAAGATGGGTAAACCGAATGTACACAGAGAAAAGGAGGGAACTGTAAGGGGTGGAAAGACCATGGTTCTAATGCTATCTCAGACCTCTGCCTTGCTGGATATAGGCTATATGTTACGTTCTAAACAGAACATCTTAGGTGTTTCTCAGCAGGCCCTGTTCTGCTGGCTGTTCACATGCACAGAGCTCTCTGGCAATCCCTAACTTTTATGGGCTTTAATTATAGGTTTTCCCTCAAATAGTGGTGATGGAATAGGCCAAGCTATCCACCTTCTCTGTCTTGGTCCTCCTCTGACTGACACCATTTCTTTGGAGACTTGGGCTGGGATGGGTTTGATTCTACTAGATGATGGGGTATCTAATCACCAAAGATGGTCCCTGATGAACCAGGCACCCCATTGCCCACGCCCTTGGGTAGGGCTGGCCCAGTGACCTGCTCTGACCAATAGAAGGTGGTGGAAGTGACTCTCTGACAGTTCCAGGCCTGAGTCTTAAGGACCAGCCATTTCTGCTTGTACTTATTTGAGATCCTTGAGCTTCCACGTGAGAATTCCAACCACATTTCTGATGGGACCCCATGGAGAGGCCACACAAGAGAGACAGAAACCTTGAGTCTACACCCGAGAATGGAGGACCCAGCTGACGGCAAGATCAGTGAGATGGATGATCCCAGCGGGGCCAACTGGGGAGCATCTCATGGAAAATGAAGGGGCCATGGAAGACAGATGGCAGAGGTGAGCCATCTCTACTGGGCCCTGTCCTAATTCCTGATCCACAGAATTGTGGGAGATAATAATAATAGAGTTGCTTTAAGCTACTAAATTGGGGGTGGTTTATGACTCAGCGATAGATAACTGAAACATATTGTCAATTTCCATATTAGCCAGTTATTCAAGAAACACTTATGGATCATCAGCTATGAGCCAGGACAGCGTTGGATGAATGAAATGAATGACATACTTGCCTCACCTCAAAGAGCTGCAAAGGGACAGAGAAGTGGACGAATGGACTGATCCTTGAAGCATGGGGTGCTGTGTGCTATGAGGGGACATGGCCCTCCAGGAGGAAGGGTACAACACCCAACCTTGGATCTCCATGGAGGGCTTCCCAGAGAGCTGACAGGTGAGGCCAGGGGACAAGGCAGGGGAAGGGCTTCCCAGAAAGAACTGTAAGTCATGGAGGCCTTCCAATACTGGTCTAGTGACTGACATTAGGGCCTAGTATGGCGGTGAAGAGCACGGACTCTTACCAGTGACTTAAAATCACTGAACCTGAGTTTCCTCACTTGTAGAATGAAGATATAATAGAACCTACCTGATGGGGTTGTTTGTGAAGGTTCAAAGCAACAGTGAATGTCAAACACT
Source organism: Phocoena sinus (assembly GCF_008692025.1). NCBI lineage: Eukaryota > Metazoa > Chordata > Mammalia > Artiodactyla > Phocoenidae > Phocoena > Phocoena sinus. The sequence continues at coordinate 16,501,596 of NC_045779.1, read as the reverse complement.
TAGTGCCTGGCATCGTAGGTCATCAACAAATGTTCATCTGTTAAGTATCAGTGTCAGCATCACCGTCCTCTCCACTTGGAGATGACCATTTGGGAAAATTCATCTTCTTAGCACGTAGGAGAAAGTGCAAAGGGTCCCTGACCATTCAGAGCCCCTTATTTTTCCTCAAATCTGACAATTCTAAGCCTTTAACTGTGATTCTGTTTCAGCTCTCCTCTAAAGGGGTTGGCCTTTTAGAATTTTGAAATCTTCAAGGTATTGATTTGCACGACAAGCAACACATCTAGCTCATTTTGGGATGTGAGAATAGATTGTTAAAATATATCTGTATGGTGAGGTCAGCTGGATAGAACAATGCATAGATTGATCATATGGCCATTATAACATACTGAGGTTATAAACAGCACCAGCCATCTGCACAGATCCAGATGCGCCCACAGGATGCACTCATGCTTTCCAACTCCCCTCTGACGTGACCCAGAACCTCTGCTCTGGAGGGAAATTTAAGACCCTGTGACCAGAACTGTCCAGGATTAGAATTCACAGACTCTGAGGTTCCCATTGGCATTCAGCCCTCCTGATCTGAAGGACACCAGCAGATAAGAATTTGGCACCATGACAGCTATTTTCTGCAGCTGCTTTCGATGTGCACCAGCCAAGCACATGGGGAGTCTGCCTAGGGTGACAATTGGGGCCATCTGAGAAACTGACTAGTTGGGTGGCCTGGGGCCATCGCTCCCTTTTCCAACTTTGGCTTCTCATTGAAAACGAGGGGCCTGGGCTAGATGAAGCCTCCAGTCTCTGTCAGTTCTAAAATGCTCTATTTCTTACGGGTCTTCTGAATGGCATCAGTGATGCAGTTCATTGGTACATTACAAACAGGGAGGCTGAACCCCTGAGCAGAAGGACAAAGTCCACCTTAAATGTTTTAGATGAGCCCAAACCCCTCAGGTGTCTTCTGACTTCTTCTACAGAACAACTGTGCTGTTTCCATGTCACTTTATTGTCAAGTAGTAACTTCACTGCAGACTCTTCATGTCCATTATAAATGCTCAGTCTTAGAAAGGTACTAAAGGCTTCTTCAGCGTTGTATAAAAATCAAATAAGTGCAGCAGTTGTGGTACTCAAAGCTATTTCCTTCTAAAGGCAGATTCTCATTAGTTTTAAAAAATGATAAGACAAGGAGATTCGTCGGACTTTGGAACAAGCATTCGAAAATTATATTTGATTTACCTCAGACTAACAATTATAGTGGAAAAACACTGATCTAAATAAAAGAAACTTCAGGAAAAAAAAGAAAGACGGCTTTCTTTAAACTCCTAGAGGCCTAGGAAATGTTGAAATCTGGTCTATTGTTCCAAGAATCTGGTGAATTTTTTCCCTCTTTAGGTAGGATATTTTCCCATCGCTTTCCTTTAGTACTTTTCACCTTTGTGATTTCTCAAAATCTTGATTGGTGCTTTAGCATTTTACACCTGTGAGGTTGTTGCACATCTAGAGATGAGATGTGATTCACCTGAGCCGGGGCTCTTGGAACGCTCCCTGGCTTGCGGCGCGCAGGATGGGCTGACGGACATGAGAACTGGACAGACAAGGCAAGAGAAACTGAGCCCTTAGGCTGAGAGGGTGACAGTGGGAACACAAGGGGTGGATTCAAGAGACATTTTGCTGCTAGAATTGAACTGACTGGCTTGTGAACTGGATGTGGGTCGAAAGACAGGGAGAAATTAATGATGACTACAAAGTTTCTAACTTGGGCCAGACAGTGAACAGTGCATGAGTCATCATTTACCACTAAAATTTAAAAGGGTAAGTTTAAAAGAGTACAGAATTTAGAAACTCTTCCGTTCATTTAGGAGCTCTACCACCCACTTGCCTAACAAGATTTTTATTCAATTTAGTCTTGTTCTAGGGGTTCTGATTCGAAGGGGGTACTCTAACAACGAAAAGCTGAAAGAGAGACAAGGACTCCTCCGTTCAGAAACGCAAATCTTGGAAACAATGACCTTGCCCTGGTTTTGCACGAGCTTGACTTTCTTCTGTCCTTAAATTGTAAATGTCTTCAGATCAGGGATCATGGTTTTTCATTTTGTGTTTTTATGAAATCATAACCCTGGAACAAAGCAAGTGCTCAATAACTATTTAATGAATTAGTCCTAAAAGAGAACAGTTACTGCTAATCTTTGGTTTAAATTATTTTTCTGTTGTGAAATGATGGTGATTTGGGAAAGTCCATTCTTTAGAGACACCTGAGATACATAATCATCACAGGCAACCAGGACACTGGCTTGACAGGCTACACTAGTTCCTGCCACACGTGCAGTGCATCAGCTCTGCACAGAATTTGATGGTTCTCGGGATATCTCAGACAGAAAGGAAACTCATTGCATGAGTATAATATAGGACAAAAACTTTAAAATAGGAAGAGACACTAACATTGTCAACAGGCTAAGTCTCATGCTATGCACTTTACAGACAGTATCTCATTTAAATCTCTCCTTAGACCATTAGGAAGTCTCTGATATTCTTCATTTACAGGTAGGAACACTGAGGGCCACAGAGCTTCAGTGACTTGCCGAGGGCCACACGGGGGATAGGTGATAGACTCAGAGTTTAAATTTGGTTCTCTTTAGCTCAGAATCTAAACCCTTAACCAGCCCCATCGCATTGCCTCCCCAAGGATGTCTCCCAGGTAGAAAGGAAGCTGGTGGGAAAATGGTGCCCACCAACCAGGCCACCTTAGCGTTGGGTGTGAACTTGGGACAATGGATGCGTCACAGAGTTATACCTGGTTCTGAGTGCTTAAAACAGCCTGCATGTGGGGAAAGGAGCCAGGGTCTGTCTGCTTAGTGGGCAGTGCTAACCAGAGTCATCGGGGAAAGCCACTTGTCATAAAGACATCTCTTTCTTTTTGGTTATGTTTTCCTATTTATCTCCTAATGAAGGTGATTTGAAAAATGCCTGATGTCTGTGTGCTGAGCTAAAAGAGGTAGACCTATCCTCAGGTGGGATATTTAGCTCACAGAATTACATACTCTTGGAGAACCCAGCAGTGGAGGCACCACCACCCCCACTCTGTCTAGATTAGCCAATCAGATTAGATATGTGTAATAGAGAATTGTGTAAGTGAGTTGAGGAACAGACAACTTTCCACAGGCAACAGGTGATTCACTATTATCCATTTTCACAAGGACAGGACAAGGGACAATATGTCTGAACTGAGACATGAGAAATAGGGTAGACCTAAGGAAGTTATCTGGTAGAGAGGTTTTCTAACCATCTAGGATTAGGAATTGTGGGTAGGACCTGTGGTATCCATTTCATAGAATCGCGAAGTCACAGCATTTTAGAGCTAGAAGGTGTCTCATAGATAATCTACTTTGTGTTCATCATAGTATGCTAAAAATAATGAAAAATAAAGACTAATCTAAATGCCTACTGTGATCACCTAACCATGGGCTCTTATACAACAATTAAAAATTATGGAACAGGGCTTCCCTGGTGGCGCAGTGGTTGAGAGTCCGCCTGCCGATGCAGGGGACGCGGGTTCGTGCCCCGGTCCGGGAGGATCCCACATGCCATGGAGCGGCTGGGCCCGTGAGCCATGGCCGCTGAGCCTGCGCGTCCAGAGCCTGTGCTCCGCAGCGGGAGAGGCCACAGCAGTGAGAGGCCCGCGTACCGCAAAAACAAACAAACAAACAAAAAATTATGGTCCCCAAATTGTGTAACTACATAGGAAAGGCTTATGATATGAGTAGATAAGAAATTATAATTTTAATAATGATAATCAAAACCAAAATAATCTATTCATTTTATAAATAAGGAAAGTGAATCTGGATCTTTGGAAATTGGATATGGCTTCTCAACTATCTGGGATTAAAGAGTCTCTGCTTGAAGATTCGGCTTTCATTCCCATATCACTTAAGGTCATTTCTTATCTGATTTTTACTGGCTGGCTTGTCTTCCTCTTCCTTCTTTCCACTCATCCTTTTCACTATACCATCCTCCCTGATCTGCAGAATTAATTCTACGTCTTCCATATTCTTGTAACACTTTATATATGTCTTCATTTTTTTTAAAATCTATTAAAATATATGCCCAGGGGCTTCCCTGGTGGCGCAGTGGTTGAGAGTCCGCCTGCCGATGCAGGGGACGCGGGTTCGTGCCCCGGTCTGGGAGGATCCCACATGCCGCGGAGCGGCTGGGCCCGTGAGCCATGGCCGATGAGCCTGCGCGTCCGGAGCCTGTCCTCCGCAACGGGAGAGGCCACAGCGGTGAGAGGCCCGCGTAACGCATTAAAAAAAAAAAAAAAAAAAAAAAAAAAAAAAATATATGCCCAGGACTGCAAGGGTGGTTTTAACATAAGCAAATCAACCAATGTAATATATCCCATTATGGAATGAAGGGAAAAAACCTACATGACCATCTCAAATGACCCAGAAAAAGCCACTGACAAAACTCAACACCCTTTCATGATGAAAACATTCAGAAAACTAGAAAAAGAAGGAACTTCCTCGATATCATAAAGGGCATTTATGAAGAACCCACAGGTAACATCAAACTCAATGGTGGAAGACTGAAAGCTGTACCCCTAAGATCAGGAACAAGACAGATGCCCACTTTCACCTCTGCTATTCAATATTGCATTGGAATTTCTATGCAGAGCAATTAGATAAGAAAAATAAATAAAAGGCATCCAAATTTAAAATGAAGAATTAAAACTGTCTCCATTCTTAGATGACACGATCCTATATACACAAAAGAATCCTCAAAAAGCTACAAGAGCTAGTAAATGAATTCAGCAAAGTTTCAAGGTACAAGATCTGCACACACAAGTCAGCTGTTTCAATACACCAGCAATGGTCAATCTGAAAAGAATATTAAGAAAATTCCATTTACAATAGCATCCGAAAGTATAAAACAACTGGGAATAAATTCAACCAAGAAGGTGAAAGACTTGTACACTGAAAACCATAAAACATTGCTTAAAGAACTCGAACAACCGAATAAATGGAAAGGCATCCTGTGTTCATGGATTGAAAGACTAAATATTGTTAGGATGTCAGTACTACACGAAGTCATCTACAAATTCAGTGCAATCTCTATAAAAATTCCAATGGCTTTTTTCGCAGAAATGGAAAAGCTAATCCTCAAATTTGTATGAAATTGCAAGGAACACCAGCTAGTCAAAACAATCTCAAAAAAGAAGGAATTGGGAGGACTCACATTTCCCAATTTCAAAACTTACTACAATGCTATACCAATCAAAACAATGTGGTACTAGCATATAGATAGACTTCAAGACCAATGGACTAGAATTGAGAATCCAGAAATAAATCCATACTCTATGGCCAATTGATTTTCAAAAGAGTGCCAAGACCATCCAATGGAGAATAATGGTGTCTTCAAAAAATGGTATTGGGACAACAGGGTATCCACAGGCCAAAGAATGAAGCTGGATCTCTATCTCACACCAAAAATTAATTCAAAATGCATCAATGACTTAAATATAACAGCTAAAACCATGAAACTATTAGAAGAAAACATAGGGGTAAATATTCAAGACATTGGATTTGGCAGTGGATATAATACCAAAAGCAGGAAGAACAATAAAAAATAGAGACATTTGACTTCAGCAAAATTAAAAACTTTTGTGCATCAAAGAATATTACCAAGAAAATGGAAAGATAACCTACAGAATGAGAGAAAACATTTGCAAATTGTATTCTGATAAGGATCTAGGAACCAGAGTGTATAAAGGATTCTTATAACCCAATAACAAAAGGGCAAACAATGCAAATTTTTTAAAATGAGCAAAGGATTTAAATAGATATTTCTCCAAAGAAGATATACTAGTGGTCAACAAACACATGAAAAATGCTTATTACCATTAGTCACTAGTGAAATTTAAATCAAAACCACAATGAGGTACTACTTTACACCCACTAGGATGGTTATGCTAATAATAAAAAAAAGGACGAGAACAAGTATTGGTGAGGATATAGAGAAATTGTAACCCTCCTGCATTGTTGGTGGAAATGTTAAATGGTTCAGCTGATGTGGAAAACAGTTTGGGAGTTCTTCTAAAAGTTAAACATAGAGTTGCCATGTGACCAAACAATTCCACTCCTAGGATTGAAAACAGCTCCTCACCAAGTATATGCATACGAATGTTTATAGCAGCACAATTCACAGTAGTCTATAAATGGAAACAGCCCAAATGTCCTGAATAAACTGTGGTATCACCATACAATAGAATATTATTAAGTCATAAAAATGAATAAATGCCACAATGTGGATGAACCCTGAAAACAGTACGCTAAGTGAAAGAAACCAGGCACAAAAGATCACATATTGTATGATTCAATTTATATGAAATGTCCTGAATAGATAAATCAATCCATCAGGACAAAAACGCAGATTGGGTGGTTGCCAGGGGCTGGGATGAGGGGAAACGGGGAGAGAGACTGCTTAAAAGGGGTTTTAGTTTGTAATGATGGAAATGTTTTGGAACTAGTTGGAGATGGTGGTTGCACAACACCGTCAATGTAACAAATGTCACTAAATTATTCACACTAAAATGTGTCAGGTGAATTTCATCAAGTATAAGAAAAGAGTCATTTGAAACCCACCTTCAAGGGCAGTAAATACATCTGTCGATAGACGTTTCCACACTATATTATTTACTTACATAACCACTGTTTCTGGTATTTTGAGAACTCTCTGCAGCTCAAGCTCTTACCACAGGATTCCATCAGAAAAATAACTGAATTGAAAAAGTTTTTGAGCTCCATACAAGGGGCCATCATGAAAGGATGTGGTTAGCGCGCCATCTAGTGGCCAATTTACAAGTTGCAGCAAACCCTTAGCCTGCATACATTAACCCCGAGGTTACTTTCTGCCTTTTCAAGCTCGAGTCGTTTAGGTCACTGGTCATGAATACAAAGGCCGGGGTTACACGCCTTCTTGAAGACTTCAAATTCTAAAATAACAAAACACTCTGTCTCATCCTGGATTCCCTAGGGGACAGAGCCTGAAGCCAAAGCGTCCGTGCTAACACCTTATTGGGGAACTGCGATCACAGGAGAGAGGAAGTGGAGGGAAATGGGACCGAGGCAGGGAAGGAGGGAGAGCAAACCTCAAGTGGTGCAGAGCGAAGCTGGTTACAGTTTGCGGACGAGCAGGACGTCCTCAGAGAGGCCGCAGGAATCTACCGGGTCCCCAAAGGGTGGTGGTGCTGGTGGAGGTCCTGCGGGAGGGATGGCGGTGAATTTCCTACCCGCTCCATCTCCCTTTCCTCGAGGTGCGCCCCACCCCGGAGTCTTCTCCAGTACTCCTGCCCTGGGCACCACGTGGTGCCAGGCCCCGCCTCCCTCCGACGACACAGCCCCTCTTTGATGATGCCCCGACTCCCACCCCCAAAGTTACGATTCCCTCCTGGCTACGTGGTCCGCTTCCTAAAGACAGCCATGGTGCTCAGCAAAATTTACTTCCCTGGAGGTGGAACTTATTCCTCCTCAACCATCAAGAAAGCAGCCAGTTGGGCTTCCCTGGTGGCACAGAGGTTGAGAGTCCGCCTGCCGTTGCAGGGGACACGGGTTCGTGCCCCGGTCCTGGAAGATCCCACATGCCGCGGAGTGGCTGGGCCCGTGAGCCCTGGCCACTGAGCCTGCGCGTCCGGAGCCTCTGCTCCGCAATGGGAGAGGCCACAACAGTGAGAGGCCCGCGTACCGCAAAAAAAAAAAAAAAGAAAAAAGCAGCCGGTGGAAGGGGTATCTCTGGAAACTTAACCCTGTTGGAGGGAAGCCAAAGAGGCCTACAAACTGGTCTCTGCAAGTATGTCAACATGTTAGGGGCGCCCACAACACAGCCACTATTTCTTTTGCCTGTGGGCTATCTGGAGGTTCTCAGATCCCCTGTAGTAATTCTGCAAGGACACTCTTGCCATCAGAGCCCGTCTAGAAAATCGATTTAGGAAGTTACCCATAGCTACTCTGTTTATTAATGAGATACAGATATATAGCTAGCTCCTGTTGCCTTGTGATTTGGTCACATTTGCAAGCAATGTTACAGTTCTTAGAGGATTTTTATTTTTTGCATTGGGAGGAGGGAGTAGTTATTCAAGGAAGAGCCAGAGATGATCATTTCATTTGAAGCTCCAACGGTCCTGTGTGATGAGATAAGCGGGGAAGATTATTATAATTATCACCACTTTACACGTGTTAGACCCAGACCTTGTCTTTAAGAACAAATACGGTGTAAATACGATGTTTTAGAAGCCTTTGTTGTTTGTGATATTTGATTCAGCTAGCATTGATACAATAAAGAATTGATGTTAGAGAGAGAGAAAAAAAAAGGAATACCCTTGTCTCAGGAGAGAGGAGACAAATGTCGAAAATGTTAAAAGTTAGCGAATCTGGAAAGAATACAGGAGGTCTGTATATTAATCTTGCAACTTTTGTGTCGATTTAAATTTATTTCAAAAATAAAAAAAGAATGAATACGAAGTGGTAGATTCATTTGCTGTATTTTTATGAAAATACTAGACTCATTCTGCTCCTTTTCATGGAAAATCTGCATCCCACATGTACAAACTCAGCCAACGTCTGTGTTTTTTTTCATATGAGAACACACATTCTAGAGCAGTACCGAGTTCTGTTCACTTTGTCCATTTTGGGTCTTCACTCCAGGAAAATAATATTATGGATAAAAACAGAAGCATCGAAAAAATGTTAACATAGATTTTTGCGCTTTGAACTGCTTTAATTAATCTAAGAATACGTAAAACTGGTCATTTAAAATGAACACATTAAAATATGGGTCTATGCTTCTCCCTTGTGGTTGATAGTGGTATCACAGGAATGAGCCTGTGCCAGTGAGAAAGAAATGCAGTGATTTTGGGAAACTGCTTGTACTGTGGTGGTTATTACTATGGTGCAGAATTAAATTCTTTCATGGTCGGTTAACTTCTCCAAACTCTCAGTTTCCTCTTCTGTAAAATGGAGTGAATACCTGAGACAGTGGCTGAGAGCAGCTGAAACTGAAAAGACTTTGCTCTGTACCTGGCCCAGTTCAGCACAAAAGGGATGATGCCTTCCTCTGTTAAACTAGAATGATCTCAACTGAAACACTAAGCGTAAACACTTGTAACTGAATTAGTCCACATCTAATTCTAATTTATTTGATTCTATATTAAAAATGCACCTTAAATGCATTTTAAAACCTTTCCAAAATCTAAGTAAACTATCTAAACATCTTTTCCTTCCTTATTAATTTCGTAGGAAAAAGCTCTTCAATGATAATTTTGAGATTCCTCCTTTGAATTTTAAAAAGTAATCTTATTTTTCCTTCTGTTGTATTTTGGAGCCCTGGATCTCAGATTTTTGGATTTACGAGAAGAGGAAATTTCACCAAAAAAAAAAAAAAAAATCCACAAAAGGGACAGTCAATTTTTATGTTGCCAAAATCAGACACTTAAAAACTCAAGTTCCAACTATTATCATGATTTCAAAAATGACAGAGTATTTGCCACTCAGAAAAAAATGTAGGAAGGATGTTATTTCAAAATGAAGGGCAGCCCTTTCAACTGGAAAACTTACTACCTTGTTTTAACTTTTCCTCCAATAGCCTTCAGGAATTTTGCTCACAGGTGGTTGGCAGCAGTGAATTTTTTTTTTCCAGATTAGCCAAAATCAAGGACATATAGATACGTGACAAGACACAGAATGTGAATGTGAGAATCTTCGAAGATTTCTCCCTTTCTGGAAAAGTCCTGTATCTCCTTCCTGGTCTTTCAGTTTGCACGGCCATGGTGACTGGCAATCCGCACCATGTCATGGGTCTCTTTCCACCCAAACATCACAAGGCCTGGAGCTGTCCCTCGGCTTCTATGATACAGCACACTCTCGGTTCCCACACCGCCCCCCAACCCTTCCCTGGCTATTTCTTGTTAGTCCCTTGAAGACCCAGCTGCCTCTACCTGCTTCTGCCCACTGGTACACAGAGTCCAATCTAATTCGTATGATGGTCCTTTGAAGGCGAGAAAACAGCATCACATTCATTCTAAAGATTCTCTCCAAGCTGAGAATCATGAACTCTTTCATCTGCTGTTCACTGGTCATGACACCTACACTCTAGAGGCCTAGCTGCCCTCCCTTGGGTGAGGAGTTCAAGTTTGCAGATGTTGCTCTAAGCATGGGATGGATTCCAGGAACGGCATCCGGCAGAGGAGACCCAGCCTACTGTCTCCTTTGCTCTATTCATTACATTCTTATTAATGCAGCCCAGAATTGTTGCTATTGACAAGCATGTCACTTTCAATTCTTTTTTTTTTTTTTGACTTCAACAACGGTCATTTATTTTCTCTCGTTCTGGAGGCTAGAGGTTCAGGATCAAGGTGTCGGCATGGCTGGTTTCTTCTAAGGGCCTCTTCTCCTTGGCTTGTAGCTGCCCGGAAGTCTCCTCTCTGTGTCCTTACATGGTCTTCCCTCTGTGTCTCAACTCCATGTGATTTAGTTTCTTTTTCACACATTCTACCGCTAACCTATTTTATCTCTACTTGCACAGTTGTGTCTTTTTATCCCCAATTTATAACTTTGCATGTCTGCCCATTTAACGTTAAACTGGCAAGCTAAAATTAGCCTGTAATTTTTTTTTTTTAGTTGTGGGCCCCAATTAAATGAACGATGGGAGTCTCTAGCCATTTGCTGTGAGGTTTTATTAATTTCTCCAATTTGTTTCCCTATTTGGGAGACTGAAAGAGTCTTTCAGTCTCCACCTACTTGTGGAAGATTCAGATAGCTCAGCAGGTCTGGAGGTTAACAGAGAACAGAGGAGGCCAGCTCTCTTTAAATATTGGAAATGGTCTAATCAAAAAAAAAAAAAAAAAACAACTTAGACAATGAGAATACGGTTCACTTTCTCCCAGTCTGTGTCTTCTGCTCTTTTTTTTTTTTTTGCTCTTTTGTTTCTTATAAGACACTTGTCATTGGATTTAGGCCCCAGCTGGATTATCCAGGATGATCCCATCTTGAGATCTTTAACTTAATTATATCTGCAAAGACTGTTTTCCCAAATAAGGTCACATTTATAGGTTCCAGAGAGTAGAAAGTAGAACGTGGACATATCTTTTGGGGGGACACATTCAACTCACTACAATGGGTCATCCTATAGACTCGGGTTCCATGATACCAAGGACTCTGGTTGTCACTTTAGTTGGTTTTTTAGTTTTACTTTTTAAGCTTCTTATATAAGCTCATCAGTCACCACCAATTACTCACCCTACCCCCAGTTTCTTTTTCTTTTCTTTTCTTTGGTATCATCTAGCTTGTCTAATTTAGCTGGGGTTGGATTTCTTGGCACAGACAACATATTTTCTGGGTGGTCTCCAAACCAACTGTCTGAACTTGATCTCGATTTCTGATCTGTTCTCATTACTGAGCAGCTGTAATATGACAGGAAGGCTTTGTGGGACCAGTTCTAATGACATTATCGTTTGGAGCATCGTGGGCTGCATTTGTCCAGCGGCCTGAAAAGTGAATGCTATAGATTCAAGTTTCAGCTTGACATAAATTGTCAGATTAGTTTCTGGGTGGTGATCATTAGTTATGAGTTCTACAAATATCTTCTCCCTATCTGAGAATTGTTCCTTCTGCCTCGGGTCTTCTGATAATCAGAAGTTTTAAAAATTATTATAAGAAAACTTATAAATCTTTTTCTTGCTATGTAGCAAAAAATTGTAGAAACATATAGCAGAATTCTACTTATATAAAGTGGAAACACAGGCAAAGTTATGCTATATGTTGCTTGAAGGTACACACCTATCTAGCAAAAGTAAAAGAAATGCATAGAAATAATAAACACCCAATTAACCACGGAGGTTATCCCTTGGAGAAAGAATGGAGTGGGATTCAGGAAAGAAACACAAAAGGCATTAAAGTTATTAGTAATATAAATATCATTTTAAGGTGAATGGCAGACACAAAACCAAAGTAGTCTGGAACCCACCCTTTCTCCTCCTGCCAGACTTTTCTACCTGGAGAGAATGCCTTAACATATAGAATTTTTAATGTCACTTTCAACCTTAACATCAGTTTCACCATTAAGCATTCAGCAAGAGCTCTCTGTCTGTATATTCTGGTTGGGTATGAAAACTGTACTGATGTAATCACTGTTCACCTATTCTATGTTACTAGGGAAGGTTGTGGGATATATAAGAAAGTTTTGCTCTTTTATTGATAATATACATTTTCTAAGAATTTTCCATTTATAAATATCATATACCATATTTCTAGAAGACAAGTTGAAGTGATCGGTGGCTAGAGAATTTTATAAATATATACCAATGATTTGTCTTTTTAAAACTTAACTTATTTTTATTCATTTCCAGCAAACACACAATTTACGGTTCAGACATTCTCATTAGGACGGGCTCTTAGCCAATGCAATACTCACGTGCCTTTTTTCCTGACTATAATCAGGGGAAGTAGAGCTTGGCAAATACAATTCCCTGTGAAGACAGAGCGGGAACAGGCACTACTATACTCTTGAAAGGTTGTGTTTCAATGTCACAGTAAATTCGACTCAATTCCATAGACTTTTATTGAGTACCTGCTGCCTGGGGCGCTTAGCACGAGATCTGCTCCCCACCCTCAGAAGCTTTTGCTCTAGTTGAGGAAGAAGGAGGAGAGAAGGGTAACATGTACAGCAATTTCTATTAAGGTGGAGATGCTGAATTTGAGCTTTTTCCATTTTATGCTAGTTTTCTCAATACCTTCTCTCCTTAACCTAAGAGTATTACTGAGAAGCCAATGCTGACTATTCTAGTAGGACAGTTGGATCATTCTCAAGCACAGTCAGATGCTTGCCAGTGAGTGACCTGCAATGTTTTCACTTCTAGGGTAGGAACCCAAACAATCTATCTCTAGCACTCTCTAGCAATTTCTACACAGTAGCTTTCTCTCTTGAGCCAGGGCTTGAATTGCTTACAAAGAAAATCAGACTCAGCTTAACTTGGTCAAGTTGCTTGCTCCCTCAGAATAATGAGCTGGATTTTTCCACCAATTATAACCAAACTGGAAGATCCCCTAAGATGAAAACTATGCCGACCTAACATATCCATGCACCCGTGATGATCCCTAGAGTAGCAAGATGACTTTGGGAATGAATGGACTATGGATGGACTTTGTCATTCTGTTTAGCATTTAAAATAGACATAAAAAACAAACTTATGGTTACTAAAGGGGAAGGGGGAGGAAGGGATAAATTAGGAGGATTGGAATAACAGATACACACCACTATATATAAAATAAACAACAAGGATTTACTTTATAGCACAGGGGACTATATTCAATATCTTATAATAATGTATAATGGAAAAGAACCTGAAAAAGTGATACACGAATCACTTTGCTGTACATCAGAAACTAACACAATATTGTAAATCAGCTATGCTTCAATAAAAAATTAAAATTAAAATAAAATAGATGTATTATCATAGGGCATTGAGAATCTACCAGAAATATAATTTTGGTTAATTACAAATATTTATTTGTTTGTTTATTTATTTATTTATATAAATAGCTAGAAAATGTTGAGTGCCAGCACCAGGCTAAGGATGTTTCATAGATGTTTGCATTGAATCCCTACAATAACTTTCTGAAGTGGAAATTATTTATCCACATTACTACAGTGAAAAAACCCAAGATTCAGGGAGATTAAGTACCAAGGTTGCCTGAGCGACAGAGCTGGGATCAAACCCAGGGCTACCTCACTTCAAGCTCCTGCTTTGACCACATTCTACTGCTTCCTCCAAAGTTTTGTGTGTTTTTTTTTTCCCCCCAAGGAAGCATTGTTTGGGGACATAGCCTTTAGTTCAAAGGGACACTTAGGAAGAAAAAATGCTCCCTTTATTTGTTAAAAATGTTGTTGGGAAATCTATAGGTCAAAGAGTAAAGGACAACGTACGTACCTCACTACGAGAAGAAGAATTAGAAATGAAGCCTGCGGGGCAGTACTCTCGTCCGGCAATAGGGGCGGAGCAAGCCCGCAGCCGTTATCGCGAGACCCTCAGCGGGGCGTGAGCGGGCCTGGTCCGCCGAAAGGCAACCTTGCAGTGGTCCTCGCAGCAGAGAATGTGGAGAGAGGTGGACTGCGACCTTCTTTCTGGAGCGCTCCAGGCCCTCCGGCCTCGGGGCCGGCAGGGGAGCTGGGGGACCCGGCGACAGGCAGAGGGCTGTGTCGTGCAGAGCTCCAGAGCCCTAGCCACAGCTGCCTGCTGACCACGCCCGGGCCTTGACGTAATGGTGGCGGCCGTCTCCATGGGTCGCGGTCCATGGAGGCCTCAGCAGCTGGAGGATATAGACACTGCCTTTCAGGTAGGAGCTTCAACCAGCTTCAGTCTCTCCATTCATGTGTCAGAAATTGGTATAGCTTGGGTCAGTTGTCGACCCCTAGCAGGTGGCCAGAGGTCAGGGGTAAGTTGCCGGGACTTCGCACATCACTACTTCACTACCCCCTCCGTGGTTAGCACTGTTCTCAACAAAGGGCAATTATTGTGAGCTGGGGATTGGTGTTCGCTACAACACGTATTCCTATTGATCCTATGCAATGATTCTCTCCAGTTTAAATGAAAAGCCTGAGGGCCGGCTGGGTCCTGGGCGCCTGGCTCCCTCCGTGATGACGGCTGGGTTAGGGTCTGGGGACCTGGCCCTGAGGGCGCCACCAGCTGGGATCTGCCTCCTCAGCTGGGCCTGGTTACTGGCGGGAGGACCCAGACCGGGTGCTGGAGGAACGCTCCCGGGCAGGGTAACCAAGCCAGGGCCTGGACCTCGGAGGGTGAAAGTTGAGCCTTGGGACCTTGCCCTTTCTTGTCGGAACAGAGGATAACATTTGTTTCGGTGGAGGTTTACAGGAACATCGTGCTCTGACCTCAGGAACAAAGGATCTGACACCAAGAAGTTTGCACCAACTAAGCACGCCCCTCACTCACCTTTCCTATAAAAGGGCTTTACTTTCGGGGAGTTTGGGGTTAAGGCCTGAGCCACCCGTCTCCTTGCGCGGCCCTGCAGTAAACCTTTCTCTGCTCCAAACTCCGACCTTCTGGTATTGTTTGACCTCACCGTAGGTCGGGCACACGGACTTGGCGTTTAATAACATTCCCACTTGTCTTCGCATGCGTCCCTGCTCCTTGTAGGAGCCTGTTTCTTTCCACCCACACTCCACCATGTTCCCTCTTTGTAGCTCTGAAGAAATCATCATTAATTTAATTTTCTATGAGACTCAACACTTGTTAAGCGTCCCTGCCTTGCAATTAAGAATTTCTATGAACATGAGTCTCTGGAGACCTGACGTGCTTGAGTTCAAAGACTACAGCCCATGTGTTTATGAGCCATTTCCATAAAACAAGAAATAGCTTGTTTTTCCTGAACTCTTGCCCAAGAATCCATCTTCCTGCCAAAAATCACAGGGTGTGGAGTTGTGACCTGACTTACTAGATGGAGGACTATAGTTTTTGCTTTCTGATCCCAAATTTCAATGTGCTTTCAAGGAAAGACTCATAGACAATGGTCACATCCATGTACATAGCCCAGGAGTTACTTTTTTTCATAACAACACTGAAAGTTGGGCCTTGAACTCTGGAGAGAGGTTAAAAATCACTCCTCCCTTCCCATTCTGCAAGACCACTCATCTGCAAAAGGTTACAGTTTCCTTTTCTGTTTTATTAATAATATTAGCTAATATTCCTTGAGTGTTTATATTGTACCAGATCCTAAGCTTTAGAGGAGTGAATTCTCAGAACTACCCTAGGAGATGGACAAACTTAGAATGATTGCCGTGTATGTTGTAGGAAGGGAGACCCCTTCCAGGGCCCGAGAGTGGGCTCTTGTCTAACACCAGGAAATGAATTGTCCGAGGAGACACATGTACTGACAAAGCAAAAGGCTTTATTGGGAAAGGGCACCCAGGTAGAGAGCGGCAGGGTAAGGGAACCCAGGAGAATTGCTCTGCCACGTGGCTCGCAGTCTCAGGGTTTATGGTAATGGGGTTAGTTTCTGGATTGTTTCTGGCCAATCATCTCGGTTGTCCCCATATTTGGTCTGACTCAGGGTCCTTCCTGGTGGTGCGCACGTCTCTCAGCCAAGATGGATTCTAGTGTGAGGGTTTCTGGGAAGTTGGCAGGATATATTATGGGCTGGCATCTCCTCCCTACTTCTGGCCCTTCCCGAATTCTCCGGGTTAATTTTTGGCAGCACTGTGTTCTTATCGGGACCCCCTGTGGTGAGATAACTCATGCAAGTAATTATGATCATGCCTGGCCAAGGTGGGTGGTTTTGGTCAGCGGTTCCCTAACGTGGAGATCTTTAGCTACTTTTCCAAAATGATGCAGCAGTAAGTGGCAGCACCGTTGAATGAACTCAAGTGTGTCTGACTCCAGAGCCTTCACATCTGACCACTCCACACTGCTGCCCCATGGGTTGGCCCTTTACAGCTTTTCGTATTCGTACTTTACTTCTCGTCTGATTAATCCAGGAAAGTGTTGTCAGGGAGTCTGGATTTTACACACTGCATGGATGAAAAAGAGAAGGGACTTGGCGAGGAAGGTGAGAGAGGAGTGGGAACAGCCAGTGCAACCTGGGCAGCTGCACTGGCAGTTCTGAGGAAGTGGACATCAAACAGCTCTGCTAGACTGAAGTGCAAGGGACAGGGAACAGTCAGAAGTGGGTGGGAGGAGAGGATATGGGGCTGGAGCGGGAGTAGTTCGTGTTGACTACCTCGGAGCACCTCCTTTCTCAACCTTAGAAAGTAGAGTTCTTACTATTTAATCTTTATTTCAAAAAACGTTTGCAGTGATTCGTTAATTTCCATTTATTCATTCAGCATGCATTTTAACACAACAGTTAGATACAGGGCACCGTGCTTTACAGTAGGACTACCGAAAGGAATCCATTGTGAGCCTGACATAAAGGAGTTCATCATCTAGTGGGGACGGTGAATAGAATGGCACCGTAAGGTAGTGACAAATTGTGTGGCTTGGGAACTGAAAGAAAACAGGTTTACATCTGAGCTCCACACACCCAAGCCGTGTCATCACAGGCAAATCACTTAATTCCTCTAAGCCTCAGTTTCCACATCTGTATAATTTAGTAGGAAGAGTGGAAATAATGCATGTAAAATATACAACAGTGTTCTTACCATATTATGTACTCGAAAAATGTTACCTATTATTATGTAAAGAAATAGTTGTCTTTCATTATAAGAAGTGCTGTAAGAGAAGTATGTTCTATTAAACAATGAATTCTGTAGTGATCATGAAGATGTTCCAGAGGGTCAGAAGATTTAATCTAAAATGTAAATGATTACAAGTTTGACAGGCAAACAAGATGGGGTTGGAGAGACGTTCTAGACAGAATGTCTTCGTCTTCTTTGCAACTTATGCAAAGGTATGGAGATTGAAGAGAGTAATTACAGCATGCTTAGGGACCAGTGAGTTGGTTGGTCAGAGGGAGGAGAAGGTGAGGGTAGGTGTGTCTGGAAAGGGAGCCTGAAGCTGGATTCTCAAGAGCCTGGCTAGCCTGGCTGAGAAGTCTCATCCCTAGAAAGTCCCTTGAGGTCCCCGAAAGAATGAAGTTCCAAAGTATCAGCTACACCTCAGAAAACTGATGGGAATAATTTTGGGTGGACAAAGAAGGTTTTTAAAACCACAAAGATTTTTATTTTCCGAAAGGAAAGCACTCTATGGCAACAAGCTTTGACTACTTGTCAAGGGATGAAATATCTTCCACAGTAAGGGAAGGAAGAGGCCAGATGCCCTTGTTCCAAACATACAGCTTCATTGTCTTCTTCTCTGTACTAATTTGTTCCCTTTTCTTACTTGATTTCTTACCCCCAAAGCACAAGGAAGATTTAAACCCCAGCAGGCAAAATAGGAATGATGTTGATGTTTTGTCCCATTTTCCTGAGTTATTCTTTGAAAAGAAATGTGGTGTGGGCCCCGTGAAAGTTGATGTTCTGGCCGAAGCACTCATAAGAATGTTTTTTAAACTAAATCCACAAAGATCTTAGCGTGTTCAGTGTTTCTGCTGTGGTTACTACCCTCTGCCAAATAGTGCCTTGGATCTTAAATGACTTGTGAATGAAACAGCAACTTGGGAAGCCAAAAAATTGTCCTGTGGGCACAACATGACGTTTATTTCCAGTACAAAGCAACCTCCCTCTAAGGACCAAGAGTTGCTTCACTTCTATTGGAGTGCTGATGCCGACACGGCCAGGCTGACCACTCTGTAGTTGGTCAGCCCTAGAATCTATTCCAGCTTTAAGATGTGAGATGAAACCACTGAAAAATTTTAAAAAGTGAAACTTCCGTTAATCAGATGGCTTTGAGGACTGGATTTTTCTTGTTGAATCTTCAACTTAAATTAAGATACATCCAACCCCTTTTTATATTAAATATAAATTGTTTTAGTCTTCATTGAAAATCTTCCTGAAATGTGGGAGGCCAGCCTGTGAATTCCATGCTAGAAGATCCAGGGGAATTGGACAATGCTTTGGGGTTATTTTATCACACCTGAGTGCTTATTTTACCTAGCTGCAGATCTAAATGATCTAAATGACGGAAGGGCAGGCAACCAGCCTGTCTGTGCATCCCAAGATGTGCCCAAGAGATGTTTTTATTATCCTCCTTGTTATGGACCAAACTGTGTTTCTCCCAAAGTTCATATGTCGAAGCCCCACCCTCAACATTACTATATTTGGAGACAGGCACTTTACAGAGGTAATTAAGGTTAAGTGAGGTCATAAGGGTGGGACCTAACCCAATGGGACTGATATCCTTACATGACAAAGAAGAGATATGAAAGCTCGCTCTCCTCACACATGCACAGGGGAAAAGCCACGTGAAGACACAGTGAGAAGGTGGCCGTCTGCAAGCCAGAAAGAGATGTCTCTCCAGAAACCAACCCCAATGGCGCCTGATCTTGGACTTGTACCCTCCAGAACTGTGAGAAAATAAACGTCTGTTGTTTAAGCCACCCAGTCTGAGTATTTTGTTGTGGCAGTGCTAGCAAATGAATATACTGCTCTTAATATGAGTATGATGAAGATAAAGATAATAAGGAAAAGTTGTATTTGCTGAGCAATTACTGTGTGCCTGGCTTTGTGCTTGGGGGCTTTGTATACTTCATTTAATCTGGACCATTATTCTGCGATGGGAACTTGGCACTTCCTTCTGACAGGAAAGTAAAAGAAGTGCTCTGGCTAGTGGCTCTGACCTCCCATGAAATAAGATTTGGTCATTTGGGGAATCGTTGTAAAGTAAAAAGGTGATTTTGAAGGTGTGCATGAAAATCATCTCATTAACTGAATCCACCAATCTGAAGCTCAGATTCTGCCTCTCAGATCCAAGGCAATAAGGTTTTCACATGATGAATGTAAGTGTTGCACTAGTACCCTACAATCTTTTATGCTGCACATCTGATATAAGAGTTCTGCTGTTGAATCAGATGAGGGTGTGTAAAAGCTTATTTCTTACAGCAGAGGGCAGGCTCAGCCTGTGAAAGGAATAAGATTGTGCTCTCTTGCAGATCTCAAACATATGCTGATCTTCCCTCACCTTCTGATACACTTTTCTGCCAATTCATTACCTGAATTAAAAATTGTGCTCCCAGATGAGTCTCAGTAGAAAATCATCTGAAAAAAGATTATTTTTGATAAAATAAAGCCTGCCAAGGAGCTTTTGACACGGCCCTTCCCTAGAGAATGATTCTCTAGTAGTGTTAAAGAATAATAAATCCTATTTTATTTTGTTTTATTTTATTGGACATAGCCTTTTAATTAAAATTTTTTTCTTTTTCTAATTGAGCTATAGTTGATATACAATATTATGTAAGTTATACAGTGATTCACAGTTTTAAAGGTTATACTCCATTTATAGTTATTATAAAATATCAGCTGAATAGCCTTTTTAATTTTATTTTTCTTTTTATTTTATTTTATTTTTTAAATTTTTGGCTGTGCTGCGTCTTTGTTGCTGCACGCAGGTTTTCTTCTAGTTGCATCAAGTGGAGGCTACTCTGTGTTACGGTGCGTGGGCTTCTCACTGCAGTGCCTTCTCTTGTTGCGGAGCATGGGCTCTAAGCACGCGGGCTTCAGTAGTTGCAGCACACAGGCTCAGTTGTGGCGGCTCACAGGCTCTATAACGCAGGCTCAGTAGTTGTGGCGCATGGGCTTAGTTGCTCCGCGGCATGTGGGATCTTCCCGTATCAGGGATCGAACCCGTGTCCGCTACATTGGCAGGTGGATTCTTAACCACTGTGCCACCAGGGAAGCCCCTAGCCTTTTTTAATTATAGAAAATTTCAAACAGATAGAAAAGCACAGCAGACATTACAACAGATAAAGAATACCCACCACCACTCATGGATATGAAGCAAATTGTATTCGATTTTAATTTGCATTTCCTAAGCACTTGCAAACTTGTGATATTTACTAGCCAAGTCTGAGTGAAAGTGATAAATGAAGAAGACGTGGAACAGATGTTGGAAATTTCGAGTTGTCATCTCGTACCTACCTAATTTATTGAAAGATCTTGAAAACATTGCATTACCTACGTAATAAAGAATATGTTTGAGCTAGACAATATATATTTCAACCCTGATTCTGCCTGCTCCTTGCTTTATGTAACTTGGGCAAGTTATTCAACCTCTTCAAGCCTCAGCTTCCATACCTATGAAATGTGGACTCATAACTGTGCCCACTTCATTGGGTGATAAATATTCAAGGTGAATTGCGTATAAAGTATTTAGCACAGCACCTGGCACATAGTATTGAATAAATGTACAAGGATGTTATTCACTTCCTTGGACTTCATTCAGCGTCTTCATGTTTGATGTGAGGGATTTAGAAGAGATCTTTAAGTCCACTAGCAATTGAAAATGCTAACTTACATGTGTGTTTAAGTTTTTATTGCTAATATCTTGATTGGGCCAGGGCCAGAGGTATTAGAACAGAGAGAACCCTATACTGTCGGTGTCAGGCACACTGATAGTACATGGTATATAAATCTGCATTTTCTAGTTAGTAGTAAAATATCTCCAGGGCCCAAAACTGATGGCTTTCACTCTACTGTGTTCTTTCATGTATTTTCTCCCTGATTCTTTTAAGGGCAAGGACTATATTGCATTTCCGTGTTCAACTCAATTCAATGAGAATCGTTTATTGGGCGCCTAAAATGTATAAGGCATTTTCTAGACACTGTGGGGAAAAGATAAGAGACACACATTTTCCCCATCATGATACTATAGTAGCGGAAGATAAAATATGGTCACAAATATCCAAAAGGTAAGAAAGAATGTGATGAATGCAATAAGGAAAATTTACCCCGAGGAGACAGAGTAAACTACTAATTAAGACTCTGTATAAGTAAGCCTTCAAAGTGAGTAGAATTTGGATAGGATGAGATTGGGTGGCCATGGGTGCACAGGCAGGAACATTCTAGAGAGAGAGAAAGATTCAGACACTGGCAAAGCCATTTTTGTAGCCTGGACTGGTTAAGGCAGGGATTTAATGGGGTGTAGCAAGAGTTGGGACTGAAAAGATAAATTGGAGCCCAGCTGTGGAGGGCTATGAATGCCGGCTTAAGGACTTTAAACTTCGTGAGATGTGGTGAGATCAGAACCATGCTTGAAGGGGAGTGGTGCCAGGAATGGATGGTGGTGGAGAGAAAACAGAAATGGAGATTGTGTTGGTAAGTGACTTGATGGTCTGCTCAGAGGGTTAGAGACCTGAATTATGATCCTGGGGGTAAAAAGAAGATGTGGATGTGAGAGAAATTAGAAGATGAATCATTCATTCATTCCTTCCGTTTTTATTAAACACCTACTCTGACCAGGTATCTTCTTTGTATAAGGGATTCAAAGAAGAATCAGATGATCCTTGTTTGAGGCAGGGGGTAATTTAGCCAATACTTAGATTTTCAAGGATTCTTGTCATGGTGTTGGGAAAGGTGTGGTTAGTAAGGAAAAGAGGGACGTGGAGGACAGGATTGCCATTCCGGAGACAGTCAACATCGGAGAAGAGGATGATTTAAGGGAGGAGGATGAGATCATTTTGGAGTGGAATTCAGCTTCTAAATCTCATAGGTGAATGAATACATGCATAAGAATGAAAGAATGCATCAGTGCATGAAGGTGTGGGTGGAGGAATGGGAGTGTTGCCATCCTGAGTGAATCAGGTACCTAAATATTATGATTAAATCTCTCGGAGCAAAACAGTCTCTAAATATTCTAAAACACATTTATAATGAAGGGCAAATAATGAAGAAAAGCATAATTGGGAGCTTAGTTTTTAATTCTGCAGACTTATATGGCAAAGTTCAGAATGATAGGATTGGCAGCCAAAATGTCAAAATTTGCGAACAGAAACATTGACTCTGTGTTTTTATGACGTCTTCTAATATTTTTTCAACTTCTACATCACAATTCAGTTACTCTGGACTTGTCCTTTTTCCAGTGTTTTGGCTTTTTTAAAAAATTTCTGGTGTTATGTCAACTCTCTGTACATTTGTGTGTGTGTGCATGTGTGTGTTGAGAGAGAGACTTTAAATCTCTTTCTACTGCTTTATTTAGCTGCTTGATTTATTGTTACAGCAAGCTTCTCCCTGTTAAATATTTTTAAAAATCTCATTTGTTTTATTTTGCCACTCTGATTTTTCTAATTATCAACATGGGTTTTCTCTCACGAGAGACTCAGAGGTGAACAAGGAAGCTTCCGACCATGTCCTGTTACCCTGATCTTGTCTGAGTCACAGATTAAAAATAGTCATAACCAGGGCTTCCCTGGTGGCGCAGTGGTTGAGAGTCCGCCTGCTGATGCAGGGGACACGGGTTCGTGCCCCGGTCCGGGAAGATCCCACGTGCCGCGGAGTGGCTGGGCCCGTGAGCCATGGCCGCTGAGCCTGCGCGTCCGGAGCCTGTGCTCCGCAACGGGAGAGGGCACAACAGTGAGAGGCCCGTGTACCGCAAAAAAAAAAAAGAACAAGCCTGAGCCCCCTACCATCGGTCTTCAAGCATAGTGTCCTGCCCTCACTGTGATTTTGAGGCCCTTTCCCACGGAGTAGCTTAGACCGTGAAGTTGGGTGCTGCTGGAGTTAGGATCACCACACTGACCAACCTGGGGGGGAAGCCACTTGTGACTGGGGAGCTTTGGAGAGTGGCCAAAAAACATTCAGAGATCATCTAAATCACGTCTAGACAGCCTTGTCTAAAGAATATGGTGTTTTCCACCGTAATTTGGCTTTAAGTAGAAGATCTGTAGAGTCATCTCATGGAAACTTCTATCCCAGAGAGAAGCTGTTGATGAGGTTTCTGCACCGGATGATGGATGGCCATGAGGACTGATCCTGTCATGGCTTGTTCCACTGGGACCAGGATTCTCTGGCCACCTCCATGGTAGGAGAAAAGGATGCAGGGCAAGAGCCTTCTGTGGACACTTGCTCTCATGGTTGTGCAGATGAAGGGTTATTACCCTGCCCTTATCTGGTTCTGGATTGGGTCTGAGACTGCGTTAGAGAACATTATGGATCTGGGTCTTCTGTTTACGTGGCATTGAGTGTGTGTGGGGGGTTGAAGCTGGGGCATCTATATCTACACAGTCTATAGCCACATGGTAACTGCTGTTTTGGAAGAGGTTTAAGGTTCTTGGAGTCTCATCCATGGGAAGGTGCCTTCGCATAAGATCAGTTATCCTTATAAAAATGCACATAGCTTTGTCAACATGGCTTTATAGAGTGGAGATTCAGGTAAAATATCTTGAACCTTGTGGAGAAGCTCAAAATACTTAGAGGCCAATCTGAAATGTCAACAACCCTTCCTACATGTCTCAATTTTGATGCATGTGAAAGTGTAAGGATTCCCAGCATCCTAATGAAACATAGTTTGCAAGTATGCAATTCTCACCTGTTGCCTATTTTTTTTTTCAGGGTCTTTGAGGTTGCAAGAATGATGCACTAGAGGATATTTCTCCTTGTTTCATAAAGATGAGGGACTAGATCATAAGAGCGAGATGTTCATTCTTGAATTCCCTCATGGGACTCTTTGATTAAGTTGCCTGTGACATTTAATACAACCCTAGTGATTGAAGAGAATGCAAAGGATCCTGGTGAGTAGCCATGCTCTGAAGACTATTTTCTTTTTAGTTAAGGCAAAAATATGAATATATGATTTTCTTAGATAAAGTACGGACCAAGCCAGTTTGATGAGTGGTGTAGGTGGGCTTGGAACTCACCAATTCCACCCTTCTAGGCAAGTGCTACTGGCACAACACCAGCCCGTAGGGTCTATGAGTGACACACACATGTGAGCAGGAAATCACAGATCTGGGGAAATGCCCCTATTAGTTTCACCAAATATATATACTGCACCAATAACAACAACAGCACCAACAGAATAGCACTATATGAGCAATAACGAACATTTGTGGAGTACCTATTGCGAACCAGGACTTGAACTAAGCTTTTTATATACCTAACCTCATATTTCATTTCATAGTGGATACTATTATTATTTCCACTTGTACAAAGAGAAAAGCTGAGATTTAGAGAAATTAAGTAATATCCCAAATCACCAGCTATTATTGTGTGTGGAGGCAGAACTCAAACCCAGAGCTGGCTCTCTTAAAATAGTACAGGCAATAAACATGTGAAAAACTAACCTAAATCCCGCTATTCAGAAGGAACTATTTATAACATCGCTGTTGTGTAGCTTTCCAGATTTCCCCCTATGAATATTACTTATAAAATTTATACATATATATATATAAGTACATACGTATATATGCATACAGATATCTGCCCATCTTTCATAGCCTTTCTTTTCATATCACAATGTAGAGCCTAGAACTATCTCCATGCAATCAGAGTTTTTATGACAGACAGCCTGATAGTCTGGTCACTTCAGGTCCTCTGGGCTTTGGCTGCAGCAGACTGCTTGTCCAGCCTGATGCCCACAAAGCACACAAGATGAGGGTTCTATAAACTGCAGAGCTGGGCACCCAAGTAGATATCAAGACCACAAAGTCCAAGGGCTTTGAAACCTACTCCAGCACATTCTCACATTCCAGTATTTTACAGACAAGGGTAATGAGCCCAAGAATTACCGCCCTCCAGCTTCAGGGGAGTGAAAAATGAAGGGTTGTTTTCCAAGTAATGTGACGCCAGACAGCTGGCTTAACAGTCAATAGTGCCAGGCCTTCTCTGAAGGCCAGTGTCGGCCCCCACCTCCTCCCCACCACCAAATGTCACAGTGCACCCCGAACCAGGGAAATCTGTCCTTCTACAGGATGTAGAACTGCAAGAGGAAAGCAGGTTTTACTGGCTTGTGGTTTCCTAGGCTCATAGAATGTTGAATGCAGCCTGTGCATTGGCAGCAGGAGAACTCGAAAGAAACCACAGGGTTGGAATTGATTATTTCCTGTTGTCCCCCTCTTCCGCCAATATCAGTACCTGTTTCTTGATAAATAGACACATGAACATACTCCAAACATAAGGTCCTAGACAGCAAGCAATAAAAACGTGCCTTGACCCACTGAAATAAATTGTACCAAATGGAGTTCTTGTTTCCATTTATTATTTATTAGTCATATGGAGTGGAATAAATTTTTTTTTCTAGTGGAAAATGAATGTATGACAATCAGAAGTAATAGCAATCACAGAACAACTGTTCTCCCCAGCTTGGGCCTAGTTTAATTGAGCAAAATTCTTCCTGCAGATTAATGACTCTCTTTCTCCACTTGATCGTCTTTCAGCTGGTACCTCAAGCTGTCTTTCTCCTGTTCCTTCTGTTTCTGACCACCATAACAAGTTTTCCAGTAGCCCCTTCCAGGTGCCACAGTTAAAGAAATATTAGTGAGGCTGATAGGTTTTAAAGGAGCCGAGTGGTCCAGGAATGGGTTTGGAATTGATTCAAAGGAATGGCTGCTTCAATAAAATATTTTATTTGGAATAAGAGGAAATTGGTCCCTTAGTAACATTAGCAGTTTATTCAGAGTCACTGTCGCATGAGGACATCTGAAGATCATATTGAGAATTTGATGAATTTGTCTCACTCCCAAACATATCCTAGAAGAAGATGGAATAATTTACTTTTATTATCACCTAGTATAAACTTGATAATTTGGTAGATAGAAATAGCAGTATTAAAGATAAATCAGGTGGTGAAAACAGTTATTAGACTCTTCTTTTAACCATAGAAGTTAGTGCACAGAGGAAGCACTTAGTTTTCAAGCTTTTTTGTCATTAAAAATAACTCATGCAATACCATCTGCCTTATTCTATTTTATAATTATCAGAATTAAAAAGGTAGGTCTTGGGCTTCCCTGGTGGCACAGTGGTTGAGAGTCTGCCTGCCGATGCAGGGGACACGGGTTCGTGCCCCAGTCCAGGAAGATCCCACATGCCGCGGAGTGGCTGGGCCCGTGAGCTATGGCCGCTGAGCCTGCGCATCCGGAGCCTGTGCTCCTTAACGGGAGAGGCCACAACAGTGAGAGGCCTGCGTACTGCAAAAAAAAAAAAAAAATGTAGGTCTTGGTTAAGTGGTGGCCTCCCCCTTGAGCCTGGTAGAATAATGCTGAGTTGCCTTGTAAGGTCCATAGTGCTTCTGTTGAACTCAGACTTCAATAATACCCTGTTTTTAGCCAGAGTGAGCTTTCTAAAATGACTGTCAACCCCCTGCTTAATCATGTTAGTGGCCCCCTGTGGCCATGAGGATGAAGTACAAACTCAAGATCATGGCTTAAAGAATTTATCTCAGTCTGGTCCCAGGTCATCTCTTCTGCTACTTCCTCTCTGTCTCTGCTCCCCAGCCATTCTGTGAACCGCCAGGGGTTCCCCTATTTGCATATTTGTAATCATACCTAGGCCTGAGTACAGGCTGGCCCTTCCACCAAGACCCTACAGTTTCATACTCCGTAGTACTTTTTCATGATACTTTGGTATCCAAGTGACATGCCCTAGGCTGTGTGCCAAGCCAGTGACAGAGTCAGAAATGCAAAACATAAATTCTCTGAACATTGACTATGGGTCCTTAAGAAATAAGCCTTTGGAGTGTCTACTCTAAGGGAGATGGCTTCTGCTTGGAGACTTTCTCAATACTGTCCAATACTCCCAAAATATATGTTCTGTTTCACTGGCTT
Organism: Phocoena sinus; assembly: GCF_008692025.1. NCBI lineage: Eukaryota > Metazoa > Chordata > Mammalia > Artiodactyla > Phocoenidae > Phocoena > Phocoena sinus. The sequence goes on along the minus strand of NC_045779.1, from coordinate 16,474,414 downwards.
GAAGTAGGAATCAAAAAGAGCAATTTTCATTTTTAAGACAAGATCAGGAATCTAAAACATGGATTTAATTATAGCATTGGCTATTCCTGGCACTGCTCATATTAGTGTTTTTTTTCTTTGACACATGCCATTCACGTTTAAGCACCGTGGCTCTGAAAGGAGTTGACAAAACCTTTTGTGTGTGTCTCCTTGAAACACCCAAGCCATAGAGGTGAATTACACTGTGTAGATTATCAGTGAGCAGGTGATTCTCCAAAGCATGCTTAGGTATGCAAGGCATTGTGATCCTAGGATTTTATTGGTCACTGAAAGTTTCCTATGTTCTCCAACTTGGATCAGTCATGGAAAATGATAACAAAAGCCTTCTCAATTGCTGTGAGTTCTTCAAAAATATTAGCTCCCTTTCTTCTGTATGAGTGCAAGGATGTATCCCAAGCTAACGTCTCTGTATATGTTGGTAGGAGCTTCGGAAGGGAATAGGATGTGTAATTATGACAGGGAGGGTGAGAGATGGCACTGGAGCAAGTGTCAAGGAAATGGGAGAATAGAAAGAAAAGTCCTGAGATGCTGTCAGTCAAGTGCATAAGCTGATGAAATGGCTCCTGGAGGGGGGTGGGGACAGCAAATCATTGGCTACAAAGACAAGGCCACTCACACCAACCGTTCTTTTGATCATGCCATTGATTTTGCATCTACCATGTATTACTGCAGACTCACATATTGTGAGACCGCCATGAGTTTGCCATGTAGACATAGTCTGAACTGTTTTTACTTAATCCTGTAGTAACCTCTGATGTACCTCCGAATCAAAATTAACCGTCATGGGTATATTTGAATGCTTATAGTTGCCTTTTTAATGAAAAGTGAATTTTAAAATCTTGAATTAAATAGCTTAATGGAGCCTGGATATTCTTGTCATGTATTAATTATACATCATGATAAATACGCATTGGAAAATCGCTTGCCAGATCACATACAGATGCATGGAATATCTCAAGGGGCCAACGGTAATTCGTCTGAAGATTCTTGGGCTCCATTTTATTTCTCAAGATAGATCTATAAATCTGATAGCAGTTGAACTGCATCAAGTATATGAAGCTGTTAAATGTAAAGGAAAAGACAGGATACTTAAAATGTCATGTCAAAGTAAATAACTGGGTGCTTCCCAGCAAAGACAGCTTTACATCAGCATGGATACCAACACATGGAAGCAATTAATAGAAATATTTTCAGTGAGAAATATAAACATATCTATGGCCATTACTGAAATGCATTAAACAAGATGAACTTTTTGGAGAAAGTGAAAAAATAATATTTGCTAAAAAAATAAAAGCTTTTTGGCTGTCATACAGTAATGTGTAATACTAGTGTTCCTGAGGTTCCCAGTCCTTCAATCCTCTTTATTCATGAGTGTGTTGGAAACAGCAGATACCGATTCAAATCACCTTAAATTCAAGGACTGTATTAATGGCTGTTGGCCTCCTTGGAGGATTTTCCTAGGATGATTGTGCTGTCTGGAATTTTATTTGTTTTCAGAATGAAGAAAAAAATAATTCAGAGCTGGCTATGGATCACACAGTGTACATGCCTTTTAAGAAATTATTTGCCGAAAAATTATTCACATTCCAAAAACAGCAAAATTGCCCCCCCAAACCATTTCTTTTACTACTTAAGCTCCAAATGACCTAAGCTTAAAGATACTTGAAAAATAAAAGCCTCCAGAGGATATTCAACGTGTGGAATGAATTAACAGGAACCACAATGGCACTAAAGTTAATAATTATATAGTAAAAGAATGAAAAATTGGCATGCTTCTGAAGTTAACATAACAAATAGGGAACATGTAAGGAGCACCCTTTGCCAAGTTTAAGATGAACCCAAAACAGAAACTTTGGACTAGAATTGTACCTATTTTCTATGTTAGTTTGCTCAAAGTTGGTTTTTGTTTTGTTTTGTCTTCAAGGGAAGAAGGTTGAAAATTTTTGCAAGTGACAAAAAGCTGTTGGATATTAAATGGCTCTTAGATAATATATTTATGGTTCAAGTGTAAATAAGTCAGAAACATATGGATTAGATTTCCCTTAAATCTGTTCAAATATTAAAAGGTGGTGGGGGGAAGGCACTTGGCAAATGTACTGGAAGTTTTTCAAAACTGTGATGTCTAAATGTATACTTTGAGACTGCTGTGAAGTCTAGATTGTCCCTAGACTCAGTGATTGACTTAAGCAGGTAGATCCTATGGTCATAGAAGGTTGACTTAAATCATTTCTTTAATGATGTAAGCCTATACGTTCATGTAAGAATCATTTATCAACTGGCAACTCTGGAAAGAGATTCATCTGCAAAGCCAAAAATTAAAAATCTCATATCTAGGTGGACAAAGCAAGGCCAGTTTTAGACATCAGATTCTGAATGTCTGATTTTGCATTGATCTTTTAAAATCTAATATGCTTTCAGACTCTTGACAGGTATGTTGTACAATCAGGTTATGTTGTACCATGCAATCATTCAGGGTGACATTCAAAATACTTACTAACCTGTAACTCGTGGACACCATATTCAGAGGAAATGCTGGAGTCCTGGTCCATGCCTGCTGAATGTCAGCCCTACCGGGAGCTACCTTTTTAGAAGTGTGAGTTCAGTGAATGTAAATGAAACATCCTTTGTAACCCTGGAAATATTGTGTTGAAGCTATCAGCTTCCTGTGGTGACTCATTTGCTTAGAGCTGCATGGCAGCATGGCCAGGACAAGGTTTGGACCAGAAAGCCACGCCCCTGATTCATGTTCTGGATTGCACTCAGATCCCACCTGTTATCCATAAATTCCTGACCCTCAGCACAAGGTGGTCCAGACAAGACTGTGAAGGGGGTCAGTGCACATTCATCCCTATTGCCAGAAAAATGAATCAAGATTTATGGGCCACAACCACAATATGAGGACATATTATTATTTATAGAATAAGCCCATGATTATCTGTTTTGGCCCTCATTTCAATCCCAAATCTTTTAGCCTATTTCTTGATGATGCTGGCATTATTAGGAATTCTTTCCCAATCAGTTCACTTTTATTTTATCTGGCATGAAACAGTAAGGCTTCTAAGAGTTTCACTATATCACAGCTCCATATGCATTTATTTATTTTTTCTCATCACTGCAGAAACTGCCAGAGTTGGATCTTGTCCAACCTTCAGGAAAATATGTCTATCTCTGGATGTGTATAAATATGGGGATCCTGATATTTGCTTTTAAACACTTATGGATGTTTGGATTGTTCAGATTTATTTTTAGGCTTTTCCTTTTCGCTGGAAGAAATTCTCCCCAAAGAAAGTTTGCTCTGTACTTTCCCTATGATAGGTGAAAAACCGGTGAAATGCCCCCAAAAAAACAGAAAAAAAACTATAAAAAGTTTGGAGGTGAGACGACCAATTTTAAAGTAGCATAAAAACAACTTTTTAAAAGTAAAACTGCCCCTTGACTTTTTTTTTTTTAACATCTTTATTGGAGTATTGCTTTACAATGGTGTGTTAGTTTCTGCTTTATAACAAAGTGAGTCAGGTATACATATACCTATATCCCCATATCCCCTCCCTCTTGCATCTCCCTCCTAGCCTCCCTATCCCACCCTTCCAGGCGGTCACAAAGCACCGAGCTGATCTCCCTGTGCTATGCAGCTGCTTCCCACTAGCTATCTGTTTTACATTTGGTAGTGTATATGTCCATGCCACTCTCTCACTTCATCCCAGCTTCCCCTTAACCTTCCCCATGTCCTCAAGTCCATTCTCTAAGTCGGCGTCTTTATTCCTGTCCTGCCCCTAGGTTCTTCAGAACCATTTTTTTCTTTTACATGCTATATATATACGTTAGCATACAGTTTTTGTTTTTCTGACTTACTTCACTCTGTATGACAGACTCTAGGTCCATCCACCGCATTACAAATAACTCAATTTCGTTTCTTTTTATGGCTGAGTAATATTCCATTGTATGTATGTGCCACATCTTCTTTATCCATTCATCTGTCGATGGAAATGTAGGTTGCTTCCATGTCCTGGCTATTGTAAATAGAGCTGCAGTGAACATTGTGGTACATGACTATTTCTGAATTATGGTTTTCTCAGGGTATATACCCAGTAGTGGGATTGCTGGGTTGTATGGTAGTTCTATTTTTAGTTTTTTAAGGCACCTCCATACTGTTCTCCATAGTGGCTGTATCAATTTACATTCCCACCAACAATGCAAGAGGGTTCCTTTTTCTCCACATCCTCTCCAGCATTTATTGTTTATAGATTTTTAATGATGACCATTCTAACTGGTGTGAAGTGATACCTCATTGTAGTTTTGATTTGCATTTCTCTAATGATTAGTGATGTTGAGCATCCTTTCATGTGTTTGTTGGCAATCTGTGTATCTTCTTTGGAGAAATGTCTATTTAGGTCTTCTGCCCATTTTTGGATTGGGTTGTTTGTTTATTTGATATTGAGCTGCATGAGCTGCTTCTAAATTTTGGAGATTAATCCTTTGTCAGTTGCTTCATTTGCAAATATTTTCTCCCATTCTGAGGGCTGTCGTTTCATCTTGTTTATGGTGTCCTTTGCTGTGCAACAGCTTTTATGTTTCATTAGGTCCCATTTGTTTATTTCTGTTTTTACTTCCATTTCTCTAGGAGGTGGGTCAAAAAGGATCTTGCTCTGATTTATGTCATAGAGTGTTCTGCCTATGTTTTCCTCTAAGAGTTTTATAGTGGCTGGCCTTACATTTAGGTCTTTAATCCATTTTGAGTTTATTTTTGTGTATGGTATTAGGGAGTGTTCTAATTTCCTTCTTTTACATGTATCTGTTCAGTTTTCCCAGCACCACTTATTGAAGAGGCTGTCTTTTCTCCATTGTATATTCTTGCCTCCTTTATCAAAAAGAAGGTGACATATGTGGGTGGGTTTATCTCTGGGCTTTCTATCCCTTTCCATTGATCTATATTTCTGTTTTTGTGCCAGTACCATACTGTCTTGATTATTGTAGCTTTGTAGTATAGTCTGAAATCAAGGAGCCTGATTCTTCCAGCTCCGTTTTTCGTTCTCAAGATTGCTTTGGCTCTTCTGGGTCTTTAGTGTTTCCATACAAATTGTGAAATTATTTGTTCTAGTTCTGTGGAAAATGCCATTGGTAGTTTGATAGAGACTGCACTGAATTTGTATATTTCTTTGGACAGTAGAGTCATTTTCACAATGTTGCTTTTTCCAATCGAAGAACGTGGTATATCTCTCCATCTGTTTGTATCATCTTTAATTTCTTTCATCAGTGTCTTATAGTTTTCTGCATACAGGTCTTTTGTCTCCTTAGGTAGGTTTATTCCTAGGTATTTTATTCTTTTTGTTGCCATGGTAAATGAGAGTGTTTCCCTAATTTCTCTTTCAGATTGTTCATCATTAGTGTATAGGAATGCAAGAGATTTCTGTGCATTAATTTTGTATCCTGCAACTTTACCAAATTCATTGATTAGCTCTAGTAGTTTTCTGGTAGCATTCTTTAGGATTCTCTATGTATAGTATCATGTCATCTGCAAACAGTGACAGCTTTACTTCTTCTTTTCCTATTTGGATTCCTTTTATTTCTTTTTCTTCTGACTGCTGTGGCTAAAACTTCCAAAACTACGTTGAATAATAGTGGTGAGAGTGGGTAACCTTGTCTTGCTCCTGATCTTAGTTGAAATGGTTTCAGTTTTTCACCATTGAGAATGAGGTTGGCTGTGGGTTTGTCATATATGGCCTTTATTATGTTGAGGTAAGTTCCCTCTATGCCCACTTTCTGGAGGGTTTTTATCATAAATGGGTGTTGAGAGCTTTCTCTGCATCTATTGAGATGATCATATGGTTTTTCTCCTTCAATTTGTTAATATGGTTTATCACATTGATTGATTTGCGTATATTGAAGAATCCTTGCATTCTTGGGATGAACCCCACTTGATCATGGTGTGTGATCCTTTTAATGTGCTGTTGGATTCTGTTTGCTAGTATTTTGTTGAGGATTTTTGCATCTATGTTCATCAGTGATGTTGGCCTGTAGTTTTCTTTCTTTGTGACATCTTTGTCTGGTTTTTGTATCAGGGTGATGGTGGCCTCGTTGAATGAGTTTGGGAGTGTTCCTCCCTCTGCTATATTTTGGAAGAGTTTGAGAAGTATAGGTGTTAGCTCTTCTCTAAATGTTTGATAGAATTTGCCTGTGAAGCCATCTGGTCTTGGGCTTTTGTTTGTTGGAAGATTTTTAATCACAGTTTCAATTTCAGTGCTTGTGATTGGTCTGTTTATATTTTCTATCTCTTCCTGGTTCAGTCTCGGGAGGTTGTGCTTTTCTAAGAATTTGTCCATTCCTTCCAGGTTGTCCATTTCATTGGCATATAGTTGCTTGTTGTAATCTTTCATGATCCTTTGTATTTCTGCAGTGTCAGTTGTTACTTCTCCTTTTTCATTTCTAATTCTATTGATCTCAGTCTTCTCCCTTTTTTCTTGATGAGTCTGGCTGAAGGTTTATCAATTTTGTTTATCTTCTCAAAGAACCAGGTTTTAGTTTTATTGATCTTTGCTGTTGTTTCCTTCATTTCTTTTTCATTTATTTCTGATCTGACCTTTATGATTTCTTTCCTTCTAATTTTGGGGTTTTTTTGTTCTTCTTTCTCTAATTGCTTTAGGTGTAAGGTTAGTTTGTTTATTTGAGATGTTTCTTGAGGTAGGATTGTATTGCTATAAACGTCTCTCTTAGAACTGCTTCTGCTGCATCCCATAGGTTTTGGGTTGTCGTGTTTTCATTGTCATTTGTTTCTAGGTATTTTTTTATTTCCTGAGTGATCTCTTGGCTATTAAGTAGTGTATTGTTTAGCCTCCATGTGTTTGTATTTTTTACAGATTTTTTCCTGTAATTGATATCTAGACTCATAGCATTGTGGTCAGAAAAGTTACTTGGTACGATTTCAATTTTCTTCGATTTACCGAGGGTTGATTTGTGACCCAAGATATGATCTATCCTGGAGAATGTTCCATGAGCACTTGAGAAGAAAGTGTATTCTGTTGTTTTTGGATGGAATGTCCTATAAATATCAATTAAGTCCATCTTGTTTAATGTATCATTTAAAGTCTGTGTTTCCTTGTCTATTTTCATTTTGGATGATCTGACCATTGGTGAAAGTGGGGTGTTAAAGTCCCCTACTATGAATGTGTTACTGTTGATTTCCCCTTTTATGGCTGTTAACATTTGCCTTATGTATTGAGGTGCTCCTGTGTTGGGTGCATAAATATTTACAATTGTTATATCTTCTTCTTGGATTGATCCCCTGATCATTATTTAGTGTTCTTCCCCTGACGATCAATGGTGACTCTAGGTAGAGAAGAAGTAGCATAAGAACATCTTTCTTTTGAGGACCTATTGCTTATTTCTTGTAGTGGGGAAGACCAGATTCTGGGATTTAAAATTTGACATTTGAAAATGCATGTAAAGTTACAGTTATAAAAGAGGAATAAGTTTCAAAGATCTGCTGTACAACACAGTGCCTATAGTTAAAAAAAGGTATTATACTATTATAATAATTATAATAAGGTATTTATACTTAAAATTTTAAGAGGGGTAGATCTAATGCTAAGTGTTCTTATCACTCACAACAACACAAAACACCCAATGAAGGGACAGAGGGAAACTTCTAAAGGTGATGTATATGTTTATTGTCTGGATTCTGGTGATGGTAACACAAGTATATGTTACTTATGTAACACAAGCATATATTCAGACTTACAAAATTGGATACATTAATTATGTGCGGCTTTTTGTATACCAGTTACACCCCCAAAAAAACTGGGAAAAAAAGAAAAAAACTTTCTAAAAATGCATTTCAAAATGAAACACAGGGCTTCCCTGGTGGCGCAGTGGTTGAGAGTCCGCCTGCCGATGCAGGGGACACGGGTTTGTGCCCCGGTCCGGGAAGATCCCACATGCCGCGGAGCAGCTGGGCCCGTGAGCCATGGCCACTGAGCCTGCGCGTCCGGAGCCTGTGCTCCGCAACGGGAGAGGCCACAACAGTGAGAGGCCCGCGTAACGCAAAAAAAAAGAAAAAATGAAACACAAAATAATGATACATATTATATCAACTATCCAATCCCACCATAGGTATCATATATTAGTGCTAATGTGTATCAGACACTGTAGTAACTGCTTAATCCACAGGTCAATTCTGCGAGGTAATTGGGCAACTTACTTAAACTATCTGTATATCAGTTTCCTCATTTGTAATCAGACAGTAATAGTAGCTACCTTGTAAAGTTGTTTTGAGGATTAAATGAGGATAAAACCGTGTCTGTCATACAGGAAATGCTCAACAAATGGGAACTATTGCTATCACTCTAATATCCCTCTTAAGGGAAGATAATCGAGGTTTGGACCTGTTAAGCTCACAGCTAGCCTCAGATCTGTGTAATTCCAGAGTATGTGCTCTTAACCACTAAACTACACTGTCTCTCTATAGTGCATGCAAATGTATCAGTTCCAAAATTTTCTTTTTTTGTCTTCTACTTAATGTCTTCTGTGTCTTATTTACACAGAATCAAGATAATCTTTTTTGGTCATAGTTCTAAGAACATTTGTTTCTTCTGTCTCCTTGTTCCAAAGGTAAATATTCTAAAACTGGCAAGTCCTTATAAATATTTCACCCAAATATGATTCTATGTAAGTTGAAAATATTTCCAGGTAAATGTTCAACTCCACATTTTAAGGTTGTACCATAGAGATCACGTTCTGCACCAGTGCAGATTTCAGTGCAATGGACCATGCAATTTTATAATCATGCAAAGATCTGATTTACCTGAAACCTCATTTAGTCTCTGTGGAAGCAGCAGCTAACATCTGGCTTTACTCTGAAAGACCACAAAAGGGTCTTGCTTGTCTTGAGTCCACCATATAACGTCATCCTAGCCAGAACTGAGCATATGAGGGGAAACCTTAGAGCGTCTTTCCTTGGAAAGTCTGAGCGGCTCTAATATTCACTTTGTGAAGATGCCTTCAGAGAAGGAGGGACATGTCTTGCAGTTTGGAAAAGCCATGTCAACTTCAGAAAAGCACAGCATTTTGACTATATCCTCTGTTTGCTCTAGTGATCGTAGTTCTCCACTGGTTTGAGAACAGTGTTGGTATTTTATTGTTTGCTTCCATGTGGTTCTGGCTGCTATGGGAACCACCACTTTGGTGTTCTCATGGTCGGCATGTCTGACTTACTTGGGGGAGAGGTATAGTAACGCGATGGCACACTTTCAGGAAAAAGCATGGAAAGCAAACCAGAATCCATGACCCCCTTAAAAGAAAAGGAGACTGTCTCACATCCAAATCAGGGTAAACCTGAAGGCCTGGCTTGGCAGTGCCTAAAAGGAGCTCAAAGATGGTATGTCTGGGAGTCTGCACTCTCCTTTGAGTGGTGGTTTCTCAACCACCAACCTCTTAACTATATTTTTAAACTCGTAATAACACAGGACATGACCCTAGACCAGAGTTCTCAACACTTCACTTATGTCATCCTGCACTGCATCGTGAAAATAGTTGAGAACAGAGTGTGAATTGTTCCACAACCGATTCAATTAAATTAACTCCAGTGGCTCTTTTGTGACCTAGCTTGTCTCCACTGTTGGTCCTGCCCCAGCTCAACCTTGTACCTCTCTGGGAACAACACACAAGCCACTACATTGCCTTTTCCAGAAGACTTAGGAGAAGATTTGCTCCATTTCAGCCCCTTTTTCATAACATCTCTGCACATTCAAGTCACTGGTAGCACAATTCTTAAATATAAGCTCTCCCATTTTTAGATGATAGGGAGAATAAATGATATCTGAGATACTGTTAAAATGTCCTGGTTTCATGAGTAATGTTGTTCCATGAAAAGAGAAAACGTAGAAGGAGGATTTTCAAAGACTTCATGATGTAAGGGTAAAGTGGAAGAATAGACAACACAGACTATATCAGTACAAACAAAGATGGTCTATTGACTAAGAGAAAAAATAAATTATATGTATTTTAAATATATCAGTCAAAAAAAATAATCACAACTCTGATTTGCCACTGCACTGTATCCAAGTTAGCCTGGGGTCATAAATTAATTACTTGGAGTAATTAATTGGGGGCCCAAGGTAGCTAACCAGGCATTTTTTTGAGTCCATCAGGTTAAGAGTCAAACTCTGATATTTCAAGAACCAAGAAAATGGTTCCAAGAGGAAGTTGTCTTCCTAATAAATGAGCAGAGATGGAGAAGTCATTATGACTTAAAGTCAGAAAGAATGAAATTAAATCCATGCTTAACAAGAAACTCTAGCCCAGGTGAACAGTCAGAGTCAGAGAATTTGTGTGTTGATAATTGTCTGCAAACAGAAATGGAATACTTGGAGACTAAAGGTTGGAGATGTCTTTGTAACATAAGTAATTCACAGAAATTGCTGAACAACTCTTATTTATTAATCTTGGAGAACTTGGAGCCTCCAGGAAAGACTGAGTAAAAACAAGTATCGTCTCAAAACTTAAACAATGGTTTGGATGAGTTTCCAGAATGTCAAAACCTCATATTTCTCTGTATCCATGTATGAATTGGGCAATGTGTAGGGTTCAAAGATGTCTGTTGGGTTTTTTTGCTGGAGTAAAGGAGCTTTCTTTCTAACTTTGGATGAAAACTCAAAAATAAAACTGATAAAAAAGATTTTTGAAGAAATGATCCCTAGAGACTTCCCTGGTGGGGTAGTGGTTGAGAATCCGCCTGCCAGTGCGGGGGACACAGGTTCGATCCCTGGTCCAGGAGGATCCCACATGCCGCAGAGCAACTAAGCCCGTGCGCCACAACTATTAAGCCTTTGCTTTAGAGCCCGCGAGCCCCAAGTACTGAAGCTCACGCACCCTAGATCCCGTGCTCCACAACAAGAGAAGCCCGTGCACTGCAGTGAAGAGTAGCCTCTGCTCACCGCAACTAGAGAAAGCCCACGCGCAGCAACGAAGACCCAAAGCAGCCACAAAAAAAAAAAAAGGTGATGCCTGCTTTATATGGGATTCCTTACTTCCTCTCAACAGTTTTTGACTTGCCTGTTCCAGTTCCCACTGAGAAGGTTGGAAACACCCCATATCTTTCTCAAGAGCCCTTCCTTTTACTCGCCCCTTACAATGTTTGTTTCCATGGGCCATTTTCTCTGCCTGGAATTCCCTTCTGTAGGCCCACCTGCTAAAATTCTTCAGAACTCAGGGACCCAGGCCCTAGATATGTGAAGGAGTAGAATGAGAAGAGGATGCACTGTGATCTGGGAGGCATTAAAAGAGCACAATAATCTCAGAGTCCTCAATAGCCTCAGGAGCTTGGTTCTTTTGATTTAAAAGTCCCTTTGCTGCTCTACACAAATGTGAGGAAAGGGGGCAGATTTCCAACTGAAGAACCAGGTCTTAAGAGACCACATCATAGTAAGTGTTTACTGTACTTACTACGTCCCAGATATGACAGCTGTCCTCCCCTATGGAGAAAGATTTGGAGTTTGAGGTGATTCATCAAATGGGCTGAACAAATTCTCGTCAGGCCCCCAGAAAGTTTTTCCAAATGGAACTGATAACTACTGCTGCTTCTACTCCACACTGAGAAGATTCAAGAAGACCAGGTCACCTAACATTTTATCTGTTTTGCTTGAGTCCTGTTCAAAAAGATGTTCAAAGAAAAGAGATGGATTATATGCACACAAGTAAGTGTGCACGTGCTGTGGAAACAATTTGGTGGTTCTGCAAAGGTTTAAACTTAGAAACACCATAAGACCCAGCACTTCCACTCCTAGGTACACACCCCCAAAAATTGAAAACAGGTATTCAAATATTTACGTGCAAATGTTCATAGCAGCACTATTCACAATAGCTTAAAGATGGAAACACCCCAAATGTCCATCAATGAATAAACAGATAAATGTGGTCTGTCCATACAATGGAATATTATTCGTCCATAAAAAGGAATGAAGTACTAATATATGCTACAGCATGGATGCACCTTGAAAACATTATGCTGAGTGAAAGAAGCGAGGCATAAGAATTTACATATTGCATGACTCCATTTCTGTGAAATATCCAAAATTGGCAAATCCACGAGGACAGCAAGTAGATTAGTAGTTACTTAAAGACTAGTGGGATGGGGAATGGGGAGTGACTGCTTAATGGGGGTGGGGTTTCTTTTGTGGATGATAATGTTTTGGAATTAGGTAGAGGTGATGGATGTACAGCATTGTGAATATACGAAAAAGCACTGGGTTGCACGCTTTCAAAGGGTTAATTCTATGAGATGTGAATTTCACCTCAATTAAAATGCACAAATATACACACACAGACCCCCTCAACACTGAAGGCTTACAGAGACCCTAAAACACAGAGGAGGAGCACAAGTGCATGGTGCTCCAGCAGTCCCAAAGGCCTTCTGTTTCAATTCAAAGCCAAGACACAAAACTGTCAAAAGCATCTTCACATTCAACTCCCAGTAACTCTATTCTTGAATGATACCTTGGATGGATCCCTTGGCTTTTTCTTTTGTTGCTCGGAAGCAAAGTATGTTGGACAGCCCATACAGCAAGTTTTTTGTTAATAATCTCTAGGCAATTTCTCACATAGTCTAAGTGAGAAGGATTTTTAAAATGGAAAACAAGGTGAGGAAAAGTACTCTTTCCGAGCTTCCAACAGCTTTATTTAAATCAAAGTTGGTTCTCAGTGCTTTTGGATTGTTTCTCTCCTCCCAATTTTCATTACAGGAAACTAGTTGAGGCCAACCCTCAAATTGAGTCTTTGGCTCTGTTTCTCTTGGTTTAGTTTTTTAAAAAATAGAACAGTTTAACCTCTATTTTTTTCTTCTGACAATTTTGCAGTCTTTACATGGAGGCAAATATGTTCACCTCCGCCGATATTTAACACTATTTTTCTAATAGAGAGTGTTTTAAATAGCCTGGTAATAGTTCTGTAATTCCCATCAAAATATCAATCACAAACAAATTCACCTGCAAATAAATTTAAAGTGACTCAGCCCATCAGGAAAGCTTACATGAATCCATAGCTCCTTGACAGGTTTCTGTAGGCTGAACAATAGAAATTAATCTGTAGTTGGCAAGTACCAAGGGGTGAGTAGCCCCTCAAGGTCACTGTGAGGAATATCGCTGGCTTGGAGCTTCAAAGAATTCAAAGGTTTCCTTCCTGACAAGAGTGGAGGTGGCGGAGGTGTCATTGAGGAAGATGATAGGGTTACCAGCCTGGAGGTAAGAAAGTCAATTGGAGCACAGTGTCTTTTGTGTCTGAGCTGATGTTTGGAGAAGGTCAGGCTGAGGGCTACAGAATGACATGTCAACTTCTGGCCCAAAGGGCTTCCTCTCGTGCCATTTGAAATCCAACAACTTGTAAACTTGCAAAGGTTGGGTCCCTTCGCTACAGAGTTTTTCATCATGGTAGCTTTTCCCGTTCTTTCAGACTGATGTGACTGTCACATATAAGTAAAAACAGGGCCTTTCATTGTACCCAAACACATTGACAAGACAGCAATTAAGTCTTTGCTGTTGACATAATTTTGACCTACGAAATAAAAAATCTTACCAGTAGGGCTCAAAAATCACTTTTAGAAATCAAATCTCAGTGTTACGAAAGCCAAAAATCAGTGTTGGGCTTCCCTGGTGGCGCAGTGGTTGAGAATCTGCCTGCCAATGCAGGGGACACGGGTTCGAGCCCTGGTCTGGGAAGATCCCACATGCCACGGAGCGACTGGGCCCGTGAGCCACAACTACTGAGCCTGTGTGTCTGGAGCCTGTGCTCCGCAACAAGAGAGGCCACGACAGTGAGAGGCCCGTGCACGGCGATGAAGAGTGGCCCCCGCTCGCCGCAACTAGAGAAAGCCCTCGCACAGAAACGAAGACCCTACACAGCCAAAAAAAATAAATTAATTAATTAATTAATTTAAAAAAAAAAAAAAAATCAGTGTTATTCTCATTCTGATTTAATATGCAAAGAGATTTAGTAGCATTTGAGAATAATAGCTTAATCATTTATTGTATCATGTGCATAATTTCTAATACCAATACAGAATCACTCTGTGTAGTATTCACATTGAAATTTTTATAATGCCGACTTCTCCACGGAGCTGGCTGGACGCCCAGAATGCAGTACTGCTTATCATGTGGAAAACTGCAGAAAAGTTTTTCTTCTCCATCTAGAAGAATAATCATCCTAGGGACACAGTAGTTGTAAATCTCTTAAAGTCGAATTTCTCATCATAACGAAGTGGAAAGCTTCCAGAATTTTAAGCCTGGGGTCTCACTGTTATAAATGAAGCAATTGTAACATGCTTTCTCTGGCCACATTAAAATATGTTATGGAGGCAAACTAGCCTTGCCATTTTCATGTTACTATTAAGACATGCCAAATATAATGTCCATTAGGAGAGGCAAAGTATTTGAGTGGCTCAACACAGGAAACAGTCAACCTCAGTTCACATTTTATATACGTTGTCACATACTTTATTTCACATGGTTCCTACGACAGCTCCATGGGATAAATAGGGTGTATTTTTATTGTCCGCATCTCACAGATGTTGAATCTGAAACTCTGAGATAAACGGCCTCCCTCAGAGAGTGCTGCACCAAACCCAGCATCCTTTCCACCTTACCACAGCGGTTCTGAGCTCAAGAGCAATCTTCTTAGAAGGCACAATGGAGAAAAGTGCTACCCTGCATGGGCCTGAAGAGGATCTTTTCAAATTTATGTTTTTTCCAAGAAAGAAGAGGGTGTCTTTACTCTTTCCTCCTCCCTTTTCACGATCAGTGTTAGACATTTTGCTTTCATGTTAAACAATGATACTGGGAAATGCTGTGAAATGATTTGAAAATAATGTCAAGCTTTAGAATTTGTTACTGTGGTTTCTACGAAGATAATGAGAATAAGCATGGTTGGGAGTTCTCTCAGTTTGCTTTGTTCCTTCATTTCAACCAACAGGGAAAGACAAGGGGACTGCCCCAGGCAGAGGCAGCGTGTCTCTTGCCTATCTCAGATCTGTGGGTACCTGGATGTTCTGGAGAAACTGGGCAAAAACGGTGAAGGGCATCATATCACTAAGTTTCCAGAGTGCTGGTGTGACCACGACAAGTGGCTGAATGAGGAGGCAGGAATAAGGGGAGACCAAAAACTGAGGGTTGAGGCCAGGTGGTAGGAAACCTGCCTGTTTTATCACAGAAGGCACTGAACTGGGAGTTAACACTTCGATTATAGTTGCAGAGTCACCACCTACTCATTGCCTGGGGACTCTGGGAAGGTCACTCCTTCTTTTCCTGGACCTAGTGTCCTGTCTTTAACACCACAGGGTTGTATGAAGCCAGGATTTCCCCATTTTCAGTCATTTACAAACTAGATGTACAATCGTGTTCCTTTATTTGATGTATGATTGGCACAATTATTTATTGAATACTGCTTAATATTTGTCTCTCAGTCTACTTACTATTTTACTTATCTTTTTATTTTAATTTTGAAATTTTATTGAGGTTTACTATATATATATACATATATATATATAAATCATAATTATATGCTAGATGAACTTTTACAAACAGAACACATCCATGCTACCAGATGAAGAAGCAGAATACTATCACCAGCACCCAGAAGCTCCTTCATGCCCCGTGCAGTCACTATTCCATAAGGGTAACTATTATCCTGACTTCTAACCAAATAGGTTGATTTTGCCTGCTCTGGCTTTCTTCACTCAATATTTTGTTTGTGAGATTCACCTACATTGCTGTAGTCTTGGTTCATTCTTCTTCTTGCTGTGTAAGTTCCATTGTGTGAGCATCCATGGTTTATTGTGGATGGGCATCTGGATAATACCCAATTTGGGACTATTATAAACAGGATTGTTAGAACATTCTTCCCATGTCTTTTGGTGAATATAAATCCACGTTTCTGTGGGGTAAATACCTAGGAGTGGAATTGCTGAATGATAGGTAAATGTTTCCCAATATGAGTACCAAATACATTAATTTTAAAAGAAACTTTTACATCAGTAGGGCAAATGGAGAACCAGTGCCACTTATCATAAACAGAAGATAACCATACTAAATAAATACCATAAAAGGAAAACAGTGTTACTAGATAGTATCTAGATAATGTCTGCTGAGGGCTGTGGACCTGAGGTCCCACTGGCTTTGGCAGCTGCCATATGCAAACACTGGGGAGGTGTTGAAGAGGCACTACTACTAAACAGAGACTTTCTCCTTGATTGAAGAGAACACCTGAGAGAACTGCAAAGGTGATTACTCTTCACTATGAGATTCAGTGCCATTTAATGCTGCTTTCTACCTAAAATCATCAAGTATACCACAAGTGATAAATGAGCTACAATTTTGGGGAAAAAAGAATTGTATGATATGAACATTTTTTTCTAATTCTGACATTCTATGACTCTATAGACTAGCAGTTCTCAACTGAGGGTGATTTTTCCTTCTAGGGAATATTTGGCAATGTCTGGAGATGTTCTTAATTGTCACCACTGGCATCTAAAGGGTAGAGGCCAGGATTGCTGTTAAACATCCTGCAGTGTACAGGACAGCTTCCCACTCCCAACAAAGAATTATCCACCCCCAAATGTCAATAGTGCCAAGTTTGAGAGGCCCTGCTGTAGACAGAGATGTCACCATTGTGAAGCTTCTTCCATGGGAGCATAATAGAACTTTGCAGTGATTGAAGGGATTCTGCACTGAAAATCGTTAGCTAGCAATTTCCCAGAGAGCAGATGAAAAGACAAGGGGTCAGGGCTTCCCTGGTGGTGCAGTGGTTAAGAATCCACCTGCCAGTGCAGGGGACATGGGTTCAATCCCTAGTCCGGGAAGATCCCACATGCCGCGGAGCAACTAAGGCCGTGTGCCACAACTACTGAGTCTGTGCTCTGGAGCCTGTGAGCCATAACCACTGAAGCCTGCATGCCTAGAGCGCATGCTCTGCAACAAGAGAAGCCACTGCAATGAGAGGCCCACTCACCACAACGAAGAGTAGCCCCCCACTCGCTGCAACTAGAGAAAGCCTGTGTGCAGCAATGAAGACCCAACACAGCCAAAAATAAGGTAGAACATGACATTAGGGGATTGGTAATGGATAAGTGTGTCCTTATTAATTAGGTTTTCAACCAAGTACAAACTGTATAAATGCTCTGAGGGCCTAAGGACAGTTTCATAGAACACCATCAATACCTCTTTGGGTGATAATCCACACAGAAATTAATGTTTTACTCTGAGTCATAGGAAGTCACAAGCAGTGTTCATAGGGCTGCATATGTATAAACTAGTAGCATAATACTTTTTTTAATGGAGGCACTTACAGAGGGTAACACTTTTTCTCTTACCAAATAGGATCTTTTTAAAAGTATTTAAAATCTACCATCATCACCTTTAAAAAAAAAAAAAAAAAGACATTTTAACCCTAGCACAAGCAGTTAGAAACGGCTGAGGCAGAGATGATCTGGTCCAGCAGTTTTCAAACTTTTTGATCTTAAGACTCCTTTTAACTCCTCAGAACTGTTGAGAGCCCTATTAGATTTTATGTGTTATATTTATTGATATTTATAGTATTAGATACTTAAGACTAAAAATGATTTTAAAACACAAGGTTACATAAGCCCATTTTCAGATTGATGACATCATCACATGTCACGGAGCCTCTGGAAAACTCCACTGTCCACTGGTGAAAGCATGTGAGTAAAAAAGGAAAATAATACGTTTAGTGTCATCATGAAAATAGTTTTGACCATGAGGACTGCCTGAAAGGGTCTTGGGAACCCTCAGATGCTACCAGACCATTCTTTGAGAGTAGCTGATCTGCTCCAATGCCTTTGTTGTATTGTTGAGACTGAGGCTTAAAAGGGCAAGTGATCTTTTCCAAGGTGGCAGGTGGGAAAAGGTCAAAACACACCTGCACACGTATGTGCACACGCATTTATGCACATAAACATTGAATCCTGTGTAGTTAGGCTCCAGAACCTGCCCCACATGGGCAGAATGACAAGCTACACTGCCATGTCTGGTCCACTCCTTGAGGGGAACAGAGTGAAATGGACAACCTGACCTTTAGAATATTCCATATACTTCTCCTGACCTCACTGTGAAAGAGAGATTTCTTGATGGTAGATTATAATAATAAAGATGACCAAGAGTAGAATTGCAAAAATTTTAGCTATGTAAGGAGGAATCTTTCCATATTAAAGGCTGTTCTGCTTAAAGCAGCAGCTTTCTGCTGGAATACCAATTTCTCTGACTTGGACAGAACAAAAGGATAATTTGAAAAGGGAGGTCTTAATTTGTAGTTTGTTGTTTTTTGAGTTTTAGCCAGACCCTGAAGGGAAGAATATAGTGCCATTTGAATGACATAAAAGAACCAGTTTCTCAGCAATGCCAATAATAGAGCTTGTACATGCTGTTTGAATGCATGGTGAGGAAAACATTTCTCTTAAAGTTAGTGTTGTTTGTGAGGTTTTATTTGTTTGTCTTATGGGTAGAAGAAGTATATGGGTTTAGAACATTATTGCTTGGATTAAGCTACCTTAGCTTATGCTGACTAAAAACGAGTTGTTTTGAGGCTGAAGATTCTCTTGAAAATTTATACTTCCAAATCAATTATACCACAAAATTTCCTTAGCTCATCTTAGCTCTGTCATGGAACATTTCTTCTTATCAAGCGAGAGGTCATCTGCATTCCTAAACTTTTTTTTTTTTTTTGCGGTACGCGGGCCTCTCACTGTTGTGGCCTCTCCCGTTGCGGAGCACAGGCTCCGGACGCGCAGGCTCAGCGGCCATGGCTCACAGGCCCAGCCCCTCCGCGGCATGTGGGATCTTCCCGGACCAGGGCACGAACCCGTGTTCCCTGCATCGGCAGGCGGACTTTCAACCACTGCACCACCAGGGAAGCCCTTTCCTAAACATTTTATACTAAATTAATAAAAACTGATGAGGTATTTGAATGGGACTGTAGCAGGTATTTACTAGAAAGAGCAGTGGAGTTGAGTTCAGAAGTCTGAATTTAAATCCAGGCTTTCCATTTATCAGCTATGTGAGTTTGACAAATGACTACCTTCTCTCCTACAGAATGGGAACACTAGTGCCTGTCTCACAAAACTCTAGTATTAAGGGTGTAGCCTACTGCCTACGATCCCCAGCGTGACCCAGAATGATCTATGTCCATGTTAGCTCTGCTATTACATAAACTTGGGCAAAGTGGTCCGTCATTACTCTGGACTTAGCAAAATGCTCATCCACAAAATGGGCACAGGGCTGTGAATGTCAAAATCTTAGTTCAGCTCCTGACATAATAACAGCTCGGTAAATGTGAGCCATTCTTATTTTCATTATTAATAAAATGGTATTTCTAGTAGGGGAAGAATTCACTGGGATGGTCTGAAATCTTATTTCTGGAGCTGAGATGTCTTAACTCCAGTGGAGCCCCGCGATTAGGAAAAGACCATTCCACTAGATGCATTCTTGGGGTATTTCTTTGCATTATACTTAAGGAATGATTTATATAACACATATTTGCATGATTGGAAAATAACACTTTAAAGTAGTTGTTGCTTTCTGAACTATGCACCAGCTGAGAGCTAAGGCAGTTAGTATGGTACCCACAAGCCTACGAGGTGAGAACCTTACTCTGATTGCCACCCTGGTATCCATTAGGACACAGAGCAACACTGACCTATCGTTGCAGTTCCCTGGAAGATACCTAGCTATATTATTTTCAAGTATTTCGATGCATAATTTTAAAAATGGATGGCCATTTAAAAAATATTTTGGAAAAATCCCGCTGTTTGGATGTTTCCAGTATTCAGACTCCTGGATCAAAGATCTTCTATTATGTGTATATTAGCAGTTCATGTGTATAAGAATATCCTGGTGCTAGACACAAATGTGTTTAACATGATTGCTGGGTTGAAAGGAAGATTCCTTGTCACATACTCTTTATTTTCATAATAACTATTATAGGTTTTATTAAAATCAGCTGTGGGAAAAGTATTATTAAAAAATCTGAGGTATAAATTCAGGTAGTAAGGACCATTGTAAGCCAGACTTTTTTTTTTTCTGCGGTACGCGGGCCTCTCACTGTTGTGGCCTCTCCCGTTGCGGAGCACAGGCTCCAGAGGCGCAGGCCCAGCGGCCGTGGCTCACGGACCCAGCCGCTCTGCAGCATGTGGGATCCTCCCGGACCGGGGCACGAACCCGCGTCCCCTGCATCGGCAGGCAGACTCTCAACCACTGCGCCATCAGGGAAGCCCTAGGCCAGACTTTTTGATGGTCTTCTTAATTCTACTGAACATGCACAGCATTATAATTTGCAAGGGCACAAATCAAGGAATCAGGAAATGAAGCTTACAAATGCAAACTTATGTAAAATCATGAAATCTTGAATTGGCAGAAGTAATTCTGGGATGTGTATAGGAAAATGTGATGCTTGCATTTCTAAACAGATAAGACTGAAGTGCAATGAAATGTTTGTAAAGTTCTAAAAATTTGGCCCCAGTACTGCATCAAGTTAAATAAATATTAATTTGGAAAACTGATGAGTACAGCTGCATTTTGTGTTTGCCAAATCATCATAAAATCACGGAATCATAAAAATAGAAGCAGTGGCTAACTTTTAAAAAAGAACAAGCCCCCTCCCCCTTTTCTCTTTGTTGCCGTAAGTCACTGTTAAATAAATAGCTTCCCTGAAGCTCACCTACCCTTGGGATTTTGTTACAAGACCTATAAATTCCCTTTATTGTTTACACCTGTCTGAGGTTTTTCTACTGCTTACAACTAAAGTATTCTAACTCACAGAAGGACACACTTCTTCTTAGTTTCATTTATTACCCTGTGGTAGATACTGTTCCTATGATGCATCAATTATTCCGAAGAAAAAAGGTTTTGTTCAGGTGTCCATCTCTTCCCCACACAGCCATGTGCCTCAAGGGAAACTGATCCCATTCCTAACCCCAGGGATGGCAATTCCCCAGCTGTAACCTTGGCTTTGCTTCTTCCATGGGTCAGCTTCTTGCATGGTAGCCAAATGATTACCAACAACGTGGTGAGTTCTTCTTGTTGACACCTAAGAGAGAGCAAGTACTTCTAATTTTGTGTTACAAACAAGAGTGCCTAAATTCACTGTGACTTAGATCACATGCCTACCAAATAACCAGTTATCTTGGCTAGGAGGATGAAAAGTGTTTTTAGCTTAAACCATGTAGAGCCTATCTGGGGGGTCAGGTGGAGTCACCTGTTGTAGGGGACAGTTCATTACCAGAATGAAAATAGACATGCTGTTAGAAAGGGATAAATAAGGAATAAATGCTGAGTAGGCAGACTTGCCAGATTTAGAAAATAAAAATGCCAGGTACTTAGCTAAATTTGAATTTCAAATAAGTAACAAATAATTTTTTAGTGTAGGTATGTTCTCCAAATTGCATAGGATATACTTTTTTTAAACATCTTTATTGGAGTATAATTGCTTTACAATGGTGTGTTAGTTTCTGCTTTATTACAAAGTGAATCAGCTATGCGTATACATATATCCTATATCCCCTTCCTCTTGTGTCTCCCTCCTTCTCACCCCTCTAGGTGGTCACAAAGCACCAAGCTGATCTCCCTGTGCTATGTGGCTGCTTCCCACTAGCTATCTGTTTTACATTTGGTAGTGTATATATGTCCATGACCCTCTCTCACTTCATCCCAGCTTACCCTTCCCACTCCCCATATCCTCAAGTCCATGCTCTAAGTCTGCGTCTTTATTCCTGTCCTGCCCCTAGGTTCTTCAGAACCTTTTTTTTTTCTTTTAGATTCCATATATATGTGTTAGCATATGGTTTTTGCTTTTCTCTTTCTGACTTCACTCTGTATGACAGACTCTAGGTCCATCCACCTCACTACAAATAACTCAGTTTTGTTTCTTTTTATGGCTAATATTCCATTGTATATATGTGCCACATCTTCTTTACCCATTCATCTGTCGATGGACACTTAGGTTGCTTCCATGTCCTGCTTGTTGTAAATAGAGCTGCAGTGAACATTGTGGTACATGACTATTTCTGAATTACGGTTTTCTCAGGGTATATACCCAGTAGTGGGATTGCTAGGTCATATGGTAGTTCTATTTTTAGTTTTTTAAGGAACCTCCATACTGTTCTCCATAGTGGCTCTATCAATTTACATTCCCACCAACAGTGGAAGAGAGTTCCCTTTTCTCCACAACCTCTGCAGCATTTATTGTTTGCAGATTTTTTGAGGATGGCCATTCTGACTGGTGTGAGGTGATACCTCATTGTAGTTTTGATTTGCATTTCTCTAATGATTAGTGATGTTGAGCATCCTTTCATGCGTTTGTTGGCAATCTCTATATCTTCTTTGGAGAAATATCTATTTAGGTCTTCTGCCCATTTTTGGATTGGTTGGTTTTTTTAATATTGAGCTGAATGAGCTGCTTGTAAATTTTGGAGATTAATCCTTTGTCAGTTGCTCCATTTGCAAATATTTTGTCCCATTCTGATGGTTGTCTTTTCATCTTGTTTATGGTTTCCTTTGCTGTGCAAAAGCTTTTAAGTTTCATTAGGTTCTGTCTGTTTATTTTTGTTTTTATTTCCATTTCTCTAGGAGGTGGGTTGAAAAGGATCTTGCTGTGATTTATGTCATAGAGTGTTCTGCCTATGTTTTCCTCTAAGAGTTTTATAGTGTCTGGCCTTACATTTAGGTCTCTGATCCATTTTGAGTTTATTTTTGTGTATGGTGTTAAGGAGTGTTCTAATTTCCTTCTTTTACATGTAGCTCTCCAGTTTTCCCATCACCACTTATTGAACAGGTTGTCTTTTCTCCATTGTATATTCTTACCTCCTTTATCAAAAATAAGGTGACTGTACGTGCATGGGTTTATCTCTGGGCTTTCTGTTCCTGTTCCATTGATCTATATTTCTCTTTTTGTGCCAGTACCATACTGCCTTGATTACTGTAGCTTTGTAGTGTAGTCTGAAGTCAGGGAGCCTGATTCCTCTTGCTCTGTTTTTCTTTCTCAAGATTGCTTTGGCTATTTGGGGTCTTTTATGTTTCCATACAGATTGTGAAATTATTTGTTCTAGTTCTGTGAAAAAATGCCATTGGTAGTTTGATAGGGATTACATTGAATCTGTTGATTGCTTTGGGTAATAGAGTCATTTTCACAATGTTGATTCTTCCAATCAAAGAACATGATATATCTCTCCATCTGTTTGTATCATCTTTAATTTCTTTCGTCAGTGTCTTATAATTTTCTGCATACAGGGCTTTTGTCTCCTTAGGTAGGTTTATTCCTAGATATTTTATTCTTTTTGTTGCCATGGTAAATGGGAGTGTTTCCCTAATTTCTCTTTCAGATTGTTCATCATTAGTGTATAGGAATGCAAGAGATTTCTGTGCATTAATTTTGTATCCTGCTACTTCACCAAATTCATTGATTAGCTCTAGTAGTTTTCTGGTAGCATCTTTCGGATTTTCTATGTATAGTATCATGTCATCTGCAGACAGTGACAGCTTTACTTCTTCTTTTCCTATTTGGATTCCTTTTATTTCCTTTTCTTCTCTGATTGCTGTGGCTAAAACTTCCAAAACTATGTTGAATAATAGTGGTGAGAGTGGGCAACCTTGTCTCGCTCCTGATCTTAGTTGAAATGGTTTCAGTTTTTCACCATTGAGAATGAGGTTGGCTGTGGGTTTGTCATATATGGCCTTTATTATGTTGCGGTAGGTTCCCTCTATGCCTACTATCTGGAGGGTTTTTTGTTATAAATGGGTGTTGAATTTTGTTGAGAGCTTTTTCTGCATCTATTGAGATGATCATACAGTTTTTATCCTTCAGTCTTAATATGGTGTATCACATTGATTGATTTGTGTATATTGAAGAATCCTTGCATTCCTGGAATAAACCCCACTTGATCATGGTGTATGATCCTTTTCATGTGCTGTTGGATTCTGTTTGCTAGTATTTTGTTGCAGATTTTTGCATCTGTGTTCATCAGTGATATTGGTCTGTAGTTTTCTTTCTTTGTGACATCTTTGGTTTTGGTATCAGGGTGATGATGGCCTCGTCGAATGAGTTTGGGAGTGTTCCTCCCTCTGCTATATTTTGGAAGAGTTTGAAAAGGATAGGTGTTAGCTTTTCTGTAAATGTTTGATAGAATTCGCCTGTGCAGCCATCTGCTCCTGGGCTTTTGCATAGGATATACTTATACTAAAAAGAATGTTATCCTCTGAAATTTAAATTGCAGATCAGATTTAATAGGGTGCTTGTGTACCACGTTTACAGAGGTAAACATCACAATATATACAATGCAAAACGGTATAACATAACTCTGGGTGGAGAATGTGAAGGGACTGATGTAACCATGAGTACGACTTAAGTACCAAATGTATGTTAGGTGTTTATTTTAATCAATGCTAATCCTATTAACATCACTGCACAGTAGATATCATCATCCCTATTTTACGTGTGATAAAAATGTTAGGCTCAGGAAGGTTAATTAAGGCTTGCAGAGCTAGTTAAGTCACTAATCTGGGGTCATAAGTCACTCATCTGGTTGCCTGACCCCAACACTGCCATGCCTCCCTTTCTAGAAAAGCTCAACCCATCCCTACGCAACCATCTCCAAGCCCCTTTCCTCTGACTCTAAAAGTTTCCTTCAACTTTAATTATCACCCTATTTTAAACATGGCTCCAGAGCTCAGGAGAGAAAATCTGGAAAATGAAGAAAGCAAGATAATATTCTAGGCCAGATGACTCAATGGCTCTGGATACTTGAGCTTTATTTGAAGACTATTTTTTCCCTTAAAGTACACATGCTTCCCCAGAAGTTGAGGATAGTTCAAAATTCACATACCTTCATATACCTTTAGTGTAATTGATTTCGAATATTCCAAAATGCTGTGTCTCCTCTGTTTACAGTGAAGTTCATTACCTTTGTAAATGATTCATTTAGTCAGGTCTTAATGTCTAACTTCAATCTATCATGCTGCAGAGCAGGGCTCTTGAACCATTCTCAAGTTCACATAAAACAGCAGCTAACCATCACAAACAGAATCCCCTGAATCAGGTCCCCAGTCGGGATTCTCTTCTGTTCATTTAATATATACAGTACATTTTTCTTTTCCTCTCCAGATCAGATTCCTGAACTCATAATAATACCATTAAAAAACAAAAAAACACTGTTTCTGAGTATTTTCCAAGTTGGTCCCCTACACACTGAAGTTGCAATTGAAACTCCAGTGACCTGTGTGTGTGTTTCAGGCACCTGTGTCCCAGCTCATTCCCTGTATGACCAGTCAGCTCCCATCTCTCACTAGTGATGACAGGCGGGAGGCCACAGTGACTAGGGGGTGTTGGCCATGATGTTGGAGGGAGCTATGGTTGAGTGTGCTTTGGTGAGTAGCAGGATAACTGTTCCAGCTGCACAGGGCGGCCACTAATTTCCAGGTGTTGTTAGTGAAGCAGTTGGACCAGAGTTCCCCAGATGGCTAAGGGCTGCTCTCCTCATGGGGCAGCTCCTTCTCACTACATCTTTACTCTCACGTAACTGTGAGATTAGGAAGAGAATGCTCAAGACCAGTGGCCACCATTCCCTGGAGGAAGCAGGAACTATGGGAAAACCTAGCTGGGAAAAGATGGCCTCACACTAGCAGATCTCAGCTACCTAACAGGGTGGGCTTGAGTGGAAAAGGCAGCTTGCTATGGCGGGTTGACTTCAATCTCTGTTAATCTGAATTTTAAAAAAACAGAGAAAACAACTCATATATGTCCTCCCTCCACCCCCATGTCCCTATCATGTATGAATGATAAGAGCTGCTTTCATAAAAGCATATGACACTTTTTCCATTCCTGATTAGTATTTATTTTGCAGATCACTGTGACCATTAGATCTTTTTCTGTCCAGTTTGCACAGAATAGATCCTTCTTATCCCCTCTCCTACTCTTTCCTCCTTTTTTGATTCTTATCAAATCATAACTTACCTTTCCAAAGAGTTAACTCTTTGACAATTTAACAAGGTTGCTTTGCTATTCTTAATTTGGTTCTTTATAGCACTGTACTAGCCTCATTTACTCATCCATATGCTTGATGGCAACCTTTTCTATTAGATTTTATGTGTCATTGATTAAAAAGTTAAATAGTCTCAAGCTCAAGCCAGACCCCCATAGAATTCCAGTACACACATTTCCTCTGGCTGGCTGCCCTTGAACAGTAATGATAACTCAGGAACATTAGGTAGCTCATTGTATGTATTCAGAACACATTTGTATCTCAAGTTGCTTTCCCTGTATCATAGTAGCCTCTGGGGTCACTTTTTCTGCCCTCAACATGAATACTTGCAAACAACAAAGCTATGTTAATATTAACCTGATCAAAATAGGAAATTCAATGTGCTGCAAAAGGATATCACACTGTGTACTCAAAATACATTTCAATCCTGATTTCCATAAGCAATCTTAATCTTGGAAACTTTTCCAAATAATTGATCAGAAATTTTGTCCTATATTCCATCACACATTTATAAAAGCACATAACGAAGGGGAAAGGTGACCATCTGAGAAAAATATCTATGTTTATAGCTTCTAATATTCTGTTATGCCTCTTGCTTTTTTCACTGCAAATTAACAGATGCTTTGCATTAACTGAAGATGCTCATTTTTCACTAGGAGCTTTGCTATACCACTTGTGACATGGCCTGCTTGCTCCCAACTCTACTAAACCTCTCTCCAATGCATTATCCTAGCATGTAGTCCTTTCCGAGAATTTTTTGCATCTGTACCTTGCAGCTTCATCTGACAGCGGTGAGCAACCTATTTCTCGTGACTCTTCCCACAGTTTCTCTCCTGGTTCTCATCTCTCTTCTTCGTATTTTTCTCCGCCTCATTCACCAGCTCTGTGCGTTTCCCTTAGAGTACCTCCTGCATTATAAGTAACGATCTAGGCTTCGGGACTTCAAAAATACAAACACCTGCTCTTAAAGAGCTTCCATATAGGGGTGGGGTCGGGAGGACAGATGCTAAATAAGTATATAATGTCAAGTGGTGATGAAGACGAGCACGATGATAGATATGTATCTGCCAATCATCTCTCTTGACCTACTGCTTGCCCTTTTCTATGCTCCAAAATTTGGGAAATTTGTTTGCTCACATAGATCCTCCCTAAGGCCAGTTTCTAAATTTATGTCTGTATCAGTTCCTTTGTATTTCTGACTTAACACTGCTCTTGGTGTGATTCCATTCTTCTAGTTGGTTTTATCTAAAATAGACCTTATTATAAAGTAGTGTCTCCATAGAAAATTCCAGTGGATCCTGAGAGCGGTATTACAAGCAAGTTATTGTGTGTATACTTTTATGTACTTTTATGTATTTGGCTGTTGGACAGGCCAAATACCTAGGGTAATTTGCTGCATTTTTTTTAGTTTTTATTCAGGTGTTTTCTCTTGTTTGACTCAGGGCAGTCACCAAATACCATTTCAGCTAACAGCCATGTTACTTCAATCCTTCTTCACCATTCAAACAACCAGGGAAGGAGTTGCCCATGGTACTTCTCAACAGATTTATTAATCCCCAACCAGGCCAATTTGAGAAATAAATGCCATAGTAGCTCTGAAGCTGTTATAAATTTCAGCTTTCAGGTTATCAGCCTTTTACGGTCAACGTGCGTATAAACATTTGGGCACATCGTGCCGCTCACTTTTGCCATATTGAATCATTTCCAGATCTGGAAGTGCTTGGCCTCTGGGAACAACTTGGATGAAATGGACAAAATTGTCATGAGTCAAAGGTGAAGCCATTTTGTTTCCATTTAAGGATGGAAACCATAAAGTAATTTATTTCCTTATTTACTGGTTATGAGTGTGGAAATTCACACTTCTCTCTGCTTTACCACAGCACTTTCTCATTTACAAGATGGCTTAGAAGAAAAAGTTACGATGACCTGATTCTATTTTCGTTTTGCCATATGGCTCTAAAGGAGTGTGGAGAAAGGGCTCAGCCTGGCCTCTGAATGTAACCCTACAAATCAAGGCTAGAACATTGAACTAAACAGAGTCCTAAAACGTTTTTCTGTCTGTGTGATAATTTTAAACATCAGCTGGGAAAAAAAACAAATGTCAGCTGTGAAATGAATATGCCTTGTGGAGGCCAGGGATTTTGCTGTTTCATTCCAATTAGAGGTAATGGGAGTCATGAGGATTCTTGCTGGACTTCTGAGTGTAGGTGTTATTTTTGCAATTAAAGCACTATGTGTGTCTCTGTAGGGTTTTTATTTAATTGGCAAACATGCTATGACATATGTCAAATTTGATCAATTCTTAGGCCTCTTTGTGAAAAATTGCCTTGAGTTTGCTAATGTTGAACATCTATATCCTAAGTCTCCCATTCCAAATACCATAGCAAATTGGTTTCCACTGCTTCAGTCATTGGTCCACAGTCTTACCAATAGATTTATGAATGACACTCATTAAGAGCTTAGTAATCGTCAGAACAATTTCAGAACCATTTTTACTCTACTTTTTCTGTTGATGCCAAAAGTTATATACTCACAAGTCTTGTCTGAATGAAAGCTATAAATGTACTTGAGCACATCTGGAAGTAGAATTCATTCAAACATTTTTTTTACTCATTATTAACATTTCTCCTTGCACATTATCCCTGACTGTTTATTCAAGGCGACACTTGACTAAACCTTGGTTACGTTAGAGAGATGCAAAGGTTGATGTATGTAATAGCACCTCCATATGCCTCTTACAGAGCCTGGTGAGTTGAGGGGTTTGTGTTCGCATATGTACAATGGGCCCCATTCTTCCCTGAGGCCACAAGGGGACACTATTTTAACACTTTCCTGGAGACACCACTAAGTGGGGTAAGCTTGCCCAAGACAGTATTCAAAACTACAAAACAAAAAACCTCCCCTGCCGTTTTGAAGTTACCACAGGAAGGAATAAACTGTATGAAGACTCATCACCACTAGAGAGAAAGAATGAAGTGCAGAGCCATCTGAGAGAATCACTCCAATATCCAGTCCTTTGTCCCTCAGTGTCTTGGTTTCTTTGTCTTATCTCTGGCCTTGCCCTCTGACTCCGGGAAGAGAGGCCACCCCCTTTCCTTCAAGGCTAACCTCTCTTCCCATCTCCAGAGGGGCCACGTCCTCCCTCCCATCAACACCTACAATCTCCTCTTCCTCTGTGAATTCTTTGCCTCTGTATCTTAGATTCCCAAGTCTATCCCCATCTTTATTTTTTTCTAATTTTTAAAAAATCAGTTTACTGGGCTTCCCTGGTGGTGCAGTGGTTGAGAGTCCGCCTGCTGATGCAGGGGACATGGGTTCGTGCCCCGGTCCGGGAAGATCCCATATGCTGCAGAGCGGCTGGGACCATGAGCCATGGCTGCTGAGCCTGCGCGTCCGGAGCCTGTGTTCTGCAACAGGAGAGGCCACAGCAGTGAGGGCCGTGTAACCGCAAAAAAAAAAAAAAAAAAATCAGTTTACTGTTTTTCAATTAACTAATTAATTAATTTGGCTGTGTTAGGTCTTCATTGCTGCACAAGGGCTTTCTCTAGTGGCGGCAAGCAGGGGCTACTCTTCGTTGCGGTGTGCGGGCTTCTCATTGTGGTGGCTTCTCTGTTACAGAGCACGGGCTCTAGGCCTGCGGGCTTCAGTAGTTGTGGCACGAGGGCTTCAGTAGTTGTGGCTCACAGGCTCTATGGCGCATGGGCTTAGTTGCTCCGCGGCATGTGGGATCTTCCTGGACCAGGGATCGAAGCCGTGTCCCCTGCATTGGCAGGCAGATTCTTAACCACTGCGCCACCAGGGAAGTCCCTATCCCCATCTTTAAAACTCTGTCTCTTGAACCTGAAGCCTCATCTAGTAACTACCCTTGTCTTTTCTTATCATTACCAGACCCCTTACAAGAAGAGTTACTTAAATGTCAAACTAATGTGTTGCTGACCTAAGAAAGAATAAAGTAGTTGCTAAATGGGGTAACTCTTTTGCTCAAACTGCTGTTTCTAAAATCAGCAATAACTTTCTTTAACATTGACTATGTTTACCATCATCTGCTTCTAGAAAGTCTCTTTTCCTTTCCCTCCCTGACTCTACATATTTTTGGCTTTCTTTCTACTTCTCTGAGATCTTCTCTAGTTTTTACCCTTTTAATCTTTTCCTTTTAGCCACACCAACTCAAACACCTTGATTTTTTTTTCTGTTTTATTTTACTCACTTAAAAAAAATGTACATGCAGGAAAATGAACTCCTTTTGGCTTACAGGTCTATAGGTTTAGACATACAGTTTTGGTACGCAGTTGTGTAAGAACCACCACAATCCAGATACAGAAATATTCCATTACCTCCCCAGATTATTTTGCATTACCCCTTTGCAATTACCTCCTGTTCCCACTCTAATCCCCTGGCAGCCACTGATCTATTTTCAGTTCCTAAAATTTTGCCCTTTCTAGAATGTCATTAAATAGAATCATACAGTATGTAGCTTTTGAGTCTGACTTTTCCTTAGCATGCTACATTCATGTCATCTCTCTTACTTCATCTATCAAAATTTTTTCATTTCTCTTGTTGAGTAATATCCAATTGTGTGGTGAACCTCAGTTTATCTATTTACCAGTTGAAGGGTATTTGGGGTCATTCCAGTTCTTTTCTGTGTGTGATTATGAACACAGACACTATAAACATTCATGTACAAGGTATTTGTATATACATGAGTTTTCATTTCTCTTACGCATGGAATTGCTGAATCATGTGGCAAGTATATGTTCAGTGGTATAAGAAACTGCCAAGCTCTTTTCCAAAATGGCTGCACCACTTTGCATTCCCACCAGGAAAGTAGGAGAGTTCTAGTTGTTCTCTATGTTCTACATCACTTGTTATTCTCAGTCATTTTGATTTTAGTCATTCTCATAGGTTTTTAATGGTATCCCATGGTGGTTTAAATTTGTATTTTTCTAATGGCTAATGATGTTGAGCATCTTTTCATGTGCTTCTGTGCCAACCTGTTATCTTCTTTTGTGAAATGTCAGTTCCAATCTTTTTCTCATTTTCAAAAATTAAGTTATTTTCTTATTGTTTAGTTTTGAGAGTTCTTTATAGATACTTGATAAAGTCCTTTGTGAATATGTAATTTGCAAATATTTTCTTCTGGTCTGTGGCTTTTCTTTTTATTCTCTTAAGGGTATCTTTTACAGAAGTTTTAAATTTTGATGAAGTCTGATTTATTGATTTTTTCTTTTGTGGATTGTGCTTTTGGTGATGTATCTAAGAAATCTTTGCCTAACCAAGGCAATAAATATTTTCCTCTATGTTTTCATCTAGAAGTTTTAGTTTTATAGTTTTGGACTTTATGTATTTAAGTCCATAATCCGTTTTAAATGAATTTTTGTATATATGCAAGGTATGAGTTGAAGTTCGTATTTTTTACATGTGGAGATTCAATTGTCCCAGAACGATTTGTTGGAAAAGGCACCTTTTTTTTCCCCACCAAGTTGTCTTTTTACTTTGGCAAAAACCACTTGACCAAGTTGACAATTCATATGA
This sequence comes from Phocoena sinus, assembly GCF_008692025.1. NCBI lineage: Eukaryota > Metazoa > Chordata > Mammalia > Artiodactyla > Phocoenidae > Phocoena > Phocoena sinus. Next base: position 16,442,823 of record NC_045779.1, on the reverse strand, counting down.
ATATCTATTTCTGGGCTCTTTCTTTCTGTGGCATTGATCTATGTGTCTGTCTTTTTGCCAATACCACCTGTCATGATTACTGCAGCTTTATAGTACAGTAATCATGATTACTTCATGATTCTTGAAATCATGTAGTCCTTCAACTTTCTTTTTATTTTTCAAAATTATGCTGGTTATTCTAGTTTTCCGTGGGGTTTTTGCTTTTCAAAATTTTTGTTAAAATCAGGTTTGTTACCTACAAAAATATCCTGCTGGGATATTGATTGGGAATGCATCACATCTATAGATCAAGTTGGGGGAAACTGACATCATAACAATATTGAGCCTTCCAGTAAATACATATGGTTTATCTCTCCATTTATTTTGGTCTTTGATTTCTTTCATCAGTGTCTTGTAGTTTTCAGGATGTGGATCCTGTACATATTTTGTTAGATTATTTTTCCCTAAATATTTCATCTTTCTTGGTGCTATTGTAAATGGTACTGCTTTCTGAGTTCCTTTTGGGGGTTCATCTCTTCAACCATGTATCCATTTTCATCATGCTTTCACTATTCTTTCCCTCCAGTTAACACCTGGATTATTTTAAGAGTCTCTGTCATTGGCTTCTGTGTCTCTAGTCAATGTACTCAACATACTATTCTCAGCCAGGTTTCCTCAACCACAACTTTCCTCCTGTTACTCAAAAATCTTTGCATTCCAACCTCAGCAGAATAGTATTCAAGACAGTCTTTACAACAATTTTCTCCTATTTCATGACAGAAAATTCTGAGTGATCTGAATTTATCTACTCATTAAGTATCTTTTTTGAGTTCTGGAAGTTAGGGTATCATGGGAGGGGAAAAAGAACAATAGTGGTTTAATAGCTAAACAAGAACAACAAGAAGTACAGAAGCTGAGGGCCTTGAAAAATACTATGTGTTTTGCCAAGTAGCTCTGAGGAAAACTTGAGCAACATTCCCAAATAAAAATAGAAGCTACACGACATTGAACATTGATTCTGTTCCAGCTATGTGCTAACAAGTTACATGCACTCTCTCATTCATCTTCATGAGAGCCTCTGAGAATGTGGTAGGTATATTTTTACCCATGTTTTGCTAATGAGGAAACTGAGACTTTGAAAACTCAAGTAATCAGCTGAAGTTCACTCAGCCAGTAAGTGGCAGAGTTGGAACTTGATTCATGGCCTGACTCCAGAGCCTGTGTTTAACTCTGCCATAGCACCATGTGGCAGCTGTCAGGTGGCAAATGTTCACCAATGACGAGGCAAATGGTCATTGAATCTAGGCATCATAAAGAGATGGGGCTTCAGTTGTTTTGGAGCAGTCCAAATGCTACTGATTCGTGTTCAAAAAATTATTTTTACCCATTTAATTTTCATCTCTTCCTTCGCTGTATTTGAGCTTCTTAAGAGGCGGGAAGGTATGGTAGGTAAGGTACAGATTAACAGCGGCAGTTCTTGTTTTTCCAGTGCATGTAGTGAATCATGGGAGTTGTCCCTGCTAATGGGAGCCTCTTCAAATTCCATAAGGTCGAGCATTCCTGTGAACTAGGAAAATGGTTTTCTGGGAACTGCAGCCGTGTAAAGGATGTCAAGCGCATCATTCACTTCGGGGAGATTCCCTATGACATTCGTCAGTACTAGTGGGAAAGCCACTGCAGTCCATGGAATACCCTTCCCGGCACCTGGTCCAGTGAGTGAAATATAGGAGGGGCTCAGAAACTATTGTATTAAGTTGAATTGATATGAACATTGACAATATCAGTGTCACAAATATACATGCAAATGGTGTTAGGTCCTTTCCTGAGCACACAATGCAGTTATAAATTACTCCTCAATTGAACAGGAAGTGTTGGTCACTTAAGGTAAAAACATGAATTTCCCTTCTCAACTAAGGGCAGAACCCCACTAAGAACTCAATAATTGCAATTAGAATTGGATTTGATAAATAGAAATCTTAATAACCATCATCATAGAGAACATTTAATGTCGAGAAAATTTTATTTTGTCCTGATAGGAAAACATCAATTCCTTCCCAAGAATGGAAATTCTTCTCTCCATCTATTCACACGTCATGGCAAAAAAAATTTTTTTTCTTTGTACTGTACATGACTTTAGATAACCTCTTATTCGAAATATTTGATCAAACAATTTACCATGTACCAAAATAAGAGGGGGAGCTTTATCTGCCCATAAAATACAAACTATTTTTTCTTCCCTTCCTTATTAGTAAAGGATCATTTTTTGTGGATGCTTATGTACATTTGAAAGAAAATATATTAACACATATAGAAAGTAAGAGCACTGAAAATCAGTTTGTAATGCCCATTTATCTCTGCTTTAGAGTTCCATTAAGTCTATGAATTGGCTCAGCAAACTGTATCGAGTTATTCGTATTTGATAGACAATCAGTCTACCTGAGAGACGGCCTTCTCCATGGGGCCATTTCGTCTGATCGGGTATCAAATGGCTTGTTGATTATTCTGACTTCAAAGGCTGCTGGCACTGAGACCTTCAAGGTGGTCTGCAATGCCCTGAGTGTTGAGGCCACCTGTCAATGTAGCTTCCAAATTAAAGAGAATCTGTTGGGAAATGAAGGGTAAACTTCCTCTCCTTCAGATTAGGCTGATTAACCTTGAGCAATTTTACTTTTTCAATACCAGTTAGTTTGGGGAGAATATCGCCAAGACAATTTCAATTTCCTTTATTGTTGGGATAGATGCATTTGCTTATCAAAAAAATGTAAGTATCCATTTGCAGGGTTGCGGAATTTTAGGAACATTTTGAGTAAAGACTTATAATTTTTTATATTTATCAGTTTCTGAAAATATTTTGGTACTATATTTGTACTAATGGAAAGTAATTATAGAGTTCTAGAGATACATTTTGAAAAGAAAAAAATTGCAAATGATTGTCAGCTACAGTTTTTTTTTTGCTTTGCAAAACTCTAATAAGTATTGGTCTCACCTTCTAAAAAAATTCTCATTTATCAGATGACAGTGCTTCCCAGATATAAAAACTAGGTCAGTATGGCAGCTGAGAATAGTTTATAAGACTTGTATAATTGGGCTGACTCATGTCATAAAATACAGGACTTAAAGTGAACTGGTAAACTCAGCACTTTAAGATTTTTTAAATAAAAAATTTAATACAACTATTTAATAAAAGTGATAGAAAGGTAACAAGTTCATAATGAATTAAAATCTTTATATGGTTAGTTTGGGTATTTCATATAAACCATCATGTAGATGTTTCTCATTGCTTTATCAATTTTTTATATGAATTTATATGTGGAAACTTCATTTTCTTAAGTATATGTGACTAGATTTAAGTCTAACAAAGCTCACTGAGGTTTGTGCACTTTATTTTCAGGCATTTGGAAGAAAAGAAGAAAATGATTCCTATTTATTAGGCTCTCTGAAACTATGTCACGTTGTCAGAAGTTAGCTTAAATAGACAAAAATATTATAAAGCAACTCTTCATCATCCATTTTTAGATATAGCCTCAGTAGTACAGAATTAATTTTTTTTAATTATAACTTTGAGCTGGAATTGAATAGATATGGACACTGAAACATCTGATGATGATTTCCATCATGTACTTTGCTGTTTCAATGTTTGCATTTCTCCCTTGTTTTAATAAGCTTCATAATAAATAATTACGAGATGTTGCCTGGGTCTTCTAACATTTTAGGAGACCAAAATGTCATTGGTTGTTGCTTTATGGATTTATGTTTATCATTATAGATTTTTAAACTTTTTATTTCAAAATAATTTCAGACTTAGAGAAAAGTTGCAAAAATAGTCCAGAGTTCTATATACCCTTCAATCAGCTTTCTGTAGCTTTCCCTAATGTTAACACCTTGCATTAACCATGGTACAGCTACCAAAACTAAAAAAATTAACTTTGGTACCATACTATTAACCTACAGACTTTATTCAGATTTCACCAGATTTTCCAATAACGTCCTTTTTTCCGTTCCAGGATCCAATCCAGAATCCCATATTGCATTTAGTTAGCATGGCTTTTTAGTCTCCTTTAGACAACTTTTAAAATAAACTCTAAAAGCACTTTTCCACAGTAACTTCTTTTCCTTTGTTGCTGTGTTTTAACTTGGGCTCACTTTTATCATCACCATTTAGAGAATTTTTTTCTAGAAAAATCTTTAATCATTTTCTTTGTACTATATCCCCAGCCCTCACCTTTGTTTTGAAGAAAGTAAACATCACAAACATATTCAGTGATGGAACTTAGTACACGTAGTTGAGTCCTATTTAGTGTTCAGGCATATAGTGCTTGTCACTGGGCTGGGTGGTACAACAGGGGAGAGACAACATATGATCCTCAGAGTTTTGAAGTGTCCAGTCAGGGAGGAAATCACATTAGTGCTTGTCACTGGGCTGGGTGGTACAACAGGGGAGAGACAACATATGATCCTCAGAGTTTTGAAGTGTCCAGTCAGGGAGGAAATCACATCCAGAGGTAACTATTGGTAGAAAAGTGAATCAGTGGTAAAGTTAAGAATCCAAGCATCTGAACTCCAGCTCAGCAGCAAACTTAAAAGGGGCTAATTTTTTAAGAAGTTTATTGTGTTAAGAATTTCAGAGAGGCAGTTTTAGAATGTATTTCATCAAGATTGCTACAATTATAAATTCATTGAACTTTAACTTGTATTATCTTTATAGCTATTAACTTTCTACTATCTCATTGTGAATTTCATTAATCAAAACATTTTATTTTGAATAAAACCAAAAATCACTGAATTATTATTCTTCAGAGGTTATTGAATAGATATAGGTTTATAAAGCAATAAATTGGATAAAACTTAAATGTTCAAAAATGTGATTGGTTAAGTATATTGTGGTTAAGTATATTGTGGTATGTAAATATACACTGATAATATTGTAGAAGAATATTTAATGATGAGAAAAATTCATTACATATTGTTATGAGAAAATAGTTTGCCAAACATTGTATATAAGTTTAGTTTGTTAAGAAAAAAATACAAAACATGGTGTGTATGTGGGAAAACAAACCTGAAAGTGTAAATACCAAAATGTTAATCTCTGGGTAATGGGCTATGAGGTACCTTATCCTTTTTTTGTGTTTTTCTATATTAGAAATATTTTGGCAATAATTTCATATTTCTTTTGCTTGAGAGAAATATTATTAAAAATTCTGAGCTGAAAATGTTTGTTGCTCCTAGTATATGTATATTCACCTCTAATTTGTAACCTTATAACGAAAAGATTATTTTTTCTTATTTTGGAAGCTTGGAATATTGGAATAATAGTACCTCTATGTTTTGAAATATTGAATTGATATATCTGGGAAGGAAGGGACGATAGATGTTTTTTATGTTCAAGCATGCATTTTTTAGCTTATTACATCAATTAACATTTTCCTTGTGAACTGTTTCTAATTAATATTTTTTCATGATTTTTAATTTAAACTATAGTACAATAATATCTGTTATTCAGTGTGGAATTAAATATCCTTAGTAACTAAGAGTTTGTGTAAATACCATCCTGAACTAACATTGTCAACAGGATAACCATAGGAATTGTTTTTGGTACTTACTATGCGCTAAATTTTACTTGTCTTAATCCCAGTTTGTACTCAAATCATCTGGTGAGGTAAGAATTGATGCTATTCCCATTTTAGAGATGGGGAAATAGAGACACAGATGATTCAATAACTTGTCCAAGATTTCTTATCTGGTTAAGATAAGATTCTCTCAAATTTGTACCTTCAGCCCATGCCATTTCTCTGGATTCAATTATTTTTTCAATCACACACTTGCTTAACAATCTCATGTAGCTACCTCACAAGTATTTTAAATGTGACATTTCCGAGGTGGACTTCTGATTCCCTAATCTATTGCTCCATGGCCTTCCCCAGTCCCCTGTGGCCTCACTCATGGTTGCTCCCTTTCCCTCAAATCTCCATCCCAATTCAGCAAGGTCTAGTGATTCTAATTCCAAATCTATCTCGAACTAAGTAATGTCCATCCAATATCAATTTTTCCCTTCTTCATTTCAGTAAAATTCTGATTTTGTTGGAGGTGGTGATGTGCTCAGCTGAAAAGCTCCACTTTTCCGCCTCTCTGGCAGATGGCGGCAGCCAGGGTCCTGGTAAATAGGATGCAGGTGGAATAACAAGGTGGGGTTTCCAGTAAAGATTTTTAAAAACGGGGAGACTATTTGCTCTGCCTCTCTTTCCCTGCCTGGAGTGAAGGCATGCTGGCTTGGGCTGCATCAGCCATGCTGCAGTCATGAGATTACTTTGAGGAGGGAGGCACTTTCTAGGGAAGGTGAGAACTGAAGGAGGTGCCATTTCAGCCCTGGAATGCTCATTATGTAAGAGAAAACCGAATCTCTGTATTAAATAACCATTATCCTGGGTCTCTGTTACTTACAATCACATGCAATTACCAGTCAGTAGGAGGTATCTTTCTATATCTCCACTGCATCACCCTCATCCAAGCCTCTCTCATCCCTTGCCTGACCTTTGAAAAAACTAATGGAAACATCTCACATCCCTGCCTAAAAGGCTTTGATAGATTCTATTAAGCTTAAAGTGAAATACAACTTCTTCAGCATGGCATGATGCAGCCCCTGCCTAGTTTCTCCAGGTCATCTCATGTCACTTGTTCCTGTCTTTATTCCCTGCCAGGCAGAAGCCTTCCTTGAACATGTCACCCCAGGGCCCTTGCATGTGTTGTTTGGATTACCTAGAAATATCTATTCCTTATTCCTTCTCCCCACCTCTCTCCTCCAATTCCAAAGACTAACTCTTTGTCTTCCTTTAATTTCCGAGTTAAATGTCACCTCTCTGACCATTCTGCCTAATTTTGATCATTCCCTCACACTCCACCATAATTTCCAATTATTGCCATCTTTTGGTTTTCATCACCATACTTATTTTAGTTTATCATAATTTGCTTGTTTGTAACATGTTCTTTGCCTCTCTTTCTCATTAAATCTGAAGTTCTAGGAGGACAGGGATGATGTTATATTTGTTCTCCAGCTTTGTTCTCTGTTTACAAGTACCTAACAGGAGTGGCTAGTATCGGTTGGTTCAAAACCGTGGCTGAACGGGAGAATCACCTGGGGAGACTTGAAGTACTGATGTCCAGGTCCTATCCTGCTAGAGTCAGATTTAACTGGTCAGTGTTGGTACCCGGAATCAGTACATTCTAGAAGCTCTCCAGGTGGTATAATGTGCAGCCAGGTTTGAGAACCACCACACTAGGCCAAAGGTTCTCAGTCCTTGAATGTACATCCAGGTCACTGAGTGAGCTTTTAAAGCAATACTAGTGTATGTACCCCACCACCGGATTTGTTTGGTCTGTGGTGAGGGCTCTGAGTATAAGAATCTTCCCAAGTGATTCTAATGATTCCCTGGGGTGGGAAATATTTGTATTAATGCTTGATACGTATCTGTTGCCTAAATGAACACAGCTCATTATACAATTAATTGAAACATAACCATGCACAACAAATTATATGTGATAGTGTTTTTGTTTATTTTTTTGTTTGTTTTTTTTGCGGTACGCGGGCCTCTCACTGTTGTGGCCTCTCCCGTTGCGGAGCACAGGCTCCGGACGCGCAGGCTCAGCGGCCATGGCTCACGGGCCCAGCCGCTCCGCGGCATGTGGGATCTTCCCGGACCGGGGCACGAACCCGTGTCCCCTGCATCAGCAGGCGGACTCTCAACCACTGCGCCACCAGGGAAGCCCTGATAGTGTGTTTATATCGATTTCTATTCCTCTTCAACAGGAATCGGTTGAATCTCGCTGCCGACAATTGTCTCTATTCTAGTTAACACCAGAGTTTTCTTAACACCCTCCCTCGCCGTTTTTCTCCTCTTATTTGTGTTACTAACTGCTCTTGGTCACCCTGGGACGCATTGGGATTCTTGTTTCCTTGTATCAGGACCCTTGTAACTGTTGGATGTTAATTCTCAGTTTTATATCTACAACCGTACCAAGTTCACACTTGAAATTAAAAGTCAATCATATGTTTTCACTTCTATGTGGAACCTAAAAAGAAGAGCAAACAAATATAACAAAACAGAAACAGACTCACAGAGAACCAACTAGTGGTTCCCTGTGGGGAGAGAAGTGGGGGGAGGGGCAAGATAGGGGAAGGGGATTAAGAGGTAAAAAGTACTACGTATAAAATAAATAAGATACAAGGATATAATGTACAGCACAGGGAATATAGCCAGTATTTTATAATAATTTTACATGAAATATCTATAAAATATCAAATCAATATGTTGTACATCTGAAACTAATATAATATTGTAAGTTGAGTATACTTCAATTAAAAAAATAATTAGACACAGCAAAAAAAAAAAAAAGTCAGTTATTTCCCTACTTACAATCCTCACTCCTCAGCCCACCTGTCACACTGCATCTGGCACAAGGCCTATCACAGAGGAGATGCTTGGCTCCTGTTTGTTAAATGGAATGAATTCATCAGCTCTACTAAAAAGGGTTGCCATACCCCAAGGTCCAAAAAATGCCCTGTACTCCCACTATTTTCTTGGGTCCCCAGCCTTTTCTTCCAGAAGCCTCTGTTCTGAGCCACAGTGACCTGCATTGGGGAGGGGGGAGTAAGAAGATCAACTTCCTAGTTGAAGCTACACTGAAAAGGCAGCTCCCAGGATTCCTTTGTGCAAAGGGGCTTAACCCCCCTCCGCGCCCCCCCGCCGCCCCTTCCTTGGCCAGAAGGTTACCTTTTCCTGTTTTCTGAATTTAATGTTTATACTCTGCTGTGCACATTTTAATGTTTTATTCCAGCATGACTTTTATTGTAAGAAATGATTATTTTTAAGTGAATTTATAGGAGCCACACTCTCTGTTGTACCACAGGACAGTCTGATGATTTCTGAGAAATAGAAGGTAGACTACCTCTTGTCACAAAATGCCAACCCCAGCGGAGACAGTGCCTTCTACTGGGAGCAACAAAATTGAATGCCAGGACCAGAATTCTTTACAAGTTATGAAGTGAGTACAAATATTGTTGCTATTAAAATTCACACTGTTGCTAAAAATAAGACTAGAAAAGCATCCTGTTTACCCTCGGAAAACTTTCCATCTAACTTGAAAAACACTGCTGCAGCCAGACCACACAGTCCAGAGAACGTCAGCTCCAGAAGGTCAAGAACTTTCTCTGGGGACTGCTGTACCCTAACACCCAGGACGGTAAGCACTCACTGAATACATGCTAAATATGGAATTAATGAACTAAAATTCATTTACATGCAGTGGAGCAAAAAAACTGTACAGGATTTTCTAAGTAAATTATAATGACGACCTGGGAGTGAGAGCTTACTGTGAGGTGAGGGTTTTGCAAGATGGGTGTCCAGACAGGAGCAGTAAAAAAGACTCCCCCCTCTGCACTCTTATGTGTGTGCCATTGTTCCAGAGACACCGGTTCTGGAGGGGACAAGGACGCAATTCATCCGCCTACATAGGGGACCAGGAGGAAATAGGACCCGGGTCCATTATGAATCGCTTTGTTTGTGAGCTCCTAACCATGTAATTGTTTTAACGACTAGCAGGTGGGTAAGTGATCCAGGTTTTTCAGGACCTCAGACTATTGTAAGTGAGGAGATTAGTGAGTGTGAGTGAATCAGGATGGGTTTCAGCTTGAGACTCCAAGAAAGTTTATTTAAAAACAAAAGAGAAAGATGGCTCACTGGTAAGCGAAAAGCATGGGAAAACAGCATTGGGTTCCACTCAAACAAGTCAAAAGTAAGAATTCCTTCCTGGAAAAGCTTATCTTCATGTGTTCCAAGTCTAAGCCCAAGCTTAGACTATCACAGGTGCTGAGGGGCTAATCCCTTTTTCGCAGCATTTCCAGCTGTGGAATGCACACCTGAGAAACAGAATTCAGCTGCCCTAACGGGGACCTGGAGAGGGACCAGCTTTCCCTGTGTCAGCCACCCCAGACCCTGCTTCTCGGATTCCAATGAATAACTAACTTCTTTGCCTAATATCTACATCTCCGTTGCGGTTTCTTTTTCCCTCTAACTCTAGGAAAACCTGAGGCTAAGTGTGTAATTGCCCTCTCCTCTAAGGTGTCTGCAATGAGCTTTCCCAAATAGGGGATTCATCCATTTCGGGGTGAAGGGAGAAACTACCATTTAAAATGCATCATCATGAAGGTTTTCCTTTCCCAAATCTGTCAGATGAGTGTAGATACTGCTGAATGAGCACATCAAGGCAATACAATGCTAACAAATGGTGTCCTTTGTTTCCCATGCTCCGTGGTCATCTTGTGATGGAAGTTTCTCTTAGATTAGCTTCAAGTTCCAATCCATCCATCAAAATCCTTCTAAATTTCATACTTTCATGGAACCATCCAGTAAAAATGGACATTGGCTCCCAACCAACTTCTGTTTCTTGAACATCTATAATCTTCCTGCTCTCTCAGTCAGACAGAATCACTAGAATCTTTTCTCCTCAGCAGTTAGGTGATTCCTGGATCATAAATGTTTTTACTCAGGATCAGAGGAAGCAAATGATACCCTGGTTGGTGTAAGGCGTGGTGTACTCTCTCAGAACTGAACAACGAATGAATCAGACACTAGAAGCCTCTTGAAGGCTCATGTCATCCCTTCTCAATTCTGCATCTTTTCTTGTTAATAAACTTCTAGTAGATTATGAGAGAAAGCTTTGAAAAACATTCTAGGTGGCCCCTAGTACTGAGATGCATCCACCCAGCCTGACACCTGGTCTCTATACAGACAGCATCCCTTGAATCTTGACATTGTGCCTGGCAGTGCTCCAAGTGCTTCACATATCAATACATGAACTCACGTAACCCTCACACGATTGTGTGCTGTACCAGAGGGGAAGTGGAGACGCTGGTCTTATTCAGGGTCCCACAGCTCATAATTGGCAGGGCTGGTATTTGAACCAAGGCTACCTGGCTCCAAAGTCCAGGCTCTTAACTGCCACACCACCTGCCCTTTTATTGACAGAAAATTGAGCAGGTACTACGGTAGCCTGACTTTGTCCTCGACAGACTTCCCAAGCCCCAGGCAGCATCCCCAGGACAGTACCTTTGCCCTCCTACTGCCTATAGAAAGCTGCTCAGACCAGATTAACTGAAGTCCATGTTTGTTCTTTAATAGTCAGGCAATAATATATGAAGAGGTCTTGTGTTCTTCTTTTCCAAGTTTCCATAAGCTAATCACTGTATAATGCTCAACAATCCAACTTTTTCTCCCATACCTTTTTTTCCCCAGTTCCCCCTCCCCTCACCCCCCACAAATCTGATCTCTTTTTCTGAGTTTGTTTTTGAAGTATAATTGACTTGCAATATTGTGTTAGTTCCCGTTATACCGCATGGTGACTTTTTCTATACATTTCAAGATGATTACCAGATAAGTCTAGTTATGATGTGTCACCACAAAGATATTAGTCACTGACTATCTTCCCCACACTGTACATTTCAGACTGGTGACATTTATTTTGCAACTGGAAGTTTGTACCTCTTAATCCCCCTCACCTATTTCTTTCTTCCCCCTACCCCTCTCTCCTCTGGTAACCATCTGTTTGTTCTCTATATCTATAATTCTGTTTCTGTTTTGTTATGTTTGTTCATTTGTTTTGATTTTTAGATTCCACATGTAAGTGAGATCATACAGTATTTGTCTTTCTCTGTCTGACTTATTTCACTTAGCATAATACCCTCTAGGTCCACCCATGTTGTCACAAATGGCAAGATTTCATTCTTTTAATGGCTAAATAATATTCCACTGTATATATATACACCATATCATCTTTATCCATTCATCTGTTGATGGACACTTGGGTTGCTTCCATATCTTGGCTATTGTAAATAATGCTGCAGTGGACATCAGGGTGCATATATCGTTTCTAATTAGTGCTTTTGTTTCTTTGGATAAGTACTCAGGAGTGGAATTGTTGGATCATATGGTAGTCCTAGTTTTAATTTTTGAGGATTTTTTTCCCCCTGTACCTTTCTGAGCAGCAAAAGTCTTGATTGTTATGTCACACGTCTGCTGTGTTGTCTGCATGAGTCTCAGCTTTCACTGAACAGTGCCATCCATTGTCAGGCACAGCAGTCAGTCTCCAGGTGTCTCTCTGTTTCCCTGCCTGCCCCTCATGTATGTATATATATTGGTATGTATATGGGACACACACATGCACACATATATTAGAATACAGAAAGCAGTAAACTAGGGTTTCATATGTGTCATCTCAGTCTTCATGACAGCCCCATGAAGTAGGTACTCTCTTTATACCCCCATTACAGAGAAACTGGGGCCCAGGGCGGTTCCATAACTTGCCCGTGGAACATGGCTAACACTGGCTTTGGGATTCCCTGTTCTCTGACTCCAGAACTCTTGGTGAGGTTGCCTGCATTCACAGCAGGGAAGGCGGTGAGTTGCCATGATATAAGCATGGCAATACTGAATTGAACTCTCCAGTCCTTCCTTTGTAAGAGCATAGTAGAGTATTTTCAGTTTTTATTTTTTTTTTAGTAAAACACATCCATTCCAGTAAATCTCATTAGGGGAACTGATAATTCCAGAGGAATCAAAGGGGTTTGCTGTTTCTTTGCTACTCACTGATTGACTGCTTGTCATCTTTCAAAGGGGAATAACTTCTGCCTCATAGGCTTATTGTGAGGATGATTGGAAAGAAAGGTGACGAAGCACCCTACTCAGTGCGTGGTTCACATGGGGCACCCTCAATAAATGTGAACATTCCATGCTATTATGAAGTTCGGCACTGTGATTAATGACCTTGTAAATTATCAATAATTGATTATAACTTACATGAAAATTCATACTTTTAAAATCTGCTACACCCTGAGATATGATCATTTTTATTTTATTCACAAAAGAGAAAAATATTATAAAATACTTTTCATGTCTAAATTCCACTCCAATTTTGGGTCCAACTTGCTTCATCTACCTCCTTTCCCCATTTGTGTGCAAAAAAAACCATTCCCTCAATGAATCATATGAGTTTCAAAAGCCATTTATTTTCACCATTTAAAACACTAAATTTACCAGAGTCCACTCCATAATTGTGCCTTATAACTTACAATATTTTCTTCCTGTTAACAAGAGATAGTGCATTAAGTCTCTGAATGCTACATTTTAGAAGGACAGAATGGTGCCCCACAAGTTGCGGAAGAGGATGTAAGAGCATCCCTTAGAGTGCCAACCGGTCTGAGGGCCCAAAATAAACAAATGGTGGGGGAGGGAGGACAGGGGAATGGTGAGGAATGACGAATTACATGTGACCCAAAGAGAATAAAACCCAAACTGAGATAGGCCAAACACATAAATTGCTATTAAATCACGGCTTTTATTTTTCCTGCCTTTGCCCTGCTAACGTTTGGTTTCTCAGCAAATGAAAGGAATCATTTGAAGTAAGGGTCTGGAGAAGGCAGGCCTCTGACCTCTAGCTCGACCACAGAGATCAAAGGCAGGCCCCATATGTGTGAGATATTATCTTTTCCAGGCAAGTGGGCATGATGTTTTGTGATGCATTAGTGTGGAAACAGACAAATAGCCAGGTTAGTGACCACTGGGAGGGAAATGATTGACGTGGGGACTGAGCACGAGGAATGGGGGAATAGGAAAGCCCATCACCCCTCGGATGCCTTTTGGGTTTTGTTTTAGTTCTCACAAATCCTTTAGTGGTTTTGTTGTTGTTGTTGTTGTTAATTATGTTACTCGTGACTTTAGTCCAAACCACATTTTCATGTTCATGTTTGCAATGAACATTTATCTCTACAAACATGTTCTTTATTTTTTTAACTTCCCTTATTTTTAAATGCAATAAAAATTTTGTTTTGAAAGGCAAGGTTCTTGGCTAGTTTTGTGTGTGTGTGTAGATAAATAATATGACTAAAGTTTTACTAGTAATCATAATAAAATGCCTTTAGTAAAATCTCAACATGAAAACGGGTCGGACTATTCGACAGCTCCAGAGGCTTTCACTCTATGTGGAAATTACGCCTCTCTTTTCCTCTATTGTTCTCTGCCTGCACTCCCCACACACAGAAAGAATTAATCCCAGAGGCAGCTCTCCTGGGGCCAATGCTTCATTGACAGGACGACATTGTTGTCTATTTCTGGGAAGTCACCACCAGCTTAGAACTTTTCAGTTGACTTGGCCTCCACTCTGTCCTTCAATCGGGCTGATCATTAACATTCCTCAAAAAGAGAACAAAGCAGAACCCAGGTGAGGTGGATTTCAGCCCATGTGGTTGAACTTGACCTTTCATCGTTTTCCCCGTGCACTCCATGGTGATAATTCTGTGGGGAAGCCAAGGGCATCCATGGGCTCAGGTCATGGTGCTACCTTTTCAGCCTCTTCTGATTTCTTTCTCTTTCTACCTTCCTGTCTAGATTTTACTCTCTTTCCTCACTCTTGATCCCTTTCAGTTTATTCCTCTTCCCAACTTTTTCTTTGCCCCAGTACTTTATTGAATAGGTCCAGCTAGCATTTTCATGGAAAACAAACAAACAGAACACAGCCTTTCTTGATTAATATGCTAACCAAGTTTCCTACTCCCACTTGTTGGTTTATCCTTGCCCCTGTTTTTGCAACACACACACACACACCCCAACATACACACACACATCTTGACATACACAATATACATATTAATACACACACTAACACACATACCAACACACACGAACATGCACACCAAAACATACAGTGACACACAGACACTCACACACACTAACACATAACACAGTAACACACACTAACACACCAGCATACATGCTGGCACACATACACCAATACACACTAATACACAAATACTAACACAGTAACACACACAGCAACACACTAATACACGTAGCATCTCATACACGCACACACATGCATGGGTGTGCATGCACACATGCAGAAAACAGTCACTTCTGAACCCTGGAACATATTTCTTCATTATCCAGCTGACATCCTCAGGAGGAGATGCAGATTGCCAATTTCCGAGGTCGTCTATTTGTCCACTGATAATCGAGCTGAGAGGAATTCTTGTCACTCTCTTTGTGAATAAAAATTACTATGAAAATCTTGCCGAAGCTGAAAAACTGTCAGGAAGGTGAAAACGAAGCCTACATTTCAGCTAAAATACAGGAATGTAATAATTGGGCTTTCTGCTTTCAGTAGGCCCCCAATAACAGAAGTGTGCCTATCCTTGAGGGCCTTGTGAAGGGACAGATTTAAGCATCCAGATCTTCATCATGAGCCAAATACGAGACGATTCCTGCTAACACGATGTACATAACGTTCAGACACCAACAGGCAGTGGACGGCTCGGCACTGTAGTTTCATCTAAATAAGTGGATTTACATTAACCATTTTAAAGCTCTTTAGTATGAACTGGTATGGAGTAAGTTAACACAGCCTCAATTTCCATGCTAAAAAAAAAAGTGATCTGGTACTCTCCCTGCCCCCTTGTATCTGTCTAGACAATTTGAGACAGAAGAAACTCATTTGCTCTTGGAGGTGTTGAATGAAAACTCACTGGGGGTTGGTTGAGGGATGGAGGAGGGGGTGGAAGTCAAAGGACTTAAAGCAAAAGAGCCTTGTGCCTCCCAGGATCTAAAAAGGGGGGTGTACTGTGTATAGAAACCATCATAGGAATAACGGGCTGGGCGGGGTAGGGGAGGGGCTCAATGGCTACAATCAAGGGAAGAATTAATTTTCTTCTAAGAATTTTTCTCATCACCTCTCCTCTTTGGTGGAGCATAAAATAAAACAACTTGGGCTTCCCTGGTGGCGCAGTGGTTGAGAGTCCGCCTGCTGATGCGGGGGACACGGGTTCGTGCCCCGGTCCGGGAAGATCCCACATGCCGCGGAGCGGCTGGGCCCGTGAGCCATGGCCGCTGAGCCTGCGCCTCCGGAGCCTGTGCTCCGCAACGGGAGAGGCCACAACAGTGAGAGGCCCACGTACCGCAAAAAGAAATAATAATAAAAATTAAAAAAAAAAAATAATAAAACAACTTTATTATTTTAATACACGTATTTTATCTTTCCTAAAAAAGAAAGTTATGCAAGTATGCTTTCATTTCTACGATTACTAAAATATTTTTTAAAATTACTAACCTAGACTTTTATTTCAATAATATTTTTAGGAGCCATGCTATGGGCTCTAGGGTGAGATGTTTTATAAAACCACCCTAAAATAAGCAAGGGTATTCCTTATTCCTTATTCCTTATACCTAGAATAAGGGCCATTTTTCTACTTCTGAAATCCCCGCTGACTCCAAGACTGACCTGTGCTATGCAAACTGTTATGCCAAAAATCAGCTGTGTGCTTCCAAGACAACTTTTAATGGCACATCTAGGCCAGAGATACTCTGTTATTAGAACAGTTAATTCAAACATTTTATTCATAGTAAAATGTAAGTTGAGTAGAAATTGATTATTAGTTAATAAAATATAAAGGATACTTTACTCGGCAAAAACTAGTGAATGAAAATGCAGACCCCATTTTAATGACCTTGACAGCTCATGTCACTGACTTTTATGAAACTTTTACTGGAATTGCTCCTTCATGGCTCCATTGTGTGGAGACAAGCTTCTATCACAGAAACTATGGTGCTTCATCCATTCATTTGCCTCTTTCCCCAATGAACAGTGAGTTCCTGAAGAGTTGGGACAATTAATGTTTATATTTCCGGCACCTAACACAGTGTCTAGAGCACAGTATAGACTCAGTGAACGTTTCCTACATGCATTTTATTTCATTTCAGAGCAAATGGAGGTGACATTAGTTGGTTGCATTCCTAGAAGTCTCTTAGTTTATTTTTAGCCATTGTGCACCAATTCTTACAGCTATAAAACCTGGAAAACTTAGAAGGAAATGATATGAAATGATTAATAGTGGATTTGAGATATTGATATAATTTACGTGACTCATCAATTGCTCCTTGGCCTTAAAATAGTTCTGTGATACTCTAATTTGGAATGATGTTCCCCAAGTGGATCTATACAAAAGGCATGTCCCCAGATGGTTTGTTAACCTTGATCCACTGAGGTGGGGGCGGGGAGGGAATCAGAATGTTTATAATATTTATTTTTATCTCATTCTTTTAACTCCTTATTTGGTGTATTTTGTGATATGCATAATGTATTAATGTAAGTATTTACCTATATATATTTGTATATATTGTATATTCCATATACTAATGGAATTGTGTGAACAAAAATATATGGTCACACTGGTTTAGAGAATTTAAGTAGATGACACAATTTTTTGGTACTTCTTGTTATGTTTAATATGAATGAAAGAATACAAACATTCATTTATTTAACTTACACTTATGAGAACCTTATATATGCTGAAGACTGTTCTAATAACTTGGCATAAGCATACAAAAATAGATAACACACATTTGCTTTTCTCAAAGAGCTTTTTCGTCTAATAGAAAAGATAAGAATTCAAGTTATATAAATAAATGCCACTACTCCCTCTCCCTAAAGGCTTTGCAGATTCCTCCTTTCTCTTCTTTTTTTTTTTAAAACATGTTTACTGGAGTATAATTGCTTTACAATGGTGCATTAGTTTCTGCTTTATAACAAAGTGAATCAGCTATACATATACATACATCCCCATATCCCCTCCCTCTTGCATCTCCCTCACACCCTCACTATCCCACCCCTCTAGGTGGTCACAAAGCACTGAGCTGATCTCCCTATACGGCTGCTTCCCACTAGCTACCTATTTTACATTTGGTAGTGTATATATGTCAGTGCCACTCTCTCACTTCATCCCAGCTTACTCTTCCCCCTCCCTGTGTCCTCATGTCCATTCTCTATGTCTGCCTCTTTATTCCTGTCCTGCCCTAGGTTCTTCAGAACCTTTTTTTTTCTTTTTTTAGATTCCATATATATGTGTTAGCATACGGTATTTGTTTTTCTCTTTCTGGCTTACTTCACTCTGTATGATAGTCTCTAGGTCCATCCACCTCATTATAAATAACTCAATTTTGTTTCTTTTTATGTCTGAGTAATATTCCATTGTATATATGTGCCACATCTTCTTTATCCATTCATCTGTCGATGGACACAGGTTGCTTCCATGTCCTGGCTATTGTAAATAGAGCTGCAATGAACATTGTGGTACATGACTCTGTTTGGATTATGGTGTTCTCAGGGTATCCGCCCAGTAGTGGGATTGCTGGGTTGTATGGTAGTTCTACTTATAGTTTTTTAAGGAACCTCCATACTGTTCTCCATAGTGGCTGTATCAATTTACATTCCCACCAACAGTGCAAGAGGGCTCCCTTTTCTCCACACCCTATGCAGCATTTATTGTTTGTAGATTTTTTTGATGATGGCCATTCTGACTGGTGTGAGGTGCTACCTCATTGTAGTTTTGACTTGCATTTCTCTAATGATTAGTGATGTTGAGCATCTTTTCATGTGTTTGTTGCCAATCTGTATATCTTCTTTGAAAAATGTCTATTTAGGTCTTCTGCCCTGCATCCTTTTGTAGAAGACTGTGTCGTAAGGCCATCCTAACTGCAAAATCAAACATTTAGCTTTCTAGTTTTTATGATAGATGAGGAAAACAAAGACAAGTGGTTTGGGAATGGTGGTGTTGAGAGAGCCAACCTGTAATGTCAGGCACTGAATGTAGGTTGCCTAATATTTTATATACTGGTGTGAACTGATTTCCTTTCCTACCAAAACAAAAACTCCTTGAGATAAAATATGACTTCACTTCTCATGCAATAAATATTTGTTGATTGAATGAATCAATAAATGAGTTTAGAGACAGCAGAAGCAAGAAGAACTACAGTCCTGCAGCCTGTGGAACAAAAACCACATTCACAGAAAGATAGACAAGATGAAAAGGCAGAGGGCTATGTACTAGATGAAGAAACAAGATAAAGCCCCAGAAAAACAACTAAATGGTGTGGAGATAGGCAACCTTCCAGAAAAAGAATTAAGAATAATGATAGTGAAGATGATCCAGGACCTCGGAAAAAGAATGAAGGCAAAGACAGAGAAAGTGCAAGAAATGTTTAACAAACACCTAGAAGAATTAAAGAACAAAAAAACAGAGATGAACAATGCAATAACTGAAATGAAAAATACCCTAGAAGGAATCAATAGCAGAATAACTGAGGCAGAAGAATGGGTAAGTGACCTGGAAGACAGAATGGTGGAATTCACTGCTACTGAACAGAATAAAGAAGAAAGAATGAAAAGAGATGAAGACAGCCTAAGAGACATCTGGGACAACATTAAACGCAACAACATTCGCATTATAGGGGTCCCAGAAGGAGAAGAGAGACAGAAAGGACCCGAGAAAATATTTGAAGAGATTATAGTCGAAAACTTCCCTAACATGGGAGAGGAAATAGCCACCCAAGGCCAGGAAGCACAGAGAGTCCCATACAGGAAAAACCCAAGGAGAAACACGCCGAGACACATAGTAATCAAATTGGCAAAAATTAAAGACAAAGAAAAATTATTGAAAGCAGCAAGGGAAAAACAACAAATAACATACAAAGGAACTCCCATAAGGTTAACAGCTGATTTCTCAGCAGAAACTCTGCAAGCCAGAAGGGAGTGGCATGACATATTTAAAGTGATGAAAGGGAAGAACCTACAACCAAGATTACTCTACCCAGCAAGGATCTCATTCAGATTCGATGGAGAAATCAAAAGCTTTACAGACAAGCAAAGCTAAGAGAATTCAGCACCACCCAACCAGCACTACAACAAATGCTAACGGAACTTCTCTAAGTGGGAAACACGAGAGAAGAAAAGGACCTACAAAAACAAACCCAAAACAATTAAGAAAATGGTCATAGGAACATACATATCGATAATTACCTTAAATGTGAATGGATTAAATGCTCCAACCAAAAGACACAGGCTTGCTGAATGGATACAAAAACAAGACCTGTATATATGCTGTCTCCAAGAGACCCACTTCAGACCTAGGGACACATACAGACTGAAAGTGAGGGGATGGAAAAAGATATTCCTTGCAAATGGAAATCAAAAGAAAGTTGGAGTAGCAATACTCCTATCGGATAAAATAGACTTTAAAATAAAGAATGTTACAAGAGACAAGGAAGGACACTAGATAATGATCAAGGGATCAATCCAAGAAGAAGATATAACAATTATATATGCACTCGACATAGGAGCACCTCAATACATAAGGCAACTGCTAACAGCTATAAAAGAGGAAATCAACAGTAACACAGTAATAGTGGGGGACTTTTAACACCTCACACCAATGGACAGATCATCCAAACAGAAAAGTAATAAGGAAACACAAGCTTTAAATGACACAATAGACCAGATAGATTTAATTGATATTTATAGGACATTCCATCCAGAAACAGCAGATTACACTTTCTTCTCAAGTGTGCATGGAACATTCTCCAGGATAGATCACATCTTGGGTCACAAATCAAGCCTCAGTAAATTTAAGAAAATTGAAATCATATCAAGCATCTTTTCTGACCACAATGCTATGAAATTAGAAATCAGTTACAGGGAAAACAACGTAAAAAACACAAACACCTGGAGGCTAAACAATACGTTACTAAATAACCAAGCGATCACTGAAGAAATCAAAGAGGAAATCAAAAAATACCTAGAGACCAATGACAATGAAAACATGATGATCCAAAACCTATGGGATGCAGCAAAAGCAGTTCTAAGGAGGAAGTTTATAGCAATACAAGCCTACCTCAAGAAACAAGAAAAATCTCAAATAAGCAATCTAACCTTACACCTAAAGGAACTAGGGAAAGAAGAGAAACAAAACCCAAAATTAGCAGAAGGAAAGAAATCATAAAGATCAGATCAGAAATAAATGAAATGAAACAAAATAGCAAAGATCAGTAAAACTAAAAGCTGGTTCTTTGAGAAGATAAACAAAATTGATAAACCATTAGCCAGACTCATCAAGAAAAAGAGGGGGAGGACTCAAATCAATAAAATTAGAAATGAAAAAGGAGAAGTTACAACAGACACCGCAGAAATACAAAGGATCCTAAGAGACTACTACAAGCAACTCTGTGCCAATAAAATGAACAACCTGGAAGAAATGGACAAATTCTTAGAAAGGTATAATCTTCCGAGACTGAACCAGGAAGAAATAGAAAACATGAACAGACCAATCACAAGTAATGAAATTGAAAGCGTGATTAAAAATCTTCCAACAAACAAAAGTCCAGGACCACATGGCTTCACAGGTGAATTCTATCACACATTTAGAGAAGAGCTAACACCCATCCTTCTCAAACTCTTCCAAAAAATTGCAGAGGAAGGAACACTCCCAAACTCCTTCTATGAGGCCACCGTCACCCTGATACCAAAACCAGACAAAGATACTACAAAAAAGAAAATTACAGACCAATATCACTGATGAATATAGATGCAAAAATCCTCAACAAAATACTAGCAAATAGAATCCAGCAACACATTAAAAGGTCATACACCATGATCAAGTGGGATGTATCCCAGGGATGCAAGGATTCTTCAATATATGCAAATAAATCAATGTGATACACCATATTAACAAATTGAAGAGGAAAAACCATATGATCATCTCAATACATGCAGAAAGAGCTTTTGACAAAATTCAACACCCATTTGTGATAAAAAAAACTCTCCAGAAAGTGGGCATAGAGGGAACCTACGTCAACATAATAAAGGCCATATATGACAAACCCACAGCAAACCTCACTCTCAATGGTGAAAAACTGAAAGCATTTCCTCTAATATCAGGAACAAGACAAGGATGTCCACTCTTGCCACTATTATTCAACATAGTTTTGGAAGTCCTAGCCCCGGCACTCAGAGAAGAAGAAGAAATAAAAGGAATCCAAATTGGAAAAGAAGAAGTAAAGCTGTCACTGTTTGCAGATGACATGATACTATAGATAAGAGAATCCTAAGGATGCCACCAGAAAACTACTAGAGCTAATCAATGAATTTGGTAAAGTTGCAGGATACAAAATTAATGCACAGAAATCTCTTGCATTCCTATACACTAATGATGAAAAATCTGAAAGAGAAATTACGGAAACACTCCCATTTACCATGGCAACAAAAAGAATAAAATACCTAGAAATAAACCTACCTAGGGAGACAAAAGCCCTGTATGCAGAAAACTATAAGACACTGATGAAAGAAATTAAAGATGATACAAACAGATGGAGAGATATACCATATTCTTGGATTGGAAGAATCAATATTGTGAAAATGACTATACTACCCAAAGCAATCTACAGATTCAATGCAGTCCCTATCAAATTACCAATGGCATTTTTTACGGAACTAGAACAAAAAAATCTTAAAATTTGTATGGAGACACAAAAGACCCTGAAAAGCCAAAGCAGTCTTGAGGGCAAAAAATGGAGCTGTAGGAATCAGACTCCCTGACTTCAGACTATACTATAAAGCTACAGTAATCAAGACAATATGGTACTGGCACAAAAACAGAAATATACGTCCATGGAACAGGGTAGAAAGTCCAGAGATAAACCCACACACCTGTGGTCAACTAATCTATGACAAAGGAGGCAAGCATATACAATGGAGAAGAGACAGTCTTTTCAATAAGTGGTGCTGGGAAAACTGGACAGCTAAGTGTAAAAGAATGAAATTAGAACACTCCCTAACACCATACACAAAAATAAACTCAAAATGGATTAGAGACCTAAATGTGAGACTGGACACTATAAAACCCTTAGAGGAAAACATAGGAAGAACACTCTTTGACATAAATCACAGCAAGATCTTTTTTGATCCATCTCCTAGAGTAATGGAAATAAAAACCGAAATAAACAAATGGGACCTAATGAAAGTTAAAAGCTTTTGCACTGCAAAGGAAACATAAAGAAGACGAAAAGACAACCCTCAGAATGGGAGAAAATATTAGCAAACAAATCAACGGACAAAGGATTAAACTCCAAAATATATTAACAGCTCATGCAGCTCAATATAGAAAAACAAACAACCCAATCCAAAAATGGGCAGAAGACCTAAATAGACATTTATCCGAAGAAGACATACAGATGGCCAAGAAGCACATGAAAAACTGCTCAACAATACTAATTATTAGAGGAATGCAAATCAAAACTACAACGAGGTATCACCTCACACCAGTCAGAATGGCCATCCTCAAGAAATCTACAAACAACAAATGCTGGAGAGTGTGTGGAGAAAAGGGAACCCTCTTGCACTGTTGGTGGGAATGTAAATTGATAGAGCCACTATGGAGAACAGTATGGAGGTTCCTTAAAAAACTAAAAATAGAATTACCATATGACCCAGCAATACCACTAGTGGTCATATATCCAGAGAAAACCATAATTGAAAAAGACACATGCACCACAATGTTCATTGCAGCACTATTTACAATAGTCAGGTCATGGAGGCAACCTAAATGCCCATTGACAGACGAATGGGTGAAGAAGATGTGGTACATATATACAGTGGAATATTACTGAGCCATAAAAAGGAACGAAATTGAGTCATTTGTAGAGACGTGGATGAATCTGGAGACTGTCATACAGAATGAAGTAAGTCAGAAAGAGAAAAACAAATATCGTATATTAACGCATATATGTAGAACCTAGAAAAATGGTACAGATGAACCCGTTTATAGGGCAGAAGTTGATACACAGATATAGAGAACAAACGTATGGACACCAAAGGAGGAAAGTGGCTGGGGGGGTGGGGGTGGTGTGATGAATTGGGAGATTGGGATTGACATATATACACTAATATGTATAAAATGGATAACTAATAAGAACCTGCTGTATAAAAAAATAAAATTCAAAAAAAAGTCAAACACTAAGGTGTGGGCATTGATATAAAAAATAAATGAGTTTAATTACATTAGGGCAGAATAAATGTAGATACTTTTTAGTTTGCTAAATCTAGTTTTCAATACACTGAAGCAAAAGAAGGTTTGTAAACCTCATGAGGGAAGGTTTCCTGTTCACGTTTCTTGAGTTCCATAGATCTTAACACTTGACTTTGCACACACAATAATAGGTGTTCAGTTAATACTCACTTTACACTAAATGAACAAATAAAGTGAACGGGCTGGTCACAGGGCAATTCCACATTCCATCGTGAACCAAAGATATCTGAAATTTTCAGGACAAAAACTCTAGCTTCCTCAATACCCAGACACTTGATCCTCAGTATATTAAATCAACAGATACTTAACTTTTGAAAACTTTCTGTTTCATAAACTTATACCAATTTCAGCCTGTTTCTGGTTTGATAGTATGAATTTTCCCTCACAGCCTCAGTTTAAAAGCCCTGAGGCCAATTTTTTAAAAAAAATGCCCGTATGAACCAATAAGTCTGCATTCACTCATATTCTGCATAAATCTGATGTTATCATCTCCTTTAATCATAAACCTCTGTAGGTGTTTCACTAACAAAATAAGTAGATCCTGTGGTTGAGCATGGAGCAAATTTACAGTGAAGACATAAAAGATTTCCATTAAAAAGCACTCTTTCATTCTCCAACCTACTCTCATTATTCAGTGTGAAGGCTGAGGGCACTGCAGAGGTCACAGAGGCCTTTGTCCTGGACCTCCTCTCGTGTTCCCCTAAATCATTTCATCCCACTGAGAAAAATCTCTGTCCTTATAGACTTTTGAGAGGAACACAGTGCCCTTAGTAAGTTAGTCCCAAGTTTGAAAAGCTTAATTTCAAACAACCTAACTTCTAACATAGATCCTGCTTGCTGCATTTTGTGCATTTTTATTGCTCTGGCAACAGAAGAGTTGGAAAATAGTTCCCTAAAGTCTCAGTGTAAAAGGTTTTACATGAAAGTTGCTGCTTCTTTCCTTGTTCTCAGAGCTCAATTATGCTAGTCTTTTTTACATTTTTCTTAAGTTTTCGCTCCCTGACTCAGTCCTCAGATTGACATTCCCCTGATTCTGCTTCAAGTTTTCTTTAACTGTTTGCAGTGGTGTAGCCAGATATGGACACATTTCTTTCTCTCTGGTGGGCATTCAACACTGTTCTTGTGTATTCCTCCCACATAATTTTTGAATCTCAGTTTTGAATCTTCTCAGAACTCTGACTTGACTCATATCTAGCAAAGATGTTTCTAATGTATATTATTCCTATCACTGCATTGTGCATTCTATATTTTAGCCTTACTATTATACATTTTGATTTTCATTACCATACCAATGTGAAAGGTGACTTTACACTTTTATTTTCTTTTAACTATATATACACATACAATCCACAGATTAAACATATGTCTAATGGCGAACTTTATAAATATCTTTCTCTTCATTCATTCACATATTCATTTACTTGTTCATTCAATTCTCTGAGCCACTTATAAACTGGTTAATTAAATTAACAGCCAATTAATTATATGCTGATCACTATGCTAGGTACTAGGAATAAAAGGATCTACTCTCATAAAGGTTTCTGACTATTGACGAAAGAGACAATCAGTTTCCCAAAACTAAGTATAAAATTGCGACTTTGACAAAAACAGTGATAGAACAGGTAGATTTGGCTTCGTCTAGGGGATCAAGGAAGGCTTTCCTGAGACAGCCACGCTTAAGTCAAGATCTGAGGGTTGAGGAGGGGTTAACCAAGCGAAGAGTAGAGGTAAGAACATTCTTCCAACCCTTAGATCTTTCCTTCACTAAGAAACATTTATTGGGAGTCTGTTATTTGCCAGAGACAGTGTTTGATACTAGAAATGCAGCAGTAGACCCGTCAGGAGCCCTGCCTTCACTGAGTGTTCAGTCTAGTGGGGAAGACAAATATTAAACACATCATCACTTCCAACAATGATTTAAGTTACAAGCAAGATAAGGACTATGAAGGAGAGGCATCAGGGCAGCTGTGAAATCAACTAAGATCTGTCAGGGGCTTTCCTCAAGAAGCAGCATGCAAAGATCACTTGAAAATGGTACCAGTTTAGATGACCAGTTCCTGCCTGCTAACACTCGTGATGTTTCTAAGATTGATGCTGATTTGCTACCACCTGTTTTCCCGGAAAGACGTGCTCTGTAGGTGTGAAAATACTTGAGTTAAGTGGTCTCAGGTACTTTGCTTAGTTTACTAATGAATATGCTGAGTAAGGGAGTGTGGAATCCTTCTCTCAGCCCTATGCTGGCTTCTCTTTTGTTAGAGGCAGATATTTGCACAGCCTGACGGTATTTGTTCTTGGGGATCGTAGACCCTTAATGTCTGTGAGTGCAAATGGATTTTATTTGGATTCCTTTTCCTACTTACCTAGTAATGAAAGGCAAAGGCTTTTCTTTTTTTTCTAAATTATGAGCAATACTGGTTCTTTCCTGTCCCCATCCCATGTCTTTTCAAAGACTTTGGCCAGTTATTTTAACCTAGATTTTATCAAATGATTTCCTACACAAGGTGGTTTCCTGCCCATTTACAAAGCATGGCTTGGCCTCAGTATTTTTAAAGTAAATATTTTATTAAAAAATTAAAGATGTATTTGTATACATAACTAAATGGAAACACTAGCATTTGTCATACTTTTTCTTCTACATAAGTACAGCTTTCCATTTACTTTACCTTTACTCTTATATGGCGTAGCTTGGCTACCTCTCTGGACTTAACTTACCCTTGAGGAATCAAAGCCAACTTCTTCCCTTTGGGGCAGACGTATTTGCATTTGGTTTCTTGAATTGTTTTTTTGTTGTTGTCATCTGTGGAAATTGCTTTTGGCATGTGGGCGGATGGGATGAGTGCTCCAAACATTTCCATTCTCTCCACATGTTGAAGATAATGGAACCACAGGACTTAAGAAGTCTGGGTCCCTGAATCACCACTTGGGATAGAATCATCTGACCGGGAACATCCATATTGGACTGTGATACGAGAGGAAACAAACTTTCATTTTAGTGTTACCTTTAGAAATACACAGTCCGTGTCATACTATAAACAACAAAGCAACAAGGGAATGTATGGCTTGTGACAAGAGCCATCTTGCCACTCTTGTGATGCATATATGAAATTTATCTTCTAGCTCTGCTGCTCTTAACTCTTTGGGTAGTGGGATAAGATCCTTCCACATTTATAGGAGATTGAAGTTACAAGTTTAGTGTAGAGTGTTAGTACAATATTGTCTCTAATTTGAAGTAATTCATTGAATTTGAACCAGCACAGAACTTTTAAAAAAGTATAGATCCTTAGATGATGGTTATTACCCAGTGTGTTAAGAATGGCTCACAAGATTCGTATGAATGAAATGTATAAACATGTCTCTCTAATTAATATTAGCAATAAGGAGCTTTCATTTAAAGTCATTTATCTTAGTTTTTTAAAGCAATAAGTAAAATTGCTTCCAATAGATACTCTTATGAGAAAGACTTTGCGAGTGGGTCTTTTTTTCCTCTATCCTTTAAGTAAACTCATCTGCTTCACACAATACAAACTTCACACAACATATTTTTATGGTACATTTCTTCCCAAATTTTATACAGTAGATACATCATAACTGGAACAAATAAGCGCTTACACAAGGCCACTTTCCACCACCCACTTTGTGTATAGCTGGAAAAGTCATAAACAGTCCTTGGACGCTGCAATGTGATCTTTCAATCTGCAATCGTTGACGACAATTTTCTGCCTGTTTGGGAGCATGATGCATTAAAGGAAATTTCAGAGCCAGCCTTGGACAAACTATGCTGTTGGTGACATCTGCCTTATTACCAATAAAAATGATGTATTGTGTAACAGCGAATTACTCAGCAAACAATTCCCAGAGATCACCTTTGCTACGGAGTGTGAAACAGAACTACTCCCTTTCCTGAATGTCAGGAGTTTTACAGAGGAGAAATGACCTACCAACAGTTACTCAACGGGAACTACCCCTCTTCAAAGAGATATATGATGTTTAACTTTACACACTTGGTACCCATGGAAAAAGTAAAATAAAACCATCAGTTCAGTTCTTAATTAGTAGTGTATACACACACACACACACACACACACACACGTACACATACACATATATATGGCTCTGCAATGAATATATATGCAGTGAATGTATATTATAATTATATCATATATGAAGCGAATATAATACAGTGAATATGTATTATATGTAATGAATATATTATATATAATATATACAGTGAATATATATAACATATGCAGTGAACATATGTACATACACACACAGACATTTTGGAAAAAGTCACATGCAAGCAACAAACGCTGCTTCAGAAGGACAGTATCTCAGCACTTGTGTGTCTTAAATAAATATTATGACTGCAAATCAGTTTGAAATACCCTAATGAAGAAAAAATTTGAGGTGAAGAAGTCCCTAAATTAACTGGGGTAACTCACTGCCCAAACACTGTCAGAATAGAATACAAGCAACACAAAAAACTCATTAAAATTAAAAAAAATTTTTTTCTTCTATTGATTTGAATAGGATTGGAAATCATCAATCAGTAAATTAATCCTGGGTAAATGGATTTATTGTAGTAAGACCCACATTGAAGCGATTAGGAGCGGCCAGTTAAAACATCTGGAATAAAAGAACACTACTGATCTCAGTCACATCACTAAACACTATATGACAACCGTCTACCAAGGAGCTTGAGTGTCTTCTTTACTAAACACTGCCTCTTGTTTCTTGCTCGTATATATAACTAGGAGCACTGTACAATTTGTCCACCTAAAGTTTTACATTTAATGAACCTAGAGACTAACGTGTCCTTTCCCAAACCTTGGAATGCATTGTTTTGAGTCTGTTGAAGAAAGCCTTCACATAGCCTAAAAGGACACTGGCCCTTTAACTTTTAACACACTTCCCCAATTAAGCGTTTTAGGCTCCAGACTTTAACAGCTGTCTGCAGCTGTTGAAAAGTGATTTATCATTGTCAGAGTTCGTGACCAAAACATTAAAGAATTTGTTTTTTATGTTTGGCAGGGTAACTTTCATCTATAGTCATACATCCTCCTTAATGCTTTCTTATTCCTAGTAGCAATAAAAAATGAAAGAAAAATATTTTACTGAATAATTTTGAATTTTATTTTCCTCACACAGAACACTGTAATGATTTGTAAAAAATCTTTTGTGTAAGAGAATATTGCTCTGAAAAATATTTGTTTTGTTTTATGGAGAAAAGTGTGGAGTTTTGCTTAAAAGGCTTTTGATGAAAATCTGATTTTATTCATGCCTGGGAAATTCTTTTAAATTCTAAAATGTTCAAAGAAATCCAAAACCGTTTCCCTGTTTTTGAAATAATAAAAGAAGATTTTTTTTCTCTTTTTTTTACTGATGTTAAAAAGGTTTCCACATCAGACATTCAGTGTTTTCATAGTGCTATACTTTGTTTTTAAAAGAAACTTTTTTACCTTAAAAATTGCAAGTGGAAGAGACTTGGAAGTATCTATAACCTCAGGTTCATCTTTTACTGGGCATCACGTCCACTCATCTTGGAGAAATTCAGTTGAATGTAGGGCTTTTTTCCCTTCTCACTTTCTACTTCTCTTTTCTGAACTTATTTGGGGTTCGATATGAACTCAACTTGCTAGACACCTATTTATTTAACAAACAATTCTTGAATTCTTAACATCCAATTCATAGGCTCCATGCCTATGGTGGCCCCGAAAGGCAAAAGGCATCTTAAGACAGGAGTCATACTCCACACGGCATTCACTGTGCAGGTCTTTTATACTCTAAGCAGACTATTCGAACCACAGTTTTCCCGTATCAGATGGCCAACATACATGTTTATTACAAAATCATTTGATTGTTCACTTTTTCAAAGTTCTGCACAATGAAAAATTTCAATTCTACTCTGGAAGAGATTTTAACACCGAATCGGAAATCTATTTACATCCTTCCCAACTTTAGTACAGAGCTTTTTCATGTATCCTTTAACGGATGCCCTCCATATCCCATTTCTGTCATGAGCTGTAGAAAATAAGATTCAGGGATCTTTAAGCTCTGAAATCAAAGCAGTATAAGAGGGACTGGCTAGATTTCATTACAGCGGTCTAACTCCTCACCTGGACTTTCTGCTGCCTTCCCCACACCCCTGAAGATCAGGAGCCAGCTGCCCAGGCACACAGGAGTTAGAGCCCCCGTGACAAATGAAGTGGAAAAAGAAGTAAAACTTGAATGGAAAGCCTTCATGAAGCTCGCCACTGAACCATGGGCAAGGTGGAGACGTGGAAGGCAAATAAAGAGTGTGCTTATAACCGCTTACTGTTTTACAGAAAAAATATGAGCTAACTCAATTGAAGGTGACAAGTCCTTCTTAACAACTCGCCTTAAGTGACTCTTATTTTTCGTTCAGCAGTGGCTTCTCTGAGGAGTAAGGGAGCTATGACAGAAAGCAGCAGCCTTGTGTGTTTAGTTCTGCTCTTGAAGTATGCCTCTGTCTGCTCACCTCCCTGAAGAAAAGGCAGTTGGCCTTTGCAATGTTTTGGCCATAGATCTGTCCTCCTAAAGATAATAATTTGCTTGAGCAACTTCCTGTTTTAAAGACACTCCCTGGGGTGTTAGTGGCCCTGAATTATAGAAGAGAGAAAATACCGTAAGAATGTTAAAGCTGCAGACTCCAGATTAACCATGGCCTGGAAACTCCTTGGGAAACAGAAGGAACATTAAAAGAGGATAAAAGACACTAATTTTAACTCATTTTTCTGTTTTCCAGTGTGTCACAGGCATTGGCTTTATTGTATAAGGGAAGCAAACAGTCCGGAGGAAAAAAATGGAGGAGCCAGAATCAGGACTCAAGATTAATAATGATATCACAATATATCCAGTGACTTTATAGAACAACATGAAATCACTTGGTCATTTCCTCTTTCTCATAAAGAGATTGGGACACCTTGGAAACCCGTTTCCTTGTTTATTACCATTGTCTTACACACCAATGGCCAGCTATGAATTGATTGAGGTTCAGTGGGATAGGCTGGGAAGAAAAGAAACCTTATCATAAATTTGCCTGGTGAGGTCTCATTATTTTAAAAAGTTTAGGAAGGCTTCCAGTTTAAAGACTCATCATGGTAGAAAGCTTTACAAGCTCAGCCGGAGCACCTGGACAAATTATGTCTAAGAGGAAAGGCATTGGTGCAACAGGCTTTAAAAAGGTAAAAAGATTTTTTTTAAAAAAAGGCCCCCTATAAAAAAGACCACAGGAAATGTAGTAAATTTCGTTTGTAACTTTCTCTAAGGACCAGCTAAAATATGTCAAACTCTTACCCCTCCTTTTTTTTTTTTTTTTTTAAAGGAAGGGGTTAAAACAATATCCTCAAAAAGATCACTTCTTAAGAAAAAGCATCTAAAAAGTAATATCTATATGTTTCTGAAACCGCAAGTAAATTGCTAAAAAATACATATGTGAACTTGGGTTTACATTAAGTCCAATTGTTGAATATCATCTTGAAGGAAGAAAGTATTTGTAGATCAGTTACTGTCACAGGTGTGTTTTATACATTTATTTTTCTAAAGGCTTACTTCCTTCGACCAACTCTTTAAAGCCAAAATTACCTATGTAATTGAAGGAAAATATGTGAGGAAAAAGAAGCTCTGAAATTTGTGGGTACAAAGATATTTTTTAAAGAAGGTGACTGAAAGCCATAGGAAGATAATAAGCGTCTGAAGAGTAATTTAGTCCCATAAACCAAAAATCTAAAATCCTTTAATTACATCACAAAAGGTTGCCTTTGATCAGAAAGACTTTTATAAATATATGTGTGAGTATTTTGTGCATCTTAAAGCATTCTATAAATATGAGGTATTGCTGTTATTATGGATCCTGGTGACGGTGCAGCATCTCCAAAGTAAGAGAATCAAAGCTCCAGTCAGAATCTAGCCATGAAAGCGTAGTCAGAGATAGTGGAGAGTGATGAACGAAGGATGAAATGTTGGACCTAAGCTAGACAAAGGAAAAGAAACTTAAGTAAAGGTGAAGCTGTAAAACCTCATTATTTAGAAAGCTCAAGAAAGGCTTCCAATTAATGATACTGCTATTATTACTGCTAATAATAATGATGTTATTCCAGTTGGTAAAGACAAACAGTGGGTGTAGCAAAAGTTTGTCGGGGTTAATGGGAAATAATCTGTTCAAGAAAACGTGGAAACATCTGATTCAAGGCTACCCACAGACCAGGGATAAAAGACAAATGGCTTTCATCTTTTACCCCAACTCCAACTGATTGATTTCATTGCTAAAAGCACTAGGTTAAGAGCGATTCTAAGGCTGCATCTTAGCTCATCAGGAAAAAGAGCCAAGATCAACTGATGATGCCTGCCTTGGGCAAAGAAAGGGAAAATGGCATGGGAGTTCAGACTTGAATAAGGGGAATGGAATAAGGGTGAACTGAGAGCAGGATTGAACTCAACCAAATAGTGAGTGGCCTATTTGCTGTTTTCTTTTCCATAATATAGATGGGAAATGTGAGGAATCACTGGAGATGTGCAGAATGGCAAAGAACCTACATTTCTGCCTAGAACCATAAAATCATAAAAAGTTGACCTTATTGCTGATGGTGTCAAAGTCAGAGATTCAATATAGTATCAAAAGTGGTGATAGGATCACGCATTAACAGACAGCTTTCCCTAGACAAGGAGGGGGTCTGTGGCGGATAACCTCCATCTGCCACTGTAGGTGTGTGTTCCACCCTTCCCCACCCTACTGATCTGCTGACATCACCTCAGGAGCCTGTGCCTCAGTGGGTTCTCTGCCTTGTGGCTTCCAGTTGGCTTCAAGTCCAGTTCATCCAATGAGAGGGGATGAGAGGAGGCCAGGATGTCAGAGCAGAGGAGAAGACAGATGTCAGTTTCCTCTCTGCTAGGCCACAGGTTCGCAGGGACTGAATTTCCCTATTCAAGGCATCTCCTGTCTGGGAGTTTTCATCTACAGCCTTAGCCGCAGCTCTCTCTTGATTCCAGTAAACCTTCCCCTGCCTTCAGCCTACCGGTAGTAACGGCTTCCTGCTGTTGCTAACTGTCAGGTCCTAGCCATGCCTGTTGGCTTCCCACATTTTGTAAATAGTTCCCTTATTAAACTCTTTGTTGGAATATAACATCTTTTTCCTCCTCTCCAGGAGCCCAAAGATACATTGGTCCATTATCTAGGGATATAGTAACATTATAGTAGCTACAGGACATTAGGGAGCTTTCAGACTCCCCTCCAGAATTTCCCTAAGCACCCCCTTTCTATGATATTGACAATCGATGTTATCTCAACAGAGTGTAAAGAATTCTATAAGTGAAATTTCAATATCCTCTCCCTTTCAATAAGATGACGCCCCACCCGACCCCTGTCCTCAAATGTGCGAGCACATGCGTACACACACACACACCAGCTCACTTTACATAAATCTGTGGATCAGCAACAGCTCACCAGGATTAGCAATGTCTGCACACAGGCAATATTATCTGCCTTCCCTGCCAAGGTGCTTGGGCCAATGAAATCAAAAGGTAGTTATATTTAGAGGTTGAAGATGTGATTTTTCTGGCAAGAATAATTACATGATTCTGTGTACTTCTGTCAATAGGGGCATAATTTCCAGTTGCCTCTTGTCTCATTATGTTGTAGCCTTTGATGATTATTGTTAAGATTCATTAATTAACTAGCATTTTGAAAAGTGATGATACTCTTTCATTTCATCTTCATTTATTTGGTGGAAAATTTCTATAAAAATAGAAATGTCTCCTCATAAACTCTTTGGTTACCCTGAGGTACAATTTAAACAGGGAAGGCAGATTAAATGCTCATTTCCCCCCTTTATCAGTTTATGGGAGAATGAGTTTGTTCCCTAGCATCTTCTGAAGATAACCAATGAAGTTCCTCCCTCCTCATCCACCCATGTATCATTGTGAACTCATGGATTTAAACATAGATGATATCTTTCAATGCACTGAAGTTGTTATTATTAATGGTCAAATTATCTCTTATCTCTTTGATCAATGGGATTCTCTTCTGAATCCTTTGGGTACCACCCCAATAGTCACTGTTATTTCCTTTCCTTTTCATACAAAAAGACCTTCCAGGCTGATATTATACATTTCCTGTTCCAGATATTTTCTCAGTATATTTCTCTGAGCTGGATTCCTTTTAGTGGAAAATGTATCTAGAGACTACAAACAGGGAATTCTTTTTCTTTTTCAGAAGTATTTTGAAATTTTATTGCTAAATATTTACAAAATTGTACAATCTTCAGGATATTAACCAACAAAGATATTTAAATTATGGTCAAGGAAAGATGCTAAAAAAATTAAAAAGGGTATTTAAGTGTAGTCTAACTTTATATCAGTTCATAAGGGAATACTAGACTATTAGTATGTTTTCTTTCCTACACAGTCTTATAATTGCTTGAACTCAGATAAAGAATACTGTGAAAATAAGACCCCCCCTTCTCATCCCCAAATATGTGAAGACTTTATCTCAGTACCTCATGCATAGTAAGTGCTAAATAAGGGCTATTGCATTTATTATTATTAGCGGGATTCACAATCCCTTTTACCCATCCAAAAGGTGGATTAAAAATGAAATAAATTTAAAGTAGAGGGGAAAAAAATCTGTTTGTTCCCTGAAGAGCAAGCAAAGGCTCATTGGTATCTGCCTCCATTCTACTTCCTTCCAAAGTGTCCTCTGTATCCCAGAAAAGATCCTGTAATTACACCTCCCAGAATCCCCTTCCCCATGTGAGGAACCAAGATTTTTGTTGTGTAAGAAAGTAGATACAGATGTAACACTCATGAGGTTAAATGAAAACCCTGTGTGCCTGAGTTTGAATTGGAAGTATCAATATGACCTAATGATTTATTTTAACACACACACACACACACACACATTCCCCGATGGGTCCACTGAAGAAACCTGTGAACAATGACCAACACAGGAGCAATGAACAGCCCTATTGCACAAATTGTGACCTCCAAATATCATTTCCTGCTGTAAAGAACTAATGCTCCTTAGAGAAATAGCTGATGATACGTCTTAGGGCAAGGAATGAGCAAGGTGAGGCTACCACATCTTGTCATTACTACAAAACAGGGAAGTGATCTAGGGTTTTGTCAGAAACACCAAGGAGCCAACTTGAAAAGTCTCCCCTGGCCAAGGATTAGACAACTGAGTATCAGTAAAAATAACAAGAGCAAGTTCATAGTGATACTAAACACAAAAAGCCTCATTGATCGACTTTTGAAGAAAACTAGGAAATAAAGAATGAATGCCCAATAACTCAAGGACTTGTCCTTTTTTTTTGCATCCTAAACCAGTTGACTTTTCTGCAACATTGCCTCACTATTGGGGCTCTTTCTGAACTTTTGTTTTAGAACCCAGGGTTCTATCAGCCAGCTCTCATTACACATGCAGCCATTACTGTCCTTAACTATTAAAATGCATAATGAGGACTTCATCTTTTATGATACTGGGTTTACAGGGAGTCAGTAGAGAGAGAGCTTCCAGAATATAGTCAATACACAGACAAACATTAATTGAAGATGTATTAGGGATAAGACACCTTCCTTGTCCCTAAAGAGAGTGAATACCAGAACACCAAGCCAAGCCAAGTCCCTGCCATCAAAAAGCTTTTTTTCTTTTTTTTTTGGCTGCTTGACATGCGGGAATCTTAGTTCCCTGACTAGGGACTGAACTCGTGCCCCCTGCAGTGGAAGTGCGGCGTCCTTACTACTGTACCGCCAGGGAAGTCCCCCCAAAAGCTTATATTTTTAGAGGACACAGTTCTACATAAAAGAATGAAGAAGGGGATGGAAGTGAAATGACTGAAGGGAATGAATGGGCCAACTGGCAAATGTCTCTGAGTAACAAGTGTACAATAAATAGACTGATGGGACATAAAATAGAAGCAAGAGAGAAGTATTGTGAACGTATTTTTCCAAAGCTATTACTTTCTCCTTGTTAAAGAAAACGTTTAACGAGGTGTTAACATTATGCATTTTAAATGTTTTGTCTCCCCTTCTTTTTGGACTATTCATCTCATCACCCTTTGACTTAAAGCAAACATAAAGACAAAAGCCCTGATAACAATAGGAAGTGCTAGCTCGCAACACACAACTTTAATGTAATGACCCTTTTCCTCTGAGAACTGCTTTTGAAACTCACCCAAACTTACTCAGAGGAAACTCATTTTGCCTGTAATGGCTACATGTGTAATGAGATTAGGCTGACAGAATCCTGCTCTTTTTTTTTCAGGCTAAAATATATCAGATTTGAAACCCCTTTTCAATCTGAGAGTAAAGCAGGAATAGTCACTGGTGAGCCAGTGGTGGTTTACAAGTATACAAAGCTTGCAGTTTTATTTTCTCCACACAAAGACTGCTTTTATTACCAACAGTATGCTCTGGCTTGGGAGTATCAATTCTAGTGTCTAAATCTCCAGGTAGAGGCATTCCTTGCCCAGGAGTCTAATAAGCATGCCAGAAAACTACAGGGAGCAGAATGCTATATGCCTCCTGCTAACCTGGGACCATTATCTTGTTAATTTCCTGGTGTTCACGTGTATTTTGTTAACTCATCAATTCAGTGGTTTCTGCATATTTCACACTTTACCATATATGTCAGAATAATAGTACACAGGTGGCATTTGTAGGCAGGAGGGAAAAGACTTGTCACAAACAGGTCTCTGGCTTTCAAAAAATGGTCCCTGA
This sequence comes from Phocoena sinus, assembly GCF_008692025.1. Classification (NCBI taxonomy): domain Eukaryota; kingdom Metazoa; phylum Chordata; class Mammalia; order Artiodactyla; family Phocoenidae; genus Phocoena; species Phocoena sinus. The sequence continues at coordinate 16,406,159 of NC_045779.1, read as the reverse complement.
AAGAATTCTTCTTAAGTAATGAATTCTGGCGGTACTGTGTCATTCTAGGCTGAAATGTGAATGTTTCTGCTTTCTAAAATTCCTTCACGGTCCTGTTAATGTGCATTACGCTTGCGCGCGCGCACACACACACACACACACACACACACACACACTCTAATTATTTGAACACATGGTTCTCTGAACTCCTCTGGAACATATATCTGCATAATTCATTTTGGCCTTAATCATATACTGCCTTGTATTGTTACTTAATAGTTCCATGTCTATAAGTTCTATTGTCCCAGGATAAAATACTTAGATCATAGAAGACTGGGATTAGGTTTTACATTTTTAAAAAAATTTTTATTGATATATAGTTGATTTACAATGTTGTGTTAGTTTCAGGTATACAGCAAAGTGATTCGGTTATATATACATACCTAAGTTCAGTTTTATATATATATAGATAGATTCTTTTCCGTTATATGTTATTATATGATATTGAGTATCGTCCCCTGTGTTATACAGTAAGATTTTGCTGGTTATCTATTTTATAGATGGTAGTATACATATTTTAATCCCAAACTCCTAATTTATCCCTCCCCACCTTTCCCATTTGGTAACCATAAGTTTGTTTTCTATGTCTGTGAGACTATTTCTGTTTCATAAATAAGTTCATTTGTAATCACTTTTTAAGATTCCACATATAAGTGGTATCATGTGATATTTGTCTTCCTTTGTCTGATTTAATTCCCTTACTATGACAATCTCTAGGTCCATCCATGTTGCTGCAAATGGCATTATTTCATTCTTTTTATGACTGAGCAGTATTCCATTGCGTGTATACACCACATCTTCTTTATCCATTCATCTGTTGATGGACACTTAGGTTGTTTCCATGACCTGGCTATTGTAAATAGTGCTGCTATGAACATTGGGGTGCGTGTATCTTTTCAAATTAGTTTTCTCTGGATGTATGCCCAGGCATAGGACTGCTGGATCATATGGTAGTTCTATTTTTAGTTTTTTGAGGAACCTCCATACTGTTCTCCATAGTGGCTGTATCAATTTACATTCCCACCAACAGTGCAAGAGGGTTCCCTTTTCTCCACACCATCTCCAGCATTTATTGTTTGTAGATTTTTGGATGATGACCATTCTGGCTGGTGTGAGGTGATACCTCACTGTAGTTCTGATTTGCATTTCTCTAATGATTAGGTCTTATTATTTTTTTAATCACTGTCCTCTCTCCCTGCTCCTGCCAATGCCCAATACATTCCTCTGTACATAACTATTGCTAAAGAAATACAGTAATCATCGTCTGTGGCAGCATCACTATTAGCAATAAAAGTGATCAGTTATTAAGCCAAGTGCGGAACTGGGTAGTGTGCATTCATAATCTTATATTTTATACCCCGTTCATATTTTAGCCACATATTAAATTTATAATAAAATATTTCAAACATTCAAAACTAATAAAAGTTTATGTACCCACCATCATCAATGTAACAGAAACCTCTATTATGGACATTTTCATAGGTATTTATACTGAAGCTTAGAGAGGGTAAAGTAACTTGCCAAGATTTCACAGTGAATAAGGAGCCACTCTAATTGAAGTGTGGGATTCAAGAATCAAAAGGACAAGATTTTTCTTGTAGATAATGGAGGTATCGTTCTTGAAAGGGTTAAAGCAATTTCCAGAATTATCTAATGGATGACCAGAAAGTTGCTTATCAGTTGTGAAAATATGGCCAATATTTAAAAGAACTTATTCCACAATCATCCCAGAGGGCTTCATTGATCACCCACTCTTTCCTCTTTCTTCTTATCTCACGGTTTGGTGATTTTTATAGCATGTTTCCCGTATTTTCCATGAAACATTTATGAGATCCTGCCACTTTAAAGTGTTGTCCTAACTCCAAAAGGCACATGTAGAATTGCTACAAGTAAATGTTAGTTTCATTTTACTAATGCTTCGGATACATAAATGTCAAAAGAGTTGGAGTTCTTGCTTGGAAAAATGTTGGACTTTGGGGGAAAATTATCTTAAGAATTGTAGTATCTCCAGGCTATAAAATGCAATTGGAAAATACTATGAAAAGGGTCTTTCTAGTAAGAGTTTTCATAGCCTTACTTCTGACTGTGACTGGAAATTCCACATAATAATTAGAATGAAAATTATTTCAATATTTGTAGGCTTAACTGGAAAACGTAGTGCAAAGGGAAAAAACCCCACAATAGTTCTAAAACTTAGGACCTCAGAAGCATCTTAGATAATCATAAGGGAGGTATATCTTTTTGGGAAAAATACTTTCATGATGATTCTTTAAAACCTGTATCTCTGTTACTAAGTAAAAAGATGAAGATACCGATTGATATTACTACAGACGTGTCTTCCTAAATGTCTTACCAATATTTTAACTGAGTGGAAATCAGTTCCAGAAGTAACAGTCTATCAATCCTTCAGTCAAAATGACTTATTTTCCTAATAGACTGTCTGCATTTACCATACTCTGATAACTGATTCTTCAAACATTCATTTGTTAAACTGATATCTGTTAAACATGCATTGTGTGCCCTGCATTATAGTAGAGCCTAAGTGGAATACACAGCCTTCATCCCCAAATTGAGGAGATTACCATGGAAGATAAGGCATGTACCTATAAGCTATACTATAATAAATAAAGAGTTAAGTACCACAAGTGAGGTAAATGTAAAGTTTTACAGAAGATCTGAGGACAGAGAGATAATTTTTTTCCTAAAAGAAACAAAGAAAGCTTTTTGGAAAAGGTGGAATTTAAACTGGGCCTTGAAATATTGATAGTGGTTGGACTTGTGGATCTAGAAGGGCATTGCCACCAAGAGAAAAATATGAATAGATGTGCAGAGGAAGATAATATGGAGCATGTACCATGACTCCAAGTAGGAGATCTCAGAGCCAGCAAAATGGGTGGGGAAGATGACTGAAGCCAGTCCCCAGTCCCAGACAAGACACACATCCTTCTTATAGACTTTGTATGCCATTCTGAGGAGTCTGTAGTCTTCATTTATATACTTGCTTCAGAGACTACTGCAGGGTATACAAAATGAATAAGAGCAGAGCAAGATGGGACACAGGATATAAGTTAGGAGCCTTTTTAAAAAAATGGTAACGAACACTATTTAAAAGTATTAAGGCAAATAGAAAAGAATGGGGTTAAGCTAGAAATATAACAGAGGAAGATGACATAATACTTCGGAAAATTGTAGCTGTTACAAGGAGGGAGTTAGGAGATGTTGATTAAGCATTAAAGATATCTTGGGAATATTGAGTCACTATGTTGTACGCCTGAAACTAATATAATATTGTAAATCAATATACTTCAATAAAGAAAGATATCTTGGTTATTTAAGAAGTGTGGATGACAGTGCCATCCATAGAAATATAAAATACTGAACAAAAACCAGATTTGGAAGGAAATATAATGAGAATTATTCCAAACAGTGAATTTCAATGCTTGGCACAATGCCTAGTCCCAGTAGGAGTGACGATCACTAGATGCCTCTCCCCCCAAAAATCTGTTTTCCCTTCTTCCATAGCAACAGGGACATCCTGCTGAAGACTCAGCCTTCCTTCCACATCCAGTGTGGTGACATTACTAAGTCAGGGTAATGACATGTGAGCTGGAGCAACACAGACCACTCTGGTGCTTGGTCTTCAGACATTGGGCATGCCCTCTTCCATTTCCTTTGCCTCCTTTTCACATGCTGACAGGAAAGTGATCCAGCTCTGGCCATATATATGTAGACAACACTTTAGGGGGACAGAACTGCAAGGTGGAAGAGTCCTGGGTTTCTGAATGACTTTGTAGAAATAGGTGTTCCACCGACTTGTGAAATAAGAGAAAGATGAACTTCTGCCTTATGAAACTCATTGTACTTGGATAGCAGCTTAACTCTCACCTTAGCTAACATAGTAGGCACTTTGTAAATATATACTGAGTGAACGATTGAATAAATGAATTAAAGAATGAACTTAAGATGAATTTAGAACATTAAAATAAACATATCCAAGAGACAGAGGGGAACACATGTCCAGAGTGAAGAAAAGCAGTTGAAGAAACTTGAATAAGAATAGACATATGTATATGTATAACTGAATCACTTTGCTGCACACCTGCAACTGACACAACATTGTAAATCAGCTATAGTCCAATATAAAGTAAAAATTTAAAAACAAAAGTTAAAGCAGAAGGTTTGCTATTTACCTATATGGATTCATAGTTGAGACTGGATGAGATTGCTAAACCAAAGAAAGAGAGGAAGGAAATGGCCGCAGAGACAGATGTGGAGGAGCCAGATCCTTACAGACTACATTCATGTAGAGAAAGAATGTCACGTGGAAGAAGAGACAGAGGAGGCGTGGTCAGAGAAGTAAGAGAAGCAGGAGAGATGAGTTAGAGTCATATAGAAGCCAAAGTAAATGAGTTTGTTTTTTTTTAATTTATTTTTTGGCTACTTTGGGTCTTCATTGCTGGGCGCGGTCTTTCTCTAGTTGCGGTGAGCGGGGGCTACTCTCCGTTGCGGTGCGCGGGCTTCTCATTGCCGTGGCTTTTCTTGGCTTCTCTTGTTGTGGAGCACGGGCTCTAGGTGCGTGGGCTTCAGTAGTTGAGGCACGTGGGCTCAGTAGTTGTGGCTCGCGGGCTCTAGAGTGCAGGCTCAGTAGTTGTGGTGCACGGGCTTCTTTGCTCTGCGGCATGTGGGATCTTCCTGGACCAGGGCTTGAACCCGTGTCCCCTGCATTGGCAGGCGGATTCTTAACCACTGTGCCACCAGGGAAGTCCCAGTAAGTGAGTTTTGAAGTGAGATATTTCAAGAAATTGGGAGAATCGGATCAGTGGTGTGAGTAGGTGCTGGGCAACTGTGGTGGACAATCATCTTTCCCGAAGTTTGGCCGTGGCCCAAAGGAGGAACAACGGAAGCACGGGAGAGTTGGAGAGAATGGCAGGATCAAGAGAAAGCCGTGTTTGGATAGGAAAACAATAGCATGTTGGCAGGCTGAATGGAAGGGACTTTTGAAGAGGGGAAATGTTAACAAATGTGAATGGAGATGGGGTGGGGGCCAGTTAATTGATTCACCAGTGTTTCAGGATGGGAACAAGGGATTAGGTAGAGAGATTAGAATGGAATAGGAGGAAGAGGTGAAGTGGGGGAGAAGCTGGATGAAGATGCAGGGAAATTTTGAGGACAGGAAAGCCAGGAAGTAAGAAGGGAAGCTGAGGGAGTTTGGTCTCTACATTCCTCTTTTTTATCCACCCACAAGAGCAAGGCTCACTACAGTATTCCCTACAGTGCTCTATAATGCTGTTGGCAAACTGACATGAAGCTTATGTCTACAGCAGAGAGCAGCTTGAATTCTATATCAAGACAGAAAAGAAAAATAATGCTGATTTTTGTGTGCTGCTACCTATCCAAATAAAAAATACATTTTTCTAAATCTGTTTCTTTTCTTTTTCTCCTACACTAGGAGAAAATATTTACTTTTGTATTTTTCCCTTGACTGTGTAATCTTAGCATTGAGTAGTAATCAGAGATCCTGTCAGTTTGGGGTTCAGTTTCTTTTGATAACTTGTACGGTATAGTTTAGTTGATGGTCTACAATTGTTTTCCTTTAATTTGACAAGTTACTAGACATTTATCTTTGCATCATCATCATCTTCAGACAAGTCCTGTCTTTCTTAGAACCATTGTTAAAGCATTAGTCACAACCAGACGAAGGCATGCAACTATTTTTTTTAACCTAAGAACCTTAATAACATTAAATAATAAAGAACTGTCAAGTAGGCACTAAAGTAGAAACTGAAGGAGAAAATGTACTTTTGTGCGCCATGTTTTCAAACCTTTGAACATCATGTAACTTAACCATGATGTTTATACATTATCAAGTCCCGGTAGAGACATGGTTATTCGATTATTAACAGTTTTATAATGAATGAATGAATGAATTGAACATAAACGATTACTTTCCATGTATTCAGTGGTTAAAAGTGCAGAATGTATCTTATGGGGCCCATTAGATGTTTCTTATTCAAACTTACATAAGCTTACTAACAGGTCAATGATTTTTGAAAGTTTAAAGTTGACTATAGCAGCATACCTTGGTTAGAACATTTAAAATGATAAAGTGAAATAGATGTATTATTCTTTTATGGAGCAGGATTTGAAGTCAGAAATACCTAGAGTTCACGCTGTGTGACTTTTGGCAAGTTATTTAGTTTCTTTGTGTTTTACTTTCCTCATCTGTCCAAAAGGTGTTGGGTCATGACCTCCGGGAGCTTCCTAGGTGTAATCTGAAACTGGTCCCCAAACACAGAGGGCAGGGAGAGACCCAAGAAAGAGGCAGACCATTCCAGGTTGGTAGGTGGTAGGTTTAACAAGCAAAGGAACTTATGAGGCTGGTCTTGAGTGGCCGCAAAATGAGTAGTTTTCTGTACTTGCCCACCAAATCTTAAAAGTTTATAGAGAGGCTTTAAGGGGGTTCAGTCATGTATTCAATCCAGATGGTCTCAACAGCACCTTACTCTCCCAAGGCTGTGTCCTTGGAATGGCTCCCACTGTGGGAACAGTAGGTAGAGTGCACATTCCAAAGACAGGGGAGGCGTGAGGAGCCTCTGATTACCTGGGTCCAGCTCCAGGGTCAACCAGTGGTCACATCCTCTTGATGACCTCCTCCAACAAATGGACTTATTTGTGACGAAATAAGCTACAGCTTACTTTAAAGTATTTTCTGGAAGTTGTAAAAATTCCATATAGTCACTCATTGATTGATTCATTCATTCAATAAATATTTCTCAGGAAATACTGAGGGCCAGACCCTGGGCTCACCTCCCAGGCGATTGACATGTTGGCAGGAACAAGCCATGAAGGGTCTTGTTTAACATATTAAAAATAACGGCCTTGGGCTTCACTGGTGGCGCAGTGGTTGAGAGTCCGCCTGCCGATGCAGGGGACACGGGTTTGTGCCCCGGTCCAGGAAGATCCCACATGCCGTGGAGCGGTTGGGCCCGTGAGCCATGGCCGCTGAGCCTGCGCGTCCGGAGCCTGTGCTCCGCAATGGGAGAGGCCACAACAGTGAGAGGCCCGCGTACCGCAAAATAAATAAATAAATAAACTGTTAGTATATTGTTATATTTTCTTAGGGCAGCCATGTGTCCTGGGTTTTCCAGGACAGACCTGATTCAGGTACCTGCTCACATTATTCCCCAACATACACTTGTACTTGTTGGACTTGTGCAACTATACCAATGAACTTCCAATTGACAAGGATAGAGTGAGAACGTGTTATCTTTTCTTTTTTCAGATAAGCAAAAATTAGCTTTATTTGCTTCACATTTTCATACATTGTCCTCTAAAACCATCTTTTTTTTCCCCAAATTTTTATTTTATATTGGAGTATAGTTGATTTGCAATATGTTAGTTTCAGGTGTACAGCAAAGTGATTTAGTTATAAATATACATATATCTATTCTTTTTTGGATTCCTTTCCCATTTAGGTTATTACAGAGTATTGAGTAGAGTTCTCTGTGCTATACAGTAGGTCCTTGTTATTTATCTATTTTATATATAGTAGTGTGTATATGTTAATCCCAAACTCCTAATTTATCGCCCCCCCCATTTCCCCTTTGGTGACCATGTTTGTTTTCTAAGTCTGCGAGTCTGTTTCTGTTTTGTAAATAAGTTCATTTGTATCATTTTTTAGATTCCACACGTAAGTGATATCATACAATATTCGTCTTCCTCTGTTTGACTTACTTCAGTTAGTATGATAATCTCTTGGTCCAGAGACTGTGTTATCTTTAAGTTGCTTGAAGGCAGAGTCTGTATTTTTCCAGAAAAAAGGTCAAGAATAGTGAGTATGAGTAAAACAGTAATGAGAAGCAGCACAGTTGGCCAGTTGTTTGAGGACAAAGAGAAGAAAGAGGAGCTGGTAAGGTCCCATCAAGAAATTTGTATCCAGAATCCCAGTGATTTTCAGCCATAGAGTTGAAAAGCATTGTTTGGCACAATCAGTGGTGATTTGAAAGTAATGTCATCAATGGTAATAATGTAAATGACTTACTTTTCTGTATAAATTAAAGCAGATGTAATTGAGTGGAGGTGCAGTTAGTCTGCACATCATGTGGAACACCCAATAGGTTGTTGTCATATAGGAAACTCATCCATCATATTTGTTGGCAAAAAGAAGGAGAACCACTGCTGAGATGACAGGGTCAAGAAGGATTTTTAAAAGGAGAGAGACATGGTGACATTTGCATTTTAGAAAGGTCACTCTAGATATTGTAGGAGGCAAGACCTATTAGGAGGCTGTTGGAATAATCAGATGAGAGATGAGGGGTGATAAAGGTCTGAATTAGGGCTGTGGTAGCTGAGATAGTAGGGGACAGATTAGAAAGTAGGAAGTGCCCCCCCAAAAAAAATAATTTATGTCCATTCAGAACCTATGAATGTGACACTATTTAGAAATAAGGTCTTTACAGATGTAATAAAGTTAAGATGAAGCTATACTGGATTGGATTGGCTGTAATCCAACATGAATGTTGTCCTCATAAGAAGAGGGAAGTTTGAACACAGAGACAGACATGAGGACATGTGACAATGCAGGCAGAGGTTGGAATGATGCAGCTGCAAGCCAAGGAATGCCAAGGATTGCCTGCAGCCCAGAGAAGCTGGGAATAAGCCAGGACGAAGCAAGGAAGACTCTGCCCCTCAAGCCTTCAGAGAGAGCATGGCCCTGCCAACACCTTGATTTTGAACTTCTGGCCTCCAGAACTGTGAGAGAATAAATTTCTGTTTTGTTAAGCCACCAAGTTCATCTTAATTTGTTACAACAGCCCTCAGTTAAAGTCTACTGAAAACTAATATAGGAGGTAAAATAATTGACTTAATCTTTGTTTGGTTATGAATGGAGAGGGAGAACTTTGGTCATAGGGAGTGAATGGACAGTATTCCACTAAGCAAGAGCATAGAACAGGTATTAGCAGACCACACCCCTCAGTTAAAGTCTACTGTCTCCCCCACCTGCCTCCATATTGTTGTTAATAAAGTTTTATTGGAACACAGCCACGCCCATTTGTTACATATCGTCTGTAGCTGTTTTCCTGCTACAAAGTTGAGGAGTGTTGGTAGAGTTGGTAACAGAGACTTCATAGCTTGCAACGCCTAAAATTTTTACTGTCTGGGCCTTTGCAGAAAAAGTTGCCAACCCTTAGCATGCAGGAAGAAGAGAAGATTTAGGGCTGTGATGAATTCAAAGTCTCTACAGGACAACTGGGTGAATTATGTTATGGCATCAACTGAAAATAAACTCACAGAAATATTTTATAAAGTCCTACATTGATTTGACCTATCAGTGGAAAAAGAAAACTATAAAATCAGAACTGTGATAGTGACATTAAATCATTGCCCCAGAACGATTAATATTTACTTCATTCAAGATAAAGGGGGAGGGAATAAACCACGATGTACCTCCTCCAAAAGCAAACTAAGCATTCCATGTCATTCTGGTACTATTTACTTTCTACCACATTTTTCTTCCATAAAAGGCAACCATTGTAGAGCCTCATTATTGCCTGCAGGGAAAAGGCATTCCATGATGTTGGATTGTGGTCTAAGGAGAGTTTTCTAAACTGTGAAGTGGTCATTCAGTTCGAAGTCTGGGAACACATTAAGATTTCTTATCCCTCACATTCTAGCATATGACAGTCCTTCTGAGCATTTCCTATTTAATATCCCCAACAGTAGAAATAGGATCACATAGATTCTAGGTTGAGGGCCTGTCCAGAAGGGATGCACGGCAAGGTCAGTATTTCTTCAAACTCTCATGTTTAATCCTTAAAATACATTTAAATTTGTTGTTTTATTCTGTAATAATTTTGTTTTAATATAAAACAGTGTTTCTTTGAAAACTGATATCCAAAGTAGAGCCCACATGTAAAACTTATGGCTATAGAACATTTTAGCATTACCAAGAAATCTTGAGAGGGCCCTAGTACAAGTGTGTTGGAAATATGTTTTCCTACACCACACTAGAAAATGTGTATTACTCATTATTCAAGAAAAAGAGCAGACAGACTAGAATCACAGACCCAAATACAAGTTGACAAAATGATTTCTGTCAGGATCAGGAAGTTCTACAGTTGCTTCCAAGGCCTTGTATTAAAATTCATAGTGATCAAAAATTATATCTGGACTATCCCCGCCTTTCTGCTGTATGTTTGGCAAAGGGCTTCTGACTGAAAAACCACCCACAACTCTAAAGAACAATAGCAAATTCAGATGTGTTCAGTCTACCACTGAATATCCAAATCATGTTGTGCCACTATCATCGGACATTTTAATAATAAAATAAATTGTGGTTCATCTCTAATGACAAACCAAATCATAAGATTATTCAAGATTTTGAGATTCTGCATCTTGTATTTTCTATGGAGCGGTAGTTAGTAAAGAAACTACCAGAGAAGTTAAAGCTGTCGCCAAATGATATGCATGAGTTACTTTGGCCATAAAACATTCCACTTGTGGGTAAACTGCTTTGGCTGAAGGTGGCCATTGCATTATCTTGGTATCTGGAATATCTTAGCTTAAAAGCAAAGATTGGAAAGCATCATGACTTTGTCAAAGGCATGTTCTTTTCCATGATAGTGGATTAAGAAATCTTGGCCAAGACTCCATAGGAATTTTGCAGAATGAATTTGTGTTCTGATAAATCAGCCAACATGGTTCACAATGCTTTCTTTCCCTTACATCTCAGACTTAACATACTAAAATGAAATCAGGGCCAGTTATTCACAACCTACGGATTTTCAGGTGCCATTGTTTCTGAAAACCATCAACTGGATTTTAGGAATTCGTGGGTAGCTTGCCCAGGTTGTCACCATCATCCCTCATCTTTCTGCAGGAAATAATTAGCCAGATGAGAGTGCTAATGACTTGAGGATATCATGAGAGCAATTGTTGGAAGAGAATGACGCTACAATTCTTTCCACGTAAATGAAGAAAAGAATCTGTTTTGCTGAGATGCATATCAGTAGGTACCTTGACTAACTCAATCCAGATTTATGGCTGCATGAGCGTTTAAGACAAGACCATATTTTAGTGGTTGCTTTCTTCACTAATTTTGCCTGTTTCTATTACAAACAAGAGGTTTTGCTAAGGAGTGTTGGGCTAGAACAAGTGTTGCTGCTACTTCAATTGAAATCAAATTCTTTGGGTAATTTTCCTGTAGGAAAACAAGATTTTCTAGATGAAGTAACTTAATAAAGGAGTGAGGTTCACTCTAAGTAAGGGAAAGATAAAATAGCATAGTTCTCATGCCAACAAGAAGCTGTGGAAAATAAAAAGGGCCCTCACTGTAGATGCTGGCTTCAGTTTTTCAGGCTGAACTCGAGAGAGACAGCAGTCTGATCTCAGGAGCATTCTAGGACCCTAAGCTAAAAGGAATCTTCAGAGTATCAGAATAGCCCCATATATGCTGCATAAATGTTTGCTGAGTGAATAAATGACTTAAATGATTAGGCCATCTTATCTATCCACAAACCATAAAAGAATATGACTGTGGTTTTGATGTTCGTGGTGACGTAGATTAGAGGATATAAGATTCAGAGATTTCTAGAAGCAAAGCTGTTCTTCCTCTAACCCATGTGAGAAATATGCAGAAAAGTACCCATTCTGTGTAAGGAAAAGGCTTGCTTAATCTCGACAAATAAGATTTTACAGAGAGATAAATTGAGACACCCCCCCCAAAAGTTTATTCATCCACCAGTTAGTTACTGAATGCTTATTACATGACCACATGTAATAAACAGAGCTTACATTTTAACTGATGGAAACTGTTCGTAAACAAATATATAAATAATATATTTGGTAGTGATTCACGCTCTGAAGACAACTGAAGCAGGATAAGGGAGTAGAGAGTTGACAGAAAGGGACAGTGATCAAGGAAAGCTTTGATATGATGATATTTGAGCAGACATGAGGAAGATAAATACTTTCTCTAAAGCAGTGAAAAAGTGGCTGACCTAGGATATTTGTGTGGTTGTCTCATTTGTCCATTTGTCCCATTCCAAAGTTGTAAACCTTGGGATTAGTTGCTGGTAGTTGAACTTCTGTTTCCTGAACATCCTTGACTGTCTTGCAGTAGGCCTTTTGGGCCCTTGAGATCTGACCATCTCCAAAGGGAGCCAGGTCCTGGCTTTTCTGAGTCCCAGGAACGAGTCTGTTTCCAGAGCACAGATGAGCATTCGGGTACCACAATATTGTTCTATGACTTCAGGTCCACTTGTGTAGTTCATCATCAATCTGGTATATATCATTCTCCTTTTGAGTCCCTGTTGCAGTGCAACACAGAATATTAGAATAGCAGTGATGACCTTTTGACACAGTCCATTTTTTTTTAAATGATATGAAATGAGGCTTTTTCCAGCTCTTCCTTTGGAAGTTTGTACAACAATCTACTGAAGCTTTTAGATGAATTAGAATCTTTCTTTTCTCCAATAACAAACAGGAAAAACACTCATCGATTAATATGATGGCAGTTGAATCTTTTATCTCATTCCAGGAGAGCCACTGCTGTCAGTGATCAACTAGTAAATGGATGTTTTGGTCAATAATTTTAAGGACAAATAATAATTATGCTTGACTCAAACTCATTATTTTTGATATCTAGTTAGATAATATGAAACAATTTCACTCAACATATTAATGTATTAGTTATTTGAGGATGAATTTAGGGGCCAGTTTCTTCTAGTTGGATGCATGAGGATGAAGCCTGTGAAAAATGAGATGTGCACTGGATGTCTCATTTCAGAATCAGAGACTTGCTAACGCCTAGGCTAAAAATCACTGAGTAAGGTTATTTCTTTCATGAGTTAAACTACAGAAACCTGGGGCTTCAGTGAGGTACTAACTTAAGCGCTGGATGAATCCAAAGCTTCTATTTAAGTCACTCTTGACTGCCAGCAGTTATGAGGTAAAAGAATTAACCTTCATGAATGTTTATATAAATAAAGAGGGCTGGAATGGATCTCAGAAATTACAGATTTAAAATATCAGATTTTGTGGTAAGTAACAATTTTGGTAAGTTTTCCGAGGAAATTTTGTACATAGTACCCAACTTACCAGCTAGTCGTGTTTCAAAATTATATTTGTAAGTTGATACGAAGTCAAGAGTGCATTTACAAAAACAGTGGTGCTATAATGGTGTTAAAAAATGGAAATGAGCTTATTTAATATTTATTTAATATATATTAAGATTAGGTTATTTGTTTAATCCATATGAAGACAAATCATTTTTATTTGCAAGTTTTTAAAGTTTCTAATATATGTTATTTCAGGTATTGTAACAAAAAGTGAGCTACTAAAGGCTCTGGGGTTAAATTGCCAGTTGGATCCTAGCTGCTAGTTACCAGCAACACAGGTTGGGCAAGTACTTACCTTGCTGGCTACAGTTTATACAACTATATAAGAAAAAGAGTACTGCTAATAATAGGTATGTAGAGATCTTAAGTTTTAGATGGCATAGGCCCAGTGCGTGGTGTATGTAAACAGTCCATAAATGCCTAAAATTGGCCAAAGAGTATGATCCCATCATAGGCTAAAGCATTTCATCTTCCTGCTGCTGTGATACCAGCATGAGAAATTAGAATCAGGAGGGCCTTGGGCTCCTCTTCGGTGGGCCAGTGTCCGGGCCTAATCATCAATTTGGTTTTGACAGAGCAGCCTCCTTGCGAGAAGGGAGCATATAGCTAAGAGGGTCTGGGAACATGGTTCCCCTCCCTCTTTCCTCCTGAAGCACCAGGAAGACCACCTGGAGGAAAAGGCGGGTGGGACAGAGGCCCGGCTGAGAGGACTTCCAGGCCCTTCAAATCACACAGAATTGAAAGACCACACGTCCATGGCTTCCTCTAAAGTTTTCTTTGGGGTGAACTTGTTTGCGTCTGTCCCCAGTTTGCCTGGCACCTATCTCTTCTTCAGCTCACGGGCATCTTGGTGGTTCCTACTTCCTGCAGATGAGCTCTCGCTGGCCCCACCTGCCTCGGGCCAACATCTGGACTTACTGTTAGCATTGCAACCACCCTTTGGCTTTATTCGGCCAAGTTGTAGATCCAGGGCAGAGGGAGCAGCCAGAGCACCGGCGGTGGGCTGGTGGTGCTGGGGAGCAGGTACGTGGTGGAGACTGGGTGACCAATGCCGATGCTCGTTTCCCATCCTAGAATCTGGGCCGCCCTTCCCACCTCGTTCATAGGGACCTTCTTAGTCCTTTGAAGGATATATTTCCTTTTTCTTTCTCAACGGTCTGTCCTCTGATCCTGTCTCCCTCAGTAACCATGATGATAGCTGCTGAGCCAGGAGAAAACACAACAGCTTGAGGAATCCATCTCACCTTCATACTTTTGTATAGGATTTGTCCCTGCCCTCGGCATGGCCTTGGTGGACCTTTAAGAAGTTAGTGCAGGACAGACAAGACAAATGATAAAATAAGTAGATAATATTATACATTATACACATAATAAATATAAAATGTATATGTAATATTTTACAAAATATATAATAAAATATATGTAATATACGATACATACTAGTAAAAATAAAAATAATATATAGAGTAGTATTCTTTATAAGTTCATTACATTTTTCTAGAGGAAAACAAAAGGCCCATTAAGTTGAGTATATGTTGCTTTACCTCCACAAAGCAACACAAATCTTTGGTAAAATGTATTGTGTCACAAAATTTATATGCAAGAAAGAGAGAGAAAACTCCGTTTGAAAACAATAAGCACGACACCGGCTGGCTGTTGATTTTTGTGGAGTGCGAGGCTAAGGGCAGTGTTTGTTCTTATCTCCACCCCATGAATTATAAGGATAGGAAACACTCTAGTAAGTATGAGATGAAAAGAATCACCTGGTTGAATCAGCCTCCTGTCTTTGTGGTTATAAAGCAGGGTTTTTAAAGCTCTGTCTCAGGATAGACTTGGGGCGAGGGACTGGACAGCACGGGATAGGCACGGCCAAGATGGTTAGGAAGGGGCAGCCAGTTGCTTCTTGCTCCCCTTCTCACCCAGGTGGCTGTACACCCAGTCTGTGTTTTAAAGACCTGATTTTCCTTATTCACGGACCAGATCATCGACGGTGTCTGGATGTCTGGAAGGAACACATCATCAATGGCCAGATTTTTCTGGGTGGGACAAAATTCTCTAAACAGAGATTTATTTTAATTTCTAAATTTAATTTAGGACTTCAGCCCCTACCACCCCTAGCATCCCTGCCCCTGTCTCCTGTGACCAGTGGCTGTCTGTGCCCCACAGATCCCTTCGGAAAACTGCCGCGAAGTTAATCACTGGGTGGCACCCAAGAGCCAGAAAAAAGATGGATCGAGTTGCAGACACTCTCTAATACACACATTTTAACAATTTCCTCCGTCCTCAGCAAAATTATGCTAATATTTTAGTTGAGTTTCCTCAAGTCTGGAACTCAAATTAAGTCTGTCTGTTTCATTTTTATGATAGTGCTTGAAATCACTTGCAGACAAGGGGTTGTTGGGCCATGAGATTTATAGTGGCAGTGCCACAGAGGTCAAACACATCCTGAGGAAGAGGAAAGCAATCTGTAGAACCAGTGTTTTCACTGCAATAAAGTTTATAGCAGCATTAAGGGAATAGTTACAAATCAGTCGGATGGTGTTGATTTCATTGAGAATAAGTATATTTACACTTGTAAGCTTTGTCTCAATAATATTCTGAATGTTTTACACAATGGGGTTAGTGAAGGTTGGATCTGGGCATATTTCACAAGTGACAAAATTTGTTTTTCTTTTTTCCACCCATCCTTCTACTTGTTACTTTCACAAAATGGGTTTATAATGGCTCAGTAGGGGCTGAGTAAAGGCTCAGCAATTTTCTGAGATTTCCATCAAAGTCGAAGATGCTGCAAAAACTTGGAAAGCAAAATGATTACTTGTGTGTATGTATGTGATAAAAGATGAGCTAAGTCTAGAGAAACAAAATGTCCCTAATACTAAAAAATGTTTCTTTTTAGGTAAGTAGTAATTAGTTCTTACTGCAGCCAATTTTGTTTCGTTAGAATTTCTCATTGAACGTTCAACTCCCGTTTTTAAAGGGCAAAACACAGCTACCCCAACCTATATAAGACCTACAAAGAATTATGTTTATGGTCAGCACAATCGTTATATAGCTTCCTTCTGTTACTTTATATCACAGCACCCAGTGTCCTTCATAGAACTAAGCACTATTAATTTTTTGTAGTTAACTGTAAAATAATTATGTGATTATGCTATCATTTGTATTAATTGGGCTATTATTATGTAATTATCTTACCTGTTGTTTATTTCCTTATTTATCATCTGTTTTGTCCGCTAGATTGTAAATCCCACAAGGGCAAGAACCTTTTCCTATTCCCAGAGTCACAGGGCCTATGCGTGAGTCTGGCACTTAGACATCAAAAATATTTATTGAATTAATAAATGAATATTGCTATATTCTCAGGATTCTTCCACATGGTGAAAACACTTTCTCACCCTCAAACCAACTCTACACAATATAAATATTTTCTAACTCAGTGTTATAGAACCTGCTGTCTCTATTGTGGGTTTTTTTTTTTTTTTTTGCGGTACGCGGGCCTCTCACTGTTGTGGCCTCTCCCGTTGCGGAGCACAGGCTTCGGATGCGCAGGCTCAGCGGCCATGGCTCACGGGCCTATAGCCGCTCCGCGGCATGTGGGATCCTCCCGGTCCGAGGCACGAACCTGTGTCCCCTGCATTGGAAGGTGGACTCTCAACCACTGCGCCGCCAGGGAAGCCCTCTATTGTGTTTTTATCCTCTAAGAGCTGATGTGTCTCCAACAGACATGGGGGGAAAGGAAGAGGTAGACCTTATTGTCCACGTTCTATAAATGAGAAAACTTGGGCTTCGGCCTAGAAGTCTGGCACGTATAATTTGTTGACAAGAAATCATAAAGCACGCCCTGAAGCAATTCTCTCTGAACCAGAGCAGAGTTGCCTGTGTGCAAACTATGAAAATCTGTGGGGCTTTTGTGGGTACATTTTATTTTCCCACGATTGCCTCATAAATATATTTGTGTTTAAATATCCTTCAGTCTCGATTGTAATAGAATTTAGTTCAACCATTTTAAGGTCATACATAGTTTGGCCACTTTAAAAACTAAGTAGACCATAGAGTAATATGTTAAATGGTTAATGTGATATGTCCATTATTAGTTAGACTGACCATTTGTGTATTTGTATTCCTTCTTAAAAACAAATTTTCCTGTTATTTTCAATTATGAAATTAGAGCATACCATTGTATTGAAAATATTAAAAAGTACAGAAGAAAATTAAAATTACCCCAGTACTTGCCAATAACTGAATTATATCGCTTTTTGTTCTAGAAACAAAATGTTTTAAAGTTCCATGATATAAAACAAGCCTAAGCCTGTGGCCTGAGAGCCAACTTCACCTCAAAACTTAAGATGGTGCCAAACAAAATGATGGAAAGATCAAACAAATAAAAATGTGGTAAGAGTGGCTGACCCCTAATGTTTAAAAACATTTGTGTGTGTGCATATGAGTGTGTGTGCGCATATTGGGTGTGTAGGGTGTGTAGAGATAGGAAGTTGTTGGCTGCATTTTAGAGAAAAGAAATAGCTATTTGGAGCTTTTTTTTTTTTCCCTGAATCTGATCATTGAAAATGATTTCGACAGCCACTTCTAACACTAACTTGCTGTGTGTCTTTGGATAAATTGCCTCACTTCCTGGGTCTCGGGTTCTGCACCTAACAAATAGAAGGATGGGAGAGGGGAGTGTTGGCTGATCTGCTTTTAGAACCAGTTGAATGGGTACTTGAATGATGGTTAGTATTGAAATAAAATGCTCTGGTCTCGCCCCCAGAATGGAAGCCACCTGAAAGCAGGGTCGTGTGTATATTCACACTGCATGAGACAGCGGAAATTGGCCCCGCTAGTTATGAAAATATGGTCTCAGAGCAGGTGTCACTCTGAAATCTGAACTGTAGACTATTATCACTGAGACTGTTGGGGCTTTGTTGCTCTGATATGGGTAGGAAATGACTGATGAAGAGGCAGGCAGGGAAGTTTGTGAGAACCCTTTACTCTATATGCTATTTCAACAAGCACTGGCCAATTTTGCTGTTGTTCAGTGTATAAATCATCAAGTATAAAGCACCAAGGATGTGAAGAGGAAGAAAATGTATCTTACATGCTCATGGGGGAGATGGGTACTAGTCACAGCTAAGCCTATTCCAGTGGAGCACCTCCCCCAGTGTATGAACAATGTGAAGTGAAACATAGGAAAAAAGGAACAGTTCTGCAAGACTGTTGGAAATCAGATGAGGAGAGGGGGTGGGAAATGCTTGTCCACAATTGTCTTTGAGCCAGTGTTTAAGAATGGGTGGGTAGGGCGCTGTCAAGTGAATAAGCGGAGGAGGCCATTGCAGGTAGAGGAAACATGAACCAAAGCTTAGCATCATGATAATATGCTGCTTTCTGAGAAAATTCCAAGTAATCAGGATTGCTAGGGTGCAGCTCAGCAAGTCGCCCACTGCCCGTCAAAGGATGGGGAATGGTTCACCAACATGGAAGCAGAGTGAATAAAAAATACCCTGCCCAATGTCAGAAAGAAATCAGAGTGTTGCAAAATTAGAATAGCTATCAGTCTGCCTTTTCTTAAAGAAAAGCAGAGGGTCTAGCAACCTTGGATCCTCCTTCTTGCAGGCAACAGTAGACAGAGCTGACTAGCAGCTCCCCGTCCCACCTTGGACACATGGACCTTCTCCAGTTCTCCCCAGCCACCGCTCAAGCAAGTACATGTGCTCATTTCCCTGGACTGCTTCATCCAGGTGTGTCACCTAACCAGCCCAGTGGCAGGTGAATCTGTCACCTGGGGTAGAGGGTGAGGGCAGAGGCAGACGGGGTGGGGAATTACACTGGAAGAGTAGACAAGAGCCAGATTTGAACTTTATTCTGAAGTCAGTGTAACCTCATCAAAGCTATCCAAATGTGAGAATAACAAGGACAAAAAGAGCTCCCAACAACTGAAGGGCAGCCTCTCTACAAACTGGTCAATTGGCTTTTTTCCTCTACCTCTTCAAGACTAAGCAAACACTTGCTCAACATATACTATTTTTGAACAATGGACTGAACAGTGCACATGGTTTGGGGTTGTGTCTGAGAGTATTTTCAAGAATAACAGGAAGGAAGGGTACCACACATGAAAAAAGACCCACTATAATTTCTCCAAATAATCCAGTTCTTGTTATAATTTTAGTACTGGAAGAAAAGTTGTTCCCGAAAAATATCTTCGAGGGACACATATTTTAATGTTTTCAAACACAATGTAAAACATAAAAATATAGACTAAAATAATTTAAAATTTAACAGTATGCTCCAGATGATTTTTTAAGCTACGAAGAACAAAATATTTTGTACTCAGAGCATAATTTTCTCAATTTACTGAGTACTCTTGACCTAATCTGACCACAAATAGATATTGGTTGCAATGATGATATGTAGAGAAAAATAAGGATAAAGTCCAAAAGTGGGAAATATGCAGAATTTAGAAAAATATGAATGAAGAGGCCAGCATTCATTGTTGGTGTACTATTTGTGTATAACTTCTGAATTCTAAACCTAGCTCTGCTCTGGGAAATTCACTTAAACTTGGCTTCCTCACCTTCAGAATGAAGATATGTTCTTAAAAATACAATCTCAACATCTCCACCTCAAGCTGCAGTTTTTATCCTGGACCTTCAGGACTGCTAAGTGAAAGGACTCATTGATACATGTATTTCAAGCAAAGGAAAAATAAGATTTACTTTTTTACTAGGGCTAAGCAGACACTGAGGGAAGTGATTCCAGCTTTTTCTGAGAAACTTTTGTAACACAGGGGAAAAAATGATGCAAAAGTCAAATGAAACTTGGGGCAACTGAAAAACAAAGCAGGCGAGTTCTCAAGGTCATTTCATTTAAATTAATTAAAATTTGCCTGTCTTCTCAGCAAACACATAGTACCCTAATAAGATGTAACTACCAGGTACCCTCTAATGGCAGACTGAAGACATAAGGCATTTAAGCAACTATGGAAGGTTTATTGCCATATTCTATAAAATACGTACTCTGTAAAATAAACCTATTAGAATTATGAAATGGCCAGACATCCCAGTTAGAAGTCCTAAAATTCAAATACTTGAGTTTTAAAGATAAATAGACTTGGATAACACCAAGTAACTTCTGGATAAGTATCTACTGCCTGTTATATGTTGACTTCTAAAAAAAGTGTAAGAAATAGAGCTTTAGTTTTGTCCAAGAATGAAATACAGTGTGTTAAAAATTGCTTCAGCCAATTTCAGGAACTCCCATAAATTTTTCCATTGTGTCTCTCTTATTGGACTGTCAACAGTAATAACACTTCATATTCAAGATATATTCTCCCCTTGTAGAATTTATCAATTTAGTAGTTTTCCTTCCCAATTATACATGAAGTGTGAAAGGAAAATGGAAGGCAGTTTTCAGAAAAATCAATAAGGAAGAAGTCTTCATTATTTTAGTAGTACTCTTTGTGAATATTAATGTGATTTTAAATTTACCAAAAAAGTCGTGAAGAGACAGCAACTTGTTTTTTTGTTTGTTTGTTTTTTGGGGTTTTTTTGCAGTATGTGGGCCTCTCACTGTTGTGGCCTCTCCCGTTGCGGAGCACAGTCTCTGGATGCGCAGGCTCAGTGGCCTTGGCTCACGGGCCCAGCCGCTCCGCGGCATGTGGGATCTTCCCGGACCGGGGCACGAACCCGTGTCCCCTGCATCGGCAGGCGGACTCTTAACCACTGCGCCATCAGGGAAGCCCCAGCAACTTCTATTTTTGTGGGAAATATTTTCTTATGGCACAAGAGAGAATGGAAGCCATTTTATCAATAAGATCAAACCCTTTAATAGAAATTATGACTTATTTTCAGATATAGGTATTTACTTAGGCTCGTGTTCCCAAAATATAAGCTATTATACAATATATAATATATATTACATACATATATTATATATATATAAGTTCCCAAGGACTGTTCATTTGTCCACTATTACATCTTTCATGTACTTTATTTTAATACATAGTTTTGAATAAACAGATCGATTACAAATAATGACTGTAGGGCTTCCCTGGTGGCGCAGTGGTTGAGAGTCCGCCCGCGGATGCAGGGGACACGGGTTCGTGCCCCGGTCCGGGAAGATCCCACATACCGCGGAGCGGCTGTGCCCGTGAGCCATGGCCACTGAGCCTGCGGGTCCGGAGCCTGTGCGTCCGGAGCCTGTGCTCCGCAACGGGAGAGGCCACAACAGTGAGAGGCCCGCGTACAGCAAAATAATAATAATAATAATAATAATAATAATGACTGTAGATCATTGCAACAATGGTTTTATTGACTTTTATAATACAAACCATGCTTTTGTATTTTGTTCTGTCTTTAAGGTACTAAAATCACAGTGGAATTTTTTCCCTTCTCTATCCAGTGGTCACTCCTAACTGGTCTTTGCTTCCTCCTAACCCAAAAAGAGCATTTTTACATTTCAGTGATTTAATGTACATAACGCAAAACCTACATTGTCAGAATTCACAAATTTGTAAATGATTTATATTAGAGAAAGGAATGAATTTTCTAGATTTCTACATGCATCTCATGAGCTGGTTGATTGCCTATTCTTTAGCTGGCTGTACCTCAAAACTCTCATACTTCTAAGCGCAAAACAATCTTGAAGTCACTCCTGATTTCTCATTTTTTGGACTTTCTGTATAATTCGTCACTAAGACTTTTAATTTTTTACTTGAATTTGCCCCTTATTCTCCATTTTTACTGCTGTTACCCTGGTCCCCCATCACTATCATCGACCAACATCTATTGCTCGGAACTTCTGGAGCACTCTGGTAGAATGTTCTGTTGACCACATTCACATTGTCGTTCTGGCTTTAGCTCCATTCTTGCTTCTGTCTCTAATTTCAATCCTTTCCAGCCCATTGTTCATACCACAGACTTTTATTTTCCCAAAACCTTGTTCAGATTCCACTTCTTTATGGAGCCATCCCCAAATGCCAAATCATTATTTTATTCATTTATTCAGGACATTTTTGATGGCAGGTCAACTGTGATAATACCACTGTCTCGGCAGAGATTTCCTTAACTGAATGCAACATAATGTCATTTGTTTTTTCTTCATTTATTAACTTATACCTTCCTCTTACTCCAAAGAGAATTTCAGATAGCTTCTGTAAGTACTAGAGAAAAACAAAATAAAAACAAGTAATTAAGGAAAATGGAATTTATCCAGAAAATGTATCCTGTCTCTTCACATTTGATAACGTTAGAACACAGATTTGATAGAAAGCCAAGAAGAAAGATACATCTATTTAGAGGATTCACAAGATGTGTAAGATTAAACTTGGACAATAATCAAAATGCATTTCTCAGGGGAAGTACACTTTTCCTGTTGAGATCAGAAAGAAATTTCTTCTGTAGTTCCTTACCAAAAGAACACATGTACTGTAATAAACAATGCCCTCAATAACACCCTTATAGCTCGTTTCATAGGGCTCTTTTCAGGAATGTACCTCAGTGTTTGAGAATAGTATAACACCAAGTGGAGACTCAAAAAAGTACTTCTAAGAGCATGGTTACCTTTATAAGTTTTCAAAACGTATTGTATGCACAGCATAACACTGATCATGATAGCAATGACAATTACAGCTGTTTGAGCATTTATTATATATCAGGTACAATGTGCATCACTTTATGTACATTGTTATTTAACCCTCACAATGACCTCTTGAGGTGGACATAATCCCATTGCACCAGTGAAATTGAGTGTTTAAGGAACTCAGCCATAAACACTCAGTAAGTATTGTTCAATAATAAAACACTGCCACCATATTAGAACCCCCTCATAGCTCATCAATCAGCCCTCTCTACCTTAAGTTTTAAGCACTGTCCTGACTTCTAGCATTACAGATTAGTCTGCCTGTTGTAAGTGTAAAACAAATGAAATCATACAGAAGGCATTATTTGGTGTCTGGTGTCTTTCACTCAATACTGTTTGTGGAATTCATTCATGTTGTATGTAGTTGTAATTTGTTTATTTTCATGTTGTGTAATTTTCCATTATATGAGTAGACCACATTTATTTAACCATTGTACTGTCTTGGACATTTTTGTCATTTCCAGTTTTCAACTATTATGCATGTTTTGCTATCACTATTCTTATACATAGTTCTTTGTGTACATGTGCCCACATTGTTAGGGTATATACACCAGTTCAGAGTAGAATGTCTTTAGCTCCAGTGGATAAAGCTGTGCTGTTTCTCCGTGTGGTTGCCCTCTCTTCCTTTCTACTTGTGCCTGCATATTTCATCTACATCAGAAATACAGCTCAATTCAATCAAAGCCATTTCCTAATGAAAAGATCCTAACCAGATAAGTTTCCATTTTTCATAAAATCGTAGCAAATCATGACTAAATTATCTTTGAAAAAGTTTAGTACTCCAAAGAAGTAAGGGTGAAGTTTTATTCTATTTTAATTATAGGATATGGTGAATGAGCTACTGCATGCCAATTGCTGTAGACAGGAAGCACTCTCAAAAGCTCCTTGACACCAAGTATCAGACCAAAGCACTAAAATTTCTTTGAACTTAAATTTTAAGTGTGTTGAAACACTGTAATCTTAATTAGCTATGACACATAAATTACTTCATTTTATACTCACAACCATTAGCATTCAGAATTCTGAGTCAAAGTTTCTGAGTTCTCAGATTAATGTGTATGCCAGGAAGAGCTGTTATTGCCCCGGGAAGGAAATGTCTTTTGCTTTCAGTGAAAAGGTATAGAATGGAAAGTGATGCTCTGCGCTTGGTAGATCTCATGGAATTTATCAAGAAAATTGCTTAACGATTATGTAATGCTATATCCCTAGCACTTTAAAAAATGATTATTCAATTTCAACAAAGATATGTTAATTTAAAGTTTCTCAACCGAGGTCCGTTTAGCTCATGTGGGAAATTTGCAAGTTTTCCATGAGAATATTTTAATCCTGTGATTTCACAGGATTATTTAGATGATTATCTAAAAAAAATTTAATGAAGCCCTCTCTGGCTCACCTGGATGACCATCTCTCAGTGAGCCTTTGCATCTCAGCTTCAGTGCTTGTGCTTGTTCAATAGTGTTGGCTACCACTATGTTCATTCTGAACTTCAGGCTAAGAAAATAAAGAGGAGAACTTTGTATGTCAATCTGGTGTTCAGACGTGCGGTTTTAAAATAATTCAGATAGACTTTAAATAACGGAAGAATTGAAAGTATCACATAGCACATGGTAATTAAGGCAGGCCAAACTCAAAAGATGTCAAAAGAGTTTGTGCTAGCACCTTGTATCATTTTCAACAAAACAACATTAAATTAATATTATTAATTTGAATTTTATTGATTTCATGGGTTCGAGCTTAATTTAAAAATATACTCTTGGGCTTCCCTGGTGGCTCAGTGGTTGAGGGTCCGCCTGCCGATGCAGGGGACACGGGTTCGTGCCCCGTTCCGGGAAGATCCCACATGCCGCGGAGCGGCTGGGCCCGTGAGCCATGGCCGCTGAGCCTGCGCGTCCGGAGCCTGTGCTCCGCAACGGGAGAGGACACAACAGTGAGAGGTGCGCGTACCGCAAAACAAAACAAAACAAAATAAAACAAAAAATAATAATTAAAAAAACACTCTTGCTTATAGCTGCGTAATAGTTATAGAAATACAGAGTTTAGGTTTTTTATTTTCATACATATTTGAGAAGTATTAAAATCATATGAATAAAAACTTGAGGTCTGTTAGAATTGTTTTCCTTTAAAATGGATCTTTACGTTTTATAAGCTTGAAAACACTGCTCTAACAGATCAGTAATGAGAATAGCTAATATTTGTTGAGAACTCTGCTTGCAGTATGTTTTTTAATCTTCCCAAGCACACTATTACATAATGGAGTGCTATTATGTAGGGTAATATTACCCTATATAATAGATTACTACTATATAATAGGTGCTATCTCTGGCCCATGTTACAGGTTAGGAAACTGACTTTAGATCATGTCCACAACTCACAAGTGGCTGCCCTGAGATTCCCACTCCTAATCATGACGGTTGTGAGGCATTAGAATACATCACCCAAAGAAGCTAGTTTTTCCTAAAAGTGTAGACAACATTAGCTTTTTCAGACTATTTCAAAGTAGTCCTTGTTCAAACAGAGGAATTAACTTCACCAAGTCTTGCGAGATTTCACGGGCAGCATTACAACATTTGCGCGTCATTTAGGCCTGGACCTCAGCTGTGTAGTTTTAGGTTACATTTCTGTTACTCACCTTCTCCTGCTCTCATCGCTCCTCCTCGGTTTCGTCTTAGAGAACTGTTCCTTTCAGGGTCATGACAAGCTGCATTCTGAACCGTTTTTGACGAGTGCTGTCTTGTTTCTTCAGACACTAGCTGTGCATTTGGTGGCCACAGCAGTGCAAGAAGAGTTATCCCATCAAACTGCCATAACCCCCAGCTACAGCAAGGACCTTGGATTGTACTTGTCTTGAGGGAGGGTGAGATCAAGCAGGCGGTGGATCCAGAAGAAACAAAAGACAAAAAGAATTCAAAGCATGTTTAAGTGGGTACTTATGCCCCTCTGCTAGGGAAGAGGTGCATTTAAATGGAAACAAGAGTTGCCTTGTGTAGGAAGGTCTCAATTCTACACAACTGCAACCTCCGTATTCCCTGGCAGCAGAGGCCAGGAGAACTCCACCTCAGAGACTGGAATAAACACCACTGATTTGATTTGAAATAATAATGAACAATATTTCAGTTTCTTTTCTTACAAAGAAAAGAATGTTATAAGGTGCCCTAAGGTGATGATCCAATTAGATTTATAGAATAAGTTCTCGGCAGTTAAGTAGAAATAAACACTAGAAGAGAAGCCAAGAAAGATCTCAAACAGCAACTTTAAAAATAAAACTTGACAAGCTTAATAACTTCATTTAGAACTGAAAATAGTATTTTTAAACTATAATTCTGAATGCTTTCCTCATAAAATAAGATTGCCATGCTCTAGTAATTCTGCCATGATTATGTTTCTCTGACTCTTCTACAATTTATAGTTTTTTCTCTTTTAAAATTTATTATGAAATATTTTAAAACACATGAAAATAAATATTACATATATGTGTATATATACATGCGTGTGTGTGTGTGTGTGTATATATATATATATATATATATATATATATAAAATGAGAGAGAGACGCAGTCAGACAGATAGAAAAAGAGAAACATATGTGTATCCACTACCCAGCTTAAGAAAAAAAACTTTGCCTATGACATTTGAAGGTCTTTGTGTAGATAGCATTCACCTTTCACACTCCCAGTGAAACATTATCATGAAATTTTGGTCTATCATTCCCTTGTTTTTTCATAGTTTTATAACATGTAAGTATATCTCAAAATAATATATTTTGATTATTGATATATTTGAATTTGTTTCTACTGCAGTATTATTTTGGTATCTATCCTACTATTTTTTTCTCTTTTTAAAAATCTTCTTTGATGTAAATTGAGTTTTTAAATTTTTATTCCATATTTTCTTTGTAATAGTATGGAAGTTTCACAGTCCGAGTTTTTTTCAAGTAATACAATGACTTTTTAGAATGGGTCAACTTGATCACCTACCCACATCCCAGCACACATGTTATTGTATAAGTATTTTGGTTCTCTCTCCTTTTTTTAACCATCAGGCTAAACATTGTTCTTATTGTGCTATATAGTCATTTTTTTTTTTTTTAGATTTACACTCATATTTGCCACTTTCTTTGCCTACCATTTTTCTTGAGGTTCTGACCTTGTTTTGAAATGATTTTACTTTGGCCTAAAATAGATCCTTTAGAAGCTCTTTTAGGATAATCTCAAAGTCATAAATACTCCCAGCTTTTGTTTCTCTGATAGTGATTTGATTTCACACTTGTTATTCAAAGATAATTTTACTGACTATAAAATTCTATGTTGACAGTTATATTCTTTTAGCACTTGAAAAATATTTTTTCATTGTTCTTTCATTGTTGCAGATGAGAAATCAGCTGTTAATTTAACTATCTTTTCATTTTGGTTTCTTCTTTTAATCCTTTAAATTGTGTTTTTAATATTCTGTTTCACTACAATGTAAGTGGTGTAGAACTATTTTTATTTATTTTGTTTGGGTTATTATACTTTCTGAATCTGAAAATTCGTATATGCCTGAAGGCATATTACCCTTTTAGAATGTTGCCTCTAAGCTGGTGCTCCACCTTTAGACCTAGCCTCCAGAACTGTGAGAAGTAAATTTCTGTTGTTTTTAAGCCATGCAGACTATGATATTTTGTTACAGCAGCCTAAATGGACTAAGACAGTGTAATTACATTTTAACATATAGTATTAAATAATAGAATATGTAATGTATTTATTGTTATTAACTCCCTTTTCCATTCTTTTATGTATACTTATATACACATAACAAAAGAATAATGGCGATGATAATAATGATGTATTGAAGTGGTTCTCTCTGTTACTGTCCTCAACTTGCAGCCTTACTTAGTTCTTTTTCACTGAATTATTTTTCACTCTATCCTCTTTTGCATTTATACCTAATTTTTCAAAAAATTTATTAGACCCTAATATAAGTTCCATTTTGCATAACTGCTATTTATCAACTTTTTTCATTTATATGAGAATGTTTATAGGCAAGGGAATGATCACAGTATATTGCAAAAATTTTAAATAGCATGCAAAATATTCACCAAGATGGTACCACTTTGTACATACATGGAGAGGAAAGAGAAAAGTGTAGAGTCTGGGTATTTCCTGGCAGTGGAATAAAAAAGTTGGGGTGATAGAAGTGATTTCTACTGGATGCAGCCAACAATGCAATTTTATTCTCAGTTATAGTACTTAGGAACGGTAATAAAGCTAACAAAAAGCTAGTAAGTGATTTATTATTAATATGGACCAGGTGTGTTTTCTGTTTGTTTGTTTGCATGAATAATGTCTTTGAAGAACAGAATACTAGGAAAATAAGAATATAATCAAGAAAAATGTCTTTAATAATCATGTTATCAATTTTTTCCATCTTGTCAAACTACTCAAAATCAAGTGGCTTAAAACAAAAATTTATCATTATTTTATTTCATTATTATGTAGGTCATTAATCTGGGTGGGTATCAGGGGTTTATCTCAACTTCACAACATCTGGGATATATTTCAATTAAAATGAAACTCAATATAGCTTAAGGAAAAAAACTTGAAATAAAAAATGAAACAATATATGATAAATTATCAGACTGACAGAGAAGAATAAGAAGAGTGGGGAAATATATTGCCTACTTTAACTTAAAAAATCCAGTTAGGGGACTTCCCTGGCAGTCCAGTGGTTAAGACTTTGCCTTCCAATGCAGGGGGTGTGGGTTTGATCCCTGGTCAGGGAGCTAAAATCCCACATGCCTCGCAGCCACAAAACCAAAATATAAAACAGAAGCAATATTGTAACAAATTCAATAAAGACTTTAAAAATGGTTCACATCAAAAAAAATCTTTAAAAAAATAATGCAGTTAGTTTTCAAGAGAGGCTAGACACAGAGTTCAGACTATATTCTCTCTCACACTTTTGCTTTCTCTTTCACTGTCTCAAATGTCCACGGAATAACTTTAGTGGACAGACTTTGTCCTAAGACTGTACCTATAACAATATTGTAGTTTGGAAAAAAGTGTCTGGTTAGCCAAACTGAGCCACATAACCAACCCTGTGGCTGGAGAGATGAGGCCATGTAATTTCACTGCCAGCTTCCTTAGGTAGAAGTATTTTTCTTAAAAGGATGCATTAGACATTAGTTCCTTTAAAAATTTGTGTCCACTAACTTTAAAAGGGATGTAGGTAAAGGTATCATAATAGAACTAGAACAAAAACTTTCACAATTTGTATGGAAACACAAAAGACCCCGAATAGCCAAAGCAATCTTGAGAAAGAAAAATGAAGCTGGAGGAATCAGGCTCCCTGACTTCAGACTATACTACAAACCTACAGTAATCAAGACAGTATGGTATTGGCACAAAAACAGAAATAGAGATCAATGGAACAGGATAGAAAGCCCAGAGATAAACCCACCCACATATGGTGATAAACCCACCCACATATGGTCACCTTATCTTTGATAAAGGAGGCACAAATATACAATGGACAAAAGACAGCCTCTTCAATAAGTGGTGCTGGGAAAACTGGACAGATACATGTAAAAGAATGAAATTAGAACACTCCCTAACACCATACACAAAAATAAACTCAAAATGGATTAAAGACCTAAATGTAAGGCCAGACACTATAAAACTCTTAGAGGAAAACATAGGCAGAACACTCCATGACATAAATCACAGCAAGATCCTTTTTGACCCACCTCCTAGAGAAATGGAAATAAAAACAAAAATAAACAAATGGGACCTGATGAAATTTAAAAGTTTTTGCACAGCAAAGGAAACCATAAACAAGATGAAACAACAGCCCTCAGAATGGGAGAAAATATTTGCAAATGAAGCAACTGACAAAGGATTAATCTCCAAAATTTACAAGCAGCTCATGCAGCTCAATATCAAAAAAAAAAACAACCCAATCCAAAAATGGGCAGAAGACCTAAATAGACATTTCTCCAAAGAAGATATACAGATTGCCAACATGGAAGGATGCTCAACATCACTAATTATTAGAGAAATGCAAATCAAAACTACAGTGAGGTATCATCCCACACTGGTCAGAATGGCCATCATCAGAAAGTGTACAAACAATAAATGCTGGAGAGGGTGTGGAGAAAAGGGAACTCTGTTGCACTGTTTGTGGGAATGTAAATTGATACAGCCACTATGGAGAACAGTATGGAGGTGCCTTAAAAAACTAAAAATAGCACTACCATACGACCCAGCAATCCCACTACTGGGCATATAACTGGAGAAAACCATAATTCAAAGAGTCATGTACCACAGTGTTCATTGCAGAACTATTTACAATAGCCAGGACATGGAAGCAACCTAAGTGTCCATTGACAGATGAATGGATAAAGAAGATGTGGCACATATATACAATGGAATATTATTCAGCCATAAAAAGAAAGGAAATTCAGTTATTTGTAGTGAGGTGGATGGACCTAGAGTCTGTCATACAGAGTGAAGTAAGTCAGAGAGAGAAAAACAAATACTGTATCCTAACACATATATGTGGAATCTAAAAAAAAAAGAGGTTCTGAAGAACCTAAGGACAGGACAGGAATAAAGATACAGATGGAGAGAATGGACTTGAGGACATGGGGAGAGGGAAGGGTAAGCTGGGACGAAGTGAGAGAGTGGCACTGACTTATATACACTACCAAATGTAAAATAGCTAGTGGGAAGCAGCCACATAGCACAGGGAGATCAGCTGGGTGCTTTGTGACCACCTAGAAGGGTGCAATAGTGAGGGTGGGAGGGAGACGCAAGAGGGAGGGGATGTGGGGATATTTATATACGTATAGCTGATTCACTTTGTTATAAGGCAGAAACTAACACACCGTTGTAAAGTAATTATACTTCAATAAAGATGTTAAAAAAAGATATAATAAAATTATCAATAATTTAAGGATATGTTCATCATCTACATGTGTTTCCTGTTTGAGTTATCTGTGTTCTGAATTAATACCTGCTATTAAGTAGAATTATAGTTTTTTAACTTTATTTTTTTATACAACTTTTAATTGTTATGCTCCATTTACAGTTATTAAACAGTATTGTCTATATTCTCCATATTGTACAGAACATCCTTCTAGTCTATCTTATACCCAACAGTTTGTACCTCCCACTCCCCACCCCTATATTGCACCTCCCCCTTCCCCACTGGTAACCACTAGTTTATTCTCTATATCTGTGAGTCTGCTTCTTTTCTGTTACATTCACTAGCTTGTTGTATTTTTTAGATTCCCCATATAAGTAATATAATACAGTATTTAGGTTCATCTGTCTGATTTATTTCACTTAGCATAATGCACTCCAAGTCCATCCAAATTTTGCTGCAAATGGCAAAATTTCATTCTTTTTTATGGCTGAGTAGTATTCCATTGTGTGTATATGGAGATCTATATATCTATCTATCTGTCTCTCTATATCTATCTATCTATCTATATATACATCTCACATCTTCTTTATCCATTCATCTATTGCTTGACACTTCAGTTGCTTCCATATCTTGGCAATTAAAGTAATGCTGCTAGGAACATTGGGGTGCATGTATCTTTTTGAATTAGTGTTTGTGTTTTTTTCGAATATATACCCAGGAGTGGAATTGCTGGATCATATGGTTAGAACAACCATAATACCCAAGGCAATCTACAGAGTTAATGCAATACATATCAAAATACCAATGGCATTTTTCACAGAACTAAAGCAAATAATTCTAAAATCTGTATGGAAACCAAAAAGAACCCAAATAGCCAAAGCAATCTTGAGAAAGAAAAAAGGAGCTGGAGGAATCATGCTCCCTGACTTCAGACTGTACTACCAAGCTACAGAAATCCAAACAGTATGGTACTAGCACAAAAACAGGCACATAAATCAATGGAACAGGATACAGAGCCCAGAAATAAACCTACACACTTATGGTCAATTAATCTTTGACAAAGGAAGCAAGAATATACAATGGAGAAAGGCAGTCTCTTTAAAAAGTCATGCTGGGAAAACTGGACAGCTACATGTAAAATTAGAATATTCTCTAACACCATATATAAAAATAAACTCAAAATGGATTAAAGACCTAAATGTAAGACCGGATACTATAAAACTCCTTGAGGAAAACATAGGCAGAACACTCTTTGACATGAATCACAGCAATATTTGTTTTGGATCTGTCTCCTAAAGTAAAGGAAATAAAAGCAAAAATAAACAAATGGGACCTAATTAAACTTAAAAGCTTTTGCACAGCAAAGGAAACCATAAGCAAAATGAAAAAATACCTACTGAAATGGAGAAAATATTTGTAAACGGTATGACCGATAAGAAATTAATATCCAGCATATATAAACAACTCATACAACTCAGCGTCAAAAAAACAAACACAACGATTAAAAAGTGGGCAGAAGAACTAAATAGACATTTTTCCAGAGAGGAAATGCAGATAGCTAACAGGCACATGAAAAGATGCTCAGCATTGCTAATCATCAGGGAAATGCAAATTAAAATGAGATATCACCTCACACCTGTCAGAATGGCTATCAACAAAAAGAGCACAAATAACAAATGATGCAAGGATGTGGAGAAAACGGAACCCTTGTACACTGTTGGTGGGAATGTAAATTGGAGCAGCCATTGTGGAAAACAGTATGGAGGTTTCTCAAAAAACTAGAAATAGACTACCATATTAATTGCATTTTTAAATTACAAAATCTAAGAGATGTATGTTCATATTTTCATTTGTAAGTGACATTTCTACATGAGGGCTCTAAGCAGATTTTCAATAGCAAAAACCCTGTATTAACTGATTTTTTGTGTAATTGGTACACAATGTTTAAAAGCTAGTAAATCACAGCAGATTTCTCCCATTTCCTAGATATCACATATATATTAAATTGACTTCTCTTAAATTCAACTATACCTATAATTATTATCTATATAATTAACCACCCCTAAAATTAAGAAACCATAACAAGAAAATGGTTGTATAAATATACATTAACTCATCCTTGGCACACAAGTACTTACCAACTGTACTCAAAAAATTGTTTCCTCAATTTTTTCCCCATATACTAAATATAATGAGGTGGCATAGTGTATGTGATTTTTTGGTGATAAATATAAAGTATATCTATGTTGTATATAATTTTCTGCTTGAAACTAAAACACAGACTGTAAAGTTACTACTTAAATAGCCAGAAGATTAAAAATATTATCCACTTTGGATTTACTTAAGCTTGTCATATTTAGTGTACACACAGATCAGAAGAGCTCAGAAATGTAAACTCTTCTGTACTCAATTTATCGCATCCAAACGGCTACTTTGGATGAGGTCTGTACTATGCAATTTCTATTTAAGAGACACTCACACTTAGCAGATATTGAGTATCTTGGATCCTTCAAAAGAGGATAAAACACGGTCAATAGCCATTTTAAATAAATACTGGTCTGTCAGTTGATCTTCATAATAGCATGCAGAATATTTATTATAAACTGGGAATCTTTCACATTTATATTGTTTAAGTCTTTTTGATATTACTTTTTTTAACAGCAAAGTAACATTGAAACATATGCCTTACATCTGAAAGAACATCATTTCTTTGGATGTAAAACTACATTGTTCATTTAGAATTCTTTTACAAGCAGGAGGTCAAGAAAAATAACCTGATAAAATTAATAAAGCTGATATTAAACTATGCATGAAAATCAGAATTATGAACACTCTGTGCTTAACAGAAAATCTTAACTGATAAGATTTCACCAAACACTGTAACCTCTTTCTTTTCCTCACCCTGGCCACTAAGCATGCCCAGAATGGTAATTGCTTAGCTATTAAAAGCAGTTTTGCTGAAATCAGACCTAAGAACATGCTATTGGCTCGTGACTATCTTGTACTAGTTGACATATTTGTCTGTAGCTCTATCTTTAGCCTCATGATTCTACCCACTCTTGTTAACCAGGATCCTCCTCTGTCCTACTGTCCTTGACAACCCATTCTGGAGAAACCACCCCTCTTTTTGAAGGATGACTGTCTGAGAAACTATCCAATCATTTACTGAAGATCTTTTTAGTGCCTATCATATATTAATACTGTGCAAAGCATCATGGAATCAAAATGTAAACAACACAACTCCTGCTCTTCAGGAGTTCTAGTGGAGCAAAGGAAATTCCCAACCTCTGTGTTAGTGCAGGAATAAAAATGGGTACAATGTTCAAGGGGGGCATGAGGGAGGGAGCTATGCTTATGGGGAAGAGAAGTTTTCTCAAGTGAAGAAACATGTGAGCTCTGGTTTGACAGATGAGTAAGAGTTGAGCTTACAGCCAAGAGGAGGAAGGACGAGGGACTTCCAGAAAGTGGGCACTGTAGGTTGAAAGGCGTGAGGCATAAAATAGCTTGTAATATGCAAAGTACTGTCAGTGGATTGGCATGGCTGGAATACAGGATGCAAGGAAGTGGATGGTAAAAGTTATGCTGTAGATGTAGACACACAGATACATAGGTACACAAAGAGGTGTATTGTATTCCAAGAATTCTCAGATGCACATGCTTTCACATTTTAACATTCCTGAGATTGGGATGCCTCTTGCAGTCACTGTCATTTGGGATGTTGTTGTGATTGTTGGCATGTATACAAGCCCAGTCATAGCTGCTGCAGGTTTCAGTTGAGTTAAAGTGCAACATGTTGGGTTAATGCATTCACATTTCTTTTAAAAAGTACACATAATTCAGTTTTGAAGCAAAATGGATTATTGTTTATGCAGAAAGTCACAGAAACAGAGTAAGGGCTTACATTTGACATTAGAGAAGCAAGTAAATCTGAAAACATTCTTTCAGTAAATATAAATTAAGAATTCTGAGTGATAAAAAAGCATTAAGCCACAGTTTAACTGGCACTTTTTCTTTCATAGTAGTACATAAAGTAGTGATGTATCTTCTAATCAGTGATGTATCTTCTAATACATCTTCTAATCAGATGTATCTTCTAATCAGTTAGGTTAGATAAAGTATCAATTAATAATTGAGTATAGGAAAATCCTGTGCTTGCTTTTGTTTTAATCACTTTTGTTTTTTGCTAGAATAAGCTCTCATAAAATATCAAAGGGTAGTTTGCTCCCCTCTCTTTAAAGAATGGGCAGTTAGGTGTTGTGCTGTTGATTCTGGGGCTCTGACCTATGGGAACATATTACTAGACTTGGCATTCAGATGAGGCGGGCAGTCCTGAGGGTACACGGAAAAACACACACGCGCACACACACACACACACCAGTTCTTGACTTCATGACTTCAGGGTAACCGGGATCTGTGGACTTTCCAGAAACAATGCATATGAAAAGGTGTAGGGTCTTATCGCCAGGTCATTTGCAAACAGGTCAGACTTCCTGTGGACTACTGTATAAGTCCAGGTTGAGGCTGGGTCCATGCTCCAAGGCCTCATCAAATGCCCTGGAGACCAAGCTTAATATGGAGCCAGAGGACTACCAGTCCTTGAATGGACCATGCAGACCTAGACAATGAGTGTCTTCAGCATGACCAGGAAGACTGGTGTTCAGAGGCTTCTTCCTCCATGTAGCCTCAACTGTTTAAGTCCTAGAATCTTATTACAGTGCAAAGTGGGAGGCATGAACCACGAAGTATGAAAAATTACAGACACTGGATTTCTCAACAACCTTGTCAGTGGGGGTTGAGATTGGTGTGGGTTGATTTTAAAAATAAATAAACGTGGCACTTCATCTGAGCATTGAGCATAAATGTATTTCTGAAACAACAGGTCAAAGAATTCTGAAAGCAGAGGAGAACCATTCATTGGGGTTTAAATTAGGAGACTGGATTAATTATATCTTCAAGATCTTCAGTGTTGTTCTGGCAGCAATCAAGACAGTGAAAGTGGGGAAGGGTAGATATGGAGGTGTCATCATTCAAGTAGGAGGTATACATTGCAAATAGACATGGGACACTTAAGTGTCTGGAAAAGAGCTGTGTAAGGAAGGGATGTTTTCAGTAAGGAAGTCTTCAAGGAATTCCAAAATCACAATGCAGTGGCAGCTGATTACTCTGATGATACATAAATCTATACTTCTTGCAAGACATTACTTTGTCTAGTGAAGCTGGATATTAGTTATACAGCTGAAACACACTGTCCTGTCTTGTGACAAAAGCAGGCATTCCACATAACATGGAGGACGTATGGATGAGGAATGTGCTTTTAACCAACGCTAATCATCAGGTAAGATGAACATTAAGGAAAATGACTGTCCTCTCTATCTGGCCCTTTGAGCCAGCAGGATGCAGCCATATATCATACAGTTGGATGTTAGAAACAATCACATCTTTTGCAAACTTTGAACTCTTCACTTTGTAGCCCTCTGTCTTAGCTTTTGTTTTCTTCTACAGGGCTTAGTTTGTCTTAACCCTTTGGTTCCAGATAAGTGGTAAGGATCCTTTACCCGAAGTATAATCTCCTCCATCTTAGGCTCTGCCTTGTTGGAACACAATCCCTATTCTAACCACATGCCTGGTAACTGGCGAAGCCATTTCAACACACTTAACACCCCTGCCCAGGATGGGAGGAGAGAAGAGAGACTCTGAATCAGCTACATGTTCATCAAAGAGGAGTTTGGCAAGCAAAACCTGGCTTCTAAGGGAAGGGCAGCTGATTCCAGGTGAGCAAGAGTCAGCAGCTTTCACACATATTATTTGGATTTCCCCCCCAAGTTAGACAGAATCCCAAAAAGATGATGAGGGGAAGTCAGTTTCAGAAATCCAGATGATAGCATCAGTAGAGTCAGTTCATGAAGTTGATGAATTCAGAGAAAGGGACTGGAAACAGTAAGAAAGGGAGGGCTCTTGTACCAGGGGGAAGGTAGGAAACTCAGCCAGAGGCTAGAACGGGGATCAAGGAAGAGTGTCCAGGTTAGCAAATCAGGCAAAAGGACTAGATACTGCATCTTAAAAATAAGACCAAAGCACAGCATGCCACCAGAGTAAAAGGTTAAGGTTATAATAAATGTCAAGGGTGACTTGACCTTGGACAAGAATAAGGAGCTAGAACCACTAAATTATCTTCTATGTCATCATCAATATCGTCATAGATAACATTTATTACGCTTTTACCATGTGCTAGGCATCATGCTGAGTGTTACATATGCATTATCTCATTTAAATTCTGAGGTCAGTGATATTTTAGCATTTTAGAATTAAAGGAATTCCGAAATCAGCTGACTACTCTGATGATACGTAAATCTGTACTTCTTGCAAGATGTTACTTTGTCTAATGAGGCTGGATATTAGTTATCAGCTGATTTTATAGTTGAGAAAACTGAGGCACAGAGAAGATAAAAAAACATCTAAATGAAGTAACGGGATAGCATACGGAAAAGTGAATCTGAATCCATTTCTCGCACTCTACAGTAGGATAAATTCCAAATGTTTCAAGTATTTAAATGTAAAAATTAAACTGTAAAAGTATTAGAAGAAAAACAAGGTGGAAGAGGAGCTTCAAGATGGCGGAAGAGTAAGACATGGAGATCAACTGCCTCCCCACAAATACATCAGAAATACATCTACATGTGGAACAGCTCCTACAGAACACCTACTGAATGCTGGCAGAAGACCTCAGACCTCCCAAAAGGCAAGAAACTCCCCACGTACCTGGGTAGGGCAAAAGAAAAAAGAAAAAACAGAGACAAAAGAACAGGGATGGGACTTGAACCTCGGGGAGGGGAGCTGTGAAGGAGGAAAGGTTTCCACACACTAGACGCCCCTTCGTGGGTGGAGACTGCGGGTGGCAGAGAGGGGAGCTTCGGCGTCATGGAGGAGAGCACAGCCACAGGGGCACGGAGGGCAAACCAGAGAGATTCCCGCACAGAGGATCGGTGCCGACCAGCACTCACCAGCCCGAGAGGCTTGTCTGCTCACCTGCCAGGGCGGGTGGGGCTGGGAGCTGAGGCTCGGGCTTCGGTCGGAGCGCAGGGAGAGGACTGCGGTTGGCGTCGTGAACACAGCCTGCAGGGGGTTATTGTGCCACGGCTAGCTGGGAGGGAGTCTGGAAAAAAGTCTGGAGCTGCCGAAGAGGCAAGAACTTTTTCTTCCCTCTTTGTTTCCTGGTGCGCGAGGAGAGGGGATTAAGAGCACTGCTTAAAGGAGCTACAGAGATGGGCGCGAGCCGCGGCTAACAGCGCAGACCCCAGAGACGGGCACAAGACACTAAAGCTGCTGCTGCCGCCACCAAGAAGTCTGTGTGCGAGCACAGGTCACTATCCACACCTCCCCTCCTGGAGCCTGTGCAGCCCACCACTGCCAGGGTCCCGGGATCCAGGGACAATTTCCCCAGGAGAACACACGGCGCACCTCAGGCTGGTGCAATGTCCCGCCGGCCTCTGCCGCCGCAGGCTCGCCCCGCATCCGTACCCCTCCCTCCCCCCCGGCCTGAGTGAGCCAGAGCCCCGGAATCAGCTGCTCCTTTAACCCTCTCCTGTCTGAGCAAAAAACAGACGGCCTTAGGCAACCTACACACAGAGACAGGTCCAAATCCAAACCTGAACCCCAGGCGGGAGCTGTGCCAACAAAGAAGAGAAAGGGAAATTTCTCCCAGCAGCCTCAGGAACAGTGGATTAAAGCTCCACAGTCAACTTGATGTACTTGCATCTGTGGAATACCTGAATAGACAACGAATCATCCCAAATTGAGGAGGTGGACTTTGACAGCAACAATATATATATATATATATTTTTTCCCTTTTTCTCTTTTTCTGAGTGTGTATGTGTATGCTTCTGTGTGTGATTTTGTCTGTATAGCGTTGCTTTTACCATTTGTCCTAGGGTTCTGTCTGTCCTTTTTTTTTTTTTTTTTTAGTAAAGTTTTTAGTGCTTGTTAGATTGGTTTTTTGTTTTGGTTGCTCTCTTCTTTCTTTTTTATTACTTAAAAATTTTTTTTAATTCTTATTTTTTATTTTAAAAATTATTTTATTTTACTTTATCTTCCTTCTTTCTCTCTCTCTCTCTCTCTCTCTCTCTCTTCTTTCTTTCTTTCTTTTTCTCCCTTTTATTCTGAGCCATGTGGATGACAGGCTCTTGGTGCTCCAGCCAGGCATCAGGGGTGTGCTTCTGGGGTGGGAGACCCAAGTCTAGGACATTGGTCCACAAGAGACTTCCCAGCTCCACGTAATATCAAACAGTGAAAATCTCCAGGAGATGTCCATCTCAATGCCAAGATCCAACTCCACTCAACGACCAACAAGCTACAGTGCTAGACACCCTATGCCAAATAACTAGCAAGACAAGAACACAATGCCACCCATTAGCAGAGAGGCTGCCTAAAATGATAATAAGGCCACAGACACCCCAAAACACACCTCCAGACGTGGACCTGCCCACCAGAAAGACAAGATCCAGCCTCATCCACCAGAACACAGGCACTAGTCCCCTGCACCAGGAAGCCTACACATCACACTGAAGGAGCCTTACCCACTGGGGGCAGATACCAAAAACAACAGGAACTACGAACCTGAAGCCTGTGAAAAGGAGACCCCAAACACAGTAAGTTAAGCAAAATGAGAAGACAGAGAAACACACAGCAGATGAAGGAGCAAGGTAAAAACCCACCAACCTTAACAAATGAAGAGGAAATAGGCAGTCTACCTGAAAAAGAATTCAGAATAATGATAGTAGGGATGATCCAAAATCTTGGAAATAAAATGGAGAAAATACAGGAAACGTTTAACAAGGACCTAGAAGAACTAAAGAGCAAACAAACAGTGATGAACAACACAATAGATGAAATTAAAAATTCTCTAGAAGGAATCAATAGCAGAGTAACTGAGGCAGAAGAATGGATAAGTGACCTGGAAGATAAAATAGTGGAAATAACTACTGCAGAGAAGAATAAAGAAAAAAATTGAAAAGAATTGAGGACAGTCTCAGAGACCTCTGGGACAACATTAAACACACCAACATTCGAATTATAGGGGTCCAAGAAGAAGAAGAGAAAAAGAAAGGGACTGAGAAAATATTTGAAGAGATTATAGGGACTTCCCTGGTGGCGCAGTGGTTGGGAGTCTGCCTGCCAGTGCAGGGGACACGGGTTCGAGTCCTGGTCCAGGAAGATCCCACATGCTGCAGAGCGGCTGGGCCCGTGCGCCACAACTACTGAGCCCACGTACCACAACTGCTGAAGCCAGCGCGCCTAGAGCCTGTGCTCCACAACAAGAGAACCCACCGC
Source organism: Phocoena sinus (assembly GCF_008692025.1). Taxonomy (NCBI): domain Eukaryota; kingdom Metazoa; phylum Chordata; class Mammalia; order Artiodactyla; family Phocoenidae; genus Phocoena; species Phocoena sinus. The sequence goes on along the minus strand of NC_045779.1, from coordinate 16,366,143 downwards.
AATGAGAGGCCCGCGCAGCGCAACGAAGAGTAGCCCCCGCTTGCCGCGACTAGAGAAAGCCCACGTGCAGTAACGAAGACCCAACGCAGCCAAAAATAAATGTTAATAAATAAATTAATTAATTTTAAAAAAAAAAAAAAAAAAGAAAAAAAAAAAAAGAGATTATAGTTGAAAACTTCCCTAATACGGGAAAGGAAATAGTTAATCAAGTCCAGGAAGCACAGAGACTCCCGTACAGGATAAAATCCAAGGAGAAACATGCCAAGACACGTATTAATCAAACTAGCAAAGATTAAATACAAAGAAAAAATACTAAAAGCAGCAAGGGAAAAACAACAAATAACACACAAGGGAATCCCCATAAGGTTAACAGCTGATCTTTCAGCAGAAATTCTGCAAGGCATAAGGGAGTGGCAGGACATATTTAAAGTGATGAAGGGGAAAAACCTACAACCAAGATTACTCTACCTGGCAAGGATCTCATTCAGATTCGACGGAGAAATTAAAACCTTTGCAGAGAAGCAAAAGCTAAGACAATTCAGCACCACCAAACCAGCTTTACAACAAATGCTAAAGGAACTTCTCTAGGCAGGAAGCACAAGAGAAGGAAAAGACCTACAATAACAAACACAAAACAATTAAGAAAATGGTAATAGGAAAATACGTATCGATAATTACCTTAACTGTAAATGGATTAAATGCTCCAACCAAAAGACATAGACTGGCTGAATGGATACAAAAACAAAACCCATATACATGCTGTCTACAAGAGACCCACTTCAGACCTAGGGACACATACAAACTGAAAGTGAGTGGATGGAAAAAGATATTCCATGCAAATGGAAATCAAAAGAAAGCTGGAGTAGCAATTCTCATATCAGACAAAATAGACTTTAAAACAAAGTCTATTACAAGAGACAAAGAAGGACACTACATAATGATCAAGGGATCAATCCAGGAAGAAATATAACAATGGTAAATATATATGCACCCAACATAGGAACACCTCAATACATAAGGCAAATACTAACAGCCATAAAAGGGGAAATTGACAGTAACACAATCATAGTAGGGGACTTTAACACCCCACTTTCACCCATAGGCATATCATCCAAAATGAAAATAATTAAGGAAACACAAGCTTTAAATGATACATGAAACAAGATGGACTTAATTGATATTTATAGGTCTTTCCATCCAAAAACAACAGAATACACTTTCTTCTCAAGTGCTCATGGAACATTCTCCAGGATAGATCATATCTTGGGTTACAAATCAAGCCTTGGTAAATTTAAGAAAATTGAAATCGTATCAAGTATCTTTTCCAACCACAATGCTATGAGACTAGATATCAATTACAGGAAAAAATCTGAAAAAATTACAAACACATGGAGGCTAAACAATACACTACTTAATAGCCAAGATATCACTGAATAAATCAAAGAGGAAATCAAAAAATACCTAGAAACGAATGACAATAAAAACACAATCCAAAACCTATGGGATGCAGCAAAAGCTGTTGTAAGAGGGAAGTTTATAGCAATATTATCCTACCTTAAGAAACAGGGGCTTCCCTGGTGGCACAGTGGTTGAGAGTCTGCCTGCCAATGTGGGGGACATGGGTTCGTGCCCTGGTCTGGGAAGATCCCACCTGCCGCAGAGCGGCTGGGCCCGTGAGCCATGGCCGCTGAGCCTGCGTGTCCAGAGCCTGTGCTCCGCAACAGGAGAGGCCACGGCAGTGAGAGGCCCACGTACCAAAAAAAAAAAAAAAAAAAAAAAGGAACATCTCAAATAACCTAACGTTATACCTAAAGCTATTAGAGAAAAAAGAACAAAATAACCCCAAAATTAGTAGAAGGAAAGAAATCATAAAGATCAGATCAGAAATAAATGGAAAAGAAATGAAGGAAATGATAGCAAAGATCAATAAAACTAAAAGCTGGTTCTTTGAGAAGATAAACAAAATTGATAAGCCATTAGCCAGACTAATCAAGAAAAAAAGGGAGAAGACGCAGATCAATAGAATTAGAAATGAAAAAGGAGAAGTAACAACTGACACTACAGAAATACAAAGGATCATGAGAGGCTGCTACAAGCAACTATATGCCAATAAAATGGACAACCTGGAAGAAATGGATAAATTCTTAGAAATACACAACCTGCCGAGACTGAACCAGGAAGAACTTGAAAATACGGACAGAACAATCACAAGCACTGAAATTGAAACTGTGATTAAAAATCTTCCAACAAACAAAAGCCCAGGAACAGACGTCTTCACAGGCGAATTCTATCAAACATTTAGAGAAGAGCTAACACCTATCCTTCTCAAACTCTTCCAAAATATAGCAGAGGGAGGAGCACTCCAAAACTCATTCTACGAGGCCACCATCACCTTTATACCAAAACCAGACAAGGATGTCACAAAGAAAGAAAACTACAGGCCAATATCACTGATGAACATAGATGCAAAAATCCTCAACAAAATACTAGCAAACAGAATCCAACAGCACATTAAAAGGATCATACACCATGATCAAGTGGGGTTTATTACAGGAATGCAATATACGCAAATCTATCAATGTGATAAACCATATTAACAAATTGAAGGAGAAAAACCATATGATCATCTCAATAGATACAGAGAAAGCTTTTGACAAAATTCAACACCCATTTATGATAAAAACCCTGCAGAAAGTAGGCATAGAGGGAACTTTCCTAAACATAATAAAGGCCATATATGACAAGCCCACAGCCAACATCATCCTCAGTGGTGAAAACCTGAAAGCATTCCCACTAAGATCAGGAACAAGACAAGGTTGCCCACTCTCACCACTCTTATTCAACATAGTTTTGGAAGTTTTAGCCACAGCAATCAGAGAAGAAAAGGAAATAAAAGAAATCCAAATCAGAAAAGAAGAAGTAAAGCTGTCACTGTTTGCAGATGACATGATACTATACATAGAGAATCCTAAAGATGCTACCAGAAAACTACTAGAGCTAATCAATGAATTTGGTAAAGTATCAGAATACAAAATTAATGCACAGAAATCTCTGGCATTCCTATATAATAATGATGAAAACTCTGAAAGTGAAATCAAGAAAACACTCCCATTTACCATCGCAACAAAAAGAATAAAGTATCTAGGAATAAACCTACCTAAGGAGACAAAAGACCTGTATGCAGAAAATTATAAGACACTGATGAAAGAAATTAAAGACGATACAAACAGATGGAGAGATATACCATGTTCTTGGATTGGAAGAATCAACATTGTGAAAATGACTCTACTACCCAAAGCAATCTATAGATTCAATGCAATCCCTATCAAACTACCACTGGCATTTTTCACAGAACTAGAACAAAAAATTTCGCAATTTGTATGGAAACACAAAAGGCCCCGAATAGCCAAAGCAATCTTGAGAATGAAAAAAAGAGCTGGAGGAGTCAGGCTCCCTGACTTCAGACTATACTACAAAGCTACAGTAATCAAGACAGTATGGTACTGGCACAAAAACAGAAAGATAGATCAATGGAATAGGATAGAAAGCCCAGAGATAAACCCACGCACATATGGACACCTTATCTTTGATAAAGGTGGCAGGAATGGACAGCCTCTTCAATAAGTGGCGCTGGGAAAACCGGACAGATACATGTAAAAGTATGAGATTAGATCACTCCCTAACACCATACACAAAAATAAGCTCAAAGTGGATTAAAGACCTAAATGTAAGGCCAGAAACTATAAAACTCTTAGAGGAAAACATAGGCAGAACACTCTGTGACATAAATCACAGCAAGATCCTTTCTGACCCACCTCCTAGAGAAATGGAAATAAAAACAAAAATAAACAAATGGGACGTAATGAAACTTCAAAGCTTTTGCACAGCAAAGGAAGCCAAACAAGACCAAAAGACAACCCTCAGAATGGGAGAAAATGTTTGCAAATGAAACAACTGACAAAGGATTAATCTCCAAAATTTACAAGCAGCTCATGCAGCTCAATACCAAAAAAACAAACACCCAATCCAAAAATGGGCAGAAGATCTAAATAGACATTTCTCCAAAGTAGATATACAGACTGCCAACAAACACATGAAAGAATGCTCAACATCATTAATCATTAGAGAAATGCAAATCAAAACTACAATGAGATATCATCTCACACCAGTCAGAATGGCCATCATCAAAAAATCTAGAAACAATAAATGCTGGAGAGGGTGTGGAGAAAAGGGAACACTCTTTCACTGCTGGTGGGAATGTGAATTGGTTCAGCCACTGTGGAGAACAGTATGGAGGTTCCTTAAAAAACTACAAATAGAACTACCATATGACCCAGCAATCCCACTACTGGGCATATACCCTGAGAAAACCAAAATTCAAAAAGCGTCATGTACCAAAATGTTCATTGCAGCTCTATTTGCAATAGCCCGGAGATGGAACACCTAAGTGCCCATCATCGGATGAATGGATAAAGAAGATGTGGCACATATACACAATGGAATATTACTCAGCCATAAAAAGAAACGAAATTGAGCTATATGTAATGAGGTGGATAGACCTAGAGTCTGTCATACAGAGTGAAGTAAGTCAGAAAGAAAAAGACAAATACCGTATGCTAACACATATATATGGAATTTAAGAAGAAAAAAAAAGTGTCATGAAGAACCCAGGGGTAAGACAGGAATAAATACACAGACCTACTGGAGAACGGACTTGAGGATGTGGGGAGGGGGAAGGGTGAGCTGTGACAGGGCGAGAGAGAGTCATGGACATATACACACTAACAAACGTAAGGTAGATAACTAGTGGGAAGCAGCCGCATGGCACAGGGATATCGGCTCGGTGCTTTGTGACAGCCTGGAGGGGTGGGGTAGGGAGGGTGGGAGGGAGGGAGACGCAAGAGGGAGGAGATATGGGAACATATGTATATGTATGACTGATTCACTTTGTTATAAAGCAGAAACTAACACACCACTGTAAAGCAATTATACCCCAATAAAGATGTTAAAAAAAAAAAAAAGCGTCACGTACCACAGTGTTCATTGCAGCTCTGTTTACAATAGCCAGAACATGGAAGCAACCTAAGTGTCCATCAGCAGATGAATGGATAAGGAAGATGTGGCACATATATACAATGGAATATTACTCAGCCATAAAGACAAATGAAGTTGAGTTATTTGTAGTGAGGTAGGTGGAACTAGTGTCTGTCATACAGAGTGAAGTAAGTCAGAAAGAGAAAAACAAATACCGTATGCTAACACATATGTATGGAATCTAAAAAACAAAGAAACAAAAATGGTCATGAAGAACCTAGGGGCAAGACGAGAATAAAGACGGAGACCTACTTGAGAATGGAATTGAGGATATGGGGAGGGGGAAGTGTAAGCTGGGACAAAGTGAGAGAGTGGCATGGACATATATACACTACCAAACATAAAATAGACAGCTAGTGGGAAGCAGCCACATAGCACAGGGAGATCAGCTCGGTTCTTTGTGTCCACTTAGAGGGGTGGGTAAGGGAGGAGGGAGGGTGGGAGGGAGATGGAAGAGGGTGGAGATATGGGGTTGTATGTATATGTATAGCTGATTCAGTTTGTTGTAAAGCAGAAAATAACACACCATTGTAAAGCAATTATACTCCAATAATGATGTTGAAAGAGAATAAAATAAAAATAAAGAGGAAAAAGTTATCTATATAAAAAGAAAAACAAGGTGAATTCATTTATACCTTGGAGTGAATCAAAATCCAGAAGTAATCAAGGAAAATATAGATAAATTTAATTACATAAAAATAAAAATTCTTGACTAGGAAGACATACAGTAAGCAAAGTAAAAAGACAGAATCAAACTTGTAAAAATATTTGCAACTTATAACCCAGAACAGGAGATATTCTAATTTATAAAGTGTTTTCCAAAAGGGAGAAAAAGGAGATGGAAAATATTATAGAAAAACAGGTTGGAAATGCAAACATAAAACACAAAGAAAATGAAATTTAAATTGTTTCTTAGCCATATGAAAATAGACACGAATAACTCATATAAGAGAAATGGAAATTTGAAGTATGCTGAGACTGACAAAAATCCAAAAGTTTGGCAATATATTCAAATGTAATAGCGCTCTCACACATTTGTGGTGTGAATGCAAATGACAGAACCATTTGGAAAGAATCTTGTAGTCTCCAGAGAAAGTACATACTTATTTTACTCTTTGATTCAGGAAACTCACTTTTAGAAATCTATCCAATGGGTACAGTGGCAGGAATCAAAAATATAAACACACCGGGCCATTTTTAGTAGGATATTTGTTATAGCACAAATTAGAAACAAAAATGAATGTTCACAGGAGGCTGGTTAGATACATCAAGGTATACGCTCATGATAGAATGCTGTGTAGCATCGTAAAGAGTGAAGAAGTGGGATATAGATCTATACCCTACTATGGAGTGGATGTACCGTCAAGTGCAAAGAGCAAGATGGATAAAATGTGTGTAGTATGCACCTACTCATCTAAGAAAGTGGGGAGCTGACAGGCCAAATAATGGTTTCCCCAATTACATCAAGCCAAATTCCCTGAACCTGAAGTATGTTACCTTACGTGGCAAAAAAGACTTTTCAGAAGTAGTGAAATTAAGCACCTTCAGATGGGAGATTGTCCTGGATTCTTCGGGTTGGCTCGGTGTAATCGCAAGGATCAAGATTGAGGCAGAAGAGGGGAGTTAAAGGGAGATGTGACTAACGCACAGAGAAATGCATGATGGATGACTTTGAAGATGTAGGAAGGAGGCCACTAGGCAAGGTACGTGGATGGTCTCCAAAAGCCATCTTTGCTGCAAAAAGCAAGGGGATGGGTTTTCCCAAAGAGCCTTAAGAAAGGCACACAGCCCTGCTGACATATTGATTTTTGCCCAGTGAAAGCTATCAGTGTTCTAACCTCTGTAACTATAGAAACCAAATCTGTGTTGTTTTAAAGCCATTAAGTCTGTGGTAATTTGTTATGGCATAAATAGAAAATTAATAGAGGAAAGCAAACATAAAATGAAAAGAGTGGTTGCATATTGGGGAAGGGAGGAAATAGGGTAGGGCAGAAGCTAGATTTATTTTATAGGTTTGACTTGGACCATGTTAATGTTTTAATCCTAAAAATTTTAGTTTAAAAATCCATAAAATAAAAATAAAATGGGATGAATTGGTTGGTAACACAACCACCCAGAAGTTCAAAGTGGCTAAAAAAACACAGTTATTTGGTTATAATCTTTACTATGGTATATGTTGGCAGAAAAATGTCTGAAACTACAAGAAAAAATCTTACACTATTTTCATTAATCATATGGTTGGTAGTAAATATTTTTGTTATTTTGGAATTACTGTGGTTATATTATGGGAGAAAGCAAATGAGAAGTATTTGCTATTCTAATTCTATCATTCTATGTCATTAGAACTCAGATTCTGGGCATGGGGTAAAGGAGATTCAGACTTAAGATCAAAAAGATTAAATAAACATCCTGCCAGTCCTCAGTTTGGATGGGAAGTGTCATCTAAACTTATGATGAATTTTATTTAAAACAAAAATTTTCCTAGCTTTGTTTGCTGAAAAGACCTAGAAATAATGACCAACCCAGTAGCAGTGAGTACTCTCAGTGCCCAACTTATAGCCTCTAAATACAGTTTCCCACTAACAGGAAGATAATGGAGATTTCAATGATTTCCAGGTCTTGGAAAGAAATGTACATGATGAATCTGGATCATTTATTATGCTACGCATTGCAATGAAGCTATAAAAGAAGACTCTGGTCACGTCGAAGATCACAGGAATCAACTCAAAGAGTTACCCACTGGTCAAAAATGGGTTCGGATAATAATTGCAATTGGATTGAAGCATTTCAAGCACATTTAGATATATGAGTTCTTAAAGATATCATTATTGGTCATTGTTGAATGATGCTCAAGTATCAACTCTTGACTTGGAATACTGGCCTTTCCTATGCAAACTATACCTTTGGATAACCCAGTAGTAGATGAGGGAAAGTTTCTCTTTATAGAGATATTCTAGCTAATAAGTGAAGGAAGAATGACAGATTTCCAGTATCACATATGCCTGACGCTGAATCAGAAAACAGACCGGATTGCCAACAGTAACAGTAACAGTAAGGGAAAAAGGTCCTTGCTATTCAATATTCAAAGTGTGGTTCATGGACCAGCATGGGCATCACCTGGGGATGTATTGGCTAGGCAGCCTCTCACACCCAGCACCAGCCTTACTGAATCAAAATTCATTCTAACTACCCCTCCTCCAGGTGATTCGTGTGCAGTTAATGTGTAAAAGCACCTCTAGAGCATTGGGCATTATTACCACCACCATCATAGCTAACATTCATTTAGCATTTATCATGTGCTAATACTGTTCCTTCACATGAATTATCTCAATGCAACTATGTAAAGAAATCACTATTATTATTCTCATTTTAGCGATGAGGTAACTGACATCCAAAAACATTTTTAAAGTTGAAAATGCACGTGGCTTCTCATTGATGGATCTGGGGTTCAAACTCAGGTTCTTAGAACCCAAAAGTATGAGTCTTAATTACAATTTTGTTATCCTCAAAAATGGTCATACCCGTAAGGAGAAACCCCACTGGTACCATTATGTTTGATTATGAAGACTGTATATATTACAGAGACAAATAAAGGAGAGAAGGCAGGAGAAAGATTCACTATCACCACTAAAGAATTTTCAAAGTGAGTTAACACCAGATTTAAAACAGTGAAGTCGAACAGGAAAGGCAGAACACAGAACTGTTAGATGTCTTTCTTCACTGGTTATTCCAACATTAAAAGATTCCACGTTCTACAGAAATATTCATTTGAGAGAAAAACAAAATTAACATTTTAGGTTTCATCTGTTTTGACAAACACATAACTGCCCTTAGCCTGGCAAAGATATTCCCTGTTGTCCCAGATGAATGCTGACTAAATGTGACATGAGTTTAGAATTAATCCCTACTGTAGTTAGGATTTGCTACAAAGCAGCTGTTTCTTCTTCTCATCTCTTGAGGATCATGTGCTGATTATGACAGACTTATTAGATGTTTTCAGGAGTCTATCTGTGAAGCTGCTTTTGACTGTTTGTGAGTAGTTCCTGAGTTTTATCACAAAATTTCTGCCTGATTCTCTTGATCTAGGGGTGGTTTATATTAAGTAACCGAGAGATAATAATCAGAAAGAAATGGCATGCCTCAAAATCTGAAACAAGGCAATTTTAATCAGTATATTTTAATCTAAATTACTTTTAGTTTATTTTTCAAAGGGAGATTCAAGATTTCTAGCGTTTATAATTCTTTCCCTTTAAAATACGACTTTGAAGGGTTCACAAATCACAGACGGTGGCTACATCTGCGTGGTGCAATCACAGGTTTAAAAAAGAGGACATTCTGTCAAAATGACTTCCTGCCACTGTCCAAGGCAACTCAGAGTATCCCAAACAGCACTGTCCTCCATCACAAGCTCATCTGCCGGTGGGGTGAGGGGGTCGTTTAAATCACCCCTCCATAGTTTCCTCTGGTTCCCAAACCTTTTATCTCCATTTTTTCCAACTCCCTGCCACTAACCTTTCACTTTAAATCCTTTCTTATTCTCTACTGTCTACTGAGGACTTAATTCAGACTGTCCCTACTTTACTCGGGGAGTTCCCATATATTACTGGTATTTATTCCCCACTTTTCTGCCATTGTAGCCTGATAGCAGATTCCCTACAAGAGGTGAAAAAACTTGTTTGGTTAGTGCAGGCCACTATGGCATTTCAGTAGCTTCATCCTAGTTGAGCTGACCACAACCCAAGTTGGCCTGGCTGAGGCTTTGTCCCCAACTCAGTGCATCTACTCATTAGATGCACTGGTTATCTCCTTTTTCCGGTAGGGTAGTTCCAACAGAGGTCAACCAGCTCAATGGGAAACGGGAACTATTTGCTCCAAAGTGTACTTATGGTAGAGGCCTGAAGATTCCCATAATCCATGGTTGGTATGCTTCAACCACTGTTAAGCTAGAACAGACCTGGGAACACAGTCAGTTACAGGCAGGTGGTAGATCTCTCACTTATTTATTTGTAAATTATGTTTTTTTAATTTTAATGAGGTATAGTTTATATACCCCAGATCTTAAGTTTACACTATGAAAACTCCCCTAACAAGTTTAAAATACCTTCCTGACAAAAATGCTGATTTCATTTTAATATCAAGGAAATTTGATTGTCCAGAATAGTACCATAGATCTGTTAATATTTAACATATTAATAAGTGACCTGCATAAAATTCTTCATAAGCCACATTTTTTAAGTTTTAAAAATACTTAATGTGCTCCATTTGCAATATAACTTCTAACATTTCTGCTCTGTGGTGGAGATTTATTTGTAAGGGCTGATGAGAGGCAAAGGATGTTAGAATAGCAAAAAATGTTTTTATGAATGAATTAAATTTTTAACCTTTTAATGGCAACTACATGTATTTAAAAAAATCTGTCATTATAGAATGCACAGGTCTTAAGTTTTTATTTTGATGAATTTTGATAAATTATACACCCTTGTAACCATCATCCAAATCAAAATATAGAACATTTCAATCATCCCATAAAATTCCCCTTTGCCACTTTCCAGTCAACACCACCAGCCCACAGGCAACCATTATTCCCATTTCTACATAAATGGAGTCATACAGAAGGTACTCATTTGGGTTTCTTTCGTTCAGTATAATGTTTCTGAGATTCATCCATGTTTGTGTGTATTGGTAGTTTGTTCTTTTTCATTGTGGATTCCATTGTGTGGGTATACCATGATTTGTGTATTGACTCAACTATTAATGGATGCGTTGCTTCCAATTTCTTACTATTATAAATGAAGCTATTGACATTCATGGATTAGTTTTGTGGCCATCTGTTTTCATTTCTCTTGGGCCTATGAGTGGAATTGTTGAATCATACACTAGTTATATGGTTATCTTTATTAGAAACTGCCAAACTGTTTTCCAAAGTGGTTATATCATTTTTTAATTTAACTTCCACTAGCAAGGTTTGAGAGTTCTGATTGCTCCTTTTTCTTGCCACTACTTGCTACTGTCAGCCTTTTAAAATTTCAGCCATTCTAGTGGGTAGGTAGTATTCTCTCATATGGTTTTAATTTGAATTCCTCTCATAAATAATGATTTCATGTGCTTATTAGCATTCATAGTCTTATTTGGTGAAATGTCTGTTTAGATCATTATTTTAAAGTTGTTCGAGTTTACTCTCTCATATTCACAAAACTGAATAGATATGCATTTTCTACCAGAAATGCACTGGGAGGTCCTCTGCTTGAACTCCTTGAAGCTACTTTTTAATTTAATTGTAGTTGACATATGATATTATATTAGTTTTAAGCTTACAACATAATGATTCAATATTTTTATACATTACAAAATGATCACCACGATGTCTAGCTACCATCTGTCACCATACAAAATTATTACAATATTTATTGACTATATCCCCTGTGCCGTACATTCCATTCCTGTGGCTTATTTACTTTGTAGCTGGAAGTTTGTACCTTCTAATCCTCTTCACCTATTTCACCCATCTCCCCACCCTCCTCCCCTCTGGCAACCACCAGTTTGTTCTCTGTAACTGTAAGACTGTTTCTCTTTTGTTTTGTTTTTTTTGTTTTTTAGATTCCACAAATAAGTGAAATCATACAGTATTTGTCTTTTTCTGTCTGACTTATTTCACTTAGCTTAATACCCTCTAGGTCCATCCATGTCATCACAAATAGCAAGGTTTCATTCTTTTTCATGACTGAGTAATATTCCATCATTTCTATCTATCACATTATATATATATCACACATCATATATATATATATATATATATATATATATATATATATATATATACTACATCTTGTTTATAATGGAAGAATCTTTGAATACAACTTTCCCCACTCTTACTCAGATCCCAGTACATTTCTACTTGTAGCCTTCCCCCCTCTGACCCCAGAGGTCATGAAACTGCTGGAGCCTTTTGTTTGGGGCTCCCTCAGGAGAGAGATGATGCCCACATGAGCACGGATCCCGCTGACCCTCAACCAGTATGCCCTTCTATGGGGAAGATAGACCAGAGGGAGTCAGTGCTTTCTGACTGGTTTTAGCCTCTTGCTTAGACCATCACAGGAAGTGATTGATTTATTTTTTCATTTTTGGCTTATAGCTTTTTTTTTTTTTTGCGATACGCGGGCCTCTCACTGTTGTGGCCTCTCCCGTTGCAGAACACAGGCTCCGGACGCGCAGGCTCACGCCCATGGCTCACGGGCCCAGCCGCTCCGCGGCATGTGGGATCTTCCCGGACCAGGGCACGAACCCATGTCCCCTGCATCGGCAGGTGGACTCTCAACCACTGCACCACCAGGGAAGCCCTGGCTTATAGCTTTAATTGGCTACTCTGACACCTGACAGCTTCCCTCAATCTCTCTAGCTCAGCTCTGCAGCTGAATGAATGGCTTTCCAGAATTGTTTCCCATGGAGGGAAAGGGGGTCAGGCTGTACCCTCATATCAGCTGGTTATTGGCTATGGGCCACCCTCTGGGAAGGCACATAACCTTGGGTAGGGCAGGTCCCTGCAGCCAGGGAGGGGTGGGGGCAATGCCCAGTGAGGGGCACAGCTGTGAGGCATCAGCAGACAATATTCACAGCCACTGGGGATGGTTCTTTGGCCCAGAGGTAGAATCTTTGTGGAGCGCCATGGTATCAACTATAGTCACCTCTTGTATTGCCTAGATCTACTTTTCTATTATAATAAGTTTATTCTACCTGGGAACAGGGCCTCCAAAACTCTGGTTGGGCTTATTTCCTGGGATACTTGGGGTTAAGAGGATGAACTATAGACCCCTCAGCAGTTCTAATTAAAGCTGTAACTGATACTCATCCTTCATCCCCTCACCACCAACTCTGGATTCCTCTCCCCCTTGGCAAACACCTCTGCTAGACTAAGCAGTTAGTCGGGGAGTGGGGGGCAATAATCCAGACTTTCATCTTTGAGGGGTCTAGCCCCTGGTTTCCAAGCGTTTAACAGGCTGTGGTGACTGTACTCATCCATTTAACATTAAAACTAGGCGCAGGAGTGCCAAGAGACACACTTGGTATTTTGCTGAATACCAGACATCTTCTCTGTTCCCTGTGTCTGAAGGCAATTCTCAGTGAGGGGCACATCTGTGAGCTTTCAGCAGCTGATACTCTCAAGAGTTAGGAGATGCATTAACTGGCCCTGAGGCAAGGATCTAGATGTAATACCACAGTATCTACTGGAAAAAGAAATCAGAATTTCCAGGACTTTTCTTGAATTCCAAAAATCTTAAGTTACTTCATATTTTCATAACACATTTTTATATGTTTAAGAAGTATATAATGAGTAAGATTTCCACTTCTGACCAAGATGGACTGACAAGAACCAGAATTACCCTCCTGCCTAAAACAACTGACAAAATATATAATATAATTTTTGCAAAACACTGGACTCACACCAGCAAATGATCTGCAGGGGTCCTCCTCAAATACTGAGTAATGATCAGCACATTTGTGTGAGGAAAGCACCTAAGGAAAGAACCACCAGGAACAATTAGAGGGAATAGTGCCCAGCATTCATAGAAGGCCAGGGCCGTGCCTGCTTCCAACAGTCAGACTGGAAAACCTCATAATACATGGGCCGTAAAGCACTCAAAAGGGTTTCACTCAACCGTGGGGAGGAATCAGCTGTAGAACAAACATTTCTCAAACGCAAAAACTGAAAGGATCACACTGTTTCTAAGTAATTTAATTGTGTCTCTGAACAAATCCCAAGAAGCTTTATAGGCAGACAAAGTACCCAGCACTCAACAAGGTAAGACTCACAATGTATGTTATCAAAAATTACAAGGCATGCAAACTGTCAGACAGGAAAATAAGCCCCATAATGGGAAAAATCAGTCAATCTAAACCAAACAAGAATAGATATACATGTTAGAATTATATAGTAAACAGGGACATTAGAAGGCTTACAATAACTGTATTCAATATATTTAAAAGTTAAATAAGGACATGGGAGATGCTTATAAAGACCCAAATCTAACTTCTAGAGATGAAAACTATAATGTGTGAGATGAGAAATGCGTTGATTGGGAGTAAGGGAAGATTAGACAGTGCAGAAGAAAAGATTAGTAAACTTGAAGACATCACAATTGAAACTGTCCAAAATGAAATACGGTGAGAAGAAAAGAATTTTGAACACGAACAGAGCATCAGTGAGGTGTGGGACAACTTCAAACAGCCATGTAATTGGATTAGGGATCCTCACTGTGAAAGGAAGACAACACGAGCAAGACTGAGCAGAGTTAGAGGTCTAATGGTGGTGCAGAGTTGTCAAAGCCTCGGCCAACCTGGCAGGAAGCACTGGGTTGAATACGCCTGTCAGAGTGTTCTGAGTGACCTTCGTAATCTCACGTTGCTCACTCACCAGGGCTCCCCAGGACGTGTATGGTCCTGCCTAAGGGATCTCTCTGCAGCAGAGGGAGCCCTTCGTCAAGCCTGGATCTGGAGGGGACCTTCCCCCTGAACCCACTGCTTCTGGTCAACAAGCCATTTCTTGAAGTGGGATCTGAAGGCAAACCTCCAGATCAACCACAAAGGGCCTGGGCTTCCAAGCCAGACCGCTCAGGTTCAAGTCCTGACTCTGCCACTTCCGGTAAGGTCTTAACTTCTCCGTGTTTTGTTTCCCCAAGTTTATGACAGAGTTGGTAACGACTGTATCTACTTCGTGGGGTTATGTGAAGATTAAGTAGCTAAAGCACTTAGAACTTAACACTGACTGGCCACTTATTAACACTTAGAACTTAACACTGACTGGCCAAGTGTTAAGGATTCTATAAATATTTGCTGTGATTGCTCTCGTTGCCTCATTTAATATACCCATTGGCCCCACAAAGTAGGTGTTCTTGTCTCCATTTTGCAAATCAGCAAACAGATCCTTTATTTATTTTCTTTATTTTTTAATTTGGCCACGCCGTGCAGCTTGTGGGATTAGTTCCCTGACGAGGGATTGAACCCGCCCCCTCGGCAGTGAAAGCTCAGAGTCCTAACCACCGGACTGCCAGGGAATTCCCAACAGATCCTTTAAAAGGTCAAGTAACTTCCCTAAGATCACCCAGATAGGACATGATATGATCAGAATCCAAACCTGGGTCTGTCTGCACCCAGAATTCATCTTTATGATTACATTAATTTTTTGTGATGGTTATTATTATTTGTTTGTTGCCCCTGAATTATCTGTGTAGACTGTAAGTGTCCTGAGCTCTTTTTATGACTAAGACTCAGCATAACCTGCAGCACAGAATAGGCATTCAGTAAATGTTTGCTGGCTGGAAGGGTGAAAAGCTGGTGGCTTCCTTTGCTTATAGAGACCTAGCTTGTTGCTGCCTTGCCAGACTGTTCTGAGTTTTTTCTTTTTCGTTTTAATTGTTCAAGGGCTGCACATTCTACACTGACATCGTGACCCACACAAACAAAACCACTAAGTAAAGTTCAATGAGGTGCAAACATTTCTGGAACTTTGTTTCCTGTCTTCCTGAAGAACCTCAAGCACATAATGTAACTAAATTGATCTGATTTTTTTTTGCCATAAATATGTGTTTCAATTCCTTTTTTGTTTTTATTCAACAGGTATTATTAGAGAAAAATATATTCTTTATTTTTAAATATACCTCATTTATTTGTAATAATTCAGATGAGTAAGAGATTGAAGGGATTCATCAAGTAGGTACTAATTCCCATCTAACCCCCCAAAATATCTTGGCTAAAAAAACAGGTGAAAACATTGGGTGTGCAAAAAGCAAACTGGAGGTTTTTATAAATAGTACAGGAAATATGGAAGAGTTTAGCAAGGTTGTCACACAGTGTGGAGTTAAGTATTTGAATAAGCTGTCATACCGGCACAACTCTGGTGGTAAAAAGCAAAATTTGGTCTATGTCACTCATTAACAGTTTTCATTAATAAATTCATCTGGGATTAATGGGAGTCTCCTGTGAATAATCAGGATGAGGATTTTCTCTCCTGGCTAGTTCACTGATCAATCTTAACAGTTTAGTAGCAGTCAAAGTTCCTGGGAAAACAAAGTCAGAAAAAAGGGTCTGGTTGAGTGAAATATTGTGGCAGACATCTGTGATTTTTGCTTATGTCTTCTGATAACAGTACCATGATTTCCCCTCGAAAATACCCATCCCCTATTCTTCGTTCATGTGGTTTGAGTGGAACTGTGCCCATAGGTGGGCATGTGACTTAGACAAGGTTCAAGTAAAACATTGTGAACCAGTTGGCACCAGCTGGATTCAATAGCAGGACTTTTTTGGCCTGTTAAAAATACAGAATCTCTCTTTCTCGTGGGGTTGATGAGTAGATACACTATAAGGTAGTTATTGCTGGCAGCCATTGTACCATCATGAGAGAGCTGACTTCCAGGGAATATGGGGCAAGGTGGGAGGGGAACGTGAACCAAGAGGGAGAGAGAGAGAGAGAAAGGGAGGTAGGAAGGGAGGGAGGCAGACTTGATAACAGCTGTAGTAGCCCTTGGATCCAGCTGTACTTCAAGCTCACCCTGGTGTTTGTCAGTTACATGAACCAATGTATTTTCTTTTTACCTTAAGTCGGTTTGAGTTGAATGCTCCACACATAATTGAAAGAGCCCTAATATAATAGCTACTACCCGATGTCAGCCTCAGGTTCCATTATGTTCTTAAGTATTTGAATCTTAGATGGTAGTAAATATATTTTTTGAGTACTTAAGGTTATTTTCCACATGGCCCAAAAGGTCAGTTAAAAAGTAGGTCCTCTGGTGTGACTTATATTTCAATGTCATTGATAATTTAGCATTTTAGAGTTAACAGGACAATTTATGCTCGCTTATTTGTATTTGTGTTTTTGTTTCTGTTGCTATAATTAAGTTATATTCAATTAACCTGATGAACTTCTAAGATAACATTTCAATATAAATGACTAGATAATAGTGAATTCAAAAATGTAAACAGGGCTTCCCTGATGGCGCAGTGGTTGAGAGTCCGCCTGCCGATGCAGGGGACACGGATTCGTGTCCCGGTCTGGGTAGATCCCACATGCCGCGGAGAGGCTGGGCCCGTGAGCCATGGCCGCTGAGCCTGCGCGTCCAGAGCCTGTGCTCCACAACGGGAGAGGCCACAACAGTGAGAGGCCCACGTACCACCAAAAAAAAAAAAAAAAGTAAACATTACGAAATCACACAGAAAGGAGAGATCGTTGTATAGGAAATGGAGTACAGAATTCTGGTACTGTCATTAAACAATACATTTAAGTGTAATCTTTCTAGCAACCAAGGCCAGAAGAAAATTAGAATGGATTTCATAATCTCCATTGTTAAAAGGAAGCTTGTCAGTTATTCAGAAGAGACGAACTTCTTAGCAAAATTTTTTGTTAAATTTTTCTCAGAAAACCAAGAGTCATGGTTTTGTTTGTTTGTTTGTTTTAAATATTTATTTAGGGCTTCCCTGGTGGCGCAGTGGTTGGGAGTCCGCCTGCCAATGCAGGGGACACGGGGTTCGTGACCCGGTCCTGGAGGATCCCACATGCAGAGCGTCTGGGCCCGTGAGCCATGGCCGCTGAGCCTGCGCGTCCGGAGCCTGTGCTCCGCAATGGGAGACGCCACGGCGGTGAGAGGCCCGCGTACCGCAAAAAAAAAAAAAAGAAAAAATTTATTTAGGAGTCTGGGCTTTTGTTAGAAAAGTCTCCTTTTGTCTGCTTTGTTTTTATTTTTTTCCCATTCATCATGCGACTTGGTAGCGACTTGAATAAAATGCTGTGATAACATTTTCATGGCTTGCCTAATGCCAAACGATTAGAGAAAAAGAGATAGAAACCAGGTGGTTTAACCTTCCACCAGGCCAAGACTGAGGCGATGTATCTTATCAGACAATTGAAAACACGTGCTCCAGCTCTGACCTCACGCTCCAAAGGTCAAGGAGGTAATGTGCAAATTCGGGATGCTTCTGAAAGTCTTTTAAAAGGACTTCTGGGTGGTAAAAGCTTGGCTGAAATGACTTCTTCATGTTCTCTGGAAACTCAAGGCCAGTATTTTTGCACAGAGTCTGGGCAAAAGTGGTTGAAGTTGACCTTGTTACTTCAAAGCGTCTATTGCACTCTGAAAGATAAAGGAAAACTTCGCTGCCCCAAAACAAATGGACCGCCGGCTCCAAGCAATCATTTGAAGGTACTTAAACAGTCAAAAGCCATTAATATTATCACAAAGTTGTACCCCTCTTCTTGGGAATCCTAAAACTACAGTTCATTTTCCTTCGCCAGCATCTATGTTTGGCTCCGTTTCCTTTCTTTTCTTCAGTCACAAGTCTCTTGTCTTTAAGTGCTTCATAAAACAGTTTATGAGACTCAGTCCTTTCTCATTCTTCCAGAAATCTGTAGCCTCTTTTCAAAAATCCAGAAAGAGCAAAATTAAAACCACTGTATCAGTAAATAGAGTTTAGTAAGTTTATTGCGCATAGAAGAAGTTTTCCAACTGGGAGCTTTCAAATTTAAAACCGATATGAAGCTCAGGGCTGTAACATCGCAGAGTGGCTTAGAAAGTGAAAATGAGAAAGTTGTTTAATCTTTATAATGACTGGTTATTAGAGTGGGGGTTAAGCAGGGGATTTCTTAAAAGGATTATTTCATACCAATTTTAGGAAGATAAGTTTCTTTTATGATTATCAGAGGCATTTATATAAGTTGTTTTGCTTATGTTCATGAAATTACCGAAGTTTTGCTTATGTTCATGAGTAAGCTAGATTTAGCTTTGCTTACGTGGCTTAAATGGTTTTGCCTGCACAGGTAATTTGCAAGTCTGCTCTCCATTTTGTATTTAGTTTTAACATCTGTGAGGTCCCAACCTAATCAGTTTTCCTCTCAGCTTTTTAAGGGTTTGCTTACTTAATGCCTCATTGATATTTATATATATTTATATATAATTGATATATATATATAACATATATATATATATATCAAGGCCTGAATCATTTGGACTATTTATTAATCATTTTACCATAAAAGTCTCCTAAGATTAAGCATCTCAATCTCAATAATGCAGGAAGCAAAGACAAAATAAATTACATACAATTATATTTTCTCAAAACAAATCTAAGTTTTTCCTTAGAAATCCCAGTGTTTTCTGCCATATGTAATATTGCCCTCTACAGCATCCTTTTCATCTTAGCAGTAAGTTTCATACCATGGTGTTATATCTCAATACAGGCATTATTTCCAAAACCACACGATTTCAGTCGTAGGGTTGGTTTGCGGCACAGTTACATCATATGAAATGATTTCTGTTTACTGTTTGTCAATGATTTCTAGAAATGAAAATGGGTAACTGTGGGAGAAGAACAAGATAACTTCTACAGATGACAGAAACAGTTCTATGAGAAATATGAGTAGCAGAAATTCCCTGTTTGTCTTTTGACACTTGGATATGCATTTGCTTATGAAAATTTTGCTTATTCCTATTGATGAATGCTTATCACAATTTCAGTATTTAATAATGTTTATTATTTCCTTGTGTCTGTAAAGATGATGACAACTGCAAGATGTGTATTATATAGTAGTATTCTGATAGCATCCCTTATGTTGAAGACCATAGATTTGGAATAGCTATAATAGTGTTGGTGTCCAGCATATAACAGCTAAACACCAAGTCATCTCAGAATATTTATAAATAAGTTTAGGAGCCACAATTTTGGGTTGGAAAGGAGGACTAGAGAAATGTTCCTGGAAGCGCATTACTTTTCCTTAATTGTATGTTTATTTTGTGTGGCTTAGGAGGGGGTGGGTAGGGGTTCTAAAGTCCTCCGCTCACAGGCAGCTCCTGGACTCTGTATATGACTCAGCTAAAAATACAGGTACCAGAAAAGGAACAAACTCACAAATATTTACAACGATATGCACTAAGATCACAGAGCTTTTAAGTTTTTAATTTGTTACTTGACTGTTCCTACTGACACCTGAGTATTGTGAGATAAGGATTTTGCCCCGTTCAAAGGAACACACTTTGATTGGTTGCTTCTTCAAACCCTCACCACAACTTAACTGCATGGTAGGATATAAGTTATCATACATTGACTGACAACATTTCTAAATAGCTCAAGTCTTTATTCAATAAGGAATAAGGCTTCATATATCAGTGATTCTCCAAGTGTAATCAACAGCCATGTGGCCAGGAGAGTCCTTCTCTGCTACCAACAAAAAAATCCAAGCCCTTTCTTTAGTTGTGCCAGGTGAAGAACTCATACTTGCACAGAATGTTGTTTTTAATCTATGCTTAAGGACTACACACTAAGTGAGTCACTAAGCGTCCCTAAACTTTGATAGCCGTGAACTGAACTTAGCATCTAGTTTTGATGGGTTGCCACACAAACCTGACAGTGTTGCAAAGCTGCTGTGCACGTGTGCCTTCCTGGACCATTGGATTAAGCAGGTGTCCCAGAAAGGATGTTTCGCTGTCAGTGTGTCATCAGTCTTCTTTGGACTTGATCACTCTTTTCCATTCCTTCTATGCTTGCTTTTTACTCAGGACTTTTGGTTTGGCCTCAACATTATCAATTCCATTTATTTACTTTTTTTTTATTGAACTATAGTTGATTTACAATATTGTGTTACTTTCAGGTGTACGGCAAAGCGATTCAGTTATACACGTGTGTGTATATATAAGTATATTCTTTTTCAGATTCTTTTCCATTATAGGTTATAATAAGATATTGAATATAGTTCCCCGTGCTACACAGTAAATCCTTGTCTATTTTATATATAGTATTGTGTACCAAAGGGAAAAGGGGCGAGCGATAAATTAGGAGTATGGGATTAACAGATACCCAATATTATCAATTCCATTTATTGAATCATTACAGTATCAATATAAAATACAGATTTGATAAACTGGCAATGTTTGAATTGATGAGTGGTGTTGAAACCTAGATGTTAGGGGTACAGAGATGAGGATAAATATTTTCCTTGTGCTGAATTTCAAGGCTTTTTGAGTTGAGTTTCTGAAGCCTGTAGCCTAAAGCATCCCGATGTGGCCTCTGAATTTAAGCACAACCTCCCATCTCTGCTCCTGGTTTATTTGTTGTACTTTCCTAGGCCTGGATGTTAGATTCATATTTAGCTTTATTCTTCTTTCCTCTTGATTTCCTGCGTCCTTTTCATAAATGTCCCTTCTTCCTTGTACTTTTATTGAGCAGCTACTAGGTGCCAAGTCCTATTCTAGGCAATGTGAACCCCAAGTCACTGTCACTCCCTGGGGGGCCCCACCGTGGTGGACAATGGCTCCCTTGAGTTTGGATGCATTTTCACAAACCCAACGATTGCTGTTATTTCCAGGATTGAAAATGCAATTACATTTTCTGCTCCATTTTCCACAGCTTCGTTTTCCCTTCTCTTTCTGGTGCTGATTCTTTCCTCCATCCATTCTTGGGCTCATTTGTTTTTTCTCTTTCCTCCCTTGTGCTTATCCTCTTGGGTCTTCCTCCTCTGAGCACAATGGAGGAAGCTGTTTAATCATCCCCTCAAGCCACTGTGCTTTTGGGAGAAAAACACTGGTTATCAGACACTACAAGAGATACCACATACATAGAGCCTTTTAAGAAACCAGCAGTGAATCTGGCCTTAGCACTGCCAACAGAGGCCTCCAGGAAAATGTCATGAGATTATAGTGTGGGATTAAGCACACAGACTCTGGATCCTGACACTTTAGAGGCAAATCGTAGGGCCAGCCCTTAATAGCTGTGAGATTTTGACTTAACCTCTTTGGGCCTCAATTCCCCGTAAAATGGAGATGATGATAATTAGTGCTACTCCCAGGGTTGTGATGAAGGTCAGTGTGTTAATATAACGTAAGTGTTTAGAACCGCTCCTTGCCCATTAATAAGTGCTAACGCTTATATGGCGGTCATTACCATTGAGCCTGCGCTCCTCACCGGTGCTGTGAGGGCTTTTACAGCCCACTCCTGGAGCCCAAGAGTGCTGATCCCCGGGGAAGGGCCTTGCAGTGAAAGCAGGGGGAGAAGGATGGACAGGCCCACAGCTTCTGGGTGGTGCCTCGTTACTTGATTTGGCCCGAGCCAATCTGTATTCCAATAGGAGGTGAAGCCTTGTTCAGGGCCACCCTGGCTTTTGCAACACTCCCTGCATGAAGCCTCCTGACTGGTGACCTCCGACACTCCTGGAGAGACAGAGCTCTTCTGTTCAAAACCACAGCATCCGTGTGAGTACCGTACCTCTTAAGATTCAGCAACAAAAACATGCCAATCACGGTACAGACTCATCTCTGACAGATTCTTCGCATAGACCACAATTCACTCCTTGGCTTTTAAGTCATCTGATTAAGTCCTACATGGTCATCCTTACAACTTCTCCATAACAAAACTGAATTCAGTTAACTAAAGGCCTGTCTCTTCCAATTCGCCCCTCACCTGCACACCCTTCCATGCAACATGGACAGTTATGAAAGTAAAACTTACACTGCATCTCAACTTAAACCTTCCTTTCTTCCTCCCTTTCTTCTTCCCTCATCCTTTCCTTCCTTTTTTCCCAAGTATCTCCAAAAAGGATGTAAATTCAGCCTTCTTTGATAACACCATGCTGGGAAGGATGTGGGGTGGAAGGCACCATCATGTTGCTACTGAAAGATGAATCAGTATAATATCTACAAAGGGCAGCTGTCGAAATTACAAATGCACATCCTCTTCGACCTAGTGCTTTGACTTTCAGGAATTTATCCTGTAGATAAACTCTCAGGATCTAAATGGAAGAGGTACAAAGTTATGTATTGCAGTATTATTTGTAATAGCCAAAGATTGGAAACAATCTGAATGTTCATCAATACTCTATAGTACTTCAATCCATTTGAAATCTCCAACCTCCAAAAAGAACGAGGAGACCCTTCATGTATTGATATGAATCATTTCCCAAGATACGTACGCTTTCACACACACGCACACACTTGTATATGCTACCAGCTAAAATATCTTTGGAAGAGAGAGAATTACATTGTTTGGAAACTTGGTAAAAGGGAGGCTTTTCATTATTCTAATTAAGTTTGGCTGCATTTATAAGAAAAAGGAAAATTACAGAGGTTTAAACAGGGAAGAGAAACATATTTCTCCTATGTGAAAGAAGTCCAGAGGTAGGCACTCCAGGGCTGAAGCTACAGTTCCATAAACTTAAAACCACCTAGATTCTTTCAGCCTCTCCCCTCCCCCTTCTCAGGTTGCGACCTGTGTCCTCATGGCACCAGCATCAGACCCCCTTCCAGGAAGCAGGACGAGGAGGGGAGGAGAAGTCTCTCTCTTTCCAGGAGGCCTCCCAGAATTCCTTCCCAACACTCCGACCACAGGTCACTGACTGGACCTTAGGGAATGTGGCCACACATTTTTCAAGGGGCTTCTGGAAATGTAGTTTGGGGCTGAAGTAAGGAAGAAAGCAAGAATGTACATTGGGAGGCTACTATCAGTCCTTTTGTCCTTTTGAATCACTGAATAAATTACCTATTTAAAAACTAAATAGAAATCTCATTTAAAATGTTAAATTAAAAAAAAAAGCCTAAAAAGTTACACATGAATCAGTCCAGCCTTCTTTGGGGGCTTACCTCTGATACCACACTTTAGCTGATCCACTGCGGAAGTACCCTCTCCTCAGGCCCTGGCCTGTTCCACAAGGACCCAGGGCTCCTCCAGAGTCTCTCACCCTCTCTTGAAGCCAGCGGCCCCTAGTGGCCACCTCAGTGGTCCAGGACTCAGGAAGTACCTATCAGATGCTTGCAAGATTTCCAGGAAGTGTTATCTTCACACCATCTCTCAAAGGTCCTTTGCAGAATTGAGTTTCAATCCACCAAACAAATTCAGAACCATTGCTCTTAGAGTATTACCTATAAATAATGTCTTAATATTATTGATGAAAGCAATAATTTTTCCCACATAGCTAACTGTACCACCTTCGTTACCTGACTTAAAGTAGCTTTATGTCTTCCTATAATAGGAAAGCAAGAGTTTTAATTTCAAGCTGTATTTAGTGTGCTTGGGGGAAGAGTACGTAAGAGAGAATATAGTTAGCTTGATCTTGGCATCCCAAATCCTAGAGAAGAATAATTTGTATTATTTTAGCATGTATTTATTAATGTATTCAACACACATTCAATGTAAAAGTTCGTTTAATCTCCTTTATTATAATAGTCACATTACTGAACAACTTATTTAGTACTTTCTAAATAATTTTATAACTGAAACCGAGCTCTTTCGCCATACTTCAGGAGTTGCAGCCATTAAAACAGAGTGAATTCATTTTTAAAATGTCCGAGTTGGGACATTTTTCTTTACTGAAAACATCAATCATAAATCATCAACACTAAGAGCCACTCTGTCCAACAATGATGATGATGAGCAGGGGACTATTTGCTTCTTTGACTGTAATCATCCTCCCACAGATATTTAGGCTGGTATTCACTGTTCATATTTCCTAACTCTTCACAAAGCAGGGCTATTTAGCAGAGTTTGTGCTTCATGTTGTGTCCTATTGCATCCTGCTAGCAATCTGTGAGCAGTTCGCTGAGTCTTTAGACTTGGATATGAGTTCTGTGGGCAGGAACCACCCCCCCAAATTCTGCTTCTCAGTTTTCTGCATAAGATGGGGTTTTCACTGCGCTCCCCAGGAGGGGGCAATATTGGAGTGAAACTTGACTGTGAGGTCCTTGTCAATCTAAGTGGGTTAGTTTGCCTCAAAAACAGAAAGCAGAACCCCATCCCTGCCCTCACAATTTTGCATACCGGGCCAGGACCCACCTCCCTCCTGTGCACTCTGGAGCTGCCCACTCAGCCTGCAGGCTGGGGCCTGGGAGGCAGGTGCCGGGGACAAATGACAGGGATGCTTAGAGGACCCGGCTTGCCAGCAGAGGCCCCCATGAGCAGGCTGACAGAGATGGAAGACCGTCTGCCCCTTTCTACAATGGACTGGTTCTGCACAATCCCAAATAAAGCGTACACTGTGTGGGTGGTATCTACTGGGAGAAATCCACAGGGAACCCCCAAACCTGTCCCCTTCCCCCTGAGTTTTCCCCATTTTAGGAACTGACAACTCTATTCAGAAACCTGGGGAGTCATCTTTGCGTCTTCCTTTATCTTCGCTCCCACTGTTAAATCCATCAGCAGGTCCTGTCCGCTCTACCTTCAAAATGTATCTTAAATGTACCCACTTTCCTCATCTTCCCGGCTCCAGCATCCCTCCCAGGTAACCACAATGACCGCTTCACTGGTCCTCCTATTTCAACTTCCCCTCCAAGCCCATCTTCATCCAGCTGCTAGAGTAATCTTGAAATAGGCAGATCAGGTCATGCTTCTCCCCACTTAAAAGTCTCCAATGGCTTCCAGTTGAATGGAGAATAAAATCCAAGCCCCTTTCCATGTCCTGTAAGTCTTGTGTGCTCCAGCTCCAGCCCCTTGTCACTTTTCTAACCTCACCGCATCAGGCTCTCCCTCTCGATAAGCAAGCTTTGGGCCCTGGACCTTCTGTCCCTTCCCACCACGTGCCCTGCTGGGTCCTGCCTACGCACTCAGTGCCTGAGATGTTCTTCCCTCCCCTCTTCGCAGGGCTGGAGCCTTCTCCCCCTCGCCTTGGATGCCTTAACGCAAATGTCCTAACGGCGTATGTGGCTTAAGCAAGAAAGCTTAAAGGGAAGCATTCTTGGACCAGCTTGTCTTTACTCCCTTCATTTTATATTATCAACAAACCCTGCTTATTTTCTTCCCAGTGCTATTAACAATCCATTATTATTACTATTATCATAATCATCTTATTGTCTGACCCCAAAGGAAAATAGTGTTCTTTTGTTGGCCACACTAGCCCTGAAACCTAGTATTTTTACTGGCGTGCAGTAGCAACCTGATAAATACTTGCCATTTAAGTAACTGAATAAAGGAGTAAGGCTGCTATTGGTCTATTCGTGTGGCAAAGCATTTTTAAAAAATTGTTATTGAAGTATAGTTGATTTACAATCCTGTGTTAATTTCTGCTATATAGCAAAGTGATTCAGTTATACATATTTTTTTTCATATTCTTTTCCATTATGGCTTATCATAGGACATTGATTATAGTTCCCTGTGCTATACAGTAGGATCTTGTTGTTTATCCATCCTATGTTTAATAGTTTGCATCTGCTAATCCCAAACTCCCAATCCTTCCCTCCTCCACCCCCCTCTCCCTTGACAACCACTAAGTCTATTCTCTATGTCTGTGGGTCTGTTTCTGTTTCACAGATATGTTTATTTGTGTTGTATTTTAGATTCCACATATAAGTGATATCATATGGTATTTGTTGTTCTCTGACTTACTTCGCTTAGTATGATAATCTCTAGATCCATTCATGTTGCTGCAAATGGCATTATTTCATTCCTTTTTATGGCTGGTGGTATTCCATTGTATGTATATACCACATCTTCTTTATCTGTTCATCTGTTAATGGACAATTTATGTTGTTTCCATGTCTTGGCTATCGTAAATAGTGCTGCTGTGAACACAGGGGTGCGTATATCTTTTCAAATTATAGTTTTGTCTGGGTATATGCCCAGGAGTGGGATTGCTGGATCATATGGCAACTCTATTTTTAATTTTTTGAGGAAACTCTGTACTGTTTTCCACAGTGGCTGCACCAATATACATTCCCACCAGCAGCGCAGGAGGGTTCCCTTTTCTCCGCACCCTCTCCAGCATTTATTATCTGTAGACTTTTTAATGATGGCCATTCTGACCAGTATAAGGTGGAACCGCATTGTAGTTTTGATTTACATTTCTCTAATAATTAGCAATGTTGAGTATCTTTACATGTGCCTACTGGCCATCTGTATGTCTTGTTTGGAGACTCGTCTACTTAGGTCTTCTATGCGTGACGAAGCATTTTGAAGCCCTTGGTTCAATATCATCCTCTTGGCAAACTTGTATTTACCACTGAAGCATTTAACAAAACACCAGGGAGGGCTCAAGGGAAGCAGTAGCAAAAGCTAGAATATTTGAAATTTGCTGACAATACCATCAGGTCACACATCTTTTGCAGTCACTTTTGTAGTCACAAGTAGGGACCATCTCATCACCAAACATGGTGTCAGGCTTCTCTTGCCTGGGACCTTGACCTTGTTCACTGGGCCTGGAGTGCTCTTTTCCCAAATATGTATCGATTTTTCACTTTCCTCAGCTAATGCTCCAGTGTCACTTTCTCAGTGAGGAGGTCACTTCTCTGACCATCTCATAGAAATTGCAGTCCCTCCACACCCACACAGGAACACACATGCTCCCTACTGCCCTTCTACACCCTATTTTTTTCATGACACTTGTTAATATCTGATATGTTATATTTATTTATATGTTTATTCGTTCATTCATTCTCTGTCACATTTCAGGAATTTTTGTTTGTCTTCTTCACTGTGGTATCCCCAGCACCACAAAATGATCCCTTGCACCCTGTTGGTGTTCAATAAATACAGATAATTAGATAGGGCGGTGTCACAGGAGTGAGGAATTTGTTCATTTTCCCAGTCTTCAGTTCCGTCTGTGTTGACATCATCTATGATGCGTCAAAGAGTTGTGTGCCATCAAACCAGTTAAAATCGACTGTATCGCAGACCTCTGCATAAGACCTCTCTTCAGGTTGTGCACTGCTCAACTCTAGTGGCTCACGTTCACGGAGACTCACGCCCTGGAGCTGGATGGTCTCACAACCTGCACAGCCAGGCCCAGAGCCCCAGGGAGGAGTGAATTCATGTCCTTGTGGAGGGGAGGAAAAAGTGAGAGGAAAGAAGGAAAAAGAATAAAATGGCGAAAGAAGTAGAAAAAGAGACTGAGGAGGAGAGCAGGAAATGAGTGAATAGTAGGAGAGGGGAAAACTAAAGAAGAAAGGGAAAGCTGAAAAGGCCAAGGGAGGAACCGGATCCTGGCTTCACACTTCATTCCTCCCCCCAGCAACTGCAGCCTGTTCACCCAGGACCCTCCTCCCGCTCTTCAGTGATTCCCCTGCTATTAATCATGTACAAAACTTGAATTATATATAAAACTCACTTAGACCACTCAGCTTCAGCTCCACCGATATCTAACATATTCACATATACCTAATTGTCCACTTTAATTTTTAAAAGAGTGCTTTCCTCCTACAGCTGAATTTTAATTCATTTACAAAATGCCTGCTCTTGATGTTTTAGGGTGACCAAGCCTGCAGCTGTATGAACAATACATTGAGACAGATCGAGAGGTAGAAAGAGGACCAGCTAAGAGACTGTCAGTGTAACAGAGGTGCGGGATCTGGCAGTGATGGATGCTTGGGCAACAGTGGTAGCTATGGCAATGGGCATGAAATATAAAACTGAGAGATATGTATGAAGAAATAGGCAGATTTGATAATGATTGAATGCAGCAAGAGAAGGAATAAAATAGGATCCCAAGTTTAGGGACCCAGAAAACTGATATTTGAACAGAAGATTCTGTATGGGAGCAATTGGGTAGAAGATGGAAAATTCATTTTTAAATATGTTTAGAGGAAATTAATCCTTTGGAATTTAAAGCCAGTCCTGTTGAATGGAAAGACTTATTAATAAAACAACATACCGCAAAGGTATCCATAATAAATTTCTCTTCATTTTTATCCTTAGTTCTGTGAGGGCAACTCAATTATGTAAGAAAAATCTTTGATTTAGACTGTATCCATTTTCAATTCCTCTTTGCTAATGAAGTTATACAGGAAAAATAGCAAAAATACAAAAATTTGAACATAATTAGGAAAGGAAATTTTTAAACTAAACTACACCCGTTTCCAGAGATGTTTAAAGAAGGAAAAGGAAAGAGGTTGCACATATTTTCTTTGGCTCATCGCCCAAAACGTTGTACTTCAAGCTTCATAAGAAATCAAAGTAGGGAAAGATCTAGCAAAAGCAAGAATAACACAGGGATTGGGAAAGTTTTCAGTAGATTATAGCTTGGTTAGATATAAAAAAATTAAAGAAAAGAGTAGCATTTTTTAAGAACTATACTAGGAATAAAAACTTTACGCCTTATTCATAAGAAACAGGTAAAGAAATATAAGGATTTGGTTGATACGGAAACAGAAAAGAATATGCCTTTTCCACTTTCTGCTGGTAAATCTTAAATCCGCTTCTGCACTAACATATAACCATGTGACACTGGACATTAAGAGTATCAACCTCAAAGGCTGTTGTGAGAATTTAGTGAGATAATCCACCGAAGGGCTTGCCATAGTGTCTGCCATTGAATAAGGTCTTCCATAAGCTGTTGCTCTTCCAACTCTCTGCTGATTCCACAGTGAGATCTCATGTTTGCTAAAAGACTAGGTACTGACTTTTCCTTGGTTTTTCCCATTGTGCATTTAGGTCCTGGGCAAATACCTTTCTAGCTTTAGAGCAGAGGGCAGGATAAAATGCCTGGCTTCCAGACCAGTGTTACTGGCTCTTGGGCATTTACCAAGGAGAGTCATGCTATTCTGGGTAGGATCATTGACTCCTTTGCTCCTAGTTTCTAAAGCACTGAACCAAATAATTGAAATATTTCAGTCCCTAGCATGTGCAGTACCATCGTTCTCTGTCTTTGCCTTCTGTACTGTAGTGTGGGGACTATACCTCTTGGGAAGCAGTAACCTCCTCAGTCTCTCTTTCTCCCACTTAACCCACCCACACCCTTAACTTTCTTCCTTACAGTTTCCTGGGAGTTTCAGTTTTCCAGTGAATATAGAAGTGCTTGGGATTAAGTTGGCCAAGGATAATAATAGTAAGAACCAACAATATTGGGTACCATGCCATGTTCTATATATTTTATATACTCCCTGAAAACCTCATTTAATTCTCAGACCAACCCTATAAGGTAGATCCTCTTATTATCTTCACTTTATAGATGAGGAAACAGGCACAGACAGTCAAGCTCTTTGTGGCAGTAGGTGAGTAGTAGAGCCAGTACTTGATCCTGGGAAGTCTGGTTCTAAGGGCCATCCTCTTAACTGTACACTAGCCTACCTATCTACAGAGAGTATCCCAGCACCTGGGTGGTAGAACAGTGGCAGTCAGTGGTATTATATGTCCCTGGCCTAGAGGCTGCATACCCTTTACAGAGTCAGGAGGCAGATGACACCTCCCCTATTCTTTCAGGAGAAGCAAAGCACAGGCAAGCCACTTTTATTACTTTTTTTAATGGAACCCTCTTCATCTTACTATCAGAGGAAATTCCTCCTATAGGCCTCCTCCACACTTTTCTTTGGGCTGGATCCTGGGACTTTCTCTTGAAAATTGGAGGAAGGGGCCTGTTCTTTGGTTCTTAGTAGCCGCATTGCTTCTTCTGCTACAGAATATCCTCTCAAACACAAGTTAGGCTCCCAATTCTGCCATCAAGTTACTACCCAGTGATAAAGACACAGCGCAGAGACCTCACCACAGCTTCCAAGGCTAGAACGGGGGCCGCCATGAAGAGATGTGTAGGTTGGCTACTGCATGACCCAAGGGGGCGCCATATGCACTGTTGACATCATAGATACAACATAGTTATTATGACAAAATTTTTATCAAATGGCAGTGAAGTCTCTTGTTCTAATAAAATGTGTACTATCCAAATTTTCTGACAGATAATGGACTCTTGAGGAAAGAGTGCCCTTTCCTCATTTTTTAAAGAAGGTATTATGTGGGATACTTACTGATGGCTCTAGTTGATGTCAGCAGTATTCAGGCTTCTCAGGCCAGCTTCCTCTGAGCTCTCCAAAGCGCCTCACAGCCATGGCCCATTCCCACCCACCCTATTTAGACTAAACACACTAATTTTCTAGCCTCAAACTAGCCTAGTCCTCAAAGAGAAATTATCTTCCAGGAAACTCTGCTTCCAACTGGCCCTGAAATACAACTATCCCTTTTTTCTTCCCAGGAAGAAAGGGGTAGGAGTAACTGGTAAAAGAAATATGTACTTTCATTTTTCATTTTTCTTAGGGGAGTATAGAACAAGAAAAAAAATAAAAGGCCCCAGTTAATCCTCCCTCCCCCAAGGAATCCTCTTATTGGGTTAATATTTGCAATTCCCCTCTCTGGTCTTTAAAATAGGATGTGTCCAAAGAAATTTCCCTTTGATTGGCTGAAGGGTGAAATAGATGAGGATGCATATGAGGTAGATCTCAGCGTTAATGAGCTTGCGAGTACTTAAAGGGGGAAAATATTTGAGAGGGACCATGGGGGCTGGGTACAGGGAACAGGTTAGAGAGAGATTTGTGGTGATGCAATGAGGCACAGAAATTAGGGAAAGGGTGAAGGATATAAATTGGATTTTTAGGAAGTTTTGCTGTATTTTGTGCTATACCACCCTCACCTCAGTTTCCTTAAAGGACTTCAGAAAAAAATATGCATTACTTTGAAAGACATTTGAGGGTTAGGCTTTATTTCTTTTTTTTTTTTTTTTTTTTTTGTGGTACGCGGACCTCTCACTGTTGTGCCCTCTCCCGTTTCGGAGCACAGGCTCCGGAGGCGCAGGCTCAGCGGCCATGGCTCACGGGCCCAGCCGCTCCGCAGCATGTGGGATCTTCCTGGACTGGGGCATGAACCTGTGTCCCCTGCATCAGCAGGCAGACTCTCAACCACTGCGCCACCAGGGCGGCCCCTAGGCTTTATTTCTTAAGAATATGACACTATGCTGATAGGAGTCTTAAGGGAAGACCAAGAAATATTTGGATTATGTTAGTTTTTGGTATGTTGTTAGTTTTTCCTACATCTTTGTTGTTCAATCTTTCGTAAATATTGTTACTTAAAAAACTTGTTTCTAGAGGCATTACTAGGTGATAACAAAGAAAGGCTGTAGTTAAATAAGTATAAGAAATCTCACACCGTAGACTCCTCTATTCCTCTTAGCATGTTAAAGGGCACAGATATCCTAGAGAAAACTCTATAGCACTTGTTATCATCCTGCAGCGTTCCATGGGATACTGATTTGGGAAATGCAATAGATAGATGAATAAAAATTAAAAGTGGCTCCATCAGGGACTACTACCTGACACCATCTAAAACTGGAAGACAGTTTTGTTTTTGTTTTTGATTTTCGTGGTATGCGGGCTTCTCACTATTGTGGTCTCTCCCGTTGCGGAGCACAGGCTCCGGACGCGCAGGCCCAGCGGCCATGGGTACAGGCCCAGCCGCTCCACGGCATGCGGGATCCTCCCAGACCGGGGCACAAATCCGTGTCCCCTGCATCGGCAGGTGGACTCTCAACCACTGCGCCCCCAGGGAAGCCCTGGAAGACAGTTTTTTTAATGTAGGGATAATACGTTTTTTTCAAAACACTATGGCCAAAGATTGTTGACTCAAATTAAAGTTGTCACAGCAAAAAGTAAAAATGAGAAATTTCGGAACAACTATTGTGTTGAAGAGTAGGAAACAGTAGAGAATTATTATAAATTGAGGCAAGTTTGGTTTCAACTGAAAGAAATGTATATTAAATTATCTGTGATTCTCTTAGAGTAATCATATACGCAATGATCAGACTTGTTTCATTTCATTCGGTGGCAATGCTTTCTCAAAGGTACCTTTTAAAAATTAGTAGTAATGCAAAAACAGCCCCAGTGGATCAGCATTCTATCATAGGTGGTAAATTTTGGCAAAGTTTGCTTGTTGATATTGTTTAATCAGCTAGCACACTTGGCTTTATTAATTTTGAATTTTCTGTGATGAGCAAAGATCTATTAAGTTTCTGAGGAATTACTCCCAATTCACCTGTAAGTTCAAATGTTTATGTGTCACTTAAATGCATGTATGTAGGAGATAATGGAAGGGGTAAAGGAAGGATAATGACCTTAGGGTTACAGACAGCATTTAAGTTCATTTAAATCAATGGCTCCTGTTTATTTTCCTTCGGGACTGTGGGCTCTATCAGATTTCATCACATCACACACCTG
The DNA here is from genome assembly GCF_008692025.1 of Phocoena sinus. Classification (NCBI taxonomy): domain Eukaryota; kingdom Metazoa; phylum Chordata; class Mammalia; order Artiodactyla; family Phocoenidae; genus Phocoena; species Phocoena sinus. Next base: position 16,333,129 of record NC_045779.1, on the reverse strand, counting down.
CATCTTCTCGGTTTGTTTACTTTCCACCCCATGACTGCATACAATAAACAGTACTCAGAGTGAATAAAAACAGAGATGGGATGGTGGAGAAAATCAGTGATAGAAAATCCATACTTTATTCTTAAAACTTAATTTGAGTAAATGCAAAATGTCATTATCTTAGTATTGGGTAGTTAGTTGAAATCTCATGTTTTACATATAAACTTTACAACAACAGGTGACTTTACAACAAAGTTATTTTTTACATATCACTTTACAACAGAAAATAAATGCATCTGAGAGGGTGCATCTGAGAGGATTATTGTTTTCGCATATAACAATGTTGGTTTCATTTTTAAAAATAAAGGAATACCATGCTTTACTCATCTCAACAGGAAGCAGAAATCTGTCACCATGTCATTTCTCCACAACTTCTTAAAGAGACACCTTTCCATTTATTCTTTGAGATTTAGTTTTTTAGGATGAATCTGAATGGTTGTTTAGAATAATGTAACACCTCTTCATGTCCCTGTAGTCATGGAATTGGATTTGAAGTTTTCACACTCCGGTCAGAATACCTTCTTCAAGGAAGAAATGCACACCAAGCTAACAAGTAACTATTTGGTGACATCGGTCAGCACAGAGAGAACATTAGAACCCTTCCAGTTATAGAAACTGTGCATACTGGAATGTGCTAGTTTTGTTTTTTCACACAGTGTAAAACCAGGTTGAGGACACATCCCCATAACCAGGTATAAAACCAGGTTGAGGACACATCCCTATGACCAGGTATGTGCTCCCCTCAGACGGAGAGCCTGAGGAGATTGAGTGAAACCCCAGTCTCGGTACCTTGCATGGGGCCTGGTATGCAGTTGACAAGGAGTGGATATTCGCCGAATTGATTTGAAACTCAATTATATAAAATCATCATATATAGCAGATTACAGGATCAGAGGATGTTAGAACTGAAAAGGTAACAGTGATTACCTTAACTAGTCTTCTCATTTTTTCCATGGGAAAGTAAAGCAGTGGACAAGAGCAAAATTACTAATTCAGTCTTAAAAGGCTTGGAATGTGGGTACTCACTTGCCTTCTCAAGTTTACAGAATCATGGAATCTCAGAGTGGGGACCGGTCTGAAGTTAGAGACAACCTGTGATGCACGAATACCCTTTACAATATGCTCTTCAAATAATCCCTCGAGAAGACTGGGCCAGGTGACTTGGTTCCCTGGGCACACAGGGGAGGTTGTAAGCCCCTAGAAGAATCCCTCACATGGCAACTTCTGACATGGTGCAGGAGCCAATGTGAGGAGGTGTCAAGGCAGACAGGTAAGTGAGTGAGCCCAAGGCACGTTCATGGTTCTCATGGGACCTAGAGAGGGTACAGGAAAGGTTCATGATCACAAGATATAGGATGAAATAGGTGGGGACTATTGACACCAGTGGGAAATAACTGGAACCATGGACTCCAGGGATGAACCAAACCATTGTCCCCAAAATGCCAGATGGGACCAGCCGCACCCAAAGGCCTGGTTCATAGAGCCATATCAACCTATCTGCTTGTATCCAGAGGACACAGAAGGGATTATGAGGACCTGTACTTTACTGTTAACATTAGATTATGCAGAATGCACACACATGCACATGCAAGCACACACGTAGATACACACACCTCCCCAATCCCCCAGATTATCATGGAGAGGACTGGGATCAGGAGATAGAGACGAAAAATCCAAGAGGCTGGGCATTTTTCATAAAGAGGATGAGGAATTTCTTGTGCCAGCCAAATGGAGTAAGCCGACTACTGCCTATCTCTTCTACTGATTTCAACTAACAACTCCAGACAGAGTAAAAAAGCAACTATGTGAGCACTCTGAAAAGTAAACAATAGCAAGCAGATTCGGGAAGGAAGTCAAAAGTTGCAGAATGACCAGGATGGCACTGAGTTTACTGAGCTCTTTTCCCTCCTTTATCTTTTGACTTTGACGTGAGGGCAACTGATATCCTGGAACAGAGTAGCAGTGTGGACAGCAAGACCTCCAAGAGACACCTCCCTGTTTCCAAGAGGACAGGGAAATGGGGACCCTGTGAGCTAGAAAGTATGTAGGAGGGGGGAATCTCCTTTCTCTCTCCCTCTCCCCTCCTCTTTCTCTTGCCCTCTCTCTCTCCTTCAGCTCTTTTCTGAGGGCAGCACCAGTGATGGAATTGCATTGCCAAGTGATGGTGGCAGTAAAGGCACCTACCATCTCTAAAAGAAAATGCATCTCTCTAGCCAGAATTGGGATGAGGGGGTCCCTGCAGTCTGAAGAGTGTAGGGGAACCTCATCTTTGCTATTTTTGTCTCTCCTTTATCTCACTGCTTAGCACTTAGGGTGAAACCAGTGCTAGGGGCTAAATATCTGAGAGAAATCCCAGATTTCTAGCCAGAGAGCTAGGAAAAAGGACTTCTGAAAGCCAGAGAGAGTGGGAGAAATTTCAGAGAGGACAGAGCTGGAGAAAGGGATCCCCTATCTATATATCAACCAACCCAAGTTCCAAGCTCACCCCTGAGCTGCATCAGCAAAGAAATGTAGCAAAGGCTTTAGGGTCTGAGCTATGATAAAAACTACTACCCAAATCTCAGACTAAACACTAAGTGACACATATGCAGAGCAGATTCGAAAACAGCATAACAAAGGCTTTGAAAACCTAACTGGAACCACTACTGAGGGAAGGCAAGACAGAATATGTGAGCTGAACACAGCTGGGCTTATTGTCTCCTAAAACAAACAAGCAAATCAACATTCTCCAGAGGGTTTTAAGAGATCCCAAAGTCTCACAAGATTATATCCAAAATGCCTAGCATACAATCCAAAATTATATACCAAAAACAAACAAATAAAATCCCAGGAATATATGGCAAATTTCCAAGGAAAAAGACAAAGAACAGTTGCCAGTACCAAGAAGACCCAAACATTTAAATTATTAGAGTCTTTAAAAAGTGAGATAAAGGTGAACACAATTGAAAGGAGTGGACGGAAGTTCTCAACAAAGAAGTAGAAACTATGAAAAAGAATTAAATGAAAATTTTAGAATTGAAAAATTCAATAGTTGGAACAAGAAAATTCACTTGATGGGCTCCATAACAAAACAGAGAGAACAGAGGAAAGATGCAGCAAACTTGAGAGAAATAATCTAATTTGGAAAAGAAAAAAGTGGGAAAATATTGAAAAATATGAACAGATCCTGAGGACTTGTGGGGCAATCACAAAAAGTCTAAGATTGGTGTCATTGGTCTCGAGAGGATAGAAGGTGAGCCTGAAAAGATACCTGAAGAAATATTGGCCAAAAACTTCCCAAATTTTGTGAAAGAAATCAATTTACAGATTGAAGATGCTCAGAACCCACACCCCCTCCCCAAAGGAATACACTCAAAGAAAACCATGCCCAGTCACATTATGATCAAACTGCTAAAAACCAGTGATAAAGACAAATCCTGAAAGCAGCCAGAGAATGATACATTACATAGAGGGGAACAATTATTTGAATGACTGGATTTCTCATCAGAGGCCATGGAACCTAGAAGACAGTGGAACCATATCTTTAAAGTGCTGAAAGACAGGAACTGTCATTCTATGTTCAACAAAAAATATCTTTCAGGAATGAAGGCTAGGTAGACATTCTCAGATGATTGAAAACTGAATGTATTACCAGCAGATATGACCTAAAATAAATGCTAAAGGAAATTTTTTTCAGACAAGGGAAACATGGATCATCAAGAATGAAGAAAGACTAACAGAAATGGTAAATATCTGGGTAAAAAAATGACAGACTATTTTTTCCCTGAAAGATCTGTAAAATATTTATGACTAGGGCTTCCCTGGTGGCGCAGTGGTTGAGAGTCCGCCTGCCGATGCGGGGGACACGGGTTCGTGCCCCGGTCCGGGAGGATCCCACATTGCCGCGGAGCAGCCGGGCCCGTGAGCCATGGCCGCTGAGCCTGCGCGTCCGGAGCCTGTGCTCCGCCACGGGAGAGGCCACAACAGTGAGAGGCCCGTGTACCGGAAAAAAAAAAAAAAAAAATTTATGACTATAAAAATAAAAAATTATAACATTTCCTGGTTGGACTTCTCATTGCGTGTAAGACCTGTGGCAACTATAACATAAAGAAACTGAGTATTTACCTATTGATCTGTGATAATTACTGAATCAGTACACTCTACTGACTTTTCCCCTGCTACCCACTGGGGTGAGTGTTTGTGAAGAAAATCAGAGCAGTTATAGAGAAAATAATCTAAAGTTTCCATATGCAACTCAGTTGTACTTAAGTAAATTAGAGACGTTGTCACACATATATTTTTGTTCTTTTTGGAGGGAGAGAGTGAGACAAACTATTTGCATGATTACCATGTAGTTTCTAATTATCTTCATATTCCAAGTTGACAGCCCAATTCAGGACTTCCAAAAAGTTTGTTACAGGTGGAAAATTCTTCTGCATGCCACTTTCTTTTACCTGATCCCTGTTTATCTCCCACTCCAAGAGACCATTTGTAAACTGGGAAATTATGGTATTACCTGTTTTTTGTAAACTGAACAACTTTTGTTAGATAGCCTAAGCGCTATTCTCCACCCCCACCCCCCCCGATTTTGGTAACTGTCCTGTCCCAGATTCAGTACCACCCTGACCCCAGCCCCAGTTGAGGTGTATTTCATTCCCTGGGGGCATACTCCTGCTTTGGATCTTTAAGTTTAGAGCACGATCTCCTAAAAATTACTGAACACAGAATTTTTTTCACATCTCTGGTAAGCTGCTGGTGGTAGTAGCTAGGGGCTCCTACTCTTAAGAATTTTTTCTCTAATTTTTACAATTGCATACTCATTCTTTTAGGATACTTCCTTTCACACAGGGGCATGTAAGGAAGATTCCTTTGGATTTTCTTGTCTCTCTTTCTTTCCCTGATACTGTGTTTTTGGAAGCACAGGGGTGATGATTGGAAACCACATCGAAATACTGATTTTTTTTCTAAATTTCATGTCCTGTAGTTTTGTCAGTTTCCTTATCAGCTTGCTATTGGTATTTCTATTTTTTTAGTTTTTCTCCTTTTGGTTGGGGGTAAAGGAATCTCATTTTGTGAGGTATCAGGGGAGGAATTACTAATGATCTGGTTTTATTCTGCTATCTTTGTTCAGAAGGCTGAGCATGAGATAAAGGTTTTGGCTTCAACACAATATATGCATTTCTGAATAACTCCACACCCTGCAAAATTGTACTAAAAATAACTGGGCTAATAGAAGAAAAGAAAATTATGTATAGATCACTCAAAACCTGTGCAACTTTGTAATCAGAGCATCAACAAAGAAAATAATAATCTAATTAAAATACTGGCACATGGGATAGGGAGGGTGGGAGGGAGACACAAGAGGGAGGGGATATGGGGATATAAGTATACATATAGCTGATTCACTTTGTTATACAGCAGAAACTAACACAACATTGTAAAGCAATTCTACTCCAATAAAGATGTAAAATTAAAAAAATAAAGGTAAGATATAATATTATACTAATGCACTAAGACAAAAAAAAAATACTGGCACAGCTAAAAGACATTGAATTTTTTTTTTTTAATGGAGAATGTAGCTTGGTGGAAAAAGAAATGAGGAAAGGTTGAGGTTACTGAGTTATGGAGGCCAGGACAGAATGCCCACATGTCAGGAGGACATCACAGCAAGGACTTCAAGGACAGAGCATATAGCTAAAACCGAGCTAAGAGGATGGTTGTCAGGTACGAGGGCATCCATGTGGTACGAATACCTCTGCAGCTTGTGGTCAGTGGCACTCATGTAGTTTGTGCTTTACGATTATTTGATGATGTAAAACATTATTGTGCTGGGGAAAAGCCCATAGGAAAATTTCATATGAAAATTCTCAGCATATCCACAGTATTCTTTTATTTCCCAGTCAGCATGAGCTAGCTTGGATTACTGAAAGACACATGACAATGAAACAGATTGTACCTATTCATATGTAATATTTCCTAAGAGGATCATTTCAGCAAAATCTCTGGCTATATTTTAACTTATAAAAATGATGCTACATCACAGATTTTAAAAATGATCTTGTCAGTGTTTTAAAATACTAAAACAAGAACAACTAAAGGCAGAAAAAATAATGAACATAATGCTTACTAAACATGCTTATGTTGTCATTCAATATGGAAAGACTGGGAATAATCTCTACATGCAACAGGAAAAAAATGGATAAACTAGGGTACATCAATTCACTGGAATACAATGTGAACATTAACAAAGATTTATGTACATGTATTATCAAGGAAAGATATTTAATATTACATAAAGAAGTATGTAATATACATAACTCTGTATGCATATATACCAAAATGTTAGCTGTGGTTATCTCAGTATCTCAGTGTAGTAGGATTCCAGTGATTTTTGTTTTTTCCCCCTTATCTGTATTTCCTTGTTTTTTCTGTAATGAACTTATATTACTCTTGCAGTAAGAAGAAGGGAAGTTATTATGAAAACTCACATCTGAAAATATTTTAGCTCTCTCAGCATTTTATAGCAGGAAACAGCAAGCAATATAATTTCAAAACCATAGGGGGCTAGTTTTAAAGAGCCTCTTCCGCTTTGACCTACCAGCCTGGTAGAGCTTGGTGACGTGTGGACATGGCATGAAATGTGGGGCTGGGGTCTGGAGAGGTTATACCAACATTCACTTAAAAGTCTGTTAGATTTGGTCTATTGCAACATCCTAAGCTTATCAACAGACTTTATTTTCAGGAACCGTCCATCTCTTATGGAAACACTATTTCCTCCGAGGCACACGTGTATGCAACACAATGCAGACTCTTTGCTGGGGGAAGAAATGAGTGACTATAACAACAGGAAAGTGGGCTAATGCTACAGCATGAATCAAGCCACCGAAAGGACAGAAGAAAAACAAAGTGTTTTCTTGCATTTGCAAGTGTGACCACATCATGGTTTGGGCCATCCAGAACAGGGACGATTCAGTTGGGTCTCTCTTATTTCTGAAACTGAGCAAACAGGGCTGGATCCCAGTGGCTCTGAAACATATATGGTTCTTTGTGTTAGTAACGTCTGCATCACCGTGAGTCAATGATTTACCTCCTCTGGGCCTCAGCTTTCCTAGTTGCAAAATGTTTGTGATGATCCCAGAGGTTCTCCTGTGGCTCTGAAATTCTACAGTTATAATTTAAGGGAATTCAATTAATATTAGTGGAGCACCTACTATGTGCAAGGTATTATGCTAGGTTCTTCAGTGGGTACAAAGTGAGTAATATGTAGTCTCCCTCCTCAAGAAGCTGATAGTCTGATAGGAGAGATAGACATACAGATAATTAAGGCAAAGTAAAAGTGCCACTAGAGCAGAATAAGTACGATGCCCTGAAAGTTGTAAAGAGCTAGGATAGCCTCAGTAAGAGTTCTAAAGCGTTTCTCTTGGACTGTCTTCTTTAGCCCTTTTCAAATTTTTGGCCATCTAGCTCTCTAAAATATGAACAAATTCTTTTCAAAAACTCCAAACTGTAACAAGCCAATAAAAACGGGAATCTGGGGCTTCCCTGGTGGCGCAGTGGTTGAGAATCTGCCTGCCAATGCAGGGGACACGGGTTCGAGCCCTGGTCTGGGAAGATCCCACATGCCACGGAGCGACTGGGCCCGTGAGCCACAACTACTGAGCCTGTGTGTCTGGAGCCTGTGCTCCGCAACAAGAGAGGCCACGACAGTGAGAGGCCCGTGCACGGCGATGAAGAGTGGCCCCCGCTCGCCGCAACTAGAGAAAGCCCTCGCACAGAAACGAAGACCCTACACAGCCAAAAATATAAATAAATAAATGAATTAATTTAAAAAAAAAAAAAAAAAAAAAAAAAAACGGGAATCTGCTTTGTTGCAAACACTAAAGGAATTCGCTCCAATAAAATAGAATAAACCCTCAGTAATTCAGACCAAGGAAGGTAAGAATTGAGATTTAATGCAAAGTCCATTATAGGATATGTGCATTATGTGATTTTAATGACTTGTAGTTTTACTTTCAAGGGTATACATAAACATTGCCTAGAAATCTTTACAAAGTGACTTTTGTAGAATATAAAATTTGAAAGCCCCATATATGTCTAGTCCAACCTTCTCAGTGTACCGGTGGGAAAACTCATACAAACTGGTTATTCAAGGCCCCAGAGAGAGGAGTCTTTTTAAATGACACAGCAAATGTTCATAAATGGTTGTTTGATGAGCTTGAATTTTCTTGAAAGTGCCTTGTTCTCCAATGTTCTCCACTTTTCCTACAGTCTTGTTCAGTCTATTAATTTGAACTTTATGAATAGGAGAGAGATTTGGTACCGCAAGTAAGCTTTCATCTATTTGCAGCTCTTTCCATTCATCTTGGTGCCAAACAGGCAATTTCTAGCCTATATTGTTAACATGAGGGGCACTGGAGGAGGAAGAAAGTCGACAGATACTAACTATCCTGGTGGTATTTTTCCAGGACAGCGGCCTGACCTTCTGCAGATTAGCTAACCGTCTAGCAGATATTATTGAGAAAGGCTGTCAAGGCATCTTAAGGCCCCAAATTAGATATTAACCACCCTCTTAGAGAGCAGATAATAGGACTCTAAAGGAAGGAGACACAGAAAAGTTACATATTGACAGAAAAAGGAGTTAGGAAATAAAGGCGTAGGATGGGAGGTTGCCAGGATAGCAGATGTGGGTGGAGCATCAAAAAGGGAAAGGACGAATAGTATATAAACTTGGTCTACTCTATATGGTCTTCAATGCCAATTGTGTTCAGAGGTGCAAAAGAAAGCAGAGATATGTTCTCCCTCAAAAAGAAAAGAGGATACAAATTGCTAGTGAGCCATACAAGCCTATGTAATATCAAGAGCTGGATTATTTTCAGACCACACATATTACAATAATTCCAGAAAGAGAAAGATCACTCTAGGTGGTCAGGCAAGAGGCCAAAGAGGTAATGTCTTCAGCTGAGCTTTGAAGGATCTGAGTAAGTAGGGGGGCATGTACTCTACTCATGGCAGATTTTATCCAAAAAGAAAGTTGGCAGTTTCTAATGTGGATACAAAAAGGGGCCTCCATCCTCCAAAAACTGCTATTCTTCTCTTCTTCCTTCCCTTGCTTGGGGTAGCATAGCATTTCATCATTGGTGATATAATTCCATGTGAATTAATTGATTATGTCTTCATCTTTGGATGCAAAAGAAAAAAAGGGGTGGATAGAGAGAGGGAAAACTCTCCCAGAAACAATGCTTATATAATTCCTGCCTCAATTTCCCTGTCATTGAGCGAGAAAACTCATGGGAATCCAAAAAATTAAAGTCCCATCTCCTAGACTTGTGAATTCAATTTGTTTGAATTGATTGCTAGAAAATAAATAAATAGACTGAAGGCAGGACCAAGTCCTTAACATCAGCACATTGAGGTTAAGCATGCATAGGTTTTTAAGCATAAACAGAATACCCAAATAGCCCAAGAGGGAAGAAGATCATGCATTTGGGCTCAGTACAGGTGGTGTGACAGGGCGGCCAGGAAAAGGTAGAGGTGTTCTGAGCAGAGTTCCCAGATGCTTCTGCATAAAAACAACTCTACCTATATTTCTGAGAATATGTCAGATAATGTATTTAGAGAAAGTACTTTTAAAGCTGTTTGCCCGTTTTGAACATTTGCGATCTTTGGATTTCTAGTGGGTTTCTGTTTTGTTTTTAATCATACAAACCAAAATATCTTCAGGATATGTTTTTACTAGGGATCGGGTGTGGAAGATATGAGATAAGGTTTTCGCAATAAGATTTTTTAAAAAAGTGACATCAGAACAAATCCAATAGACTGCAAGAACATTATCTATTGCAATAGTTTTTAAGCTTTTCACTACCAGGCACAACTTTTATTATTCCTTCTCCTCACCCCAGGATTTGTGTTTTATAAGATATTTATTGCTATCCAATAAAAATTTCATTCCATCTATGTTCCCACAACTTTTCTATTTCTGTTGTATTCCAGATTATTAACAATCTACACTTAGGAAAGGGTCACAATATTATGAAATCATGTATCTAACTATGAGTTAAGAAACAACACATGCTAATCGTGGTGTAGATTTGACTGTTCCTCTGTACTCACATCTAATATGCATGGCATCCTCAAAATTCACGTCATAATCTTCAAGAAATAATCAGTGGTTTTGATCAGGGAAGAATAGCCTTTTTATTTCTTTTCCCCCTCTTCTTTATCTTCAGCCCTCTTTTATTTATTTTTTCCTTCCAGTTATATTAAGGTATAATTGACATACAGCACTGTATAAGTTTACAGCATAGAGCATAATGATTTGACTTACATCATGAAATGATTATCATAACAGATATAGTGAACATCCCTCATCTCATGTACATACAAAATCAAAGAAATAGAAAAAATGTTTTCCTTGTGATGAGAACTCTTAGAATTTACTCTCTTAACAATGTTCATATATAACATACAGCAGTGTTCATTGTATTTATCATGTTATACATTAAATCCCTAGTACTTATTTATCTTATAACTAGAAGTTTGTAGCTTTTAACTGCCTTCATCCAATTCCTCCCCTAACCCTGGCCCGCCTCTGGTAACCACAAATCTGATCTCTTTTTCTATGGTTTGTTTGTTTGATTTAGAAGTATGATTGACCTACAACGTTATGTTAGTTCCTGTTACACAATATAGCAATTTGATATTTCTGTACATTTCAAAATGATCACCAGGATAAGTCCAGTTAGATATAAAGATATTACATAGTTATTAACTATATTCCCCACACTGTACATTTCATACCTGTGACTCATTTATTTCGCAACTGGAAGCTTGTACCTCTTAATCTCCCTCACCAATTTCTTTCCTCCCCCCACTCCCTCCCCTCTGCCAACCACCTGTTTATTCTCTGTATCTATAATTGTTTGTTATATTTGTTCATTTGTTTTGTTTTTTAGATTCCACATATAAGTGAAAACACACAGTATTTGTCTTTCTCTGACTTATTTCACTAAACATAATACCCTCTAGGTCCATCCATGTTTTCTCAAATGGCAAGATTTCCTTCTTTTTGGTGGCTGAGTAATATTTCTTTATATGCATATACCACATATTCTTTATCCATTCATCTATGGATTACATTCATATCATAGCTATTGTAAATAATGCTGCAGTGAACATACGGCTGCATATATCATTTCTAATTAGTGTTTTTGTTTTCTTCAGATAAATACCCAGGAGTGGAAATGCTGGGTCATATAGTAGTGCTATTTTTAATTTTTTGAGGAATCTCCATGTTGTTCTCCATAGTGGCTGCACCAGTTTATATTCCTGCCAACAGTGCACAAGGGTTCCCTTTTCTCTACATCATCTCCAACACTCGTTATTTGTTGTCTTTTTGATAATAGTCTTTCTGACAGGTGTGAGGTAATAATATCTCATTGTGGTTTTGATTTGCATTTCCCTAATGACTAGTGATGTTGAGCATTTTCATGTGCCTGTGGGCCATATGTATGTCTTCTTTGGAAAAATATCTATCCAGATCCTCTGCCCATTTTTAAGTCAGGTTGTTTGTATTTTTTGATGTTGAGTTGTATGAGTTCTTTGGATATCAACACCTCATCAAATATATCTTTTACAAATATCTTCTCCCATTCAATAGGTGGCCTTTATGCTTTATTGATAGTTTCCTTTGCTGTGCAAAAGCTATTTAGTTTGATGTAGTCCCATTTATCTATTTTTCTTTTGCTTCCCTTGCCTGAAGAGTCATATCCAAAACCATACTACTGAGAATAATGTCAAAGAGCTTAGTGTCTATGTTTTCTTCTAGACACTTTATGGTTTCAGGTGTTACATTTAAAATTATTTTTTTGAAATTATTTTTGTGCATAGTGTAATAGAGTAGTCCAGTTTGACTCTTTTGCATGTAGCTGTCCAGTTTTCCCAATGCCATTTATTGAAGAGGTTCTCTTTTCACCATTCTATGTTCTTGCCTCCTTTGTCATAGATTAATTGCCCATATAAATGTGGGCTCTATATCCTGTTCCATTGATCTATGTGTCTACTTTTGTAGTACCATACTGTTTTGATTACTATTGCTTTGTAGTATAGTTTGAAATCAGAGAGCATGATACCTCCAGGTTTGTTCTTCTTTCTCAAGAATGTTTTGGTTATTTAGGGTCTTTTGTGTTTCCATGAAAATTTTAGAATTATTTGTTCAAGCTCTGTGAAAAATGTCATTGGTGTTTTGATAGGGATTGCATTGAACTGTAGATTGCCTGGGTAGTATGGTCATTTTAACAATATTAATTCTTCCAATCCATAAACACTGTATATTTTTCTACCTGTTTATGTCAACTACAATTACTTTTGTCAGTGTCTTATAGATTTTTTTTTTTTGCGGTACATGGGCCTCTCACTGTCGTGGCCTCTCCCGCTGCGGAGTACAGGCTCCAGACACGCAGGCTCAGCGGCCATGGCTCACAGGCTCAGCCACTCCGCGGCATGTGGGATCTTCCCGGACCGGGGCATGAACCTGTGTCCCCTGCATTGGCAGGCGGACTCTCAATCACTGCGCCACCAGGGAAGCCGTCTTATAGATTTTTGAGTACAAGTCTTTTAGCACCTTAGTTAGATTTATTCCTAGGTATTTTATTCTTTTTGATGCAATTGTAAATAGAACTGTTTTCTTATTTTCTCTTTCTGAGGGTTTGTTGTTAGTGTATAGAAATGCAACATGTTTCTGTATATTAATTTTGTATCCTGCAACTACCTAATTTATCGATGAGTTCTAGTAGTGTTTTGGTGGTCCTTTTAGGACTTTTTATATATAGTATCATGTCATCTATCATTTTATGTATAGTACATGTCAACTGTAAACAGTGACAGTTTTACTTCTTCCTATCCAATTTGGATTCCTTTTATTTCTTTCTCTTGTCTGATTGCTGTGGCTAGGAATAATAATGCCTTATTGAATAAAAGTGGCAAGAGTGGGCATCCTTGTCTTGTTCCTGATCTTAGGGGAAATGCTTTCAGTTTTTCACCATCCAGTATGTTATCTATGGGCTCCTCATATATGGCCTTTATTATGTTGAGGTATGGTCTCTCTATACCCACTTTGTTGAGAGTTTTTACCATAAATGGATGTTGAGTTTTGTCAGTAGTCCTTTCTGCACTTATTGAGATGATCATATGATTTTTATTCTTCAATTTTTTAATGTGGTGTATCACACTGATTGATCAGAAGATATTGAAAAATCCTTGCATCCCTGGGATAAATCCAATTTGATCATGGTGTATAAGCCTTTAGTGTATTGTTGAATTTGGTTTGCTAATGTTTTGCTGAGGATTTCTTCATTTATGTTCATCAGTGATATTGGCATGTAATTTTCTTTTTTGTATGTGATATCTTTGTCTGGTTTTGGTATCAGGGTGATTCTGGCCTCATAGAATGAGTTCAGAAGCACTCCTTCCTCTGCAATTTTTCAGAATAGTTTGAGAGTAGGTGTTAAATCTTTAAATGTTGGTAGAAATCATCTGTGAGGCCATCTGGTCCTGGACTTCTGTTTGTTGGGAGGTTTTTTTTAAATTACTGATTCAATTTCATTACTGGTCATTGGTCTGTTCATATTTTCTATTTCTTCCTGGTTCAGTCTTGGGAGATTGTACATTTCTAGGAATTTGTCTATTTCTTCTAGGTTGTCTATCTTATTGTCTAATTGTCTGTGATAATCTCTTATGATTCTTTGTATTTCTGAGGTATCAGTTGTAACTTCTCTTTTTTTCATTTCTGATTTTGTAGATTTGGGCCTTCTCTTTTTCCTTGATGAGTCTGGTAAAGATTTGTCAGTTTTGTTTATCTTTTTAAAAGAAGCAGCTCTTAGTTTCATTGGTCTCTTCTATATATTTTTTACTCTCTATTTTATTTATTTCTGTTCTGATCTTTATGATATTTTTCCTTCTACTATGGGTTTTGTTTGTTCTTTTTCTAGTTCCTTTAGGTATAAAGTTACAATGTTTGAGATTTTTCTTGTTTCCTGAGGTAAGCTTGTATCACTATAAACTTCCCTCTTAGAACTGCTTTTGCTGTGTCCCGTAGATTTTGAATAGTTTTGTTTTCATTTTCATTTGTCGCTAGGTATTTTCTGGTTTCTTCTTTGATTTCTCCAGTAATCCACTGGTTGTTTAGTAGCATATTGTTTTGCCTCCACATGTCTGGGTTTTTTTGCATTTTATTTTCTTGTAGTTGATTTCTAGTCTCATAGCTTTGTGGTTGGAAAAAATGCTTGATATGATTTCGGTTTTCTTACATTTCCTGACCAAATTTACTTAAGTTTGTGGCCTAGTACGTGATCCATCCTGGAGAATGCTCTATGTGCACTTGAAAAGAATCTGTGTCCTGATGTTTTGGGATGGAATGTGTATATATATATATATATATATATATATATATATATACATAAAGTTCATCTTATCTAATGTGTCATTGAAGGCCAGTGTTTCCTCATTGATTTTCTATCTGGATGATCTGTCCATTATGTAATTGGTGTGTTAAAGCCCCCTAGTATTATTGTGTTGCTGTCAATTTTTCCCTTTATGTCTATTAATATTTGCTTTATGTATTGGGGTGCTCCAACGTTGGGTGCATATATATTTATAACTGTTGTATCTTCTTAGATTGATCGTTTGATCATTATGTAATGTCCTTCTTTGTCTCTTATTGTCTTTGTTTTAAAGTCTATTTTGTCTGATATAAGTATCGCTATCCATTTGTGTGGAACACTTTTTTCATTCACTCAGTTTCAATCTGTGTGTATCTTCAGATCTGAAGTTAGTTTCTTGTAGGCAGCATATTTATGGATATTGTTTTTGTTTCCATTCAGCCATTTAGTGTCTTTTGACTGCAGCATTTAGTCCATTTACATTAAGTAATTATTGGTAGGTATGTACTTATTGCCATTTTGTTCATTGTTTTCGGGTTGTTTTGTAGTTCGTTTTTGTTCATTTCTTCTTCTTTTGCTTTCTTGTGGTTTGATGACAATCTTTAGTGTTTGGATTCCTCTCTCTTTTTTATGTCCATATCTATTATAGATTTTTGGTTTTTCATTACCATGAGGTTTATATATAGCTATATATATACATTGTTGTTTTAGTTTATTGATCTCTTAAATTGAAATGCATTTTAACAATCTTGTATTTTTACTACCTGCCCCCCCCATGTTTACTGTTTTTGACATTATATTTTATGTCTTTTGGTTTTGTGTATCCCTTAACTACTTATGGTGGATATAGATGATTTTACTCCTTTCGTTTTTTAGCCTTTCTATTAGCTTTATATGTGTACCAGTGAGATTTTTTCCATTCATAATTTTCATATTGCTAGTTGTGGTCTTTTCTTTTTTGCTTAGAGAAGTCCCTTTATCAATTCTTGTAAAGTTAATTTTGTGGTGCTGAATGCTTAGCTTTTGCTTGTCTGTAGGACTTTTTTTTTTAAATTTATTTTTGGCTGCATTGGATCTTCATTGCAGTGTGCGGACATCTCATTGTGGGGCTTGGTAGTTGTGGTGCACAGGCTCAGTTGCTCTGCGGCTTGTGGGATCTTCCTGGACCAGGGATCGAACCCGTGTCCCCTGCACTGGCAGGCAGACTCCCAAGCACTGAGCCACCAGGGAAGCCTGGATGTAGAACTTTTCATCTCTTCTTCAAATCTGAATGAAAACCTTGCTGGATATAGTATTCTCTTTTTTTTTCATAGTAATTGTAATAGTTAATATTTATTGCCATTTAATATATGTCAGGCACTGTTTTAGGGTCTTTATTTAATGAATGTTGATCTTTAACATTGAATGATCTCAATCCCAAAGAATTAAAATTGTAAGTTTAGTGTTTTGCTGTTATAAGACCTGTCAACTAGTGTGTCATTGGAGTTCTTCCTTCCTAGAAATTTCTCTTACATAGAAACTATTATATGATGCAGTTGACAAACACAGGGAAGGGGTGTGGATACAAAAACTCTATGATCACCCCCTAGACCATTAAAGATTGAGTCATTATTCTATGACATAAGCCAAAATTGTGTTTGTTTTTGCTGCCTCTCGTTAGTGTTTTGTTTAGGCACAGAGGGTAGGGCAACAACTCCTCCTCCTACAAAAGCTCCAGGCTTTACCTGCTATCACCTTACTTTTTTTTTTCTTATTAGTTATCTGTTTTATACATATTAGTGTATATATGTCAATCCCAGTCTCCCAATTCATCCCACCAGGATATAGTATTCTTGATTGTAGGTTTTTTGCTTTCATCACTTTAACTATATCATGCCACTCCCTTCTGGCCTGCAGGGTTTCTGCTGAAAAGTCAGCTCATAGCCTTATTGGAGTTCCCTTGTACATAACTTGTTGCTTTTCCCTTACTGCTTTTAATATTCTCTCTTTATTTTTAATTTTTGCCATTTTAAATACAGCGTGTCTTGGTGTGGTCCTCTTTAGGTTGATCCTGTTTAGAATTCTCTGTGCTTTCTGGTTCTGGATGTCTGTTTCCTTTCCCAGGTTAGGGAAGTTTTCATCTATTATGTCTTCAAATAATTTCTCTGTCCCATTCTCTTTCTCTCTCTTCTCCCTCTTGGACCCCTATAATGCAAACGCTAGTACACTTGATGTTGTCCTAGAGAGTGTTTTAAGCTGTCCTAATTTCTTTTTATTCTTTTTCTTTTTCTCTGTTCTGCTTCTATGATTTCCACTACTCTGTCTTTCAGATTACTGACCCATTTCTCTGTATCATCTAGTCTACTGTTGGTTCCTTCTAGTTTATTTTTTTTCAATTATTGTATAATTCATCTCTGGTTCTTCTTTATATTTCTAACTCTTGTTAAAAACTTCTCAATTTTCATTGTGTTCATCCCGTCTTTCTCCAAGTTCTTTGATCATCTTTATGATCATTACCTTGAACTCTTACTGGGTAGATTGCTCATCTTCACCATACTTATTTCTTATTCTGGGGATTTGTCCCATTGCTTCATTTGGAACATAGTTCTCTTTCACCTGATTTTGCCTAATTTGCTGTTTTTACTTCTATGTATCTGGTAAGTTGGTTACATTTCCTGACCTTGGAGAAGTCGCCTTTTGTAGGAAACAACTTATGTGTCCCAACTCTGGTCACTGGAGCTATATGCTGTAGGGATTCCCCCTATTTGGGTTGCATGGACCCTTCTGTTGTGGTGGGTTGACTGCTGTGGGTGGTCTTGTAGGTGTGGCTGGCCCTTGGTCTGGTTGTTTGTCAGGTCCTGCCTTGGGCAGAGGCTGCCAGCTGCTGGTGGGTGGAGCTGGGTCAGGAAGTGGCAGGCTGAAGAGCCCAGGGTCTCAGGGCTAGTGCTGGCCCACTGGTGGGCAGAGTTGGCTTCTGGGATGAATGGTTGCAGGGCTGGAGGTCCCCAGTCTAGTGCTGGCCTCCTGTTGTGGGGGGTGGGGGCAGTTATTTACATGGCTGGCTGCAGGGTCCAGGTTGTCCCAAAGCTATGTTGGCCTGCTGGTGGTGAGACAGTATCCCAGGTTGATTGGCTAAGGGGCCCGAGGTGTCCCAGAGCTGGTGTTGGCCTGCTTCTTGGCAAGGCTGGAGCCCAGGGGGTTCTAGGTCTTGTGCGGGCCTGCTGGTGCATCAGTTGGGTCCTGACATGGGCAGGCTATGGGGCTGCAGTTGTCTTGAGTCTGGTGTCTGCCTGCTGGTGTGTGAGGCTAGGCCCAGGGCTAGTGCCCACCCACTAGTGGGTGGAAATTGGTCCCTGGGTCTCTGGCTGCAGAGCCCTGGTGGTCCCATGGCTAGTGCTGATGCACTGGTGTGCAGGACTGGGTCTTGGGGTAGCTGTGGGGTCAGGGGACCTTAAGGAAGACAGCCCGCTGGTGGGTGGGGGTCGTGTCCTTGCCCAGCTAATTGCTTGGCTTGGCCTGAGGTGTCCCAGTACTGGTGCACACAGGCTAGTAGGTGGGGAGGGGTCCTGGTGCTCATAAGCTAGAGGGAGAATTCCACAGCGGTGCTTGCCAGCAGCAGTGTCCTCATGGTAGAGAAGCTTCTGCAGATGGCTGACATCAGGCCAGTGTCTGTGTCCCCAGGGTGAACTCCAGTTGCTTCCTGCCTCTCCGGGAGGCTCTTTAAGATCAGCAGGTGGATCTGAACCAGGATCATTTCAAATTACTGCTTCTACCCTGTATCCTGGAGCGTGTGGGATTTTGTGTGCACCCTTTAAGAGTGGAGTCTTTATTTCCCACAGCCCTCTGACTCTCCCAAAAGTAAGCCCCCCTCTCTTTCAAAGTCAAACTTTCTGGGGCCTCATCTTTCTGGTGCAGGACTCCTGGGTTTGGGGAGCCCAGTGTGGACCTTGGACCCCTCACTCCTTGGGGAGAACGTCTGCAATTGTAATTATCCTCCTGCTTGCGGTCCACCCACCAGGGGAATGGGCACTCTGTCTCCATCCCTCCTACCAGTCTTACTGTGGTTCCTTCTTTATCTCTTTGTTGTAGAAGATCTTCTCTGCTAGATTCCAGTCTTTCTCATCAGTAGTTTCTCTGAAAATAGTTGTAATTTTGGTGACCTGTGAGGGGAGGTGAGCTCAGGCCTTCTCTACCATCTTGGCCACACACTCTAGCTGCTTCCTTCTAATGAATAGAATATGACAGACGTCTCCAGCCCTGTTTTTAATATTTTATTCAGTCCTTCTGGTCATTGTTTCCCTAACGCTAAACAATTCATGTGTACATCTATGTTCTGACTTCCAAGTTTTAACAGAAATTAGTAAATCTTTCCTATGCCAGATGAAGAATTTGTTTTACAGTAATCACTCTCCCTTTCCCATCCTTTCACCAATTTTGTTACTTATATTTTGACCTTAGTTCTGCACCTGTTTATCAATATAACTTTAACTGGTAGACCTAAACTTATAACTCTTAATACGTGAATCTTCAACAGCATGCTTTAAACTCCCATTATAGAAGCTGAACTTCTTTTCAACTCCACCTTCCAATCTGTTAATCCTACCACTATAATTTTTTATTATGAAAATTTTCAAATATGTACAAAGTAAAAACAATAATACAGTGAACTCCCCTATACTCATCACTCAGTTTCAACAATTATCAAAGATCTGCTATTCTTGTGTCATTTATATCTTCATTCTTCATTTGATTATTTTTTCCATTACTTTATTATTTTCCATTACCTAAAATTGTCAAATGTTACATTTGCCTTCTCCAGCCAGTTTTTTATTTTCCTGAGAAGTAATATAATTCTAGCAAAAAGTTTATTTATTTTTGGCAACCTGAGTAGACTGTTTGAAAATGGATGTACAATTTCTGTTAGCTTCTTTGAGGTGATAGAATAGTTCATGGCTCCACCATGACTATCGTCCTCACCTCCTGAGTCCATAGTTCAAGTCCATAATTCCCCTGAGAAGCTCATAACCCAAAAGTGCATACAAGATTCTTACAGCTCAAAAGCAGTAAGATGTGGATGACAGATGCAGTGTTTCAGCAAGACGAGGCAGAAGAGGAAAGGTACTGTTAATTAATAGAAGGATTTGACTGCCAGGCTAAGCATTTTGAAGTGCAGTAGAAAAGATGTTCGATGAAGAAAAAGTATTTGGGGGTCAATGAGATCTAGTATTTTCTTCTGGATTTCTCCACTAGTATTTTTGCATATTTGTCTGTTCTAGATTCGGTGTCTACTTTGTAGAACAAACGTGTCCTCTGCTGCAGTTTGCCTCATATTTAACTTGAAACACACTTGCCTAATCTCCCGTTATGGCACCACAGAACAAGAATTAGTTTATAATAATAAATCTCTTATGAATGTCAAGTGTCACTGTGATTAGTAAATACAGTGTTGGGGACAGAGATCTGTTGGGAGTGGAAGGAGAGCCCCACTATCCAGCAAAGGGGCTCCACCTGCCTGGCTCTGGGTGGGGGTGGGTAGAGTATGGGCCTGCTTCGGACAGTTCTGACATGGTACTTATTTCCCTTACCTTGTCCCTCCCCTCCCCACCTCCCCCGTCTACTGCTGCAGCCCTCTCACCTGCCTAGGACTTTCATGCCATCCTTTGGCTTCTGAAAACTTGATACAACCTAATACTTCATGTCTGCGATGGACTTTTGATGGGGCCACTTAGCTGGGCTACAGTCTCCAGTTATACAATCAAACACTACTCTAGGTGTTGCAGTGAGGTATTTTGTAGATGTGATTAAAGCCCATAATTACTTGACTTTAAGGGAGATAATCTGAAATAATCCAGGTGGGCCAGATTCAGCAGCTGAAAGGCCTTAAGAGCAGAGCTGATGAAGAAGAAATTCCACCTTTGGACAGCAGCTTCAGCCTATACAGAGAGCTCCAGCCTGCCCTTCCTGAGAGCATGTCCTATGGATTCCAGACTTACTGAGCTGGCCTTCACCAGGATCTAATCCAATGCCTTGTAATAAATGTCTTATATATTATCTCCTACTGGTTCTGCTTCTCTGGTTGGACACTGACTGGCACAGTGTTCCACAGTTTGCCCCAGATTGTATTTGGTCCTGGAGCAGAGCTAGAACTTGTATGTGAAAGTTAGGGCAGCCTCATAATCAAGAGATGGTATGGAAATCTGTCAGAGAAGATGTAGGAGCAAATGATTTTACAATTTTACAGCTAGAGAGTCCTGCCGATCCCAAGTGGGATTTTGGCACAGGCGATAGTAAACTCTGCTGCCAACTACATAAGAAAAAGGAGCAGAGACAGAAGAGGGAAGGCCTGTCATTCACAGACCACTTGCTAGGGAGACACATTTTTGCAGAGACTGCTGCAAGGGCAAGAAAACCACCAGGTCCTTGAGCTGTCCCCAGTCTGAATTACCTCTGCCAGAGGACCTCCCTCTCTTTAGGAGGCTTTTCATATCCATTAGACTATCTGATCACGTGAGCCACGCACAGTTGACTCTGGGAGTCCAGGAATCCCTGTATTTCCAGATCTAACTCTGGAATTTAAGAGATAAAGTCGAATTAGGGAGAAGAGAACAAGAAAGCAATGTTAACTGGTTGGCATTAACATTTGCCTTTGGGAAACATTTTTAGGTCCATGAAGTAAAAGAAATAAGTACAAGCTTGAGAGCCACCCATACTGAGACCTTTAGCAAACTTTCTAAGCAAATCCACTCAGCTTTCCCATTTGTGGGACAGAGACAATACCTACCATAGGCTTTAGAGCAAACAAAGTATGTTAAGTTCTGGGCACATGGAAATGATGTTCCATAAACCTTAGCTCCCTTCTATATGCACAGACTCACAGGGAAAATAAAACGGTTGCAGGAGCCCTAAAATGAAGATCTCCAGCATCAGAGCCTATTCCTTCTTTCCTGTATATGTCTTTGCTAATGTTTTCTGATGATGTTTGAATTCATATTATGTTCTTCCCTGTTGTCTGAAGACAAAAATCATTTTACTTTCCACTCTGGTGAAAAGTCACTAGATTCTGGGTGCTCAGTAAGCATCATTTATCCAAATACGTGAGGATTGCAATACAGTTTTGAAAAACAGATACATAGGGCTTTCCCAGTCTCCTGAGTCAACGAAAGAGTCAGAAATAGATTCTAAAACTGCTGATCCATTGTCCTGTGGTCTGCTAGCTCAAGGAATTTTTCTTTTAATACCTCTATATGTAATTAAGTGTTCAGTTCTTCAATCATGTAGTTTCCCTCTGCTTGTAACTTTTTTGCTGATGGCCAAGGGCATTAACTCCTTCCTTCCTTAGGCAGTAGAGCCTTGGGAAAAAACTCAAAGAGAAACTCTATAACCCTGGGAATGCACCACAAAAATGTAACGAAGGAGACGTTTATTGGCTAATGATAGAAAGAGTTACCCAGCAGGTTTGAAACTGAAGATGGGCCTCTAATCTCAGTGATACATCAAATACAAAAGTTAACGTTTCCAAATTCCTAGAAATATCACATTTCCTTATAGTCTTCCGCTGCTTTATGTTCCCTAGAGATTGTTTTTCCCTATTTCTTAAAATGAATTTGCTTTTCTCCTGAGGAGCTTCATAAAGTTACAGAATTGTTTCACAATAGAAAAAAATTCTCTGAGCAAGAGGGTGAAAAGAGCAATATATCATATCCCAAGTTGTGTGGAATTCCTCAATATGTGATAGGAAAGTCAAGACATAGATACACAATGGATTCTTATTTTCCGTGTTCTCCTCCAGTGGAAAGGGGCTCAAGCTCCAACTCAGAGCACATTCAAAAGTGTGTTGTGATCATGCTAGGGAGGAACCTGAAAACTCGGCCAAAGTGAGTTAATCCATTGTTGAGCGGTAGGTGAACTAAGGGGTGAATCAGCAGTTGAACACTTTTGAGAATTTTGGTTGATTCTAGTGGTCACAGGGTTGGCTACTTTGTCCAAAACAGAAAGGGAAAAACTAAAAATGTGTTCCAAGTGGATGGCCATAGGAAAGCTTTTCTTCCTTTGTTGGTGTTTCTGGCATTAAGTCTTCACCTCTTTTAAGCAGCGTGGACTGGTTGGAACTGGAGGCAACACAAAACCCTCCCTCCCCAGTGAAACCAAATTTGCCAGCTGTGGAAGTGATTATGGTCCCTGTTGCTAAGACTCCCTCTGACCAGTGGGAAGAGATCATTAGATCTAAAGTTGGCCTTGGGCCTGGCCTTGAATAGCAAGCAAATGGCAACATTTGGTACCATTCCCTTAGTGTTTCTATTTCTATTCACAGTACAAAATGGTTTTTTCAGCAGGATATGAACAATGATACGAAAGACCCAACATACTTGCTCTATTGAAAAATTGGCCATGAAAATTAAAAGCAGACATGTGTAAGGAAATTAAAACTAGAACGTATTAGGAATGCTTTCGGCAAAAGCAATAGAAAACCCAACTAAGAGTAACTTAAGCAATAAAAACATTGAATTAGCTCACATAATAGGCCTGGAGGTGGGTGGGCAGTTCCAGGCTTGGTCTGAAAGCTCACTAATATCATCGAGGTACTACTCTCCTTCTATCCTTTCTGCCCTACTGTCCTCAGCATGTTGGCTTTTAGCTTTATGGTCATAAAATGGCTGCTGCAGCTCCAGTCATCATGACCTTGTTCTAGCATCCCAAGCAAGAAAAAAGGAACAAGAGCAAAAAGCTATTTTCACCTAGGTCTAATTTTTAGTCCCAACAGAATCTCCATTATATCTCTTTGATGAAACTAAACGTCACATTCACACCTAGACTGGCTAAGGGGCATAGATGGGCCCAACTTATTATACCAGTGTTCATTAACCAGTCATGACTTTTATTCCCCTGGGTCTGAGGAGGGGTGTACTTTCAACGAGATCAAGGGGCTCCACTTACTACCTGAATAACATCTGGAGTTCTTTTAGGTAGGAAGAATGATTGCGAGGCAATCACAATCACCAGTGTCTGCCACAATCCGTCCTCCCTCTCCCATCAGGCTGAAAAACAAGGTGGAATAGTACACAGTTGATGCCTCTAAACTTATTCAATCCTATACCCAAAATTAAGAGTACTGGACTCATTCCTTTTTTTTTTTTTTTTTTTTTCCCAAAGAATTCCTAAAATAAAGATCACACAGTTCCTTTCAGGAAAACTTTTCTGGGACTAATCTTTTTTTTTTTTGAGATATTCATTTATCACTCCTTAGGATTTTTTAAAAATTCATTTAAAAATATGAATTGACATCAGTGGTCAGCCTTGTTTAGCAAAGTTCAACATTTTTGAAACATACAATTGTGAATTTTTTAAGAAAACGGGGGGTCTATTTGAAATGTGGTTGAATAAACGTGATATTTGTTGCACTATGAAATGCTGACAAATGACACAGCTGAAATGTTGCTCTATTTTTCTCAAAGGACTCTGTTCTGTTTCTCGATGTAGGTGATGTTTTGGGGAATGTTTTCAGGATGTTTAGGAATTTTTACTCAAAAATAAATTTGAGGTGATTCTAACCCAACTCTCTCTCCGGAGACAATTTAAGTTATTTTTCCTTATCTCCTTATAGAGTATTTAGTTATGTGGCATAGAAATTGGAGATATTTCTTCCTAGGTATGACTCATAGTTAGTTTTTTCCACAAAGCATTGTACTTTGTACATTAAAAATGTACTTTGAGAAATGACTATATGTCCAGAAATGCCATAGTTTTTTTTTTTTTTTTTCTGACAGTCATTTAACCTGTGGGGTAGGGAGTACTATCTATAAAATTACACGTGTGAAAATGAGTTTCGTTGCTTTAAAATTGCAATGCAGAAAACTTAGATTATCTCACAACAGAGACACAAAACTGGTGTTGACAAACGTAGTAAAGGAAATTAATCTTGTGAAACTTTTGGAATTCTTATTTTTAGAATACCTGTCTGAGAACCTTTAAGATATTTTTTAGATTTCTTTGTTTTAGTCATGGAGCAATACAGCAAGCATTTAGGAGCTTGGATTTGGGGCAAACATATAAGTTCAAGTTTTGCTTCTATCAGTTACTACTTGTCTAACCTTGGGCAATTTGATGAATTTCTTTGAATCTAAATCCCCTCATCAGTTAAATGGGATTAAAAATTGTTAAAGCATAAGTGTTTATAAAGATAAAATAATTCTCATACAAATATAAAATGAATGCATATCAAAGATTTTTAACTCATTCATTAATGAGCAAAATGTTTAACTGTTGTAACTGGCACAAAGGAGAATCCACATACACACACACACACACACACACACGTGCGCACATTTCCACCAAACTTTATTTACATTTCAATTAACAAGAATCATTTGCATTGCATCAGTTTTCTACAACTTGCCAAGTTGTAAAATAACTCAGACAATGAAAGAGGCAGATAACCCACCCACCTGGAAGAATGTGCTAGATGGAACATACTACCTAAGGCATCCATTGACTGCTTCTAGGGAGAATGAATGCAATCAAAAATATGAAGGCAATTTTAGACAATAATCGGGTACCTGAGTCTGAAATCAAAGATCTTCTGATTTGCAAGAGCTTGGCTTTTGAGAGTAAAAGATTTTCCTAAATTCCAAACACTTCCTTTAAACATCAAGAAAGGGTCTTTAAACACCAAGAAAGGGTCTTTAAACAAGAAAGGAGAGCACACTGGGTGCGGTGTCATTTTCTCACTCTTTCCAAGTCCGAACCGAGGAGGCTGGAGATAAAGGGAGAGGAAATCCAGACTGTGACTGAACGTGGTCACAGGGTTGTTACCTACAAAGAGCAAGAGAAGCTCCAAGATGGAGTTCTGGATAAGGATGCTGAGAGCAGAGGAGACTTTGACTCCACTTCCCACCTGGAATTCTGCAAGGAGGCATCCTCACAATATTTCCAACTTTTGTTTGGGGTGGTTGCGGTAAAGAAAATGTGGCAGTATGAAATATGCAGGGTGAGAGAAAGCCCAATATAACAACAACCTCTGTCCCCGATGCCCTAGACCTGGCTTGGGGGACATCCCACAGGTGTGTATCCCCACACACACATTTGGGGTATCCTCAGTGCTGGGTGAGGAGAGGAAGGTGCAGAGGACTCAGATCTCCAGAACCTGGGGCTCAGACAGCAGGAGGTGCTGGCACTGCCCACAGGCAGACGAAGCCAGGTACAGCAGCTGCAAGACACTGCAGGACAAAGGCCAGAACCATCGTCCACAGGGGAGAAGACATCTCAACAGAGACCAGAGAGAAAAGAGGCAGCATCCCGGCATCCAGACAAGGCCCCATACACACACTCAGACACTCAGACAACCTCCTGAGGTTCCTTGAGAGAGGAGGAAATTCAGTATGAAGTTTGACATTTCCAATAACTGAGCCTGAGCCCTGAGTAGATTATTTACCGCAAGTGTCTATACTCCAGCCCACAATGACTGAATCGACCTGAACTGGACAGCTTCAGTTATTTCCACTATGGCGTTAGGCATTAGGCACAACAGAGACACACGTGAGACCGCACATCGCTGATGTTTTACCAAAATACTATGAATAAACCCATCCTCCCCAGTAACTTACTCGCATTTTGTAAACACTTCATCTCACCCTCTTTTATATAATTATTCTTTATATAAGTATTGCTCTCTTACTAGATTCTGGTGAGGCCCACTAGATTCTGGCCAGACATGTTTCATGCATCATTTTGTAACACCTACCCTGTACATAGCAGGTGCTCAATAAATATTTATTGAACTGAGTTATGGTTTTTTTCTGAAATTAAAGTTTCAGTATTTCTTTTTTCAGTGGATAAATGTATTTTCCACTCTGCAACAAGTTCAGAGCTAAAAGGGTATTAATGGTTTTAATTTTATTTCTATCATGTATCTTCTTTTTTATTGAGGGACAGCAAAGTGATTCAGTATATATATAACCGAATCACTTTGCTGTACACCTGAAACTAACACAGCATTTAAAATATGTATATATATATATATATATGTATATATATTCTTTTTCAGATTCTTTTCTATTATAGGTTATTACAAGACATTGAATATAGTTCCCTGTGCTTATCATGTATTTTCTAATTGCAAAATCATTAAAGTGTATGTGTATACACTCATACATGTATACATATGTGTATATATACGTACATGTGTGCACATACCTATATAGTGATGGCATCACATGGCTCTTCAGTGGCTTGATTTCTCTGTATTGACCAGTGTGCCTTCGCCATACAGGCCATGGTCATGGTCTTGTACTCTGCTGGGGTATTTGAGCAAAATCATGCGGGCACCCACGCCTCTCCTGAAGCAGGAGAGCACCTGGCTCCCTTTTCATGCAGCTGACCACGGTCGGGTTGCCGCCAGCCACGACACACTAAACCTCCATTGAGCTGTCAAAGTTGTTTTATCCTGCATGGCTAGATCATTTTTTCCCCTGACATGTTGAAATTAACCCAGAACTCATCATTGCATAAAGTCGCTGAATTGTTCTTTCCAATAGACATTTCCTTTTACTGAACAGTCTTGTTTTTACCTGCCTGAAATTACAGCGTCTGGCATATAGAGGTGCAAGCTGCATGAGTACAAGGACGACAGAAGCGTGCAAATCTCAGCATTGCAGAGTGGCTGCTTGGCCCATGCTGCTATCTGGCCCCAAGGACAAGTCCCTAAGTACCTCCTAGGGAGAGGACCTGCTGGCCAAGATGTTGCTGTGAGATCCCAGAGCATGACGTCAAGTGCTACCCCTCTCTCCTGTGATATCTTCCCATTCCTGGTGACTCTTGCCTCACTACTGATTCTGCACGCTGACTCAGCGCCCTTGCTCTGTTTGCTGACACTGGTCATTCCTCTTTTGAACTGTTCTCCACGATACTTGACTGCATCCTGGTAAGCATTATCCTGCTCCACCCGACGTGTCTCCCACTTGCTAAAGGTGGTCTCAGGCTGCAGAGGTGAGTACCATTCTGGCTTGCCTTTAACTCACTCTCTCCCCGGATACTTATGAGATGTCCAAAGTGATGGCTCTGTTCATTGCCAGCCAAGGGAAGATTTCATGACCCATTGTGTCATCTCTCCCTGACAACCAATTCTAATGGCACTTTTTAAGCATTCATTAAGAATGTGCTTAAGTGTGCCTTACCAGACAGCCTGAGGTATCACCAACTTTTGGTGGACTGTTCTCAACACGTGTTAATGGATTGGTTTTTTTGTCTTTTTACTCTGGGTGGCTAAAATGTGAACTTTTATGACTACTGAAAAATTTTGAGCCTTTGTAGTCCAAAATATGGGGTCTTCATAAAATCTTCCTGACTTTTAAACTGCAACAACTTAAGTTTAAAGTACAAAATAATGTTTAAACAGCATTCAAAACAGATTTATTAAAGTTTCAGACCATATAACACAACTCTGCACAACATACTCTTATTTCAGATTCTATTACAAAAGATGGCTACCATACATGGGGAGGTTTTGCTGGCCCCCTTGGCTTATAGAATTTAAGTGCAGGCCAGCTGTGAGAAGGAAATTCACTGCTTACAACCAGGAAGATGCAGATGGTTTATATCATTCCTATAATCTAAATTATTAAAGTTAAAATGTTTAAAACAGCACCTGGACTTTATAAAACCTCTGTGCTACAGATAGATTCCAAATTGTTTAGCAATACAATCATAATGGCTTATGTTATTTTCTAAGAAATTTTCTTTTGAAATTATATTACTGTTTGATGCTTCCCAAAGTTGATTTGTGGGTAGGGGTCTAGTCTGAGAGGAATCTGCTTTTATTTTTGAGTGATAGCAACATGAAAGAAACATATTTTTACCTCTTTTGCCTTTTTTGTCTTTCAAATTTCTCAGAAACATCTAAACTTTAGAACACCAGGCAGTCCTTCTAGGTTGAGCTCGATGAGAAAAGCAAATTAGAAAATGTTCTCCAAAATGTAATAAAGTGGTTTGAAAATGTCAGACTACTTATATGAAATAGAAGGCTGTATCGGTTAAAACAATAAAGATTTTGGCCCAGTTAATTACAGCAAATTAAAAATTTCACCAATGGTTACTCCCTAGATACGAAGGCAGAAACAGTCAATTTAGATAACCAGTCAATTTGGACTTTTAAAAAATTAAACAGAACATTTGATTTTGAAATGGTTGCTGGACAAATTCTTTTCAGTGTCTATCTGGCTTTCTGTGCCCAAAAGGTCATGAATCGTGTGTGCAAAAAAACTATAGGGCAACCAGTAACTTACCTAGGTAATACACATTACACTGAACCCCAAGTCTTCACTTGTAGGAGCACAGACTCAATAGAGGTTCTATCAAAATAGTGAAAAGAATACAGAGAGATGTGCTGTGGGACTCTTTTGAAGCCAGTTATTTTCTTTTGCATAATTTACTCCAAGTTTGTCAAATTCATATGAAATTGACTTTTAAATAAATAAAATGATAGGAGATAGTTCTGGCCAATTAACTTTCAAAAAGATTTTGTTGTTTTTGTTTTTGCCTTTGTTTATAACTCTTTATACAACAGAATATGGTCTTTACTTCTTGCGTAGGACCATTCAGGGTCTCATGCTCCTAATTCTGGACTTGAGTTCTTTTTCAAAACACCATATGTATATGTGAAATGTAGGTGATGAGGCTGAACATGGACTGTCTCCAGGGTACAGGATGAGAGTTGTTTCGTTTTTACATATTCTATGTTACAAGTTTCTTTCCATCTTGTTCCCTTCTTTACTTTAAAAATGAATTGCAGTGTACTATCAATTATGAGACTCTCAAAAAAAGATGCTTGCCTGTCATATTATTAGTATATATATATATATATATCTTTATACATCAATTTTTAGGTTGCATAATCAATTTTACCAACATTTTATTCTCTTAACAAATCAAATTCAACCTATGGAAGCAATCTCTCAAGACTGTCAGCTGAGAGTACACAAAATTTGCAAAGTACCTAAATTAGAATTTTGTTGCCAATATTTGAACAGCTGCAGGAGGCACACAGAGAATATGTTGTTATCACAATTTACTTACTTATTTGTGCCTAAAATACTGGTTCCAAAAGAGTTTAGGGCAAAATGGGATGTAGAGCCTTCTGATTAGAGATGAAACTATTATTCCATTTGCAAAACTACCAAATGGGACAGAAGACAAGCAGCCTATCAAATAACAGAGTGGTAGAGCTCAGGTTGAACTTCCCCTGTGTTCCTTTCAACATCATCCATCGTATAATCATCGAGAGCCCGCTGGATGCCAGATAAGTGCTGGGTACTGGGAATACGAGGGTAAACAAGACATCATTCCCACCTTCCAGAACTGCAGGAAGAATGGGTGGATGGATAGATAAATGGGTAAATCACTATCAAATATGGTAGCTCTGGAGTTAGAAACATTAACTTGGTGAGCACACGTGTGTGCGCGCACACACACACACACACACACAGTCTACCTGGTCTACCTCTAAATCTAAGTGTTTCATACACTTTAACCACAGTGTTCTTCAAAATGCAAATCCAATTACATCATCATTGCTCACCCCGATTAAAATCCTTTTATGGTTTTCTACTCCTCTGAGAATAAAAACAAAACTCCTTAACATGGCAGCCTGCAAGACCCCAGATCACCCTGCTCTGGTGTCCCCCTGTATCCTCTTCACTCTCTGGGTTCCAGCCATTCAGGCTTATGATTTTTCTAAGCGACTTTATACAATCTATTGATAATACATACATACCATAATAGTCACTCTTCACCTGTTTAAAGTGAACAATTTAAAAATTTTTTGGTGTATTTAGAGTTTTACAAACATCATCACAGTCTAACTTTGGAACATCTCCATCACCCTATAAGGAAACCTTACCTCCATTTACAGTTATTCCTTGAGGCAACCCCTAATCTACTTTCTATCCTTACATTTTTGCCTTTTCTGGACATTTTATGTAAATATAACCATATAATATGCATCCTTTGGTGACTGGCTTCTTTCCCTAAGCATTATATTTTTGAAGGTCATCCCTGTTGTGAGCATGTATCAGTACTTCGTTTCTTTTTATTGTAGAATAGTATTCTATTGTATGGATAGACCACATTTTGTTTATCCATTTCTCAACTGATGGACATTTAGGTTGTTTCTATCTTAGGAGTATTATAAACAATGCTACTCTGAACATTCATGCACAAGTCTTTGTGTGGGCATATATTTTTGCTGCTCTTGGGTAGATATCTAGAAGTGGAATTGCTAGGTCATATGATGTCTGTGGGTTTTTTTGTTTATGAAAAACTGTTTTCCAAAGTAGTTCCACAATTTCATGTATTCCCACCAGCAGTGTACAAATGTTGCAGTTTTTCCACGTTCTTGTCAACCCTTGTTACTGTCTACCTATTATAGCTATCTTTGTGGGTGTGAAGTGGTATCCCGTCATGGTTTTGACTCACATTTCCCTAATAACTGATGAAGTTTAACATCTTTTCTTGTGTTTATTGAATATTTGTGTATCTTCTTTGGAGAAATATCTATTCAAATCGTTTGCCCATTTTTATTGGGTTGTCTTTTCATTATTGAGTTGTAAGAGCTCTTTATATGGATACAAGTCACTTCTCAGATATAAGATTTGTGAATATTTTCTCCCATTTTAAGGGTTATCTTTTCACTTTCTTGATGGTGTCTTTTGAAGTGCAAAAGTTTTTAATTTTTGCAAGTTCAATTTATCTATCTTTTTCTTTTATTCTGTGCACTTTTAATGATTTATCTAAGGAATCATTGCGTAACTCAACTCTGGCTTATTTTTATTCTCTTCTTTTTGTTGTAACCCCTCCCACCCCAACCGTTGTACATGCTATTCCCTCAGCCTAGAACACTCTTATCCCCCTCTTCCTCACCTATTACCTTGAATCCATCCTTCAGCTCTCAGCACAAACATTACCTCTTCAGAAACGTCTTCCTTGACAAACCCTTCAGTAGGTCAAATGCCTGTTGGATCATGGCATGTGAAACTCACTTCCATAGCACTGACTGACACAGGTAAAGATTTTCATTTGCTTGGATGATTATTTGATGAATATTTGTCTCTCCCACTATAAACTTCTCAAAAATTTTGTCTATTTTTGCTTACCATTATAATCCTCACACCTAACACTCTTCTTGGCACATAGGAGGTACTCGATAAATATTTCTTGAATAAATGAATAAACAATAAATAAATGTCTTAGAACGATTTCACTGGGAAAATGTCATTTGAACCGGATCCTGAAGGACGAGGTAGGAGTTTAACCAGCAAAAAAGGCAGAACAGGGAACTGCAGGCAGAAAAAATAAGCATATACGTACAAACGAGTTAGGAAATGGTAGAGAATGATGAAAGGGCTTGGCACGATGAGAAGTTCATTAAGACATAACACACATTCATGCGCACGTGCACGCATGTGTATTTTGTATGTGAAGGTCTAAGCAGCTGTGCAGGGAATGGCAAAAGATAATGGATGGGATGAGATGTTTCGACGTATGTAGGAGAGTGACTGGCAGTAGTCTGAGAAGTGGGGAGAGGGAACTGGAGTGAGAAGAGCCTATATGTGCACAGAGAGATCTGTGAAGAGGTTATGCAGTGTCCTAGAGCTCCTGCCTTCTCCCTCTCGCCCCAGCATCTTGGATACACTAACGGAATGCATTGTAACTCCCAGGAGTTATGCTTTGTCAAAACGGTATCAAAGAGAAGAATCCAAAAGGAGCCTAGTGACGGAATGTTAAACACCATGGCCCCTGTTTAGGGGAGACATTTTGGTTAGTAAGGCTCTTGTGTCGTTCAGAGTACAACCTGTAGGGAACAGGGGCCATCCCTAGATAGGAACAAGAATATTCAGGTTATCCTTGACTCTGCTAGTTCAGTGTTCAACTCCACAAACAATTCAATTTACAAACGGCAAACTCAGACACATTTTAAGGGCCCATCTAATGAGGAACTACAGTAATCCCAAGAAAGTTGAGCTTTGATAGCAGAACTCTGCACAAACTAAATTAATCCACCAAAGGGACTGTCACATGGCAGTCTGTAGAATAATTTGGGGAATCACATATTTCCACACTCTGTCTTTGTTTTTGTTTTTTAGATCATGTTTTTAAAAAAGTTGTGGAGTTTATAGTTTTAGCAAAAAGAAAAGATTGTGTTTACAAAGTGTTTAATCCTTTCCATTTGCACTCTGGCAAAACTGTTTTAGGTTTACCTTCTTAAATTGGATTTTTTTGGCTCTTTGCAATGATTTATTTATGTTTTTGTTGTTTCTATTAGCATTTTAAGGACTGGATTTTTAAGGTGCTTAACATAAAATAAACTCACATACTGGTAAGTTTGGAGCCCAGCAAAATTTTAAAACCACGTGTTCACAATGAAACAGGGAGAGCTTTGAAATTCACAAATCCAAGCTAAGCTTGGGATGAAACCAGAAATGTTGCAGAAATGTCTCTGTGTTCCAGAGTTGGAGTCTGTGTGTACTGGTTTGCCTTCTTTCACTTATGTGATGGAAAATCCCAAAAGCTACCAAATGAGGCCATATGAAGAAATGAACACCTCCTGAAGTTAAAGGTTTCCATCGAGTCTCCTTTCTGGTTATTGTTCCCCTTGCCTATCTTCTTCCAAACTTTATGAGGGTATTTTCCCTTAAAAATATATGTACCAGATTCAACCCCTTCTCAGATCTAGCTGCTAATTTGGGTGGTATGGAAGGGAGACTTTGCTAATATCTGTGAAACAAAGTTAACTTCTGTGCTTTCTTTTGATTTGTATTGATCTTGAGCTGAGTTATTTGTTCAGCTTTTGTTTAAGATAAATATTTCTGCAGATCTTTGCAGATTTGCATTTAAAAAAAATAATGCTCTCCAGACATTTTTCCAGACCCAACAGTTCATAAATTGTAGACTAGCATTTTTAGTCTTAATGTATGATAAAAATAAGTCTGTGCTGATATCTCAGACATGATTTAAAGCTACTATCTTTTATTTTTAACATTGTTGAAAAATGATTCCTTTTATCTGCCGTCATCCAGTTTGTTTCATAGACGTGAAACTTAAAGGCAAGACATGCATTTTCTATTCTGGCCACTTGAGGGAATCAGGCTTTAGAAATGGCAGATAATTTAGATCTTTATTTCAAAAGCTAGGAGAATAAATATTTATTTGTTGACAAAATGGTTCTCCTGTCTCCCAGACATGAAGAAGATCACAGAGCCCAGGTTCTGAGATAAATTACTCGTTATATGTTTATATGCAGGTGGAAAAGAGGAATTACTGATAAATGGGAGTCCTGGGAGGTACTGAGTGAGGGCCCCACATACGATTTATGATCAGCACTCTTGGACTTCAGAATGATTAATACCGTCTATTCTCACTGGAATAAGAGCTGTTTTAGCCTAGGAGAGGACTGTATATTACTGTTTATAGAAGCAGATAACATCAAAGTAACCCATGGCTTGTGTTAAGCAAATACAAAATTGTGGGTCAACGCAAATTAATCCTAAAGGAGTAACGGAAAGTTCTTAATGACTGTGAGATCTATACATTATCACTTTTCATTCAAGTAGTGGAAACTGGTAGAACTATTGATGAGATTTGCAACTGGCCTCCTTTGCTGCGTTGTGCTAACAGCTGCTCAATAGCATGTTCTCCAATCTAGGGCCTTATTATCTGTACATCTGTCATTTGTTAATGAAGTGTAGAAGTCTGTGCAATTTTAAAATTACATTTGGGAGCTTCTGAACCATTTTAATATTATGTTTCACAACAAAAATGCAGCAAATCACATTATACTTTACATATTCTTAGACTTTAAGTGGCTGTGTGGATGGATGAATTAAAGACTGTTCTCCTATCTACATTATACTAAACAGATGTTATTTCAAGGGCATGTCATAAAGAGATGATTTTTCCCCGCCAAATGATGTTACTCACTGAATAATTATATATTTCTTTGATTTTAGGAAGATGAGAAATTTGTAGACGAAAGAAAAATATACGTAGGCATTAACGTTAATGTTTAAATGTTTTATGTACACATCTTAAAAAACGTCTTGGGGATTTTGAGCACAATTCAGAGGAACTGTGGATAAAATAATTTACTCAGCAAACATTTTATATTTCTCATTCTATACAGTTGGGTTTTGCTTTAACACCTTTTTACCCAAACATTTTAAATTATTTCATTGCCCCATTTGGGTTAGGTCATGTATCCATATTATTAATTATTTCCAAATGAATTACAGAATGCCAGTCTTCTTCAGATAAGCATAGTAATGGATTTAAATTTATTAAAATCAGCTTCACATCCTCTGCCTGCCATAAAATGTATAAAGTAACTTTTCCTTTTTTCCCCTACTGCTTCAAGTCTTTTACTAATTTGGAAAACCTAGGAACCTAATTGCCTTGAATTTCACATCCTTTTCCTCCTTGTACAGATTTTGCTAAAAGTTGAAATGACAATTACCAACCTGAATAGTTTGCTAATTACTTAATCCAGTCTCTAATAGATTAAGTTGATTTCCTTTGGAAAACACTCAAAGGAAAAATAAATTAGTCAATGAAACTATGCTGTAGTAAAATATATTATTTAAATATTTAAAGATTATTTTATTTAAATTAGTGGCTTGAACTCAGATTCCTAACATTAGTATCTGACCATAGGTTTTATTACACAATTTAGGGCAAAAAGATTCCTTTAGTATAAATGATACCAAGAGAAATTAGATCATCCCGATGAAGCCTTCATATGACCTTCTAATTATTCAGTGTTTACTGATCTGTGTGTGTTTCCAACAAGTCATGTAAAATTAGGACTCACTTTGTTCTGTTTAGTCATGAAATGGTCCAGACTTAACCAGCCCTGGATTTGTGAGCATTCAAACAGTAGTCTCTAAACCACTGGTTGCTCACACTTAAAAAGGCTGTATCCCTTTACAGAATCCTGAATATGTGTCATTGCTGATGTGATTTTCTTGGAAACTTAGGTCATAATGTAGAAGATTTTATCCCTTTAAATTGTTTACGTCCTTTCTCTGGTAGGCCACATTTTCAGTGTTACAATCCAAATCCAATGATGTGTTTTTGACAGAGTGTTATGGTTACATTAATTTGCCCTTTGTATACCATTTTGTACTTATCAAAGCTATTTCACTTTTGTTTTTGGATTTGGGAATTTTTTTTTTTTTTTTTTTGGATTTTTGAAATGGCATGAGATTATCAGGGAAGATGAAAGCCCATTTAACACATGAGAAACCTGAGTCCCTGCGATCCAAAATGAAGCCTAAATTACTAAGTCCAAGGTCAAGTGGCTAGTTACTTCGCTTCAGGAACCATACGCAGGTATTATGACACCTATTCAGTGATTCTTTTTATAAGCCAGTTGCCCGAATGAGTTGCACAGTTTTAAAGAAGCTATTTTCCAAAGCCTTGTTTGGGTAACAGATTATTTCAACATATCTATAAACATCATTCATATTAGGTAAGTGACTCAACCATTGAGATTCTGATCTATGATCATTGTTGATGGTAACCCGTGATGGAGATGCTGCCACAGAAAGAGTAGGTAGTGTATTGGACTACAGGATGATGACTTGTTTTGTTTTATTGCTGTCTTATATGCAGGGAGGAAAGGAATTCATTCCAATCTCTGATTTTTCAAAAAATAAAACTTTCTAAACCTTTTATTTATATACATATTTACCTACTGCATAAATTTCCACACCAATATCTTTAAGGAATAGCACTTTACCTATCAATCGTGACACGATAAATAATTATTTCAACTTCTCTCAAGCACTTTCCCATTATTCCCCCTCCCCCCAAATGAATACCTTATATTTTTCTATCACTTATAAGGGGCAATGAAAATACTACCCCTTGACTGGAAGAGTGTAGGGTCCTGGCATGCCGTTTATTAAAATGGAGTTTATTCCACCTCTGGTTAGAATTTGCAGCTATCACTTTTCTTAGGTTCATATCAGTCATTTTATTAAGTACTAGCCACTTGGGCTACCCTGAGGGTTGAGAGTTTATAGCAACTGTAAATCTATTAAGCCACAATTTGCACATAATAAAATGAAACAGAAAGTAGTTAAATGAAAAAGGCTCAATTCTGAGCTGCCGGAACATTTTCCAAGAAAAGTCCCCGAAACTGCTGCCGCTACTGCTTTTCTGCCTTTGAGAAATTCAATCACGCTGATTGAGGAAACCTGGAGAGAGCTGGCTGTTCCTTCCTCCAGTTCATAATCGCCCTGTAGACCATTTAATCATCTGTAGATGAAACAAAGCGGGTGCTGTAGAGGGCCGGAAGCAAAGGCATGTGCTTATCAATTGCTTCCTACCACCCTGGAGAGCCAGCACCCATGTCTGAGCCATCCTGCCGGCAGGCAGGGGAGTTGCAAGCAGACTGGATCTTCCGGTTGTCAGTACGGTGGCCTTCCTGAACGCCTTGATTTTATTACAGTAAAGCGCACGCTGGCCAAGTTTTTAAGAGCTCAGTTCAGAGCAGAGAATGAAGTCTTTCTACTTGCCGGAGAATGCAGACGGGCCTGGATAATACTAGCAAGACCAGAACTTGCTGTGGACAGATTCGACAAGAAGACATTGAAGAAATCCTAACGCTATCGACTAAGCGAGACAAAATAATCGTCCTCCTCTGAATGACCATCTGCAAATAACTTTCAATATCAGAATGACATATATCTAGACTACGAATATTATCTGTGATATAAACAATCTGGTGCTTACACATGCGTATTCGGGCGCATCCCCAGGAAAGCTGAGTTTTGGGTTAGCAGTGGACTTCATTGCCCCGTGTTGGTGGGTGACCCTGGCATAGCACACAAAAGGTCTGGTCGGAAACCACATGCCTAGTTTGATTAAGTGAGGAAAGAAGACGGGCTGGCAAGTGGAGACGCTGAAAACCAGAAAACCTGATACATCATGCTAATTGACTTGGAATATTAGTCTTTTGTAGAACCATGGAATTCATTTCCTCCTGAATATAGACAATGCGCCCAACAGCTTAGGCCCCATGGGTAACTCTGTGAAGTTGTCATAAACCTCGACACCTGATTTGAAGAATGAATTTGGGTGAACATGACGTTTACAAAAGAATTCCGGAAAGAATAGTTCCATTGTTTGGAGCCGTCCATTTGATAATCACAAAACAATCTTCTACGTTTTTTTCTTTTTTAAGCTTTTCTTGTCAGTGGGAAATTTTGAAGGAATTTTAATTCGGAACAACACTCACTTCTGGCTAATGTGTGCCAATTAAGTTCTATTCATTGAATCAACAGTTTTCTGTTACCTGTTCCTTCAGGTAGAACAGAGTCTGATAGCCCTGCCCTTTCCCAGGCTTCTGTGCAGAGACCTTTGCTGCCTGCAAACAGTAGGGGCACCTGTTTTCTGAGCGGGGACGGCCAGCATCTGAAATCTTAGGAATGGGGCTGCTTTTGAAAAAGGGGTGCTTGATAAGGCAGTCGCTGTGATAGGCAGCGGAAATTTGATAATGAAAGGAGATGCCTAATAGATTAATCTGGTGCGATTTGCCAAAACACAGGGTTTTCTGGAAGATTATCCACACTCCCAATAGGAAGCTCTTTGTTTTGTGAAAGTCCCCACTTATCATTGTATTCTTTATCTCAGTAAGAAACATAATGGTTTGCTTGTTTACATGCATGGTAGATATATTCCGAGCTGGGTTCTGGGGCTGTGAACTCCCTTTCATTTGAAATGTCTCCACCATGCAGGTTATTAGCTAAGGGGGAACAAGCAGTTGGACACATATAAAATTTAAATCTGCCTTGCTTAGATTGGCAGAAACGACTGTTATTTTATCCACTGGGAAAAGGTTTTATTTCCTGCTCAAATACTTTCAGAGGAAAATCGCAAGCTCATTTGTAGCCATCATATATCAATGTGTATATGTTTTTAGAGCTAAGTGGTTTGTCTACAGAAGTGGACTTCTTGCTGTCAACCAGTTCTTTTCCACTAATTTTAATTATTTGATTAGCTTGTCTGACTCCTGTTTTATTCGGCTTACCATAAAGTGTGACTTATGCCTTTACATTATTTACATTGACCGTGTAGCTCAAATCTGGCCCTTGACGCATCTTGAACAGTACTGCTTTGGTTTCTGGAATTGATTTTTAAATATCTCACACATCCGGCGGGACAGGACTACCAAAGCACAGTTCTCCTGCTCTAAAAATAAACAAAAAATATCCCCATGCCTGAGCACAACTTGATTAAAGCTCTCGCTACTCTATTTTTTTAAAGTAATTCCCTCTATCGACAGAACCCTTTTCTTGTATGTGCTCATACAAAATAAAGCTTGCCAGAGCAAATAAATATCTGTACAAGGTAGTAGAAATACAGAATTTTATACGCCGTGCTCCCAGTGTCTCCCTGCTGGGGTTCAAATGATTGCATCTCTGACCTTTAGTAAGAATAGCTAATATTTATTGGCTGATTATAATATGCTGGGCATTGTGCGGGGAACTCTTTAGGCTTTTTTTTTCTTTTTTCATGTAATCCTCACAACAATTACTCTCCCTTTTACAGGTGGGAAAGTGAATATGAGAAGGTTAGCAATTGCCTAGGATTGCAATTCTAAGCAGTGACAAAATTAGGGCTCGAACCTAGGCGCTGGATCATCCAGAGAATGTGCTCCTAACCCTTTCATTGCATTGCTTCTTAGGTGACCTGACTTTCCTTGGGATTCAATATTTCAGGAAACTGGGAGTCAGGTAGGGGGTGGTTATTCTTATGGTAGGTGAAGAAGGAATGATTCCCAGCAGGAAAGTTTGGGAGGCCTGCTGAATCCACCATACACCGTTCTTCTCTCCTGGTCTTTCCGCTGCTCTCGAAGACTTTAGGCCATTAATGACCTTCACCAGTAAATGTCATTATATCACATGTGCAAGCAGGAGAGACAGGAGGAAGTAGAAAATTATAAAGGAAAAATGGGGGTGGAAATCTGATAAACCTATCAAAAGAGAATGAATCTCAAAAGAATTGTCTGTCTAGACCAACTGACGGCTGCAAACAAAAGTGACTGGTTCATGGGGCTGAAAATGGATCCAGTGCTGGGAAAAATGACCACCAGGTAACACATGGCACCATATGAAAATGGCATTGTGCCCTCTTCAAACAGGTTTTAGACGTTGAAAGCACTGGAAATCTAGTCTTTACATGTATAGTTTTTGTTTCATATTTTATGGGTGGTTGAGGCACATGTGGCTTTTCTGTCTCTCTCTTCCAGTCCTCTAGTTAATCCAAATTGGG
This sequence comes from Phocoena sinus, assembly GCF_008692025.1. Classification (NCBI taxonomy): domain Eukaryota; kingdom Metazoa; phylum Chordata; class Mammalia; order Artiodactyla; family Phocoenidae; genus Phocoena; species Phocoena sinus. Next base: position 16,293,377 of record NC_045779.1, on the reverse strand, counting down.
GTTATTCTTGTCAAAAAATAACTTTTCACGGGGGGATAAATCTGTATCACATATTTTGAAGCTACAGTCAAGTGGTCTAACTTGAGTTTGTGATTTCAAGTTGTTCAGCTATTTTCTAAGATGTTTCCTGATTAAATATTTGCTTCAGGGTAAGATCCTAATATATTCTCATTTAGTCAGCATTTGCTTATATACATATAAGCAAATGCTGAATAAATCAATCAGCATTTGATCAATCAAAGAACAGTAACTGTCAGTCATTTTATCTCATGGGCAGCCGCACATATTTTCAATCAGTTTATTTATTTAAGAAATACACCCCCTCCCAGTTGTTTCTGAATGGAAACGTATGGCTGCGTGACCAGACCTGAAAACCATGGTATTTCCTTTTCATAGATGTTAAAACACCATGAATAAGCAGGATTCCTCACCATCAAGCACCTTCATGGTTAATTAAATCTCTGCACAGAGACACACAGAAGACCCATGTCTCTGTGGTGTAGTAATGGAGTCCCAGGGTAAACACAGGAACAAAATTGCTTGTTGGGCTTGGAATGTTTTCACTAGAATCTGACTACTTCAAATAAGTTATTTTTCCTTGATGATAATTATTTACTTCGACTAGACTGATTTTATTTTCAGGACTAGAAATGGTCATGTACCCTCCGAAATATCTTAGCCATGAGGAGTCCCATGTGAAAAAAAAAAAAAAAATAACGTAAACCATCACATTACATTCTGGCTACACATTTATAGAAAGCTTTGAATCACATGAAAGTCTCCATTTTATAAGCCTTTTCTACCCAGCTTGTGTATTCAGTGCCAGCCACATGAGGTAGGATTGTTTTGGTGCCTTGAGGGTTCAGTAATTCTGCCTAGTGCAATGTCTTAGATATCTTATTTTTACTATTATTAATTTATTATTTAAATTATTTTTAAAATTTGTCTTTTTTGCATAAATAAATGCCTTTTCCCTCTCTGTATTTATATATATATATATATATATATATATATATATATATATATATATATAAACTCTGTATTAAAGTGTTCAGTTCTCAACCTAAGAATCAGAAGCTGATCTACTCTACAAACGTTCTTTATAGCTTTTTCTGGGAAAATGCACACCTATATACCAAATAGTTCTCAAGTCCCTTCCTGTGAATATATCTCTTCCACTCTCACCCTTGTCCAATCTGCCATCACTTTTCATCAGGGCCACAGTAGTCCCCTACCTACTTTACTGCATCTACGCTGGCCTCCCCCAATCCATTTTCCACCTTGCAACCAGAGGAAGTGTTCTGAAAGTGCAAATCTGATCATATCACTTTGTTTCAGACCCTTGAAGCCTTCCGGTTGCTCCCAGGATCAAGCCCAACATCTATGCCATGGTACAACCCCTCCAGGCCCCTTCTCATGCTCCCCTCCTGCTCTTTCCCTGCACTCCAGGGACCCCAGCCTTCTTTCAGCGTCTTGAGATCCCTATGTTTTGTCCCGCTGCACAGATTTGTGCACACATTCTTTTATCAGCCTGAAATTCTCTTCCTTCTCATCACTTTCCTTGAGATGCTTCCCTTCACCTCCCTGACTCAGTCAAACTTTCTTATGATCTCTCCTAACCCTGGGAACCTCTCTTCTGAAGTACCTGTTGCAGTATCACTTTTATACTAATTTATGTCTCTCTTCCCTACTGGAAGAAAACTCCGAGACACCATCACAAAGGCCTGTCCTCCCTGTTGTATTCATGTAGTGGGCACTCAGTGAATATTTGTTGAATGCAGAATTAATGGATTAAAAAATGGAATGCTGTGGTATTGGCACAAGAACAGACACACAGATCAATGGAACTGAATAGAGAGCCCAGAAATAAACCCACACACTAATGGTCAATTAATCAACAACAAAGGAGGCAAGAATATACAATGGAGGAAAGACAGTCTCTTCAGTAAGCGGTGCTGGGAAAACTGGACAACTACACGGAAAAAAATGAGATTAAAACATTTCCTCACACCATATACAAAAACAAATTCAAAATAGATTAAATGTAAGACCTGAAACTGTAAAACTCCTAGAAGAGATCATAGGCAGAACACTCTTTGACGTAAATCGTAGCAATATTTTTTTTGGATCTGTCTCCTAAGGCAGAAGAAATAAAGGCAAAAATAAACAAATGGGACCTAATTAAACTTAAAACCTTTTGCACAGAAAAGGAAACCATCAACAAAACAAAAAGACAGGGGCTTCCCTGGTGGCGCAGTGGTTGAGAGTCCGCCTGCCGATGCAGGGGACCCGGGTTCGTGCCCCGGTGCGGGAAGATCCCACATGCCGCAGGAGCGGCTGGGCCCGTGAGCCATGGCCGCTGGCGTCCGGAGCCTGTGCTCCACAGCGGGAGGGACCACAGCAGTGAGAGCCCCGCGTACCGCAAAAAAAAAAAAAAAAAAAAAAAAAAAAAAAAACAGGGCTTCCCTGGTGGCGCAGTGGTTGAGAGTCCGCCTGCCGATGCAGGGGACACGGGTTCGTGCCCCGGTCTGGGAGGATCCCACATGCCGCGGAGCGGCTGGGCCCGTGAGCCATGGCCGCTGAGCCTGCGCGTCCGGAGCCTGTCCTCCGCAACGGGAGAGGCCACAACAGTGAGAGGCCCGCGTAACGCATAAAAAAAAAAAAAAAAAAAAAAAAAAAAAAAAAACAAAAAGACAACCTAGTAAATTGGAGAAAATATTTGCAAATGATATGACTGGCAAGGGGTTAATATGCAAAATATATAAACAGCTTATACAACTCAAAATCAGAAAACCAAACACATCAATCAAAAAAGTGGGCAGAAGACCTGAATAGAAATCTTTCCAAAGGAGAGATATATATATATATATATATGGCTAATAGGCACAGGAAAAGATGCTCAACTTCGCTAATCATCAGGGAAATGCAAATCAAAACCACAGTAAGATATCATCTCACACGTGTCAGAATGGCTATCATCAAAAAGAACGCAAATAACAAATGTTGGCAAGGATGTGGAGAAAAGAGAACCTTTGCATACTGTTGGTAGGAGTGTAAATTGATGCAGCCACTATGGAACAGTGTGGAGGTTCCTCAAAAAACTAGAAACAGAACCACCACGTGATCCAGCAATCCCACTCCTGGGTATATATCTGAAAAAACTGAAAACACTAATTCAAAAAGATACTCACACCACAATGTTCATAGCACTATTATTTACAATAGCCAAGATATGGAAGAACACAAGTGTCCATCAACAGGTGAATGGATAAAGAAGATATGATATGTATATATATATACACACAATGGAATATTACTCGACCCTGACAAGAATGAAATTTGCAACAATATGGTTGGGCCTAGAGAGTATTACACTTAGTGAAATAATTCAAAGAAAGACAAATACTGTATGTTATCACTTATATGTGGAATCTAAAAAATACAATGAACTAGTGAATATAACAACAAAAAAAGAGACTCACAGATATAGAGAACAAACTAGTGGATAACAGTGGAGAGAGGGAATAGGGGAGGGGCAAGAAAGGGGTATGGGATTAACAGATACAAACTACTATATGTAAAATAGATAAGCAACAAAGATATATTGTACAGCACAGGGAAATATAGCCATTATTTTGTAATAACTTTAAATGCAGTATAACGTATAAAAATGTTGAATCACTATGCTGTACACCTGAAATTTATGTAATATTGTAAATCAACTGTACTTCAATAAAAAAACAGAATGCTAGATTTTGCTAATATATTTGAAGTAAGTCCCAAGTGCACTAAACAACCTGAGCTGACATTTCTTTTCAGTACCAAGAATAAGATATCAGTCTCTTCCCACAAACGGTGCTATCTGAGGCATAGTCAACAGCTGATGAAGTAAAATAAATATCCCTCTTGTGTGCCAGCCTAGAGCTTGGGGTCCCTACCAATACTCTTTGAGTCAGGCAGATTTCTCAGCCCTTCTCAGGGATGCATCCTATTGCCCCCAGCCTGCAGACCCCTGGGGGCATGTACACTACACTTTCCAAATACATAAACACCAGAATTGTGTTCACAGGTGAGCGAGCATAGGAAATTCTTTATGAAATCATGCTCTGCTTTTATTCATTCAAGAAATTGATTCTGTGCACACTGTGTGCCTTGTGATGAAGCTGATGCCCAGGAATTGTGAACTTCTGCAGAAAATAATTAATTTTTATTGACAGTTTCAGTGAAGGCAAGGGAAAATGTCCTTGCCCCAGCAGTTCATCCAAGCAGCATCGCCTGCTGGGATGGTGAGACCTTGATACTGTCGGGGGACACGAGATTCCTCATCCAAAGCTGCCAAGAGACATGGTAAAGCAAAGCCCATTCAAGAGGTCTTATCCCCAGCTGTTCCAACCGATGACCTGCCGTAGTGATAACTCACCAAGGCTTGGGGCAGACTTCTGTTCAACAATCCCGTGATGTTCTCGTGGCTCAGGGGCCATGAGAATTACCAAAAGCAATCAGGTCGGACTTCCTGCTCCCAAAATCCTTATCTTCGACGAAGGAGATCTGAAGCACAGAGAGACGAAGACATTTATTGCACCACGAGCTGGAGAACAGGAGGAATTCTTCACAGAGGAAATTACACTTGAGCCAAACCTTGAAAGAATAGTCAAGTTTACCAGGGAAAGTCAGGGATGAAGAACATCTCAGGCAGAGGAAAGAGCTTGACCCAGAGCGGGAAGATGTGAGACTACAAGGCAAATCCAGAGAGCCAAGGCTAATTTATCGTAGCTGGAGCTCAACGAGAGGAAAGGGCAAAGAAAGGAGGTAGAACAATGCTGCTAATTATCCATTCGTGGATTCATGGATGGGAAAAATAGCTGTGGTCCTTCCTACCTTGAATCCACGTGTGGTCTTTTCAAATCAAGTAACATTTTACATAATCTAACCTGTCCTCCTGCAGCATTTATTGCTGCTTGTAGGGTTACCTCTGCCATTTTGCCACGCAATGTTTGAGCATTAGGTGGCAATGGAAATGGGCAATCTTGAGCTAATCCATTACTATATCCGTTTTCTATTGCTGGATGACAAATTACCCAAAACTTAGCTGTTTAAACAACAAAAATATATTGTCTCACCTTTTTTCTAGGTCAGAAGTCCAGAACGGCATGGCTGGATTCTCTGCTCAGGGTCTCGCTGGGATGAAATCACGGTGTCAGCCGGTGCTGCTGTTCTCATCCGGGCCTCAGGGTTCTCTCCCAAGTTCATGATTATTGGCAGGTCTCACCTCCTTGAATCATAGGACTGACATCCCCATCTCTTTGCTGGCTCTCAGACGGGAACACTTTCAGTTTCTAGAGGAAACACACACACACACACACACAAACACAAACACACACACGGCCCTTGCCTGGCCCTCTCTATCTTCAAGCCAGCAACAGTGCTTCAAATCCTTCCCATGCTGTGAATCTCTGACTTCTTCTTTTCCACCAACTGAAAACACTCCCAGCTTTTAGAGGGCTCGTGTGATGAGGTTAGGCCCATCCAGATAACCTCCCCATTTTAAGATGTATGGTGTGTATAACACAACCTAAATACGGAAGTAAAACCCATCCTACTCATAGAGATTATGCAGTGTGTGTACAGCAGGCTGGGAAATGTTGGGACTCTTAGCATTCTGCCTATCACAATGAGCCGCTACAAGGGCTGTGACTCAGCTTCGTATAGGCAGAGAAGTCAATGATAATTTAAAAGCCCCTCCTGCTCCCTAAACTCTACCACCTGCTCCCTAAACTCTACCCCACGGACCGACCATTCCTAACGCAAGTTCTTTCACCGGTGTTAATCTTCTAGGTTAACCAAAAAACAAGGGGACACTGTCTCTAGAGCCCACGCAGATCAAGAGGAAAAGGAACACAATGGCCAGGGCATCCTTCTTCTCAGGGTCTCTCATATGTGCACAGTCACAGGCATTGATCTAATAGAATCAATCACTGGTAACCAACTAGGATACTCTAGTAGATGCTGTTTTTCTTGACAGCCAAGTATCAATTACCCTTTCTCTGGCAAGAACATCATTATTTTCCTTTAGGGAACCACCCGTCCCCCGCTCTAAGTCCACGGGATTTGGGTAGAAATAATTCCCTGCCTAATAACCAGTGGGGTATTGGACCCAGACCTGCCTGTGAGGGTACAACCACCCTCTGGCCACAGAGTTTTCCTCAGGGATGTACCTATAACCCAGGCTGAGCTAACCAGTGCCAATGAGTCCTGAACTTCCACTAAATCTCTCTAGACAATGAAGCTGTCTTTCATTGGTGATAGAATGCCTCAAGCAGGGTTTCTTAACCTTAACGCTATTGACATTTGGGGCCAGATAATTCTTTGTTGGGTGAAAGGGCTGAGCACTGTAGGATGTTTCACAGTGTCCCTGGCTTTTACCTACTAGGTGCCAGCAGCACTGTCCACCCCTGTCCCCAGTTGTGACAATCAAAAATGTCAACACACATTGTCAGATATCCCTGGGAGGGAAAATTCACCAACTACTGAGAACTTCTGTCCATCGTGTCACCAAGAGGAGAGAGGCTGCTTGAGAATTAAACCAATATAGGGAACAGAGAGGGGCAAATCCTGATGACAAGAGTTGAGCACTTTTGAACATTTTCTCACTAGATATACCCTAGACTTTTTAGTGATAAGCAACAATGAATTCCTTTCTTTGCTTACGCCTATTTGACTTAGGTTTTTGTTTTTGTTTTCTAAATCAAGCACTTTGGATAACATAAAGCCTGAGGAAAGAAATGCTGAGAAATCAATTTCAGTCAATCTGGTAACGTAAGCCTAGGTCAGACAGTTAGGAAAGTGAGCTTCTTAAAAGTAAGGGGAATAGAATCTAATAATGATAAACTTCACCAAATTCATAACGCTGTCTTTTTCTTGCCTAGGATGCTTCACATCAAACTTGTCTTCGTAGGCAAGTAAGTATTAATTGACTGACTGGTAACTGTCATATAGCCTCTGAAAGGAGAAGTTCCCCCAAAGACGTACTAAAGAGCATATTCAGTAGGACTTTTTCAGATGCAAGTTACAGAAGCAAACCTCCAATTAGCTGAAAGAAATGTACTTAACCATAAAATAAAATAAAGTAGAATAAAATAAAACAAGATATTGAATACCAGAGGTCAGGGAAGGCTAGAGACGAGCTGGTCCCAGGACAACTGAAACCATTCTCCTCACTTGCCCCCAATCTCTGCTGCTCCCTGCACATCACTTTCTTTTGCCCTTGATATGAAATAGCTTCTTAAAATGACACAAAATATAGCTGCCCATGGTTTCCCAGCATTTATCTTCCACCCACAGAGGCAGGACCTCTCTGCATCTCTATCTCAAGTTTAGACACTTAGCCCAGAGAACAGACTTGGAGGTGATATCTTTTCCCCGATTAATCCATCAACTGTGGCTCGTGGATGGGCTACCACCAAGGGCCCTGTGTTACCCCTAAGCGGTGGTGTGAGGTCATATAAGGACATGGGAAACCCCTGTAGTAAACCATATGGACTGTGGGGGCAGGGTGGTGTCCTGGGAAGGAGCGTCCAGCAGTCATCTGGGAGCGAGGGCACTCAAAGGAAGCTTATTGGAAACTTTTTCCTTGAAGTCCAAGCAATTAACATTAGGTCTGGCTATACTTATATTGTTCCTTCAAGGTTACTTTAGTTCAGTTCAATAGCAACTTGGAAAGAGCATAAGGATCCTGAGATGCACAGCCCAGAGAAACTAAATTGAAAAAAAAAAAGAAAAAAGGCTTCGTGGAGCACACAGCAGAACCTCATTAATGGTGGCCTTGTTAAACACAGCTTATAGATATAACTGATGGGACCCAGCCCAGACGTTGAAAACGGTATCTGTAAGCAGGTCCAGGTATCAGAGCCTCGGGGCTCTCTGGACAGCTCCATTGTTTGTAGACCTTTAGCTGGAGCTGGAGCTTGGTGCCCTGTTGACGCCAGAATCTGTCTGCCAGGTTCCCGAAGGACTTGCTGGATTTCTGGATGCAGTACAAGTCCCCTGTGTGTTAGTTCAGTTGAGAAACTTTTCCATGTTCTTTTTTTTTTTTTTTTTCTTTTTGTAAACCCAATTACACAATGGCTGGGGCTAGAGTGTAAGAGGAGAGAGAGGCAGAAGGAAGCTGCTGGCCTAACCGAACTCTCTAGTTTTCCACAGAAAACAATAAATCATCCTGGTAAACCCACAAGCTGATTCACATCTTCTGGACCTAACAAAGATTACCGGAGGGAAATTTTTTATTTTGATGACTTCTGAGCCGTGGTTCCGAAAACTCAGCAGTAATTTGAAGGAAGAAAGAAAGAAAAAAACCATCAGCTCTTCTACCTATTCTTACTACATGCGTGGAGGTCAACACCAGTGGTTAGAAAACTTGTAAATGACCGAGCAACAATCACTAAATCTTTTTTCGGCAACATCATAGGAGCTTGATGAGGATTTTAGGCTAAACCAGAGCCAAAAGAAATTTTAACAATCCAGGCCGACCCTCGGAGCCAAAGGCAGAAAGATATGTTATTCTTCCCTCCCTACTTGTGCAGATAAATTGTATATAGATAAGGGGGGGCCAGACAATATTTCTGCACCTCAGCTCCCAGATCTGTTTTTACTTCTCTGCAAAATGTTTCTGAGGTAAATTAAAGTTAGAGGAAAGGCACAGATCTAATCTGTCGGCTTGGTTTTGAAAATCTTAGGCCTATTCGTCTAAACAGTGCTTTTCAAACATTTCTTTTTTCCTCCAGCGGTTCCACACGTAACCTCATTCAGAATTCCGAAATCTAAAACAGAAAACTGGGAGCTGTTGGCAGACATGAGGCGGGAGGCCCGGAGTTGCTCACGCTTGGCTTCCCCTCTCCCTCAGGATTCCACAGAAAACCACTCACCTAAGGCACTCTTAAATTGAGTGTCTGGACAAAAGTCACACCATGGTCACTCCTAGACACTTGAAAGAAAGATCTGGGCCAGATTCTCCAGATGGTGCTGCAGGTGGAGCCTGCCCTGGTGTCTTTGGTATCAAGTTGGTCATGCCACCTTCATGAAGGTGGGAAGACACAAATGGGAGACATGGAAACGGGGAGTGGACCACCTACAAAAGCAGGCTGGCCAATTTCCCTTGTCATGAAATTAGGCTAAATTTGCAACGAGGCAGTTATTGGCAGTCCTTTCCACCCCTAGAAAAGTACAAAAAGACACTGAGCTACCACACCGATCACCACCCCTGCACTCACTCCCTGGGAAAATCCAATCTTTGTCCCAAAGACTGAAGACCAAGGGTGTAGGGATGGAGAGCAGCCCCCGTCATGGTGGCTGTGGCAAGTTGAGACCCAGGTTACTCAGCTCTCAAACTAGGACCTCCCTGAGGTCCCAGCTGTCAGGCAGCAGTGAATTCAGATCGGGATGATGGGACTACAAACTAAGGGGATTTGTAGGATTTGTGGATCAACTTTCTGCCTGATGGCTCCTACCTCTGAGCTCTAAGAACTTAAATCTGATCAATATAAAATCTCATAAGAATTTCCTCCTTTTTTTCTCAGAACATAGATTCAGTGAGCTAAGTTTTAAATTCCAATCCAACTGCATTTTAAATTCAATTCAAAATTTAAATTTAAATTCAAATTAATATATCATTTGCAAACCACATTTGTTTTCCCCCCGATGACATCCTTGGGAGGTAGACCGCTGATAGCTGCTACGTATTTGCTCATATATAACATACCTAAGGCAGAATTCTTTGTTCTTCTACCCATGCACTCTCCCTCCCTGCCTCATCCCAACATTCCCCTAGTTATTTATGTTAAATCTTAAAAATCATCCTTAATTCCTCTCTGTCCTTTATATCTACATTTAGTGAATTAGCAAGTCTTGTCAATACTACCTCAAATATACGTCCTTAATCTGACCACTTCTTGGCGTCACAAAACTCTAGCCTGAGCCATCATCATCTTTGGTATCATCTTATTGGTTTCCTTGCAGCCTACCCTCCATTCTCCAGTTAGCAGTCAGAGTGATATGCTCAAAGCTAAACCAGAGGGGCTTCCCTGGTGGCGCAGTGGTTGAGAGTCCGCCTGCGGAGGCGGGGGACACAGGTTCGTGCTCCGGTCCGGGAAGATCCCACGTGCCGCGGAGCGGCTGGGCCCGTGAGCCATGGCCGCTGAGCCTGCGCGTCCGGAGCCTGTGCTCTGCAACGGGAGAAGCCACAACAGTGAGAGGCCCGCGTACCGCAAAAAAAAAAAAAAAAAAAAAGCTAAACCAGATGATATCACTACCCTCCATAAAATCCCCAAGTGGCCCATTATACCAAGAAAAGTTCCAAACCATTCACCATGCTCTGAAGTTCCTAGTAATCTAATCATTGCCTACAACTTTTACCTTCCACCCCCAAACCCCACATGCGTGGGGCCTTCTTTAGGTTCCTCAAACCCACACTCATTCCCATTCTGGGCCTTGGCGGTGCTGTTTCTTCTAGCTGGAAAATTCTTCGCTCAGGTCTTTGCAGGGCTGTTTCCCTTTTACCATTTACATCTCAGGTCAAATATCACTTCCTCAGTCATTTTTGACTATGTGAGCTAACATGGCCTTCCCCATTACCACTCACACATGCTCTGTGTCATTGATGTATCTTATTGCCTTTACGATATTAATCACTACTTAAAATTATTCACGTATTTTATTAATGTATTTTTTGCATTTTTTCCCATACTAGAATAAAATTTGTGAAGTCAGGGATTTTTGTCTTATTATTCTACTTTCAGTGTCTAGGACTGTGTCTACCACATGGTAGATAATAAGTGTTGGCCAAATGAATGAATTGTTTTTCTCCCCTAACTGTGAATCAGGTGCTGTGCTAAGCCCTCTGCATATATTCTTATAGCAATAGTTAATCAGGGTGGCAGTAGACCACAATGGTAGAGTGTGGACTCTAGCTCTAGAGTTCTGAGATTGAACCTTAACTCATCACTTACTAGCTGTGAAACCTTGGGTAGTTGGATCTCATTTTTTTATCTGAAAAAAGTAAAAATAAAAATAATACCTACCCCACAGATACTCACGACAAACTTAGAACAATATGTTACCCATAATAAGCATTTAGTAAATACTAGTTATTCTTACCACATTGTTTCACTTTATCCTCACGACAACCCAATAATACTTATCTACATACTACATCTTAGGAAAAGTCCTCAGCCAGATAAAATAATTTCAACCCTAGTCCATGGAGCTAGTACAGGGTAGCACAGAGATTAAACCTCTGATAAGACAATACTCTCAATGCTCTACCATGCTGCTTCATACTGTGGGCTATTTCCAGGATTCTCCAGATTTCTAGGTAATTCATTATACAATCATGTATAAAGCAACAACAATGTGCTTTATACACGATTGTATAATCATGGACAATATGGTAGCCTTGTAGATACAAATATGGATATTTCAACATTCCTGCCTTTACTATTACACTTTAGAGGGGATAACCAACTCTTGTCCTGGCTAACTTTCTAACAAGGATGGAAAATGCCTCTTATAGTTCCCCACAGTGAGAAGGTAGGAGTGAGTGCTTACTGTCTTTGGGCAAGAGAACAGTTTCCTCCTCTTTTCCTGATACATGCACATGTTTCTTACATGCCACCATCATCTCTTAGATTTCCCTGAGTCCCTTCATTCAAACAAGTCTTTGGTTGAAGCCCTACCCTTAGCCTCCTCCACACTGTTCCCCTACACAGGGATAGGCATTCACACTTGCTCCAGCTGGCCACCCAGGCTGCTCATATGGAATAATAACTCTCACTGGAGTAGGATGGTGGTTCTAGAATTGACCAGAGGCTGCATTGGGATGAATAGATGGAAGCCCGAGGAGAAGTGACAATGCTAAGAGGGACTCTGGGAACTTGAGGAGAGAAAAACTGAACCATATGTTTCCAATAGAGAACTTCTTTCTCTGTCATCTTTTCCTTGGAAAAGTTTAATGAAGCCACATAACTATTATGGATTGAAGTCTATCCGCAAAAAGAAATTTGGAGCTATTACACATCCATGGCACAAGGTGACAGAAACCATAATTCTCTACAAAGATTCTTGTATGAAAATAAAATGGATGGATGAAAGGGTGAATGGATATATGAACAGACAGATGGATAGACTTATAGATAGATTGATAGGTAATAGATTTATGTCTTCCTCATTTTAAAAATATTTTGTCACCTTTTTAATCTTATATATTACCATAATATGATATGCTTATATATCTCAACTGTCTCCATATTGCGACAAATGTTGAAAATAGGCAATTAATCTTTGAATTCAATCGTTCCTTTGTTTCTAATCTTAGTGATACTTTTACAATAATCTCTTCTTTCAGGTATATTTCAACATAATTTAGCAGAAGAAACTTGAATATTAAAAGAGAAGTAGCTTTATTTTGGCATAATAGGAAGTCAAACAGCATTTTAAAACTTTCCTGCTAATCATATGAAATAACATATAAAGTGCCTGGCAGAGGGGTATGCACATGGCGGGTGTCCAATAAGTTCAGCATCATTCCTTTCAACCCTTACATATAAACCATCACTGTGTCGTAGATGTCAATGAGAATTAAACAGTAATTAGCAACTAAATACGAAAACTTCCTTACCATTTCTCATGATGATTTAAACATCCAGATGTGCTTTTTCCCCATTGTTATAGATTCTCTGAAGTCAGATTATCTGGGGACCAAATTACCGTTCCACCATTTTCCAGCTGTGAGACCTCCCCCGCTTCCTGTCGAGTCACTTAACATCTCCAGGGCTCAGTTTCTTTATCTGCAAAGTGGGGACAATAAGAGAGTGTTTATGATCATTAAAGAAGACAGTAAGACATATAAGGGCTTAGAGCAGTGTCCTGCATGTGGTAGATACTCTCTGAATACAGTGGTCTGGTCTTTTGGGTTGTAAGCTGGAGGAAAATTGTCTTCTTCATCAGAAAAACACCTAGACATTTGAAATGTACCAACCACAGTGCATAGAAACCACGCATAGGTACCACTCATAGGTACCACTGCAACAGAAATAAGGCAATGATTTGAGCTTTGAATAATTCTTTTACAGACTTCATGGGATTAATTAGCTTTATGTCTCTAAAATCAGCAATTAGCATTTTAGGAGTATGTGAAAATATGCCTAATGCAGGTATAAAACAGCATTTCCCACCTTCTTTACAATGGTTTGTGGTTGTGGAATTGAATTTCAGCCAAATAATATCAATCAAAAAGTAATTTAGAAGCAGCCCAAAATATGTAACATGGAAATATTACATGCAACTCGAAAGTAAATTATGTTTTTCACAAGAGTGAGGGAGAACTACAGAGTCTGGATTTTTGAAATGAGAAAGAGCTGCTTGAGGCTATTTGAATGGTACCAAGTGAAACAGAGTACCGTTCAGCTGTTCTTGGAGTTACCACAAAAATATACTCGGTGATTTTATGACAGCAATAAAGCAAAGAAAATACAAGCAAGAAAGTGATCTGTAAGAAAAAGGAATAAAATTCATCACTTGTACACTTGCAACATACACATCTTGAGGTTCACATTTGCAATTCTAATAAGCATGAGACCTCATTGGTTTTCTAAGCATGAATATGCCCCAGCACAGGGTGATGTCTCTTGAAGAGCGTAGAAGAGGCATTCTGTGTACTTGCTGTCCTGTGGTTAGCATGTCCCATGGAATAATTTCAGCATGGAGTCTCAACTTTTAGATCACAGTTTGAGACACATAAAGAGTATGCAACTCAGAGCTCATCGTTATGAAGCGTAAATAAGACGAGGAACCATTTTATTTTTGTTTGAATTCCTAGTTTTTCATATTAGCAAAGCTCTAACAGCACCAGCAAAAAAGAGACCAGGAGAGAATTTGTTCAAAATAGCACAGAGAAGGAGGGAAAAAAAAAATCCTGGAAACAACAACAACAAAAGGCCCCTTTCTTTTGGCATTGTTACCTCGGATCCCCATTTCTGTATATTTTAACTTTTATTCTGTTTATCAGTTTCTATCTAAAAAATAATGTCTGAGCCAAATTTTCATCCTATGTAACTCTATGAGGATTCTCTTTGGCTTTCTTGGAGTCTAATTCTCCCATGGCGTTGCACGAGATGTAAATCTGACCCTAAGGGAATATTATTTCAGTGAGAGGAGAAACTGCCTTTCATGGCAGCATGGTATCATTTAAGTGTTTTTTTAAATGTAATCTTTAAGGGAGATATAAAATTTATAAGTGGTAATGATATCATTTTAATCATTTCAAGCTAATAGGCCGACACAAAATGAGGGTGTTTTCTTCTTAAGTGTGTTTAATCAAATGCAGAGTTTGGGAGTCTCCAATTTAGAGATACTTCTTCAAATAAGCACTCTTCCTGCTGAGTCACTGTGGTTTTCCTGGAATGGGTTTCTGAAGGTTGGAATTTACATGGTGTAGCATTTTTTCTGTCTTAAAGAGCCTTTTCGACCCCCTACTCCAACCCATTCTCTGGTTCACTTGCTCTCCTAAGTCACGAGCCCGAGGACATCCCTCCATGAACAACCTGCAGGATTATGTGGCTTCATCTCTTCCTGGTTGACCACACAGAACTCTTCCTGAAGACAGCAATGAGATCTAAGGGAGTCCAGGCTATGGAGATCCAATCCATTCTCAGTAACCAAGATATTCATCTCAATGCCCATGTACAATTTGTACTATTGATTTTTTTCCCTTACAACTATAAAGGTTTAGTGTCAACCAGTTCTACTACTCTAATACTGGCATGCCTTTTCAGTGCCTTGCCAATTAGTAAAGTTTAGGCTATGTTTTTAAAGAACTGATCAGTTTTTGTCAGCAATGCTGGCTCTCAGCAAAAATATACTATTGCTTTAAAAGGACCAGAGGACAACTTTTTGGAAAGTACGGATCTTCTGGTTAAATAAAAATTGAAGGAGAAAAAAGGAGGAAAAGAAGGACCAACTGTGCTATGGATACTGTCCATGCACAAGATTTAGGCTCTTTTCCCTTTAATATACACGTACCTTTCCTCTCTTCTATTCTAGAGCAGTGCTGTCCAATAGAACTTCCTATGGTGATAGAAATATTTTATGTCTATGCTGTCCAGTAAAACAACCACTGGCCGTATTTGGCTACTGAGCATTTGAAATGCTGCAAAATGCATTTGAGGAAGTGAATTTTAAACTCTATTTGATTAATTAAAATTTAACTTTAAGTAGCCCTGTCTCACACTGTTGTGGTTAGTGCTGGTCTTGAATCTTGAGTTGTGTAATTTTGAGTCCATTTTTATTGTTCCTGTTAGAGTAATAGATATTTATATTTCCTCATGTCATTTTCAAATCTTACTGCAAAGGATGCAGCACAAAAATTCTTTACCTTATTTTTATATGTCCCATGGGGAAAATGTTCTTTATCGGCCTCTCTAAAAACTTACCCTGTTGCTGAAAGTTCGTTCACCTTTTATTTATTTGGACAACAGTTTATTAAATGAAGATAGGAAAAAGCCTAGCTTGATCTATGGTCTGGGAAACCCAGCTCCTAAGTGTAGTTTTGGTCTCTTTAACATAAAATTACTATAAGGTCAAATTTGATTGTATTGGCTTGCTAACCACTTTTTGATTTTTAATTGTTCATTATTGCTCTAACAGAGCCTTCAGGGTCCATGCTATAGGACCAGGTCATAATAAATTGCTTCCAGCATTTCTAGATTTTTAGTAACTAACCTCTCTCGGAAGGGACCCCTAACATATTAGCGTTGTACCAAATTCTACCCAATCTTGGGTTACAATAAAACACCCATGCATTTTGTAATTTTTTTTCTGAATGCTTTGTAATTTATTATATAGAATACAACTTTATTTAGGAAAATTATAATAAAGGTGTTTATAATCTAATTGATGAAATTCGAAATAAATGAATTTGAAGAAAATTAGGTATGTGTATTAGTGAAATACCTGATTTTCGTCTTTCAAATGTTTCAATTTGTGAAAATTGTATAGAACTCATGTAAAAATCTATAAGTTGATATTTTAAGTGTTAATATTCCCTACACATATCACTTGATGGGTTACTAGTGTGTTGTTTAAAATATTGAGCACCACTTAAGATTTATATTAACCATTGTAATAACATACTTTCTAATAGATAGCTATAATAAAAATTTTAAATAAATTTAAAAATAAATGTGGAAGGGTTCCTTAAGACTACACCCATAAGGTAATATTAAAATTTATGTGTAGGTAAAAACAAATCCTGAAAAGTAGTAATCCTTAAAACTATCTTTAGTTACACTTGAAAAATATCTCAGTATTAAAAACATATAATTATTCTATTCTAGCCCTGTTAAAAATGCAAGCTTGATAAAGTAATCAGTAAAATAATAAAGAAGAAAGTAATTAATATTTATTTGCTAAAATAAAATTATGTATTTAAAAGAAGTGGGCAAATATTTTCTTTTCTTAAGCTTCCTTCAGCCATAGCTGAAATACAGTAAGAATTGTAACTGGGGAAACATAGGTGATATTAAGCATGACAATGTGAACAAATCATAAATCACAAAAGATGGGAAAAAATGATACCCATGTGTATAAATCCTTTTGATACATTACTAGGATTTAGATGTTAGAGAGCTAGCCTTGACATTAACCATTATCTCAGTGCTTAGATGTTTCTGAAGAGATAAAACATAAGACCAGGAGTGGCTTTCAGACATTGGACACAAAGCCACGGAGGTCTTTGACTAGAGCTGGTTTACAGGCTTTTCTTTGTGAATCACCCTCTCTCCCTACTGAGCTGAGAAAGAACAACTGATGAGTAGGAGGAAATAGAGAAATTCCCTAACTCTCTACCAAGACATTAAAACCACCTAGATATTCTAATGGGGCTTATATATAGAAAAAACTATTAGCAATATGATGCATTCATATACTCATGAAATCATAGAAATGAGATACAAATTTAAAAGAATGCAGTTCAAGTAAGACATATTTAGGCAAATAACTTAGATGTACATTAAGGAAGTAATGATTCTCAGGAAATTTAGATGAGAAATTTTGTTTAAATGCTACTTTTTTTTGCTGTCGTTTAATTTAAAAACTGTTAAGGCGGGGAGAAATATGAAAGTCAGTTTGGAAATAAAGCCAGTCTCAAGAGAAGAAACATGATATGTAAACTGAGTATAATGGAGGAGAAAAGTTCAGGAAGTCATAAGCAAATTCAGGGATGTTGAGAAACCAGTTCAATTTCCCCGAGTTTTTATTTATTAAGTATCCTGATTCCAAAAGTAGAAGCTAAGTGATGAACTTCTAAGTACCCATATGCAACATTATTTTGACTGACCTAGAGTCTTATTAAAATGACTTTAGAGTTTATCAATGATGATGTAAGCAAAATAGCCTCTTGGAGAGTAAGTTTTAGCAGTGGTTTCTAACAAAATTCAGAAAAGAGCTACAAAGCCATTAACACTTAGAGCCACTCTGGTAGGGCTGTTGTGTTTGTAACCAAAAGGCATCATGGAGTAAACTTGCAATGGCTTTTTGGTAAAAAGTGCTAAAGTTCTCATCTATGGTTGTTGAATTAGAGAATCTTAGGGTTAGAAATCATCTTAGATGTTGCGAATTCATCCCAACCCTTTCTGCAATACCCCTGCTGAGGGCTCATCCAGACTCTTCATAAACACTAACAGCATTAGAGAATTTAGCAGATGGTTTTTATTTTCAGAGAGTTTTATTTGTTAAAATGTTCTTCTTTGTAGAGTTCCTAAGTGCATCTATCTTTAACTACCCTTCTCTAGTACTAGTTCTATTTTCCAAAGACACTCAAATTAAGTTGACACCTCCTGCCCAGAAAACCCTGGCCACTTGTTAAGTTCTTTCTTCTCCTTAGTTGCTTTCATCGTTGCTCACTTACCATGTCTTCTGGTCTTTGCCATCTTTTCTGGGTCTCTCCAGTTGGCCCACGTCCCTGTTAGACTAGGGCCCCTTGTAACCAGCACAATATCCCAGGTCTTGTCTCACCTAAGCAGAGTAAATAAAGCAGGACTTTGCCTTCCTGGAGCAAAGCACTGTGCTTCCTTAGAAGATCGGGTCCAGTGCTTTGGCAGCTACATCACACTGCCAACTCATATTGACCATGTGATTCACAGTGTGATGTTAGCTACAGGCATTTCGTAGGTAAGGAAGTTCCTTCTATGCCCAGTTTGCAAAGAATATTTACCATAAGTGATTGTGAATTTTGTTTCTGCATCTATTGAAATAACCATATATTTTTTCCTTTATTCTATGAAAGGAATGAGACAAACCTCACTGAGGCATTTTATAAATACATAAGTGGAACCAACATGGCATTCCTGCAATCAATCCAAATTGGTCATAATACATTGTCTAATATATATGTATTGCTGCATTCTACTTGCACATATTTGCTTTAGAATATTTGAATCTATTTTCTTGAGTAATATTAGCCTTAATTATCCCTTTCTTATAGAAGCTTTGCCAGTTTGAGTAGTAAGGTTAGGCAGGCCTCATAAAAATGAGGTAGGAGGTGTTCCCTCTTTTTCAATTCCCTGGAAAAGTTGGTGTGCTAACTCTCCCATAAATGTTTGGTAGAGTTTGCCAATGATCCATCTAGTTCCAAAGGGTTGTTTTGTTTTGTTTGTTTGGGTTATTGTTGAAGTTTTAAAATTACACCATTAACGTCTTCAATAGCCATGGGTCTTTTGGATTTTTTTTCATGATAGCTATTTCATTAATGTCTGGCCTTATTTTATTATTTCCTTCTTCTTTTTGGATTGAGCTGCAGTTCTTTTCTAACTACCTGAGATAAATGCTTAACTCATTTCTTGTCAACCTTTATTCTTGCTGTATGTATGAAAACAGCACATAGTTTTTATTTAATCTGGTATAATTTTTGCCCTTTGATGACATAATTTAGTATATTTAACTTTTAATGTAATTACTAATATATTTTGGGTTAAATCTATCATTTTACTATGCCTTTCTGTTTGTTTTGCTTGTCCTCTATTACTTTTTCGCTCCATTCTTGTCTTATTTTAGATTAATTAGCTTTTCCATCTATTTCTTTATTGGTTTGGAAATTATATTTGGGGGAAGATATTTTATTAGTTCTTACCTTAGAAATTATAATATGTACCTCATCAAAATCTGATGTTCGACTTCTACTGCCAGACAAAACTGAGCAACAGGGACTAGATTTATCCTCCCACCTGAAACAACTGAAAAACTAGATGAAATATATGAAAAAATATCTCTAAAGACTCTGGACATAAGGAAACTAAGGACTGTGCTCCCTGAGAGGCAAGAAATCAAGGTGTCAGGACTTGCAGTGACCTCCGCTTACTGCCTAGAGCAGGTCAGTAAGCCTTTGCAGGGGAGCCCCCAGGAAAGCTGATGGTATCTCTGAGGTGTGGAGATGGATCTGGGAGCCAAGGAGAGCAGAGTTGCTAGGGTCTGTAAGGCAGAGTACTGAAGAGAAGAGCACTGCAATGGGGAGGCACTCTGGATGTCTGTAAAAGGTTTGTCTCAAGTACTCAGTTGGGTACTGATCAACACATGCATTTGAGGAAAACTACCCAAGTCCAGGGAAAGAACCACCGAAAATATTAAAGGGAACAGTGCCCCCAGATCACCAGGGCCAGGAAAAGTGCCTGCACCTATATTAACTCTATTTTCTTCTTTTCTGGATTCTTGATTTTCAGGCATCTGGGGCTTCACTGACAGAGGTGAGGCTACTCCTCCCAGGGCCAGCTAATTCCTAGAGAAGCAAAAGACTCCACTGCAAGCATACCTTTCATATGTATACCAACCAACCCAAAGCCCATACTCCAGCTGTCTTCTTTACTGAACACTCATACTCTAGGAGTTAATAGTCCTCTGCTCTAATCTCCCTAGGGCCAGGTACCAGACACTTAGGGATCACCCGTGTATCCCAGAGCCAGCTCTAATTATTCAACCTATCGAATCCTAAGCCTGGTCAACTGCTGACCTTACTGTATTTATTTATATTTACCTGCATTTTATCATTTTTCCCCTCTCTATCTTTTCTTGTATCTCTCTTCTTCTAACTGGGATGATTTTGATTATGTCTGAAAAAAAGTCCTTAGGTATTTGTTTTAATGTAGGTCTTCTGGTGACAACTGTTTTCATTTTTTATTTGAAAATATTTTGTATCACCTTGACTCCTGAAGGATTTTTCGCTGGATAAAGAATTCTAGGCTGGCAGGAGATTTTTTCATACATTACATTATTGATATCATCCCTCTGTCTTCTAGCTTTGTTGCTATCAAGAAGCAGCTGTCAGTCTAATGTTGCTCTTGAAATACTCTGTCACCTACCACCACTACCCCTAATACTTTTAAGATTTTCTCTTTGTCTTTGGTTTTGGGCAGTTTGTCTATGATGTATCAAGGCATAGGTTTCTTTTTATTTTCTGTGAGTTTAGATTTGTTAAGCAATTAAAATCTGTGGATGGATAGTTTTCAAAACCCTTGGAAAATTTTAGTCCAGAATCACTTTAAATATTGTGTCTTCTACACTCTTCACCTCCTTTAGTTCTAGGTCCCCAATTGAATCTGTGTTAGACCAACTCACTGAGCTGACTGTCTTTCACTGTCTTTCATGTATTCCTCATCTTTTTGTCACTCCATGCTTTATAATGGACAGTTTATTCTTAGCTACCATCAAGCTTACTGTTTGTCTCTTGCTAAGTTTATTTTGTTCTTAAACTCAACCATTGCGTTCTCAATTTTAGTTATTACAGTTTTTAGTTCTAAACTTCTGTTTGGTTCATTTCACATCCACAATATCCATTTTAATTTAAAGCTTTTTGCTGAATTTAAGTTGAGCTTTTATTTCTCTAAACATAGAAATCATAATTGTTTATTAGTCTATGTCTGGTGCCTTTTCTGTGTGCAATATCTGTAGGTCTCTGTTCTTTGTTGTTTGTGCTGGTTCTTCTTCATGTTTTCTTGTCTTCTCATATGCCTAGTTATATTTTATTGTCTGTTTCACATTGTATTTGAAAAATAAATTTTGAACATGATTTGAGACCTAAGATGATATTACTTTCCTCCAGAGACAGCTGTCTTCTTTTGCCACATTTTATTTTTTAAATGTTCAAAAATATTAAAAAATTTAAAGAATTTTACAGTGAACATTTGTAGAGTCACCACCTAGACTCTACCTTTAACATTTTTTAATGATTTACTACACTTTCTTTATCATCTATCTATCTGTCTATCCATGTGAGAGGGTTTTTTTTTTTTTTCTTCCCTCTGCCAAACACAGTTTGTTAGGAGAAAAATAACAATCCAGGATCATTTCCGTCTAATTTCAGGACTTTATATTTTTCTGGACTAATAAAATGAGTTTAAGTGTGCATCAGCGTGAAAGCTGTTTTACTCCTTCCTTTTTCCTTATTAGCATGCATCCCTTCAGGGCACTAACCCAAAGTATATGATGATTTAACAAGCCTCTCTCCCTTGGAAAACTCTAGACTAAAACTCTGGCTACCCAATTCTTTGAAACTACTAGATGTACTGCTCACTCTTTCATATTAATAGATACCCCAGGGCAAAAACAGCCCCATATTGCAGATTTCCATTCCCTGGATTTGCATCTCCTCCTTTATAGTATCTTTGTAGTGATTCAATATTTTGTCAGCTCTTTTATGCTTTTAGAAGTTTTTACAAATATTTCATCCATTTTTGAGTTTTCTTAGTGGAAAGAAATGAACGACCTAGGCTACCATGACCAGGGCATAAATCTCCCATTCTCTCATGAACCCATTCAAATCATAATTTCATCCCTATCACTTCATTAAAACAGTTCCTCTCAAGGTCACCAGGGACTCCCA
Organism: Phocoena sinus; assembly: GCF_008692025.1. NCBI lineage: Eukaryota > Metazoa > Chordata > Mammalia > Artiodactyla > Phocoenidae > Phocoena > Phocoena sinus. The sequence continues at coordinate 16,271,461 of NC_045779.1, read as the reverse complement.
AATTTACAATTCCAGTGGTGGATTCCCAATTTTCATCTTGACATTTCAGTAACATCTAGTATTAATGATCAAATTTTGCTTTATTCACTTGCTTTCCAGGACTTCCACCTCTCCTGAATTTTTCTCCCATCTCAACTAACTGGTCCTTCCCCAGAATCCTTTGCTGGAATCTCTTCCTTGAATTAGATCCTAAGTATCAGTGTGGCCAGAGCTAAATCTTTGCAAAATTTCAGTTTTCTAGGCCTGCTTCCTAGGTGATCTCCTCCTGTTTTAAATAACATATACATCCATCTTGACTGTCAATATTATTAATCAAATCCTAAATCTAACTATCAGAGACATTTACCTTTCATCTTTTTTTTTTTTTTTAGTTCTCTCTATATTATAATTTGACTAGTTTAATTTCAGGCTGGTTTGATTTAAAGCTAAATTTTAAATTTAATTCACATTTAATATTTGAATTAAGGATTCCTCAGCAAGATTTTCTCTTGTGATACAGCCAACCTTCCCCATCCCTATCCCTATGTTCACTCTAACTTTAACATTCAGTCAAAAAAAGGGTGATACATATCATTGATTATAAAAATCTGAAGAACTCCATTGATCATCAGTTACAATCATGCCAATGGGAACTGCACAATCATAACCAGCTACAAAGTACTTAGGATCTAATAAATTCATCCCTTAAATTTCCACAAGGAGAAAAGCATGGAGTAGAGAGTAATAAATGCAAGACGAGATGACTGAATCAGTCCACTAAAGCTCTAATGAGAAAATGAACAGAGCCATACCAGAATTCCTCATGGCTCATCACCAGCAGCTAAATTTCTTCAAAAACCAGATTTCAGATATCCCACAATTTATGTTGAATACACATTCAAAATAACATTAAGTACTCAAATAGTCTTTGTATTTTAATAAAGTTTTTAAGCCCTAATGAAAAATGACAAGTCATTCGTAGAGAAAGGAACTGAGAGTAATGTGCCTACTGTCGCAAAGCAGCCTGGTAGGTAGAAATAGAACAAAAACCTATGGGTTCTGATTTTTTTCACCCATCTGTTCTGTATCAAATTGCCTATGCAACATTTTCAAGATATAATAAGCATCTTGACATTAACATATCTAAAACTGAATTCTTGATTCCTCTAATCCCACCCTGGTTCAAGCCTCTCCTCCTCAGTGTTACACATCTTTAGTAAATGTCATTATTATTCACCCACGTTTTCAGACAAAAACCTATACGTCATTATAAAATTTATAACTTTTATGGCTTCACCAATTTTGGAAAATTTTGACTTCCGTATCTTCAAATCTTTGGCCCCATTCTCCTTGCCTTCCTTCTGGAATTGAAAAACCAATTTGCTGAATCTTCCCACCATGTTTCACATGTCTCTTATACATTCTTCATACTTCTGTCTCCTTGTGCTTTATTTGTGTTGACTTGCCTTACACTTCATTTAATCCTCTTTATGGCTGTGTCTAGTGTGCTTTTAAACCTGCTGTCAGGTCTCTAATTGTATTTATTTTATTTTTCAGCCTTAGAATTTCTGTTTAATACTTTTATTAATATCTAGTTATCTTCTGGGCTTCACCATCTTGCAGTCTATTTTTTAAATCATATGTGTTTTTTTCTTTGTTTGTTTGTTTGTTTTTTGAGTTCATGTCAGATACCCAAATAACTGAATCTCCAAGTGGTCTGTTTATATTCTATTACTTTCTTGGTTTTCAGTTATTTAGTTACGTTTCCTGATATGCTTGTTTATTTTTGGTTGAATGTCAGACATTTGAGGATCTGGATGATATTTTCCTTTAGAGAATTTGCTTTTGCGTTTAACAGGAAGTAGTAAAAAGTCTGAAAGACATCAGTGTTTGAGCTGATTCTGATTTGATTTTCAGTCTTAGGAAGCCTGGCCCATTTTTAGTTCAATTTTACTCATAGAGTTTAGCCCTTTAGTGGTCCCAACAGAGTATCTGAGGTTTTCCCAGGCCCCTCTGGCTTGATGAGTCCGAAACTTCCACTTTTGTCTCCCTAGCTCCATGAGAGTGCTGAGAGCTCTGCTCAGTTTTTCAGAACATATGTGGATCTGTAAACGTCTCAAGGTGAAAAGCAGCACTGAATGTTGGGTTACTTCTCTGTACATACTCTTTTTGGGGGAGGAGAGTGGTCTTGGAACTTCATATTTTGGCTGTCTTGGTGGTTCCATGATGACTTTATACCCATGTTTTTAATATTTTATCCAATTTCTCCAGTTCTTAGTGCATGGTCTGATAAATTCGAATCCACTATAGCCAGAGCAGAACCCATAGGAGTCAATCTTGATATTTTTTTTCTTTCTCCTGTATTACACCCATGTTTGAGCCACCAGAAGGTGCTGTGTATCCTACCTTACGAAAATACCTTGAGTGTAACCAGTTATCACCTTTTACTCTAGGCTGATATCATATCCCACTTAGACAACTACAGTAACCACCTAAATGGCAGAGGAGTTAGCTTTAGATGAAAAGTTAGAGGTTATTTTGAAAGAGAGAAGGAATATAAAATAGATATGAATAAAAGTAATTTTGTATATTTGGTGTTAACTAAAAAACGTGAGCAGGTTTCTCTCTGGTTTCTCCTATTTTCTTTGTAACTTAGGAGGTGAGGTCATCTGCTAGGGAAGGGGCAGAGGTGTCAGATCAGAGGTTTAAGGAGAATGAGAAAGTGATTTGATCAAAATAATGCAGCATTGGTGAGGGCCCATTTGAAGTTGGCCATGAATATAGTAGAACCAAGCTGCCATGTTATATGACACAGAGGAAATAAATAGCTGGAGTCACCAAACCTAGTGATTTGTAGGTAAATACAGTCGAAAGATAAGAGGTGGAGGAACTTTACGTTATTGAAAAGATTGTTTTTTTTACTGGAATGATGGCTTGCAAGCTCTAATTTGGATAGGAATGAAATTTTTTAAAATAGTCAAAGGCTAATATATTTGTATAAAGTGAAATTGTCAATGACCTAGAGGTGCCAAATGAGGTGAAAGAAGCATCACCTCATGGGGTGTAGTTGAACAGACAAGCTGAAAGCAGGAAGGTCATGGTCACATATGGATTCCAAAATTAGTGATATTGGAGTTAGGGAAATTGCTGATGACGACAGTGTCTGATGTGAGGTTATGGCCTGATGGACAGAAGTGGAGTGGAGACTGAGGTCAGGAGGAGATGAGGAACCAAGAGGCGTTGATTATGGCAGTTGAAACTGTGGGTCCTAAAGTAGCTCAAGATGATGGCAGGGCTTGAGGAAGAGAAAAGGACCATAGCCAAAGGCCAGTGTCTTCCATTGGCTGGGAAGTTGGAAGAAGAACGGCCTAGCCAAATGGGATGGGTTTCAAACAGGAGATGACTAATAATCTGAGAGCAGCAGTGGGGAGGACCACTCCTAGGTCCAGAGTAGTATGAGGTGTTAGAAGATAGACAATTACTTGCCAGTACTTCATGAAAGTGGTTTCTTTGTCTCTCAAGTCTCAGAGCTGGGTCAAGGACAAGAAAATAAAGGCTATTTCAGGAATGACTGAGAAGTGGAAGATGGATGGTCAAGTGTTTATAACACATACCTTCCAAGCTGCTGTCCAACCTTGAGACCCTACGATAACAAGATGTCATAAAGTATTTGTATTGTCTGGACATAATGCTTCTCAAATGAGGCATACCAAAAAATTCTTATTTTCTGGAGGATGAAATTAGTTTGTGGTATTAAATAATATCTAAATATGAAAAAGCTACTGCTAAATAACTGTCTCATGGTGAAGGAAAGAAAAAAGACATTATTAGCTGATACTTATTTCTCAAGAATTTGAAGGAGCATGCTAGTCATAAAAACAGCTCCCTTAAGACAAAACAGCAAAGTTGCTCATTTTGTTGAAGAAGTAGCATTCCTGTGTCTATGAAATGATTTGTGTGGTTTCTCCCAGTAATGTGTCAATATGGCTTGATTTTTTAGTAGATAATATGTTCATATTCATATATGTGTAGCTTCCAAAAAGAGGTAGAATGTGGTTTTCTTTTTACATAGAAATTTGGAATAAGGAATTTTTTTCGTTTGTTGATTAGCTCTGAATTATCCAGAGAGTTCCAGATTAACCAAAAACATCTTGGTTCACTTTTTCATCCATTCAACAGATATTTACTGAATACCTCATAAGTGCAACATATTGTTTTAAAAGCCAGAGATATAACACAAAAAGAAAAGGTTAGATTTAGTATTCATTTTTTAGTATTTTCCAAAAATGGTCATGTAAGCTAATTCAAAGGACAACAAATAGCATGGAATAATATGAATTTCTGACAACTCTCTTGTTAATTTGAAAAATTATTAGGTTTTAAAGATCCTTGTATATTTGTTTTCTATATGCTCTGGTATGAATATGGGTATTAATTGATAAAAATTGTGGCTTTTTTCCCCTGAAACCACCAACTTATTCCACAGTCTACAGAATTAAATCCTTAGGTTGATTAAAACTATGCTTATAGATAGGCTGACTTTCCCTCAGTTTTTCCCCAGGACAATCCCTGTTGTTCTGGATAATACTCTCAAAATATCCTGGTTCAGAAAATAAAATATATGGTCAGGTTACTCAGAGACAAATGAGCTACAGGACAGAACTTAAGATTATATTTTAAAAGAAGTAAAGAAAATATATAGGGGCCAAATATGAGTTTATAAAATTATAATATTCGAGTTAAAAGTTTCTATCCATAACCAACTATAGATTCTCTATAAGGTTTTTTTAAGTGTTATTTTTTGCATTAATTATTTGAAAACAAAGAACAATGTTGATTAATGGGAATTTGGGTTTTAGAACAGATTTTTAATAAGTGGTGACATACGATATTTATCTGCAGAATCAGTAAAAGCTATTAGCTTTGGGTTCTGCCACAGAAAGACAGCAGCATGTTATGCATGATATCCAGAAAAAACACTAAAATAGTTTAACGAGCAAATTTCACTGTACCCTCAGGAGTGATTTTTAGTCAAGATCACTCCAAGTCTGCTATAACAAAGGTCAGGATATAAAGAACACAGAGGTACTGTCCAAAGTGCCTTGTGACTTACAGTGTAGCTGTCATCCATGACATTCTCAACTGACAGTCCTTCCTTTAAGTCTGGAAATATTATCTTATACTTTCTTTCACTTATCTTTTCCACTGGCATTTGTAAGTTGTTGCTTAAAAATTATATGTATATACACAATGGGTTTTCAAATAAGGAAACATTTGTCCTGAAACTACTTTTTTAGAATTAAAGCTGTTTGGATAAATTATCATCCTATTCAAGCCAATGAAGCAAAATTACTCCCTGGGTTTCTGAGGTTAAGAATTTAGCCTAACAAAATTATAGCTCATGTCTAACTAAATGTCAGTTCATTGATAAGTTTTATGTGCAGTACCATAGAGATTGCATTTTAAGAAATTCAATTCCGTGTAAAGATGGCTTAATGATATCTTCAAAACTTAAACCACGACAGAGTTAGAGGGGATATATACCCATTTCATAGGTGAAAAAAGCTGAAGTTCAAATGTAAAAATCACAAAGGGAAATAAAAAGGAAATGTAGAACCTAGGCTTCCACTATATGGAAAACAGAAATTTATTATTCAGATTTTTTTTTTTTTTTTTGTGGTACGCGGGCCTCTCACTCTTGTGGCCTCTCCAGTTGCGGAGCACAGGCTCCAGATGCGCAGGCTCAGTGGCTATAGCTCACGGGCCTAGCTGCTCCGCGGCATGTGGGATCTTCCCGGACCGGGGCACGAACCCGTGTCCCCTGCATTGGCAGGCAGACTCTCAACCACTGCGCCACCAGGGAAGCCCTATTCAGATTTTTTTAAAGGGATTGTTAGAAAGGGAATTCAAATCCTATTGATTTGTTTTACTCTTTCTCAAGTAATGTCAATAATTATATTGGCACTCACTGAGCATTTACTCTACGCCAAGAATTCTATTAGGTGCTTAATCTACATTATCTATTTCTCAATACAGTGTGGTAAGGTGGTTGTGTTCATAACTACTTTGCAGAAGAGGAAATGCAAACTGAAAAGGTTCATTTATTTACCTTGGTCTCACAGAGTCGGGATTCAGACTCAGCTGTCTAATTCCAGAGCATCTGCCTTAAACCAGGCTGCTAAACCAGTTAAGGGGACGTTGTCACCCCGGATGCTCAAAAACCAAGAGATTGTCCTACCTCCATTTTGCAGATGGAAAAACTGAGGCCCTAGCCCTGTGCAATATCACAGCCTTGCTTGACTTCAGAGCAAAGCTCTTTCTCCTGTACCAGGCCGTCTCCTTAATCTCATCTTCCCCCTTAAAATTATCTTATTTAAAAAAAATGTAAGACCTAGAGATTGTCATTCTGAGTGAAGTAAGTCAGACACAGAAGGACAGATATCATACATCGCTTATATGCGGAATCTAAAAAAAAGGGTACAAATGAACTTACTTACAAAACAGAAGTAGGGTCACAGAGGTAGAAAACAAACTTATGGTTACCAGGGTATAAGGGCAGGGGCGAGGGATAAATTGGGAGATTGGGATTGACATATACACACTACTATATATAAAACAGATAACTAATAAAGAACTACTGTATAGCACAGGGAACTCTACTCGATACTCTGTAATGGCCTATATGGGAAAAAAATCTAAAATAAAAAGAGTGGATATATGTATATGTATAACTGATTCACTTTGCTGTATACCTCAAACTAACACAGCATTGTAAATCAACTATACTCAGCTAAAAACTTCTTTTAAAAAAGTAAAATCCATATTCTTCCATTCTCCCTTTGTATAGGCTAGTACTTTACTCTTCCACTGAAGAGAATTTCTCTATGTGGCTAAACAGAAGTGTTTATACTAATGCACTTACAGGTCGCCTACGTCTCCCTGTCTTAGTGAGACCCTTTTATGATTGTCAACTGGCATGAAGCGTATACACATGACGTGTATATTTGAAATACAATGGAGTGATGGGAGGAAATGACATTATCTCAAACTAATCTAATAATATATTTCCACAGTAGTTATTTTTTATCTTTATTTGCCTATTTTTCACCTGATATTTTTGCATACTACTTCCGGTACTAGGAAAGTTTTAAATGAGGGTGGAGTTTTGTAGACACTTAAACCACCTTAAAAGTTGTTTTTAATATTTTCTGCACACTTTATAGCTTAGTGTAGGTCCCAGTGGAACCAGTGTTTTATCATTTGCCAAGAAATTACTTATGCTCTGATTTCTACAAGTTACTTCTCTATGACTCAGTTTTGTCATAAAATGGGAATAATAAATTCACCTACTCCAAAAGATGGTTGTGAGGACTGATTGAGTCAATTCATATAAAGATCTGGAATTAGGTCTCAGAATTCGTATAAAGAACCTGGCAATTGGGTGATCAGATTTCAATTTTCATTATACTAAGATTATGAAGGTACTTAAACACACACACAGACACACACACACACACAGACACAGACACACACACACACACACACACACACACATCAAAGCCTTCCAATGATTTGTTGCTTGTCCAGCTTTCCCTTTCCTTTGGCAATATCTTCATGGTAAATCTAAGTTTCATGAACACAAATTACATACCCTCCCTAGCTGCAATCATTTTGTTTTTGAAATTGGAGAAATGCTAAACTACACCAGAAGTGACCCATGACAAAGAAGACATTTTGAAACTAACAAAATAAAGAAACTTCCTACTAAAAAATGGCAGTTAAACATTGGACTCAAAATTGGGTAAGAGATCATCTTGTCTATATTAATCATCAATTATCTTCTGAAATAGATGGTGGCTATGGTTATTGTCAACCTTCACGGAAAAGAAATCTTGACCCAAATGACTACGCAATGTGATGCCTTCCAAAAATTTTAGGGGGATGAAATATAGCATGTTCCTCATAACAGTGGGAAATCATACTTCTAAAAAGGCAAACCAAATACAGATCTTAGGCCCAAGAATATTAGCAACAAGTTCGCCTTGTCTATAAAACAAATGTGAGTGACAGCCACAACACTGAGATCGTTGTCAGAACTGAGCGCATACACTCTACTGTAGGTCGTCCTCAAGGTAATAATATGATGGCTATAAGAACAAAAGGAGGGTAAGCTTCCAACATACACCATATTTGGGTAATTTGAAAAGACATCTGTAATGGAAATGCTGAAGTATACTCTTTCCCAAAGATTTGTTGGCAAACTTAGATTAGCGTGTATGCACATGCATACTTATAGTACATGTGGTTTTGTCCAACCTCATGAGTGAAAAACTTCCCTGAAGTTTCATTGTTTCAAACTATATATTTTTTTTCTGTAAACTTTGCTGTTATGGCAAAAGTACCACGAATTTTGTTGATTATTATTTTCAATTGCTTAGATTTTCTCTGCTCTGAGCTGGTGCCAGAACATACTCAGTGAAATCTGCCCATTCTGGAAAGATTGTAGATGCAAAGCAAACATCTAAAGTGAAGGAAGACAAACATACTCCCGAATGATAATTAATACAGTATATCACTGAACACGGCACACAGATCTTTCATGTCCATGTGTGTATTATGCCTATATTTGTAGTCCTGAATCAACAATGTGACTGTTATCTTTTTCTGTGTACATTGCATGTTCTGATTTAAAATTTCAGAATGCTTTCCCATGTCAATGACAATCTTAATAGAGTCCAATTAGTTCCACAAGGCACTTTCTGATGCACAAGCCTCTGGCTTGATTGCGGTGAATGGTGGGTATTTCCTGTGTTTAAGCCCACATATGGATTGAGTAAGGCAGTGGCAGAGGGACTACTGTTTTCCTTCACTACATCTTCATTTCTTTTTCACAGGCTAAGGCTTTTTTGTTTTTCCTGGCTCTGTTGTCAAAATACTGACCAAAGTTTTGGCTCATGGTTTGGAACACCAGGCCAAAACAATCCTCTGGAAACTAGTGTGGCAAAATGTATTTTAATCTATACATTCACCATTCAACCGTGTGCACTGCCACACCCACTGACCCACTCTGTGGTTTAAAAACAACATGGGTTTGCCCCCAGAACAGCTTGATTTATAGGACAAGTTTTTTCAAGTCTGCTCTATCAACATTAAAAACTGTTCTGAGGCTTGGTTTCATCACATCTCTTGTGGAAAAAAAAAAGGTATTACCTACACTGGGATCATTTTTGTTTCTGTTTTTAAAAACAAGGTGAATTCCTTTTGCATTCTACAGAATTTCTTTAAAAATGTGTTCAAACAATAGATTATTGTGATAATGCATGAAAAATATGTCTGAATCAGAAAGCAGTTAATGCAATTATTAAAAGTATTTCCTATCATGTTACAAATAAGAAAAGATTAAGAACTTTCCTAGAATGAGTCTTCATATTTTTCTTTTTAGGCTAACTCAAAGTGATTAATTCCTTTAAGTGTCAGAAACCATGTTTTTTCCTTGTCTTTCCAGAAGTGCTGGATTAATTCTTCAACTCTATCTCACAGTACAAAAGCATCAAGGGTTGATCTCCCAACCAACTTTGAATATTGCTTGAGAGATCAGATTGTCCAAAGGTATCCTAAAGAGCTTTACCAACAGTGACCCTGCTCTTAATTATTCATCCGTTCCATTCCCTCCACTGAATATCCACTGAACCCACTTTTAAAGTTCTGAATATTTTAATGAATGCTAATTGCCTCTCTGTCAACAAAAACAGATTTCGATTTGTATCTAATAATACCTGTTCCACTCAAGATGTTTGCCTTGAACAAGGCTACGTGGAAAATTTTGCTGAATGACATTAAATTTGCCACCTGGGTTTTCTCCCAGATGAACAGGAAGAGCTAAAATGGTCAAGAAAATATCCTTTGATTTTAAATTAAGTATTAACCCTTTCAGCAAAATGCAATTTATAGCATGTGCTGCAGAGAATTTTATGGCTCCCCCTTCCTCCACTAGAGAGAGAGGGAGAGGGAGAGAGAAAGAAGGAGGGGAAGGGAGAGAGAGAGGGAGAGGGACAGAGAGAGAGGCAGAGGGACAGAAAGAGAGAGGGAGAGGGACAGAAAGGGGGGGGAGAGGGAGGGAGAGGGACAGAGAGAGAGAGAGAGGAAGAGAGGGGAGGGGGGAGAGGGAGAGAGAGAGGGAGGGAGAGGAGAGGGAGAGAGAGGGAAGGAGAGGAGAGAGAGAGAGAGAGAGGAAGAGAGGGGAGGGGGGAGAGGGAGAGAGAGAGGGAGGGAGAGGAGAGGGAGAGAGAGGGAAGGAGAGGAGAGAGAGAGAGAGGGAGAGAAGGAGGGAGAGAGAGGGAGAGAGAGAGAGAGAGAGAGAGAGAGGGAGGGAGAGAGAGAGGGAGAGAGAGGGAGTGACAGAGAGAGAGGGAGAGAGAGGGAGGAGGGGCAAACTTTTAAAATGTTGCTTTCTCTCTTTCCCTCTCTCCCCCTCTCCCTCCCTCCCCGCCCCCCTCAGATCTGACTACCTCAGTCTTAGTAAACGTTTATATCTCTAGTAGTTCAGGAAGGGTAAAGTTTTCGAAGGTCCCAAATCTAGAGTCTCTTTTTTTTTTAATTAACGAACAATGTCGATTTGGGAACGCTGACATTAAGAGAGAAGGTGGCAAAAAACGATAGGGCAGACGCCGTGGCTTTCTGATTGCTGGTGGCATACCCTGGGCTATCCGATAGTGCAGTGTTTATGAGATATTTTGGTTAGCTGGAACCTTTAGACTTAATTGTACAGTCCCCTATTCTCAACCCAATTACCATTTCCTAAACTGTACATTTCCATAAGCTAGAGACGTTCGCAGTTCGAAATACATTTGCATTTTTAGATTCCGGGGCTACTGATACCACCTAAAGGTTTTCACGTTCATTTGGGACAAGGGTTTAAGATCTTAAGTCAGAGGCCGCTTTCGGCGCTGTCACCGTCTGCGGGTGCCTGAGCCTGATGTTACCGGACACGCGCGTTCTCTGCGCACCTCAGCAGCCCTGGCTGCCAGCTTTCTTCACCTGGAATCCGTCGAGGCTGCACGAACCACAGTAAATGCACCAGTGCCAGGCCCGCCCAAACCCAGGCACCCCAGAGTGGAGGAGGGAGTGGTGGCGACGTCACGCCTTTGAGTAGATGTCTGAACTGAGGACGCTGCGGCGGGTAACCCGGACTGCAACGCCCATCCACCCAGCAGGGAAAATCCACCAAAGAAGGCCGAAGGCGGATCTCCTGCACCCAAACGGGCTGCGACTTCAATGCGCCGAATCGTGTCTCGAAGTGCCTCTTACGAACAATTAAAAACGTTTAGCCATTTCGTAGGAAACAGAGAAAGGCTGCAAATACCTCGAGCAAAGAAAACAAAAGTGGGGTTTTTTTGTGGACAAAGGGCTTTTATTTATGATCTCTGATCTGTTTAAACATCGGTCCCAGAAATATTGGCTATTGAATTATCGAAGATTGTATTCACTATACAACTAATAAAATATATCTCGAAAGGCTGAAAAGAATCAAGACGTTGTTATATTGCATTTATTTTTATTAGGAATGTGCAGTTCATCACGTATTAATAATACATTCTCACTCTGTAATGCAACAGGACTACATCTGTTTTCAATACTTGCTGTATAGATCATTAGCCTACTGGTCTTTCTGATCTGCTTCTGCAGTTGCAGAATAAATATCATAATTAATGCTATTTTTGTGCCTATGTGTGCCCCTTTTGCACAAGATCAGAGAGGTTATTGGGCCTGACGATGTGACCCTAGTTTTCAACTCAGGTGATTAGCATAGGGGATTAAGTGTGTCTACTTATTATCCATTGAAGATTGCAAAGATACAGCAGACAATCACAATCATAATTCCAAATGAAAAGAAAGCATGATTCTTTAAAAGTGTTTGGAGGGTGCACAGCAGGGCATATTTTCTTTCTTACTGGCAAGAGTTTGTAACTGGATATGTTAACATTACTGAGAACATGAAAACATGAAACAAAAGTATTGATTCAAGAATTCACTGAAGAATCCAAGTGCACACTGGTTGGTTTTATTTTCTCCTTTTAAAGCACAAGTTACATTGGTTGTTTATGGCAGGCAGGTACAATGTGGCTGGTTCTCTCTTCATGCGTCTTTCAACATACACGAAAGAAAGTGTTATTTGTATTGTTAAATTTACATTATCTCCTCTTCAATTGCGTCAGCTGCTAACTAGATCTAGAAATAATGACATTTAAAGGGAAAATGGCAAGCATCTCCAAAAGACTGCAGTATAATGGAAGAACCTAATTAATTTAACCTCATAATCTTCCATAATGGCTGAGTTTCATCATTCCCACAGATGGAGCTCAGAGGAATTAACGGCGCTGTGCATCCCCACAGACTCCACGGAATGACTGGCTAAGGGAGATTTGTCTTTATATTGCTTCGACTCACATGTTGGCAATGCTTGCTTGAAGTATACTTGGAAATATTCTAAGAGGACAAAGTGTGTGGCAAAGCAAAGGTTTAACCTCAGGGAAGTGAGAGATTTGCACGTGTCTACACGTCTTTGAAAATGCCATTATTCATTTTTTTCCCCTAAATGAGTTGTAATCTTTTCTGGAATTTTTGCTAATATTAGAAAATAGATGTGGGGTTCTGTATGAACACATGGGTACAGCAATATATTGGGGATATTTTTAAAAGATAGTTGCATCATGAAAATAGCTTTACTACTATGATTTCTCTGCTACAGTGACCAATTCCCTAGCCATTATGTACTGCCCAAATTCATTATCAGTAAAGAGATCTGAAAGCATCTCCCCCAGCCATTTTTTCTTCCAAAGAAGCCAGTTTCTTTCCACTGTCAAAAAAATAACTGTATCTTACTTTTTACATCCTTTAATTGTGCATATAAACATGGATTCCTGTTTCTCTGATCACAATGAGCAGAGTTAATCTCAGAAAATATTGACAACAGTGTTTGAAGGAACCTCAATGTCAGACCATCCGTATCTCACTTGCATTCAATAGGCTGACAGTCAGGAAGTTGAAATTATTTTTGTGGGTCCCACAGCAGTCTTAAAAACAGGGAAAATGGTAGCTGCTGAGGCTCACCAGAGGAGAGAACGTGAAGTTATTATTGCATAGGGTCACGCTTATTCATTCAATGATCATTATACTTTAATGTGCCAAGTCCTGTGGGTCTTTCCCGCAGGTGCTTCTCTAACGCGTGTCGAGTTTTACGCATGCTTTTCTGTCAAAGAGTGGTTTGTAAGCTGCTGATCTAAATTTCGAAAATGCCCCACATCTCTCTCCATCTCCAGAAAACTGGCGAATCCGCCCTCTAGGGAAGCGCGTCTTTATCTGGAAAAAGCCCTACTGGTCTTCAGGTGGTACCTTGGCCGAGAGGAATCACAGCCTCTCAAGCGCCTTCGCAAAGGTGTTTCTCCCGTCACACTGTGGACGGACGGTCCGGGCTCCTGCGTGCTTTCCCGCGCCTGGTCACCTTTCCTCCCGGAACTGTGTCCCACGGTTCCCCCAGAGTAGTGGTGGCCCCAGAAATTCTAGGAGGCTTTAGCTCAGGGCAACAATTGGCTTGGAGTGTGGCTGGGAGTTGGGGGACAGAGGGTCTTCAAGCTGTGATGTACTGCACACAGGTTTTTATTTTCCACTTAGATTGTATGTTCACTGCGGGGGTGTTGGGAGGGATGCTAAAGCCTCCCCAGATGACCTTTAAAAGCTCCAACCCTGCCCTGGAACGCACCTTGGCCGAGGTAGGTCGCCGGAAAAACAGGGGTGCAGGGTGGTATTCCTAAAGGAGAAAGGAGACCGAGGAGAGAGAATTTACTCCTTGTCATTTTCTGCCGCGGCAGTTCCTGATGCTGAGGAAATGATACTGACCACAGCAGAGTCCGCAGAACTGCGGAATGAAAACCGAGGAGGGGGTACGGTCGGGGCTGGAGATCGCGGATTCTCAGAGATCAGTAAAGAAGAGCGAAGGGCTCCGTTCGCCGGAATCTGTGGGCAAAGGAGCGTCTGGGTTTGGGGATGCTGTAGCCTGGCCTTGCAGCGCGCGGGATTGCGCGGGAAACGGCCTGGCACGTGGTTACGCTTCGGTTAATGAGGGCGCACTGGGAGTCCGACCTCGGTTCGGATCCCGAGTCTTCGACCACCTGGCTGGGTGTTCATTCACTGAACACACATTGACTGATGGCTCGCCCTGCGCTAGGCATTATTCCAGAGGCTGGGCGTACAGCCGTGTCATCCTGGACTGGTCACTTGACCCCTCGGAATGTCATTTCTTCATCCATACAGCTGCAGGGTTGGATGACTACAAGGTCACTGAGATCCCTTCCAGCTGTCAAATATGACACAGGCGCGAATGGGTGTGCCCTCCGCTGACGGATGAGCCCCCTACTCTCGGCGGTGGGCGGGGAGAAGGACCCGATAGGCCCTTTGCTTCGGTCACTTCTAGGCTGGCAAGACACTATTGGGCTAAGCCGGAAAAACACAGCTGTGCGAGGGTGCGGGAATCTAAGTCATCGCAGCCCCCGCAGGCTTGTTTTCCAAAATCCTACCGCACGCCTAGGTGTAACCTCTCTTCAGAAGCGTATTCTTACTTATCTGACCATCCTCGGTGTCAAAACAGGCCTCTGCAGCAAGCCGGCCGGCATCAGGCCCCTTTCGAGCCCGGGGCCAGGGGCCCGGCCAGTCCTCACCGGGCTACTCTTGCTGCGGCCCGGGGTCCCACTCTCGCCCGGCGCTGGGAGGAGAACCGACTCCAGCCCGTGGAGCCAGGACCACCGCGGTGGCCGGGTCCGGGCCTGCGCCCCCCGGCGTTGCAGAGCCGAGCCCTGGGTCCCGCGCTCATCGCGGCGCCTCCCCCCACCCCCCAGCGTTGGCTTTCCTGTCCCAGTTTCCATCGAACCTTTGTGAGCGTCTGTTCTCGCCTCTCGGGTGTCTGTTTCTAGCTCACGCTGAAAGTGGAGTTCGAAGACGAGGGAGGGGGCCGCCCCGGCGAGCCGTGCCTCTGGGGGTCACAGAGCGCACTCCCAGTGCCGGCGCGGGCAAGCCGTTCCCGAGCCCCCGGGGCCCCGTGCCGGGACAGCAGCGCCCCTGCACCCTCTCCGCGCGTTCGATCTCCCCGACGCTACAGGTGGCGAGCAGGGCCCGGGCCCCCCTCTCTCGCCCAGGCCTCCCGCGCCTTCTTCGGCGCGCCCTGGCGGGTGAGAGGCAGCGGTCTCCAGCGAGCCTAGCCCGGCGCCCTTCCCGCCTGCGGCCTCCTAACATCACCGCCGCTGAGCCTTCCTCTAACCTCCCTCGGTGGGCTTAAAGCCTCGTGGTCCTCCTGGCTCATCCCTCGCGCTCCCTCCCCCAGCTGCAGCATCCCGGAGCTCGGAACCTGCGCGCGGGTCTGCGCCGCGGCGTCGACGGGCCGGGCCGCCGCGAAGCTGGCGGGGGAGGCGGGGAAGGGAAGGGAAGGGGAGGGAGGGGCGGGAGGAGATGGAGCCCAGTGAGAGGCCGTGGGTTCGGGCAAACTGATCCTCGCAGGGCTAAGCAGAAGCAGCTGCTGGTAATCGGCGCCTCCGGGGAGGGAGCGGGTTTCCCAGTCCCGGTCGCTCGCGGCTGCGGCGGGCGCGCGGAAGGCCAGAGCCACCGCTGGCAGGAGCGAACCGCACGCAGCGGAGGCGCCCGCTCCACCCGCGGGCCTCGATGCAGACCCCCTTCACCTTGCGGGGGACCCCTCAGTCCCAGAGGGCTTTCCTGATACACCCTCCTCACCAAGACGGGGTAGAAAGCCCCTCACACCCCACTTCCTACTTCTCCCACCCGAACGAGCGCTCTCCTTTTCCCTCATTGCACCCCAAGAATGGTGCTTAGATGGGTGTTATTCAAAGCCTGCTAAGGAGGTGGGACCACGGCCCGCAACCGAAGTCCCCTCACCTCCTCCCCCCACACCCAGCATCCTTGCAGAAGTGGCCAAACACTTCCCATTGTTCTGAGATCAGGCAGTAAGGACGCGCTTCACTTAGAAGTGTTTCTTTGGTTCTCTTCCCATGTACTTCTAAGAAGGGAAATAAGGAAATGGTGCCTGTTGCAGTTTCAGAAGCTTAAAATATTAGACAAGTGTTTGTAAATGAAAACATTTAGAAACTTAGGAAAATTAATAAGCACCTGAAAATCCACGACAAGCCGTAACAACTGATTTTTTATCTATCATTTTATATCCGTCCATGATCCATCTAAATATGAAAACCCCGTGATTTTATGTAGTTTACATAAACCACAGGCATCTGGCTTTTGCTCTTGAGTTTTTATTCCAATACATTCTTGAATTGGCAATTGGCCCTCAAAACCTACTGAATACGTATTTTAATCCTGGAAAAATAAAATTCAGCTCAATTTATCGTATTTACATCTTATGGAGTTTTTTTTTTAATTGGGGGAAAGTTCTCCAAAGTCTTCCCCTCTCCCCCCCCCATCCCCCCTAGAGTCCTACTTTCACGGCCTCTGGTTCCACTACTTCAGCGATATCTAGTAATAAAATCTTTGCGGTCCCAGAATATAATCAATCTAGAATTTCTTTCTTTGAATGTTTACATCATGCAGTTTTCGTTACAATCTTGTTAACATGTTTTGTTTAATTCAAGACATGTTAGAAAAGAAAAACAAAACTGAACGTCCTTATGGAGGCAACAATTTTTCTTAAATCTTGATTGAGATATCAGCGGTAGCACTTTGATTTATCTCTCCTTCCCAAAGAAAATTTGTGTTCGATCTTATTGATCAAACGGTGCATCTACATTGACAAAAGTTTGTCTTTAGATCCTATTTACAATCATGCATACTTTTAGCAAGTAGAAGGTACATTTGGAAGCAAAACACCTTCCAGAAGAAAACCACTCTCTTTCACGCATCTGCCTACCTGTTTAGCCACCCAAAATATATCCTAAAGAGGTGTCTTTTCATCTTTACTTCTCTGATACTTGAGGGCTTCAGATCTCTCTAAATAAATGAAATTCGAATGTCTTGTTTAAGGGATATTATGCATTTCTGTATCTTGGATTTGGACAAAGGAACTGTTCATAGTCTTTGCGGGAAATAATCTACTCCTACTTGGAAACAGCCCGGGGAACAGCATCTCTCTCTGAAGTTTCCCGGAAAAATCCCCACCGGGGAAGCTGCTCCTACATTTATTTCCGTAGACGCGTCGCTGTCCCTCTTCCACTTCTATTGGATAAGTGCGGCTGTGAAGAACCAAAAACAATATGTATTGGGAAAGAAGAAGGGAGATTCTCGAATTCTAAAGCTGTACCGTAATTTCTAGTTTCACTTCTCTCCTCCTCACCTCCCCCATCCTCCTATCCAATTTTCAGGACCACGTGTGCGGTTCTACATCCCATAGTCTCTTCTCGAGTTTCTTAGATAGTTTTTGTTTTTTTCCTCTCAAGTAGTCAGAAAAACAATGCCGAGGTGGAGGGGGTGGGGGGAAAGGGCCTGAAATCGAACTGCAGAGCCAGCAGGCAGAGCGACCGGACGCGCCTGCACACGGTACCAGCAACCCAGAGTCTCCGGGGGCTTTTCCGAGACTGCCTCAAATGCAAATGTGCAGCGTCCTGGGCTGGAGGAAAAAGACGAGTCTTACGAAAGGAGCTAGACTTCCGTAATGTAAAGGCGAAATCGACAAAGACAATCCTCCTACCTGAGGTGAATTTCGCTTAACTATCTGAACCGGGCTCAAGTCGTTCCACGGTCTTTGGTCCTGCGATTCCTCCCACGTCGCCACAGACCCCGCGCGACCCCAGACTCTCTCGCTCTGTCCCTCTCCTCAGGCTTTCTCGCTCAGTTTTCACGTCAAATGAGCTCCTCGCAGCCACGTTCGCAGTATTTCTTGAACAGTGAACCCCTCTTTCCTAGGCAAACGGTTCGATTAGCATTTCTAGCCCACGTTTAAATTTCAACAGATATTCATCCCCCCCCGCTGCGCCTCGCCTCGCTGGAAATCCACTTGCAACGACACAGGGTACAGGTAAACGCTCTGTGCGTGCGTTTTGCCTCCGACGATGTCATTGCATCTGATTGAACTTCAGTCTTCGTATTCCCCGTGTTGCTGGAACAACACCCAAACCTACTGAATGAGTGACTTGAGGCCGCTGCGAAATTTTACATAACAGCAAAGATGAAAAAATTGCTATAAGCAGTCACACTGCAGTGACCACAGGGATGTTGTTTTCTTACATACGGAAGAATAACTCCTTTTTCACTCCAACAAACATTTTGCCCCAGCTGATCTCCAGTGGTTTCCTTAGCTGATCGTGAAGTGGTTTGAGTTTTCCTCTTGCCTACATAAATCAATTTTATGATTTGAAGGGAAATATCTGTATCGTGTTAGATTTAGGCAAATTATTGGGCTCGCCATTTACTTCAGGATCTACAGCAAATTAAAATATGAAATCCTGGGACAAATGAATCTACAGCAAATTAAAAATGAATCTACAGCAAATTAAAATATGAAATCCTGGGACAAACAGGAAAATGGCCATGAGCTGTCAGTCAGCATGCTGTGTGTTCTGAAAACTGAATGATGAAAAGTATCTGTTAGATTCCTTCCTTTCATACTCACTATAAACATCGTGGGTTTTGGCTATGATTCAGTTAACATATAGATATAATATCATGTAAAAGCACTGGTTTAAATGATGCACAAAGCCATGTAAAGTGTTGTTCCTTGAAGGATAGCTTAAGCTATCAGACATTTGGTAGATAAAAGAGAATACCCTATCAAAACAAAGCAAGCAAACAAAATGTCTGGTGTTAGGAGAGAAACCACACGGAGGCAAAGAATAAAACAAAACAAAGGGAAAAAACAGACATAAACAAAAACAGGAACAAAAGAGTCAACCTCAATCAGCAGTTCAGCTCTCTGAATATCTAATATTCAAGGACATGTCAGGTTTCCATTACCAAGAACATCTCTTCAGTGCCTCTTGTTACATGTTAAGAAATAAAGACAATTACAGTGTTGGAAACATAATTTTTCTCTAAATATTTTATGCTTACCAAACAAACAGTGGATTGTTTGCTCTCTCCTTTTCACTACTCCTTTGGCACTAAATTTGGCACTTAGATGGTGCTTGGCTTGGCATGCAAGGCAAGGCAGTTTGAAAATTATCTTTATGGCTACCTCTGGTGCTATTCTTCAGGCGTATTGTTGGCCAATAGAGAGCTGATTGTTTCGTCTAAATGGGCCTCAGCCCACAATCTATGCTTTTATAGAATAACCCTTTATATTACATCTTTTCAATGAATCCAAGCATTCTTATCTTGGGCTTTCTGAAATCAGAGTGTACCTGCTTAGTTTTATTTTTGCATATGATGACAGAAGTCACAAAATGGAATAGGTTTTTTAAAAGTTCAACAGTAATTTACAACGGTAAACCTAAAGTCAATAAAAGTACTATCAGCTATCTGCCAAATACATGGTTAGGAAACAGCAAATGAGATTTAACCTAGATAAGTACAAGTAGTGTGTCTGCGGAAATATAATCTAGAAGTCATAAACCAGAGGTCCAACTCCATACTCTTCATGAGTCAAACTCCCAGATATTTACATTCTCCTGGCCATTAGAGTTTACTTATGAAGCATGCAGTTCTGTTCTAAACTACACTGGAAGAACAATTATGTTGGGTATATATATATATTTTTAATGCACCTGCAATTTTATTCTTGGAGGAAGAGGTGCTATTTCTTAAATTTCCTAGTTGTGAGAAAGAAGAATACATCTGATGCTTGTTTGTCATGTGATATTATAGGAACCTAAAAGGAACAATCAAGCCACTGCCTTTGGGGTGGAGGGATAAACAAGTGATTTCCACATTGAGGAATCATATTCCCCCAAAACACTTGTTAAATATCCTCTCTTTATAAAGGTAAAGGCAGCTCACAAACAGATATGTTAATGAGTAGAATGATCTGGATAAAAGAAAACTGGAAGCTCAGGAAAGCTCCATCTTATAACAGTAGTTGACAATGGAAAGCATATATATGCCGAGAGAAAAATGATAAGAAGAAAAAACAGGCAAGTTAGTTAAATATGCAGACGGATTACATCTCAACCACTTTGGAAGGTTCACCTAAAAAGAAAAGATCAACAGAACAGGTGTGGGTTTTTTTTTTTTTTTTTAATTAGTGAAATATACAATTAAGTTTACCATAGTAATGATTTATGAGACAAAGGATATGGGTAAAACATCACCTGAAAATTATCCCAAGTCTTTGCTTTAGTAGAAATCTGGCCAAGAATCCTAGTCTTGCACCCCTCAGTTGGTGTCCTAAGCTAGAAGTGCATAAGGATGAAAGTAAACTTAAACTTGTTCCCTTCACCCCAGGTCCTCTCACCGCATACATCCAAAATCCCTGGTGTGATTAAAGCATTTGATGATGTCCTTTTAGAAGTCTTGATAGGGGGAAATATATTTCCTGACATGAGTCAACAACAAATGGTTTAGAAAACCAATCCTAATGTAACAAGAAATTGGATGGAAAAGTCAAAAATTTATGGTTCATGTAATAAGTTCCTGTGTAGTGAGTAGACCTCTCTGGTTTATCTCACACGTTTTTTTAGGGGAGCAATAAGCATTTAGTCCAGCAAACTAAAAAGCACATGTACTTTTTATATATAAAGGTCCTGGAGTATAGGGACCATGCCTTGAGTCTTGTGGGTAAGTTTTCTTGGTATTATTATTCTAGTACCTTAAGTTGATGCTCTTCAGCGAGGTGCCTCTACACTGAAGGAATTAACATGGTTCCTAACAGTACTAAGTGATTTAACTGAGTGAAAGAAGAGAGGCCAGTATAGGGAAAATGACTGGTCTTTTAAAAGTTTCTTTAACTGGTTCCTGTACATAAGAGCATTTCCAACTCACACCTGGAGAGTTGGCTTCCCTCTTGCCTGTTCCCATATGGTCCAATCTTCTCTCCCTGATGCTTAGGGGTAAATTTTGACTTAAACCTGTGGGCTGGATCTTCACATCCTCCTTATGAAAACTCCCATTAGGTGCATTTGACAAGTTTCTCAATATGAAATTACATTGCCAAACTAAATAACAGAGGAATTTTTAAAAACGTGGTGTGTGTGTGTGTGTGTGTGTGTGAGAGAGAGAGAGAGAGAGAGAGAGAGAGAAAGGGAGAGAAAGACAAAAGTCTTTTGAATCAGGACTAGTCATAACATACCTGTCAGTACAGGCAGAATACAGATACTCAAAGAACTACAAAACTCCTGTTGATTTTTGCCCACTGCCTTGTGTGGATCTGTATTTGAAACTTTGATATCAATGTACATTTCTGTCACATGTGTTCTATATTTATGCCATAAGCCACAGGATAACTCTACACTTAAGGAATTTTTGTGCCTTTTTGTGCAAAAAAACTTTGTCATTTCTTTATTGTACACAGTGTAGGTTAGGCTAGCAGTTAGGATTAGCATTTTATGACATGTAAACAGCTGAATGTTCTAAGTCCAATATAAACTAACAGATACGTAATTGAGTCCTTATGGCATTTACTAGTTACTCACAGGGCAATTCAACAGATAAATATATCTCTATATACACATCCATAGATGAATATAGACTCTCATATATATTCTCAAATGGAGAGTTGTGAATATATGTTTTATTGGGTTTGGACTTGGCGTTGCAAAGGACATTTAAGTTTTTATTGAAAATTTTATTTATAATCGCATTCATGTCAAATGAAAAAAATAAGTATATTTTAGGTCAAAAATAAACCTATCTTGGGTGGTATAATTCACTAGCAGATTGTGACCCTATGCCCAGGCAGGACCGTAAATCCACACCATGTGCCTGTGACTGATTTAGGATTTGGATTTCTGATTTGGCTGAGAGATGTGTAAAAACCTCAAGTAGTCAACAGCTCCCTACTGGCTGTGCATCTAAGGGGCTCAAGAACATTGTTTATTCCAGCAAGTGTCTGGAATACATTATCCTCGATAAATTGGCTCCCGCTACTCCCGTTTTGGAGAATAGGAAGAATTTGTATACTGCGCTAAAATAAATGTACTTTGCCCAAATAACAATTTTCCTTAAAAGAAAAGTCTAAACATGACTCCATCTTCTGAATCTAGGATTGCCAATATTTTAAACACATGGCATTTCTGAAAGAGCAATAATGAAATAATTCTCCACACTTTCAAATTCCGAAACTGGTACAAAATTTAGATCTGTTTTTATCCAAAGGCCATATGAATCTAGGTTTCGAGAAGTTAAAAAATTAAAATGATAGGACATTTGGGTTGAAAGTTGTTCTGTATATATATTTTAAGAAAAGACCAGGGCTAAGGATCAAAAGACTCCTTGTATTCAAACATAAACATTTTAGACTGTATGTTACTTCTGAATTACATTGATTTTTCAAAATATGATTTTCAAATAAATAACAAGCCTGTAGTTTTTGACAAGAGAAACTTTCGTTGTCTTTGGTGAGTTCTTAGCAGACACATATTTGGTAGTTTTGGGTTATTGTTTGCTCCCTCCTGAAATAATACTTTTGATCACATACGCTTTAAGAGATTCTAGATTCGCTTTTTTATGTTCTAGAAATTCCTTATATTTGTGAATGGGTAGAAATGATAAGCAATGAATTCAAAAAGGCAAAGCCATCCTCAACAGCTGGCTGGTGTGGCTAATGTTTCTATTTGGACAAGGTACTGGGGTCTTATTGGGCTAACATAATTTAGCAATGCTTTGACTTCTACCGGAAGTCCTCTTCACCCAACACACAGGGCGTATTTTGAAAAGTTTCCGGGTCTGCCTACATATAAACATCCAACAGTCAGGATCAAAAATCAGTCTTTGTGTAGATTTCCAATTATCTCCTGTGTGTTGGTTTTATCTTCCAATCTATAATCTGTGGTCTTTGAAGGTGAAGGATTAGGTCTCATTGTTCTGACTAGAGCTTCATAGTACTTACTACAAGTCAACAGATACTCGATGACTGATAGAAACAACAGCAAAGCGTGTGAATCTAGCTGATTCTGAAAGAGCCTGTACCATAATACCCGTATTCATGCCCTGCTTTATACTTTCTGAGGGCCTTTTGCTTACATTATCTCATTTGATGTGAATAATTGAGTGGGGGTGGGAAAGGGATTTCATATGAGAGGGAGAGAGAAGTGCTAACATTTGAAGGCTCACTGGAGGCCGATGAGTCCTTATAAGAGCAAATCATCAAAGTATTTGCATATCTTTCGCTGCTTGTGATTGGATCCTAATCAAGTGAGAGGAAGTTCCCAAAGAAGGAGTAGCTCAGATTACCGGCCTGTAATGGATGCTTCACCCAATGCTGAAATACCTTACGCGTTGAATCAAGAGTCTCTCTGGCCCCTGTTAAGTCACAGATACAAAAGAACTTTGGGGTGACAGAAACTTTCCCCTAACCTCCCAAAGGGTTCCTTGATGCCAAGGAAGACAAAACATTTAGTAGCGAGGATACTGGGCTAGACGTGGACGTTTCGTCCAGGCCCCCATGCACAATTCTGGGGAATCCACTTACCGCTCTTTGCCTCGGTTTCCCTAGCTCTAAGAACAGTACATAATTTTAAGACCACTTGCAAAATTGTTTGATTTCTGATGTTTTGATAAGTTTCAGTCTGACGGCTTATTGCTTTATATCCTCCCCACACCACCAGGAAAAAAAAAAATCACTGTGTCACTCCACCCACCTTTCCTTCGGGGCCACCTCCTGCACACCTATCTCCCCCGCGTTAACAGAGCAAACGCTACCACCCTGTGCCTCAGTGGAAACACTGCGAGGGCCCAGGCGGCGGAGCCACCCCTCGGGGCGTGGGCACCAGGCCCAGGCTCCAGCTCGGGCGCCGAGGGGAGTCGGGGCCCAGGGAGGGGGGCGGGGAAGGGCGGGGAAGGGGGTACTGGGAAGACCGGGGGTGCCGAGAAGAGGGCTCCCCTCGCCAGCGCCGGCCACCGCGTCGCTGCGCACTCAGAGCCGCGCCAAGGGCGCCCCGCGACCCGGAGGCACAGGCGCATTTCCGAAGGAAAGAAAGAAAAGAGCTTCGACTGGCTAGAATTTCTGGAAGCCAGAGCCGTTTGGGCCCTAAACACCGACACAGAACCCCTCTTAGCGCTGCCCCGGCCTCTCCGTTACCCATTTTCGGTTTGGTTTTGGAAGAACCGGTTCCTCGGCCCCGCGTCGCCGAAGCTGTGACCCAAGTAAGTCCAGCCGCCGGCCCCCAGTCGCTGGTCACCCTCCCCTCGCGCGCTCCCTTCCCACCTTCGCCCCCGGCGGCCGCGCTCCCGCCCCTGCCCCGGGCCGCCCGGCCGGCTCTGGCCTCCAGTGGGGTTGCGATGACCGGGAGACTTTGTTGTGAAACGAAATCTGACCCTTGGGCGCCGAGGCCGCGGCCGAGAGCCCGGGACCGTGACGCTCGCGGCCCCAACCGGGCCAGGAGGGGCGGGGGCGGCGGAGGGGGCGCAGGCGGCGCGGCGCCCCGACCCCCCCACCCCCCCCCCCCACCCCCGCCGACGATCGCGCGCGCGCACGCAGCGCCCGCTCCGCGGCCCGTCTGCCGTCTCCTCGGCCGCCTCCTCGGCGTGGGCACCGCCGCCAGGTACGCGGAGCCACCTGGAAGGACGCGGCGGCGCGCGCGCAATAATGGGGACGCGCGTCGGGAGAGCAGTGAGGGGACGCCGGCGTCGCCCCCGGCCCCGCGGCATCAGGGCGCTGCACGTGGAGGGATGTGTCTAGGGTCGGTGGGTTTTCCTTGAGGGAGGTGATGACTGATGGGGACGGAAGTGGGGGGCGTCATCTTGGCCTCATTTGCTGTTGTGATTGCCGTCTTGGACGTGTGCTTGCGTTTGAAGCTCCAGTGGTAGGAAATATTCGGGGAGTAGGCTGAACAAACGAATATTTATATTTAGTGCTTTCTGGCCCCCGGAGTCCCTTCTTTTGGCCCAAAGTGGGTTGTTTGGTCCAATTAACAGAGACCGGTTAGAAGAAGTAGCAGATGAATTGGAGGAGGTCAACGACGGCGAGGCATTATTATTATTCTAAGAATAATTAGGAAAGCAAGGAAAAATAAACAGAATCTCTGCTTTAACTGTGGTGAGAATAATGCAAACGGTATAAACAACTTTCATTGTTTCCTTCATGTTAAGATCCACCCAAGTTTTTTGTTCTGGAAGCCAGACTGACTAACGCTAGCTAGGTAAGTCATCTCATAAAACTCAACGCTTCTTGAAAACATTTGGGTAGGAGAAGGACTCAAACCTGTCAAGAAATGTGAGTGGATTATATATTCAAAAGAATCAGTGGCGACTGTCAGCACAGAGGATCCCAGCTAGGAGTGGGAAGTGCAAGGCTACTGGAGGAGCACTGTCTCTGTGGAGGCCAAGGAAGGCATTCTTCCATCCTGTTCAGAGACCTTAGTACCCTAAGAATCCTCTGTCTCTAGTCAGAGCTGCTCATTCAGCCAACACTGGGAAACGTGCCATGTACCAAACATCTTGTTACATGGATTCAAATGGTTTCTGCCCTGAAGGAGTGGTCTGGTAGACAGTTGTGACCTAAAATGACTAGTGCTCAGATGGGGAAACACAGATGGACTGGGCTTCCCGGAAGCAGGGCTGGATGGGCCTTGAAGGCTGTGTAGCAATCTGGGTGGAAGGTGCATCCTCCAGGCAGAGAGCTGTTGGCACCAAGGGCATCTGGAAGTGGTCTGGTGTAGCTGCAGATGAGCAGGAGAGACCTGGGACGC
This sequence comes from Phocoena sinus, assembly GCF_008692025.1. Taxonomy (NCBI): domain Eukaryota; kingdom Metazoa; phylum Chordata; class Mammalia; order Artiodactyla; family Phocoenidae; genus Phocoena; species Phocoena sinus. The sequence goes on along the minus strand of NC_045779.1, from coordinate 16,245,695 downwards.
AGGACAGATGTGTAGGGACTGTAGCTGGGGACAGATTGGAAAGGACTTCCATGTCAGACCAAACAGACTAAATCAGACTTGTTCCCTATTTGGAAGAGAGCAAAAGCTAACAAGTTTCACAATTTGGAACATGTGAAGAAAGCCTTGGGGAGAAGGCAGAGGAAAGTGTTAATGAAGATGTTACAAAATAAGAAGTATAAAAAAATGATTAGTGGGATTGTGTAGCCTATAAAAAAGTCAAAATGTTCACAAAAGGTAATTAAACAGAGGGAACACAACAAGAGCAATATTGTTTTACTAATTGTTATCTTAGTAACCTGAAATGCAGCTCTGAAAAGTGTCCAGTCATCCTATTCCATGATAATTTTTGAACATAAAAACTAGAGACGATTAAGCATATTGCATTATAGTTTTATGACCTTTCATCCTTTACAAAATGATTGTTATCATCCACTCACACATTCATTGAGCATGTATTATGTGTAAGACGCATTATCAATCTTCTCTATCCCATTAGATGGTATTGATGTCATTGCGTAGATGAAGAAACGAGCTCAGAGACGTTCATTAATTTTTCCAAGATTGCAGAGCTGATGAGTGCTCGTTACTGACTTAAATCCCTACCCAGCTTCCCCGAGTTTTCCGTAGTCCTTTCCTCTACCCTTGGACGCATTGGGACTAGCCGTAGGGGGCCTTCTCTCCTTTATCATTTCTGTCAGTGACTTGAAAGAAGGAAACTAAGGGAATGGTTTTGAGGTTGGCATATTATACAAAGCCGAATGGATGCCTCGGGTCGTTTGCAGAAGCGTTTGTGTATCCCTAAGCTCAGTAAGTGCCAGTGGTGTTTGGATCCAGAGGCCACTGATCACAGACATGTCCTGTGGAGGGGGATCAGAAAGTTAAGTAACTTGTTTCTAAAAGGATGAGTAATTAAATTTTGAGCCTAGAGAGGAGATCTGATTGTAATTTTAGGAAATGTCATCGAAATCTTCAGATGTTTCAGGGATTATTTTGTATCAGGGGCATATTAAAATACATCTGTGCTTGTGCAGAAGAAAAATGGACCCTAGAAGAGAGGGTTTTGATGGGTCTGTTTCGGCTCAGTAGAAGGGAAAACCTCGTAAAGGTTAAACCTTCCAGCTGTAGACCAAATGGCTTGCCAAGTTGGTGAATTTCTGTCCCCAGAAGCGTTCATGCAGGAGCAGGTTGGCTATCAGTCAAAGAGGTTTCGGGTGATTCCTGCCCTAGATGGAATTTGGATTCTACAACTTCCTTCTGTGGCTCCATCACAACATCCCATACCATGTGTATTGCCATCACATTGTACCACCCAGTAGCTGTTTTCTTAATGAATTAAGGGGAGAGAACTTTCTTAAACTTTTCAAGTTTCGCTGTAATGTAAGTTGTCCTTTTATTTATTTATTTATTTTTTGCGGTAGGCGGGCCTCTCACTGTCGTGGCCTCTCCCGTTGCGGAGCACAGGCTCCGGAGGCGCAGGCTCAGCGGCCATGGCTCACGGGCCCAGCCGCCGCGGCATGTGGCATCTTCCCAGACCGGGGCACGAACCCGTGTTCCCTGCATCGGCAGGCAGACTCTCAACCACTGCGCCACCAGGGAAGCCCTGTCCTTTGATTTTAAGAAAAGAGTGAAATCCAAAGAAATCCTGAGTCAGCGCCTCTTTTCTGACAGCTTAATGCTTCCTGCATTACCGTCTTTATTTTCGGTGTTTTGGCCTCTGAGACTGCAGCCCTGCAGTCTTATTCTGCATCGAGCAATCCTTACTCTGGTCGAGACGCAACTAAAAATAAGAGTCAGCATCCAGGAAATGAGGACATTGCTTTGCTAATCTTTGCTTGTGATTGTCAAAGGTAAAGGAGCAGGGAGGCATTTATTCTCCAGTTCCTCCTAAACTACACATGTAATCTTCATGCATTCTAAGGTCTAATGAGGAACGTGGGTCCCCTGTAGTAAATACGTTACCTAATGAGCTGAATATTGAAGTCTCTGCCTCTATCCGTGGTTCAAATTGCCTTTGAATTTTAGCAGTGAAAGAAAAAGAAATGTCAGAATCTGAGAAATATGTTTTCACCTTATTTTTATGAATAAAACTGCTTTTTCTTGACAGCTGAACTTATTGTGGGTTAAACAGTCAAGCAGGAATAAATGTCACGTGCATCAGAGAGGAGTGTTGGTGGGTGAACACCAGCACTGACATCATGTTTGACTTGGAGGGGCAAGAACTTATCATCTCCAATGAAGAAGGCAGTCACTCTCAAAACCGTTTGTTAATGGTACTGGGGGAAAAAAGATGTTGACAATTGTTAGGAAATATGAACTGTGGCACATTAAAATTGGGATTGACATATATACACTAATATGTATAAAATAGATAACTAGTAAGAACCTGCTGTATAAAAAAATAAAGTAAAATTTAAAAAATCAACTTTATGAAGTGTATAGTTCAGTGAATTTTGACAATTATGTACACCCATGTAACCACGACCTTCAAGATACAGAACACTTCTAAAGTTCCCTCATGCCGCCCCATAGTCCAATCCCTCCCCACGCCCATCTCCGTCCCTGGCTCCAAGCAATATCCTGCTTTCCATCCCTGTGGATGAGGTTTGTGATGTTTTATTAGCATCTTCAGAGGCATTCGATGGTAGAGCTTTCTATGTAAAAGCAAAGGAGTAGATATTTCAGATCCCCTTTTCTTTTGAATAAAGTAAGAAAATTCATCATTTAGATATAGCTGTTTGGACAGTAGCGAGCAACCACTGAATGGAACCAGTTTCGTTTGCTACCAGTTATGCAAGAGCATAAGTTATTTTAAAAGGACAACTATAGGGCTTCCCTGGTGGCGCAGTGGTTGAGAGTCCGCCTGCCGATGCAGGGGACGTGGGTTCGTGCCCCGGTCCGGGAAGATCCCACATGCCGCGGAGCGGCTGGGCCGGTGAGTCATGGCCGCTGAGCCTGCGCGTCCGGAGCCTGTGCTCCGCAACGGGAGAGGCCACAACAGTAAGAGGCCCGCGTACCGCAAAAAAAAAAAAAAAAAAAAAAAGTACAACTATAGTTGTGGGAAACTGAGAAACAATTTCTGTGATACATTGTGGCCTAGCAATGCCCCAAATTCAGTAGCTGCAGCAGAATTAATATGCCAGCCTGGTGAAGTTTTAGGTGAATTTATCACGTGTGATTACGTTTTAGATTTTTCTCTTAGATGCCTGAATTTCCTTATTACATGTAAGATATATAGGCCTGTAGTTCTCGGGCATTGTGCTATTATAGCACACCCATGTTTCTCAAATCCACCTCGGGCGTGCCATCAGTCGTCATCCGCGGGCAGCACTGACTCTTTCCGTGCTTCAGTAGAAATTATTTTCTGACAATGGCTGTCAGACTCAACCGACTAAGTCACGTGACATGGTGATTTACCTTGCTCAAGATAAGAGGGGAAAATGATTAGAACAGTGGCAAAAGATCCCATGTTCACTGGAATGCATTTTCACCATTTTGTTTAAAGACTTTTTCTTTTTTTTTTCAGATTTTTACAAATTGAAACATAGTTGATATAATGTTGTGTTAGTTTCAGGTGTACAGCAAAATGATTCTGTTATATGTACATGTATATCTATCTTTTTTCAGATTCTTTTCCCCTATAGGTTGTTAGAAAATACCGAGTATAGCTCCCCGTTTTGACTTTTTGTCTTCAGTCTATGAGAGCAGATTCCATTCAAAGAGCCGTGTTCAGCAAAAGAAAGAGCAGTTGACGAGTGTGTGATAACCATGCTTACACTTATCAGCACGGTGATCGCCTACGCCAGTGATTTAGTTAAGGCTTTCAAATGTCCTGCCATGGTCTTTGGTATTCAAAAGTTTTCCATGAACACAAAAATTCTGTAACCTCTGATATAGGGAGGTTCATGAATGTTGTCAAGTTCCTTTGTAGCAACTTTATTTGACTATATTAAAATACGAAATCTATGTTTCATCCTTCCACTAGGGCCAGTGTTGTATGAGAGAAAAATCTGCATGAGTGAATTTGACTTCACTTTAAAAGAATTACTAGTTTTAGCTATCATACCTCTTGATCCTGTAATTAGATTGTTTGGAATTTATCCTTAAAGAAATAAGTTAAAAGAAGGAAAAAACTTGTTGAGTAAAGATATTCAAGTGTTATATGCTATAGTGAAAGAGTGGGAAAAAAACCTCCAAATATCCCACTTTATAGGAATATCTCCCTGATGGAATATTACATGGGCATTAAAAATGATAAGGATACAGACTGTAAGATACTTATGAAATGATGTTAAGAGAAACCAGAAAAACACATGCATGAGGATTTGCTCTGATTATATCTACGTAAAACTATGTACACATACAGACAAGTTGGGTTGATGGAATTACAGGTGTGTTTCTTTAGAGTTTTCTTTATATTGTTAATGTAGAAAGTACTACATTGAAATAATGTGTAGGTCTAATGCTCTTGAAAACATCGTTTGAATTCAACTTTAGTTACTGAATAAACACATGTCATCATTTTCCTAATTAATGTCAGCTCATTGGGTTGCCTTACGTTCTTCCTCTGAAGACAGAAGGAACTTGCATATGGTGGAAACAGAAATCTGATCATATTTATTCAGAAGTTCCATAAAGAATGGATGGGCTTCATACTTAAAACTTTAAAACGGCAGTGCCAGTAAATCAGTGGAAAAGCTATAAAAGCAAATTGGTGTCGACATTTATTTCTATAGAAACTACATCTCCAGCTGTAGAAGACTTTCACCAGTGTAAAGAGCTGAACTTGTTTTTCGATAATAGCTTCCGTGGTTGGGATGTGGTCCTTACAACAATTGGAAAGAGAATCTAGCTTCTGAATCTGACTCACCTGGGCGTGCTCAACCTCTGTTTTCCTCGATATAACCGTATTTCTTAGGAAGGTGAGGAAAGCAGAGGCCACCTTCAGCCACAGCTGCTTATGGCTTCTGAAGCCATGGAATAGTGAGTTGAAGAAGTCTCTGGAGGTCATTTATCCAATGGTTCATTTCACTGCAGGCTTCTGTTTGTAAATTTTCTTAAAGACCCCTTGATTTGATATGTTTATTCAATCTGCAGTTGTAGTCTTCTGGGGACATACTTCAGAATAGCCCTTTTCTTTTCTACAAAGCAATGTTCAACCACTAGTTTCCTTCTGCCTCTCAGGAATGTTAGAAAACTCAACACTTGGTGAGAAGGCAAAGATGAAAGTGATGGTGTGTTGTAATGAAAATACTCTTTCATCCAAGGAGCCACAAGTTATTAACAGTGTCTGATGGGTCTCTGGTTCATTAGAGATGATTTATGTGTCATCTAAACTGTAACCCATTTTTCAAACCCAGCAGGAAAAATTAAAATATACGTGATGTATAAAGTTTTTAAAAAGATTGTTTTCTTCCCAATCATATCAATCCTCACCTCCAGCCCCACCTTGTTTTTCTTCAATCTAGAAAGTCTGTTCCATGCACCTGCCTAGAGCCTTTTTCTGCCTGCTTCACGCCTCTGTCGCTTGCACACTTATCCCAACTTCTCTTCTCCCAGTCTTTTGATCTGACAATAGATGGGATGTTTGTGATGAGCTAGAACTAAAGTAAAAGTAACAAATGTTTACAGGTAAGATGAGGTGCAGTTGCTTATTTGTTCAACTGCCTGATTTTAGCCAATGGGTGGAAAAGAATAGGAAGTGTGTATGTGGGGTGGTGAAAATGGATTTCCAGAATCCGGAAAGCTTGAGGTTCAAAGCTCTTGAGTACTTTTTTAAAGTAACAAGTGCTGTTTGTAGAATTGGGGAGAAAAATTGTCATCCTGGGGAGAGTTTAAATTATAGCAGGAATGCACGGAATAGATGTGTTGTCTCGTATATGTTAACGTTTTTGTATTTAGAACTATTTTGTATTTTAACAGTAAGCTTGTTAGTTGCAGTGGGGCATAAAATATCATTTCCAAATACGCGTCACTGAACTCTATAGGCATCATTGTAATGCCATCACCCGGGGTGCAATTTCATAATGCCTCTGAGCCCCCAAAGGGGATTTTGTGTGATTGCAAGATTTGTCAGATTGTCATGTTGTTTTGGTGTTTTCTGTAGAGTCTGTTTTATCAGTGTATAAATCTAACTTTTTTTACCATTGTGTATTCGCTGGTATGTCTACACTAATTTCAGCCCCTTCCCAGCCCACTCCCCCAAGAGTGCAAAATGAAGTTCCTAAGGCTTCTATTAATCTTGTGTCAGAAGAGTCTTTGTAGTAAAGTTCACTCTTCCATGGTGTTTCAACAGTCCATGGGATTGGGACCGAAGAAGGCATAGTTCCCTCAGGTGTTGGAAAGATCATTTCAAACAGAGCCAGTACTTCCTGTTTCCTCCTTGTCCGGGATGCCTCCCACTGTCCTTCTTGCCACCTGCCCGCTTCTGCTAGCGGCAGATGCCAAGATGGGCCTATGGCCTGGGGCTGTGAATGCAAGTCAAGAGTTCTAGGTGCCCCTTCCCTGTCACCTGTGGGCTTTGGTGGCCTTGGAAGGGGTTGCTTACCACTGTCTGTCCTGGAAGAGCATCTTCTTTAGGTGGCCTCATGCAACTAGCAAATATGAAATATGTGCCCAGCTGTACAGCTTTTTCTCACTGTTTTGTTCAGTTGGTCTTTTCTTCCTCCTTAAGTGGTTAGTGAAACCCATTCCGAGAAGAGGCTTCCAGGCTTTTGCTCTATGCTCAGAGTGGATAACTGACTCTGGAGTGTTGAATTTGGGTGGCAGAGCCCCAGGATGTGTCTCAGTCCCTTTTCTCTTTATTAGGGAACTCGCACTTGAGTGGCTAATAGAAAGGTGGCCTTCCATTGTGTACAACTCCAACCCACCCCCTACTTCTGGAGGGTACCAAAGAGTTGACTCAGGAGTGCGTAAATAAAGGGTTTCGTCTTTGGAGATAGATGCACAAGTGGGTAATTAACCCAATTCCCTGCTTTGGCGTGGTGAGTGCTGGGGATGGGCGTATGGATGGGTAACCGCCACCAGGCTTATGGCATCCAGACATGTGGGGGTACTTTTGATATCAAGACACCTCCTGCCGGTACTGCCCCACGGATCTCCTGAAACAAATTTCATGTCACCGATCCTTCCATCAATGTGCACCTACCCACACCAACACCGTCCTATACCTAGATCAGCCTCCTTGGACATTCTTCTACTCCTTTTTTTTCTAGGAACCACTCCTTGGTTTAAACAAAGTCCCTTTGAAGTTCACCTCTAAGTACTCTATAGGTCTATATAGTTTTATGAATAGCTGCTCCCTATGTACATAATGTGTAGGTAGGCAGGTAGGTAGATAGATATGAACCAATTAACCTGTTTCTGCTTGAGCCCGTTTCTTAGGGTATTTGAACAAATATTGACGACCTAAAATTCGATGAATCATTTTTAAGTTGACTGAATGATAGCACCACCATTTAACCGCCCATCTAATTCTAGCTCAGAGTTTCCATGTATTCAAAAATTGTCATGTATCGGTAATATTCATTCATTCACTCATTCAGAATATTTAATGAATGCCATATGTGACCAGAACAAGAGAGTAAGGCATGGTCCTAGCCCTCATGGAGCTACGGTCTAGTGGGGGGACAGGTAGAGAAATAATGAGATAAGAGCTATAATGGGGGCAGGCTTATTTATAAACCATGAAAGATCAAGTCCAACAAGGGAATTAAGGGTTTACCAGAGCCAGGCTCCTAGATATCAGTAGACCCAGTCATGGCATATATTTCATGGTTTGGATTGACATGTAGAAATCTGGAAACAACTATGCTGATTTAGCGAGCGGGAGGATTTGTAAATAAAGTCCATGGGTCTCTGTGATTTTGTGATTTCTGAGTGGTAGTCGTCCTTAGTGGAGACATCTACCTGAACTAGATGAATGCTGACTGTTTGGCTTCTCAGTAATCTCGGTCTTTTCTTTTCAGGCCAGGAAACAATAACAAACAGAGTATTTAGTACAGAATAGTTTCATCTTCAGAAGAAATAAAATTACGAATGAAATACCTTTCATGCTCATGTAACTTGACCATTCTTAATACCTTAAACTGTTCAGTAAGTTCAATATGGAAATATGGAAAAGAAACACATGGGAAATAATCCTGGAATATCAAATATACAGACTTTGATTGAAACATGTTCTCAGGACAGGTATGGAGAGGATGGGAATTTAGGGGAAATCAGAGGGGGCTTTGTCTTGGGCCTGCCCCCTTCTGTGAGGAATGAGACCGGACTTTGTCTCAGCACATATAGGTGCACTGTGGGCGATTTATGTGAAGGTACTTTGTAAACTGTAAAGTGTTTGCCCAATGTAAGGCAGAATTATTATCATTATTTTAAAATGCTACTTTATCGCCTGGAAAAGTTAACGTGCCTCCAGAGAGTAACGGAAGCAATGAAAAAAATCTAGTTTCTGTAATATCTCTTCCCTAATTATGCAAGAAATCCTCTAAAAGCAATGCCGGTGGATTTTAAGATTTGGTTCTGAAATTTTGTGCAATTCAAAATAGAGTGGTATATTGTGTTTCCTTGGGTTAGCAGAACTTAAATACATCCATATGATTTTTATTTACTTGTAACCTGAAATTATGACATTGTTTTTTTGTTAAAACTACAGAAACACTCCGCTTTAATAGGGATTCTCCAAATTTTAGGAGTTAGTTAGTTATGAGTTTTGTTTTGTTTTGTTTTTAATTAATTAATTAATTAAGTTATTTTTGGCTGTGTTGGGCCTTCGTTTCTGTGCCAGGGCTTTCTCTAGTTGCAGAGAGCGGGGGCAAGCATCACTTTTGTGTTAATGGCGGGTAAGGCATATGTCTTCCAGCATTGATAATTGTGAGCAAAAAATCATAAATGAGAATTACTCTGGCATTTCAAAATTATATCCCAAATGAGCCATGCTTGGAGTATTTTACCTGACAATTAGTGTGTAAATGCATACTTTCATTAAATTATAAATATAAAATATATAATATCATCCAGTTGAAATCTCCCATTTCACAGATAATAAAACTTAGGCTCAGGGAGCCAAAATTATTTGCCCGAGGTCATTCAACTAGTTAGTGGCGGAGTCAGAACCTGAATTCAGACCTTTTGACTTCCAACTGCGGTGTTTTTCCTACCATGCTGACATGCAGAAGTTTAAGTACCTGTACGAGAAGTGATACTAAAGTTTACACTACTACATGTTCTCTGTTCTGTAATTTTACCTTGAGTGATATTAAGATCGTGTCTATTTTTTTGGTTAAATTTACATGTCTATTTATTTGTGTTGAAGTTGATGTGAGGTGTGTAGATTAATTTCTTAGTTGCTAAGACCCAGCAAGAAAAACTGGGAGTTTCTTTTGGTTCCTCATTTGAGCATCAGTATGAAAATTAATTCTGAGAGTTAGGAAATGAGAATGGGTAGCTAGATGGCTATATTGTTATTATTTGCAGATAGCTAAACATAGACTATATTTCAAAATACTAAATTTATCGTCCATGTCTTGAAGCATGCCCAAACCCCGCTCTTCTCGAAGGTGTTGAGTCTCTGAAGGTTCAGAATTGATCAACTGTGAAACTGTGACCTAAAGTAAACTTGCTAAGAAATGGTATAATAATATCCTTGCCCTGAGGGTAAAACACTCAGCTCTAGATTTTTCTCTTTTATCCTTGCTCAGACTACAATCATATTTCTTTGTTAGTATTTCCTCTTGGCATTGTGATACAGCTGACGTTGATAGATAGCATGGAGAAACCGAATTCAAAAAGAAAAAAAAAAAACAGGGGGCTCTTGGACTGTTGGCTCAAAAATAATGCGTGTAGAAAGCTCTCTGTCTGCCCCCTTCAGTCTTTTTTTTTCCTTGGGCCACAGCTGCTGACAGCAGACACACTGAGCTATAATTTGGCCACATTTGGCTCATGTAAATTGTGATAAACAGTGAGCCCATAATATTTATTTTAAAGATTCAATCAGTGAAGGTAAGCATTCTTGACTTGTGTATACATGCTAGTAAATAGAAAGCTACAGACGTAGAGATCAGCTCTTAATTTCATGCCACACAATTAATACGGCGGCTTGATGCTCTGTTCATCACAGGTGCTGGAGTGTTGGAACCCTTTGAAGAAGTGTGTAGCTAATAGCCCATATATAATTCGGAAGAAGAAATCTTCAATGGAAGACCCCCAGGGGATAAATGGACAGTCTGTAAGTAAACAGAATGTCAGTCCTAAGGCAAGAGTTATTACTCTTAAAATCGTAATTACTATTTTTGTTGTAACTTGAGTGTCTGGAAATTCCTCAAAAGCTCTGTACCAATTTTTAATGATTTTTAAAGTTATGAATTAAGTAGTACATTATTTCATCAGCCTAACCTAATTTATATCTTTTTTTAAAGGTATCAGTTATCAAAAGTAGAGATCTAGAGGAAAAAGCCAACCTTTAGTATTACTTAATTATACCAATACGCTTAACAAAATTTTTAGACTTACATTTTCCTTTGCCTCAGGGAAAACATAGATTTGTCTCGTGAAACTTGAAATTAATGTCTAAGTTTGGATTGTTTTGTATGTATTTGTTTTGATGTATACGTGTGTGTGTGCGCGTGTATCTTTAAAATGTGTGATAAAAAAGCAAAATAAAATAAAATGTGTGGGTGGTGTGGTAGTTTCACAGTTTGATAAACTCTTGAGTGGGCTTTAAATTAAGGAGAACCTGAGGTTTTATTTTGTTTGTTTATCTTGTGAGCACAAGAGAAAGGGTTCAGAAATGTTCCTCAAATTCGTATCGGGAAGAAAAAAAGTTTCCTTTGGCTCATAAACAAATATTCCCAATAAGAGTTCATCTTATAAATAGCCTTTGTTTCGAACTTAAAAAAGTCAACGGATTTTAATTTTAAAAAAGACTATTTCAGTAAGTTACAGTTGTTTCCTTAGAAAATTTCCATAGCAGTATTTGGGGTGGCACTTTTTGACTTTGCCTTTAAAGGTCTCTCATCAGTTAAGATGCTTTTAGACCTGTGGTTTTGTAGCTCAGCTTTGTTCACCATAGAATTATTACAAACCGGAAGTGTGATCTTTAGTAATGACATTGTGGTTTCTGTAAATGTGTGTTTTACAAGACCTTCTGGTGGTTATGTAATAAGCAGTAACTGCTAATGGATTAGGATTTTAATAACAAAGGGTCACATGCTATCAAGGTGCTTCTGCAGTCATACTGTGTGCAGTTACAGAGTGTATTTCATGGCTCTCCTAAATCATCTTGTGAGGTAATTCACATAAAGCATTTCTCGGGATCATTGTGTATGGTGTAGCTTTCACCCTAAACAGGAAAAGCACCCTTAACACGTTTAAGTTGTTTGTTTGGCCTTTTAAACTTATGTTATGGGCCTGTGATAGTCGATGATGTTCTTATTATATGAAGAATAGTTTCGGAGTGCCTATAAAATAAGTGAAAAATAAATGCACGAATAACTTACTGTTTTCTGCCTTGTGTGTAACTTTGTGTAACTTGTGTGTAACTTTGCTCCCAACGTTCATGCAAGTTGCAGTGTTGGCGAATCACGAACAGATTTAACAATCTCTGCCAATAAATGCTCCAGAAATTCTTTTGAGGTTTTGATATTCTGCCAGTTCTCATTTAAAACTTAAGAAATTAACTAAGATTTGAGACAAATTAAAAAAACAGGTCAAGAATAGAATGATTAAGATTTTTGTACCTGTCCTAACAAAATGGTGTTTATTGGGCCATCTCATTCCATATTATTTGGAGGTGTTTTGAAACGTGAAGAGTGAAGCAGTTTTATTCTTGAAAGATACTTGGCTGCCTCAGAAGTAGAAAGCTAGGGAGTGATGTTTCTCAAGGGCAAACAGTGTGTGGCATTGGAGAAGCCGTTTCCGGGCATTTTGGCCCCTGCCTACTCAACCACGAAGGGCAAGCAGTCTTTTCAGAGGTCCCTATGTGTTGGGCCCCAGGTGGGCTCCTCCAGGCTCACTTTCTTTGGCTCTCAGGTTTCCCCTTTTCTTAGGAAGGTGCGGAAACAGGCTTAAGATGGGAAGAGGGTCTAGAGCTTAGCTGAAAGCAATAAGGTAACACAAGAAACTGAAGAAGTTTTGAAAATTTATTTTTTTATTGAAGTATGGTTGATTTACAATGTTCTGTTAATTTCTGCTGTACAGCAAAGTGACTCAGTTATACGCATATATGCACTCTTTTTTATATTCTTTTCCATTATGGTTTATCCCCGGATATTGAATATAGTTCCCTGTGCTATACAGTAGGACCTTGTTGTTTATCCATTCTATGTGTAGTAGTTAGCCCCAAACTCCCAATCCATCCCTCCCCCACCTCCACTCCCCCTTGGCAACCACAAGTCTGTTCTCTATGTCTGTAAATCTGTTTCTGTTTCGTAGATAGGTTCATTTGTGTCATATTTTAAATTCCACATATAAGTGATATCATATGATATTTGTCTTTCTCTTTCTGACTTACTTCACTTAGTGTGATAATCTCTGGGTCCATCCACGTTGCTGCAAGTGGCATTATTTCGTTCTTTTTTATGGCTGAGTAGTATTTCACTGTATATATGTACCCCATCTCCTTTGTCCATTCATCTGTCAATGGACATTTAGGTTGTTTCTGTGTCTTGGCTACTGTAAATAGTGCTGCTATGAACTTTGGGGTGCATGTATCTTTTCGAATTAGAGTTTTTGTCTTTTCCAGATATCTGCCCAGAAGTGGGAGTGCTGGATCATATGGTAGCTCTATTTTTAGTTTTCTGAGGAACCTCTATACTGTTTTCCATAGTGGCTGTATCAACTTATATTCCCACCAGCAATGTAGGAGGGGTCTCTTTTCTCCACACCCTCTCCAGCATTTATTGTTTGTAGATTTTTTAATGATGGCCATTCTGACCAGTGTGAGGTGGTACTGCGTTGTAGTTTTGATTTACATTTTTCTAATAATTAGCAATGTTGAGCATCTTTTCATGTGCCTGTTGTCCATCTGTATGTCGTCTTTGAAGAAATGTCTATTTAGGTCTTCTGCCCATTTTTCAGTTGGGTTGTCTGGTTTTTTTTTTGTTGTTGTTGAAGGAAACTAAAGGATTAAAAGGAGACTTGGTACCAGTAATTCTTGTACTTCCCAACGTGACTTGCACCATCCCTTGTTTGCCACATTCATCTTTCAAAGTTTTGCTTAAAAAAGTCAATATATTTGGAGTGAACACAACAGTATACTGTACCCCCAATATTCCTAGGATGTAGCCTCCTGATCATAGTGGCACTTTGGAAATACATCTTTCATGTGACCAGAGACCAGGGGCAGAGGTGAAGTAGCTTCTCATTTTGATCCTAAAGAGATACAGTCCTGGGCAAAACATTTAAATCAGAAATTCCACATTTCTTATTCTGGAATTTTCTGCTTGTGTGTTTTCTGCATCTAGAAAGAAGTAGCTCATGAGATCTTGTAGGTTTTGTGGACTCTTCAACTTGCCTCATGAAGACAAAAAGGAGAGGAGGACATTTGTGGGGCTTTACATCATTTGGGTGATAATTCTAGCCACTCCAGTATCCCCTCTTGAGGAGTCCCATTTGGATAAGCACGGCCCCATTCTCTCTCCGTAGGTCCATGGTTGGCCTCTCCGAGGTAGACACCTCTGAAACACAGACATCAAAGGGCCAGGCTATAGCTGCATCTTTCAGTTTCTTTAGTTTATGAGGATTTCTACAGGGAAATTACGTCAAGATAAGAAAAGCATTTACAAACTCTTTTTAAAAAAGTGAAGTAAAAAATAAATCACTATCTTTTCCTTAGAAGCTGTGAGCTCTGCAGTTACCTAAACCTTGTGTCTGATTTAGATGGAATCCTGGTATCATGAAAACTACGTTTTAGATATGGAATACGAAGACTGGGTTTTAAGTTTTACTAATTGTATGATCTGGGGTAGATTTCCAAGCATCAGTCTCTTCAACTAGAAAACAGAGATGATAATATTTACCTTCTCTTATTTAAAATTATAATTTTGTAGGTCAAGTGGGGTCATGTATTTAAAAGTTCTTTGATAACTGAAAAGTACAATACACCTCTCATGCACTTTTATTGTAAATATCGCTAAAAAAGTGTGGTCATGGATAAAAAGTTATCTGGCCGCCTTCAAGTCCACAATAAAAAATTTTGAATGCAACCATTATACCAGTGCCAGGTATTATAAACACCAACACTACATATGTTTGTTTATGTTGTTAGCTGTCGAGGGAATCAGGTCTCCTGAGACTCTAAAGGAGCTTTTTATTATAAATGGTAGGTTGTTAATTTACTTTTATTACAAAAATTTCAGATGGTGATATTTTAGAGCTTTTTGGAATAATTATATGTTTGGGCTCCATTGTATTCTCAAAACTGCATCTTCTTTAGATTATGGTAAATTTGAAATGCTAACAGCAGTTTTTGCTGAGATGCTGGGTTTTGCAAGAAAACCATGAACTAAAATATGTATGTACCTTATTTCTATGTTTGGACATTCTAAAAAGGCAAAGTGACTTTTAACCAAAATGGTAAAGTTAAATATATATTTTATGAACAGAGAGAAAAACAGTGTTAAGCAGAGATTTCTAAAAGTAGTATATATATATATATATTACATTATATAGTACATTACATTATATAGTACATTACATCTGTATAAGTCAAATTAATTGGGAAATTATAAATTAGGTCAAGATTACATTTATTCACCTTTATCATGAGTGAGATATTTTACGTAAGTGAAAGTTTTAGATAAATTAAAAAATATAGAATTCAGTAGTTTTCAGTTTCCTTTTTAAAATCAAGAGCGTCTTATTGGAAGCCTGTGTTAGTTCCATCAGGCTGCTGTAACAAAGTACAATAAACTGGGTGGCTTAACACAACAGACATTTATTGTCTCACAGTTCCAGAGGCTAGAAGTCCAAAATCAAGGTGTTGGCAGGGCTTCCTCTGAAAGCTGTTGAAGAATTCTTCCTTGCTGCTTCTTAACTTCCAGACCTCTATAACAATCCTTGGCATTCCTTGGCTTGCAGCTCCTGCGCTTTGATCTCTGCCATGTTGTCACATGGCATTCTCCCCCTTACCTCTGTCTCTCCTCCTCTTCTTGTAAGGACATTAGTTATATTGGTTTAAGGACCAACCTAATGACCTCATCTTAACTTGATAGCATCTGCAGAGACCCTTTTTCCAAATAAGGTCACATTCACAGATACCAAGGATTAGGGCTTCAACCTGTCTTTTTCGGAGGGGGTTGGGGGGGGATACAATTCAACCCATAACAAAGCCCAAGAAGAATGTGAGGCTTCAGACCTTATCTGTTTGCCTACCCATCCCACTTCCCTCCACCGTAGCACTTTGAATAACTCTAGTTTATTTGGTTGCAAGTAGTGGAATTCCCATGAGCTGGTTTAAGCAAACAAAAGAAATGTCTTAAGAAAAACTTAAACAAAAGGAAAGTCTTAAGAAAGGAAATTCAAGCAATTTTCTTTCCATTTTTCTCTGCATATGTTTTTCAGTCCTCTTTTTCTTCGTAGACTGGCTTTTGTACTCCCCTTGTGTAGCGTTGGCTGCCTGCTGACCATGGTTTACATGTTACTGAACCATCCACCATGCAGAAAGAAAGACTGCTTGGTGCTCTATGAGTCATGATTCTGTGGCTGATGCCCAGAGAAGGAACTGAGCAGACCACCCAATAGGTGCCCACCATGAACCTTCAAGAAACCCCCAGTTTGTACTCAGGGAGGCACTGGTATGAAACCACAGTTTTAGTCCTATCACATCATCTTACAGATTTAGCCTTTGATGTACCATCACCTACATGCTAATCATTTTGATGGAAATATCTACTGGTGAATATATATGTGTATATATATATATATATATATATATAAAAATTCTTTCCTGATGATGTAAGTTCTTTGTTACAACTATCACTTATAAGTTGGATCCCTAATAAGTTAGTTTCTCTTCTCACTTGATCTGACAGAAGCGGTGCTTTGCATTTTCAGCCCCAGGCAGTAAAGCCTAGAACTGGGGCTAAACTGGCTATGATGGGTGCACAGCAAGTAGTTGCTAACTTGAAAATGGAAGGCAGTTGGGCCTAGTGAAGAAAACCTTGACTTGGAATCAGAATACCGAGTTTTGAGCCACAGCTTACTAAGTCACCTTGGGAAAGTTATTTTAACTTCTAAGCCTCAATTTTGTTTTTATAATTACAGATAATTAGATCTACATTGCTGGGTCTCTGTGACGAAGATATAAGATGTCCTATGCCAAAGCACTTTGTAAACTATAAAGCAATATATTTGGCCACTAGTATCAAGCCCTGTGGGGCATCTTTTTGGCAAGGGCAGGACACTTTGTGTCAGACATATCTGCTTCAGTCTTTGCCCAGCACTTGGGCAAGTTTTTAAACCTCTCTCAGCCTCAGTTCCTCCTCATTTGTAAAGAAGGGATAAGAGTACCTTCTTATAGGATTAGAACTAGCATATGAACGACAGCTAGTGAATAAGAACACAGTTTTCGGAGCCTGACTCCCTGGGTTCAGATTTGAGCTATGATACTCACTGGCTGTGTGATGTCGGGCATGTCTGTGTGCCTCACTGGGGCCATTTTCCTTGTCTGTAGACGGGGATGATGGTAATGACTTAGGTCGCAGGGTGGCTGACACGATTGAATGAGGTTATATGTGTGAGAGTACTTAGAATCGTGCCTGACATACAGGAAATGCTGTCTTAGCATTTGTTGATGTTACTAATCTTATCTCCACCATGCCAGGCACACAAATAGTAAGTGCTTTAAAAATGCTCATTGTTATTTAATTAAAATGGATTTGACTAGGGGGATGAGATACTATTTCTTAACTGAATTGTAATGGACCCACATTCACACGGTTAAGGTGAGATGATGTCTTGGGATGTCAGACCATGCTGGAAGGAATAAGACGGTACTTCCCTTTGCATGGGCAAGGCTGGTTTGGGCCCATTAAAAGAGCCCAGGTTGGAATGCGATCTGAGAGTGTAGAAGAGACTGGCTGTTAAAGTTCAAATTGGGTACCAGGCTGTATTACCAGTTGGGTATTTTAGGTGAAGAATAAAACCTAGACAGGAAAATTGCTCCAGAGCCAGGACGGTGACTTGTTTATATTTCTAAGCCAAACACAATGTCAAGCCCTTTACGTGCACTCTGTAAACGTTTGTTTATCTGAGGTGACCGGCATCTTGTGTCCTGGGATAGCTCACTTGGTCCCTATGCATCAAACAAATAGAGTGTGACAAGGATGAAAATTGTTTGTGGCTGATGCTGGAAAAAAAGGAGAAAGGGGCTCTAACCATTTAGACTCACTGCCTCTGACCTTCCTCTGACCTGCACTCTTAAACATGCATGGGGCTGAGAGCTCAGTGACCATGGTGCTTGGAACCGGATGTATGAGCAGAGCAGTTAGCAGTGATGGCATTTGCATCTCTCTTTCTGAGGCAAAGGCACAGACTTTGGGATCTCTGTTTTTTTTGTTTGTTTGTTTTGTTTTGTTTTGTTTTGGAAGTAGGAAGGGCAGCTTAAATACTGAAAAGAAAAACAAAACCACTTTCTGGTCTAGAGCTGTGATGTTGAAAAGTTACCAAAAGTGTGGGCTAGAATAAGAAATCGATTTCTTTTTTAAGAAATTGAAGTCTAGTTGATTTACAATATTGTGTTAGTTTCAGGTGTACAGCAAAAGTGATTCAGTTATACATTTTATGTATATATCTATTTTTTTCTTTCAAGTCTATTCCATTATAGTGTATAACAGGATATTGAATATAGTTCCCTGTGTTATACAGTAAATCCTTGTTGTTTGCTCTATATACAGTAGTGCACGTCTGTTAATTCCCTGCTCCCAATTTATCCCTCCCTGCCTCCTCTTTGGTGACCACAAGTTTGTTTTCTAAGTCTGTGAGTCTGTTTCTGTTTTGTAAATGGGTTCATTTGTACTATATTTTAGATTCCACATATAAGTGATATCATATAATATTTGTCTTTCTCTGAGAAAGCCATTTCACTGTAGTGAAAATACAATAAACTTTTTCTTTAAAGGATCAGATAGATATTTTGGGCTTTACAGGCTAGAAGATCTCTATGGCATGTGTTATGGTGTGAAAGTATTGACAATACAGAACAGAGCCCCAGGGCGATATTAATGCCTGCAGATAAATGGAGGATCCCCGCCTTTGTTCCCATTAGCGCTTGCAGGTCAGTCTACCATTGCGCTCCCACCTCCGTCAAGGTTTCTCATTTTATTTCTATCAGGCTTGCTCCATCATCCTGGATTTGACTTATTTCTGCCCTTTGAGCCTCATTTTCTTCATTTATAAAATGAAGAACTGAGGAGAAGTTCTCTTCTGGTTCTAACAAAGTGTGAATCCATTCATGTTCCTATGGTACTGGATAATCGAAGTTAATAAAGTTTATGCATCACAAAATAAATATGTATTTGTTGCCAAGGGATGGGCAGGAGGACCCATCAGGACACGGAGCAACTTTGCGACCCCAACAAGTGCTCAGTTTGATGATCCAATACCACAGTTCCAGGATTGCATTTGAACCCTCATATGACGCATCTTCACATTTCTAAGGTCTCCTGATCATTTCTTTTGCAATCTCCTTCATCCCTCAGTCAATGAATATTTTTATTTGTAGAGCCCATAGGATATTTTTATATTGGCACTGATGTTGTGATAAGGGTTCTTTGATGTCCACATTTCTTCTGTACATATATCATTTTGTTTATATGTAATATCAACTACATTTCTATGATTAATTTAAAAAGGTGCTTGGAATACATAAAGAAGCACTCCTACATTTTGTATCACCTTCCTGAATGTGTTTGTAGTGATCTAAAAATATGTTTACAGTACTCCTCCCTTTAAGACATGGAGTCTCTTGATGATGAACTCCTTGAGATGAGTCCCTCCCCTTGGGTATGGTCTGGACTTAGTCACTCACTTCTAATAAGTAGAAACGAGAGCAGAAGTGGTGTGCCACTGTAGGTACTAGGTCATGAAAGCCACTGTGGCTTCCTCCTTGCTCTCTCTTGGATCACTCACTCTGGGGGGAAGCCAGCTACCATGTTGTGAGGACATTCAAGCAGCCTGTGGAGAGGCCTGTGTGCCAGGCTCTGAAGCCTTCTCCTTCCTCTCTCCATGTGAGGGAGTCTTCTTGGAGGTGAATCCTCCAGCCTCAGTCCAGCCTTCAGATGAAGCAGCCCCAGCAGACAGCTAACGTACATCCTCATGAGAGCCCTGATATCCAGTAACACTTAGATAAACTGCTTCCAGATTTCTGACTCTCAGAAATTATGTGAGATAATAAATACATGTTATTTTGAGATGCTAAGTTTTGGGGTAATTTTGTTACACAGCTGTAGATAACTAATACAGTGATCTCATGAACCTATTTTTGCATTAAAATTATCTCTACTCAGTATTTATATAAATATCATATAAATATAATTAATAAAACTCTAATTTTTCCTATTTCATTTCATTTGTAACCTGGGGACATCCACATGTCGATTTATTTATCTTTTCTGTTCCCCCAAACAGAAGTTTTTCTTCTTCACACAATAAATGCTTTGAACTGCTAATTAAAATATATTTTATTCTATCTTAAATTGTCCACACTTATCTACAAATCTGCTTGCCTTCTAGATTGTGAGTTTTCTGAGGGCAGAGAATATGAGAGAGGAATAATCACCCTCCCTCTGACATTCAGCCCTCTCTATTTTGCACATTGTAGATGCAAAAAAATCTTTGGTTGAATGAATGAATATAATTGCTATGTAAAAGGAGAGAAATATTCACATATGCTAGTTTGGCCACTTTGCTACACGTGGCTCCAGGGACCCAAGCATCTTTGGAAACATACCAGAATCAGACTCAGAGCTTTTCCTGCTCTATTAGGTTTCATGAAAGTAGAGGTCCACTGAAAGCAAACATCACTGCTGTGAAACCTCATTAGTTGGACCTCCACTAATGGAAAATTTCTGATAATTTAAGCAGAGAATGAAGTAAATTCTTACATATGTTCTTTTATGAAAATAGGATTATAAAAGAAAATAACAATATAGATTCATGTTAACTGTATGTGAATATAGGAAAGTAGGTGGGCAAAATAACCTGACAATCACATACCAAAAATTTCACGTGCTTTTTGCAAATAAATCTTATTCATGGGCTTCCCTGGTGGCGCAGTGGTTGAGAGTCCGCCTGCCAATGCAGGGGACACGGGTTCGTGCCCCGGTCCGGAAAGATCCCACATGCCGCGGAGCGGCTGGGCCCGTGAGCCATGGCCGTTGAGCCTGCGCATCCGGAGCCTGTGCGCCACAACGGGAGAGGCTACAACACTGAGAGGCCCACATACCGCAAAAAAAAAAAAAAAATCTTATTCATTGAAGAAATCTTTCCAAAGTGCTGTTCTTGGTTAAACTAGTTCAATTAATGTTTAAATTTCAAAGGAATTCTTGAAATTTCTTTGCGAGTTCTCCCAAATTCAAACTTAACATAAATCAGATTAACAGTGTCTTGTTTTTAAAAATTTTGATTCTTGCAACGCTATGAACGTATACTCCCATCTCGCATCAATAAGGCAATAACTGAGCTTATGTTCTCATCAGTTCAAGTCAGTGGATACCTGTGAGGTACAGGAGGGAACATGGACTTGGCAGGCAGCTGGAGGCTGGGGCTGAAGTTCTAGCTGGAGTGTGTGCAAATCTCTCTGATCATTTCTAGCCAGGGTCTTCATCTCTAAAATGGGATATTTCAGTCCTGTGTATCTCAGAATTGTTGTGAGGACCAAAAGGAGAACAGGCGTGCCTTTATTAAGCAATATATGTACACATGTTATGTGTTTATCAGAAAACAGTAAATACATCTGTCTTCTTCCAGGTAATGTTTAAAAAAAATAATCCTGTGTCCTTTTCAACAATTCTCCCTTCTTTTTATAAGAGAAAGGAAAAATGAGAAGTTTTTTTTTTTAATTACTGATTTTATTTCATTATTTTTTTCATTTTGAAATATGGTGTGGTATAATATAAGGGGACACAAGAGATAATTGCTAATGGGCTGTGCAGATATTGAAATGGATGGCTGTTCATTCACTAGTTCTTGTTTTTACTTAAATACTGTATAAACTAAAATTCCTTTTAGGAATCCTAAAATGTATTGAAATTTATTTTGATGTCTAGAAATTCTCAAATGTTTTATTATATCAAACATCATTTGGCAAGGTATATAGTATATGCTTATTTATTTCTTTAATGAGGCTGTTGTATTTCTTTCAAAGGATAGCCATCTCGAATGTTTTTCAAGAATAAAATTTTATGCTTTGGGTAACCACATATTAACCTTAATATCAGTCATGTTTTACAAGGAAAGAAAAGATAAATGCTAGATTGTTTATGATTAAAGTGATATGTTATTTAAAATTGCATTTCTAATTTCTATTTAAATAAAAGAAATAGATTTTCTTGGCATAGGAAATAATGATCAAATACACATTTTACTTTTTTTAACCTTGGTGTTTACATTAGTGATTTTTAGTTGACTTGTCCATCGAAGATTCCCTGAAACATTTAAAAAACATACGTTTACCTGACCTTATCTGGTAGGCTGGGAGGGTTAACTTTAAAAACTTCAAAAATATTTTGTTTTCAGGTGTGTGAAACTATATGCCCTGAAAAATGTTCATAATTAGTTAGTTATGCCTGCATTTAACCACTTGTATTCTCAAAATAGGAAACTGTTGGTGGCAAAATGGAACCCAGGCAACTTAAAATAGTTTCATCCATGGAGTTGACTTTTATTAAAGTTCACATTAGACACTGGAATTAGTTGTTTGCTAAGATGCCAAATTATTTTGGAAAAAAAAGACTCATCATTTACTATGGACTAAAAATCAGATCTATATTTTAATTTAATCAATTAGCATTTCACTTTGTCTTTTGAAAAATGGTTATCTTTTGGGGCTTCCCTGGTGGCACAGTGGTTGAGAGTCCGCCTGCCGATGCAGGGGACACGGGTTTGTGCCCTGGTCCGGGAAGATCCCACATGCCGCGGAGCGGCTAGGCCCGTGAGCCATGGCCGCTGAGCCTGCGCGTCAGGAGCCTGTGCTCCGCAAGGGGAGAAGCCACAACAGTGAGAGGCCCGCCTACCGCAAAAAAAAAAAAAAAAGGTTATCTTTCTGTTTGCCCTAGGGTAGTTTTTTAAATACAGTGACTTATTTCAATCAAAATTGACGCACCCTTTATTTATATATTTTAAATTCAAACTGTGAGTCAGGCTACCATCTTAAAACAATAGAGCTGCCAAAAATTTTCAAATGAACGTGTGATCTATCTGTGATATTGAATGGGGACTGTAATTCACAGAACCATCTGCAATGGCAGCAAGGGGAGTACTGGGCTAATTCATACGTGGCCATGAGTCTATGGTGAACTTCTTCATTACCTGGAGCATTAGAGTCCTTTGAAGTCTGTCTTAACTTGTTGGGACAAAGGTGATCCGCTGCAATTTTAACTGAAAATAGTGGCTTTTACCTATACTGCCAATAAGAGTTGAATAGATTTTGGTATTACTTTGGAAGGCCAGGCTTGAAAATCTTACAGTGTTCTCGCCTACCTTGAAAAATGAGAAAAGATAGTATAATATGAAGGACATTTGGAAAAAATAAAGTTTATAATCCTATAGTTCAGTGAAAAGTTTTAAAATTGTAAATGTATTCTGCATTTATATTATAAAATATTACATATTAAATTGAGATTTTGTTCTGAGTCCTTTTAAGTTGTTGCCAAAAAAGTTGTTTGCATTGGTAGCTGAATTCTCCATACATTGTAATTTTTGAGTCCTTGAACCAATGATAGTCCTTAAACACTACAAGTTACAGGAAAAGATGAAATGGGCTGATTTTCTTGGGAGGCATCAGCTTTAGGCCCTTGGAGATATGCAGTGCCTGACTATTACTAAAAAGAATAAATAACGTTTATTAAGCACTTACTATGTAGCACTGCTGTTCTAAGTATGTCACACATATAGCCTTAGCTCATTACTACTTGGTGATAATCTGTTGAAGACTCGTGCATGGGAACAAGGTAGAACTGGATTACCTCTAAAATCCCTTTCACCACTGAGATTTAGTGAATCCATGATTTATTACCTAGTGCTTAATGAAAGAGGAAGTAGGGCTGTAAGGATCAAGGTTGTTTTTCCATATTCAAGTAGGCAAAATGCATAATGCTCTCTGTGTTCCTTTGGGGTTAACATATAATTTTGAAGAAAATGTGCTATATTTTTCCAGAAAGGTTCACACAAAGCACATACAGATTAGAAATACTTCTGCTCTTTCTTGCCATTTTTCAAGCACTCTGTGAGTTCCAAAATATAGGAATTATTCCTTTATTTTTTTATAATATCTAACAAAATTACGTATTGACCCATGATTAAGTAGTATAAGCTTTAGATGGTTATAATTTAACTCAGAGTAATAAACTTGTTCCTATTCTTTTCTTTTCCCTTTTCTTTTTCCTTTCTTTTTTAACAGAAGTTCAGATCAATAGTTACAAATCTGACCTTAAAAAGCAAAATCTAACTAATAACTTGTTGAATAAGTAATAAAAACCTTTGAAAATATGTGCAGCCTTGAAAGAAAAGTATAATAGGGCTTTATTGTGAAATGTTTAGCAAACACAAAGCTTAGATTTTGATGGTTTAAAAAACTATGTTGAGACCGTATTTCCCCCCATCTAAAGTTTTACAGAAGTAAAGGAATTCTACAATGATTTCTCCAGTTAATAAATGCCTGCTTTTTCACGCATTCTACTTTTATAAATTTCTGCAGGGAATGTACTGACGAATCTTCGTTTTTCTTTGAACAGTCTTTGAACTTTTCTTGTTTCTTTATATGTACATGAATCGCTTTCCATATGTAGTTCCAAATCTAAAAAAAAAATTAGTCTATGAGTATTTTCAGTTAAATTAGAATAAAATTCACAAATATGATCATCTTATTAGCCTTAATTCCATTTTACTGAAATGTGTGTGATATTGAGCACAGATTTGGGATATATGACTGAAGGCATCATATTCAGCCATTTTTATAGTTTTTTTTCTCATTGTTGAGACTGTTTCCATCTATTATTAATTATACTATATACACATTTTTTTCTTTGCTTCAAATCCAAGTAATGCTGGCTTAATTTGAGTTAAAAATAAATTTTTTTTTTTTTTAAAGAGGGGACCCAAGTATAAGTTTGGGGGAATAATTAATCTATTATGTCCAGTCTCATGATAAATATTTTTTTAAAACTTTTGCAAATGTAGTTACATGTTGAGATTAATGGAACTTTGGGAACCAGGATATATTTGTAACTAACTACACATACAGCTAACTGTTAATTCCTTATGTACATTTTAGAATGATGTGCAGGGTATTTTTTGTTTTTTTGTTTTTTTTCCGGTATGCGGGCCTCTCACTGTTTTGGCCTCTCCCGTTGCGGAGCACAGGCTCCGGACGCGCAGGCTCAGCGGCATGGCTCACAGGCCCAGCCGCTCCGTGGCATGTGGGATCTTCCCGGACCGGGACACGAACCCGTGTCCCCTGCATCGGCAGGCAGACTCTCAACCACTGCACCAACAGGGAAGCCCCCTGATGTGCGTTTTTTAGTGAATTTCTTAAAAATTCTTGAAAATACCGTACTTGGGGTTCATTTATCTTATATGTATATACTTTGGGATCTAAAAAAAAAAAAAATGTTCCCAGCTTCAGTCTTTATTTCTAATCTTCATTACCTCTTTGATAGAATTAGCACAAATTGACTAGGAACTAGATTCAGCTTACTCAAGCTGAACTCTGGCCTGGGGGTGTGGAAGTGAGGAAAGGAAGCTTTTCTTCATCTCTTTCTCTGAGGTGTGGTTCTGTTTACTTTGGAAAGAAAAGATACAAGTATCTCCTAAAGTGGATTAGACATGGCAAGACAAGATGATACATTTGCACTATAAACTCTCAAGCAGCTGTGAGAAGGCCTTATGTGTGAAATTTCTTACCTTCTTAAAAATCTTGATAGTTGTAGCTAAGCTCTTAACAGTCAAAAACAAACTGCCAACGAGGTTTATTTTCTTTTTTGCTGAGTTTTCTGGGCCATTGTTCCGCTTGAGGGGCCCTGTTTGTTAGTTTTGGCTCAGGGACTTCTCTTCCTTCAGGATAAGCTCTCCTAAGGCACTTGTACAAGTCGGTACTCAGGGGCTGCTTCACAGTTTATTCACGGCCCGCTAAAGCACCATTCAACTGCATGACTTCCTGTCTCAGAGGAGGGGTGGCCGACTAGGGGTTTTGTATCTGTAATGTAAAAATATAGTGGATTTTGTGGAAAACTGGGACATTTTTGTTTGTTCTCATAAAAGATTCCTGCTGGAAATTTTATTTTAAAGTTGGCTTTTAGCCTTTTTTTTTTTTTTTTTTTTTTTGCTGTGACTTGGATCCTGATCTGATTTTCTGCTTTTACGGCCCTTTTTGAAAAATTTAAAATATTTAATTCAACATTAACTGTGCTTACAAGCTACATAGCAGAATAAAATCACATTACAAACATTGTAGTATTAGATTTTATCACCATTTATTTCTTCTAGCCTGTCCAGGGATTTCTTCATGTTCAGTAGAACTAATTTGCAGTCAGACATTGAGGTCTTCTAGAAGGCCAGCAGGCTCCAGAAATTAATTTATCCAAATAACCGATCCCTCCTAGGCCAACCATAGAGGGACACCAAAATGGCCTAAGAAGGCAGAGCCTCCTTTTGAAGTCTGGAATGTTTTGACTGACTTGAAACAGGCGGCTGGAATGAAAGCATAATTTTCAGTGACCCAGGGGATTTTTTTGCCATTTTCAAATATTAGGTAAAACAAAGAGAAATTGCTTGCTCTAATTTAGAAAGACTTAGTAATCAGGAAGGCAACCAGACTGAGAATAAAGTTCCAAGGTATATATAGCAGAAGCTTATTTACTAAGCTTAGATTGCTGGCAAAAATCAAAATTATTATACCCTTAAAAAAACCTTACAGGGGATATATTTTAGTCAAACAGCTGCATTTTCATCACCTATACCTGCATTATTTTCTTAGTATTAAAAAAAAAGAGAAGGCTAACTGCTTTGATTTATTGCCATCTAAAATATTTCTATATTACAATCTTAATTTTATTAAACAAACAGGAGGTTATAATTTAAAATAGTCTACTCAACTAAATGGGTTTACTAGAAACACTGAGTAGATATTTCATATTTGTCAAATTTTCAAAACATTAGTAGATTTTAAGGCCATTAATCCTTTAAAGCAAACTGTAACATGAGCTGAAGCATAGGAGTATCCAGGTGTAACAAACGTTTTTTGATGACCAGGTCAGAGGGGTAGATCAAAGTGATTTTGAAGAGATTCCTTGGTTATACTATACATAAATATTTATTGTTGCAGAAGAAAAAATACCTTTTCTCATTTTGGTGAAAAAAAATGAATTAAAAGTAGGGATTGGTGGCCAAATAACTGCCCATTAAGGTAGAAATAGGAAATGCTTCTTTTTACACAGTACGTTCCATGTCCCCGATAACGCAGTAATGTACTTAATGTATAGCATTATTTAGGAAAAAAGGATTAGGTAATATCTATTTAAGAGTTCTGGCTATGAGTAGATGCTAACCGACTTTATGGATTTAGGCTTTATTTTACAGCTTGGGAGAATTACAGAGTAATTTAGGTACTGATGTGGCCACAAGGATGCCAATCCTGTTGCTGGCACTCGGTCATTCTTAAACTGGTGAAGTATGTCTTAAATCAATTTAAATGAAAAATAAATAGTAATTTTATTGATTTTGATTTGTTCTCGGGCTTGTTTGCTAGTTTTGAATTGGGGTGATTGGAGCTCAACATTTGCATTACTGAAGTTGTCAGAGCTTTTTTCTCTAAGTTGCATCGTTTTGTACCAGTTTTCCATTTGATTGGCCGCCCTTGCAAAGCCAAAGTACGTGATAAATATAAGAATATTCTCTGAAAGCAGAGTGTTCTAATGGGAGGTGACATTCACATTATTCTTGGGTGTTACAGAGAGAAAATAGTATTGCCATTCACCTTTATATCATCTTCAAGTTTTTCTTTTGGCTACTGAAATTCTGAGTAAAAAAAAAAAAAATGTCAGCTCTTTAATAAGTTGTGAGAAATAGCCTTTGGAGAAGAAGGTAATTGAGAAGTTTAAGTAATGATTGACTGGGGCCAGCAATGTTGATGAATTTAGGTAGAAGGGAAATTAAGCTATCTTTGGTAATAAGAACCAAGACTCTATGTAAGTACATGGCAGAGATTGGAGAAACGTGTGCAGAGGAAAATGTAGGCGGAAAATTAGAGGGTAATAGTTGCTTATACCAGTGGACTACAAAGAAGAATGTCTACTAGCCCTTGAGTCATGGGAAGAAAATAGAATGTCTAATTTTTAATTTCATCCTTTTAAAAAACATATATTTAATTTGTGTGGGTTTTATATATATAATATATTAGTAAAGCACTGTTTGAATATAATGTATAGATACGTGTTGCTCATTTTTTTTTTTTTTTTTTTTACTGATGAGGAATTAAAAGACATTTGGAAATGGTTAGTTTCAATAATAGTTAGCTTTATATTCACTATCCTACATATTTTCCATTAGGAATCAGCGATTGTATATGTTGATCAGGAATTTAAGTAATTGAAATATGAAAATCCTTCATACTCATGGTTAGTAAATGCATATAAATATTTTCTTTTTGGAGATGACTATTTGGTATTTTTCTCTGTGTTCTGAACAACATCTCTCAATGGGACTTAGCCATATTTTATCTTTAAAAGGTAATACTATTTCTTTACCTAAAATCACTGTAATATGAATGTGTATCATTGCATAAATGTTACCTTATGTTGACACATGACAACGAGGAGCCCTAGGTAGAAGGTAGCTGATTCTTTCTTTGAGGTTCTGCTAATTGACTTCATGATAACTTTCTTTTTCTCAGTACTATTCACAGGTTTATCATTTCTTTCTGTTTGAAATTACTGTAACTTTGACTTCTGGATAATTAACACTACAGTTACTTGGTAATAAAAGACTTAGTGAGGATTGAGTGCTCTTTTTTCTAAATACTTAGATTTCCATGCAGGAGAAGAGTTCATCTTAGTAGGTTTAACTGTAGGTGACAGAGGATAATGAGTTCAATTTTGGGCAGTTTGAGAGGTTTTGCAGATCTGCAGGTGATTTGTGTAGACAGTTGAAAATTTGGATGTGGGTTTCTAGAGTGGATTGGCCTAAAAGTATAGGCTTGGGGCCATCAGCAAGTGGATGATTCTGAAGCCATTATGTGAGGTAACAGAGGAAAAGCGTGTTGAGGAAGAAAAGGACCAAACAAGAGAAGATTTAAGGGGATATTAGAGCCAGGGAGAGGACAAAGATCCAGGTATGAAGTCTGAGGTACAGTTGGAGAGGTACATGAACCAGAGATAGAGAGACAACTTGCAGGAGAGGAACGGTCAGTGGTGCCAGGTTTCTCTGAGGGATTAAGATGCGTAGGTACTGAAAGGTATACAGTGGACAGTAAGCCACTAGTCCTAGCAGTTTGATGGGATAGTGATGGGTGGAATCCAGATTACTTGTGTTGATAA
Source organism: Phocoena sinus (assembly GCF_008692025.1). Lineage (NCBI taxonomy): Eukaryota > Metazoa > Chordata > Mammalia > Artiodactyla > Phocoenidae > Phocoena > Phocoena sinus. The sequence goes on along the minus strand of NC_045779.1, from coordinate 16,216,929 downwards.
GTAAATGGGAACTGAGATATTGAGATTCAACTACCCTTTCGAGCAGTTTGGCTGAGTTGGGAGAGTTAGAGAGTTAAGTAGAGGGAGATGGAGTGCAGGAGGATTTTCAGAGGAGAAAGGACTTTCCCATGCAGGGGAAGTCCATGGAAAGCCCATCCTTCCTCTTCTGATCCTAAACTCCCTGCAGTGTTGCTCTGTCTCTATAGGTCTCTATAGGTCCCTCCTCTCCAGAGAGCGTGACATCGTAGGACATGGGAGAAGCACTTAAAAAAGCTATATTTTTGGCCATAGGATATTTATATTTGCATAGTAGCGAATAATGATTTATGTGTTACTGGCTGAGGATCAACCTGTACTAACCGTCGTGGTTCTAAAAGCTATACTTTTCCCTTGCTTCATGCATTCTGTGCCCACTTCTCTGCCTGGCAGAAGCCTCCTCCTCCTATTTCGAAGTCAAAGGCCAACCCCTATGTGAAGTCTGCTTTGGTAACTTCAACTAGTTGGATTCTCTCTTCTGTGATCCTTTAAGAGCTCTACTGTGGCTCTTAGTAAGTTGATTTACAACTAGCTATTTACACATCTCTCTTCCAATGAACTGTGAATTCTCAGAGGAGCACCTGTCCTGTCTCTTAATCACTAGCCTGTCACGTTGCCTAGCACTTAGTGGCTACTCCGTCAACTTTGCTTGAATGAATGAATGAATGGATAAGGGAGGACATGAGAAAAGACAAACGGTAAGTGTTGGGAGAGGCACCAAAAAAAAACGGACTTTGTGACTATTGGTTATTTATACTCATTATACTCATCTGTGTGTAACTAGCTAATGGCCAGCTTGAGCTATAAAGAGTGGCTAATTATTACAGTTAATTGAGATTATGTTTTACATCTTGGTCCCTGTTTATTTAAAGTAGGAACATACTTAATTTATTAATCTCAGCCTTTTGAAAAGATGTGTTTGTGTAGGTTTTATACTGTACGTAATATGTCAAATAGAGATATACTTAGTTTATTGTATTCATCATTAGTTGCCAAGTATGAGAAAATAAATTAACTTCAAAAGGAAGTTTGAATTGCAAACTGCCCTGTTGGGAGTATTTAGAGTATACAATTATAGTTTTAATAGAGACTATAATGCTCAGTAGACTACTGTTGAAAAGTTTTGTTTGCTTTTAATTGTTTTCTTTACATTTGCTACCACTGCATAAGAATCGTCAAAGTTAGTAGAATGCAAATTAATGTATAAAAAAGGCTTGAGTTAAGAAATGCTTTACATAACTTTCTGTTTCCCATCGTTTATTCTAATAATTCTAGACTTGGCACTTTTCTGTCATGGTAGTGTCCTGGTATAAACTGTATCAGTAGTCAAAATGTGCTATCACATAATTAATTAACTTATTCTTTTGACGTTCAGATTCAACTTGATTGTGAGCTTGTGGTTAACTGCATACTTTTACAGAGCCAGCAACTGAACACTTTATTTATTTTAAAAGGACAAATGAGATTAACTTCTCTTAGATTTAGGATTGAGAAATTGGGAAGGAGAGGATTGGTGAGGGAGAGCATGGCTTTCAGGTCATGTGACTTGGGTTCTCATTTGGCCATTGTCACTGACTGGCTTTGTGATCCACATCACATTATTTACCTGGCCTTCCTTGTCTGAAAAATTAGCTAGTAAAATGTCATGGAGTTGCAAGAAATACACGATAGAGTGGTTGGCCTATGGTAGCTACTCAACTAACATTTGTTGGTCTCTCTCTTTCTTCCAAGACAATTTTGTTCCGCTTTCTTTTACTAGACACCAAAAATATGTACCTCATTGTTCTTTTTTACCTTGCTGCCAGAAAGGAGGATCAGCGGCAAGTACATTGAAAATGAAATTTCCTCATACAAAAAAAAAAACTAAAAATAAAACGAATCACCTCGATCACCTCCTATTGAAAAATAACTATTGATAGTATCAGATATGTATCATTCCAGACTTTTCTTGATGCATATGTGCATAAAACAAACCTTTCTTCAATGCTATTATTCCTCCACATAAGGTCAACATTTTATAATTCATACAATAAATTATTTATTTTAGAAACTACCTTCATGCTAAGAGAAGAGGACAAAAATTAGCCCACTTCCTCTTTCTCATCTGACAGTTTTTGTTAGCTATTCTTTTGACATTGTCAAGGTTTATAACATTCTGTTATGAAAATCCTAATAGTTGTTTAATCTTAAGTACTGAATACTGTCTGCTATTTCAGTGAACCTAGTATTTGTCATTCTTTTTTGTTTGTTTTGAAATTTTTAGTAGAGTGATTTTTCAAGAAGACTTCATGGGGTGCTATGTTCCCTGATTTTGTGCTCTCTGCACATTGCAATCACGGTCTTTTCTCATAGCTGTGAAATAGTTGGTTTCCTTACTCAGCTGGGACCATATCTGATTTTGGCTTCTTATTGCATACATCTGGTAGTAATGCTAGAATATAGTAGGTACTCAAAAGATGTTTAGTTAAATGAAGAATAGCTCAACAAATTAATTCAGTCTGCATGGGGTTGTGTTGAAGGTTTCTCAATAGGAAATTTACACTCTCAGTTTCTTTAGCACCATGAATCTGGCTTTTATGGACAGGGTAGTTTAAAGAGACTAAGTCAAAAGACTCCTTTGGAGATGCCTACGGTAGTAGGTGAGATATGAAGATGAATTCAACATCCTCTTCAAAGATGTCAAAGCAGTTAGAATGAAAAGAAAGGAAGAGTTGGAAGAAATAATGCAAAGAAAGAATGACAGATCTCAATGACTGAATAATGGGATGTCTTTACTAATGTGGTTCTTCAGCCTGGGAAGCCCTTCTTCTCCTTTTCACATATTTACATTTAAATATTTATGTTCAATTCAAAACCTGTCATCTGTCAGTTTATGCCACAATAATGTCGCATAACAAACAAACCCAACATCTCCATGGCTTATGACAGCAGACATGTATTCTGCTGCCAACAGTCTACAGGTTGGCTGTGTTTGGCTGATCTAGGCTGGGCTCAGCTGGGCAGCTCTGTTTCAGACTGTGGGTTGGCTGTGTTTGCTTTAGAGTTTGTTTTGGTCAGATTTGCTCCATAAGTCTCTTATCTCACTGGGTCTAATGACTACCTGAAACAGCACAAGTGTGAAAGCAAGCATGCTTAAGGATTTTACTAGTGTCACATCTACTCACATCCTATGGGTCGAAGAAAGTCACATGCTCAAGCCCAACTTTAATAAAACAATACCATATTTTATTATAGATTAAAATAATAAATTATTGTGGGATGGTAAGATAGTGTATAGTTACAGGACAACAATCCAAAATATAATGCCCCTTATCTGTGATTCTCTCAGCTAGGAACACTGTGTTTTGGTTCTGAATTCTTGTGGCACTTTCTTTGTTAATAGCACGTTCTTCTTTGTACTGTTAAAGTGTTAATACTTTAAACCAGAAAGTGATTCATTATCTTTAAGGACAATGACATTGTACTCTCCAGTGGAGCAGATGCAAGTGTATGGTAAAAATGCTGTGTATTTAAACCTTCTCTAAGTATAATTTTGAAATAAAAAATGGCATTCTGTTTGTGTACAATTATAGCATATTTGTAGACATATCCTTAATGAAACATGTAGAGGTATTTTCTTTCTACATTCTGTTGACCCACATTGGCTAAGATGCTGTTGAGCTTTATATCTGAGGTAATGGAAGTCGAAACGCATTGAAGTTCACTCAGAAAGGAGCATGTGTAGTCCAGTGCCAAATAATTAGTTTCCTCTGTTTAAGAAATTCAAAAATTCTTTTCCAGACAGGTAAGATATTGGAGTTTGGAGTTTCTTCCTACATTAGCATACTTTACAAAGTAGCTTTGTTAAGTGACAAACTGTCTACTTCTTTCTGTATGAAGGTAGTTTCTAAAATAAATAATTTATTGCATAAATTATAAAAAGTTGACCTTATGTGGAGGAATAATAGCATTGTTATTTTTTTAATAAAATATTTACAAAGTTGTGTGATTTAGGCTACTTCCAGCAAAATGATATATTTGCTTACTTTAAGAAGTCAGGCAAAACAGTCTATTATGAGAAATATGGTATAGTAATATATTTTGGCCACCTCGGTAGGTACCGTAGAATAAGGGTGACAAAGTATATTTTCTCTGGATAACCCGAAACAGTGCCCTTTTGAAAAATCAGTTTGTTCTGGTGAGTTCTGTATGTTTATAGTGTCACTGAAGACCCAAGGAAGAGTTTGGATAATAAGTTTTTCTGTTTGATGAAGAGAGATGTGAGTCCAAACAAAGGAGAAAGTGCAAAGCAGAAGCACAGAGACATAGGTCACCCTACTTGGGCACCATGACGTGTAGGGTCCTTTAGGCAGAGCGTCATGTTTAAACACAACAAACCATGATCAGATTCATTGACAAAGTTGGCTAGAGATGCATAAGAATGTAGTGAATTCATATTTTATCATTCTATTTTAACTTAAAAGACATAAGGTATACTTATTTGTCAATGTTCTGATATTAGGCTAAGGCTTTTCCTTTGAGGATGGACTCAGGTTTGGAATTCAGAATCGTGTTTTCTTGCTCCCTTCCCGCACAATGAATATATATTCTTATTTCTTCTCTCTGTACAAAAGACAGCTCACTATACACACTGGTCTGCACCTTGCTTTTTGCATTTACTGTATCTTGCAAATCATTCCATATCAGCACACAGAGCGTTGCTTTATTCCTTTTACAGATTCATAGTATTCTATTGAATGGCTATGCCATTATGATGGACATTTGGAGGTTTTCTAATTTTTCTTACTATTACAAGCAATGCTGTGTGAATAATGATCTTAGAAACATGTCATATTGCATGTGCGCGATTATATATGTAGGATAAATTCCCAGGAGTGGGATTGCTGGATCAGAGAGCATATGCATTTGTAATTTTTTTTTTTTTTTTTGCATTTGTAATTTTTATAGCCACTGTTGGATTGCCCTCAGTAGGTATTGCAGCTGCTTTCACTTCACCAGCGGTGTTGCTGAGTGCCTGTGTTCTCCACTTTGCCTAGAGAGTATACAGTATTATCAAACTGAAAGTTTTGTCAGTCAGAGAGTGGGAAAAATTGTCAAAATCTCAATGTGGCTTTAACGTGCATTTCTCTTATTAGGAAAGGAAGTATGCATAATGCTTAAGAGCACCTAAATTTGGGCTCCACCGCTTACCAGCTCTGTGACCTTGGGCAAATTTCTTACCTTCTTAGTGCCTCCATTTCCTATGCCTCTATTGAAAAGAATATTAACTACCTTATAGGGTTGCTTTAATAATTAAATACGTTAACATATGTAAAGAGCTACACTAGTATCTGGCACATGGTATGTTTGAGCTATTATTATTGTTGCTATTATTGTTGGTGGAGTTGAACATCTCTTTATGTATTTAAGAGCCAGTTACTGTTCCTTTTCTATGAATTTTTATCCTTTCTCTTTTCTATTGTTTGTTGGTCTTTCTCTTATGGATTTTTATGAGCTTTTAATATGTTGAGATTAACCCTTTATACACAATCTGCAAATGTTTTTGCACAGTCTGTGGCTTGTCTTTTATTTTTGCTTGATATTTTGTCATGCCCACTTTTGACATTTATGCAGTTGAATTTATGAAGTCTTTTCTTCTATGGTTGTAAGATTTTGCTTCATAGTCAGAAAAGACTTTCCCACTTTCAGGTTGTAAAGCAATTCTCCAAAGGGTTTTTTTTCAAGTACTTTTATGATTTCGCTTTTTACATTTAAATCTTTAATCCATTTGGAATTTATATTGGTATATGGTTACAGAAAATATTTTAATTTGCTTTCATCAAAGACCTTTTCCTAAGCATTAGTTTTTAAGCAACAACAACAGCAAACTCCTTTCACACACAGAGTGCATTTTATGGAGTATAATTAAAATTGCAAAATTACAATAACCAGTGTAATAGGCACACGTAGGTTTGAGAAGAAACCCCCGTAACATCTGCCTCCCTATTGCAGTGGTGGAGAAGGATATGCGTCATGTCTCATAGTCAGGGAGAAGGATACTTTGAGGTAAAGAATACTGAGGTAAACAAACAAAACCAGGGCCACCCTGTCTCGCTGAATTCACAAATTAAGTGGAGCCTTGAATTGGTACTTCTAAAGGCTGGCTTCCTTTGCAAACCCTCTTTGCAAGTCGACTTCTTTCCTTTTTTAAATGCTTTTGCGTGTGGATCTCTCTTGGCACATCTAATCACGGTAGTGGGGTTTTACTACTCTGTGTGGAAGTGAATGAAGATTCCACCTTTTCACTTTCTCTATTTTAATACAAAATAATCCAACAGGAAGTTCGGAAGGGGTAACAAAGCTGACGGTGCGAATGAACTCTGCTTTCCTGGTTTCCAGGGCATTTGAGGGACTGATATTTGAGCAAGGAGCTGGCTGGGTCCTCCAAGCTGGCCATGGCTGTTGAAGCACCCACAAGAATCTGTTAGATCAGAAAATTATGGAATGCAGAGGGTGGCAAACTCTGCTGCTGTAAAATCATTCGTAAACTTCACAGTCTTTTTGGACACCAAGGGGAGAACATGGCTTCTCCTATGTGGGTGGTCACCCCAAGAGTCACCTATTCCTGTTACAAGTTGCTAAGGAATGAAAAAATGAAGAAATTTAATAAAAGCGTATTTGTTGCCTTTGTTACTTCTAAATACAGGGTTTGCTTATTAAGACATATTCTACAGGCAACCTAAGGAATTGTGTCACAGTACCCTGTAGTCATTCCTCATATTTTTTGAGCCAGTGGTTCTCAGCCTTGACTCTAGACCAAACCTAAGGCACTTGGCCTGGCTCCAGACCTAGAGATTCTGATGTGCTGCCAGTGTTGAGAACCAGCACATTAATCTTCATTTTATTTTATTTTTGTGTGAAGTACCATAGCGGGGGACAGAAAAGAGTTTCTTAAAATGAAGTCTTTGGTCCACCTGTGTCAGAATCACCCCCAGCCTAGATATAGTTATATACAGATATAGTTATATACAGAATCACTTAGAGACTTTACCCCACATTTACCAAAGCAGAATCTCTGGAGGTGGAGGCCAGAAGTCGGAATCCATAAGCGTCCCAGGTGATTTGGATGTTCACTAAAGTCTGAGAACGGATGTGAAAGTAAGGCCTGGAATATTTGAAACTAAATCGGATGAAAATCTAAAATCTGATGAATTTTATCATTGTGGAAATAGGGGAGAAATTTTGTCTCTCTTTCTCTGAACAAGTTTTAGAAGATCTACTTTATAAGAGATTTAAAAATAGATGTAGGGCTTCCCTGGTGGCGCAGTGGTTGAGAGTCTGCCTGCCGATGCAGGGGACACAGGTTCGTGCCCCGGTCTGGGAAGATCCCATATGCTACGGAGCGGCTGGGCCCGTGAGCCATGGCCGCTGAGCCTGCGCGTCTGGAGCCTGTGCTCCACAACGGGAGAGGCCACAACAGTGAGAGGCCCGCGCACCGCAAAAAAAAAAAAATAAAATAAAATAAAAATAAAAATAGATGTAAACTTAACTATGAGTTTTAGTAGCAAAAATATACATCAAGCAGAGAATAATAGAAAATTCGTTGGGTGGTTTATAAAGAAATTAGATAGTCATCTTAAAATGGGGCTTGAAAAAAATCTAAATAGTGTACCTGTATTTTACATATTTTAAAATTCACTTGATTTATGAATTTGAAAGTTTTTTTTAATGACTTGAGTAAAACTCAGTTACAATTAAATACAAGCTGTACACCAGCAAAAATCTCCCTATACTTAGAAATTCAATTAGTGATTCTATTTCTACAGTGTTACTTTTCTTTTATTTTAAATTGGAATTCTTACAAGTTAGAGTAAATGAAAATGTGATCTGTATTATTTGTTACCCAACCAGAAAGAGATGCAGGGTAAAGCAAATGCATTAACACATTAACCTCCTAAAAGATGATTTCATAAAGAATAAATACATTAAAAAGCTATTTAAGGGGCTTCCCTGGTGGCGCAGTGGTTGAGAGTCCGCCTGCTGATGCAGGGGACACGGGTTCGTGCTCCGGTCCGGGAAGATCCCACGTGCCGCGGAGCGGCTGGGCCCCTGAGCCATGGCCGCTGAGCCTGCGCGTCCGGAGCCTGTGCTCCGCAACGGGAGAGGCCACAACAGTGAGAGGCCCTCGTACAGCAAAAAAAAAAAAAAGCTATTTAAGCCAGGAAGCGATCATGTTATCTATGAAAACTATTGATATCATTTAGGTGCCTCTCATTCCAAAGAGTAGCTGATATTGAAATATCCAACAACTGGAGGCACCACTGAGATGTGACCTCACCAGTAGGACCCCTACAGAGTGGTAGGTAGTTAAGCACATGGGCTTAGAATTGGATACACCTGGGTTCAAATCCAGATTTTTTTTTTTTTTTTTTTTTTTTTTTAAATTTTTTTTTTGCTGTGCTTTATGGGTGCATTACTAACCTTCAACATTGGCTATCATTTGTCATAGAGGAAATCTTTCTAATATCAGATTAGCATCAAGGCCCATGTAGTGTGTATTTATTCCAACAATGGCATTGTATTAGTCAGGGTTCTCCTGAGAAACAGAGCCAGCAGGAGGTTTATTATAAGGACTTGGCTCCCATAATTATGGAATCTGAGAAGTCCTGCAATCCCAGTAGTGAGATTCAATCTCAAGTCCTGAGTCTGAAGGCCTGATAACCAGGGGAGCCCATGGTATAAACCCTAGTCAGAAGGAACGAGAAGATGAGATGAGATGTCCCAGCCTAACAGTGAGGCAGGAAAAAGGAACAAATTCCTCCTTTCTCCGCTTTGTGTTCTAATCAGGTCCCCAATGGATTGAATGATGTCCACCCATTTTGGGGAGGTCAGTCTACTTTCCTAAGGCCACTGATTCAAATGCTAATCTCATCTGGAAACACCCTCATAGACACCTCCAGAAATAATGTTTAATCTGGGCACGCTGTGGCCAGTCAAGTTGACACATAGAATCAACCATCACAGCATCAAGGATTACTTTGTGAAAGAGTGCTTTTCGATATTCCAAGTATGTAGACCTCAAGGACAGATCTATACTCTGGCTTTCCCATCTTTATTTGGGAGTACTGAAAGCTGTCTCTTTCACTTTGAACAGTATCTGTTTATTTAAACTGTTTCACCATTTTTAGAGTCTTTATTGAGAGGCTACTGTCACCAGGACCCTGTGCTAGTCACTGAGCACATAGAGATGAATAGAGTTCCTGACCTCATGGAGTATATATTCTTGTTGGAAAGAAATATATGTATAGAAGCAATTGTAATTCAATATCAGAAGTGCTATGATGAAGGTAATAGTTAACTGATTACCAAGTTTATTACAAACAAAGGCCTTGTTATAATGGTGGGAGCAGGGGCAGAACCAACCATTCAGTGTAATAAAAATGCCCTCTACAGGCTTCCCTGGTGGCGCAGTGGTTGAGAATCCACCTGCCGATGCAGGGGACGCGGCTTTGTGCCCCGGTCCGGGAAGATCCCACATGCCGCGGAGCGGCTGGGTCCGTGAGCCATGGCCACTGAGCCTGCGCGTCCGGAGCCTGTGCTCCGCAACGGGAGAGGCCACAACAGTGAGAGGCCCGCGTATAACAAAAAAAAAAAAAAATGCCCTCTACCCTTGGAAGCTAGTAATGACATGTACTCAGCTAAATAAAGGCAAGTGGATAAGTTTAACCAGATGCTTTTACAAAGAGGCGAGATTGTTGAAGAGCTCTTGACTAGGGGTTTAGAGGTCTAGGTAGTTGTTAAGGCTGCTACTGTCAGTTTGAGTTACACCAATCTCTTTATCACCATGCTTGAGGATCCTTACCTGTAAAGTTTTAAATTTTAAGTCATAATCTATGATTTTATCAAATAATTAGTATTGCCAGATGAAAATACAGGATGCCCAGCTAAATTTTTCTTTGTTTGGTATATGTACATTCCAAATGTTTCATGGGACATAACTTATACTAAAAATTATTCATTGTTTATCTGAAATTAAAATCTAACCAAGCATCCTATACTTTTATTTGCTAAATCTGGCAATCCTAAAAGAAACCTTGAGTGAATTAGAATTCCTAAACTCTAGCCCTGCCAGTGTGGGTGATGAGAACTCTTGTAGTTTCTTTCCCTGTAAAAGAATACATGGAGCACGAGAAAAATAATGAGAAAGAAAAGGATCTGAAAAGCAGGCATAAGACAAGATGTACATAGACTAGGAAGCATCACACGGCTCACACACGTGTCATCCAGTGTTCATCAAATCCTTTTTATATCATCTAGTCTGATGGAATGTCAGAGGGGGAGAGAAATAATCTGGTGTTGCATTCTTTGAAGATCCCAATGATGAAAGTTTTTTGAGAGATGTGTTTTAAAAATCTTTCTGTTTTCCTGGGTTCATATTTTACTAACACTTGTCAAGCACATAGCATATATAAGGTACCATCCTAGGTACTTTGACATGCTCGTCTCATAAAATGAAGGATCCTGTTAGTAGGTCCTAGAATTAAGAGAGCTTCATTGAGTCTGAAAATTCCTAGTATTAAAAGAGACAAGATGCTGTGCTTGCTGTTGTTCTGGTTATACATACCCACCCCATCCCCCATAAATCCACAGTTTCCCAGCATTTGGGCCTGAGAATTATGAGGAAGACTTCTGTAGCTAAAAGAGTTAAGTGCACAATATTTGACGTTTCCAGAAAAACTGACTTACAAGTTGGATGGTTTCAAACCCTATGGAGTTCTACAGTACTCAGTGGACCATTTTTTTTGACTTTGTGTAGCTGTGGCAGGATGGCTACTGTATTTCCGAGTGTCCATTTCCCCCAGGGAGCATGCTACTTCCACTACAAAGCCCAAAGTTGTTTGACATCCAGCACGCGTGAACTCAGTTTTCCTCCTTTGCTTTACGTCGAAGTAGTATAAAATATGGCCTGGTTTATGCTTTCAATCATCTAAATTTGTCCAGGCATGATAGAGGATGCCGTACAATTTTCTTTTGGTAGTTAGAGCTTTACTGACATAATTGCAGCTCAATCACATTTCTAAGATAACTAGTACAATATGTACATATTTAATTCAAAGTTTCCTGGAGGATTTCAGGCAAATAATGACCATATTTTAAGTCATCTCAAAAAAGCAGAGACTCAAAAGCGAAAGTGCTTTTTCATCATCTGGGCAAGGTTGCTCTAGGTAAATGTGTTTATTCCTTCTTCTTTTGACATCCTTCCCCTGTCCCCCTTCCCCCAGGACCCCCTGCTTTCCTTTTATCCCAGACTTTGCCTTATATTGTAGACCATTCTCTTCCTTCTGTCCCACCAGCCAAGTTTAATATACTATACTATCGTCTTAAAGTCATATCAAGTGACTTGTAGGTTAATATGATAAGTTTATTCTAGTATGCTAATAAAACTTAATGGCTGGATAAGTTATTACTCCAGATGACATATTTACATTTTAGTGGTGACCTTTTATGGATTAACACCAAGTTCAGGCCAAGGTGGGAAGGTAAGCATAAATTGGAATGGGTAGAGGTTAAGGTGGGAGTTTTTTGGCACAAAATATCTCAGCCCTCATCAAATCACACCACTAGACCTCTCTTTATCTGGCCTAAGTTTGGGTCTGACTTAAAATGTAAAGATTCTGAATGTTCAGCTGAGATGAGGAATCCAAGTTGCTTGTAAACGTCTTAACTCTTTTTTTTTTTTTTTTTTGTCCGATGTGGACCATTTTTTAAAGTCTTTATTGAATTTGTTACAATACTGCTTCTGTTTTATGTTTTGGTTTATTTGGCTGGGAGGCATGTGGGATCTTAGCTCCCCGACCAGGGATCAAGCTCGCAGCCCCTGCAGTGGAAGGCAAATTCTTAACCACTGGACCACCAGGGAAGTCCCACCTTTACTCTTTACCGTGGAAAATAAAGTCATGATAAAACTCCCTGTGTGTGTGTGTGTGTGTGTGTGTGTGTGTGTATCTGTGTGAATAAAAACTCTTATGCTATAGCGAAGCAGTAATAAAATGCAGAATATAGATAATTCCCCCTCATTTGGATCACAGACTTGATTGAAGCAAAAATATAGAAATATCAAGATTGAAGAAAGCACCTACATTTATTGTTAAAGTAGCCACTTGGCAGCTTACTTAGAGTAAAAACCAATTGAAAGCAGGTGATCTCCTCTTCTTTTTACTAAGTGTATACACCCGACTCCTCCAGCAAGTAGGAAGATCCCAAATGGAGGAATACCGGGATACCACTGGCAAATTAGGAGTGAAAGGACAAAACAGTGTCTGAAACACAGTGGAGAAGGGAAGAGGGCTCTTTGAGGGAGGGATGAAAAATCCAGAAGAATCATCCTGGTAATATGCCAAGAAGTCGTCTCCTAGCTATTAAGTGTTGTTGTAGCTTCTGACAACAGTAGAGGTTGTAAACCATGTCTGGTTTCTATTTTCCTCATTCATGGAGGTCAGTCTTTCAAATTAGGTTGCTTTTATGCATATTAGTTTCCTGGCAACATATGTGATCTTTTTTTTTTTTCTTTTAAGATGGTTACAATGGATCAGAACAAATATATTAATATTCTCACACATTTATCTTAAGCTCACACCTCTTCCCTGAGGGCTATATTCATACATTCAGATGCTTTCTGGGCATCCCTATCCCTTGTACACAAGACATGGAGAGATATTCAACATGCCTGAAACTGACCTCATTGTGTATTTCTGTTCCATTCTCCTTCACCTTAAGAGTCATCTTTTACTGCTCCCTGCCAATTCCTCATTTTTAAATCCAATCAACAAATCCTGCTAATTTGACTTTCAAAATAATTCTCAATCCTTACGGTCAAGTCCATCCTAATTACCGCCACCCTATTTCAGAGGATTTGCTCCTTAAATTTCCCTGACTGGATTATTTCAGTAATGACCAGTTTATCCATCTGTCCTCATTCTTGCCCCTTTTATATCTGGCACATGCAACCAGAATGGTCTATTTAAAAGACAGTTTTACTAAAACTACAGTAAAAATCCCAAGGTCCTTCACACAGGATGTTCTTCATGGCCTGACCATCTCAACTATTCAGTGACACTTCAGCCCATTTCTCACTCTGTATTTTATAATCCAGATTGAGTTAAATGCCCCATTCATAAATCTGTTACAGTCATATCATTCTGTACTTAAATAATTTGTTGAGCTTTCCTTAGCCTTCAACTCACCCCTGTTCCCGCAAACCAGCAAATAAACAATCAAGCAAAACATCTCTGGTGTCCCAGTGGACAGGGACAGAATCTCATTCAATTTCATATGCTCAGCATAGCATAATGGCTCTCAGCAGGCCCTGGAATCGGAGCGCATTCAATCATGACTCTATCATTTAGAAATGAGCAGTCTCTTGTAAGTTACTAGCAGCTCTGTGCCTCAGTTTCTGCATTTATAAAATAGGGACAATAGTACTTGCTTCACAGTCTCGTTGTGAGACATAAATATCATGCATTCGGGACAGTCATTATTTGGCATACGGTAGACGACCCACTGCTATAAATTATTATAGATAACATGCTCAACATCTTATAAAACTGAAGGTGTATAAAGAGAAGTCATTGTGGGAGAAAGACCACTTGGGATTTGATGAGGGTCTGACTCTAGTGACAAGAGTTGATCTACTGTCTACTTTTCGTTTGGAAGTAGAGTTGGGCCATATGTGCTGGTGGGCATTAATTTAGGGTGTGAGGGAAATCCCTAAGCCCAGGATCCCCGACTCCATACTCTACCACTGGTTGAATTAGTATCCCAGTATCCATGAGGCCTGGCCCTTTCTATGTAGAATATGCTTCTCCTTCTACAGCCGGAGGAAGACATCTTGTCTTTATCTAAATTAAACTTAAACAACAACTGGGTCCCTGTTTGGGAGGATAATGGATACTATTATGAGCAGGAAGCTTCCAAGGTCATGGCCCAATAGTGGCGTGAAGGTGATGGACACTTGGAGTCCAGTGAATGATCACTCTTTTTTTTTTTATATATACAATACTTTTGGCTTATTTATTAACTTTTTTTTAAACATCTTTATTGGGGTATAATTGCTTTACAGATCATTCTTTTTTGATACTTTTGTTTTAGCTCTTCTTGTGACCGCAGTGTAGTCTCTGATGATTCACTCAAGTGACCTTCCGAGTCCTTTAGCTACCTTTTTACCATAAATGTAGATTCCATATACTGTAACAGACATGGAGATTGATTGCCCAGTGGTAGAAGATGTCTTCCCTGATTTCTCTTCTGGTCTTTGGGACTCTGTTCCCCTCACATGCAGAGAGATCCCGAGAGTACCCCTGCGTTGAGCCTCTCCAGCCATGTGGTCTGATAGACAGAGTATGGTTCAGTAGCTAATGCTCGTAAGCATTATGTTCACCAAATGATCAACGTTCCTAGAATGAATGTCCTTGGTGTTTTCCTATCCTCTTGTTCCTTTTTTACCCACCACTTCTCATTTGGTGTGAAAACAGCATCCAGAAAAGTTCTGAGACCCCAGGTTAGTCACAATGGGAAAAGGAAAAGTTTGAAAGCAATTCTACTCTAAATACGAGCATATTTTGATGCCGATATGCAATGGCTCCTTCATGGGAAAAAGAATGTCCTGTGATTGAATTTTAATTGGTGGGCCTTCTACCTTTTTTTTTTCCTTTTGCATCTTTTCTAGAAAGTTTACTATACTAGAAAAAGTGAAAGAGGTAAACAATGTGGGATAGATATCAGATTTTTCTGGCTCTTGAGAATTTAATGGACCAACAATAATTGGTGGTAATTGACTGATACAACTGGTTTCCCTGTGGTTCCCTGAAAAGACTGTGTGGTAAAAGATTTAAAGACAGAGGGTAGAATTTGCGGCCATTTTGAAGTCGCTGCAACTCTTTTAGGTCACTAAGGTACCATTTAGTAAATTAGTGTTTTGTTGATGAATTTTAGTTTCAGGGGTTAGTTCACAGAATAAGAGAAATTGGCTTAAAACACTGAAGAAATACTGATATATTCTCTCTGTGGGTAACTGTAACTTCTAAATTACAGCAAGCTTAAGTATTTTAAATTAGAAACAGAATAATCTGTTTGCCTATGAATATTTAACACAGTTTGAGCTATAACATTTCCGTTAGACATAAATAGAAATTACAACTCATAGTTAATTAAACAGTTCGAAGATCCCTTCCTGTTTTACAACCTGTTTTCGGTATCAGGGTATAATCTGAGTGAATTAAGTGCAAAGACCCATAATACAATGATTTGCATAAGGCTGCCAACAAAAATAAACCCGGCTGTGATTAAGGCTATGACAATGGTGTTAGCTTAGCTATACAGGCTCATGGAAGCAGGCGGAACAAGAGCAATTAGATTCACAAACTGATTTATTACGTAGACTGCAGGTGTTGAGTTTTATGGGAATTGGGGATTATCAGATTTGCCTCTACATTATTTCAGTTTAGTTATATGACCTTTTCTTAAAAATCATTCACTGGAACATTTTTAAAAAATTAGAGTGTCTTAATTCATGAGCTTAAAAAAAAGTTAATTTGACTTAAAAATGTAAAAATCTTGGTTTGAGTTATGTCAGAATAAAAGCAGTGTTTAGGAATAATAATTCACTTTTCATTCATCGCAAAATTTTACTTTTAAGTAAACAATGTGCCCACAGTGCCTGCGGGGCCATTGCTGGGGAGAGTGATCTCCTGGCAGGGCATCCCCCGTCACAGTGAGAGTTGGGAGGGAGCTGTAAGCTATTGTGCCATCACGGGGGAAGGCCGCTCATATTCACTAATTATTGAATCATGCGTGTCATTTGGATGGCTTTTTTTAAAAATAGAGGACTTCTGAGGAGTTAATTATATTAGAGAAGAAAAAATAACCAGCACAGAATGTTGACTTAAAACGAAATATAAATGCTAGTAGTTCCAATAATTCCTAGAATTTAATTTTAATGAACTCTCAAAATAAATTTCACATCAAATCAGAGCTATTGCCACAGCTTGTTTGCTATTGTTTTTATTGTTGAAAAAAAAAATCGTTGTAGCCGTACTGTGGTAGTAATTTTGAATATTTCAAGCATTTTATTGCAGAAAAGAATTATCTTGCACAGCAGTTAAATTTTAGAGAACCACCAATGTTTATCTCTCTAATATGTGGGTTTTGTTTTTCTCTATTTCCTTTCTTTTTTTAAAGTATAAATTTGCAAGGTCATCAGCCTCAACTTCGTGGTTTGCCTGAGTATGTTCTGTATTGTAGTATCTTCCAGAAGCACAGAAAATATTCATAAGCTACTCGGGAGCTTGCTATTGCTGTGTTTGTAAATACAGTATTGCTTTGGCCTTAAGAAGTGGAATGAACCTTATACAAGTTTCAAAACTTATGGTTCAATTTTTTTCTGTGAACTTGTTTAATGGATATTTTATTGACTTTGGCTTAAACATATTCACATATGTGTTTCTCATGCTTAATTCTGTTATTTACAGGGTGTTTTCCTTCTACATACTTTAGATTATAAATGCTTGACTTAAAGCAGCTGTGTATTCGCTTCCTTTCTAACCCTTGGCATGTAAGGCTTGCTCTAGGCCTTGTCTTCATTTACCTTTCACCAGATTTCAAATGTGCAGCATTTTTCTTGCACTTTTTGAAACCGAGCAAATTATTCACAAATGTTATATGGTGACTGAAGCTAATGGTCAACTTTTCTTAAAATTCTTTTGCCTCCATGCTTTACTTGAAAGAATACTGACTTTGGCTAGGTTATACATTGCTGAGGCCATAAGAGTAAGTTGAATGCACAAGTAAAATGAATTTTTCTTAATAACTTATTATTCATTATGTCTTCATTTGGTTAATACAGCATTATGTTACATTGCTGAAATTGGTTAAAATAATACATTGATTAAATGGAGGAGAAGTTGTATAATCTAAAGAAATAAGCAAACTGGAACTCTTAAGTGAATTACATTACAGTGTAAAGCATTTTTGCTTGCAAGAAACC
Organism: Phocoena sinus; assembly: GCF_008692025.1. Taxonomy (NCBI): domain Eukaryota; kingdom Metazoa; phylum Chordata; class Mammalia; order Artiodactyla; family Phocoenidae; genus Phocoena; species Phocoena sinus. The sequence goes on along the minus strand of NC_045779.1, from coordinate 16,199,873 downwards.
AACAGTTTTTATAATTTTATGATTGTCTTATAATTTTGTTGTTTCTGAGGTTTGTTTGGAATCTGTGAAATGAAGCACTATCTAATTTCAGATCTACAAAGACAAGCTTTGAAATTATGTGCAAAGCTGTTCTGGAATACTGTAATTATAATATATAAGGCAACCTTCAAAAAGTTAAACTGAATTTTATTTTGAAATTTTCTATAATTGATCCAGTCCAATCCTATGTAAACAGAAGTGGTCTCTTGAAATTCCCTACAGAAAGTTTCACTCAGAAAAAATATCATGTGTAATATATAATGAAACTCACAGTATTTAAAATGTTCCAAAGAATGAAAGTACGTTTCTCTCCCAGTGGGAATAAAGTGATCTTTACATGTGGTATTGAATAAGAAGGATTTCAGAAAGCTCATATGACACAGTTTTCTCTTAGTAGTTAATTTCCTGTGGTATTTTTATGTAGTAAGAAAGGTGCAAATTCCTTATGGACAGTTTTAGTGTTTGTATACCAATAGCTATTACATTACCATTTACTTGATAACCTACAATGGTATAATTCCAGGCCTTTTAGCTGTTAAGTGAGTATCTTCAGCCATGGACCTAGAGCGGTGAGGCTGGTTAGTGGAAGAAAAAAAAAGATTGTGCGTAGTGGAAGAGGTATAGCTGTTCCTAAAGAACATATGTGTATGTGTTGGTTTATTGTGAAGACTATCCTTCTTCAGTCAGGGCGTGTCATCTGCCCAGGACACATCATTCCTGTCTCCTCCTGCTGCCATCTCTTCCACATATTCTTTTTTTTTTTTTTTTTTTTCAGTCGAGGCTTTATTGGAGCCCCTGCTGCAGCAGTGGGGAGCTAGAACAAGGAACAGGTTCCCTTGCTCGCTCGCTTCCTGAGGGGGGTGGTGAGCTTGTTCCTTATGTGGCATGGCCTCTACATATTCTTATTCCACTGAAAATATGTTGTTTTCATTATTAGTCTATTAAGACAATTTTCAAAAAATAGCTGAACATAAAAGGGAACCAACCTGCAGTTAACAGGTCTGCAGTTGGATGTACCACTCTCTGGGGCATCCGTGCTGCCGTCACCCCTCCTGTGCCTATGGTGGTTATTGCTACAGGCATTACCAGCCATCCCCCTATTACATGGATTAGAGTTGGCACTTGACCTGAAACGCAGTGCCATCCTGCTTAGGGATCATAGCTCCTGTAAGACTGATAGTTGCCATCCAGAGTAAGATAAGTCCAGTAGTTCCTTACCCGTAACATGCTGGTTGGTATGAACTAGATGCTGGGTACAGTCAAGTCAAATTTGCTTGTTAAATAGAAATGCAAATTATAACTAAAATAACTATAAATTGGTTATACGTTTAATAAGCTAAATATAGTCACAGGAAGCAACAAATGTTTCACACCTTCATCTACTGTTAGTAATCACCACACAACTGAATTTGGGATTGCAGGTTTCATTCTGACTCTTAAGGGACTGTAGTTGTCAATACTTGTGTATGAGTTTGCTAGGGCTGCCATAACAAAGTACCATGAGCTAGGTGCCTTAAACAACAGAAATTTGTTTTCCCACAATTCTGGAGGCTGAGATCAAGGTGTTGGCAGTGTTGGTTACTTCTGAAGCCTCTCTCTTGGCCTGGTGATGGCCATCTTCTCCTTGTGTCTTCACATGGTATTACTTCTATGCCTGTGTGGGGTTTTTTTTTTGTTTTTTTTTTTTTTGCGGTACGCGGGCCTCTCACTGTTGTGGCCTCTCCCGTTGTGGAGCACAGGCTCCGGATGCGCAGGCTCAGCGGCCATGGCTCAAGGGCCCAGCCACTCTGCGGCATGTGGGATCCTCCCAGACCGGGGCACAAACCCGGGTCCCCTGCATCGGCAGGTGGACTCTCAACCACTGCGCCACCAGGGAAGCCCTGTGTGTGTTTTAATCTCTTTGTCTTATAAGGACATCAATCATATTGGATTAGGGCCCAGCCATGTGACCTCATTTAACCTTAATTGCCTAGTTCAAAACCCTATCTCCAAAATGCTGAGGTACTAGGTGTTAGGACTCTGGAATATGAATTTGGAGGGACACAATTCAGCCCAGGACAACCTGTTTTAATCTCTGGTTAAGAGCTCTCTTCTTGTTGAGCCTTTTCTATCAGAATGAAGAGTTAGTTTTCTCCAGGTCCAGCAAATAACTACAGGGTTCAGCTTCCTTAGACAACACTTCTTTTTCTCTTACTGCTTTCTTTTAAAAATAAAAAGAGAACACAGTGACATGCAGAAAATAGTGACCTGGGAAGCGGAAGTCCTGGGTTTTAGCCCTACTGCTGCCACGACTTAGCTGTGCAGTCTTGCAGATGCCACTTGGCTACACGTGTGTTCTATATTCTCTATAAAATGAAGCAATGGGACCAGATGATTGCTTAAGTTTCCCTTAGACCTGATATTTTGAGACTCTACTTAGAACTCTATTCGGTCAGTAATTTATTCATTCTCCAATTATTTGAGTGTCAGTAGCGTGACTCACTTTGTATGACCTTCTTCTCAAGAAGGATCAATCCTTCCAAAGTATCAGAGGATACCTCAGAAGTAGCCAATTGAAGTAGCCAGACCTCTACGTGTGTTTTAGCTACTCATTCCCTTTCTCTCGTTGGCCCTCGTATCTGTGGGTTCCGCATCCATGGAGTCAACCAACCAGGGATCAAAATATTCAGAAACAAAAATCCAGAAAGTTCCCAAAAGCAAAACTTGAATTTGCTGTGCACCAGCAGCTATTTACATAATATTTACATTGTATTAGTTAGATATGTAATATAGAGATGATTTAAAGTATATGGGAGGATGTGTGTAGGTTATATACTATGCCATTTTATATAAGGGACTTGAGCATCCGCAGATTTGGGTATCCTGGAGGGGGGAGTAGCATGGTCCTGGACCTAACCCCCCCGGGATTCTGAGGGACAACTGTACTCTTTTCTAGTCAGTGCTTCTTTATAGCCTGCACGTCACTTCCTCAATGGAAAATCTTTAAGTTTTCACAGGTTACAACCTTCTCTGCTAAACAGCTATTCATGTTGTGGATTCTTTTCCACTTGATTTTTGCTTCTAAAGGTTATTTCCTAAAAAAAAAAAAATTATTTCCTAAAGCTGTTAAAGATTTTCACTGTGTGTTTTAAAACACGTTTTAAAACATAATTATACAATAGTTTCCCAAAGGAGGTTTACTTTGTAAACTTCCTAAATCATACCCTTCTCTCATATACATGCTATACAATCTACATATATACATATATATTATACGCATATATATAATCATATATATATACACTAGCCCATCAAATATTTTATTTAAAGTACTTCTGTGTTTTCTATAAACACTGGTATGGGTGTATCCAATATTCCCAATATTTATAATATATGTGAAGTATCTGTTTGTAAACAACCAATTTTCTAATTATTTCATTAGAAACATAAATTATAGAAGCTTTTATGGCTTTGTTTACTGTGTAGAATAACATTCACACAAAGAACCAGTAAGGTTTAATTCTGAAATAACTATTCTAGCATTAGCTACCCCATGGTTACTTCATTAAACAAATCAAGAAATCTTGTCAGTCAGTTTTGATGGTGCAGAAACATCTCCCTTCAGGAAGTCTTGTGGTCAGTGGGCAAAAATGGCAACCAGCTTCTCAAAAGTTGAAGGCATTATTATGTACTAAAGGTCACCCACAACTTTTATAATAGAGGACCAGCTGTGTAAACTGTAAGATGTTGTCAAAAGGAAGTGCCAAGCAAAACTCTGGTGCTGTTTGCTGACTGTGCTGAAGGGCAGAGAAGCTAAATTCTTGCCAGGAAGAGGGTAGCCTCTGGGAGGTGCCTACACCCCAGGGCCTGGGATCCAGTCCTAGAGATCACGCTTGGTCTCGCACCTTGGTCCTCAAAATCTTCCTAATGACAAGGCCCCGATCCTGCAAGGTCGGGCTTGGGAAGCAGCTGGGCAGGCTATGCTCCTAACTGGCCTAGTTAAGTGGCCAGTTCTTCAAACCTGGAAGTAATTCTTGAGATGGTTTGGAGTCAGCATCAGCTATGATGTGGTTGTAGCGTTGTCACCTGAAGTTGATTAAAATGCATGTCGTTTTCCGTGGCACTGTGATTAAAATAACCCAATTGCCAAACAGTGTGCGAGTTTTTGCAGGCTTAGAGCAAGCGCTCTTTCATGGTTGGAAAATGTGTTCATGCCCCACACCACATGATCTGAAACCATTGCCATTAGGTCTAATTGCACAGAAGCAGTTAAATGGTGCCTTTTATGCCCCTACTCTCTACCTGAAACTGTTTAAAAACTCACACATGGAGCCTAGAGTATAGCTGAAGGGCTAAGACAGGCTTTATGTGAAAAGGTCAGTGAGGGGGAGAACAGTATTTAACAGTAATGTCCTTACGTATGTGTTATGTATGCATCTATGTATTTGTTTTTGTTCGTTTTAAAACAGAACATTTGTAGTGGTTGTTACATAGTACAGTAAGAGTCCAGTAGGATAAACATATAAAGAAACTGAAGTGTAGTGAAAGTAAGGATGGAGATAGAATGAAGCCAAGGATAAAAGAAGTTAAAGATGAACATTCCAGAAAGTTCAAAAAGAGAATGGCTTGAACAGTAGGTGGAAAGTCAGGAGTGACTAGCAACTCAATGGGGATTTTCCCTTTTTGTTCTGACTACTAGGAAATTCAGCTACAGAATTAACAGCATCCATCAGGTAAAAACATACCAGTTGCTCAAGAGAAACAGCTTTCTTGACGTGAGCACTGACAGAATTTCCTCCATAAAGGGGAAATGGTAGAAAATGTTCTCAAACAATGTCCTTATAGGAAAATAGCATCAGGTTTCACTTTGTTTCTTACAAAGCCCTTGACATGGATAGGAGGTAACTCTAAAGTTTAGTTCAGTAAACTTCGAATTAGAAGCTAAATGTACACAGTGCAATTGAAGAGGTGTGTAGATCTGCTTTTAGTCAAGAGTAAAATTTAGACTATCAAGAAATCAGTGGGTGGATGCTCTTCAGTTAATTCTCAAGAATGTTGTTTTGTGAATCTGGGCTTTTATTACTGTTTTGTTGGCTTTTAAAAATTGAGGCATAACATACACGTAGTAAAGTATGTAAACGTCAAATCTCAAGTGTATGGTTTGGTGAATATTTACATAGGTACACATTAGTTTAAAACTATCATTCAGATCAAGATTTAGAACAGTTCCAGGAGCTCAGAACGTCCCTTGTCCTCCTGCCCTGTCAACACCCATCACTGTTCTGACTTCTAGCACCATTGATTCATTGTGCCTCTCAGTGAGCTTCATATAAATTGAATCATATAATATCTACTCTCTTGATTCTTGCTCAATATATTGTCTGAGGATTTATCCCTGTTTTTTTTTTTAAATATTTAGAGGTTGTTCATTCTTTTTCATGGCTATGCAGTATTCTTTTATATGAGTGTATCACAATTTATTTACCCTTTATACCTTTGATGTACATTTGGATTGTTTCTCTTTTTTAAAATAATGAATAAAACTGCTCTGAAAATTCTTGTGCATGTCTTTTGTTGGACATATGCACTCATTTCTTCCAGGACTGAAATTGCTGGTCATAGGGTGGATGCGTGATTAGATTTAGCTGATACTGCTAAACTGTTTCCAAAACCATTATACGTACACTTCCACCAGCAGTGTTGGAGCTTTCCAGTCGTCTTACGTCTTTGGTATTGTTAATCTTTAAAAAGTTTAGCAGTTCTGGTGGTTGTGTAGTGTTATCTCACTGTGATTTTGATTTGTATTTTCTTGGTGAGTTGAATACCTTTTGAATAACTTTTCTTAGGCCTTAGGTCATTTGGTTAGTTCCTTTTGCCCAATTTTTTTTTTTTTTTTTTTTTTTTTTTGCGTTACGCGGGCCTCTCACTGTTGTGGCCTCTCCCGTTGCGGAGGACAGGCTCCGGACGCGCAGGCTCAGCGGCCATGGCTCACGGGCCCAGCCGCTCCGCGGCATGTGGGATCTTCCCAGACCGGGGCACGAACCCGTGTCCCCTGCATCGGCAGGCGGACTCTCAACCACTGCGCCACCAGGGAAGCCCTGCCCAATTTTTAAAAATTGGATTTTTTGTCTCTTTCTTAATCATTTGTAGGAATCTTTATACATTCTGAATATGAGTCATTTGTTGGGTATACGAATTACAAATACCCTCTCCCAGTCTGTGTCTTGCCTCGGTACTGCCTTACTGTTTTCAGATGAACAAAAGATCCTGAGCTCTTGGAGGAGTTGGGTGGAAAAAAGACGGATGCAAATGAGAACCTATAGTACAGTATAATGTTACGGTAAAATGCTTAAATTATAGGTACAGGTAGAAAATAGAACAGTGAAGAATAAGGTAGTAATTGTATGGTAGACAAGTATAGGAAAAGTTACAGATCTTTGTAGATTGGTTTGGGCTCAAAGACTTAGAGAATGTTCACACTGGAAGTATGTTTGAAGATCATCTACTTAAACTCCTCATTGTACAGATGAAAATGAGGCCTAAGAATGTTAACTAACCACAGTAAGTAATTAGACTTGATGTAGAAAGTGAAATCAGAGCTGCTTCTTAAAGAATATGTGAACTACACCTGGGAAGATTTTCTGGATTAGTCCTCACTTCAAATAATTTGTCACGTTATCCCAATAATACACTTGAATTTCTAAGATTGTTTCTTGGTATTACATTTTTCCAAAGGAAGGGAATTGAGAAAATGTGGTTACTCCTGACAAACCACCTACTAGGTGTGTGATGCTGATTAAATCATTTAGTGTCGGGCGTCCCTGGTGGCGCAGTGGTTGAGAGTCCGCCTGCCGATGCAGGGGACGCGGGTTCGTGCCCCGGTCCGGGAAGATCCCACATGCGGCGGAGCGGCTGGGCCCGTGAGCCATGGCCGCTGAGCCTGCGCGTCCGGAGCCTGTGCTCCGCAACGGGAGAGGCCACAGCAGTGAGAAGCCCGCGTACTGCAAAAAAAAAAAATCATTTAGCGTCAATGAAACTCTTGCTGGAATTTTTTTTTTTTTTTTTTTTTTTTATATCTGATTTTTTTTTTTTTTTTAAACATCTTTATTGGGGTATAATTGCTTTACAATGGTGTGTTAGTTTCTGCTTTATAACAAAGTGAATCAGCTATACATATACATATGTTCCCATATGTCTTCCCTCTTGCGTCTCCCTCCCTCCCACTCTCCCCATCCCACCCTTCCAGGCTGTCACAAAGCACCGAGCTAATATCCCTGTGCCTTGCGGCTGCTTCCCCCCAGCTATCTACCTTACTACGTTTGTTAGTGTGTATATGTCCATGACTCTCTCTCGCCCTGTCAAAACTCACCCCTCCCCCTCCCCATACCCTCAAGTCCGTTCTCCAGTAGGTCTGCGTCTTTATTCCTATCTTACCCCTAGGTTCTTCATGACATTTTTTTCCCTTAAATTCCATATATATGTGTTAGCATACGGTATTTGTCTTTTTCTTTCTGACTTACTTCACTCTGTATGACAGACTCTAGGTCTATCCATCTCATTACAAATAGCTCAATTTCATTTCTTTTTAAGGCTGAGTAATATTCCATTGTGTATATGTGCCACATCTTCTTTATCCATTCATCCGATGATGGGCGCTTAGGTTGTTTCCATGTCCTGGCTATTGTAAATAGAGCTCTCTTGCTGGAATTTTAAGGGACAACAAGGAGTCAGACCTCATTCCCACCCCTGAATTTGGAACTCCCTGAGAAGTAACATAGGATCACGAAGATAAAGCTATAAAATAGTACCTTTAATACCAACCAGGCTGAATTAGAAAACGGGACGTCACTTGACACAGTTGGTGTCTCTAATATCTATCCTCTTTCTCCCCTTCCCCAGCATGGCCTCGAGACAACCCTCTTGAGGAGGGAGAGTTTGTGTCTGCAGGGCAGATGTGCTTACTCAGAACCCCACCCTCGCATCCTTTGGGGACAGAAGGAGAAAGAGCGCCAGCCCTGCAGACCTGCCTCTGAGAGCCTGGCCTGGGCTGGGGGCATCTGGGCTCTGACCCAGGCAGGGTTGCACAGAGGAGTATGGGAACAAAGCAGCAGGGAAGAGGCTGAGTAAAAGATCCTCTGCGCGTGGCCAATTCCTTCCCGACCTGTCGGCTAGCGAGAGGAGACGTGACCCAGCAGCAGAGGAAGGACCCCGCAGGTTCTTCCCAAACGTATTCCTTGGGGGAGAGAAGCAGAAGCTTCATGATCTAAAGATCATAGTAGGAGCATGAGGGAAAGAGAATGATTCCTCCTTACACCTTGGTTTCTTCTGTGTACCTCCCAGGATTGTTGAGGGATCGGAGGCACCAACCCAAGAATGCCTCTAGGTGTAGGGTCTCACCATCAGAAGGAAACGCACTGTGTTTGCATAGCACTTTTTTCCACCGTTAGAATTCTGACTTTGCCTCCACCATTATAAAGAGAATTTCTCCAAGTCAGGCATGGTGTTTCAGTACCAGGTGTAGTAGTCCGAAGTCTTTAACCACAGCAGGCGTTCAGTACTTGCTGCGATGGCTCAGCCCTACCCCTCAAACCACGAAACCCGATACTACAGTGATTCCCCCCCAAACCGCTCGCACTAATTAAATTCTGTTTCTGAGATCCTATTCTTTGGAGGGAAGATGGGAATTTCACAGGTCTCTTAAAAAGTTGGCAAAAGTTATGGACTCTTCTTTCAATAAAAAGGACATCAAACAGAATTTTTTACCTGTTCCAGGAGACACATAAAAGCCCTAAACTCAAACACAGAGCCCTTAGGGTGGCTTGGACCTCAGTGAAAAACCCCTGTAATTGGATTAAGAGAATAACTCTGCAGGTTTTAATTTAAAACCCAATACACTTTAAAAAATACAGTACAAAGAAAAATAAAAACCATAATCCATTTATCCAGTGCTAATTAAGAACTTGGGATGGCAGCTTCTAAAACCAGTAAATTCTTTTTTTTTCAATTGGTTTACTCTTCTGTTCACTTGTACTTTTATTGTTCTAAAGTCTGTTCTTATCTTGTTTAAAAGTTCTTACATGACTTAGAGACCTGAGAAAACAGTGGGTTTGGGATTTGAAATTCTTAGTCTGTGATGTTTCTTCATTCCTAAGCTCTTTCTGTCGGTGTTATGTCACCCACGACTTTTAGAATGAACCCATTATTTGTATTTAATGGATTGATTTTTGCCAAACTAAATGGAAATGTTTTGAAATATGAAAATAAAATTCTTATTACTTACACATAGATGAAAAATCACAAGTTTTTCTCAACATGACATATCGGATCATTTAAATATTTATTTACATGAATCTTTCATTGGAGGAAACCGTCTTGACACTTTATGTAACATTGCTAAGCTTGAATTTCAAAAGCTATGTTTTATTCACAACAGTAAATACACAAACTTTAAAATGTACCAACAAGCAGTTTGGATTGAAATGTACAACAGTCAGTGAGATCCTCCCCAAATTTTCATACTTGGAATCCAGTCCCACTTATGAATGACTATGAGGCTGTTCGGGGGCTTGGCACACACAGTTGAAGGATGCTGAAAGGGGCACAGAGCTTTGTGTATGGCTTGCATGTGGCCTGTGAAGAATTCACAGGCATGGCTCCCAACCCAGCACTTGTTATCTACTCTAGAGTTCCCCTGGGACGGGTCATTGTGGAGACAAGGCCTGTGTTCTCAGCCAGTAAATGGAAGGGACGGGTGTGGTAAGATGGCGCTCCTCAGGGTCGGCGAGGTGGGCAGCATGATGAGGGGGTGTAATAGATCCCTGAGGCTTTCCCAGCAGTCTGCAATAAGGTGACAATGGAGAGTCAGTATTTGCTACTGGACAGCAAATCCAGCTCTTTAAGGGTCTTCTTTGTAGACAAGCAGACTAGACTGTCGTATGGTTACCAGGGAGAATTTCTGGAGCTCCAGAAGACAAGGTACCACAGTCAGGGGCTTTGTCTCTGCCTGGCCCAGCAGAACGTGGGGGGCTGCTTTTGAATGATGTATGAATAATTCCCTGCTACAGGTGGCATGGCCTTGCTTCAGATACTAGGGCTCTATGCTGGGATTCTTCTGCTGATGCTGGCCATATACTCCATGTAGCATCTTTTCCCACTACAGATATCACTAGTACTATAGACCCACCGGGTCATTCGGCCCATTTGGAAGGACTGCTGGCATCACCTTCTGTTTGCAAGGTACCTGAGAAGTGAGTGGAAACGGATCCCTTTGTGTAGAATGTGTTGCCTTCAAACCCTGCTGAGGGCCGAGAAGGTTTGTGCTTCCTTCTTGGTGGTGGTAGGAATATAACTTTTCCCATCCAGTGAAGAGGATTTCCCTGCATGCCCAGTTCACTTTACAGGCTGGCTACATCATTTGCATAACGAAAGTGTGGAGCCACGCACAGGGGTAGGGAAGTCGTTGTACCCTTCCCGTGTGTCCACCACCCTGCAGCAGATGGACGACCCCCAAGGGACTTCAGCCTCCATGCCTGGACATGCTCGGTGCCTAGATCAGGGGTCCCCTCATTCTAAGTATCAAGCTGAGAGTCACTTATGACAGTAGCAAAACCAAGCCATTACAGCCAGTGCATTGACTCATGTGGTCCTCACGACCACCCTCTGCGGTAGCTAATAAAAGAAGTATGGAACGCTTTGCCTGGAAGTTTACAGTTAGTATGTACTTTCTCTTTCATCGACTAATTTGATGCTCACTTTCCTGTCCTTTGTTCTTCTGCAATACACACTTCAGCAAAACTGATTCTTGTACTTTTCTGACTACAACACGCTATCTCTCTTGTTTGTCTTTTTCCACAGGACGTGGCTTTTCTGAAACAGAAAGGTCTTTCCACACCTTCGTCTCTTAAAACACTCTTGAGACAAGTATCAGTCTTTTCCTGTTTCCCGGTAGGAATAGGTAATCAGGTCATGCAGAATTATCTTCCTGGACCAGTGGGGTCGACCAGTGGACTGAAGTGTGTGTCTCAAGTTTCATTCAGAAGTTGCCCCTGCATGTCTGTGATAGACCCTGTGGAAATTTCAGATATATGGGAATTCTAGGGCTGAGACACCCTTCTCTTTTTTGCTAAACTTTATCCCATGACAGAAGAAAACAATTCACTGTCTCATTCTGCTTCTTATTCACCCTTTGTTCCCTACACCCAATCCAGTACCTCAAACTTAATTAGCCAAACTCGTTTCCTCAGCTTGAAGGAGAAATGAGAAGCAATCCTTCTGTTGTGTCTGGGCGTCAGTATAAGGATACAATGAAGGAAAAGCTCTTGTTAACTTAGCATCCAGGCCCATTTTTTTGTGTTACATCACTACTTTCAATCCTTGCCTTCTATCCTATATGTTTGCATACTCAGGAAAACACACACACACACACACACACACACACACACACACACAGCCCACTAGCACTACTGAGGATATGGTCATATTCTTCCCACATCCTGCTGGTTTTCCCCAGCTTCCCCAGAGGCCACATAAAAAGTTTTCTTGTATATTCTACATACTTGCTGAAGACTAAAGGGGAAAGAATGTGAGTGGATTTTGCATATTGAAAAAAACTGCATTTTTAAAAAAAAACCTAAATATATTTGTTTCTTGAAAACTCAGAAAACTTCAGTTTCTTTTCCATTTCTTCTCCACTGTTGTCAATCTGACTGTGATTGGGTCCAGTCAATCCTTCTCCCCCTTCACCTCCCCACCCCCCTAAGCCCACCAACCCCCTCCCCGCTTCCCCCTCCTGCCACATACACACAAACTTAAATGAGGTCTATGAAGTTTTAACCAGGAAAAGATCAGGGCTTGAGTGAGATGAGGTAGGGCTTGAGTGAGAAAATGACATTTGAATAAAGTCTTGAAGGAGGTGAGAGAGTGAGCTTTGTAGCTCTCTGTATCTGAGGGAAGAACAGTCCGGGCAGAAGGAACAGCCAGGGCAAAAGCCCTTAGACAGGGCTTTATTATTTCAGAATAAATGAGGAGAGTAGTGGGGGCCAAATGGTGTAGGTTACTGTGAGCCATTATAAAGCATTTGACTTTTACCCTGAGTGAAATGGGAACCACCAATGGGTTTTGAGCAGAGGAACATAATCCTGTGGATTGTGGCTTCAGAGAACCAGGTGACCGGTTAGGAGGTACAATCATGGTGGGAGCATGGATTTTTATTTTTATATACAAACCTATAAACATCACTAAGAAGGGATAAAATATTTTCAGCATCTCCGTTGTATCCCCTTTTCCGGTTGATATTCATCCACAAAGGTAACAGCTACTCTGACCAATGGATTTGTTTTCCTCTTTTTGGTATCATATACATAGGAATCAATAGTATATTCTCTTTTGTGTCTGGTGTCTATCGCTCCATATTTTGTCTGTGAGTGTTGTCCATGTTATTGGATATGTCAGGAGTTCATTCTTATTGTTGTTTCATATTCATTATATGAATAGGCTACAACGTATTTATTCTATTGTTGGTGGATAGTTCATTGTTTCCAGTATTTGGCTTTTCTGCATGAAGTTGCTGTGGACGTACTTGTATGTATCATTTGGTGAACAACCGCATTCATTTTTCTTGAGTACATACCTAGAAGTGGAATTACTGGGTGATAGGTTAGGTAAATGTACAGGTGTATGGTACAGTTTTCCAGTGTAGCTGAACCAATTTAAATTCCCACCAGCAACGTATGAGTGCCGCATTATTCCACACCCTCAACACCACTTGAGATTATTTTAGCCTTCCTGGTAGGTAACTTTGACCTTCCTGAGTAAATTATTATGGGTTAATTTGCATTTTCCTGATTAATAATGATGTTGGGCACCTTTTCATGTACATATTGGTCATTCAGACTGCCTTTTGAGGAAGTATCTGTTCCTTTGCCCACTTTTTATATAGGATTGTCCATCTTTTTTGTTATTGATTTGTAGGAGTTCTTTATAAATTCTGGATAGAAGTCCTTTGTTAGATACATATTTTGTGAATACATTTTCCTATCTGTCACTTGCCTGTTCACTTTTTTAACGATTTTTTTTTTGACAAATAGAAGCTCTGAACTTTAATGAAGTCTATTTCACTAGTATTTTCTTTCATGGATCCTTTCTATGCCCTGATAAAGAAAGTATGGTCTTCTCTTAACTGTCTAAACAGGAAAGTTATAAAAATGGAAGCAACTTTGTGTGGTTTAACCCAGTTTTCAGGTCTGAGACTAAACCACCCACTAAAATATCTTGTCTCGGGCTTCCCTGGTGGCACAGTGGTTGAGAGTCCGCCTGCCGGTGCAGGGGACACGGGTTTGTGCCCCGGTCCGGGAAGATCCCACATGCCGCGGGGCGGCTGGGCCCGTGAGCCATGGTCGCTGAGCCTGCGCGTCCGGGGCCTGTGCTCCGCAGTGGGAGAGGCCACAACAGCGAGAGGCCCGCGTACCGCAAGAAAAAATATATATATAAATAAATAAAATAAAATATCTTGTCTCTTCTCCTCCCCCCCACTTCCTCCTCTCTCCTTTCCCTTCCTCCTTCTTCCCCACCCCCTCCTCCTTCCCGTCTTCCTTCTCCTCCTCTCCTTCTTATTTGTCCTTCTTTGCCTTCTCTTCCTCGTTATCTCTTCTTCCACTTCCTCATCCTCCTCCCTTTTCCTGCATCAGAAGATAAATTCCTGGTTTCCATTTCCCATGTAGCACCTGCTGCCGGTCATCTCCAGGCCGTGTGCAGGCCTGCCCAGCTGGATTACAGGAGAAGCGGGCGGCAGAATGGAACAGAGGACTCTCGTTGATCAACTTGCTTTACAATTGTATATTAAGCTCATCACGTAAAGGGAATGGGTTCAGTTATGCATAGACCAAGTGTAGACACCATAAGGCGAAGACAGTATCGCTTTTATTCCTTACAACATCCAGCATCTTGCATAGCCCCAGCACGTAGTAGGCACTCAGAAAATATTTTTTGGAGGATTAGTGAATTGACTCTGAAGAAGAAAATCAAGAGCTAGGTTCTTGTAGTCAGTACAACAGCTTAGAAGTTATCATTATTTCCACTACAGTATGGGAGACGGTGTAACTGCGTTTCTGGTCATTCAGTGACTTTCATCTTAAAACTGATGACAGCCTTGGTGAGCATATGCTTCCTCTCTTTCTTAACAAAAAAATACTGTTCATTCAAATGCAAATATATATTGTGTGCATTTGCTGCCTCATTGGTTTCTGAAAGTTCATTCATCAGAGAAATAAATCTAATTTTCTTGCCCATTGAGAAAAGCCATTTTTACTCAAAGAAATTTCATCAGACCTTTTATAGTTAATATATGCATAGAGTCAAAATCTTTGAATTTGTATGGGGTAGCTATAAATAACTGATGTTTGCTTTAGAATATTCTAAACAAGTTGATATTTTGCTTAAAGATCTATTTAAAATTGAAGCTTAAGCTATCCCTTCTCCTGATTTTTTTTTTTTAGTGAACCAGGTATAATGTTTCAATTCCTTAGTGCTAAGTCCATTGACACACATTATTTTGGACTCCACAGGACTGAGAAATTAAGCTCCGGTTTGAAAACAAGAAAGGCATTCATGGGATTTTTACTTTTTGGTTGAAGTTGCCTGAATTTTTTTTCACTTTAGAAGGTAAATAAATTGCTCAGAGGCTAATCTTAATCTCTCAATTTTACAGACAAATCAGTGGGATTAGTTGAAATGGTTCAAGACAATGCATATCTACAAGTGACTTAACTGGTGACGAGAATAGAAAATAGCGTCTGCTTTCAGCTAAGGTATTGCTTTTGTTCTGTTGTATAAAGGCAAACAAAGGTGCTTATTCTGCCCCATTTTGTATCCTGATAATCTCACGTCATATACAGATAATCTCCATTTACATTTTTCACACATTTTTAAATGAACATTTTAATAATGAAGTCTTACCTGTTGATTAGAACTGTCGTGATTAAATGGCCTCAGGGTTTTTTAGCCTGTGAATGTACGAGATTAGACAAGAATTACAAACAAAATCAAGGAAACTTTAACCATACATTATGGATAAACTTTACTTAGGAGTAAAGCACCAGGGATTCTTTTCTTTTTCTTCTTTATTTTTTTTTTTTTGAGAGTGAAAGAAATAGGAACAAGAGGAGGAAATGAAAATTGTAAGTGACTGCATATCTTGCTTGAAATACCAGGGATTATAAAGAATCAGGGACGACTTAGGAAAAAAGAGTAGAAACAACTGTCTTCCATTTCATTGTTTCCAGTCTCTTTAGATCTGTTTGTGGAAGATGCAGACCATTACATAAGAAACATTTTACATAGAAATCATTTTTGTCCGCCCACATAGCTCACTGACAGGTATTAATGGGAGATGGGAAGCACAGTTGAGTGGTGTTCAGGTATCTGGGGAAATGCTATCCACTGTTGAGTGATAGGGTGTCTTCATCTTCGTATCTCAGAGGCTGAGTGTAGTGGCTGGTGCCATGGGAATACAGCTATGATTTCAGATGCACGAAAATAGTGTCCCCAAAGAGCCAGTCCAGGGGGACTTTCTTGTAATGAAAGTGTTCTAAGGGTGTTGGAATCGATCACTTCTGTTCATCTCACAAATATTTATGGAGCATGTGCTACTGTAGGCGCTGGAGAGACAGCAGTGAGCAATCCAGACACAGATAAATCCCTACCCTCGTGGAGCTTACAGTAGGGAGCGGGGTAATACAATAAACACAGTAAATCAGGAAATTTGATAATGTGTGAAAATGGAACATAGAAAAAAAAATTCGAGCAGGGTAAGGGAAATAGGAAATGATGGGGCAGGTGGGCTGTAATTTTAAATAAGACAGAGTAGCTAGGCCTCATCAAGAAGGTGTAAATTGAGCAGAATCCCGAAGGAAGTAAAGAAGGTGAATATGAGGAAATCAGGGGAAAACTTTTTTTTTTTTTTTTTTTTTTTTTGCGGTACGCGGGCCTCTCACTGTTGCAGCCTCTCCCGTTGCGGAGCACAGGCTCCGGATGCTCAGGCTCAGCGGCCATGGCTCACGGGCCCAGCCGCTCTGCGGCATGTGGCGTCTTCCCGGACCGGGGCACGAACCCGTGTCCCCTGCATCGGCAGGCGGACTCTCAACCACTGCGCCACCAGGGAAGCCCCAGGGGAAAACTTTTGAGGTGGATGGAACACGAGGGAATGAAGAAGCATGCTTGGTGTGTTGGAGAATTAGCAAAGAGGCCACTGACTGTCATGGAGGGGAGAGAGTTAGACAAGTTGGTGAGGCCAGAGGCCAGAGAGGTGAAAGGGGTGGCTGGAGTGGGGAGTGGCCCAGTATCACATGGAGGCTCATAGGCCATTGTAAGGATTTTGGCTTTTGTTCTTAGAAAAATGAGGAGTCACTGCAAGATTGTAAGCGGAGGACCCTGCCATTTTGCATTTTTCTTGATACCTACAAAAGAATGTTATGCAAAAATAACTATTTTCTTGTATCCTCACAGTACTTGGTGCGTGGCAGTGCTCAGTAAATATTTGTCGAATGGATGAATGAAGATAGTGACCCACCCATTCACAGGTTTTGATCAATCTGCTGATAAAGTGCCACATTGTGGGATAGTTGCGTTTTCTCTGCCCAGGACGCTATGACTAATTAGGCTTTCCGTGGAAGGCCTCACATGCCTCCTTTCACCCAGCCATGAGCCTGCACGGGGTTTGGCAGCTGTTTCCTGGAGGTCAGAGCACAATAACTGGAGAAGGATCTTCAGAGCACTTTATATGGCTGGTGTCCACGGCTTGCAGACAGTATTTCTCTTGCTAGCTCCTTCTCTGGCTGTTAATAGGAAGAGGTCATTAAAGTAAGACCTTAATTTTTATAAAGCCCTATTCATTCACTCCATCATTTTCATGGTATCCATGGGTTCCCCAAGGGCAGCATTTCTTTTTTTTTTTTTTTTTACTTTATTAAACAGAATTATTATTTGTAGTATTTAATACATAGTCTTCCATGGTAACGTTAAAGTTACCATTTTCTTCAAATGCCCCTCAAAATAACACACTTTGCCTTCCTAAGTGAATCTTGGACAAGGAAATTCAGTGAAAGTGATCTACTCCTGACTGTGTCCCATGTCCCTTTTTTTTTTTTAAACATCTTTATTGGAGTATAATGTTTTACAATGGTGTGTTAGTTTCTGCTGTATAACAAAGTGAATCAGCTATATGTGTACATATATCCCCATATCTCCTCCCTCTTGCGTCTCCCTCCCACCCTCCCTATCCCACCCCTCTAGGTGGTCACAAAGCACTGAGCTGATCTCCCTGTGCTATGCGGCTGCTTCCCACTAGCCATCTATTTTTCATTTGATAGTGTATATATGTCCATGCCACTCTCTCACTTCATCCCAGCTTACCCTTCCTCCTCCCTGGGTCCTCAAGTCCATTCTCCACATCCTAAGACAGCATTTCTTAAAGTGACTGTTGTAGACAGTATGATCATACTACTCCCTTGTGTTACTGAGTCTAAGCTTATGTTGCTCACCACACGACAGGACAATAAATTGAGAGATGAGTTCTTGGGGCAAGGAATAGTGGCTTTATTCAGAAAATCAGCAGACCAAGAAGATGGTGGACTCGTGTCCCAAAGAACCATCTTACCCAAGTTATAACGCAGGCTTCTTTTATTCTAAAAGGGGAGGGGTGTGGCTGGTGGCTGCAGACTTCTTGGTGCTGGGATCCTTTATTCTTGCAGCTGTCCCTGCAGGTCAGGTCCTGATGTTCCTGTAAACCTCCAACGAGACAAATGTTATTCTCTATTCTGCAACTTTTTATCTCTATATGAATAGAAAAGTGTTTATACCTTTAATGGTCAGAGCCTTGACAATGCGCTATCCTGTATATTTCAGGCTACAGGCAACATTCTTAACTTGTAGCCAAAGCAATAGAATACAAAGGTTAAAGTAAAAGAAACAGATCCAATATGGAGTCAGATTTGTTCTTCCTTATTACACTTATTGTTTCTCACCTCTTTGTTTATATAGATAGCTCTATTGGACGATCACTACTTGTGCTGTTTCAGTGTAGTATCAGTGATAGATTTGCACTGGTACATTTATACCAAATGATGTCTGCAGATACCTCTGTTTATAAAGTTGGATGTTGATCTTTTTTCTTCACGTTTCTTTTTTTTTTTAAATTAATTTATTTATTTTTGGCTGTGTTGGGTCTTCCTTGCTGCGTGAGGGCTTTCTCTAGTTGCAGCGAGCGGGGGCTACTCTTTGTTGTGGTGCATGGGCTTTTCATGGCGGTGGCTTCTCTTATTGCGGAGCACTGGCTCTAGAGTGCAGGCTTCAGTAGTTGTGGCATGCAGGCTCAGTAGTTGTGGCTCACAGGCTCTAGAGAACAGGCTTAGTAGTTGTGGCACACGGGCTTAGTTGCTCCGCGGCATGTGGGATCTTCCTGGACTAGGAATCTAACCCATGTCCCTTGCATTGGCAGGCAGATTCTTAACCACTGCACCACCAGGGAAGTCCTCTTCACCTTTCTTAAAAATAACTGTGGGCTTCCCTGGTGGCGCAGTGGTTGAAAGTCCGCCTGCCGATGCGGGGGACATGGGTTCGTGACCTGGTCCAGGAAGATCCCACATGCCATGGAGCGGCTGGGCCCGTGACCCATGGCCTCTGAGCCTGCATGTCCGGAGCCTGTGCTCCACAACCGGAGAGGCCACAACAGTGAGAGGCCCATGTACCGCAAAAAAAAAAAAGTTGTTGCTGACCTTTATTCCCCCATGTTAGCTTTATTGAGTTATAATTTACATAGAGTGAAATGCACAAATCTTTTTTCCCACCATTTTAACTATATTAAAGGGTACAATTTAGTTTTATGTATATTCGCAGTGTGTGAAACCATCACCGCTATCTGATTTTAAAACATTACCATCACCCTCAAAGGGAACTCCATAACCATTAGTAGTCACATCCAATTCCTCCCTCCTCCTAGCCTCTGGCAACCACTAATCTACTTTCTCTATCTATGGATTTACATATTCAGGACATTTCATGTAAATGGAATCATACA
Organism: Phocoena sinus; assembly: GCF_008692025.1. Classification (NCBI taxonomy): domain Eukaryota; kingdom Metazoa; phylum Chordata; class Mammalia; order Artiodactyla; family Phocoenidae; genus Phocoena; species Phocoena sinus. The sequence continues at coordinate 16,180,786 of NC_045779.1, read as the reverse complement.
AATATGTGACCTTTTGTGTATGGCTTCTTTCATTTTACATAATATTGTCAATGTTTATCCATGTGGTATCATGTATTAGTACTTCCCTCCTTCTTATGGACTAATAATACTCCATTATATGGGTATACCACCTTTTACTTATTTATTCATCAGTTAATGGACATTTGGATTGTTTCTACCTTTTGGTTAATATAAATAATGCTGCTATGAACATTCTTTAACAAGTTTTTGTGTGAACAAATGTTTTCATTTGTCTTGGGTATGTACCTAGGAGTGGAAATGGCAGGCCATATGGAAACTTTATATTTAACTTTTTGAGGAAAAACCAAACCATCTTCTACAGAGGGTGCATCAATTTACAGTCCATCAGAAATATATGAGGGTTCCAATTTCTCCACATCCTCCTCAACACTTGTTCTTTTCCTCTTTTTTTGTTTTAATTTTTAAATTATAGCCATCCTAGTGCGAGTGAAGTGGTATCTCATTCTAGTTTTGATTTACATTTCCCCAGTGACTAATGATGTTGAGCATCTTTTCATGTAATTACTGGTTATTTGTATATTTCTTTGGACAATGTCTACTCAGATTCTTTGCCCTTTTTGAATTGGATTATTTGTCTTTTTATTGTTGAATTGTAGACTTTATATAGTCTAGATACTATTCCCTTATCAAATATATGATTTGCAAATATTTTCTTCTATTCTGTAGGCTGTCTTTTCACTTTCTTGGTGATGGACTTTAAAGCATAATAGTTTTTAATTTTGATGAAGTCTAATTATTTTTTTCTGTTATTGCTTGTGCCTTTGTTTTGTATCTAAGAAATCTTTGGCCAACCTGAGGTCACAAAGATTTACTCCTATGTTTTATTTTTCCTAAGGTTTTTATAATTTTAACTCTTACATTTAGGTCTTTGATTTTAATTTTCAGTTATGATGTGTGATAGGGTTCTAAATTCTTTTTTTTTTTTTTTTTTTTTTTGCATGTAGATATCCAGTTGTCTCAGCACTATTTGTTGAAAAGATTGTTCTTTCCTCATTGAATGGTTTTGGCAGTTTTATTGAAAATCAATTGACCATAAATGTGTGGTAGCTTTGTAGAAAGTTTTTAAATCAGGAGGTGTGTGTCCTTCAAATTTGCTCTTCTTTTAAGATTGTTTTGGCTGTTTTGGGTCTCTTGCATTTCCATATGATTTTAGAATCAGCTTGTCCATTTCTGTAAGGAAAGCATTAAAATTTGCTGTTACTAAGCAAGTTCAAAGACTAGCTTAATAATAGCAAGTCTTCCAATCCATGAATGTGGAATGTATTTATATATTTTTTATCTCTTCTTTAATTTCTTGCAAATAATGTTTTGTAGTTTTCAGTATACAAGTTTTGCCCCTTCTTGGTTAAATTCATTTCTAGGTATTTTATTCTTTCTTGATGCTATAGTAAATGGAATTGTTTTCTTAATTTCACTTTCAGATAATGTGCAAATCTTAAGTGTACAGTTCAAACATATTTGAGAAATGAATACACCTGTGTTGCTGATCTTTGGTAAATTAATGTAGCTGGAGATTTGGGTATAATTATCCCTTAATTAGAATTTATCTAGGCTATAGGAAGGTCACGGTGATTTAAAGATAAAAGCACTTTTGAATTTTTGTCATGTTTGTCCCAGAAGAACTGAGTTTTGTAAATTTTCTATATAAGCTCTGTACTCTGAGACCAACAGGTAATGCAAAGAATGTTGTGATTTATAAGGTTTGGAGAACATCACGTGGTTAAAGTGGGTATGAGGGATTGAGGGGTTGGGGTAGGAAGAGGGGACCAAAGACTCAGGTTTTTTCATTCATTGTTATTTGTAAGATCAGCTGAGACCGTATCAGTTCACTAACCATGAAGTTCTGGATGAGAATTTCAGGTGAATCATGACTTAGAGCAGTCATTCTGTTGAATGGCTATTTTAAATTGGGAAACCAAATTTCAAACTATTCTATGACCCTTAAGAGTATATCTAGTGAAGACTAAAAAAGTCTTGAAGAATTTGTTTATTAGTTTGAAATTTAGTTATGTCAACAACAAAATGGGTAATAATTTAAGGTTCTATTTCAGGATAGACTGAGTAATAAAATAAACAAATGAAAATTATAGCCAGCAAGGATTTTTGTTTATAAAAAAAAATTTCCAATCTCTAACCATTTGCCCAGCTATGCAAACTGGAAAGGAGGAATTTAATGGCCATGAAAGGAAATTGGAGGAGGAACCAAAACTTTTGTCTTTGCCTGCCAACAATTTTACTGTCATGCTTATTTTGAGTCTATAGAATTAGACTTTGAGACAGATGAGAGCAAGAAGCAATAATATAACAACAGAAAGTTCACTGTGATTTACTACCTAGTTCTTTCTGGTTTTCCATTATTATTATTATTATTATTTTGCCTATGTCTTTATAGCAAATAGTTAACATTTGAAACCAAGCTTAGCTTTTTTTATTATTTTAAAAAAGCATATGCACATGGTTGCAGATTATTCAAACAGGACAATAGATCAATGAAAATCAAACCTTCCTTTAGCTCTAAACCTCCAGTCCCACACCTCAGACAACCATTCAAACTGTTTCTTACTTACCTTTCAGAACACTTTCATACATATACGTATACCTAGCCTTGTTTGACCCAAACGATACACACTATATGTACCTTGTTTTTCTAAACTAAATAGTCTCTTGTTAGTTCCATGTCAACACATAAATATCTGTTTCATTTTTTGAATAGCCATTACAGATTATTTCATTGTACAAATGGACTGTAATTTATTTAGCCAGTCACCCATTGCTAAACATGTAGGTTTTCTTTTTAATTACAAATGATCTTTACATATCTTTGATGTAGAAGAGAGAAATAAAAAATAGTGCATGTCTTTTCATTGACTATAAAAATTATTCTCTGCGTTCTATAGTGAAGTGTTTTAGGTACATGATCATTTTCACAAATTTATATAATATATCATTATCTAATAGATAGTTTCTTAAGGTTGATTGTGGGTGTTATTGAAAACAACTTGTAAAGCTGACAGTGAGTGTGTATGATAGCTGTGATCTTGATCATGTATTTCTCTAGGAAAAAGCTTTATTCTGTCATACTGTAAAACAACATGGTGCTGTAGGATGGCTGGATGTCTTTATGGCACAGTTGCTGGGTGGAGTTGCTTAAAATATGTAGTCCTCTACTGTTGCTCTTGCTTGTATGTTCCGTTCATCTTCACCTCTGGAGCCCTTCAGTGTTGTGCATTCATCTGGAAAGTGGTTCCCAACCGAAAGGCGCTAGAGAAGTTCCATTTGAATCTGAGCTCCTCTTTTCCTAAACCCCTTGCCCCCAACACAACATACACAGAGACTATTGGACAGGTCTGGTAGATGGAGCCAGCAGCCAGGATTTTGTCCAGAACTAAATATGATGGGCTGGAGCCCAAATAACCAAGTATGAACAAAGGAGATGCAGACTGGAGTTTCAACAGCCTTTGTACCGGCATTTGCCAGGTTGAGAGAGCACCGGTCCACTCTGAGTAAAGGCATTGGATGATCAGGTTTTCATTCAGTAAATGACCACTCCTCGGTCATTTCTTTTTTTCCCCCCTTGGTCATTTTTGACTCCCTACTTTTCTCCTCTTCTCCATCTGTCTGATGGATACCCATTCTTGTAAGGCTAGGGAAGTCCCATTCTCTTCATGAAGACACACCCTCCCACTGAGATCCTTGGTGCACACCGTTTCTCTGATTCTGGTGAACTCATTATATACTAATCGTTCTCAATTTGCATGTTATGATAGCATCAGTTATATGATATTTGCATATAATTTGTTGCTCTTTCCAGTGACTTGTACTAATATTTTTATGGATTGGAACAGATTGGAAGCTACTCCTGTCTATCTCTTGCCTTCTCTAATGCTGTGCTCTCTACTGCCCAGCCCCCCAACATCCACAGGAACCTGATCCCCTCACAGCCCTACAGATCTTCTGTGCTTCCCATTTGCTTTGCTTCCTTCCACCGGAGTCTTTGAACAGCCTGTCCTCTTTGGTTGAAGCACTATTCCAGCTCCTTTTTGCTTCCTCATCTTTCAGATCTATAAGCAAGTACTGCTACTTCAAGGGAAACTTTATTGACGTTCCTGACAAGTACCTCCCCTACGGCCGGCTCCTTTTATGGCACTGGCTTTGGCTGGAATTTCACATATGGGGTTATTTGATTAATATCTGTTTTTTCCACTAGACTGTTAACTCTGTTAAGGCAGGGGCCTTAATATATTTTTCTTCATCATTATTTCTCTTGCTTAATAAATTTTTATTGAATAAATAAATGAATCAATCGATTCATATTATAATGCTATTACTTTGTATCTGCCTTCCTTTATTTAAAGCCATCAAGATGGAATTGGACATTATTTGGGCTCCTTTTTATTTTTTTAAAGAAGATGTTGTGGGTAGGAGTTTTAGTAATTTATTTATTTATATATTTTTTGCTGTGTTGGGTCTTCGTTTCCATGCGAGGGCTTTCTCTAGTTGTGGCAAGCGGGGGCCAGTCTTCAGCGCGTTGTGCGGGCCTCTCACAATCGCGCCTCTCTTGTTGCGGAGCACAGGCTCCAGACGCACAGGCTCAGTAGTTGTGGCTCACGGGCCTAGTTGCTCCGCGGCATGTGGAATCCTCCCAGACCAGGGCTCGAACCCGTGTCCCCTGCATTAGCAGGCAGATTCTCAACCACTGCGCCACCAGGGAAGCCCTGGGCTCCTTTTTATCTAAGCTATAACATTTTGGTTGAGAGTATGTTTTACATGTATGTCTCTCTGGAAAAATATTTAAAGACCATTTCTTTTTTTTTTTTTTGAAGAAAATATTCATAACAAATACATATGACAAAGGACTTATATTCAGAATATATAGAGAATTCCTACAACTCAATAATAACAAAATATATAATTGTATAAAAATGGACAAAATATTTAAGCAAACCCTTCACAGAAATGACATATGAATTACTAATAAGCACATTAAAAAGTGTTCAACATCACCGATTCTCAAGGAAATGCAAATTAAAACACAAATTGGAAAAAGATTGACAATACCAAATGCTTTAGAGGATGTAGAGCATCTGGAAATCTCATACATAGCTGTAAAAATATAAAATGGTACAATCACTTTGGAATATAGTTTGGCAGTTCCTTTAAAATAAAAACCATTGGGCTTCCCTGGTGGCGCAGTGGTTGAGAGTCCGCCTGCCGATGCAGGGGACACAGGTTCGTGCCCCGGTCCGGGAAGATCCCACATGCCGCGGAGCGGCTGGGCCCGTGAGCCATGGCCGCTGAGCCTGCGCATCCGGAGCCTGTGCTCCGCAACGGGAGAGGCCACAACAGTGAGAGGCCCGCGTACCGCAAAAAAAAAAAAAAAAAAAAAAAAAAAAAAATAAAAACCATTTCTTTACACTATTAATTTAACAGTTATGTACTCTTCCCCCTCCCCCTATTATACTGTGTTTTACTTTTTCTGTCAAGATAGTAAGCTGGCAATATAAATAAGTATAAAAATATATGCATAGGTACACAGATACATGCATACATGCATGTGTACATGGATACATACATATGTACACATACACATCTACATGCTTATATATTTCCAAAGCCACATCTAAAATAAATGTGCTCAATACATGTGTACTCAATACATGCAGTGTACTGGTTAAAGTACACGACTTAAGCAACCTGAGTTGTACTTTGGCCATGAAGTCACTTAATGACTGGCAATTACCTTATGTAAGATACTTAGTTTCTCTGAGCCTCAATTTTTTCATTGTAAAAGAAAAATAATATTATTACCCTAAGTGGATTATTGTGAGGATTAAATGGGATTATGCATTGTAGGGGATTTAGATAGTGGAGTGTTTCATACCTCTTATCTGTTATAATTAATGATTAAATGGTCATGGCCTTGCCCGATTTTCAATTCAAAACTGCATATAGGGTTAAATCAGCAACCAAAACTACAGGGAGGAAATTAAGAATTTGGGAAACACCATTCCAAGAAATGACCTGCAGTGACTATCTATTAGACATCACCACCATCTCAATAGAATTTCTCTGCTACTTGACTGGAGTGAGCCTTACAGCTTCTTTTTAAAGGTCATGTGCTTTTTCTTTAACAAAAATGTTGACAGTGAAAAAAGGACAATTGGCTAGAAGTAGGCAGTGTTTAAAGTTGGCTGAATGCCTTGTTTTAAAGTGAAAAAAGAAACCAAGCTGTAAACATTAGACTAGTACAATCTTACAGAACGATTTCATAAAAGAGAGAAAGGCAGTTGCAAAGTGGGATAAATGTTTTTATGGTTGAATATAAGACATATATTAAGCTCTAAATGATCTTTGTTTCTATTAATTTTCCCAGCGCAAGCAGGATTCTTAGTTCCTAGGGAATAGTAGTGGATCCTTCTGCAGAATTGCTTTTGTGTTTGGAGGAGGCTTGCAAGACTTATCATAAGCATACAAAGGGTGATTTTGCATTGGCCAGTTTAAATGACCAGTTTATGATGGAGAAATAGTGGCCTATAAAAGGGGTTTGCAAGATTTGAAATCAAAAGCAAAGTTTAGATGTTTGATAACCACAAGTATGCCACAACTCCAGAGACTTCATTTCCATTATATGATAACATCCTCTTCTCCCATCCTTCCCCAATATCCAACCAACCACAACACGGCAAGAAACAAAACAAAACAAAATTCTTTTTATACTTTGGGAGGTTGGAAGCTCTGTGCTATGGGAGAATGTGTCCATAATCAAATAATTTGAAACGATTTCAAAATTTATTAATACTTTACTCAGGGGTAAAACTATAACTAGGACAAAAGTAATCTAGAAACTGAGTACTAGATAATAATTTTTGTGTTTTATTTATGAGAAAACAGTTATTTTTTGCCCCAGGTTTAGTTTACACACACACATACACATAAACACAAAATCTTATACAAATACAATCCTTATACACACATATACGATCATTATGTTAAAATTATGTGTGTGTATAATGTCAATATTTATCAATCGGCTTATGTTATAGTTTGCTTTGTGTAGAATTTTTAATATCAAACTCTCCATACATTCAGAAAATAAGGATTAAATGCCTCTGTCATTTCTGAAATGAATTGTAAAAGTCAGTTGTGCAACAATTGTTTTCTATTTGTGTTCACATTATCTAAATGATCTGAATTCTGACCCTTTCCCCAGAGAAGGAAGCAATTCAGATTCTATGCTAATTGAATCCTGTGAGTCTTATGAAATATCAGTTTTATTATAGGGATTGCTAGTCTCTGGGGCTTAACTAGGACCACCAAATATAAAATTCTGAACCACACATGTTTGAGGACTACTAATGTCTCAAGATGAGTTAAGTAAGAGCAGGCACTTAGGACCATTTAAGAAACTCCCAAAATTAATTACAAAATAGTGAGTTTTAAATGATACCCTAGAGACACAAAAGATCATCTGTGATTCCAAAGGTGCCAAATTTCCTTGGAAGCAGGGAATAGCTTATAACGTATTTAACCTGGTAAATACAGCATACAAGTAATAAAAACATACAAGAATATAAGTAAACTCATTTCCTTTTCCTAGGTACTAGTAATCCTTTATTGTTGTTCCTTCTCAGAAGGAAATATGCCACAAAGGAAGGATATTGACTTATAAAACATTTAATACTCTGCAATAGTACCCTAGCTGGCAAACAGCTAAGATGGCTCTAATGCCTGATTCTTTAGACACTGTCTTAAACACGAGGGATATTTAAAAATATTAGACTCTGGAAAACATTAATTTCTTGTATGTTTCCAAAAATAAAATGAATGTTTAAAATGTGTATTTTAAATTATGTTTATTTTTAAAATCATGATATCTTTTTTAAAGCAGATATAATTCTATCTCCCATATTTAGCTGATTATTACTTTTGAGAGAAGAACTGGGCTCCAACATACCAGAATGAAATAAATTTACAACTTTATTAACCTAAAAAGCCTGAAATGGTTTAGAATATGGCTGTGTACCTATTTATTCCCAACTGGTATTTCATCTGATAATGTAAATAAGTGTTTGAAGGTACATGTAGGAATCCCATTGCTAGTAAGCATCAAAGTTTAAGCAAAAAGTCATTTTTAAACCCATGGGTCTAAATGGCTTTTATCCAAACCCCAGTGGTAAGAAGGATAGATGGAAGACTTCTGAAGACCAACAGTGTAAGACTCTTGTTTCCTAATCTTAATTTCCAGGGGTTCGCTTTTTCTTCAGAGATTCTGCTTGTAAATATACAAAAATCTATTTTCCTTGCTCAATTACTTTTATTCCCTTTTAATGGGAAAACAATAACATGTTTAATTCAGAAAACTACTTTTAAAGTGCTCCATTGGGAAACATTTTGTTAAGAAATATGTCTGAGGTCATAAGTTTATAGTGTGTGCAGCTATCCTATGTTGATTAAAAATTGTGTCTCTACACCTGCTTACATAAAATGATATGTATTCTTGTTGATATTTTGCAATCACTGCATGATATTATCATTCTCTTTTTGAAGGCTTTGGGTTTGAATATAATTGAGTCAAGTTACTTTAGGTACACACAGTACTGCAAATTACATCACTCAGGGCAAAATGTAAATTTGATTAAGTACTGTCCTCTTCTCCAAATGCCAGAGTTCCACGAACAAGCATTGCTTTGCGTATGTTTTGTGCTCGCCTGTGTAGGCACAAAAACTTGATCCTTCCATATGTGCTCTGACATAAATATCATGTTGGCAAGAAGTTGTTGCTTGCATATTTTCATGGTCATCCTGAGGTCACCACAGCTTTTCATGTGGCTAATCTCCACATGGTTTTAGAAATATTGCTAGCCCTAGTCTAAAATCTTTTGATTAGCCTTTTAATAAAATAAAACGATTTCACTGCAAAAAGGCATATCTTTTCAGAGCAAGACTGTAGCTACCCATCTAGAGCAGGATGTTTTGTTAGACTATTTTTTCATATGTAAATTCTTTTCTTTTTTCCTTCTATGAAGTATGAACATGACCTTTTGTTTCGTTTTGTAGATTTTGTGTCTTTCCATCACTTTGGAAATAATAGGTGGTCAATAAATATTTGAATAAACGGATAAATACGTAAGATATAAGATAATTATATTTAAATGTGTGAATAATTTTGCCTTGACTTTTTCTGAATTCAAAATACTTTTCATAAATACGTTCTAACTTTACAATTAGTATCTGGAATCTCCAAGAGATTTGAGGGATTATCTTAGGTAGGTGAATACTGCTTTTCTAATACTACTGTGAGTTGTGAAGCCTAAAATATGGAATTCCTACTTTCTCTAAGGAAACTGTATTAATAGTGAGTAAGTTTTTTCTTCTCATCACTTAAGCGCTTAAGAACTTCTGAGCATCTTAACACAGTCTGGCAAATGGCATCAATGCAACTAATCATAATACAGGAAGGCCAGTGGTGCAGTCATGGTGGAGGGACACACATGATCAAAATTTTAACCAGAAAGTGGGCATGTAGTTGGCACGTTCTTCAGAATAAGTGATCTAATTTATAAGAGTGAGTTCTAATCCAGCATTCACAAGCCTCCCACATATCAGCCACGGACTTTGTGTTGCTGGTGCGGTTCTTGTAATTTGAGGACGGGCAGCAAAGGCTCGGCGGTGGGGAGCCGCAGCACTGTACCCACTCTCTCTGCAACTGCCTCCCGGCTTTCCTGTTCTTTTTTCTGGTTTAAATCTCTTCCTGATGTAAAATTGTTTTCCTTTCACTTTTAATGAGTGAAGGAGCAATATAACTTTTTCTGGGTAAAGAATGCACTGCTGACGTTTAGAAAAGAAAGGAAAGTTGCTGTGATTTTGCTGCTGTGAGCAGGGGATCAGGGATACCACTAGCATCTCTAGCCTCAGGAAGGACTGGGTGCATGTGCCCGTGAGACCTCCTGTCTGCAGGAGGGCTGCGTGATGTTCACCCACAGGGGATGCGTGAGCCATCATCACTACCTTCTCTATAATGCATACTAGCAATGCAAACAAAAGATGAGAATGATGGGCTATTATCCATGCATCTGATTTTTAGTTATTTTTATTGTGAAAAAGATCATATATGCAAAAGCATGCATAAAATAATAAAAACAATTTTGGTACTGAGTACACAAGGTGAAGAAAGGGAACTCTACCAGTATCATGGCTTACCCCGCCCCCCCATGACATCTCACCCTTACAACCTCCATCCCAGAGGGAAACAGTCTCCTGATTTTCTCTTAAATGTCCCTTTGCTTTTCCTAAGTTTTACGCTCTATGTAAATGTCCATAACCACATATTAATTTAAATTATGTTAACTATGTGGTTAAGTGTATTTTTTAACTTTTAAAAAAATTTATTTTTTTTTAAAAATTTATTTTATTGAAGTATAGTTGATTTACAATGTCATGTTAATTTCTGCTGTACAGCAAAGTGACTCAGTTTTACATATATGCATTCTTTTTCATATTGTTTTCCATTATGGTTTATCACAGGATATTGAATATAGTTCCTTGTGCTATACAGTAGGTCATTATTGTTTATTCATTCCATATATAATAGTTTGCATCTGCTAATCCAAAACTCCCAATCCTTCCCTCCTCCACTCCCCCTTTCCCTTGGTAACCACACGTCTGTTCTCTATGTCTGTGAGTCTGTTTCTGTTTCATAGGTAAGTTCATTTGTGTCATAATTTATATTCCACATATAAGTGATATCATATGGTACTTGTCTTTTTCTGTCTGACTTACTTCACTTACTATGATAATTTCTAGGTCCATCCATGTTGCTACAAGTGGCATTCTTTCATTCTTTTTTATGGCTGAGTAGTATTCCATTGTATATATGCACCACATCTTCTTTATCCATTTATTTTTAAATTTTTAAACTAGCAAAAAATAAAAATAATATCCAATGCTGGTTAAGATGGGAACAAATTAGAATTTATTGTACTGCAGCTGTGTTAAATAGCTCTGCAGTTAAACTCTGTATGCCCTTACTTTCTTCCATCTCTCTTATGTTATCAAATGCACACAATTGTATTTTATGTATTTATTCCTTCTATTATACATTACTGAACATTATAAAATTTATCTACTTTCTTACAGCGTTTTATACAAAAAACCATATATGTGGTACTATATTTTATGGATATAAATCCATTGTAACAAAAAGCAATTTGGTAATAAATATTAAAAATCATAAAAACTTTAGGGCTTCCCTGGTGGTGCAGTGGTTGAGAGTCCGCCTGCCGATGCAGGGGACACGGGTTCGTGCCCCGGTCTGGGAAGATCCCACATGCCGTGGAGCGGCTGGGCCCGTGAGCCATGGTCACTGAGCCTGCGCGTCCGGAGCCTGTGCTCTGCAACGGGAGAGGCCACAACAGTGAGAGGCCTGCGTACCGCAAAAAAACAACAACTTTATATCCTTTGCACTATTAGTCCTACTTTGGAGAATTTATCCTAGATATATTTTTTTCCTAAAAAGAATTAAAGTTATATGATAAAGATCATCATTGCAGCATTATTTCTGATTTCTCAAAATTGAAAATAATATAAATGTTGAACATAGAAGCTGTTAAATGAACTGAGCTACTTCTTCTCATTGGACTCTTTTCAGCAATTATACATAAAAGTATGAAGACCACATAAAAACATGAGAGTGCTTGTGATTTAGTATTAGGTGAAGACATAAAGCAAGATATACAACTTGTGCATTGTTATATAGAAAAACACACATGAAAAGACTAGTAGGTAAAATAAACAATCAAATTACTTTTTCATTTGGTTGTGGAATATCAGCCACTTTGGCCTTATTCATAAATTTTCTATAATGTTGTAGAAACGTCATGATTTAAATTTTAAGAAAAATAAAATAGACATAGAAAGTTGCCAATAGAAACTCTGAAAAAATTATGTCTGAACGACGAAATTAAAATTATTTTAATTTTCTGAATGAAATAGGAACAGTGCTTCAAATATAGTTGACTCAAATATTTATTTGACTGTATAATCATTAAAAGTATGATAATTTACCTCTAAATTGGGAGTTTTAAATATTATTATTGGCTGCATAAAGATTTAACAAACAGTTTCTCTGTATTTTAACAATCTTTTTAGGGAAACTAAAACTCTATAGAGCAGGCTATAGCAGTTATAATCCATCAAGGTATCCTGCATACAGCATAAAATTTTGAAAAGTTAAGGAAAAGAGTAGTAAAGATCTTGTTTAAAACGTTAACTGGAATAGAAGCTCTCCTAACTGATCATCATTTAGCTCAGGGGTCCCCAAGCCCCAGGCCACGACCCTGTAGCAGTCCGCGACCTGTTAGGAACTGGGCCGCGCAAAGGAAGTGAGCGGTGAGCCAGTGACCGAAGCTTCATCTGCCGCTCCCCATTGCTCACATTACCGCCTGAACCATCCCCCACCCCCTTCCTGGTCCATGGAAAAATTGTCTTCCACGAAACCAGTCCCTGGTGCCAAAACGGTTGGGGACCACTGATTTATCTGACTACCTAGAGGGACTAACGTGTTTCATTCCTTCTGTGAAATGTACGGACTGACATAATACTCTGTAGTATGTCCACACACACACTTTTCCTGCTGCTGGTTGAGTTGTGTGCTTACCGAGAGTCAATTGCTCCCGAACCTGTTTGTGACAGTTATATTTCTTGTCATCAAAATTTTAAATATTGGGCTTCCCTGGTGGCGCAGTGGTTGAGAGTCCACCTGCCAATGCAAGGGACACGGGTTAGTGCCCCGGTCTGGGAAGATCCCACATGCCGCGGAGTGGCTGGGCCCGTGAGCCATGGCTGCTGAGCCTGCGCGTCCGAAGCCTGTGCTCCGCAACGGGAGAGGCCACAACAGTGAAAGGCCCACGTACCATAAAAAAAAAAAAAAAAAATATATATATATATATATATATATATATATAAAAATATTGTGCAAACCAATGAAATTATATGAAAGGAATGAATTATTTGTAGCATTATGTTGAAGTTCTTTGGAAAGACTAGTTTAAAAATGCTACTGTCTAATTAGGTGTGGTCATAACAATAACAAAAGAAGGAAAACAATGAATTGTCTAGAAGCATACTACATTAGATTGTTTCATGAGTGTCAAAGTTCTAATTCCATTCTAAAGTGGAATTTGTAGATGATACATCATGAGTGTGGTTTATGTAAGAATTGGAGTGGACTGGCATTCTCCTGGGAGCCTGAAAGGGGTGGTGGGCATCTTCCCTGCTATCTCTCTCCAGCTTATTCCAACAGTAATTCTCTTTAGAAGGTTATCCACACGTCTAGCACCCCAACTGTTACAGCTGCAACCTGAGGGCCTAGCCCCCAAATCACCTAGCTCTGGGACCTAATGGCACACAGCATTCCCAAGTCCCCAAGGACCACGGAAAACAAAGAGGCAATTCTATTTGGGCACAAAAGCACTCTCAGTGGCCATTCCCTCTGACTCAGCACGGAATGAGTAGGCCAAAATACCCAGCTCCAGATTTCTCCGATAGGCACTAGATTGCATATCTAACACCCTGACTTTCCTGGCTGCCGCCTGAAGGTTGGGCTTCCAACTATCCTGCATTGGGGAGCTGAAGGAGCAGGCAACTAGTAATCTGCTTTAGGACACTCTTGGGATTTGGCACCCCCTCATCTACTGGGAGTCTCTAAGAACAGAAACAGCAGCTTGGACAATCACAAAGGTTTGACAGGCAACCAGGAGCTTGGGCTGGGCATACTGATGAGGTGCATCTCCTATATGAGGTGTGCGTGTCGAGACTGGGAGAGGTGGCTTTTTTATCTAATGCACATAAACCAATACAAAGAGTGAAGAAAAATGAAAAAAACAGAGGAATATATTCCAAACAAAAGGAAAAGATAAATCTCCAGAAACTGCCCTTGATGAAACAGAGATAAGGGATTTATCTGACAGATTTCAAAACAATGATCACAAGAATGGTCACCAGGGTCAGGAGAGCATGAACAAAGTGAAAATGTCAACAAAGGAAGAAAATACAAAAAAGTACGAAACGGAAATCATAGAGGTAAAGAATACAAAAACTGAACTGAAAAATTCAATAGAGGGGTTCAACAGCAGGCTAGATCAAACAAAAGAAAGGATCAGCTGGACTAATTAGGAAAAAAGAGAGAAGACTCAAAGTTAGAAATGAAAGAGGAGACATTACAATGGATGTCTTAGAAACAAAAAGGATCACAAGGGACTGTTATGAACAATTATATGCCAACAAATTGGATAACCTAGAAGAAATAAACAAATTTCTAAAAACAGAACTTACCAAGACATAATCATGAATAAATAGAAAATCTGAATAGACCAGTTACGAATAAAGAGATTGAATTGGTAATCAAAAACCTCCCAACACAGAAAAGTGCAGGACCAGATGGCTTCGCTGGTGAATTCTACCAAACATTTACAGAAGAATTAATACCAGTCCTTCTCAAACACTTCCCAAAAATTGAAGAGAAGGGAACACTTCCAAACTCATTTTATGAGGTCTGCATTACCTAGATAATAAAGCCAGACAAGGGTACTACAAGAATAGAAAATTACAGGCCAATGACCCTGACAAACATAGGTAGAAAAATCTTCACCAAAATATTAGCAAACTGAATTTAACAGTACATTAAAAGGATTATGCACTGTGATCCATTAGGATTTATTCTTGGGATACAAGCGTAGTTCAATATCCACAAATCAATAAATGTAATTCACCACAGGAACAAAATTAAGGATAAAAATCATAATCATCTCAGTAGATGCAGACAAAGCATTTGACAAAATTCGACATACTTTCATGAAAAAACACTCTCAACAAATTAGGTATAGATGGAATATATCTCAACGTAATAAAGGCTGTATATGACAAGCCCACAGCTAACAAACACCATACTCAACAGTGAAAAGCTGAAAGCTTTTCCCCTAAGATCAGGAACAAGACGAAAATGACCACTCTTGACACTTCTATTCAACATAGTACTGGAAGTCCTATCCAGAGCAAGTAGGCAAGAAAATGAATTAAAAGCAGCCAAATCACAAAGGAAGAAGTAAAATTGTTTCTGCTTACAGATGATATGATCATATATGTAGAAAACCTAAAAACTATTAGGACTAATAAACTAATCAGTAAAGTTGGAAGATACAAAATCAATATACAAAGTCCATTTGTATCCTATACACTAACAAGGGACTATCAGAAAGGGACTTTAGGAAAACAATCCCATTTACAATAGCATCAAAAAGAGTAAAAGACTTAAGAATAAATTTAACCAAGGAGATGAAAGATCTGAACACTGAAAACTGTAAAACATTGATGAAAGAAATTGAAAAAGACGCACATAAATGGAAAGAGAGTCTGTTTACAGATTGGAAGAATGAATATTGTAAAAATGTCTATACTACCCAAAGCGATCTACAGATGGAGTATAATCTGTATCAAAATTCCAATGGCATTTTTCAGAGAAACAAACAAAAAAAATCCTAAAATTTGTATGGAACCACACAGATCCCAGATTACCAAAGCAATCTGAGCCAGAAGAACAAAGACTGAGGCATCGTACTTCCTGATTTCAAACTATGTTACAGAGCTATGGTAATCAAAACAGTATAGGATTGGCATTAAAAACAGACACATTGATCAATGAAACAGAATAGAGGTTCCAGATAAACCCACACATATATGGTCAATTAATTTTTGACAAAAGTGCCCAAAATACACAATAGGGAAGGGATAATCTTTTTAAAAAATGATGTTGGGAAACTGGATATACACATGCAAATCTATTAAATTGAACCCCTATCTTACATGATACATATAAATCAACTCGAAATGGATCCTGACCTGAACATAAGACCTGAAACCATACAACTCCTAGAAAAAACATAAGGGATAAGCTCCTTGAAATTGGTCTTGGCAGTGATTTTTTGGATTTTACACCACAAACAAAGGAGATAAAAAGAAACAAGTAGGACTATGTCAAACTAAAAAGCTCTGCACAGCAAAGGAAGCCATCAACAAAATGAAATGGCAATCTATGGAATGGGTGAAAATTTTTGCACACCACATATCCAGTAAGGGATTAGTATTCAAAATATACAAGGAACTAATACAAATAACCCAATTAAAAATGGGCAAAGTATCCAAATAGACAGTTTTCCAAAGAAGACATACATATGGCCAACAGGTACATGTAAAGATGCTCAACATCACTAATCATCAGGGAAATTAAAGTCAAAACCATAATGAGATATGATCTCACATCTGTTAGGATGGCTGTTATAAAAAAGACAAAGGATAACAAGTGGTTGCAAGGATGTGGAGAAAAGGGAACCCTTGTGCACTGTCAGTGGGAATGTAAATTGGTACAGTCATTATGGAGGTTCCTCAGAAAATTAAAAGTAGAACTACCATATGATCCAGCAATCCCCCTTCTGGGTATATATCCAAAGGAAAGGCAATCACTATCTTGAAGACACATCTGCACTCCCATTTTCATTGAAGCAGTATTCACGATAGCTAAGACATGGAAACAGCCTAAGTGTCTATTGATGGATAAAGAAAATATAATATATATATATATATATATATAAATATATACATATAGAAATTTCAGCCTAATAAAAGAAAGAAATCTTGCCATCTGTGACAACATAGATGAACCTGGAGGGCATTATGCTATGTGAAATAAGGCAGGTGGAAAAATAAGTACTGCATGGTATCACATACGTGGAATCTAAAAAACAAAACAAAACCAAACAAATCGAGCTCACAGAAACAGAGTAATTTGGTGGTTGCCAGGGGCTAGGGATGGGGAAAATGGGGAGAGGTTGATAGTAGAAGGGTACAAACTTTTAGTTATAAGTAAGTTCTGAGAATCTAATGTATAGCATGGTGACTGTAGTTAGTACTGTATTGTATAATTGAAATTTGCTGAGAGAATAGATCTTAAACATTCTCACACACACAAAAAAGGTGACTATTTGTGGTGACAGATGTGTTAATTAACTTGATTGTGGGCATTTTTTCACAATGTATATGTATAGTTGACCCTTGAACAACCTATGGGTTAGGGACACCGACCCTCTTGTAGTTGAAAATCTGTGTATAACTTTACAGTCGGCCCTCTGTATCTGCAGTTCTGTATCCTCAGATTCAACCACCTGTGATTATAGTAGTACTGTAGTGTGAATTTATTTTTAAAAAATCCATTTATAAGTGAATGCACACAGTTTAAACCCATGTTGTTCAAGGGTTAACTGTGTATCAAATCATTACTTTGTACACTTTAAATATATTATAATTATATTTATCAGTTAAGTTGGGGAAAATGGTCAGGAGTGAAAAAAAAATAAAGTCACTGCAAAAGCTTTAAAAATTGTTAATGTAATTTGCTTACTACCCAGGTACCATGAGTATGACAACACAGCAAACATATTGTAAATGTTATTTTCTATCTATAGCTGTTAGGCCAACTGGGTACATTGCACTGCCTATTTGGTTTGGCTTTGGAGTGCCCTTTACTTGTGTAAGAGGCATAATCTGAGGAAAAAAAGAGAAAGACAGCTGTTTCTAATGAAGTAGATTTGAAAAGACTGTAGCAGCTCAGAAAGGTGTCTCTTGAAAGGAGGTGGAAGATGTAATCAGTGATGAATATTTGTCACTAAAGGTGAGGAAGAACATGAAGGAAAAAGCCATAAAATCAGTACCAGAAAAGTGTGTGAATTTTTGAAATATAAAGGTCAGTATCAAATTTGTAACTTCTAGAAAATGGCTGTGGGAAGAGTTTGGAAAGAGGCCCACAGGTGAAGGCGGGAGAATAAGGAATGTAGAAGAACACAGTAACAATAGAGAGCAGTGCTTGGGCGGAGTGATGGGGGAGAGTATTGCCCGGAGGAAGATCATTTAGATGTGGTAAATAAAAAGTTACATGAATAACTACCTAAAGAAGGTCTGCATAGTGGACTTTGTAATAATTACATAGCGATGGTGATCATAAAAGGCACATTTGATGAGTTTAAATCCCAATTACATAGTACTCTCCATCAGCTTTAAATTACAGAGAAATGTTCTTCACACTAGAGAAAATATAAAGGTTAGAGGATTCCAAGAAGGAGAGAAAGATTTAGGGTTGATGACAAGAAGGCCAGAATTAAAGACTGCGTGTTCATTACAAATTCAACCATGGTCCAAAGGAATTTTTTATTTTATTCTTAAAATTTATTATATTGAAGTATAGTTGATTTGCAGTGTTGTGTTAATTTCCATTATGGTTTATCACAGGATATTGAATATAGTTTCCTGTGCTATACAATAGGACTTTGTTGCTTATCCATTTCTGTATATAATAGTTTTCAGTTGCTAATCCCAAACTCCCAGTGCATCCCTCCCCCACTCTCCTTCCCCCTTGGCAACCACAAGTCAGTTCTCTATGTCTGTAAGTCTGTTTCTGTTTCATAGGTAAGTTCATTCGTGTCATATTTTAGATTCCATGTATAAGTGATATCATATGGTATTTGTCTTTCTTTTTCTGACTGACTTCACTTAGTATGGTAATCTCTAGGTCCATCCACATTGCTGCAAATGGCATTATTTCATTCTTTTTATGGCTGAGTAGTATTCCATTTTATACACGTACCTCATATTCTTTATCCATTCATCTGTCAATGGACATTTAGGTTGTTTTCACGTCTTGGCTAATGTGAATAATGCTGCAGTGAACACTGGGCTGCATTAATCTTTCCGAATTATAGTTTTGTCTGGATATATGCCCAGGAGTGGGATTGCAGGATCATATGGCAACTCTGTTTTTAAGTTTTTGAGGAACCTCCACACTGTTTTCTATAGTGGCTGCACCAATTTATATTCCCACCAACAGTGTAGGAGGGTTCCTTTTTCTCCACATCCTCTCCAGCATTTGTTATTTGTAGACTTTTTAATGATGGCCATTCTGATGGGTGTGAGGTGGTACCTCATTGTAGTTTTGATTTACATTTCTCTAATAATTAGCCATGTTGAGCATCTTTTCCTGTGCCTGTTGGCCATCTGTATCTCTTCTTTGGAGAAATGTCTATTTAGTTCTTCTGCCCATTTTTTGATTGGGTTGTTTGTTTTTTTTGTTGTTGAGTTGTATGTGCTGTTTGTATATTTTGGAAATTAAGCCCCCCCAAGGCATTTTTAAACTGTTCTATGATGATTGTGGCAGACCATTAGGAATAGAAGACTTGAGATTGTATTGTGGTTGAGTAAATGATACACACTCACACATACATGTAAATATATGTGTATATACGTTGTGTGTGAGAGAGACAGGGAGAATATATATATGTCAAGAAATAATCTAAGCCTGATGTGTGATTGCAAATACAGTGTGTCAGACCTGCAGTGTCTGAGTGGGAATTAACTTTAGAGATCATGTCATCCGACTTTTTGTGTCATGATACGTGAACCCCTCCTCAACATTTTACCAAGATTGTGGTCTAACCACTGCTTAGAGTTAATCAGTGAAAGTGAACCCATTGGATTTACAAGGCAGTCCATTCTACTGTTTATAAACAAGTGAGTAAATCTACGGGGAAACACATTTCTCTCTGTCCTTGTGAGATTCACCACCATAGCTCATCATCTTGGCTTCTTAAGCCATGGGGCAGAAAACCATGTAACTTTTGTCTAGTTCAGTGCTGTCTGATACAGTAGCCACTGGACACATGGACCTCTTGAGCACTTGAAGGGCTGTGAGTCCCAAACTGAGATGTGCTGTACACCCCAGATTTTGAAGACTTAGTGTAAACAAAAGAATATAAAATATTTCATTAATAATTTGATATTGATTATACGTTGAAATAATAGTATTTTGGGTATACTGGGTTCAATAAAATACATTACTTTTTAAAAAATGTGGCAACTAGAAAACTTTCAAATTACATAAAAACAGAATTATATGCTCACATTATATTTCTATTGGACATCACTAGTCTATATCATATTTACAGCCAGTTCTTTTATTTGCATATCCTCCTTTTCCTGCGTAAGCTCTAGATTTCATCAGATAATATGATTAACACAAAATCCAAACTTCCAAGTTAATTTCTAGCCAAAGACTTTAACGGCCCTACAGCTACTCTCCCATCCCCTAGAGATTGTATTATTTAAGTTGGTGTTTCCCAAACTCACAGGATCATCAGATGACCTGGGGTATTTACTGAAGTAATGCTATCTGAGCCTCTTCTAAGCCTACTGAATCAGCTTCTCCTGGGGGCTTCTCCTGTGTTGGCCATGATGGCAAACCCTGCAGTAGGAAGAAGTTTCCACAATGGTTTTTCATTTCTGTAGGACAAAATGTGAACTTTTTGAAAGCTTTCACAATCCAGTTAAGTCCTATCTTTGCATGATTGTCTCCTCCTCTCCACCTCATTCACACTGTCTTCCAGCTACGCTGACCTACGTGTTAGTGTTTCCTGCCTTGGGTTTACGTCTGTTCTTCCACTTACCTGAAATGCTTCCTCCCCTCCTTCCTGCCAAGCCTGATGTGCTGTCCTTACCTTTCACTGCTGGCCCCTGTAAAAAGCCTTACTTTCTTCTCACTCCAGGCAGAGATAAGTACTTTCTGCTTTGTTTTCCTACTACAAGGGTGTGCAGCCCAAGCCACACATTTGAATCACCTGGGAACTTCAAAAACCTCCTGATGCTTAGGTCAAATCCCTAAAATTTTGACTTACTTGATCTAAGAGAGGTCATGGAGATTGGACTATTTCTTCTAAAGCCCCTCAGGATGCCTCTGTTGAGAGTCACATTTGGTGGTTTGAGCTTTACCACACGTAATTATTTGTTCACATATGTCTCCTCATTTTAAACTGAGCACCTGGATAATGTGGACATCTTATTTTCTTTGTATCACAGATACTGGGTATGAAAAAAATGCTCAAATACTTTTTGAATGAATAGTTTAATGAATAGATGAGGGAGGTGAAGGAAATCATTTAAATCTATTTCAAAAACCTTAGGAGAGATACTTCTCTAATTTCATATGCTGATAATCTGGAATATGCTTGCAGAATTGGAAAATGGGCTTAATTGTAGGATTAATTTATTTGCCAAAAGCCAGATAATTGGATATCCAAATTGAAAGTTACTTTTGCATAATCAGAAAAAGTATAACTGAAGTTAAGTGGACAAACGAGAAGGATTTTGACCAGGAATATAAAAAAATATTAAGAGCAGTGTTGGAAGGACAAATAAAAAGCCTATAACTAATCTCTACTGTCAGAGTACCATGAATAATACAGTATTTAACATGAATATGAAGAAAACAGTAAAAAGGGAGGGAGGAAAAGCTTTTTAAAAAGAGAATATTTATATTAGAAAAATCAACAAGGAATGTTAAGGAAAACTCATTTGAAACAAAAATAGCAAAAAATAAAAGTATAAATAATAAGCCTGTGTAGACCTCGGCTAATATGGAAATGAGAGAATCAAGGCACATCCGTAGATGTTTTAGAGTTCTGTGTTGTTGAAGAGAATGAAGATCGATGGTGGCCGATTGGGGGAGTTAAAAAAGCCTACTATGACAAAACTTAAAGATAAAATAGTTGAAAATATTTTGAAAGCCAGTGTAGATATGAAACAGAGGAAATAATTGAGTTAGGTAGAGGTTTTGCAGAAATTGAAAGCATAAATTACAGTTAAGGAACTGAGAAATGCATATAAGGATTTAGTCACGTAGTCTAATTCTACCAGATTTTTGAGATTTCTCCAGCAAATGTTAGTTAATAGGAATTGAGGTATGAAGCAAAGGCATGCCATAATGAGCACTGGAAAACATTGGAAGAAGTCCCAGACTATGTCAGAGAAATGTGGAAGGTCTCTTACTAAGCCTAGAGTAGGAAAAGGTTTTAAAGCTAGCCCCCTGCTCACCCCTCCAAAATCTCTGTGAATATAAGAGTATTAGACAAGCTCATCACATAAAGTCATTGCTTTGGAATCTTAAAGCTGGAGGATACCACTGAGATATCAATTTAGCAATTTTACAGATAGGATCACCATCAACAGTTGGTGACAGAACCAGGATTTGAAACCAGTCTCACTAATAACAGCCTAGTTCTCAAATAAGCTATGTAAGTGAACATTTGACTGACATAAACAATATTTAGATGCTAAGTGAAGACATCTGGAAAGCATATATAAAAAATAGAGGAGTGTGCCAACACTCTCCATGACTATATGTATGATCGCCACAACCATGATAAGCATGAGAGAAACCAATGGCGTCAAGAAGAAAGTCATATCACATCTGAGGGCAGAACACGTAAAATGATTTTGCAATGCTAATCATGAGTCTGTCTCCCTCTCTCTGCTTTGTTTTTGTTTTACCTGTTTGGTGGTTAATGGAATATGACTAATGAGAAAAGAAGGCAAACTCTGGTCATGTAAAGGGCTCTAAGAAACCCTTAGGATTACACTAAAGGTTTAGATGAAAAGACAAATACTTAGTGAATTTCTGTCCAGATAATGAATATTAAAAGTGTCAGGAAGTATCACGGTTGTTCTTCACATTGGTATCCTTAGGAACTTTAAAAGAAAAATTCCAAAGTCCATGGCCCATCTTAGACCAAATAAGTCAAAATTTTAGGGTTTTCACCTGTACATCAGTAGTTTTTGAAAGTTCCCAAGTGACTCAAATGTGTAACTAGGGTTGTATACCACTGATATAAGTTTCTTAAACTTCTATTTTCTTTTTTTAAAACTAATTTTTATTGGAGTATAGTTACTTTATAAAGTTGTCTTAGTTTCTACTATACAGCAAAGTGAATCAGCTATATGTATACATATACCTCCTCTTTTTTGGATTTCCTTCCCATTTAGGTCACCACAGAACATCAAGTAGAGTTCCCTGTGCTATACAGTAGGTTCTCATTAGCTATCTATTTTATACATAGTATCAACAGTGTATATATGTCAATCCCAATCTCCCAATTCCTCCCACCCCTCCCATCTCCATTGGTATCCATACATTTGTTCTCTACCTCTGTGTCTCTACTTCTGTTTTGCAAATAAGATCATCTATACCATTTTTCTAGATTCCATGTATATGTATTAATATATGATATATTTTTTTCTTTTTCTGACTTACTTCACTCTGTATGACAGTCTCTAGGTCCATCCACATCTCTACAAATGACCCAATTTTGTTCCTTTTTATGGCTGAGTAATATTCCATTGTATATATGTACCACATCTTCTTTATCCATTCCTCTGTTGATGGACATTTAGGTAGCTTCCATGTCCCGGCTATTGTAAATAGTGCTGCAGTGAATACTGGGGTGCATGTGTCTTTTTGAACTATGGTTTTCTCAATGAAATTAGTAAAGTCTCAGGATACAAAATTAATACACAGAAATCTCTTGCATTCCAATATACTAACAATGAAAGATCAGAAAGAAAAATTGAGGAAACAATCCCATTTACCATTGTAACAAAAATAATAAAATACCTAGGAATAAACCTACCTAAGGAGACAAAAGACCTGTACACAGAAAACTATAAGGTACAGATGAAAGAAATCAAAGACAACACAAACAGATGGAGGGATGTACCATGTTCTTGGAATGGAAGAATCAATATTGTGAAAATGAATATACTACCCTAAGAAATCTACAGATTCAGTACCAATGGCATTTTTCACAGAACTGGAACAAAAAATTTTACAATTTGTATGGAAACACAAAAGACCCTGAAAAGCCAAAGCAATCTTGAGAAAGAAAAAACAGAGATGGAGGAATCAGGCCCCCTGACTTCAGACTATACTACAAACCTACATTAATCATGACAGTATGTATTGGCACAAAAACAGAAATAGAGATCAATGGAACAGGATAGAAAGCCCAGAGATAACCCATGCTCATATGGTCCACCTTATCTTTGATAAAGGAGACAAGATATACAACGGAGAAAAGACAGTCTCTTCAATAAGCGGTGCTGGGAAAACCGGACAGCTACATATAAAAGAATGAAATTAGAACGTTCCCTAACACCATACACAAAAATAGACTTGAAAGTGGATTAAAGACCTAAGTGTAAGGCCAGACACTATAAAACTATTAGAGGAAAACACAGGCAGAACACTTGTTTGACATAAATCACAGCAAGATCTTTTTTGACCCACCTCCTAGAGTAATGAGAATAAAAACAAAACAAACAAAACAAAACAAATGGACCTAATTAAACTTGAAAGCTTTTGCACAGCAAAGGAAACCATAAACCATAAAAAATACAACCCTCAGAATGGGAGAAAATATTTGCAATGAAGCAACTGACAAAAGATTGATCTCCAAAATATATAAACAGCTCATGCAGCTCAATATCAAGAAAACAAACAACCCAATCAAAAAAATGAGTGGAAGACCTAAATAGACATTTCTCCGAAGACGACATACAGATGGCCAACAAAAATGAAAAGGTGCTCAACATCACTAATTATCAGAGAAATGCAAATCAAAACTACAATGAGGTAACACTTCACACCGGTCAGAATGGCCGTCACCAAAAAAGCTACAAACAATAAATGGTGGGGCTTCTCTGGTGACGCAGTGGTTGAGAGTCCGCCTGCCGATGCAGGGGATGCAGGTTTGTGCCCCGGTCCGGGAAGATCCCACATGCCGCGGAGCGGCTGGGCCCGTGAGCCATGGCCGCTGAGCCTGCGCGTCCGGAGCCTGTGCTCCGCAATGGGAGAGGCCACAACAGTGAGAGGCCTGCGTATGGCAAAACAAAACAAAACAAAACAAAACAATAAATGGTGGAGAGGGTGTGGACAAAAGGGAAACCCTCTTGCACTGTTGGTGGGAATGTAAATTGATACAGTCACTATAGGGGAGGTTCCCTCTATTTTCTATGCTTAAAACACCTTTTGTTTATATTCTCTAGTCTCTCTTGTACTTTTTAAACTAACATATCAATATATACAGCCAGAACAAGGCATTTACTCCCTACTCTGAAACTGCAAATTATGCACATTTTGACATTCAGAGTTTACAGTTTCCAAATATTGGATTTAAGCTTTAACCACATGAGAGCCTATAATTAAGAGATGAAATGAGTCAAACTCATGTTCATGACTTAAAGTACCCTTAGTGCCTGTGCTCATTGTTGGTGAAACATCTCTTATGACTTGACTTTGGAAGACTAAAAGCTTCATAAATCAGAAAAGGTAATAAGTAAAGATGTGTCCACTCTACCAACTGATAGTTTTCCAGATGAGGAAGCTTCTAATTCCTCTCATCTCTGGTAAAAGATAAAAATACGTACAAACAGTTTTCAAGAAGAACCCTGATTATAAGAGGAAAAAATAAAAAGAAAATTTGGAAAAATAAACAAAAAATATTCCTCATAAACCCATAACCAGGTTGATGTTTCATCTGTTTCTTTCTGGCGTTGTGTATATGTGTGTGTGTATATTTAATTTACATATTTTTCTCAGGTCATATATGGTTTTATATTCTGCTCTTATTTTCTTTACCTTGAAAGTTTCTCATGTAATTAAATACTTTCTGAAGATATAATTTTAAATGACAGCATGATATTTAATCCATTCACACCAAATTTTTAAAATATTTCTCTAGTTTTGGATATTTTGGTTGTTTTATAGTTGCTATTATGCTAATTGCTAAGATGAACATGTATATATTAGGAATTATTCCACGTGTGTGATTATTAGATCTAAAATCATGTGCCCTTTGAAAGTTATTAAAACACAGTGCCACATCATTTTCTAGAACAGTTTATCAGTTTTTATTCCCATCATCGGTGAACAAAAATATCTGTAATTTCACTCTATGCTCATCACATTAAAAATATGGTTTAAATTCTTCCCAATATTATGGGTGATAATAGTATTATAAGGTACATTTCTCTGATGATTAATGCAAATGAACATTTTTCCTGTTTATTGGCAGTTGTCATGTCTTCCTTTGCATATTTTTAGTTCATGATCTTTGCTGACTTGTGAAATCATTTCAAGGAAGTTAAAAGAGCATTCGAGAAATGGAATTCCACTTTAATTTATACACTTACAGTTATAACTTTATAGTAAATCCAACAGCCACAAATTGCAGTCTCTACCCTGGTGAAGTCCTCTGTGGGAATCTTTGTAGTTCATTTTGTATACATTAGCATTCAAGAGCTATGAGTGACTACAATTTAATTCAATGCAATTAGATAGAAATTTTCCCTTAAATGCAAGCTGCACAAATCAGATTAATCTGAATAGTCTAGAAATGTAGGCAACCAGGGATAGTTATTCAGCTACGTGGTAATGTCAGTCATGTGAAATAGCTTTAGTGAAAAGATGAAATGCCACGAAATTCCTGGAGCATACACAGAATGGGCTTTTGAAGAGGTTCTTCTGGGTTTTTTGCAGACTTTGCAGTTGCTTATATTTCAGACTTTTTAAAGAATGGATTGGGGTTGATAACCACTAGCCATTTAGCAAATAGTGTAAGGCAAGATATATATTAGATGGTTGAAAGTTGGGGAGGCTGAGGACCCCAAAGAAATGGAAGACCTAGTAGTGAGTGAGTGACAAAAGATAAACAGGGCTACTGCCTTTTCTGGTGGAGGAAGCACAAAATTCAGGCCTCCTGTCTAAGACTGGTTACTGGTTGCATTCAGCTGTATTCTCCTAGTGTGTAGTTCTGGAGAGCAAATGAGTTAAATGGGAGTAGAAAGGAGGTTACGATTGCAAAAGGAAGGCCTGTACCACTCACATGCTTCTTAATTTCTGAAAAGTTTAGAATGATTTGTGACAACGAGAAAAATCTTAAAGCAAAATACACATCTACAAAATAAAAGCCTAAATTAATATTAATTAATGTCATTACTTAAAAAATAATTTCCTAATGCTTACATTATTACTGTCATTAGATATCAAGCCAGACAAAAGGATCATTTTGTCTTCAGCATAGTCTGAGTCTAATTTTGCATTTTACTTCACTGATAGTTTTTCTTACAAAGTGTTTTATTAGTCAGTCTTTGATTTTTCTCTTAATAGAGTCTCCACTTCAGCTATCAATTTCAACTTCTATTAGATCACTAGACAAAGTTTAAAATCCAACCTCTTTTCCCAGAATAAATCATGCAGTATAGCAATGTACAGTAAAAGCGGTAATGAGGAATGGGAGTTAAAAAAGAAGAATGGATGACAAAGGCGGATTTTGAACTGCTGAACTCAGCCAGATTCTAGCAGCACATGCAAAATCTTTCAAAACACATGCACAATCTATAAATTAAAATAAAATAAAACCTGGCTTCCCTGGTGGTGCAGTGGTTGAGAGTCCACCTGCCGATGCTGGGGACACCGGTTCGTGCCCTGGTCTGGGAAGATCCCACATGCCGCAGAGCGACTAGGCCCGTGAGCCATGGCCGCTGAGCCTGCGCGTCCGGAGCCTGTGCTCCGCAATGGGAGAGGCCACAACAGTGAGAGGCCCATGTACCAAAAAAATAATAAATAAAAATTTTTTTAAAAATTTAATTAAATAAAATAAAACCAAACAAAAGGTTTTTTAGTAGTGGCAATGTTAAAACAGTGGGTTAATTATCTTGTGAAAACACAGAGACTTTTTTTGATAGGGTCTGATTTGAGTTTCATTTCTCTCCAGTTTCACACATGGTTTGAATTAACATCTCTAGTTCTTGGAAAAAAAAATATTACATTTTAAAATTGCACTTAAACTACATATTTTCCACAAATAGATTGGTAATGGCCATCTTGAGGAATATTTTTCTAAAGATAGTTTTACTATCACTACCTCACACGATGTGAAATCTAGTTAATAGGGCAGACAGTTCAAATCCAACTTCAGTGGTTAAGGGCATAGTCCTGTCTAAGGGTATAAGTTCAAATGTATAATTTTGTCTCCTATATTTCCAGATTCTCCATGTGGAATTAGTACTGTGAGCAAGGAACACATAAGGATGCTTATGTCCTCAGCACCAAGTTTGCCCTCTGCTCACCTGGGTACCAGTTGGTTCCCACCTAATACTAGAAGCAGGACCTCCTTACATCTTCATCTTAGTTGACTAAATTCTCAATACCATGATCTATGTCTTTAGTACCAAAATCTTTCTTGGTCACTGTCTCTGCTGCCTTTTTGTCTGTGATCATGTGTTCTGTTCTTGGCACATGAACAAGACTGTGTTTTCTGCTTTTGAACTAACCTCTCTTGTTGTTGCCCTCTTTTCTGAATCTGTGTCTCCACAAGTCTTTCCTTAGAACAGCGAATGCCTGACTGTGGGCTCATGTTGAGATCTAATCCTGGAAGTCTACTTCTCCTCCCATTCTGACTTATCCTGCTCACGAGCCACTTCTCCTTTGTTAGGAAGGAAGATTGGGCTTTCATTCTCTGCTTGGAGGAGATCTCATTTTATGTACACTGGTCACCTAAGTTGAGGTCAATTTATGTGATAGAGGTCACTTGGGCACAGAATGGGTGGAATAAACACAACAACGAATTCTTCTTCTCCTTGGAAAGTAATACCTGTAGCAAACCAACTATTCACTTAGTCAGTAGATATTTATGGAAAACATAATTTTGTCACATAATTAGGAATCCAGGGTATAGAGGCTTTTGGAATCAAATTTTGAGATTGTGTGTCTCATTTTCCTAGAGAAAACAGAGTTAATGTCATTAGTCTTGGTAGACTTTAAAAAAATTTTTCCTTTACATAAGGGCAAAACTTAGATGGTAAGATAACTTTTACTGAGGAGTCTCAGAACTTGTACGTTTTGAGGGTGGACACATGACAGAGTCATGTCATTCAGTGATATGTGAGGGCAAACACTAAATGTGCACACCCAGTTTGGTTTGGCAGGTGGGCAATGGGTGAAGTATCTTGGAAATGGGAGTGCTTATGAAATCAGCACTGGGTAGGGTTGTGTGTCATCCGTATAGCACAGTTCTCTTGGAGATGCATATTACACAGTAAAAACAATTCTTTCATTTTCTTCAAATCTCTTACCTGTCTCTGGCCATAGATTTCTCCAGCTGAGAATCATAGAACTGTTGATCAGTTATCCCAGTCTATGTGATGTCAGAGGGCTTGTTCATCATTCTCTCTATCCTGGACCATTATCTTGAAACTGTTTTTGACACCTAGCATGATATTCTTTCTTATGCTTCTTTGTGACAGATCCTACTATAGGTAACCAATCTAAAATAGTCTAGTAGATAGCTGGGTTGGTTAACAGTATTTGCTGTGTGGTAAATTCTCACTAGTTGAGAGTATATAGTCAAGTGCCCTGTACTGGCTCTCGTTTGCCTCTGAGTGTAAAGCACAGGAGAATAAAAAGTGAATTGTAAGCACATAAAGACGAGTATTTCAGAGATAAAGTATTATGATGACATAATTGGCCAGGACATGTTAAACAGGGTACACAGGACCCCACTCTGTGTATTAGCCCTGTGATTTTCCACCGTCAATAACACCCTGCTCTGTAAAATGGTCCACATTGTATTACGGCCACCCTCTGGTCAAGAGGCAGAACCAGAAGTTGCATACATCTTATAGAGCTTCTGAGATACAGGCTTCTATCTTAATCACTTTCTATTTAAACTTGGAGAAGGTCACGTGCACATATGTTATGATAGCTTGTAAAAATAAGATTCCGTTATCTAGGAATCTTGTTATCTAGGAAGCCGTTCAGTTGTCTCAGGATGAAAATGTCTTTGAAAGGAAATGTCTTTTTCCCATGAGACCCATTGATTAATGGTCCAGTCCATTCCTTCAGAGAGCTGTTGTAAGAATTAAAAAGATGGTACAATGCAAACTATTATATACATGTATAGCTGAATCACTTTGCTATACACCAGAAATGAACACATTGTAAATCAACTGTACTTCAATAAAATAAAATTTTAGAAAATATGGTACATGTAAAGGTGTCAGCACTTTGCCTTACTCATACTGAGAGCTAAATAAATATTAACTGTTATAATTTATCTAACTTTATCCTCATCCACAACAAACTATAAGTGGACTATATTATTAGATTGAATTAAATATTAGAAAAATGGTACTTGGACAAATTCATTAACTTGTCCTTAGTCACATTGTTAGTAAGAAGAGGTTTGGATTTTGAAGCCAGAAATACCCAATTTGTAAGCCAATATTTTTTCTCATTCTCTGTGTAGATACCGTACTATGTTGCTTCAAGTCCATTGATAGAAAGCTGTAGTGTGGGCTGTTTGAACACTAGATTTGCCCCCATTGCTCTTACAGTAAACACATAGAGATTAGCCTTTCAGTCTGATTTGGGTGGTTTTAACTGTCTTCAATATGTAGGTAAATCCAAAGCAAATTATGGGTGTATCTCTCTTTACTGCACTCTGCTGTTTATATACAATATTAACATCTTATGAAAACTCCTGGTTATGACTGTGATATGGGGCCTGTCACTCAGGCCCCAAATCTTTGAAGTTCCTTTCGGTTTTTTTTCCTCTCCTTCGTGCATATGTACTTGGGTCTGTTTTTGGACTTACTGGTGGTTTCAGTGAATGCCAGAAAAAGGTTGACTTTCATAATCAGTATAACCTGCTCTGTAAAATGGTCCACATGTGGATTTAAGTGGGCTTCTTCCTAAGCATGTGTGTATCCCTAGGAGGGCAATCTTAATTTGTTCTTTCCACTTTTAGGGATCTTAGTAGGAGCTTCCATCTCGTGAACTTGGGTCTTCTTCTTTCTTTCTCATTTATACATTCCTTTATTTTCTATATACACTTCCTAGGCAACTTTATCCGTATTATGTGTTAACTACAATTTAGAAACTCAGAACTCAAAAGATTATATCTTTAGTGACATCCCGGTAGAGATGACCAATAGGAACTTGATGTATGAGCTCCAAGTTCATATCCAGGCACCTACTGCACATCCTCACCTGCATGTCCCACATTTTAGACTCAGCAGGTCTGAACCTGAACTCATCATTACACCCCTAAATCTGTCGCATGTTTAGTCTTGCCCATCTCAGAAAATGGCCCATCCCTGACCTGCTTGCCCAAGAGTTGGAACTTTTGTCATCCTGTACTTCTCTCTCATCCATTTCCCAGGTCTAATTAGTTATCAAGTCATATAAAGACTTCCTCCAAAACCCCTCTTGATTGTGTCCCTTGTCTTCATTTTCACCAGCCCTCCCTTAGCTCGGGCCCTTGCCACTTCCTGCCCTTGTTGCTCAAAGATCTTCCAGAATGATTGTTTTTGTCACCACTGCCAGAATGATCTTTCTAGAGCACTATACAGATCATGTCATATCCCCATCAAAAAATCTTCCAATGGTTTCCTACAGCTTTAAATAGAAAACTCAACCTCCTTAGCTTACCATCCAGGGCCTTTGCAATTGGCTTCTACTTCCATATCTTTTGTCTCCAGGCAGAATGATCAGTCCCTGTCTTAGGGCCTCACACCTCCATCATTTTCACGGGCAATTTTAATCTGCCTCAAATGACCTTCTCTTATTTCTTCTAAATAGAAATTAACAAATGTTCTTGCAACTGAGTATCGTTATGGGAAGGATTTACACAGCCATCACGCTTTACAATGCTACCTCCATGCCGCTGACACCGGAATGAATGGTAAGCCAAGTAATTCCATGAAGTCAAGGAGTGATGGAGGAACCCAATGAGTATTTATTGAGTGAATTAATTGGAAAATATGAAGCTACCCTGAAGTACGTGTTCCAGAATCATGGTCTAATGGAAAAGACATTTAACAGCATCAAGGGGTTTCCTGGGAGACAAGTTGGATGACCAGTATCCTAACTAATTCATGACTGTCAAACTTCAGCTTAGAGCAGGCACTCCTAAGTGTGTCACATATCCCCTTCTCCAGCTTATAGTAGCTGGAGTAACAACCCGGTCACAATCCTTTCCAATCATTGGAGACCAAACAAGCTCAAAACGTAAAGCGGCTAAGTGCAGGGGAGCAGGGGACTTGAGAGGTGGTCCTTGGGAAAGAGCTATGAACAGGTGGTTAAGCATTCTGCGTCCTAGCCCTAGCTTTGGTGCCACCTCCTATTGTGAGCGTGGAAAGACATGTTAACCTTTCTGAGGTCTGGACTTACAGAGTTGTCTAGGCCTTCACTGGCTTCACTGTTTCAATGACTGAATATCCTTGTATGAAAAATCTCTGACCTTGTCTTTGGTTCCCTGCTTGGCTGGCTCCTCGAAGCCCAGCTGATCCAGTGTAGCCTGGCTGTTTGAGTTTGACTCTTTGCCTGTTTAGGCCAATCCTTTCTCCCTCAAGGTTTTCCTTCTAGTTCATTAACTGCACGGATCTGTAAGATGAATGAAGACATTCTTCAAATCTTAATACACAGACTTGGCCCTCCCTTGCAAGTTTTGCCACGTCATCAGATAAGCTGCAGCTAGAGATCTGTCTCCTGCTATTCTCCTTCTGCCTGGAGATCTCACTGTGGCTAAGCCAGTCTCGGCCACATCCCTGCATGCTCCGTGCATACTGCAGCTCCTTTCGGGCCCTCCACTTGGATGCCCCCTCCTTTCTCTCCACCTGTGTACACCCTCCACATTCCAGGCATCACTCTAACAACCCTCACATTCTTCAGGAAGTCATCACCCCTCATCTCTCTGCATTGATTGACCCTGACAGCACTTCCTGCCTGTATCACTCATTTTCATCTTATTAACTATCTTAAGTGTCTGTAATTCTTCTATGCAATTTGATGATCCTTGAGGACAAGAGTTGTGGCTTATGTCTCTGGCGTTCTTCAGAGCCCAGCAACACTGCTATGTATATAGTAGTAAATGTCTGAATTTACTTATGTCATTTCTTGATTTAAGTTGTTTATTATACATAAATATATTATGTAAATTAATTTATTTAATCCACCAAAGACCATTTGATTATGATCAAGTGAGTTGGTTATGAGAAATGCATAATCTTACCCATTTTAAAGACCTATATCTTATCTTACATATTTTCGAGGTGGAGAAACTGAGGCTTCAAGGATGTCTCAGGTTTCTGGTTATAAAGCTGTTCCTTCATAAATATGTTCTTGGTTTTAAATCTGGCACAGGGAGAGCTAGAATTTGAACTCTGCGCTTTCTAACACAATCCACTGATATTTTAGTAGAGGGGATAAATGACATAAAAATATTTACTTGAACCATCAGGACTGAATTTTTAAAAAAGTGTGCCAAGAATGAAACTATCCAGAAACCTAAGAAATCCTGAAACAACAGCTTTTTCTCCAACTAATGGACTGAACAAAATGGAAAACTTTGTTAGCTTAAAAGCATATATGTATATGTATATATTCATATATATAATATATATAGTGTGTATATACATGTATATATGGATATATGCTTATACTATATATAAAGTGTATACACACAAAAGCTGAAACACGTGCACATAATACACACACCTGGAATTAAACATCATGTAAAATCATGCATATTATGATTATAATACTCAGGAATGCACTGAAGATAAAACATAAATGTCTCTAACATCATCACACTGTTTCTCGAAATAGTTTACAGAAAGGACATCACATGGTTAATTTTAAAGTCCCCCTGATGAGAGGTACTGTGTTGGAGGCAGGATGACCTCTCCTTTATTACTGTGAATTTACCTTCAAGGCAAACATTTTTCAATCAACACTAATTTGCA
Organism: Phocoena sinus; assembly: GCF_008692025.1. NCBI lineage: Eukaryota > Metazoa > Chordata > Mammalia > Artiodactyla > Phocoenidae > Phocoena > Phocoena sinus. The sequence goes on along the minus strand of NC_045779.1, from coordinate 16,147,015 downwards.
TATAATTTATCAAGAGAGAAGCGCAAAATAATTTTGTTGCAAGATTCCCCTTTGTTTTAAGTGTCATTAGCAGTCCCGGCTAATCCGATTTTTACAATCTTATCAGGCGCTTTTAGAAAAGCTCGCTGAACTCATCTGGAGGATGCATTTACTCCTGTGTCCCATATTGCATTACAGCACAGCGGAGAGGCGCAGCCTGCTACAGATGTTTATGTGAAATGCAGTTAGCGCTCTGCCAATTTCGTTTTTATAGGGACACAGTCAATTTTTATTCATTTAAAAACCAGAATGCTTTCTTTTATTGTGTGCAGCCTCTCCTGATTATATAGCTAAACAAATTATTTCTCTGTTTGTACTAAATGGTACTATTGGGGAAGAGCAATGGCGTGGTGTAAGTGTACCATATATATACATCAGGCAAATAAATAATGGTTCCCTCTTAGGGTATGTTCCTTGCAATGGGTTATTTTAAACTTTTTTTTTTTTTTTTAGTTTTACTTACTGTAAATATGCATGAATGAAATGTAAATCTTGCATTGGGTAGTCTGTGGGCTCTGTCATCTGAACTTGAGTTTCCATAAAGTTTAATGGTTTATAAGCTATTCTCATGTACATTATTTCACATCATTTAAGATGTTTAGGTTCTATTGTCAAGGTGTTGGAATAGTCAGGTGTTCCCATTGTTTTGCCAGAAGATTCCTACAGCTCTGCAATTTTATGGCACTACGATTTAAAAAATGCTTTGTTGAGTGTCAATACTCTTGACAATATGGAGCAAAAGATTTAGAGGACTAAAGTTAAAATGACCTTGGTGATACGGGAGAAATATATTTCTATATTTAGATACTTGAAAATCCATCATGTCTAAGTTTAGTGGAAACTCTTAGCCGTGGAGTGGAGAGACAGTTCCTAAACTGGCATTACAGACTACTGCCTCTAGACTCGCTGTATTTGAATCCATGCCCTATTGAGGTGGGTTGAATGTTGCTGAGAGAAGGCTCTGAGTCAGGAGATTTTCTTAGGGACTGATACTAAAAGCAATGACCAGAGATCCTCTCCATAGAATTCAGTAAATTCCCTTTATAGGATAACACTAAATATATTATTTTTAATTATGGTTATATCTAGTAATATATGTTTGAGATTTAAGCAGCATGGAAAATACCATAAATGTGGTTAGGAAAACAGAAAAGAGTCTAAATAGTCTTCTGGTTAACTTAATATTAGCTTTTTTTCCCTCAGAATTTTTATTTAAGTGTTTGGATCATTTCCATATACATTTTTATCCCTAAGATAAAACTTTATTTTGAGGCTGACTTTTATTAAGCCTACATTCCCATAGATAATTTTAACAATTAAAAGGAAGAAAATGAATCTATTACCAACTATATGTGAATCAATTTAAATATTCAATTAAAGCATCATAATGCCCCTATATACCACTACATAATTATCTAATAAGGAATAAGCCGCATGTACTCTGCCCTCAAGAAGCTCACAGTTCATTTGGGTAGCACGGGTTAAACACCAAAATGACAAACAAAAAAAGCACGTTAAAAGTATAGTCTTGCAATACAAGAGATATCATGAGCATGTGATTATGGATCATGCAAGTGGAATCATATAGAGTGAGTTCAGAGAAGAACCTTTGTGGGTTGGAAAAATCTAAGAAGGCTTCCCAGAGCCTTGAATGATAGATAAGAATTAGATAGATGAAAGCATAAATCTGGAGAAACTGACTTTGCTTACTTGAAAGGTGAATTTGCCACATTTTCGGAACTGTGAAGTTTTTTATGATTCTATGAAAGAGAAACTACTTGGGCATGTATTGTGTGTGTATGTTTGTGTACATATATATGCATACTATTGAGTAAAACATACGTGTGTGTGTATATGTGTATATATATATATATATATATATATATATATATATACACACAAAATTTTTTTTTACTTAAATAGTGCTTGCTTTGGTAAAGTCGCTTTGAGAAAGCTTGAATTTCCTCTTTAAATACATTTAGGCTTTTAATTGCACACATACTTTTTCTAGAAATTATACTCAACTCTTCTGTTTTGGTTTATTATTCAAATTTAATAAAACTTCGATCACCATACAGTATTTTTTCTCTATATATATGGCTGCTGAGTTAATTCACCTCTAACTATCCCTAAGAACTCACATCTACCTGTATTTAGTTAGAAGCTGAACAGCTTCACAGTTAGAATGTATAGCATTCATGGTGAGGCATTGTCACCAGATTTCTAAAAGACCTCGTTTCCTTGGCAACCTTCTTCAACTTTCTAAGTAACCTCTAATTTTTCTTTTTGTAAGAAGTCTGTGTTATTCCACTCATCTTTCACCCAAAGAACCAACGTGAATAGCTTTTCAGGTTGAATTAATGCCATAACTTATCCAATTATATAAAACTTTTCCTGCTGCAAGAATCCTCTTATCACTGAAGTAATGTGCAAAGAATGTCCTTTGAAAGACAGGTTTACAGAAAACTGAAATGCTTTTTGCTATTACTTACACATATTTTATTATTGTATTTACCAAGGAAACTTTGGAGTGCCTCTATGTGTGAAATTGTGTGCTAGGTGCTAAGGCATGTCATTTCTCAAAGTATCAACTTGCAACTTAAATAATATCTGAAAAAATTATTACTATCATTGGGAGTGAGTCATAGGAGTGCAAATATTTAAATATACATTTAATGGCTACTCCATCTTTCAGGTGATTTGGCCCCTGAATCTTGGAGTTGTGATTGATTCTGCTTTTCCCTTCACACCCCATATCCAGTCCATTAGCAAAATCAGTTGGGTCTACCTACGAAAGTCAAGAATTGACCACTTCTCAGCAACTTCACTGCTATGACTGGAACAAGCCACCACCATTTCCCAGCTGGAGTATTAAAGTAGCCTCTTAATTGCCGGTTCCATCTGCTTTAGTCTGTTCTCCATAGCCAGAGGTGTCCCACCTAAAATGCAAGTCTCCTCTTGTGACTCCTCTCCTCAGAATCCTCCATGGTTTCTCACATCACTCAGAGGAATAGACAACGGCCTTCAGGCGCTGAATGATCTGGTCCCCAGGTACTCTCCAACATCACTGCCTGCCCTTCACAATCTCTCACTAACTCTACTTCAGCCACACTGGCCTCTCTATTGTTCCCCAGACCCACCAAGCACACTCCCACTCAGGGCCTTTGCATGTGCTGTTCCCATATTCTAGAATGTTCTCGCTCCCTAACATCCCCACAGTTTGTTCCCTCTCCAGTCTCTGGCCTTTGCTCACATGGCACTTTCTTCATGAAACTTTACTTGCCCCAGTCCCCATTTTAATTGCAACTTTCTCAGTTCCAGTGGGGAACTATTGTTTCTATTGCACTAGAATAATGTACTAGGTATTTCCCTTGTTTCTTTTGTGCCTTTCTCCCTATTTGAAGGTAAGCTCCATGAGAGAGGAAGTTGTCTCTGTTTTATTTTAAACTATTCAAGTGACATTGGAGTATATTCTTATCCTTATTTAATTCCTCATATTGAAATAGTCTAAGAAGTCTTAGAAGAAACTAAAAAGTCCTGAAATTTTCATATTCTTTTTTTCCTCCTCAAATCTTTCTCCCTACCTTTTCATATGTACGATATACTATTATTTTCTAGATACCAGAGCTCTGCAAAAATGTGAAATTCTAAGGAAAAATTCCCAAATATATCGCTTCCATGCTTCCAGATGCTACAGTAGTTGGGACTAAAGATGGGCTTCCTCTGTGTAGGGTTCCGGAGTGTGGGCAGTTTGGTATTCAACCACATGGCTGATCAATCCTAGCAATAGTCTGTGTCTCTTTACTATGACATTAGCTTATATGTTTCCTGAAACAGAGAAGGTAATCACTTTTAGTTTCAAAAGCTTTATGACCAGGCACCAGGCATTATTCTGGAGTAAAGAATAATATAAGTTAACAGAAAACTAAGGCAATTCAAAAATGAAAATTTGAGTAGTACTGTGGTGGTTCTTCCAATGTCTAATTGTCTTCTTTTAGTCTTTGTTCAATCTCTCAGTCTGGTTGGTTCCACTCATCTGAATCCATTTTTCAAAGGCGTCTATTATGAGCTGATTTTTGTCCCCCCAGAATTTATATGTTGAAGTCTTAACCCCCTAGCACCTCAAAATCTGACTGCACTGTATTTGGAGATAGACCTTTAGAGAGGTAATGAAGGTACAGTGAGCTCATATGTGTGGGCCCTAATCCAATTTAACTGGTGTCCTGATAAGAAGAGGAGATTAAGACACCCACCTGCACACAGAAGGACCATGCAAGGACAGAGCAAGAAGGCAGCCAACTGCAAGCCAACGAGAGAAGCCTTAGAAGAAGCAAAGTCACCTTGATCTTGAACTTCTAGCTCCAGAACTGTAAGAAAATAAATTTCTGTCGTTGAAGTCTCTGTAATCTCTGACATTTTGTCATGATGGCCCTAGAAAATGAATATAGCATCCTATTGATGAATGCTGGATTTGGATATATAATGGCCACAAGCCCTTCTAGGTGAGGCATTCTGAAAGCACACTGCATCCAGCCTTCTTGTTAGGCAGATGTTTGGCAAAGAGCTTTGCTGGGTTCTAAAATACAATAGTTTATGTTTATTATTTTTCTTATATTGTCATCTTTTACGTCTATGTGTAGAGAGCCTTTTTCTAGGTCCTTGAGATAGAAATAACACAAAATGAAACAAAAAACAAATATGTTTCTTAACCATGAGAGGCTTATCATCTATTTAGGGGAAACAGAATGTATGTAGTTCCTAAAATAAGTATGGAAAAAACTCAAAGAAGGAAGCAACTCTGAGAAACTCCAATGATGCTTAAGCAAAATCTTAAACACTTTGCAAGACCAAGACTAGTGGAGCAGGCGTAATTCTACTCCATGAAATATAGATAACACACAAGTATGTGGAAGCTGGGATAATCTAGGAAATATGAGTTGAATGGAGGGGACCTGTCTTGACAGGTTGCCAAATTTGGACTTCATTAAGTAGTCAGAGAGGAGCCTCTGAAATTTGTGATTAGGTAGCTGACATATCCAAAATAATACCTTTGGAAAAACATGGTGGAAATGTGTGCAATCGTTTTGGGGAGGGGAGTGAGGAGGACACTCCTTGGAATCTATTTCTGTCATACAGACTAATGCTTCCCAAAGTGTCATCCTGAGTTTCCTCAGAAGAAAATTTTCCTCAAAAGAAGGGACTCGTGGTTAAGTCACACAGAGGTCTTCCTCGACTTCCAATGGGGTTTCATCCTGATAAACCCATGGTAAATTGAAAATATCGTAAGTTGAAAATGCATTTAATACGCCTAACTTACAGAGCATCATAGCTGAGCCTAGCCTACCTTAGACGTGCTCAGGACACCTACATTAGCCAGCAGTTGGGCAAAGTCTCCAACACAAAGCCTCTCTTATTATAAAGTGTTGATTATCTCATGTAATTTATTGAATATTGTGTGAAAGTAAGAAGCAGAATGGTTGTCTGGGTCCACAATGGTTGTAAGTGCTATCAGTTGTTTACCCTTGTGATCCTGTGACTGACCGGGAGCTGCAGCTCACTGCACTGCCCAGCATCACAAGAAAGTATTGTACAGATATCACTAGGCGAAGAAAAGATCAAAATTCAAAGGACAGTTTCTAATGAATGAGTATCCCTTTTGCACCATCATGAAGTTGAAAAATTGTGACTCGAACCATGATAAGTTGGGACCATCTGTAGTGTGTTCTTGGGGATGTTCAAAGCTAGTTAGCATATTTTAAAGGCCCAAAGCAGTTCCTCAGTAAAGACACCTGTTTAATTATGTTTAACCCTGTGTTTCCTACACTTTTCTACCCCTGAAACTTTGTTGTTGTTGTAGTTGGCAGAGTAATGCCTCTAAATATCCTATGGAATTAGTCATCCACAGGAGAGCAACATTAGGAATTGCTAGTCTAGGCTTGTGGGCCCAGACTGGAGTGGTGGAAAAGGGAGAGTAAAAGAAAGTATTGGGTTCAAGAGACATTTCAAAGGCAGAGTGAGTTGACATGATCTCTCTGTGGGTCAAGTGAGAGAGATGCTCACTGAGTGATTATAAAGTTTGGAGGAAGAGAGGCAGGGAGGTTATTCCTCTCTTCCCAGCCAGAATGGAAGGCCAAGGGACAAGGATTGTATCTTATTTCCTTTCTCTTTGTCTTTGCACTTAACAGAGGACTGAGAACATGATCCACATACAACAAATAGGTAGTAATAGATTTCTTGTCTAGTATTTGAGTTAATATTAGAGGGAAGACTATTTAGACATTATATGTTAAGCTATCCATATCTATCAAAGCTAGACTAAAATTCCTCTTAATATCCTGTGGGTTTTAAGGTATCTACCTTGACTCTGCAAAGGCTTTATCCACTTAATAAAAGCCAAAGTCTCTTGTCCTCTGTTCTTAGGCTCTGCAGGTTTTGTTTCAGCTTCCTGTTCTCTTCCAGCTTTATGGTTGTTCCTTATCTTCTCCCACTTCACTTTTTGGGCTGGATCTGAAAATGACTTAGGTAGCTTTTGACTCGGCACTCTACAAGGACTCTGTTTTTATCCTCTCGCTTCTCTATTTCTGGCTGCTTAAAGAACCTTTACAGCTCCCACCCCAGTTGGTTTCAGGGATAACAACCCCTTGGCCAGCATCCCAGATGGGCTGGCTCCAGCCTCTCCTAAGGGAATTAATTATTTACCACGGGTTATTTCTAGGCTTGACTCAACTGGATGTTCTTAGCCCAAATCAGGGTTGATGATGCAGGGCACGATTCCAAACAGTACTGATTCATGACTTCCATCTTTTTCATATCTCCCCTATTTCAAGACTTTAATGTAGGTTTCCCAGTATTCATTTACCTAATTTATTCCATTGTCCTACTGATTTCTCAGGGTAATTTTTGTACTCAGGTATAGTTAGCAGGTTGCAAATTAAGGCTTACAGCCCTACCATGGACTGGTTGTATGTGACTCTGGGCATTGTATTAACCTCTCTGAGCATCACTCTCATGAAGCTGTAACATGAGGATAAAAATTATCTTATCTTAATGCTATCTCCCTGATGATTATAGGAAGAGAGATAATACCTGTAAAGGATGTAGCAAAGCTGCTGGCACATAAGTTGTTCGATAAAGGCTAGTTATTATTGAACCTCTCAGAGAAGATAAAACCTGTGAAGTAAGGTTTTTATTATAGGATTAATATATTTTAAGTAAAATATATTTATTTCTTTCAAATTTATACAGTGACTCAGGCCATACCAACAAAACATTGCTTCATGAATATTTGTTATTTTTACTAGCACTAACTTACTTGCATTTTAAAGCCATATATATATATATCAATCATCCAATTTTCATAACTAATTTCCATAGAGTACTTGATTATATTGATAATGTCAAAATTAAATTACAGGGTGGTTTTTGCCCAAATGATCTAAAAAACTTAATTTGGAAAGTCTTAATAATTGCTAATTTATAGTTCACCTTTTTTTTTGGCCACACCGGGCAGCATGTGGGATCTTAATTCCCGAACCCACGGCCCCTGCAGTGGAAGGGCAGAGTCTTAACCACTGGACTGCCAGGAAAGTCCCATATGGTTCACCTTTTTAATCAGTAGGACTAGTATAGCAGCAGTGGTAAACATATGAGAACCATCCTATCCCTTCTATACAAAATGTCCCACTCACAACATATCTTTGTATCAAATCATCACATTGTATACTTTAAACTTAGACAATATTGTATGTCAGTTACATCTCAATACAGCTGGAAAAAAATTATTTCAAAAGAGCAAATTGGGCAAGGAATTAGAAGTGCTATCAGGAAATAGCATGAGTCCCTTTTCCATGAAATAGAATGATGATAGATTCTTGGCTTGTCCCCTCTACCTCTCTATTCGATAAACATTTGTGAGTGCCCAATGTTTATTGAGAGCTTATTATGAGTCAGGCTTCGTTTTTCCATCTATAACATTTTGAACAATTCATCATATTAGATAAGTGATCTTTGACAAAGATCTATTTCATACCGGGATCGACGATTTCTGTGCTGCTTTTTCAACCACAAGATAATTCTACATTTCTCCTATTACCAGGTGCTTACCAATGTAGTATATTATTATACTTTGACTTAAATTATTTAGAATACAAAGATTTTTATTACAGAGATGTATTTAGCAACATTTTAAAAGTGTGATTAAAAATATACTTTTTTTTTTTCAAATCAACCCAGATGTGTACTTCAGTGATGAAACATCTTTAATCATTTACTAAGAAGAAAGTAGTCTGGGTTATATTCACATGCAGTTTATTGGTTAAAATCTGATGCGTCTACCCTATAAGTCTATAAAATATTTTCTGTTTCTTCAAGGAAATAAGTATCCAAGTTCATCTGTTAATTTCAGTGGGCTAACGCCTTCTAGAAAACAAAGGAAATGTTTGAAAAATAATGACTTTGACATTCAGGATAAATTATATATTCAAATGAATTTGGCAGAATAAAGCAGTCTGAGGCATTGCGTTTAAATTATTTTGAACTGATTTCTCCTCCTATAGAAGGTGACCAAATACTTCCATCAAAGGGGCTAATACCAGTAACTCACTTTCAAGCTCAGTTTTCCTGGGCCTCCCTGCAGACAGGAGTTGAAGGCCTCTGGGGTATTCAGGTTCAGTGAAGCCTAGTTGAATAATTGCAGAAAATAAACACCCCTAGGAAGTATGGAAAAGGTGAATGGTAGTAAAATGTTATTAAACTTAGAGATTCCAGCTTTCTCCCTTGTTTCTCCTGGCATATTTCAAAGGAAATGCCACAATGACTCTGAGGTTTTTTAAGTCACATGCTGAACTTGCAATAGTATTAGAAAGGAAAGCCATTGTGAAATAGAAAAAGAAAAGAGCAGTTAGGACACTTTAATGAACACTTGAATGCACCTCAAATGAAAAACAGATGTTCTTTGTTAAATTTAACAGCGATTCTTATTCAGATTGAGGTAACTAGCCCAGACAGTGGGGTAGAATTGGCTACAGCAGGATCTTGTTCGAGAAAGTTAGTATATTTCTTCCTGTTGTTCTGTACCAAAAATTTCTCCCAGTTTTTTCTGCATTTAGATAAAAGTGAGCATTTGAAAGTTTAAGCCTTGAAAATTGATTTTATTCATGTATTTTTCATTGCTAATTTTTTTCTATACAAACTTTAATTCATGAGACAGTTTTAGTTTTGTAACTATTGCATAAATCTTATTCTGGCATTTCATTAGTTTTTTTTTTTTAATGCATCAATGTCACATAACACAGGGTCCTATTAATGTTTTAGAACAGCAACTGATGTTATATTAAGTACATTTTATTAATACCTTTTCCCCCTAAAAAATGTTTATCCACACCTCCCCTGTCACCCTCCTCCTCCAAAAAAAACCCCCACTAAACAAAGCTTTTCTGGGCAACCCATTTCAGTCCATCAATCAGCGGTATTTTCTCCCATGCGCCAAACTTTTGCTAACCTATCTCATCTGATTCGTTTAATGGAAACATGGTCACAAGCCAATACAGACTCACTCACATGACCCTTTTCTGAAAGGATAAATTATATTACTACTCCAGCTCTAACTCGTTTTGAGATGCACTAGGTTTCCTTGTTTGGGGTTTTAAAAGTTTTTTAGCATATATATTGAACGGCACCTGGCATTCTATTTAACCATACGTGTGCCAGAGACTACAATGGTAGAAATCAAGAAAAAAATAGTGAACAAAAAAATTGGGTCGGGGGTAGGGGAAGAGGCGGATAAAGCATTTTGTGTGTTAACATGTTATTAATTTTTTTTTTTTTTTTTTTTTAAACATCTTTATTGGGGTATAATTGCTTTACAATGGTGTGTTAGTTTCTGCTTTACAACAAAGTGAATCAGCTATACATATACATATGTTCCCATATGTCTTCCCTCTTGCGTCTCCCTCCCTCCCACTCTCCCCATCCCACCCTTCCAGGCTGTCACAAAGCACCGAGCTAATATCCCTGTGCCTTGCGGCTGCTTCCCCCCAGCTATCTACCTTACTACGTTTGTTAGTGTGTATATGTCCATGACTCTCTCTCGCCCTGTCAAAACTCACCCTTCCCCCTCCCCATATGCTTAAGTCCGTTCTCCAGTAGGTCTGCCTCTTTATTCCTATCTTACCCCTAGGTTCTTCATGACATTTTTTTCCCTTAAATTCCATATATATGTGTTAGCATACGGTATTTGTCTTTTTCTTTCTGACTTACTTCACTCTGTATGACAGATTCTAGGTCTATCCATCTCATTACAAATAGCTCAATTTCATTTCTTTTTAAGGCTGAGTAATATTCCATTGTGTATGGAAACAACCTAAGCGCCCATCATCGGATGAATGGATAAAGAAGATGTGGCACATATACACAATGGAATGTTATTAATTTTTAAGTCAATGACTTCACTATGCATTATCTAAGGTGTAAAAGGAGACACAATCTTAGTCCACAACAAGGTGAGAGAAGTGTGTGATTTATTCAGTAACAACCAGTTAGACAATGATGAAAATACAGACAATTCGGACTGTAATCAGCTGCTCTGAATGGAGGTATTTTCTTACTGTGTTCCATGTCTTTTTATTTCTCTGTATATTTTTGTTTGATGCCCAGGAAATTTATCCTCTTTTGTTCTTAATCTTTATCATTTAAAAAGAAAGCCCATAAAACAGAACTACAACCAGGTCATTAAACAGCAGGGAGACTATATAATAAGCTAAGTAAACAACGGAGGGAGGAAAGCATCCCCAAACTGTCATAGTTAAGCAGGGCTTGCCTCGTTGAAATTCCCATCTGAGCAACATCAAGGTCACCTTCAATACTCAACTGAGAGATGGGGGCAAAAAAAAAGGCAATGTTTCAAAAGAACAAAACTCATAGCTACAAAACCACTTCTAAGTTTAGATCAGTCACGCTGAAGAAGGGAAAGGAAAGACAGTGCTTCAAAGCAGACCAGCTTAATACTCTGTTACAAATCACATGTATCTCACAAGTTGCAATCGTGATTTATACTATTATACGATCCATTACACGCACATTTTAGGTCAGGGTGTTAAATTTCTCATTCTTTCTTCCTGTTTGTTTCTTTTCTCCTTTAGGAAACTTCAGGGTTAAAGGATAAATTCTGTGTTTTAAGTAGGACAAAAATTTCAGTCATACACAAAAAGTCACTTTCTTAAAAACAACTCTTTATTTCAGAAAAAACCCCTAATAATTAAAAGTCCAAGCACTGCCATATTAAAAGAGGTTAGATTTGGGAATCAATCTAATTCATAAAGCAAAATGATAAGTTATTGATCTTTTACATGATGAACATTTTTACTTGGTTTTGAGTAAACCAGATCTCTATTTTGCAGACCTATTTGTTTAACCCAGTTAGGGGGATGTTGGAGAAGTCAGAAAGCAAGGGGGATTATACCTCACCTGTCCCGAGTTGGTGGTTCCCTGCATACCTCATCCTCCCCAGTCCCCTGACTCTTTCTCTCATCTGAACTTCAGTGATATTTCCCTTGGCCAGATTCTTTGGCAAATGCTAGATCTTGTACATCAGATACATCTTGAACATCTACTATCCTGCCATCCAGACGTGGTTCCCATCCTCACTTAGCTCTTACAATTTGAGGGTGCTTCACATGTAAGTGATAATACTACTTTTCTTGTTAATATCTCTATGTGAGGATGAACAGATTGCCATTTAAAGTTCTCTTAGAAGTTACAAAATCACATTATTAAGAGCTATGATTTGCATCCTATACTAGGAAAATTACCTGCAGCAGTCAATTTAAGCCATGCCAAAGTTAATTAACTTATAAGTGCATACTCATTATTATTCAACATTATAAAATATGCACCAGAATGGGTGATGTCATATTTCCTTCCGTAGTCTCACTCCCCTAGTCCAAACATCCCAGTAAAAGAAATATGAAGTTGTGTTGTATCAAATTCAGCCTCATGAGGTCTCTGGTTTTAATCAGGACCTTTTCACCTTTTCTGCCACACCTCCCTTGAGACTTTTGGACATCCAGCCTAGAGCTGAGTTTGTCTCAGAACTTCCCTTTTTGGATTCTTTGCCCATCGTTGGCCATGCCTCATAGCAGTGCCAGCCTGTCCATCGATTCCCAGGAATATTATCTCTCTTTCCAACTATTCCAACAAGCATGCTTGTTTAGGTTAGAATACTAAGACATGATCCCAGTGATCCCAATGGAACAAGTATATTCACCTACACACACACAGACACACACAGACACACACACACACACACACACACACACAGAGTAAAGATTTAATGGAGAATTCATTTTTTAAAGAAGCTATGATCCAAGAGTATCCAAATCTGGAAAGAAATTAGGTAATTATAGATACTAAAGTGCTTAGATGAGGGGCATTTCCCACTAATCAGTTGTACACAGAAGGCTTTTCCCACTGCATGTGTGTTGTGGGAGAGATGTTTAATCACATTTCAGAATATGTAAGAATTAAACACCATGTAAAAATGTCATAGGCTTATTGAAAAATAAGGATGACTTGTTTTTTAGATTAGTAAATTCATTAGAATTATCTTATTTTTACAAATGATATTTTACTGTTTCAAAAGTGTCTTGTTTGCTTTCTCAACCTCTCCCAATTCAAGAATTTGTTAAAGTGTACATTTTTTCTAGAAACAATGAAGAAAATGACTCAGGAAGCTCTTTTTTCCTCTCTGAAGTTCTATGGGGAATTTTCTTTAGGAGTTTTGGTGACGGGTCCTACCTAGAGGCCTGATCAGGGCTCCCAGTCTAGGGCCTGGGAAGGCAAGTGTAACCTGGCAGGCCATAGGAAACCATCCATCAGGCCAGGGTGAGGACAGACACCTGGAATGTCACAAAAGACTTCTCACCTTATACAAATTAAAGTGAAACCCTTAGCAGGCAGAAAGTTCAAGGGGAACTAGAATTGATCACATAGAGCAAGAAAAAAATGTACAGACTGCAAACACACTTCTCTAGCTGTGCAGATATGATGACATTCACCAGTTCTGCCATCTTACTGTGATCAACATTCCCAGTCAGAATACTTATGTTGTCTAATAAATTTGTATTTGAATGAGCTTCCCATTTTATTTTATTTTTTTAACATCTTTATTGGAGTATAATTGCTTTACAATGGTGTGTTAGTTTCTGCTGTATAACAAAGTGAATCAGCTATACATATACACATATCCCTATATCTCCTCCCTCTTGCATCTCCCTCCCACTCTCCCTATCCCACCCCTCTAGATGGACACAAAGCACCGAGCTGATCTCCCTGTGCTATGCGGCTGCTTCCCACTAGCTATTTTTCGTTTGGTAGTGTATATATGTCCATGCCACTCTCTCACTTCGTCCCAGCTTACCCTTCCCCCTCCCCGTGTCCTCAAGTCCATTCTCTACATCTGTGTCTTTATTCCTGTCCTTCCCCTAGGTTCATCAGAACCATTTTTTTTTAAGATTCCATATATATGTGTTAGCATACGGTATTTGTTTTTCTCTTTCTGACTTATTTCACTCTGTATGACAGACTCTAGGTCCATCCACCTCACGACAATTTCATTTCTTTTTATGGCTGAGTAATATTCCATTGGGTATATGTGCCACATCTTCTTTATCCATTCATCTATTGGGTGAGCCTTGGATTTGGGGAAACTTACATCTTCATATAAATATCCCATGCATGATGTCTGTTCATGGATGTAATAGTCCCAGATTCTTCTTAGGCAAAGCATTTTAGGACATTTTAAGTGCAATCAGGGTGTTGGTTCTAAAATTTTAATTTTAGAACCAACAATCTTTCTTATATATTTTATAAATCAACATTACTATCTGAATCACTGAATTTTGACTTGGGAGGACCTAAGTATATTGTAGGACTGAATATATTAATTAAAGATCATGGATCTGACTATAACTGTTGTAGAAAATCTGATTGCGTATGTGATTCTCAAGATGTGTATTTCTTTGGCAACATTCTATTATTGAAAAATCTTTGGCCCTGGAATTGGTGGTGCTCAGGAAGTAGTGGGTATCTTTTAGGTCCTTCCATCAAACTTTTTGTTTTATATTTGAAAGTAGCAAGAAGATTGCAACTTCCATAAAGAATAGACCGTTTTTCTAAACATATAAGGCTGTTTCTTAACATCAGTCTAAGCTAACAACAACAACAACAAAAAAATAGAAGCATTAGCAAAAGATAAGGGAGGAAAATAAAAATAGTTCACCTAGCTAGAAAGTGATCCTAACCTGCTACCCAAGACCTGTATCTACTCAGCTCTTTTCAAGTCTTGCTTATATAGTTTCTGGAAAAACTTGTATGCAGTAGACTTATTTGGGGATGTGTGCCTTCAAATCAAGAGTTTTTTATATTTTGCTGTTAACTATTTTATTTTTAAAAAAAGTTGATATACAGGGGAAAATATCAAAATGATTTCATTAGACATTTTCAAATAGAAGTATTATATACACGAATTATATAAAATGAAGTCACCAAAGGAGACATGTGTTCCATTCCTTACCTTGTCTGTCACATATCACTAATCCTTTATGCAGAGTTACAGTCTGCAACGTGAAGAAAATGGGGATCACTAAACAAGGAAATCAAGGGAATCATATACATTTGTTGAAAATTACTACTATTATTTGGATATCCTAAAGAAATAAAATCATTTATGGATTTCTTTCACAAATTTGAAGAATAAAACAAATAATATCCCATTAGAATGGGATGGATCCGAGAATATAAAGATAAAAACATTCCAAGAACGATCATGAAAGTCACATTCTAATTAAGGTCATTGAAATGAGCATGAATCCTATTTATACTGTTGTTGTCAAGGGAAATTATTTCAGATGTTTAGAACAGTATGTTATTGTCACTATTTAAATCCCGTCTTTTTTTTTAATGGAGAAAGATTGAGATTTATTTCAGATAATATTTTCAATATAATTATAAAATAAGAGAGATTAGTTGGGATTTTTTAGATAAAAGTTTTAATATTATTCTTCAATAGTCTAGATCAGGGTTTCTCCACCTCAGCAATATTGACATTTTTGGTCTGTACTGTTTGTCATAGAGGCTATTCCTGTATGTTGTATGATATTTATTTTTAAATTTTATTGGAGTATAGTTGATTTACAATGTTGTGTTATTTTCAGGTGTACAGCAAAATGACTCAGTAATACATATATTCATTCTTTTTCAGATTGTTTTCTCATATTGGTTATCACAGAATATTGAGTAGAGTTCCCTGTGCTGTTAAGTCCAGTCTTTAAGAATATTTTTTTCAGCCTGGTTTTGTCCTGTAAGAGATTGAAACTTTGAACTGGTAGCAATGATACACGCCTCTCCCCAACCACAACAGTAGGAAAACATAATGCCTTTCTGAACAATAGTATTTTTTGGCATCTTATAATGAAGGGAAAAATACATTCTTTAAATTTAAAAAAAAAACAGGATTTAGATTCTGATTTTTGCCATTTATTTTTGTGATTTGATTTTGGATGAGATTTCTGCAGGTCTCTGAGTTTAGAATCTTCAAGTATAAAATGAGACTAATCAGACATGTCTCACGGTACTGTTTCTAGTAAAGGTAGGTGTCTGTGTACAAGTTCCTTTCCCTGAGAATGTGCTGACAACCAGTCACAGACAGAACTCTAGTTATGAACAGATTCGGAGTATGTCTGCCTAAGGCACTGTACTTTCTATGCTTGAGAAGCAACAGAAGCAAATATTCCCATTTCCATTACCAAAGACCAGTAATCAACAGAAGAGTTTTTGGAGAGACCGCGGCCCTAGAAAATAAAACCCTTAGTGTCCCCAGAGGAAGAATGGATTAGAAAAGTTGTACTAAAGGACTTCCGTCCTTCCCTAGAAAAACTCACCAGATTATCACTGACTTCTTTGTAAAACAGAACAAAATAAAACTGGGAGGTTTCCTTATCAAAAGCAAAATAACCACTTTTTTTTTCAGAGTCTTTCAAAACAAAGGATGTTTACATCATAAGAAACTGACAAATACAGAATACTCATCTTTACATTAAGTGAAACCAGACATTCATATCAAAAAATATCTGAAAGGAGGTATCTGACCATTATAGAAAAATCTCCTTTAAAAATTGATAGTTATGGGTAATCACTTCTCTCAACACTTTGCAACATACCTAGAATATTGATGCCCCTGCTTTTGAAATCTTAGGGTCAGCCCTGTCCCCCTTCACCCTTTGCACACCCATATTCATGCGGACAACACAAGCCTTTGTTCGTTTTGCAGGTGCAGTGGCAGCAGCTGTTAAGAGCACATTAGTTCAGTGTTTCAGCTACCTTTTTGACATCCCATATGTCTTAATTGAAGGTTAGCAAGCAGGGAGGAAGTTTGGAGGAGGCCAAGTGAAGAGCTGGTTAAAGCCAATTCACTGTATTTGTGTAACCCACGGTTGACCGCTGCCACCATCAAACAATTGTTCACAGAGCTGCATCGTTTATTTCCTCAAGCTTTTAGGACTTCCCCATCCACAAATTGCCCCTCCCCACCACGCACACACTCGAGCTTGTAGTGATGGATATAAATTTTGAGATACGCTGACTATTATGTCACCATCATTAAAAAATCCTTTTGGCCAATTGGCATAGTGAA
This sequence comes from Phocoena sinus, assembly GCF_008692025.1. NCBI lineage: Eukaryota > Metazoa > Chordata > Mammalia > Artiodactyla > Phocoenidae > Phocoena > Phocoena sinus. The sequence continues at coordinate 16,130,289 of NC_045779.1, read as the reverse complement.
AAATAATAATCCCTAAACTGGTACTCCAAAAATCTAGAGGTTCAATTTTGTTCTGCTAATAAACAGTTGGATGACCTTGAGCAAGTCACCTTTCTTGGCCTTGAAGTACTGGAACTAGGAGATGTCACAAGTCCTTTCAGCTATAATCCTGTTATAAATTCCTACCCGGGAGAAAGATGCATCAAAGTTTCAATGGGATTCATGGCAACAGCACCAACATTAAGGGGATTGATTGATCACTCTTGGGGATTGAAGTAGCGACCACTGCTCATCAATCTCCTTATCCCTGATGAAAACAAGGAGTTACCCTGTAAACAAGGTGCCTCTTTTCCAAGACTTGGAGAGCCCCATGACTCAGGTTTCAGGGGATGAGCCATTTGCCCCAGATATAGACGCTGTGCTCTAAGGCCAATGGGTTAGTTCTGTGCTGGGTTTTTGTGTTCTTTTTTCTGGCTGAAAGATTTTTTTTGTATATATTTTTTTATTGACGTATAGTTGATTTACAATGTTGTGTTAGTTTCAGGTGTACAGCAAAGTGATATATATATCTTTTCCCATATAGGTTACTATGAAATATTGAGTATAGTTCCCTGTGCTATACAGTAGGTCCTTGTTATCTATTTTATATATAGTAATGTGTCTATGTTGCTCCCAAATTCCTAATTTATTCTGTACTGTTTTAAGTGCAAATTTGGACATGGTCACCACATGAAATTACGTTTAACTTAAAATCAAGAGTGTGCTTGGTCTCTACAATGGTATTCACCATGTTATTGGAAGGGGGAAAAAACAAACCCTGCCTGGGTTACCTGGCTCAAATTTTGTGGTGTTTGCACCTTTACCTCTCACAAAATGATGCTTTTAAAAATAATATCTGATAGAAGAATGATGCCTTTCACCATTCATATTAACTCATAACTGATCACCTGTAACTGAGATAACTACTTAGACTACAATTTTACTATTCTAGTCTGGCTAAGTGCTTCGGGAGACTTGAAGCACAAAACTCTGCTCACTCAGAAAGCTTGTTAATGGGTCCCTCATGACTCAGCTATCAATTTTTTAGTATCAGATATACATGCTGTATCCATTATTACTTTCACTTAGAGCCAGGTCTGACCTGATTGTACAGCAGCTTATGAGATTTTATTTATTTTTCATTTTAGTAATAGATCAAAAGGAGAAATAACAGTGCATGGAAAATGTGTATCTTAATCAAAACTTCCAGTATAATATTATGAATGTAGCTACTTTGTCCTTTAAAAGAATTGTCCATTTTTGCATGTTTTCTACCTTTAACATATCTTAGGTCGTTTAAATGTGCTTTGTAAGCAATGATAAAATGACAAGTTATCATTGATCTGTCCTTTCTTCCATCTCAGAGGGATGCATTAAATAATGCATGCACCCATGTGAATTACTTTCTTCAACATAGCATCCCCAGACCATTAGCCAAATATAGCAACATTAACATCTTCCAACCCTCAGAAACCCTTTGGCTTTCATTTAATTAAATTATCTCATTATGAAAACTCTTATAATGAGATTAAATTTAATTATTTATTAGACACTTATTTGCACTAGGGAACCTATCAATTATGCATGGTTGAGCTAAACATTTTTCAATCCATCACCTTTTCTTTTCAAGGAGGGTGCGATTTATTAAGTACATTTAGGATACTATACCTAGCAGACCTTAATGTGAATAAGTATCTAGCCCTCTTAAAAACTGCTATAATAAGGATTAAGATGACTATGTGTGAAAAATAGATAAGAGAATTGCTGCTAGACTTCCAGTTTTCGTAAGTGCTCCTAATATAGTTTGTAGCCCATCTTAGAGAACTTTTCTATTATTATGCACCTACCAAGCATATCAAATATAGCTGAAATTTTATATATAGGAATAATTATAGAGCTAGTAAAGTACGCATTTAAATCATGAAGTTTTGTAGCAATCCTATATTAAATATGTTAATATTAGTAGTATCTTAAATGCTGATTTAAGAATCTTTTAAAGTTTCAGGATATACAAAAATAGCATGGTATGGTGGACCACCTTAGGTAACCATCTTCCACCTTCAACAGTTTTTAACTCAGAGCCAATCTGGTTACAACTGTCACCCTCCACCTGCTCTCCACCCAACTGAAGCAAATCTGAGACAAATCATTTTGACAATCTTTATGAAAAGAAAACTGAGTGTCTCTAAGACAAAATGTTTTTTTTTTTACAATGGAGTGACTTTTTAGTGAATGTTATGATGATAAATGTCAATTCATGGCATGGGTTCTCCTATCATTTCCCATCAATATGTAATTAATTATTCTTCTGGCTTGATTTGCACTGTCTTAAGATGGTAGGAAGCGTATTATTTAAAAATTATAATATATATCATATTGATTACATATAATGTACATATATATATATATATACACACACATATATATTTAATAATGTGATGGACTATTGCAATAGCTCCCTAATTGGCCTCCCTGCTTCTGCCCTTGCCACTCTAAAGTCTGTTTTCTGCACAGCAGCCATGGTGATTCTTTTAAAAGGAGACATTATTGTCATGACTCTGCTCAAAACCCTCCAGTGGTTCTTTTTTAAAATTTATTTTATTGAAGTATAGTTGATTTACCATGTTGGGTTCATTTCTGTTGTACAGCAAAGTGACTCAGCTATACATATATATATACTTTTTCATATTATTTTCCATTATGGTTTATCCCAGGATATTGAATATAGTTCCCTGTAATATACAGTAGGACCTTGTTGTTTATTCATTCTATATATAATAGTTTGCCTTTGCTAATCCCAAACTCCCAATCCACCCCTCCTCCCACTCCCCTCTCCCTTGGCAACCACAAGTCTGTTTCTCTATGTCTGTGCGTCTGTTTCTGTTTTGTAGATAAGTTCATTTGTGTCATATTTTAGATTCCACATATATGTGATACCATATGGCATTTGTCTTTGTCTGACTTACTTCACTTAGTATGATCATCTCTAGGTCCATCCATGTTGCTGCAAATGGCATTCTTTCATTCTTTTTTATGGCTGAGTAATACTCCATTGTATATATGTACCACATCTTCTTTATCCATTCATCTGTCTATGGACATTTAGGTTGTCTCCATGTCTTGGCTACTGTAAATAGTACTGCTCTGAACATAGGGGTGTGTGTATATTTTCAAATTAAAGTTTTGCCCAATGGTTCTTTATTTCACTCTGGGTAAAATAAAAGCTACCCAGCATATGCCTACAAGGCTCCACATAGTCCAATTCCCTAACTAGTTGTCTGGTCTCATTTCTCACCTCTTTCCCCTTTGCTTATTTCGCTCCAGCAGCAATGACCCTGGAGATGCTCAGTTACCTGGAGCATATTCAGACCTCAAGGCCTTCCCATTGCTCTTCCCAGCCATCTCCATAGCCTACTTCCCTACTTGCTTTTAGCTCTCTGCCCATGTTATATCTTATCAAAGAGGTCTTCCCTGACCACCACGTGTAAAGTGGCATGTCCTCTCCGCACCTTATGGTTCTTTATCCTCATCCTTGCTTTGTTTTCTTCATAGCACCCATCACCATCTGACATATTTGTTTATTTCTGCCTCTCTTACCAGAGATGAATTTCGTGGGGGAAGAGGCCTTTGTCTTTGTATTTCTTTCTTCTGTATCTCCTATGCCTAGAACAATGGCTGGGATATAATAGGGTATTCAATGAATCTTTGCCAGATAAATGAAAGAAACGAATTTGTTCAATTTTCTGAAATAATGTATATGTTTGAATACCCATAATGATGTAGTAGTCCTTTTAGATTGCTGGGGGTGGGGGAGGATGAGATGGAGAGGTAAATTAGGACCCATGTGTGTGACCAGCATTAGAAGTCAAATTTAAGGCTTTTAGGTGTTATCCTGCAGGTGTTTAATGGGGTCAAGCAAAAATATAGGTTCAGGTATGATGGGAATAGGGGTGAGGTGGGGAAACTGAAGAGCTCATGACCCATCAAGAGAGAGAAGCAGAAAACAATTTATGAGACCTCTGAGCTCAGGGTTGATTCGACTTCTAATTTTTTAAAAGAGAATCTGAAAAAGTGAAATTTTATATGAAATTCCCCAATTTAAAAATGCTGTGTGAACTAAGGTAATCATATTCAGTGGTGACATTCTGCAACTACAGCACTAAGTGTTGGGGATCAAAATAGCTTTTTCGACAGGAATTAGAAAGTCCTCCGGGAAGTGGCTCAGGTATCGTTGTGAAGAGTGGCCTCACCTGGGAGAGCCAAGAGGCAGAGAATCAGCTAAAGGCTGCCATTGTGGATGAGGCAAGAATGATGCATGAAGGTAGTATCAGAAGAGGGAGGAGTGACAAGACTTTATGAGTGACTGGATGAGGTAAAGGGAGGCATTCAGGATTACTTTCAGCTTTCTAGCTTGGGAGAGCAGCCGTGTTTGGCTTAAAGGCTTATTGAGCTCTGGGAATGATGATGGTGATTGGAAGAGAATGTGATTTGAGTTATCTCCAGATATCAAGATAGATATATCTTTTAGGCAGTCAAACTGGGGCCAAGGGGCATAGGAGATAGAGTGAAGCAGGTTTCTCAATCTAGGCATTATTAACCTTTGAGATGGATAAGTCTTTGTTGTAGAGGACCGTCTGGTACCTTGTAGAAATGATTAGCAGCATCCCTGGTGTCTTCCCTCTAGAAGCCAATAGTACTTCCCAGTCGTGACAACCAGAAATAGTGTCCAGACATTGACAATTGCCCTGAGGGGAAAAATTGTCCCCGGTTGAGAACCACTGAACTAAAGATATAAAATTATGTCTGTCTGATGTTTTTTGAATTTTTATATGAGTAGGAATAACTGAGGAATATTTTCAAATACAGATACTGATTCAGTAGGTCTGGAGAAGGCCTGAGATCCTGCATTTCTAACAAGATCCTAGTTGACGCTGAGACTGCCAGTCCAAGGACCCACATTTTGAGTGCAAGGTTTTGTTTTGTTTTTTTTTTTGATTGGAGTATAATTGCTTTACAATGTTGTGTTAGTTTTCTGCTGTACAGTGAAGTGAATCAGCTATATGTATCCATATATCCCGTCCCACTTGGACCTCCCTCCTGCGCCCATCCCACCCATCTAGGTCGTCACAGAGCACCTAGCTGAGCTGAAATCTTCAAAACGGATGACGACTGCTCTGGAAGGCTGTAGAGAGCAGTGGTTTTAACTTGGCAAACGTGGGCTTTAAGGGAGTTATGAATTAGGCTTCCTAATGATGGTTTTCTTTCATTTTCTTCCTTTTATCTTAAAAATTGCTGTTTTTCTTTTACATCTCAATATTTTTTATTAGAGGAGCATTGTACTCTTTTACTCTGGATCAGAGTCCTAGCAGAAGACAGAATTCCACTCAGATAATGCAAAGGAAGTGCGTTTAATAAAGGAGCTGTTTACGCAGACGTAGGCAAGGTTAAGGAAACCAATAAGCATCGTCAGGCACCAAGAGACTGGCAGCCATGGGATGTCCAAAGAGCGCTGGCACCATGGAGGAGGGGAGGTTGAGGATGAGCTCTGGTCCTGGAGCAATGCAGCCCCTGGGAGAACCACAGCGCTAAGCAGGAGGGAGAAGGAAAAATACCCCTCCCTCTCTCGCTCTTCTAGCCCTCGGACCATCCTCCTGGTGCTTACTATTGGCCAAGTCCAATTGAAGCCCATCGGATGGGAGGTTGGGTGATATAGTCTGTAGAGATCAGCCTTCTGAGGCGAGAGAGATGGTGGAGAAGAGGAGAGAATGGGTCTGGAGTGAGGAGGAGACATACAAAGAATAACTAATACACACTCCACATAGATATGAAATATGTATACTCAAGCAATGTGTGTTTGTCATTATCCCCATATTTTGATATCAGGTATATTCTCCAATATATGGGGTTAATAATAGATCCTGCTATTATGATCATAGAAATTTGTCTTGTTTGTAATGACTCTGGCCTTAATAGGAAAATGTTACCAAAAGTGGAACAGAGCTCAGCTGTCTTTGGTTCTACTTTTGTTGCTGAACATACAGCAAGGATCCCCAGTGCTTCTTTGTCCTATTGATGGAAGCATGAAGCCAGTGAAACTAAAGAATCAGAGTGTGTGTGTGTGTGTGTGTGTGAGTGTGTGTGTGTACAAAGCAGAATGCTTTGGTGAGAGGAAGGCTCAATTAAAAAATGTTGGGATGACTCCCTAACTATGATTTGTCCCCCAGAGATGCTTGAAACACCATGTAGTGTAGTTAAGAGGGTAGACTCTGAAGTCAGGCAGCCGTGTGTGTTTGAATCCAGGCTTCCCACTCTCTGGTTATGGGAGTGTAGGCTGACCATTAACGTCATTTGGTATTGATTTTCTCATCTACAAATGGGAATCTGTAAAATGGGAGATATAGTAGTACTTGTGTCATTGTGAGAATTAATTAAGATAATACAAGTGAAACACTTAGAGCTATATGTGGCATGTGGAAGGTCCTCAATAATTAGTAGCTTTATTGTTGTTATAAGGTTGATTGCCTTGTTTCCAAATAAAAGGAGTCAAAATTAGTGAGAACTTTAAGTGCTCTGGAAGTGGTGAAAGAAGCAGAGGAAGAAAACTGAAGAGGTTTCTTCATCAAAGAATGTCACCTTCTAATGAATCACTGATGTTTCTCTGATTCCCTTCAGATTGCGACTGGATAAAACATCTGATGCCTCTCAGAGCACCCAGTTTCGCTGGTTTTCTTCTATTATGTGTATACTGATGCCATGAAAAAAGGGCTTCTATTTTATAAGTTTTTGGTTAGAAAAAAATATTGATCTTCTGTGAATCAATGGAGTGTCTGCAATGCTACAGAACTTGTCAGATTTTGTTGTTTTATTGAAGGGTTTTCCAAATAATCATCTTATATGAGAGTCATGAATTCAATTAGAGCTATAGATTAAATCGCTATCTTTTCCAGAAGTTTAGTTCCGAAATGGGAAAACAATATAAGAGTGTTCTCTGCTTCTTCAGAACACCAGAATACCTGATGTTCACAGGCATTCCAGAGGTCAAGGCTTTAAAGCCCTTAACCATCCAATGGACATCTCATTTCCTCTGAGTTAATCGGGAAGCCACTCGTAGAATATTTGACCAGAGTTCCAACCCAGCTTGACATACTTTGTATAAAATTTTGACATATATGACTGAGGTAAATATTTTCTTTCAAGAATCTGAAGGAACTCTTAGAAAACAGTCTAAGAAAACTAGGAGAGGGAATTTCAGGTGGGTTTTCATGTGAAATTTTAGTTGGAAAAGTGTGTCTGTGGGCAGAGAAAAGAGTGATAACGCTCTAGCCGTTTCTCTGCAGCCAAAATTAGAATGACTGCAAACCTTGTCAAAGATGGAGTATAAATTGGACACAGAAATGATGGGATAAGAATTCAGTTCAAGGAGTCTTAGAGAATTCTGGTGTTTCTTGATAGAAGCGTCCTGTAGTGGACACTGTCGTGTGCCACCCAGACCCCCCTTTAGGAATGAAGACGTATTCCCTAGCCGCTGGGATTGCCACCAGCAGGGCTGCGGGAAGATGCTCATCAGCTGTCAGCTCTCTTTCAGAGCTGCCTTGACTGCAAAGCACAGCCTTGCCGATGGCACACATTTCCTGGGGCAGAGTGCATCCAAGGACTGTTTAATATGGGAGTATAATGGCCCTGCTTCTAGTCCCAACTCAGGTTACCTCTGAAGGGCCTGCCCCTGGTGTGGCCAAGGCCTTCCTGGAGGCTGCCTTGCAGTCAATCTCTTTCTCTGCTCATCCAGCTTTTCTCCCTACCCTTCCACAGTGTTGATCCCAACAGCACCCTCTCACAAATTGACCAAGTGCTAATCATCTTAGGTTCTACTTTCTAGGAAATCCAACTTGTAACACTTACCTTCAGCCTACGAAGTGACAAAGCAAAATAATTCCTTTCTTGCTGCCTACCTTTAGGAGTAAGAATTTTAGCAGTAGTTATTAACTCAACGGAAATTCAAAATTGACTATCTAAAGATGACACAAATGTACCGAATCAAGAGCCATACAACAATGGCAGCATTGCTGTCAAGTTTAGCAACATTCGAATGTACTTTTGAACACAATTAGGTTACTTTTTCTTTTGCATATACCATAGATGTTTTTCCTTTCTCATCATCAAAAATGGCTAGCTTTTGATTTGTGACATAAAGATTGTTTTATAGTCTGCATATTTGAAGTAAATTTCCAATGCAATAAAATAAATGGCATGCCAAATTTTGTGCATAGGTGTTTATGGGCATTTTATCCTGGGGAAATGGTTCGTGCCTTTCATCGGATTCCCAAAGGAGATCATGCCCCCAAAATGGTTAAGAACAATTGGTATAAGTAAAATGAGAAGCAGAACTAGGATAATGTACTGAGCCTGTGGAAGGCACTCAAATACTTGCTGAATATCCAGGGGTACTGGGAGTTGGTCATGCAGGAGTTTGAGTGGTTCCTGTTGGAGAGGTGGGCTGCTGGCCCACAGTGGCACCTGCAGCAGTCATCACCTCCACCATATAGGTGCCGGAGAACTCCTTAGAAGGGCGTTCCAGAACACACTTGTATTGACATTGTCAAGATAATCGTTTTGACTTTTTCCTCCTTTTTGATTCTGCTCTACTTCGGAACCTCCAAACAACTACCTTTACAAGTTTTTTCCATTTTGCTCCTTCACTCATTTTGTAGAATTGAACCTTGGCACTTTTACCTATGACGGTGGCTTTGGATGACGATTCTGTTTTCTCAGCCTGACTCTGCTGCTTCACACGAGTCTATCTCAGACCCTCTAATTCAGTCCTGGAGTCCCCTTCCCTAGCACGGTCCCCAAAAGATATTCCTAACAGGCTTTGTGATCAGGACAGCAGAAATAGAGGAGAATGCAGAGAGAGGTGACCTTGAAGTCAAGATGGGGTAGGTAACAGAGTCAAGAAAACAGGGACCACGATAATGACTTGAAAAGACCCCCATGAAGTTGGCCAATTTGGTCATTAGCGATCATACCCAAAGCAGTTTTAAACAGGATATTGGGGATGGAAGCCATGCTTCTTTTTAACGTTTTATTGTGGAATATTTCAAGTACACCATGATAAGCCCCCATGTATCCATTACTCAGATTTAATATGATCAACTCATGGCCTTTTTTCATATATACCTCCATCCACCACCCCCTGTACTATTTTGAAACAAATTTCATCCATCATATTACTTCATCCCTAAATATTTCAGCATGTATCATTAAATGATAAGATCAGTTAAAAATGTATAATTATCATACTGTCAATACACCTAAAATCAATGAATAATAATTTATTTATATCATCAAAAATCCAATTAATGCTAACATATAATTGCCATTTTCCACAATTTGCATGAATGTCATAAATTGCTTTCTAAAATTTGTTTGAATCAAAAAACATCCATGGGCTTCCCTGGTGGCGCAGTGGTTGAGAGTCCGCCTGCCAATGCAGGGGACACGGGTTCGTGCCCCAGTCCGGGAAGATCCCACGTGCCGCGGAGCGGCTGGGCCCGTGAGCCATGGCCGCTGAGCCTGCGCGTCCGGAGCCTGTGCTCCGCAACGGGAGAGGCCACAACAGTGAGAGGCCCGCGTACCTCAAAAACAAAAACTAAAACAAAACATCCATGAATTGCGGGGTTTTTTTTTGCTATTATTAAAATCTATGTTTACTTCCCCTCCCTCCATTTATGTCTTGTTAAAAGAAATTCGTCATTTGTTCTGTAGAGTTTGTCATAGTCTGGATGTTGCTGGTTCCAGCCCTGTGCTGTATTTAATTTTATTTTAATTATTTATTTTTTTAACATCTTTATTGGAATATAATTGCTTTACAATTTTTTTATTGATATTTTTAAACTGAAATATAGTTGATGTACAATATTATGTTAGTTTCAGGTTTACAGCATAATGATTTGACATTTGCATGCCTTATGAAATTATGACCGCAATGAGTCTAGTAACCACACATAGTTATTACAATATTATTGACTACATTCCGTATGCTATATAAATAAATCCCCATGATTTATTTATTTTATAACTGAAAGTTTGTACCTCTGAATCCCCTTCATCTATTTTACCCTCCCCCAACCCCTCCCTCTGGCAACTAGCCATTTGTTCTCTTTATCTATGAGCCTGTTTTTGTTTCTTTTTTATTTTTAGATTTCACATATAAGTGAGATCACAGAGTATTTATCTTTCTCTGTCTGAGTTATTTCACTTAGCAAAGTACTCTGTAGATCCAAACATGTTCTTGCAAATGTCAAGATTTAAGTTTTTATGGCTGAATAATATTCCAATGCGTGTGTAAATACCACATCTTTTTTTTAATCTATTCATCTGTTGATGGACACTTAGGTTGCTTCCATATTTTGGCTGTTGTAAATAATACCGCAGTGTACATAGAGGTGCATTTATTTATCTTTTCAAATTCGTGTTTTTGTTTTCTTTGGGATAATACCCAGAAGTGGAATTATTTGATCATATGCTAGTTCTATTTTTAATTTTTTGAGAAATCTTCAGACTGTTTTCCATAGTGGCTGTACCAATTTACATTCCCACCAACAGTGCATGAGGGTTCCCTTTTTGTCCACATAATCACTAATACTTGTTGTTTGTTGTCTTTTTGATAATAGCCATTCTGACAGGTGTGAGTTGGTATCTCATTTTGATTTTGATTTGTATTTCACAGTTGATTAGTGATGTTCTGCCTCTTTTCATGGGTCTGTTGGCCATCTGTATGTCTTCTTTGGAAAAAAAAATGTCTATTCAGATCCTCTGCACATTTTTTTAATTGTGTTGTTTGTTTTTTGATGTTGAGTTTATGAGTACTGTGTATATTTTGGATATTAACTCCTTATAGGATATACCATTTGCAGATGTCTTCTCCCATTCAGTATGCTGCCTTTTTCTTTTGTTGATAGTTTCCTTCAGTGTGCAAAACCTTTTTCTTTTGATGTAGTCCCATTTGTTTATTTTACTTTTGTTGCCCTTGCCTGAGAAGACAGATCCTCCAAAATATTGCTAAGACTGTTGTCAAAGAGGATACTGCCTATGTTTTCTTTTTCATTATCTATTAGTTTCTTTTCTTTCTTTTTTTTTTAATAGATCTTTATTGGAGTATAATTGCTTCACAGTACCTTGTTAGTTTCTGTTGCACAACACAGTGAATCAGCCATATGCATACACATGTCCCCATATCCCCTCCCTCTTGAGCCTCCTTCCTATCCCACCCCTCTAGGTCTTCACAAAGCACTGAGCTGATCTCCCTGCGCTATGCTGCTACTTCCCACCAGCCAACTATTTTACACTCAGTAGTGTATATATGTTGATGCTACTCTCACTTCGCCCCAGCTTTGCCCTCCCACCCCATGTCATCAAGTCCATTCTCTACATCTACCTCTTTATTCCTGCCCTGCAACTAGGTTCATCAGCACCATTTTTTTTTTTTTTTAGATTCCATATATATGCATTAGCATACAATATTTGTTTTTCTCTTTCTGACTTATTTCACTCTGTATGACTCTAGGTCCATCCACCTCACTACAAATAACTCAGTTTTGTTTCTTTTCATGGCTGAGTAATATTCGATTGTATATATGTGCCACATCTTCTTTATCCATTCATCTGTCGATGGACATTTAGGTTGGTTCCATGTCCTGGCTATTGTAAATAGTGCTGCAGTGAACATTGTGGTAAATGTCTCTTTTTTTTTTTTTTTGTGGGGGGGGTATGTGGACCTCTCACTGTTGTGGCCTCTCCTGTTGCGGAGCACAGGCTCTGGACGAACAGGCTTAGCGGCCATAGCTCACGGGCCCAGCCGCTCTCGCGGCATGTGGGATCTTCCTGGACCGGGGCACGAACCCGCGTTGCCTGCATTGGCAGGCGGACTCTCAACCACTGCACCACCAGGGAAGCCCGTAAATGTCTCTTTTTGAATTATGATTTTCTCAGGGTATATGCCCAGTAGTGGGGTTGCTGGGTCATATGGTAGTTCTATTTTTAGTTTTTTAAGGAACCTCCATACTGTTTTCCATGGTGGTTGTATCAATTTACATTCCCACCAACAGTGTAGGAGGGTTCCCTTTTCACCACACGCTTTCTAGCATTTATTGTTTCTAGATTTTTTGATAATGGCCATTCTGACCGGCATGAGGTGATACCTCCTTGTAGTTCTGATTTGCATTTCTCAAATAATTAGTGATGTTGAGTATCTTTTCATGTGCCTCTTGGCCATCTGTATGTCTTACTTTGTGAAATGTCTATTTAAGTCTTCCGCCTATTTTTTAACTGGATTGTTTGTTTTTTTTATATTGAGCTCCATGAGCTGTTTGTATATTTTGGAGATTAATCCATTGACTGTTGTTTAGTTTGCAAATATTTTCTCCCATTCTGAGAGTTGTCTTTTCGTCTTGTTTATGGTTTCCTTTGCTGTGCAAAAGCTTTTAAGTTTAATTAAGTCCCATTTGTTTATTTTTGTTTTTATTTCTGTTACTGTAGGAGACGGGTCAAAAAAGATCTTGCTGTGGTTTATGTCAAAGAGTGTTTTTCCTATATTTTCCTCTAAAAATTTTATAGTGTCTGGCCTTACATTTAAGTCTTTAATCCATTTGGAGTTTATTTTTGTGTATGGTGTTATGTAGTGTTCTAATTTCATTCTTTTACATGTAGCTGTCCAGTTTTCCCAGCATCACTTATTGAAGAGGCTGTCTTTTCTCCATTGTATGTTCTTGCCTCCTTTGTCATAAGTTGGGTGCCTATATGTGTGTGGGTTTATCTCTGGGCATTCTATCATGTACTATTAATCTTTATTTCTGTTTTTGTGCCAGTACCATACTGTCTTGATTACTGTAGCTTTGTGCTATAGTTTGAAGTCGGGGAGCCTGATTCCTCCAACTCTGTTTTTCTTTCTCAAGATTGCTTTGGCTATTCAGGGTCTTTTATGCTTCCATACGAATTGTAAGATTTTTTTGTTCTAATTCTGTAAAGAATGCCATTGGTAGTTTGATAGGGATTGCACTGAATCTGTAGAATGCTTTGGGTGGTATAGTCGTTTTCACAATATTGATTCTTCCAATCCAAGAACATGGTATATTTCTCCATCTGTTTATGTCATCTATGATTTCTCTCATCAGTATTTTATAGTTTTCTGAGTACAAGTCTTTCGACTCCTTAGGCAGGTTTATTCCTAGGTATTTTATTCTTTTTGTTGCAGTGGTAAATGAGAGTGTTTCCTTAATTTCTCTTTCTGATATTTTGTTGTTGGTGTATAGGAATGCCAGAGATTTCTGTGCATTAATTTTGTATCCTGCAACCTTACAAAATTCATTGATTAGTTCTAGTAGTCTTCTGGTGACATCTTTAGGATTTTCTATGTATAGTATCATGTCATCAGCAATAGTGACAGTTTTACTTCTTCTTTTCCAATTTGTATTCCTGTTATTTCTTTTTCTTCTCTGATTGCTGTGGCTAGGACTTCCAAAACTATGTTGAATAAGAGTGGTGAGAGTGGACATCCTTGTCTTGTTCCTGATCCTAGTGGAAATGGTTTCAGTTTTTCACCATTGAGTATGATGCTTGCTGTGGGATTGTCATATATGACCTTTATTATGTTGAGGTAGGTTCCCTTTATGCCCATTTTCTGGAGAGTTTTTATCATAGATATGTGTTGAATATTGTCAAAAGCTTTCACTGCATCTATTGAGATGATCATATGGTTTTTATTCCTTAATTTATTAATGTGGTGTATCACATTGATTGATTTGCATATATTGAGGAATTCTTGCATCCCTGGGGTACATCCCACTTGATCATGGTGTATGATCCTTTTAATGTGCTGTTGGATTCTGTTTGCTAGTATTTTGTTCAGGATATTTGCATCTATGTTCATCAGTGGTATTGGTCTATAATTTTCTTTTTTTGTGATATCTTTTTCTGGTTTTGGTATCAGGGTGATGGTGGCTTCATAGAATGAATTTGGGAGTGTTTCTCTGTCTGCAATTTTTTGGAAGAGTTTGAGTAGAATAGGTGTTAGCTCTTCCCTAAATGTTTGATAGAATTTGACTGTGAATCCATCTGGTCCTGGACATTTGTTTGTTGGCAGATTTTTAATTACTGTTTCAATTTCATTACTTGTGATAAGTCTGTTTATATTTTCTAATTCTTCCTGGTTCAGTCTTGGAAAATTGTACCTTTCCAAGAATTTGTCCATTTCTTCGTGGTTGTCCATTTTATTGGCATGTAGTTGTTTTTAGTAGTCTCTTATAATCCTTTGAATTTCTGCAGTGTCAGTTGTGATTTCTCTTTTTTCATTTCTAATTTTATTGGTTTGCATCCTTTCCCTTTTTTTCTTGATGCATCTGGCTAAGAGTTTATCAATTTTGTTTATCTTCTCAAAGAAGTAACTTTTAGTTTTATTGATCTTTGCTTTCGTTTTCTTTATTTCTATTTCATTTATTTCTGCTCTGATCTTTATGATTTCTTTCCTTCTACTGACTTTGGGTTTTCGTTGTTCTTTTTTCTCAAGTTGTTTTAAGTGTAGGAATAGATTGCTTATTTGAGATTATTCTTGTTTCTTGAGGTGAGATTGAATTGCTATAAACTTCCCTCTTAGAACTGCTTTTGCTGCATCCCATAGGTTTTGGGTCATCGTGTTTTCATTGTCATTAGTTTCTATGTATTTTTTTATTTCTTCTTTGATTTATTCAGTGATCTCTTGGTTATTCAGTAGTGCACTGTTTAGCCTCCATGTATTTGTGTTTTTTACAGTTTTTTTCCTGTAATTTATTTCCAATCTCGTAGCATTGTGGTCAAAAAAGATGCTTGATACGATTTCAATTTTCTTAAATTTTCTGAGGCTTGATTTGTGACCCAAGATGTGATCTATCCTGGAGAATGTTCCATGTGCACTTGAGAAGAAAGTGTATTCTGCTACTTTTGGGTGGAATGTTCTATAAATATCAGTTAGATCTATCTGGTCTAGTGTGTCATTTAAAGCTTGTGTTTCCTTATTTATTTTCTGTTTGGATGATCTGTCCATTGGTGTAAGTGGGGTGTTAAAGTCACCTACTATTATTGTGTTACTGTTGAGTTCTCCTTTCATGGTTGTTAGCCTTTGCTTTATGTATTGAGGTGCTCCTATGTTGGGTGCATAAACATTTATAACTGTCATATCTTCTTCTTGGATTGATCCTTTGATCATTATGTTGTGTCCCTCCTTACCTCTTGTAACAGTCTTTATTTTAAAGTCTATTTTATCTGATACAAGTATTGCTACTCCAGCTTTCTTTTGCTTTCCATTTGCATGGAATATCTTTTTCCATCCCTTCACTTTCAGTCTGTATGTGTCCCTAGGTCTGAAATAGGTCTCTTGTAGACAGCATATATATGGGTCTTGTTTTTGTATCCTTTCAGCCAGTCTGTGTCCTTTGGTTGGGGCATTTAATCCATTTACATTCAAGGTTATTGTCAATATATATGTTCCTATTACCTTTTTCTTAATTGTTTTGGGTTTGTTTTTGTGGGCCTTTTTTTTCTCTTGTGTTTTCCTTTTAGAGAAATTTCTTTACCATTTGTTGTAAAGCTGGTTTGGTGGTGCTGAATTCTCTTAGCTTTTTTTTGTCTGAAAAGCTTTTGACTTCTCCAATGAATCTGAATGAGATCTTTGCTGGGTAGAGTAATCTTGGTCATAGGTTTTTCTCTTTCATCACTTTAAGTATATCCTGCCACTCCCTGCTGGCCTGCAGAGTTTCCACTGAAAAATCAGCTGATAACCTTCTGGGGATTCCTTTGTATGTTATTTTTTTGTTTTTCCCTTGCTGCTTTTAATATTTTTTTCTTTGAATTTAATTTTTGTTTGTTTGATTAATATGTGTCTTGGTGTGTTTTTCATAGGGTTTATCCTGTATGGGACTGTCTGTGCTTCCTGGACTTGGGTGACTATTTCCTTTCCCGTGTTAGGGAAGTTTTCCACTGTAATCTCTTCAAATATTTTCTCAGACCCTTTCTTTCTTCTTCTTCTGGGACACTTATGATTTGAATGTTGGTGCATTTGGTGTTGTCCCAGAGGTCTCTGAATTGTCTTCAATTCTTTTCATTCTTTTTTCTTTATTCTGCCCCTCAGCAGTTTTTTCCACCATTTTGTCTTCCAGCTCACTTATTCATTCTTCTGTCTCCATTACTCTGTTCTTGATTCCTTTCAGTGTAATTTTCATTTCAGTTATTGTGTTGTTCATCTGTTTGTTTGTTTTTTAGTTCTTCTATATCTTTGTTAAACATTTCTTGTATTTTCTCAATCCGTGCTTCCATTCTATTTCCAAGATTCTGGATCATCTTTACTGTCAATACTCTGAATTCTTTTTCAGGTAGATTGCCTATTTCCTCTTCATTTATTTGGTCTTGTAGGTTTTTACCTTGCTCCTTCACCTGTGACATAATTTTTTGCTGTCTTTTTTTTTTTTTTTTAATGAGTGGGATTGTGTTCCTGTTTTACTGGTTGTTTGGCCTGAGGCTTCCAGCAATGGAGTTTGTAGGCTATTGGGTAGAGCTGGGTCTTGGTGCTGAGATGAGGAACTCTGTGATACCTCACTCTGATGAATATTCCCTGGGGTCTGAGGTTCTCTGTTAGTCCAGTGGTTTGGCCTCAGAGCTCCCATTGCAGGAGCTTCCACCTGACCCTGAGTTCGCAAATCAAGATCCTGCAAGCCATATGGGGTGGCAATAAATAAATAAATAAGAAAGTAAGAAATAAAATTAGACTAGGAAGCTAACAGATATGTTAGAAGGAATGTAAAAATAAAATTATAGATGAATCAACAACCGTAAAGTCCGTCAGTACCACAATAGTAAAAAAGAGGAAGAGGGAAAAGAAAAAAGAAAAGGAGGTGGGGAAAGGCCTTGGCTGTGGAGAGTGGGGCCTAAGCAAGAGTGAGATTTGGGTGGTGGGCGGGGCCAATGCTCAGGACCCACAGGGCCGGAAAAGGGCCTGGGGGCTGTGGGGGGTGGGGCTTAGGCTCACGGAAGAGAAGGGGCCCAGGCGTGCCCCCCACCCCTGGTCTCAGAGGGCAGGGGTCCTCACCTGGGATCCTAGCAGGCTTCCTGGGCTCGAGTGTGTGGGGCAAATGTCCTCCTCTCCTCTCCTGCTCCTCCCGTCTGGGGTCTGGGAGGTCCTCTCCTGCCTGCCTCATCTGATCTCCCTGGCCTCCTTCCGATGCCTGCGGGACCAATGAGGGGGTGGGGAGTGGGGGCCTTGGAGAGCAGGGGACCGGCCTGGGAGCTCAACAGGCTCCCCATGTCCGAGTGGGCGGGGCAATCACCCTCTGCTCCTGCAGGGCCCCTCCCGCCTGCCTCTCCTGATCTCCCCAACCTCCCTCCTATGCCCCCAAGGACCCACGTAGCCTGGAGGGGGGTTTGGAGGGCAGGGGATTGGCCTTGGAGCACAGCAGCCTCCCCATGTGGGTGTGGCAATAGCCCTCTGCTCCTCTCCCGCTTCTCCCGAGGGCCCCTCCTGCCTGCCTCTCCTGATCTCCCCAGCCTCCCTCTAATGCCCCCAGGACCCATGTGGCCTAGATGGGGCTTTGGAAGCGGGGGGAACTGGCTTAGGAACTCAGCAGGCTCCATGGCCTCAGTGGGCCAGGCAATCACCCTCTGATCCTCTCCTGGTCTTCCTGGAGAGTCCCTCCCACCTGCCTCTCCTGATCTCCCTGGTCTCAGGGGTGCTGATCTTGTCTGGCCTCCACTTCTCCTCCCCATCCGTCCCCCTACGTCCTACCAGTTCACTCTGGGGTTCCTCCTGTCTCCTTGGGGGTTAGAGTCCCCCACCAGAAGCCAGCAGGTGCCCTAGTTGTGGGGATACGCTAACTCCACATCTTCCCACACCGCCATCTTGACTCCTCTGCCTATGTTTTCTTTTAGGACTTTTATTATTTCAGTCTAATATTTAAGTCTTTAATCCATTTTGAGTTTATTTTTGTATATGGTGTAATAAAGTAGTCCAGTGTGATTCTTTTGCATGTAACTATCCAGTTTTCCCTACACTATTTATTGAAGAGGCTTTTTCCCATTGCATATTCTTGCCTCCTTTGTCATAGATTAATTGATCATATAGATGTGGTTTTACTTCTGGGCTCTCTTTGCTGTTCCATTGATTTATGTATCTGTTTTAGTGCCAGTACCATACTGTTTTGACTACTGTAGCTTTCTAGTATAGTTTGAACCAGGGAGTATGATACCTCCAGTTTTGTTCTTTCTCAAGATTGTTTTGTCTATTTGGGGTCTTTTGTGTTTTCATACAAATTTTACAATTATTTGTCTTAGTTATGTGAAACATGCCTTTGACATTTTGGTAGGGGTTGCAGTGAATCTGTAGATTGCCTTGGGCAGCATGTTAATTTTAACGATACTAATTGTTCCAATCTATGAGCAGATTATATCTTTCCATCTGCTGTCCAGACTTCTGTTTCTTTCATCAGTGTCTTATAGTTTTCAGAGTACAAGTCTTTTACCTATTTTATTCAATTTATTCCTAGATATTTTATTCTTTTGAAGCAATTGTAAATGGAATTGCTTTCTTAATTTATCTTTCTAATAGTCTGTTATTAGTGTATAGAAATGTGACAGATTTCTGTATATTAATTTTGCATCCTGCAACTTCAGTGAACTCATTTATTAGTACTACTAGTTTTTTGATAGTGTCTTTAGGATTTTCTATATATAGTATCATGTCATCTGCAAATAGTGACAGTTTTACTTCTTCCTTTCCAATTTGGATCCCTTCTATTTATTTATTTTTTCACGTCTGATTACTATGGCTAGGACTTTCAATACTTAGTTGAATAAAAGTGGTGAGAACGGACATTCTTGTCTTGTTCCTGACCTTAGGGAAAATTCTTTCAGGTTTTCACTGTTCAGTATGATGCTGGCTGTGGGTTCGTCATATATGGTCTTTATTATATTGAAGTATGTTGGCTCTATACCTATTTTGTTGAGAGTTTTTATCATAAATGGATGTCGAATTTTGTCAAAAGATTTTCCCCCATCTATTGAGTGGATCAAGTGAGTTTTATTCTTCAGTTTGTTAATGTGGTATATCACTTGGATTGATTTGCCAGTATTGAACCATCCTTACATCCCTGGGATAAATCCTACTTGTTCATGGTAGGATTGTTGCATTCAGTTTGCTAATACCTTATTGAAGAATCTACATCTACATCCATCAGTGACATTGGACTTTAATTTTTTTCCTGTGGTATCTTTATCAGGTCTTGGTATCAGCGAGATGCTGCCCTCATAGAATGAGTTTGGAAGCATTCCTCCTTCAATTTTTTGCAACAGTTTGGGAAGGATAGGGGTTAACTCTTCTTTAAATGTTTGGTAAAATTCACTTGTGAAGCCATCTGGTCCTAGACTTTTGTTTGTTGGAAGTTGTGTGTTTCTAATTGAATTTCATTGCTAGTAATTGGTTTGTTCATATTTTCTATCTCTTTCTGTTTATGTCTTGGTAGAGTGTACATTTTTAGGAATTTGTTCATTTCTTCTAAGTTTTCCATTTTATTGATGTATAATTGTTCATGGTAATCTCATGTGATCCTTTGCATTTCTGTGATGTCAGTTGCAACTTCTCCACTTTCACTTCTGATTATATTTGGGCCCTCTCTTTTTCTTGACGAATCTGGCTAAAGGTTTATCAATTTTACCTTTTCAAGAAATAGCGCTTAGTTTCACTGACCTTTTTAATTTATTTTATTTTTATTTTTTTGTCTCTATTTCACTTATTTCCACTCTGATCTTTATTATTACTTTCCTTCTACTAACTTTGGGTTTTGTTTGTCTTTTCCTAGTTCTTTTAGGTGTAAGGTTCAATTATTTACTTGAAATTTGTCTTGTTTTCTGGGGTAGGCTTGTAGTGTTACAAACTTTGCTATTCGCAGTGTTTTTGCAATGTACCATAGATTTTGGAACATGGTGTTTTCATTTTCATTTGTCCAAATATTTTTTAATTTCTTCTTTGATTTCTTCAGTGACCCATTGATTGTTTAGTAGCATATTGTTTTGTCTCTATGCGTTTGTGGTTTTTTTGTGGTTTTTCTCTTGTGCAGTATATCCCCTACATATGAATGAGTTCCATTCTGAGAGCATGTTTGTTAAGTCCAATTTGTTCGTAAGTCCAACAAAGTTAGCCTAGGTACCCAATTAACACAATCGTCTATATAGTACTGTACTGTAATCGGTTTATAATACTTTTCACACAAATAATACATAAAAAAACACAAAAAATAAAGAAAACATTTTTAATCTTACAGTACAGTACCTTGCAAAGTACAGTAGTACAGTACAGTAGCTGGCATACAGGGGTTGGCATCGAGTGAACAGGCAAGAAGAGTTACTGACTGGAGGAGGGAGAGGAAGTGGGAGATGGTAGAGCTGATGGATCATCAGCAATAGGAGATGGAGGGCAAGCCGCAATTTCACTCACGTGTGATGTTGATGGCACAGGTTCTGGTTCCTTGCTGCATTCAATTCTATCTGCCCTCTTTAAAAAATGATCCAGTGATGTCTGGGTAGGCTCTTTTTTTCTCATCATAGATAACACAGTAGCACAGGATTGCATTCTGAATGGCTGCTGCAACATTCATGTACCGTTCTATGTTCGGATCCTGTGCCTCAAAAACTAACAGTGCCTCCTCAGATAAAGAAAATTCCCTTGCCATTTCCTACATCATGAATCTTTTTGGTTCTTGTTACTTCTTCTTCCTCTTGTCGCTCCACTCTCTCAATTATTTTCACTTTTGTTTCCATTGTTATTGCTTGGCGCTTCTTAGCAGTACCAGCTATATCACTGCTGCTTTTACACTTGTTTCCAGACATCCTGGACTTGAAATAAAGATACTGTACTACTGTACTCTATACAGTACTGTACATACACAAAAGCACAACCACTTGTAGAGGATGCACACACATGACAATGTATGCCCGACATGTGAACTAACTTACGTGATTGGACACGTGAATGCACGTTCTCATCTCTGAAAGTTTGCAACTTGAAGGTTCGTATGTAGGGGACTTACTGTAGTTAATTTCTAGTCTCATGCTGTTGTGGTTGGGACAGATGCTTGATATAATTTCAATCTTAAGTTTATTGAGACTTGCTTTATGGCCTAGCATGTGATCTATCCTGCAGAATGTTACATGAATGCTTGAAAAGGATTTATATTCTGCTGTTTTTGTGTGGAATATTCTATATATATATCTATTAAGTTCATCTGGTCTAATGTGTTATTTAAGACCAATGTTTCCTTATTGATTTTCTGTCTGCATAATCTGTTCATTGATGTAAGTGGTGTGTTAAAGTACCCTACTATTATTGTGTTACTATCAGCTCCTCCTTTTTTTTTTCAGCTCCTCCTTTTATGTTTTAATATTTGCTTTATGTATTTACATGCTTCTATGTTGAGTGCACATATATTTGCAATCATTATATATTCTTGGATTGATTCTTCAGTTGTTACATAATGTTCTTCTTTGTCTCTTGTTATGGTCTTTGTTCTAAAGTCTATTTTGTTTGATATAAGTATTGCTACCCCAGCTTTATTTTCATTTTCATTGCGTGGAATATCTCTATCCTCTTACTTTCTGTCTGTTTCCTTAGATCTGAAGTGAGTCTCTTGTAGGCAGCATATATATGGATCCTTTTTTTATTATTATTCATTCAACCACTCTATATCTTTGATTAGAACATTTATTCCATTTACATTTAAAGTAATCATTGATAGGTATGTACTTATTGCCATTTTGTTGATTGTTTTCTGGCTGTCATTGTCATTCTTTTTTGTTCTTTTCTTCTTCTTTTACACTTGCGCTTGAAGAGTGGGGATTTTGCACATGCCCTTTAAGAGTGGAGTTTCTGTTTCCTATAGCCCTCTGGCTTTCCCAAACATAAGCCCTGATGGTTTTCAAAACCAGGTATTCTGGGGGCTCATCTTCCCAGTGCAGGATCCCTGGCCTGGGGAGTCCAATATGGAGCTCAGACCCCTTCCTCCTTGCTCCTTTGCAATTGATATTCTTCCTCTTTGTGGATTGCCAACCTTGGGGTGTAGGTCCTGACTATATTCAATGTCTGCCCCTCCTACTGCTCTCATTGTGGTTCTCTCTTTATGTCTTTAATTGTGGAAAATCTTTTCTGCTAGTCTTTAGATTGTTTTCATAGATAGTTGCTCTGTAAGTAGTTGTAATTTTGGTTTGTCTGTGGGAGGAGATGAGTTCAGCGTCTTCTTACTCCACCATCTTGGCCACCTCCCCTATGCTGTATTTTAATATGTTCCTCTGTCAATTGTATTTCTTGTAACTTACAGTTGGATCTAAAGTTTTGATCAGGGGAAGCCATATTTTAAGAGTTGAGGAGTGAATGCGAGTTAAGAAAGTGAAGGCAGAAAACTTGACTAGTTTTCCAGAATGTTGTGCAGTGACATGAAGGAAGGAAATAGTTTAATATGGGAAGTTCATACATGCTTATTGAATAAGGAGGGGAAAGATCCAGATGATAGAAGTTTAAGGTACAGGAAAGATAGACATTTATGAAGTGAAAGCTTGAAAGTTATGCAGTTAGAATTTAGTGGGTGACTTAGCATGTATTCATTTATTCACCTATTCCAGACTGTGTACCAGACATAGTGCTAGGTGCTGAGGAAATAAAGATAAAAGCAAAACAAACCAAAAAAGGCTTACCCTACATTCAAGGGCTTTATGTGCTAGGAGACAGAGATCACCATGTGAACTAGTAGGGAATTAAGTGTTGATAACAGCTTTGTAGGCACCTTTCCTGGGAACAGTGAGTGGCTCAAAGGAGAAAGGGGTCCAGTCTTTAATTCTGACTGGCCCACATTCTGTGTGTTAAAGAGATGGCTACCCAGACAAAGGTTGGAGAGGAGAGGAGAAAGTGAGGAGGAAAGTGAGGATGAGAGTGGGGATGACTTAAGGAACCATTGTTCTAAATGGAATCTCTTGTTTAAAAAGAGAGAGACAGAGACAGAGAGAGACAGAGACAGAGACAGAGCTGGACTGGAATGGACCATGATTCAGAAAAGAGAATGCAATAATGAAAGAATAATAAGTCCTGGAACAGGGGGCCTATTTATAGCCATTTACCTTCTTGGAATGCCTGATATGATACCAGGTTGGCACCTCTATACTACTTTTATTTTTAAGAATTGGCCTGGATCCTAATTTTGTTCTGGCATCTGGGAGTAGTTGTTAATTAAAGATATGGATTCCTGGAGGTGGCTATGGCCAAGTGAAATAAGATAGAGTATATTTTTCTTTCATTTTCTAAACTTCTGAACCTTAAACATCGTTTGATTCTCTCTTCCTTTACTTCACAATCAGTTGATGTGTTTTGTCATTTTTACCTCTAAAAGCAGCTGACTTTTAAACTTTTTTTTTTTTTTTTTTTTTTTTTTTTTTTTTTTTTTTTTTTTTTATGCGTTACGCGGGCCTCTCACTGTTGTGGCCTCTCCCGTTGCGGAGGACAGGCTCCGGACGCGCAGGCTCAGCGGCCATGGCTCATGGGCCCAGCCGCTCCGCGGCATGTGGGATCTTCCCAGACCGGGGCACGAACCCGTGTCCCCTGCATCGGCAGGCGGACTCTCAACCACTGCGCCACCAGGGAAGCCCTGACTTTTAAACTTTTTAAACTGCAAACCACAGTTGGAAATATTTCCCATCACAATCCAGTAC
Organism: Phocoena sinus; assembly: GCF_008692025.1. Lineage (NCBI taxonomy): Eukaryota > Metazoa > Chordata > Mammalia > Artiodactyla > Phocoenidae > Phocoena > Phocoena sinus. The sequence goes on along the minus strand of NC_045779.1, from coordinate 16,106,508 downwards.
AAACACATTTGTATGTGTGAACATCTATATGCCTGAAAAAAATTCATAGAGTGATGTTGACCGTTATTAGGGGTGATGCCCTCTGATATTTTATTTTCTACTTCATTTTTCAAAAATGTTAATAGCAAGCCATTTATGTCACTTCAACACCCATTAATAGGTTCTGACAGTGGTTTGAAAAACACTATTCCCATATTTCTCCTTCCTCTCCATACTGGTACTTTTTATTAGCTGTATGATCTGGACACCTCCAAAATCTCCTACTCTTTTTCCAAAATGTTATTGCTTTTTAAATGTACATTTCTTATTAGGTCACTTTCTTTAACACAGAAGATTCCTGAATAGAGCTAAGTATGTTAGTCCTTCATAATCTGAACCCCATCACCATTTTCAACCTAACTTCACAGTGCTTTCTTTCTTTCCCAATCACTGTGCTATAGCCAGATTAACTTATAATTTGTACCCCAACAAGAACAATTATTTTTAAAATTACTTTAATGTTTGTTTTTAAAGTTAAAAAAGCCAAGTATGCAATTTAAGAAGTGAAACAATCCAAATATGTTTAAAGAAAGGGTGAATAACCTTCCCTCAATTCCCCTCCATTCCCATCCTCTTGAAGTGACCAGTTGCTAACAGCTTGGGTTGTAGGCTTTCTTAACTTTCTCCATCCTTTTCTAAATATATATATTATTTATTAGGTTCTGGTTTTATTTTCAAAAAATGGTATAGTATACAAAAAAGCAAGTCTAACTTGCTTTTTTACTTGAAAATGCATATCCCTTCAGGTTTATAGATATAGCTCTATCTTATTCTTTTTAGAAGCAGCATGCAATTTTTTCGAGTCTGTGATCTATCCATATATTCCTCTGATGATCAAGTAGATTCCATTTTACCTTTACCAAAATGATGCAGTAGCAGTTCTCATGTAGTAGTCTTTTTTTTCTTCTTCTTCTTCAATAGGATGCATTCTCAAAAGTGGAATTGTTGGTCACAGCATTTGCAAACTTCAGAGTTTGTTTTAATAAATACTACCAATTTATGCTTCCAAGATGTTGTGGCAATTTTTTTCTTCCACCATCATCATATGTGAATTTTCATTTCTTCACAACTCTACCAGCACTGTCTGTTACACCTTACACACCCATTTGTTTTTTCAGTTTCTTTGGTTTGCTGGTAATGATGCATTGCTTTTTGTAAGTTATTGGCCATTTGGATTCCCTTCTCTGCCAATTTCCCACTCATATTCTTTGAACAATTTTCTTTTGGATTACTTGTCTTTTTCTAATCAATAAGTGGTGCTTTGATTATTTAGGATTATTAACCCAATTTCTGTCCAACATTTTCCCAGTCTATTATCTTTGACTTTAGTTATGCTGTCTTTTGCTATACAATAATTTAAAACTTTTATGTAGTCAATTATGTTAATCTTTTCCTTTAACACCTTTTGAGTTTCCTGTTTTGCCTAGGAAAATAATACTGAGTCAAAACTTGTACAATTGGTATCCTAGTTTTCTTTTTTAATATTTTTAATATAAGTTATGCTTGAATTATTAATCCATCTGGAATTAATTTTTGTGTAGTGTACAAGCAAAATTGTACTTTTTTTTCCAGCCAATTATACTTGCACTGTTTATTAAGTAAACTCTACTTTCTCCACTGAATTGAAATGTCACCTTTGTCATAAATTAATATCCATTTATACTTGGATTTATTTTTGGTCTTCCTTTTCTGTTTCACTAATTTCTGTGTTTATTCCTATGCCAAAAGCTCACCGTTTTAATTAAAGTAATCTGATATTAACTTTTATTTTCTGGAAAATCAAGTCATGCCTTAGTCTTCAATTCAAAATTTTGAGGGATATTCTTGAACGTTTTAAATTTCATATGACTTCTGAAGTAATTTTACCTAGATCATCACTCCCATTCAAGATACCTCGCTTTGAATTACATTATTATATATGTTAGGATGTAAAATTTTTTTTTTTTTTGCGGTACGTGGGCCTCTCACTGCTGTGGTCTCTCCCATTGCGGAGCACAGGCTCCGGACACGCAGGCTCAGCGGCCATGGCTCACGGGCCCAGCCGCTCCGCGGCATGTGGGATCCTCCCGGATCAGGACACAAACCCGCGTCCCCTGCATCGGCAGGCGGACTCTCAATATGTACATAGAGGGCCTCCCTGGTGGCGCAGTGGTTGAGAGTCTGCCTGCCGATGCAGGGGACGCGGGTTCGTGCCCCGGTCCGGGAGGATCCCACATGCCGCGGAGCGGCTGGGCCCGTGAGCCATGGCCGCTGAGCCTGCGTGTCCGGAGCCTGTGCTCCGCAATGGGAGAGACCACAGCAGTGAGAGGCCCACGTACCGCAAAAAAAAAAAAGCAAATAAATATATCATGTGAATTAAATATAGTCTATAAGCATGAATTTATTGCTTTAAATTTATAGCTTTAAATGATTTTATTCTGAATAAAGTAGGAAAATAAACTATTTAGTTGCAGTAATGAAAAAATAACAAAATAAACAGAAAATACTGGGATGGTAGTAATTCATACAGACTAAAGTTAAAGAAATAAAAATAATGAAATTGAAGTCTGCTTTTTGAAAAGACTAATAAAACAGAGAAACTTTTGCTATGCCTGATTTTTTGAAAAGGGAGTTAAAACAAAGATATGCCACATTATCTGTGAAGAGATAGAACCACATATATGGAAGAAATACGCTTACGAAAACATTTGGTTTTTTTGGTAAATCTAAACTTATACATTTGAAAAATTAGAAAAAATGAATGATTTCCCAGCAAAATATGAACTAAAAACATGGACTAAAGAAGAAACTAAGACCCTGAGAAGACCAAAAACCATAAAGCAGGTTAAAAAGATAAATAAAAGTTTGTATTTTAAAAAGCATTAGTGCTTCCAAGGGCAACCAAGATGGAGTAAGCCCACTGTAGCCTGTCTCTGCCACTGATACAAGGGAAACTCTGCACAAAATACAACAAGTCACCATTTGGAACTCTGAAAAGTAAATAAAAGCAAGAAGGTTGGAAAGGAAGGTCAAAAGTTAAGAAGCGGATTACACAGGAGTGTGAGTCCCATTTTTTTTTTTTCTCTTTTCTCTCATGGCTTTAACTTGAAGATCATCTCCCAGTCATGATTCTGTAGCTGCAGAGTTTTGGGAAGAAAGAATGGAACCATCTCACCTTCCTGACAATAAAACCAGGAAAAGGAACCAATGGCAGCCAAAGAGTGTGGAGGTAAATTTTTCAGGATTTTTTCCCTTTTTTCATCCCTCCCTCTCCTGACAGCAGCCCCAGTTGTGGAACTACGGGAATAGAAGGTACAGATTGCTAAAACTCAGAAAAATCCAGTCTTTCTGTCCATAGGAACTGGGGAAACAGACCCCTGTAGTCTGAAAAGTGTGGGGTAAAGTCCCTGTTATTTTTTTTTCCTATTTTAATCTTTCTGTTTTGACCACAGGCAGGCTCCAGTCAAGGAGCTGCAGCTGCAGTTCTGAGAGAAACTATCTTTTTAGTCAGAAGATAGATAAAAGAGGCCCCTGAGAGGTTTAGTGTGGTGGGATCCCAGAAAGGAAAAAGTTGGAAAAGGGGACTCCCTAATTCTGTGTATAAATGCAAGCATTCTGGGCTCACATCTGAGCTCAACATGCTTGGAACAGATCCAAAAGAACAAAACAAAGGCTTTGAGGATTGCACTACTAGATATACCACTGTCCAATTCCCAGACTAGCCCCTGAGTGGCTCACACATGTACCAAAGCAGCATAGCAAAAGCTTTGAAACCTAAACTGACATTGGGACCACCACCCAAAAAGGAGATAGAACTTGCAGTCTGAGGCTAACCAAATTCATTGTCTCCTAAAACAAGAAAAAACCAACATTCTCCCAGGACCCAGAGTTTCACAACATAATGATCAAAATGTCCAGGATAAAATTCAAAAGTACCTGACATAAAAAGAATAAGGAAAATGTGACCATTTCTCAAGGAAAAAAACAAACAGTAAATGCCAATTCTAAGTTGAGATATTGGAATAGTCAAAGATTTTAGAGAAGGTATTATACCTATGCTAGATGGGGTAAAGACAGTTGAAATGAATGCAAAGATTCTAAGGAGAGGTAAGAGAAATTGTGCAGGAAAAAAAAAAAAATTGAAGAGAAAAGACACCAGACTAGGTTGCTCTGTCTTTAAAGAAATAATAATTCCTATAACTTTTAAATTGTTTCACATTATACAAAAACTTAATTTCTTCTATTCATTTTATGATTTGGCTTAACATTAATATCAAAACCTAAATTTTAAAAAGGGCAAAATTGACCAATTTCATTTGTAAATGCAAGATTTTCAAACTTTAAAGGAATTTCATTAGCAAATCAAATCTAATAGTGTACTAAAATCATAATACACCATTACAAAGTCAAGTTTATTCCAGTAATTTAAGAATTGTTTAACATAAGGAAATCTATTAACATATATGACACTACATCAAAATTTTATTTTATTTTATTTTATTAATTAATTAATTTATTTTGGCTGTGTTGGGTCTTCGTTTCTGTGCGAGGGCTTTCTCTAGTTGCGGTGAGCGGGGGCCACTCTTCATCGCGGTGCGCGGGCCTCTCACTATCGTGGCCTCTCTTGTTGCGGAGCACAGGCTCCAGACACGCAGGCTCAGCAGTTGTGGCTCACGGGCCTAGTTGCTCCGTGGCATGTGGGATCTTCCCAGACCAGGACTCAAACCCGTGTCCTCTACATTAGCAGGCAGATTCTCAACCAGTGCTCCACCAGGGAAGCCTTACATCAAAATTTTAAAGGAGAAAAACTGCTGTGAATACATCACTAAATGCAAAAAAAATCATCTGGTAAATATAACAGCATTCAAATTATACATTCAATAATACTACAAAAAAATTAAGCATCTACTAGGGAAAAGATATATGTAAAATAATGCTAATTAAACAGACGGATAGACTGGGAAATGCAGAGGATTGAATATTGACCTAGAGACCTTCACAGTTTCAAATTGAACTATTAGCATTATAATACAAAAGTCTGGTGGACACCACAAGGGAAAGAGACCAATTGAATAGAACCTTGTATCAAAGTCAGTTTCAAAAGAATTTTAATGTTAATCTTCCACTCATACATGGACCATCAGATATTTTTGACATCAATTTTTTCTAGGTGTTAGTATCATTTGCTTGAGAACTTTTTCATAATTTTGATTTTTCTACCTTTAAAAGCCAAGCCCAACTGTTGATTTGAACAACACTGTAGCACAAATGGACCTAACAGATACATATAGAACTTTCCACCTAAGCAGAAGTTTACCCATTCTTCTCAAGCACATGAAGAACATTCTTCAGGATAGATCACATGTTAGGTTACAAAACAACTCTTAAGAAATTTAACAAGATCAAAGTTATTCAAGGTATCTTTTCTGACCACAGTGGAATGAAACTAGAAGTTGATAACAGTAAGAAAATGGGAGGATTCACAAACATGTGGAAACCAAACAACACACTCTTAAATAACCTTTGGATCAATGAGGATATCTAAAGGAAATTTTAAAAGTATCTCAAGACAAAACAAAAACACTACATACCCAAAATTGTGGGATGCAGCAAAAGCAGTACTAAGAGGGAAATTTATAGCAATAAATACCTACATTTTAAAAAAGAAAGATTTCAAATAAACAACCCAACTTTACATTGCATCTGTTTGTAGATAACATGATATCATATGTAGAAAACCCTAAAGACTTCACCAAAAACTGTTAGAACTAATAAATTCAGTAAAGTTGAAGAATACCAAATCAGCAGGCAAAAATCATTTGCAGAAATTAAGAAGCAATCCATTCACAATAGCAATGAAAAGAATAAACTACTTAAGAGTAAACTAAACCAAAGAAGTAAAAGACTTGTATGCTGAAAATTATAAAATATTGGTGAGGGAAATTAAAGAAGACAGATAAGTGGAAGCCATCCCATGTTCATGAATTGGAAACATTAATAGTTTTTAAATGTCCATACTACTCAATGTGACCTACAGATTCAGTGAAACCCCTATCAAAATCCCAATGGCATTCTTTACAGAAATAGAAAAAACAATCCTAAAATTCATAATTCATTTATATACTCAGTTTCAGTTATTCAAGATGAATAATTTCTGAAGAACTAATGTACAGCAGTGTGACTATAGTTAACAATACTGACTATATGGTGTATTTGAAATTTGCTAAGAGGGAGCCCATACTTGTTTTCATCACAAAGTAAAAGAGAAAAGAAAATGGTAACTGTGTGAGGTGATGGTGACCTTAATTAGCTTGATTGTGGTGATATTTCACAATGCATAAGTGTATGGAGACATTGAGTCATACACCTTAGATATAAAAAAAAATTGTCAGTTATACTTCAATAAAGATGGGGGGGGAGCCAAGCCCAGTAACAAAACATGAAATATCTAGATTGACCCCTTTGACAAGAGCTGTTTAAGTAATACAGAATCTGCTTTGCCAATTCACTTTCTGAAAATCTTGCCAAGTGCTCCTGGTTATATGTAGTGTTTTTAATACATCTCATTAAGGGGGATTTCTGATATGTTTCAGGTCTTAGTTAACCTGCATAACATGGAACTGTTTTTATATTGTTGTTGTTAATAATTAATAGAAGAGAGAACACATAGCCTAACATGTTTGCTCTAAAGCAGAGATTTAATAATGTAAATATAATTTGCTATATTTTAAAATATTTATAGTATGTTCAAATAAGTAAAGAAGAAGATAAACAAGTAAGCCCTGTACTGATTTACTGAATGTTAAATCCTATTAGAATAAAAAGAGTAAAAAGATCATTAGAGTTTCCTGGCAGGGATGTATCTTCCCCCATAAAAAAGGGCAGGGGAGGTAGGAGAAACTTTGTTGTTTTTCCTCTCTTCCTTTTTTTTAATTTTGGTTGTTTGTTGTTGCTTTTGTTGCTTAATTGTCTTGGTAAAGTCCTGAAGTGAACCAGGTTGGCAGGCATCCTGGTGCAGAGGGGTGAGGGGAGCCCAGAAGAGGAATGCTCTACATCTTTTCATCTACAGAGGGACTTGTGTGTAGGAACTGGCTGGCTTCCCAAATACCCAGGAACTAGCTGGATGCTGTGAAGTTGCCAGCCTGATGTTTAATAACCAAGACCAGTCTGCGTACGTCTTGACTTATATAATTCAGTTCATTTCCAAGGTGATTTTGACTATAATTCTCATACTTATTAAGGTATACTTCCTCTGATCTGAGCTACAGTGCCAAGAAAGACCTGCTCACTTCCTCTCCCCGAACATGTGTGATAGGGCTTCAGCATCAGAGTGTCATAGGAGCTCTGTATCTTTCTTTTTTTTTTGCGATACGCAGGCCTCTCACTGTTGTGGCCTCTTCCGTTGCGGAGCACAGGCTCCGGACGCGCAGGCTCAGCGGCCATGGCTCACGAGCCCAGCCGCTCCACGGCATGTGGGATCTTCCCGGACCAAGGCACGAACCCATGTCCCCTGTATCAGCAAGCGGACTCCCAACCAGTGCGCCACCAGGGAAGCCCGGAACTCTGTATTTTTGTTTGTTTGTTTCATGTGGCATTATTAGAAGATTGGATAATATTATCATTCTCTTTAGCTCCTATTCCTAAATAGCTGGGATTGAAGCTAGCTAGAGATGATCAGTAGAGTCATCGTTCTGGAAAAGTCCTTTCACCATCTCTCTCTGTATTAAATGATACATTAGCCATTATAATAGTGAACACCTTGTAAAATTCTTAATAGACAACTGAATAACTATGGTCACCCTCACTATCTAACTCATGTCCCCCTCCATTTTCTTTTTGCTATCATCATAGCCAAGCTCTTTTATAGGAGTTGTATGTATTTGCTAACTCCATTTCCTGAGTTGCCAGTCATTCCAGATACTTAGAGATTCTAGCTGTGATTACCAGTGGCCTTTATATTGCAAATCTGGGACACTTTTCACCCTTGACCACTTCATTATATGACCTTGAGGATCACTGGCATCATGATGAAGTAGAAATTGTTCAATCTTTGAAATGTGGCAGGACTAGGTTTGAATTACAGGTGTCTTAATTCCTGAGTGACCTTGAACAAGATATTTTACCTTTTTGGGTAGTTCAGTTTCCTTGACTGGAAGATGAGTACAATATAATGATAACTAACTTTCGGGATTATGGACAGTGTGTGCAGGTTTAGCACAGTTCCTGGCATGTACTAGCTGTACAATACTCTTTCTTCCCTTCTTGAAACCTTGTCACATATTCTATTAGTTCTTCCACTTCTCGGATGATTCTTCATCTGTGTTAAGTAATGGTGTTGCCCTAGGCTTCTATGTTCTTCTCGTTACAGACTCACACTAAATGTTCTCTCTGCTCTCATGCTTTAACCACCAACTTTGTTTCTAAGAATTCTCAAAAGTATGTTTCCAGCTCACATCTTATCCCCAAGATTTAGAACTGAAAATCTCCACCTGAATATCCCATAGGCACCTCTAACCTAGAGCATCCAAACTGAATGTATCACCTTCCGTGACACCTGTTCCTCTTTATTCTTGATCGCTTTGTAGGGTAGTGGACACGACCACTAGCTACACTATGAAACAAAGGTAGAAATTTGTGAGTCATTGGCATTGCTTCCCCTCAACTCTACCATCATATAAATCATTCAGTTCCGATAATACGTCTCCCCAATATTTTTCAGATCTCTCCCTTTTCTCTTAAAAACACTTATATCTTCTTTTCGCTAGTCTAGGTCCTTATCCCTCAATTGGACCACAGCTATGGTCACTTTAATGGTGTTTCTACCCCATGTTTGTCTCTCTTAATTCTATCCTTTACAAAGTCCATCAGGATTATCTATCTAAAATAGATGGCAAAGTTCCTCTTTTTCTTAAATGTTGTAAGTGGCTTTCTGATTGTACATTGATACAGACACCATTTACTTCTATCGTCCATCCCTTTGCAAAGGCTGTTTTGTTTGTCATTCTCAGTTTACCTGAATGACTTCCATTCCTTCTTCAATGTTTAATTCCATGATCACCTGAAGTAAGTCATCATTGACTTTCACAATCTGCTTCCTCTGTGCCTCCCAATCTTTTCTTATACTTCCCTAAAGGCCTTCAAATAAATCTATCGCATCATGCACCTATTAGATGATGAGCTCTGTGAGGGCAGGGAATGTGTCTCATTCATCTGTATTCTCAGCACTTGGCAGAATTTGGCCCACATGAGGGACCATAAGATGTTTATTGACACGAATTGAACTAACCCCATCTGTCCAATCCATGTCTAGAACCATTTCACAAAGCCATCAGTCAATAAGATGATACTAAGTAGTTTGACTCAGAATAAAAATTTCTGTTTCCAAGTATTTTTTGACTCCTTATATCAGATTGTCATAAAATAGAAGGTTACATCTCTTCCTTTTTCAAGTTCCTTATTCTTGGCTTCTCATCAACATTCACTTATGCTGACATGAGCCAGCAATTTCTTTCTCCTTAGTCATTCTGTCGCGCTCTAACGTTCTAATTATGTGTATATCATCCTATTTTTTCCTCAACTTGCCTAGGAATTGGATTGTAACCATGGAAGAATACAGTCTTTCCTACTGAAATCTGACTTTGGGTCCACCATTCTGCACGTTGGAACAGAAAACTGAGTCAGCAATTGTAAACTCAAGGTCCACAAATGCCGATTGCTCTAGAAAATGTTGGTCCATACACTTTAAAAAGTTATTTTTAATTGTAACCTTATGGAAAAAAATACAGATTTCTGGCTTCTCTCAAAAACTCTGAAGATCCAGTAACAGTAAGTCCATATTCCTGTATGACACCAACCCACATGGGTTGAACAGGAAGTGACCCATTCATAAGAGCTTGCACTGCACTGTGCCCTGTCCCCTCCCCATTTTTCTTTCACACAAACTGGTTCCTGAAGGCGTTGAAGCTTGCCACCTACATGATTAGTGTTGACCCAGGTCTTAGAGACATTGCTGATCTTAGATGCATGGGAGTTTAAGATTTTTGAGGCTCAGAAATTCAGAAGATGGTAAAATTAAAGAAACTAAAAGAAGTGTGATGGAATAATTTGACCTAAATGAGAGAATTAGCATTACTGGAAAGTGGCAACATCTTTCTAAGTGATGTGAGAGTAATACAAGTTAAGTGTATTTTTCACTACAAAACCAAAATAAGCAGGAGTGTGCTTTAGAGCTACCTAAATGGTAAAAAGTCGGGGACAGATTTTCGAAGCATTAAATGGGAATTTACCCACCTGATCTCTGTTAATGTAATAAGAACCACACCGCTCAGTGCTTTGAATATTCCTTTTAGGTGTTTATCTTTGAATATTTATGCAATTAGAAATAAACTATACAGCTAAGTTTAACCCAGACAGATATTATTCAATTATAGAAGAGTTTCAAATTTTTCTAAATTCCATTTCAACTATACTCACTTAGAAGCATTATTTTTTAAGTGGAGGGAAATTAACTGAGGGAGAATGACAGTACCACATTTTGAAAAGAGACTGTATTAAATATAAAAAATATTGGGTTTCAGCATCACTTCTGACACTCCCTCTTTGTCCTTAGCCTCCCTGAGCCTCAGTTTCCTCATCTGTAGAACAGGTAATGTTACCTGATCTTTTTAATCTCAGGACTGTTGTGGCCTTTAATGAGATTACATGGGGAAAAGTACTTTATGAATAAAATAAAGCATATATAAAGTCAAGATCTTGCTGTATAATCAGTAGCTACTGTAACAGGTAAAATTTTTTTAAATTTTTATTGAAGTATAGTTGATTTACAACATTGTGTTAGTTTCTGCTGTACAGCAAAGTGAATTAGTTTTATATATATATATATATATGGTGTATATATATATATATATACATATATCCACTCTTCTTTAGATTCTTTCTAAAAAGAATATTCTTTCTAAAAAGAATATTATAGACTATTAAGAAGAGTTCCCAGTGCTGTACAGTAGGTCCTTTTTAGTTATCTACTTTTTATATAGTAGTGTGTATATGTCAATCCCAATCTCCCAATTTATTCCTCCCCCTGCCCCAGATAAAATGCTTTTAATGCTCTTTTCTTAACTCTTTGCTCCCTCTGTACCTATATTTCTCCCAGTTCCTGTCTTCTGTGGTGGCTAGTATGAGATCGACCCTTATTCTCTTAGGGTTACAGGGGGTTCTGTCATATTGAGGCCTGGGCTCATCTGTTTTCACCACTGGCCCACTGCCTGGCTGCTCCAGAATGTGTATAGTCATTTGGCTTTATGTTTTGGCTTTTTTGGCCGCGAGGCATGTGGGACCTTAGTTCCCTGACCAGGGATCGAACCCGCACTCCCTGCATTGGAAGGCGAAGTCTTAACCACTGGACTGCCAGGGAAGTCCCTGGATCATATTTTAATATTCTATGTCTATGGGGGTCTACTCACCACAATTTGGTATAAGAGTATTTAGTACTTACTTAAAAATCACTGCATCTGTGCATATGCCATTCTGAGAACTACTCATTAGTTCTCAGGTCAAAGCGTTGCAAACTATATGCCTTCATGCTCAAAACTTGGACTCAAGAATAAGTGGTATTTCTCCCTCTGGGGAGCATTGCCATTTCCTAAGAGAAGGATTCAACGATGATTTTGCCTTTCGCCTTTGTAAAAAGCACCAGCTAAAGAATAATACTAGTGGGGAAAGATTGATACTGGTGTTTTTACAGCTTCTTTCTTTCATTTATTCATTCAGGAAACACTTATCAAGTAAATATAGGACTGCACTGAGATCTTGAAAAGGTAACAGCAGAACTTGGTTGCTGCTTTTAGGAAGCCTGTATTTCAGAAGAGGAGATAGAGTTATCTACCAGACAGCAGGGTGAAAAGTTCTTCAATCCAGATATTTGTGGGAACAAAGGAAATTCCAGGGAGGGGCCCCAACCTGGCCTCAGTTGGTCAGAGAAGGCAACCCAGGGTCGGCCCCACCTGAGGCAAGTCCTAAAGGATGAAAAGTACCACTGTGAATCGGCAGTGGGACATGGGGAGGGATAAATCAGCCCCACCCTGGATCTTACAATGCTTAGAAAAGAAGAGACCTGTCCAGAGAGGTTAAGCTATTTAAATAAACCTTCCTAAAAATGTTCAACGTGGAACAGACACACCAATTTAAAATATATGCAGACGGACCATGTAAGCAACATGAAGACAACCAATTACCTTATCAGATAGTGTATCATCAGAGGTCTAAGCTTGTCTCTTAGTGAGGTTGGGAAATTCGATGCCCTTCTAAAGATCTGGAGAAGATTATGAAGTGGAAAACACTTAAAATTGTAGTTGCTATCTCTGAGATACAGTGAATTTTAAAAAGGTATTTAAAAATAGTAATAAATGTTCTAGTAATGTTTATTAGGGTGAAGAAGTAATTGTTTTGCTCTTAAAAATTGGAAATATATACACAGAAAATTAGAAATAGTAATATAATTAATACCTGCATACATCTACCCAGATTGCCAAAATATAATAGTTTTGTATTGTTCAAATGTCTTTTTCTCTTTTTCAAGATATGAAACATTATTTTCTTAAAATTTTTATTGCAGTATAGTTGATTTACAGTGTGTTAGTTTCAGGGGTACAGCAAAGTGAATCAGTTATACATATACATATATCCACTCTTTGGTTTTTTTAGATTCTTTTCCAATATAGGCCATTACAGAGTATTGAGTAGAGCTCCCTGTGCTATACGACAGGTTCTTATTAGTTATCTATTTTATATATAGTAGTGTGTATGTCAATCCCAACCTCCCAATTTATCCTTCCCCCCCTTATCCTCTAGTAACGATGTTTGTTTTCTACATCTGTGACTCTACTTCTATTTTGTAAATAAGTTCACTTGTACCCTTCTATTTAGATTCCACATACAAGCGATATCATATGATACTTGTCTTTCTGTGTCTGACTTAGTATGACAATCTCTAGGTCCATTCATGTTGCTGCAAATGGCATTATTTTGTTCCTTTTTATGGCTGAGTAATATTCCATTGTATATATGTACCACATCTTTATCCATTCATCTGTTGATGGATATTTAGGTTGCTTCCTTGTCCTGGCTTTTGTAAATAGTACTGCAGTGAACATTAGGGAGCATGTATCTTTTTGAAACATTAAAGAAGGCATTGAATCCCATGGTTCATTTTCTTCATTTTCTATCTCCTTCCTTTCTTCCCAGAGTTGATTACTATTCTGAATTTGGTGTTCATCATTCCCACTCATGTCTCTATAGTTTTACTACAAATCTGTATCTATAGGCACTTATTATTGCGTGTTTTAAAACTTAAGTAAAAAATAGCCTATTATCTATTATCATCCTTAAACTTGCTTTTTTGCTTCAAGTGTATATATATACATATGTATTTTTAAAATATTTATTTGAAATAATGTTGTGGTGGTGTTTTGTGTATTTTTCTTTGTGTTCATGTATAGGAGTTTCTCTAGGAAATATGCCTAGAAATGAAATTGCTGGGTGTGAGAGTGTCTTTCCTTTTAACAAAATTGATATACTTTTTCATACTTCTAACAGCAGTGGATAAGAATTCCTGTTGCTTCAACTTCACCAACATTTAGAATTGTCAGAATTTATAATTTTGGTTGAGCTGAGAATGAAATGATACGTCTTTTTAATTGGCATTTTCTTAAATGAGGTGATAAAAATTGATATAAAAAAGGTAATCTTAGAAAACAGTGTAACTACGGATATCATATATTCATTTAACCGACCCATGGAAGAAAAGTTACTTAAGCAAAGGTGCACCTCCCCACAAAACTGGCTTTAGAATTTTTTTTAATTATGATTTTTTTATTCACGTTGGTCTGACATGCCACATCCATTTAGTTATGTCATTCTTCCAAAATGTGGAATGGTGCAAATTTTCTGTTCATACTAAAAATTAAAATTATTCTTTCATTATAGAATTTTCGTAAGAGCCTAGAAATTTACGTGCTTTCTATGAGCTTTCAGTTTATTCTACATTATGACCTAATACAGATATTGAAGCACAGAATTGCTGAATTTAGAAAGCATAGGCCACCAAATCATAGAATTCTGTAACTAACTTGGATATATTGGGTTAGCCAAAAAGTTTGTGTTTTTCTGTAACATCTTACAGATCATCTGACTTTGTGAGTAATCAGAGAAAACTTTTGTCTATACTTATCTAGTTTGACTGTCCATGCTATGTAGATTCCTTAGTTTATCACCAGCTCTGCTTTATTTTGTGCAGTGATTTAAGAAACAAGCATATATTTCCATTACTAGTCAATGAGAAAATGCCAGGCCCTTTAAAACATAAACATGGCTTATCTGTTTCCTATTAATGCATACCTTTTAAGGAGATAAATTGCAACTTTAAAAAATTAGAAGGAAATCTTTGTAGTATAAAATAATATTGTGTGCTGAAATACATGTGAAGTGAATATAAAATTAAATTTAATATACTTACTATTTAAGGTGGATACTTTACATCTAATATACCTTTAACCATTTGGACAACAGTTGGGACACTTGATCTTTTTAATTTAATTTATGCCTGTTAAGGTAGGAAATCTTGAGATATTTTTTATGTTACAAATTTATGTATATTTTAGCAACTAGTAATGCAAAGTAATACGATATTCTACATGGTAATTTGTTACCACTGTATAAGTACTAGTTCAATTCACTATAATATAATTTTAATTACGAAAATAAAGCTTTTATCTACTTTCATCTGGTTTTGATTTCTTCATTTTTATTATAAGATCCCTTCATAAATATTATGTAATTCATCTGTGGTTCTACTAAAATGTCTAGTTTTACTCAAATGGGAGATCAGACGGTAGCCTTAACATATGTGTTCTGTTTCTTCTCATCTTGTATGTCATTAGTAAAAATAAGGATGGTTATGATGTATAATGAAAATGCAGATTCATAACATGATTAGCTTGATGTAAAACAAATTTTAAAGTGCCCCAGGCTTTAAAGACATTACTTTGGATCTGTGCCCATGTTGTGTATACAAAGTGCTTTTTATATTATAAGAGTCTAGAATCAACCTGTTAGTGAAAATACCAGTAAATCCCAAATGACACACGGAGGGAGACAATTATAAATGGTGTCTGCTCACCAGAGTGTGTGTGATGGGGGCGGGGGGCAGTGTGTGTGTGTGTGTGTGCGCACGCACTTGCATGTGAGGGAGCATTTGAGGATGAGTACGTTGTATGTTGGAATATCTTAGATTCCTCTAAGAGGATGAGAAAGGGGGAAATCTTCAAAGCAATTTTAGAACCAAAGCACTAATGTGTGTCTGCACGATTGGTACTCACATCTGTAGAACGCTGGCTTTAGAGATAGCACCATGAGGGTAAATTTAATAAAAGACGTTTACCTTAGCCCTGGTAAAAGTGAATACTAGTTTTTCACCGTCTCTCAAAAAACCAAAACCTTACCAAACCACTTGCTCCGAAGTCATTGTCTGTGTGTGCCTTGTCCCTGGCTTCAACCTGGCCCCTGGTTATAGTCTGCTCTTTCCTCTTTCTCCCAATGTTCTCATGTACCAAGTTTCCAGATGAGTGAAAAGAAGTTACGGGCAGTTTCATATCATGTTGGCATGGAAAATACTTGAGCCTGCCTGTTAGACTAGGCACAAGGTGGGGTTAGGGGTTAATACAGAGACAGGAAGTGCAAAAGGCTCTTTCCTTCTGTTTTTTTTTTTTTCCTACTGAAACTTACCTGGAGGTCTACCATGGACCTAATTTGCTTGCTTTTAATTGGTATCTAACTGAAGGTTTCAAGGGCATTTCAAATGGTGGGGACAGTATGAGTAAAGGTGTCTTGAGGAAAAGCATGTGTCCTGGGGGAACTATGGACAGTTTAGGGCTAGAGCAGAAAGGGCAAACAGGTCATCCTGGTGGCCAAACTGGAAAGGTGGACAGTGTCTAGACGGTGGAGAGCCTCCCAAGCTGTTTTATGGATTCAGTTTTAATCTCTGAGAATGGAGTCAGCTGTTAAAGGATTTTCAGCACTGCAGTGAAATCATCAGAGTCCCAGTGTCTGAAGTCGACGCCGCCTGCAGTGTGGATGGAAGAGAACACTGGACGCAGTGGGACCAGCTGGGAGGCTGCCTGATTGGGGCAGCGGAAACAGGGCAGAACCCGAGGAGACTGCGTGCAGGATATGGAGAGGTGGCATCAGCTGACTTGGCACTGGCTTTGGATGTGGAGAAGGAAGAATCCAAGAAAACCTTAACATGTCCAGCTTGGCTCACTGGTTGTGTCCCCAAGTGAAAGAGAGAAATAGAGAAGCAGGTTTGGGGCTAAGAATACGAGTTTCCTTCAGTTCAGATTGTATCCCAAGTGTTTATGGGAAAGCTAGCTGGTGACACTACAGGGGGATAAGATTGTAAGGGAAGTATGTCCAGAGGGATGCTGAGCTGAACTCTGATATACAGTAAGGACTGGAATTTTCAGGCACAGGGAACAACACAAAGGCAGGAACCTGTGCGTCAGGTTTGAGAACTAGTTGTGTCTCAGAATGACTACAAGGAAGCAGGGGTATGCAGCAGGGTGGGACTTCAGGCTGAGGAAGGAGGCTTGTGCCGGATTACCCAGGGCCCCTGTGATAAACTGGTGAGTTTGAACTTCACCTTCAAATCTATGAAGGATATTTTAAATCAGAGATATGATGACATTCGTATTTTATAAAGAGAGTGTGGCAGTGTGGTCAGTGTGTTGTGGTTAGATTGGGTTTGGAGCTTAGAAGATGTCATCTGTTAGGGCTGTGCTGTTACAGTTTATGCAGGACTCAGACGTGAAATCAAAGTTAATTTTATTTTCCACAATCAATGGCATTCGGCTTCCAAGCACACACAGTAGCAAAACGAAACCTAACAACAATTACAACAGTAACAGCAACAAAAATCCTTAAACGTGTCTATTTCAGGGTAACAGAATCTCTTAGGTGAACAGGTGGTCCTTTGAGGATGTAATCCCTGATAGTTCTGGATTCTCTGGAACGCCTTTGCTCACCTTTCTCCCTGGGGTGATCTAAGTACCCGGGGGACTCATTCATGTACCATCCTGGCCTTGGGGATGGCCTTGGGGTAGCTGTAGCTCTTGCATCTCTGGTACATGTGCTGTGCTGGGTGTTGCCTGTGGCTCACGTGACATATCCTCTGGTTGCCGTGAAGCCTGCCTGGTAGCAGGCACAGGTGTGGCTAGTCCTGTGTGGTCCTGTCCAGCGCCATGCTGGTCGCTATTCTTCAAGTCCTCGGTCCCCACAGTGGCCTCCAGGCTCAAGTGACCTACTAGTGGCCTCCTCATTTTCACAAAAGTGAAACTTTACTTAGTTGATCAAGTTTCTTAACACTTTTGTGTCCCCACTGGAGACCCAGGAATTCTTGTCTGCCTTCTCTCTGCCATACTGGGATGGGTTTTCATGCCTGAAGAAGACTTTTGTGTATAGAAAGGAATTCACATATTCACCTGTGTTTTAATAAATAGTTGTTTAGCCCAAAGCTTAAAGAGTCAACTCACAGAACTTATTTTACTTATAAATCTGGTTATTTTTCACAAAATAAGAAAAATTGCTTTCACTTAGCTATTTAACCAATTGAAGCTTCTTTAAACATTAACTCCATTTAATTAATCAAATTCCCTTAGCCATTTCAAATTAGAATCACAAGTCTATGATTTCAAGATGCAGTAAAGATTTCCAATATCCTAAAAAGTTGACTAAGAATATACAGAACCCAATGAGTATAAAATATATTACCTTACTGATCCTCAAACTTTTAAGTATTAACAGTAAAAGGCTCTGCTTTCTTCATTCATGTCTTCACATTTTACATTTTTATTGTAAAATATAACCCATATATATACATTTTTATTTTATTTATTTATTTATTTTAGGAGTTTTTTTTTATTTATTTATTTATTTTTTTTTTTTTTTTTATTTATTTTTTTTGTTGTGTTGGGTCTTCGTTTCCGTGCGAGGGCTTTCTCTAGTTGTGGCAAGCGGGGGCCATTCTTCATTGCGGTGCGCCGGCCTCTCACTATCGCAGCCTTTCTTTCTGCGGAGCACAGGCTCCAGACGCGCGGGCTCAGTAGTTGTGGCTCACGGGCCCAGCTGCTCCGCGGCATGTGGGATCCTCCCAGACCAGGGCTTGAACCCGTTGTCCCCTGCATTAGCAGGCAGATTCTCAACCACTGCACCACCAGGGAAGCCCCATTTAAAAATTTTTTTAAACGTACTTCTGTGTATTCCTGGAGCTATATGATAAACTTATCAGATCCCAAGAGAATACCAGGTAAGGTTACTAGTTGTTGGTTATTGACCATTCAGTGAGACAGAAGCCAGCAGTGGATAAAGGGTAGACTGAGTAGAACGAGGGGTAAAGACGTTAATATCAGGCTGGTGGGTATGGGGAAACATAAACAAATACATAGACACAGGAGTGAGCGTAGGGTATGGGTGACAGAAAACAGGATGGTGTGGACTGAGTGGGTGCGGGGGAGGGGATGTGTTAGCTAGTTCAACTAGATAGTCATGAAAAAACTTTCAGTTAACTTTCAACTATTTACATTCTAATTATTCATGTTCTTTGTGTTTATGTCATGTTATTGTATGAGCAAGAAAGCAGAAAGAAGAAACGAATGGAGATGAAAGTCAAATCAGGGGTGTTTATTGTTTGCGTGGAGAGACTGGAGTCATCCTTAATTTCTTTCTTTGCCTCAAACCCACATCCAATCTACAAATTCTGTTGGCTCTAGTTCCAAAATATGCCCTAAATCTGACTACATTATCATCTCCCCATAAAACCCTGGTCTAGATTATCACCATTTCTCACCTGGACTACGGCAGTAGCCCCCTCATTTGCCTCCCTGCCTCTGTTCTTGGTCTCCTGTTGTCTATCCTACACCTACAGGCAGCAGCCAGAGTGCCCTCTCTTACGTATAAATCAGATCATGCATTTTTCTGCTCAAAAGCAAAACAGAAGCAAGCAAACCAAAAAATACAAAATAAAATAGAAAGAGAAAAAAAAAAAAACCTCTAGTAACTTCCTATAACACCTAGAGTAAGATCCCAACTCCTTACCTAGCCTACAATGCCCCGTGCTCCACACCAGCCCTGGTCCTGTTCTTTTCTTCATGTTCTCTGTCCTCCGGTTCTTTCTTTCTTCCCTCCTACTTGTCAAGCTGTTCACTTTGAACTTGCTGTTTCTTTTGTGTGGACCACCTTCCTCTCCCCTGCCCACCTGCCCCAAGATTTTACAAGTCTATCACCTTTTCATCATTTGTGTCTCAACTCAAGTGACTCCTCTCCCAAGGGGCTTTCCTTGACTAGCTGACATAGCACCAACCACTTCCCTCATGTCCTTCTCTACCAAATTTTACTGGAATTCTTTTCTCTGCTTGTCGATAACCATTGCGTGCGCACACACACACAGGAGCAGGAAAATGCCTATTTTTCTTCAATATATTGATTTTAGTCAAAATTATATGTACATCATCTTACACGTCAAAGAATTCTATAAAAATAACACCACGTACACGTATGCGCTTTACAGCCACAGCATGTAGTATTCTACAACTCTTTTTAGTAATTCAACTTCATACTCTCTCTGATTGTTTAACTCTCCTTTCCATATATTCAGATGTATCTACTCTTCTATCAGTTTTTTCATCTTGATGAAAACTTTCCTGGTGCCTCCTGACCTTCTTCAATCTGGACGGCTATGCCTGGTTCAGAGCTATCCTCCTAGAAATTCTCTTTTTCATCAACACCAGGGATTAGAGACTTCTCTCTCCTATTTCATTTACTTATTTCATAAAGGAACTTTGCTTCCAGATTTCAATAGATATCAAGAGATGGTATCATCTCTTAGCTTCCTGAGAAAGGATATTTGGAAAATAAATTTTTTGAGACTTGACATATTGGCAAATATCTTTAATTAAAATGTCTTCAGTTTTCTTACTTGTTATAAAGTTTGTTAGGATACAAAATTCTAGGTTGAGAATTATTTTTCTTTAAGGAATTTGAAACATTGCTTTATTACCTTCTAGAAATACATGTTCCAATTAAGAAGTTTGAAGTCATGGCCCATGCTTTGTATGTGATCTGTTTTTCTTTCTAGAAGGTTATAGGCGCTACCCTCTCTCCTGGTGTTTTGAAATTTCTCAACAATATCAGTTGGTATTTTTTTTTTCAGTTGTTTTGTTTGGTATATATTAAGCTCTGAAAACTCATGTCCTAGGAAATATTTTAGAATTATTTATTTAAATTTTACCCTTTATTTTCTCTGCTCTGTTTTTGAAACTCCAGTTATTTGGATGTTGGACCACTAGGTTTTCTTACAGCTCCCCATTTTCTTATATTTTCTGTTCTTCTCTCCTATTTTCTGTCTCTTTCGCTCTATTCTCTGGGAAACTTCCTCAGTTTTATTTTCCAAACCTCATTGAATAACACATTTCTGTTATCCTACTTTTTATTTCTAAAGGCTCTTTTTTGTTGTTGGATGTTCTTCTTTTTAAAAAAATTATAATTATTATTATTTTCCTCTCTTGTTTCATGGTTACAGTATCTTATTTCTTGAGGGATATCAGTTTAGTGAGAATTTGTTTTTGTTTTGCTTCCTTTTGCCTGATCTCTGTTTCCTGCAAGTTGCTTTTCTCTATTCATTTGGTTTCTACATTTCTTGGTAGAGGCTTTCCTCAGACATAGATAATCCAAGTTGGTGGTGTGAATTGGGATGCTTTTCAGCTTTTCTCACTGCCAACACCAGATTCAGCTTTCTCAGATCTGCTAAGTCAGTTAGCAGTCAGTAGTGGTCTGCCTGTTTTTTCACTTATAAAATGTGTTACTGTTTTATTACCTTCCCTTTTAGTTCTTTGGGATTTATACTTTTAAAAAACTCTATTTAGTGTTGCTCTAGTGGGGCTTGTAGAGAAAGCAAAACATAAATGCTCATGTCCAGTTGGCCACCTTTTAATTTATCTCCTCCCTTTTGTGCATACATGATAAGTGGGAATTCTGTCTGTCTTGTTTACTGCTTCATCTCCTAGTGCCCACATTTCTGGCACATACTAAATGCGTGATAAATTTGCTGAATGACTGACCGGCTGGCTGACTAGCTTGGTTAGTTAGATTTCTGAACAGTCTAAAAGGTGCAAAATTTAAAAATGACAGCATTGTTGGATACATCTACAATGAGGTGTTTCTGAAAGGCAGAGGATGCAGACTTTATTTAAAGATACTTTTACTCTATTGTGTATCCTTACATTTTTAAAATTCATTTTTCTAGATTTTTTGGTTAAGAATTGAAAAGGAAATATAAACTGATGTTGGAGTAACAGGGCACTTCAGGAGAAATATGCTGGGTGTAACTAAAGTACAGTGTATGGTAGCTTTATAAAAAACTGAACGTTAACTTTTTATTCCGTTTTCCTGTCTCACCCAAACACATATACCAGGTGAATACAGTGATTTCAGGTCTCTTCTAATTTCTTAATTTCCTTAGAGTTTGGTTATTCCCGAATGTTAGGACGGCAAATTTCTAGCACATTTTCCATGACTCAGTTTTGTTCCATAAAGTATTTTAAGTATGTTTTGAACGTGAGACCAACATTAACTCTGTTATGATGATAAGTCCAACTTTAGAGTTTCCAACGGGGGACAAATATAACAACATGTAAGGAAAATAAAGGAAAACATAGAAGCAAAGAAAATTCAGGGAAATCATTTTTCTTTCACAGAGCCCTGGCATGTTCCCTCAAGTAGCCAAGTATGCATGTATTAATTAATTTGAATAAAACTTACCGAGTACCTATTATGTGTACCAAGCTGTGCTAAAACTGGAAACTCAACCATGCCCTGTCTGGGCACTCATTCTATACTTGTATAATTAAATTGATTTGAAATTCAGTTTTCTATTGCTATTTTACTATCCGTAGGAGCTTTCCCATAGCAGTAAACCTTTTAATCCCCATGCCATTTTGGAAAGTTGTGGAACCTTCCTGCATCCTTTTTATTGTTTAGCCTGTTTACAGATTATAAATTGACACTGTAAGTGATATGACCACAAAGGGCACAGAAAAAACCCATGCTGAAGCCAGAATTAGAACTTGAATCTGTCGTGCATTTGTTTTAGTCTAGTGAGTAGTACCCTCTGAACTGTAGATAGATTTTAATAATTCTACACATTTATGGAAAAGGGCACCATTTAAACCTTGAACAGTAATAGAAATACAATCAAAGAAGATGGAAACATAGGGGAAGGAAATAAAGATTATCATATGTTGCTTCCTGAGGTCTTCACATGAAATATCTCATTTAAAATATCTTTTTGGGGATTTCCCTGGTGGTGCAGTGGCTAAGAATCTGCCTGCCAGTGCAGGGGACACAGGTTTGAGCCCTGGTCCGGGAAGGTCCCACATGCCACGAAGCAACTAAGCTCGTGTGCCACAACTACTGAGCCTACACTCTAGAGCCTGCAAGCCACAACTACTGAAGCCTGCATGCCACAACTACTGAAGCCCATGCGCCTAGAGCCCATGCTCCACAACAAGAGAAGCCATTGCAGTGAGAAGCCCAGGCACCGCAACGAAGAGTAGCCCCGGTTCGCCGCACCTAGAGAAAGCCTGCACGCAGCAATGAAGACCCAACGCAGCGAAAAATAAATAAATAAATAAAATTTAAAAATAAATAAATAAAATATCTTTTTTCAAATCTAGGTCATTCATTGGTTAGTAATAGGCATGATTTTGGGAAATTGTAAACAGAAAGCTCAGAGATGTAGATTCCTCCTTTTAAATAATCTTCAGTAATTCATCATGAATTAATTTATCTGTGGAGAGTTAGGTCATTTTTTTTTTAATTTATCAAATGCAGTGCCTCCCCAAAGAGATGAGTATACTAGTAACAGTACTGTAAATGTAAAACATACAAAAATCTGCGTATCTAAAAATGTTATCTTTTTTCTCCTTTAGAATGTCTAAGTCACAGACACTCCTTCTTTAAAAAAGGCCTAGGATCCAGCTGGCTTTCTGATTATTGTCTTGAATAACTTCTTTCTTGTTTTTGTCCTGGCCCTCCCGCACCTCCTCCCTAGCCCTCTCCAGCCACTTTCTGCTGGTGAGGAAGAGCTGTCCTCTCAGGCAAGGACAGGAAGGAAAGTGAACAGCTCTCCCAGGAGGCCGGAGCTAATGGGGGTTTTGCGGATCTTTCAGCAGGGGCTGTCGATGCTAACCGCGCGGTAGAGGTCTCCTTTACTGGCTCTCTGACCTCTTGGTAAACTATTTGTTTTTCCTTATATTGATTAAAAAAACAAGCCACCAGCCTGTAACTCCTTATCAACCAGGTGTTGTTTTTAAGAATCATGCACATTTAAAATACACGATTTCAGGAAAAAACCCTGATCCTGGACTTGGTTTTACTTTGCAATTCAGGTAAACCAGATCATCGATGATATTACAACAGAATCCCTGAAAGAAGCAAGCAGATGCTTCCAGCCTTCTGTTTTTTCAAAGAATATGAACTACAAAGTTAAAGGATCAGTCTAATATACCCAACATTAGGCCATCTGAAATAAGAATTCTTATTAATTATGAGCATCCAAAGACTAAAAAACTTGAAGCTTTGTTTACATTTTGGCCATAAAAAGGTACTCTTACTCTTCAAACAAACTGAAGCTATTGTTTTCCTTAGCATGTAATGCAGCCTACTTTTTCTTACTCTACAGCATTCTAAAGTAAAATTCAAAAACCCAAGGCAACTTGATCGCCTGCAAGTATGAATCTTTACAGTAGAGAAACCTCTAGACTGTATACCTATTGACATTGCTTAATAAAAACATCTAGAATAATGGTGCTTCTGGTTGTGTTTCCAATAGCAATGTGATTGCAGCACCCTGTGGATTAAGTTACCAATCCTTTGAATTCTGACCTTCTGTCTAAAACAGCTTTAGAGGTTACTCTTTTTCTCCGATTTGGGAGCCTGAGGGGGGGGAAAGTTAATGCTGTTTGAAGGAAGAAAATATTTCTATAGGTTATTAGATTTTGGTTTTTTTATTTATCCCCTTCCTGGCAAATCCTTTGTAGCAATAATAGAGCCTCTTGATTCTGAGTACTTAAACTACACCTCCAAATACATAAGGAGAATTGGAGTGCATTTTGAATGTAATTATTTCCTCGATGAATAAATCAAGTGCTTATGATGGAATAGCTATTACGATCCAAGCAATATCACATTGGATAAATAAAATTAAGGACTACAACAGGGAAGAACTTGATAGAACTGTCCATACAATAGCTTGTTGTAAACTCAGACCCTCAGCTGCTCTTTTTAACATAAAGAAAAAGTTGGGAATATTTATAACCCTGCTTTAGGAAGATAATTCACATTTTTTGGTAAATAATGAGAAAAAAATATATAGCTCCTGATTTGATCATTCAAGTTTAAGGATTCATCACATTTTTGCCCCAATTGACCATTTAATGTATGTACTTTTATTTTTGAACCAGCAAATTAACTTGCAATATGTGTTTGTAAATAATCAGATATTATATAGTGATGATGTCTATTCTCTATTAAATATATCATTTCCATATATCACACACCTTTTGGATTTATTAACTTTAATAGGTGTCACCTTGCTCCAAAATGATGATACAACCAGGACACAGTGATGTCCCAGTGCCCCATCTACTGTTTAGCGGTAACTTTGATGGTGCTAGAGAAAGAAGGCAGATTCCGGAACAAATAGTGGAGGCGGGGGGAAGCATATTTTTAAAAAACAGGATTCATACAGATAAGCTGTTACATTATGTGTTAAAAATGAATGAAGAGGACTTCCCTGGTGGTGCAGTGGTTGACGGTCCGCTTGCCGATGGAAGGGACACGGGTTCGTGCCCCGGGCCGGGAAGATCCCACATGCCGCGGAGCAGCTGGGCCCGTGAGCCATGGCCGCTGAGCCTAAGCGTCCAGAGCCTGTGCTCCACAACCGGAGAGGCCACAACAGTGAGAGACCCGCGTACCGCAAAAAAAAAAAAAAAAAAAAAAAAAGAAAGAAGAATGTATATAGAATGCCGGCACAGAGTAAGCACTCAGTAAACGCTAATTCCCTTCCTTCTTCCGTGAGAAAGTCATCATTTCCGAAGAATTTAAAAACTGTGAACTCAGCTGTCATGAAACCTGGAAAACACAGAGCAAATTTCCAGATCCTCTTAAACGTATTGGGAGGTGTTGACAAGATGGGTTTTGCCCATGGCTTAGAGAAAAAAATGTTGAAGAGACAACCTGGGTTTTCTAGGTTGCTTCATGTCAACAGAAATCCATTTTTTAGTTTGAGAAAGCAAAATAGCTTATTGCTCAGATTAAGCATATGATCCCAAGACCAATTATTTACATATTTTTGGCAGAAGGAAGAAAAAGTAACTCTCTTTGCCATTTTGGGAAATCAGTTGATTTTAAAAGAGAAAACCCAATATGTCCTATTTTGTTTTTAGATTAAGTACCTCTATCATCCCATTCCCTCTTCTTAAAAACCTGCTGCTGCCTTTGTTATCATTATTAGTTTCAAGAAGTGCTGCTCAAACTTTCTATTAAGAAAAATAATTTTTAAAAAAAACATCCTATAGGCAGTCATTACTACATATGATAACACGTCTCCCACTCTACATAAATAAATGGGTATTAGTCATATGTAATACCCAATGTGCTTATTAGGGAGCCAGGAAATAGGTTATATTTCCATATTGTGTTGGTATAAAGGATCTAATTTTTATTACAATGATGTTCCATGGTACAGGGAATAGTTAGTAATTGCCTCCTTAAATTTGCTGTTAAAAGCTATTCATCTTGGAATTTGAATGGGAAACATTTAGCAAAATACCGGTAGACATTCAGTTTGGCGGATTTAATATCATTCTTAAAATAAATAGAGGATGTTTTACTTGGTTACGTTTCCGCAGAAGGCTACTGGGAGCAGGGCCCTCATTGCAGGTCTCGTGCCACTGGGAAAGAGTAGGTCGTGGAAGTGACCACTCCACATGCCAGCAAGGATGGTAATGTCAGCCATCTAGACACTGTTCCAAAGGTTCCATTAAAAGCCAGGAATGTAGAGCCGTGGCATGGACCACGAGAAAAAGAGTTATCTGGAAGCAGAGGCACTGGAAGTACAGTCTTTTGGAATATTTGCTGTTCTACTTTGAGCAGTTTAAATCACAAAATGTTGACTATTTCCAGGTATTACTGATTTTAAGAATGTGGAAGAAATAATAACTAGGATTTCGCTTCTGAAGAAAAAGCACTGATCTTTAAGTGCTAATTATATTTTGCAACTTACTGTACCATTATTCTTGAGTAAGAATCTTCAAAAAGAATGGTAGAAACAGAGAGGTAAGAGATAGTGGGCATCAGACCAGGTAATTGCATGCATGCTTAATTCTAAAATGATTTAAAGGTGAACAAAACTAGAAGAAAAAAACTTCTGAGTCTATCTTTTATTGGAAACTTCACAGCTGCTCAAGAACTGTATCATCGTTCCTGGAATGGAAAAAGGGAAAGGGAGACATGTTTTAGCTTTTGCTTTCTCAGTGTTTGTTGTATTTAATTGGATTAATCAGCTGTATATTCATGTCATTTTAGAAAAGTTCCAACTTACCTTTTCGATTGTTCTAATGGATCCCTTACATCTACCCATGTCTTTTTTCTTTTTTAATTAGGCACATTTATTTTTGTAATCATGCCTTTATTTAAACTTCTCTGTTCATTGAACAGCACTAACAACTTCTGTCAAGATTGCAGACTTCTATATAACCAGGCACATATCTAGACAACAGTTTGCTCTGTATGATAAAACTTGTTTGGAGATACATGAAAGATATCGTCCTTTTTGAGGGTATTCAAACATTTTGTTACAGTTGACTACTGCAAGCGTTTTCCTTTTCCAGATAAAATTTATTTTTGTTTTAGTGTGGAAAAGGCACATTAGAAATTTTTTCCTCCTATTCGTATGTTTATGTGTTGAAATTTTTCCAGGAAATATCAGATAGTAATGTTTTCTACTATCACCTGTTTTTACTAATGGCGGATTTTCAGCAAGTTTTCCTAATTTCTGTTGTAATGGGTATGACTTTATTTAGGAACACCTTGACCCTTAAAGTATATGGTTAAGTCATGTAATTATAGTTGTGAAAATTTAGAAATAGGAAGTTAACAGTACCCTACAAACTGGGTCTTCTTAGTAATGGCTTACATTTTTGCTATTTATCAGAGGATAACTTATTTTGGTGTGAGTTGTATGGTATTTATTACATATTTGATATTCAGAAGTAGTAACCAGACAAAATTTATGGATATGCATGTGATTGTTTTTAGGCCATCTAATTTTACTTTAGGAAAAGGAAAGCATTTAATAGTGATACACACTTTTGAAAAGTTAAAAAAATAAATAAGTGGTATACATGGACATTTCTTGTAGCCGATGACTAAGCTCTTTGTTACATAACTATGCCGCGTGACCTATATCATATCAATTAGTGCTCACATTACATTCACCATGCTTTTCGTCATTTTCTTCATAATGACATGCATCATTTCTTTAATGGCTCTTGTTTGGTTATATAAATAAAAATAATTGAATTTCAATATAAAAACTAATATAATGTGGTAAATTTGATTATATAAAAGTCAGACATATTACACGATATTCCTGCTGACTTCATATGGTTTGTGTCTTCTAGATTCACCAGTATAATCTTTCATGGGTCAGAAAAATAATATTTTATCTTATTGTACCTAAAATAATTTTTAAACTATGGGAAACATGGCCACAATAGCTTAAAGTTTCAAATACGGTTGAATTCTCCAAACAGCATCTCAAATTTTATATCTTATGGAGCTTAGAAATAAATATGATAGCAAAAGCAGTTACTGTGCGGGTCTTTGATATCATAGATTGAATTATTTTATCTCACGGCACTAGAGACCTCCATTACATGCTGTATTTTATTTTCTGCATATATACTCTAGTATACCGAATAACCGATACTTCTGGTCTGGGAAAGAGCCGTAGGTGGTAACGTAATTCTATTTCGGCTGCATGAACAGATCCAATAGCAAACAACTGATTTTTGACCTTGCTTCCCAAATATGGTAGGTGGCTAGCCCATGATTCCTTGCCAGTACCATACAAAATGAAATCCTAGGTGAGTTTGCAGTTTAAGCAGTCTCTTAGGTTTGACAAAGTGTTCTCTTCTGAGGAATTTAGATTGGCATCCTTGGTGGGGGGTAGGGGGTGGGGAGTCCATATTGAATTTTGGTCATTAGAAGTTTTTTCTTTGTTTGCATTGGAATGGTGCTTTCATTTACAAATTAGTAAAGTAAAGGTGAGACTGTCTGTTTTATGAGTTGATGATCTGAAATGTATTATAAAATCATTTAACAAGTAACTGTGAATTTTAAAATGTTTTTTCATACCAAGGCAGGAGCCTTAATAAGAAGATGCTTATATTACTAATAAAAAGACTAGATCCATAGAGTAGTATTACTGTTAATGATGAAACAGTTTTAAGGAAAATCCAACGGGTATAAAGATTCTATTTTAGAGTACAAAATTGGTTATGATGAGTAAAAATAAACATTTGTATTTGAACTATGGTATAAGGCTGGCAAAAAGCAGTATAATAATTAGTCATGTAAGTGATGCCTTCTTTAAATGTTTGAAATCAATATAATGGTTAAGTTATTGATTTAATAACTGAAGTCATTTATTTGCCTAAAACATGATAGTAAGTAAATATTTTAAACTGTAATTTAGTCATAATCTGAATAGCTCAACTACCTAGGTGAGCATTGTAGACTTCCATGCACAGATTGAGTTTAGTTAGAATTTTTTAAAAGAACAGACTGTAAGGAAAGAGTTCTAGGTAAAATAAATCTTTTCCCCCAAAATCATTTTAAAATATCAATACTGAAATATTATCTGGTTCATATCCAAAAGAATTGCTCCTGTAAAACTTGCCATTCTAGAAATCACTGCAGAATTAACATTCAGGCTTTCCTTGTTAAACTGATAATAGCTTACACGTTTGCTTTTTCTCTCCCTCTGTTTACTTAATATGGAAATGGCCATTCTAATTTTCATTTTCCCCAGACCTGTTAGTTGTTACATTCGGAAAAAAAAATTTTGGGGTGGGGGGGGAAGTATCGATTCCCTAAGTTTCAGGGCCTGAAAACAAGTTTTGGAAAAGTATGAAAGATAACGTGTAACTACTCCCCAAAGCTCGTAATTGGTAGCTGCTGTAGCAAGAGATGTGTGTTGACAGTGTCTCTGAGAAGCGATTCTCACACAGCTGTTTATTCAGATAGCATGGGGCGCGTTCATTTACATAATAAATTTTTTCGGAGCAGCAAGGTTGAGTCAGAGAGAGCAGTGCTCCTCTCAATTGTTGCATTTAAACCAATAAGGATAGGACAAGAGAATAGCTGTGGTTTGCGTTGCAAAAACAAAAAAAGCCCCGAGGCTCCACGGGCAGACCTACAAGGCTGCGCCAACAAATCGAGGGATGAGATGGTGCTGTTTCTTTGTCTGGGCTTCTCAGATGCTATCAGCTGCTGCTGTTTAGAGGAAAAGAGCGCGGGGCTCAAAGCGGTGACTAAACAGAACGGTGGGAGCTGATGGCTGCGAGTTTGGGGCGAGGTAGAAACTCTCCAGTGCCACTTCCGACTCTGAGCCTTCCTGTTGCCGTCCAGTGTGGCGGTTTTCTCGCCGGGGCCAGCGTGTGCGCTCAGTCGCTCGGCAGCCCGAGCCTGCAGCGGCGCCCAGGCGGCGGTCCTCGCGGCCCCGCTTCCCCCCGCGGACGCGCTCCGCTTCCCGAAGCGCCGGGCTCCGCCGAGAGCCCCTAAGAGCCCTCCCGCGTCCTTATCCAGGAGCAAAACTATGTCAGGAATGGAGGTTTGCTAAACCAGAAAATTCGAAGGAGCCCAGGAAACTGGTGGATGCAGCAGATGTAAGCGCTGTAAGTACAAGATGACTGTTTGAAAAACTGTTCTGAATGACAACAGCTGTCCTGTGGGCAAAGCCGAAGATAACAAGAGCGCTTTGAGTTATTGTTTTGATTTGTTTTAAAAGAAAAACATTAGGGCGTGGGGAAGATTATGACACTTTGTACCCAGTGCTTTATGGGCCACTGGGTTCCATCGTAAAAGTATAAGTTTTAACCCCCAAATTAGCTGAGCGATTAGAATCATTAAGAGGTAATTAGAAATTAATTGTTAATGATGACTTTTGTTGTGCTCTATGTAAATAAGTATATTGCATGGCTATATTCTTGTAGGGAGATCACTTCATATCTTTTCTGCACAAACCTCAACTATTACTGTGTGATATTGATTAAAGCGGTATCTGTCTGTATCCATTGCAACACACAGATAACTTTTCCTATACGTTTTAGTGGGATTGGAGAAAAGGAGGAAGGAATTAACATTTTCAAAGGACAACAGATAACAAAAATAAATTGAAACCACTTTTTAAGGAAGGAAATCCTTTCGTTTCAATAAACAAATTTCCCAAACATTATATTAAAGGGCTCATCTTCAAAAGGTGAAATAATAAACATTTGCCAAATTAATATATTTCTCACTTATTGACATTTAACAGGACTTGAATGGACCTTGAAATTAAAAACAAGGTTCTTAAACTTTTGAATTACCACTTAAAATATTTGTCATTCAAAATCAGTATATGAATTGCTAATGACTCATGGGGTTATATTTCTTGGGAGGAGTTTTTGAAACATTTAAGCACAGCTTTTGCACGAATTCAGTAAATTCAGAGCTGTCACTGAATGTAGACAAGTGTTTTTATGTTTCATTTCTTAAAATGACAAGGGATACAAAAAGTCGCTAGTTAAGCACATAGTGTAGTTTTATAGGCTGGGGGTTGTTTTCTTGATGTGTCTCTCCCAGTAGGTTTTATTCTAGGCTTGTGGGTCTCTTCGCCCACCGTTTGGGATTTGAAGACATGCACACACGAGTAGTCATGCTTTTTTGCATTATCAAATATTTGCTATTTGACTTTCTCGCTGCTTGAGTTCTCCTAAGGCCCAAAGTGTTCAGTAAGTGAGCAAACAGCCATGGATTTTCAATCCTGAAAATTCTTCGCGGTGACAGACAGAGCAGCCTAACTGAGCCACTGTTCAGTTTTAGAATGCCAAAGGGAAGTCAACAGCTCTGGGAGTTTGGTAGACATAATAAATGATTTTCTCAAAAGAAAATTTCCTCTTGAATTCGAAAATTTATTTTGTAAGAATACCTTGGGGAAAAAAACACTCTCAGTGAGAATAAAGCCCCTTCCATTTAATCAGCTATCGAAAGTATTACATTCAACATCTTAAATAAATGCTAATTTTGAAAACAATCCATCAAGTCTATAGGTAGAATCGGTGTCCTTCACATACTTGTTTTTGTTTTCCTGGGGACTCTATTTTGTCATTTTCTTTAAACAAGATACTTTAAAAAGTGATACAGTATATTATGTTTAAAATCAGTAAGGGTATTAAAGAATTCATTTTATGGAGTCTGATAAAGAAGGAGGTAAGTGTTAACACTGAAACGACATCTACCTCTTCCTGGAAGTTCATTTTAATTTTAGGTTTAGATTTTTATTACATCATTGACACCATCGTTGGAAATGTTGATTGAGGAACATTTTAGCAAGGATATGTTGTGATTTAAAAGCAGGCTTCTGCCTAAGGCACATTTTCTTTCCTATAAAATACACTCTGATTAGAAAATTGCCATTGTCTTTCAAATTTGGGAGTACTCAGGTTGATCTGTGGTTGGGCAAAACTAGCTCGCCTGCCAACTCTATTTATTTAGATAAGTTCAGTACTTTCACTTTGAAAATTTCTTTTGAGTTTGAAAAAAAAGTTTAAAATTATAGTCATTTTATAAAAATTGCTTCTAGCAAGCAAAAAAGCCAATGGAAAACCCATAATTTAAACAAGTACCTACATTTTATTTGCTCTCTGCTGCTGAGATTTAGAATCCCTTTCCATTTACAGTTTACTTTTCACAGAACATTATTAACTTTTTGGCTTCATACATGATCTTCTGTCAGATGCTTTTGATTTGTAATTTAGCAAAGTATAATAAACAGTGCAAAAGTCATGAATTTTGCTCTGCATCCTGAGCTCTGTGGTAGGGAAAAATGTGATAAAATGTGTACCTTAAGTCTTGTTTGATGATCTCTCAAAGCAAGTTTGCCTTCTGGAAATAATTTCTGGGGTTGAAGAGCATGGTATTAACAGATTTAATGTGGCTATTCAATGGATTGGCGAAGTACTATGTGAGGTTTAACAAAATGAGAGAGACAAATTGAACATCAACAAAAGTTACATCTGTGAAGAATTAGAAATTTAATTAGAAAAAAGGCAAACTTAAAAGACCTCATTAACTAATCAGAAGTCAAAGTTACTAGTTGCGGATCCTTGAATTGAAATTCTAAGAAGTTCTGCTCTCTTTTTTTTTCTCTGTATTTTCACAACTCTGTCAGTACGCTACACTGGGTATTCTCTACAAAGAGTTTTAAAAAGCATTAAAGTGAAATGACTTCATTGTAATCTAAGATGACCATTTATAATGTTATGGGAAATAGTTTTGCACTCCTAGGAGCATTTGAATTAAAAATACCAGATTAGGGGGAGACAAGAAACATACTAGGTTTATGGATGTAAGGCAGAGAATATGAGCTCACTGAATGCCTAACAGCATTTTTCTGAAAACCATGAAATATTTTGTTTTCTCTTTGAATGGAAAGGCGCCTAATTAATTATTTTTGCAGCACATTATGTTTTTAGACCTCGAAAACCTAGAACCTTCCAGAGCTATTGGCAAACGTAAGAGAAAACTAACGCCAATCAGAAATAGGTGTTCTTTTTAGATAAGTCATTACAAGAGTATGTTTTCTTACTGCACTGTAATCTTGTACTACACATAAAAAACTGAAAGCATGTGAAGTGTAGCGTTTTGTAAACTGTAACTAATTTTGCTCACATCTGTGTCTAATTGTTGTCTGCATTCGCATTCTTGAGAGTAGATTTATTTTTCCTGGACCACGATGTGGATTCAGCTGACCAGCCTAAGTGAGGATTAGTTGTTTTAAAGTTATTTTGATTAAAGAGTCATTTTTAAAAACAGTAACACACAACACATGGTTTAACTAATCCTTGAGACACAGAAGAATATATCTGATGTATACTTAATGAAATGAAGATCATGGATATGGGTTCAAAAATTGTAGTGTACGAAGTACAGTAGAGACTGAGTCCAGCCAGCCTAAAAAAAAAAAAGTACCTTGTTGTGAAAATGCATTTTTTTCAGTGAGAAAGCGTGTTAGAATGATTCTCATTTTGAAGTTCATTTTTTTAATTAACAGATTGACTTTGCAATTAAATAGGATAGGTTAAACCTCAAATATAAATATAATCAAACGTTCAAAGTATACAAGGAAACTAAAATTAGGTTTTTAAGATGATACTATCTAGCCAAGGTTAAAATAGGAATGTATTTTAATATGTAACAGAAAGTATGTTTTACATACTCTTTCACATAATTAAGCCAAGAGAGTTCTTAAAATTAAGTTAGTTCTCACCTATAATTTATTCCAGGTGTATAAAAGTGGAAAAAAAGAGGGAAAAAAAGGAAATTTATCCTTGAGGTATATCGCTGCAGTTTCTAAAGGAAAAACATTTAATCTTGTGTGAGAACATTAATTTCAAAAAAATATCAGAAGCCAGTTATCACCAAGTGACCTATCTGTAGGCATTAAAATGAAACTTTTATTGAGTACTCAGGCATCTCTTTAAAATTATTTTTCATCCTGCACATATTTTAGAAAAGTATACCTAGAAATTTCGTGTAACATTATACCAAGATATTTAGGCTTTAACGATGCTTTATTCTTGCCGAAAAGGTAGTACTTTTTAATTTCATAAATCATAATTAAAAAATAACAGGACTCAACAGAAGATGGTTGGCTGGATAACTTCAATGCCATTTGAGATGCTTCAGTTTTTTCATCTTTGTTCTGTAACCCTAATTGATGTCTGTTCCGGTTGAATGAAAATACACATCAAAGATTTGGAATTCTGAGTCATTTTAAACGTTATGCAGAATTCCCTTTACCTCCGAGGCAGGCGTTAGCCTGAGCTTGTGGGCCAGCAGCCCACCCTCACCTGAGCTTATCACCTGCTGACAGTTTTGCTGTCTCTGGACGAAGGGCAGTGACTAGCAAAGCCTGCAAGCGAAGTTAGCTGTTCAGTGAAATGCCGAATACAGATTCATCTGGAGACAAAAGAGACCAGAACTCTGGCCAGCTGAGACACTGAATTGATTATTCAACTATCCATTCTCTCTCCTGGTTTAAAAGGTGGAAAATTAAACCAAAAGCGAACGGCTTTTGCTGTTTCACCAGGCAGTGGTGGATTTCCCTGAATTTAAACATTCACTGAATTTTCAATTTGCTTGGGTACGTGAGCACATTGCTCCACGATGGGACTTTGGGGGAGGAGAACTTGCCTTTGCTATTTCTCGTTGAGTCCGGCACTGCCTGAAAAGTGGCCGAGAAGCCGTTTTGGTGAATGTTCAATAGTAAATATAGGAGAAAACCATCCCGATAAGGATAAGAACTGTCAGGTGTCAAAGGCATGGGCGGGAACTCTATTTCAGCTGGTGATAGCAGAAGATGAAAGATCTTCTGAGGATGCTGGAGGGTTAATGCTTGAACTACTGCTGTGAAACACACTCATTTTGCTAATAGCTATTTTTTTTCCCAAGCACCTTGTCCAAGCTGCCTGAATAAGGCTGCTTTGCATGTTGATTGGGGGAGGGGTAATCCCGTTTGCAGCTGTCATAGGCCAGTGATGAATCACTATCCCGTCATTTGGCTGCCTTCCCCCCCTAACAAGGGGAGGAGGAGGGCAGACCTGGAGGAGGAAACAACAGTGGAGACCTCAACTTAAAGACAATATGCCTTTCACCGCTGCAGTATCCTCCTTTTTCTCTTTTGGTTAAAAGAGAGCATTGTAGCCCTGAGCCACGTGCTTTGTATAATTAAGAACTGACACTGAAGCAGAGTAACAACAGCTTCTAATTTTTTACCCCTGATCACAGGTGCAAACATCTCAAACCAGTTCAGATGTTGCTGTTTCCTCAAGTTGCAGGTAAGGATATCGTTGATATTTGACATTTGGGGAGATTACCTTTCTGTGACCCCCCCTATCTATTTTTGTCTAGTATTTCTTAATTATTTCTATTAATAGCCTTGGTTGGAAATTACTTAACCATTTGTGTGTGTGTGTGTGTGCATGCCTGTAAAAAATTGTTAAATATGTAGAAAGGGAAGAGGATCCTGGGTTTGAAAATGATTAGGGGTTCTAGTTTCTGGGGTTAGGAAAACTGTGAATGTGTCACGAGAATTAGGGGAGAAAAATTGGATTTTAAGCCATTTCCCATTTGAATCCAGAAGACTTGGGGAAGTCAAAACTCACTTTGGAAGTAAAACGGTTCACGTTAAGCCGTTTTAAACACTGACGTTTACAGTCAGTTTAAGTGCAGCCTCTAGATTAAAACGACTGTAGCTTTTATTGGCCTGGCGGGATGAGCAGACAGTCTTAGCTTCATACCTATTAACCCCCCTCCTTTTTCTCTTTCTTTTTTTTTTTTTTTTTAAGAAAAACACAAAGTTTAAAATAAAGTGAATGGGTCTTAGACTTTCAAACACTTGGCTGTCAGAAAACAGAACGGTACCTAGGTGTGTTTTTAGTCACTTTAAACAAATGCTCGCCTCTCTTCATTAGGAAAAGATGCAAATATAAATGAATGGCTCTGAAGTTGTGAACATGAATAGTGGCTTCTGTACCCTGTGGGGCATACGCAACTGCCGAGTGGAAGCACTTTCGGGGGGATTTCGCTGGTTTTGTGTTGTAAAAATGCCCAATTTGAGCAGGGAAGTGGCATTGTTCTTATTTCCCTGAGTGGGTGACAGCTGAGGTATTCTGACTACTCATGTTGCTGGGGACTCACAGTTTGCTGGCCTGCTCCCTCCTCACTTGGGCAGGCTGTATGTAATCCACAAAGCAAACAAGTGAGCGGACATCAGGATGTTTTAATGCTGCATTTGTTTCAAGGGAGACAGGAACAATTAAGCAGTTTACCAGAGTAAACACATGCATCAGGGACAACTTATTCCCTGTCACTGGACTATAGGCTTCAAGTGTGGTATTTGGTTTGGAGACCCATTAAATTACAATTGGGCGGTAAATTATAAGGGAGTACCTAGTGCTAATTTATTAGATGAAAGAGATTCCATAGAAAAGTGATTTTTTTTTTTCAATTTTACACTTTCGTCTTTTAGAAAAATAATGCCTTGGGGTTTTTTTCCCACCTAAAAAGAAAAGCTTGATGATCTGTTTTCTTTGATAATAAAAATAGATGGAATTGTCTCATTAGATCTTGGGACTTGATGAGCTATCGGAGGAGAGAAAAAGAGATTAAAAAAAAAAACTATATGAATGTTTGGCTGAATAGGTAAGGCCAGTGACATCTTGTAATAGTACACGTTACGTTTTCACTTCAGCCATCCTTTCATAACGTAAGACAAACTATTTTGAGTCGAAGAAGATAGATACAATGGGACTTTTGTGCGAATGTGTTTCAAAGAAGGTGTCAAGTCGTTAGCGCATTAAATAGTGGGGTTATGAATTTGGTACATCTGTCAAACGGAAGGCTTCTTGTCTTTAGGTCTATGGAAATGCAGGATCTAACCAGCCCGCATAGCCGTCTGAGTGGTAGTAGTGAATCCCCCAAACTCGATAACTCTCATATAAATAGTAATTCCATGACTCCCAATGGCACCGAAGGTGAGTGTCTGCCTTCTCACTGTTTACTTTGCACCTTGTTTCTTCATCAGTATACACTGTGTTACTAGGTGGTTATGATTTCAGTTGTCAAATCCATGAAACCACTGTTTTATTTCTTGTTTAGGTAATTTGACTTACGAATCAGTATCCACCCTTACTTAGGGACTGCATGTTACCAGGTTATTATGACATTACACAGACTGGTTTTATTTCACACAGATGCATATGTATGCATGACATATTTAAGCTTTGAGTGTGTTTTTTCTTCTTGTTGATCATTCTCCACATCACAGTATCAATCTGCAATAGTTTTGCTCTAGGAGCCATGAAAATTTGGATTATTTCCTTTATTTTACTTTCCCTTTGTTACTAAATATAACCAAATTTGTTTCAAGGCAACATTGGACTGGATTGTCTCTAAATATCAATAAAATAATTTGTGTGCCTAATGTTCTTGTGGCTTTGGCCACTGAAATATAAAGAAGTAAAAAAAATACTTATTGTTTACAAATATACGACCTTACTTGGAAGATAACATGAAATTCATTTACTTTCTTAAAGATTAAGTATATACTTCAAACAGTACTATTACAATGATTTTTGTGTAATTAATACATATGAATATTTATGTAAATTTTATGTAAATAGGAACACCTACTTTAATCCATATATACCTAAGTCTAAACATATAGGTAAAGCTATTTGTGTGTATCGTTAGCTGTCGTGCACGTTTATTTAGGTACTATACATATTTTTAAAACTTCATAGAAGGGTATGTTACATATTGCATTGTATTTATTTCTACTTAGCCTATTGAAAATATTCTTCTTCACAGATGATATTTTTTGCTTATTTATTCCTTACTAAGCCTTAGGACCTTGATGAACTTAGAACATAAGTTTCACTAGAAGTTTGATGAATTATCTACATTAGAGTTCCATCCATAAACAAAACCCTTAACCATCATTTCTCAATCACCATGGTGATCTTTTATCATAGTTCTTAAAAACAACAGCAAAAAAACCCCAAATGCCATAAAATTGTTCGTTTGGTGCAATATTCCAGTATGTGTGAGGGAAGCCTTTTGAACTGATAATGATGTGAAATTTCTGGTAATGGATACAATATAAAATCAGTGTTTCTGATAGGAGATAACTTTTACAGCCTCAGTGATTGTTTTTACATGTAAGTAGTCTGTATTTTCTTTTTGAGTAAATACCTTCATTCTAGGGAAAATGGTCCCTGTCAAAAGTAGAAAACTTTGCTGACCTGGCAAAAAAAAAATCTCTGAAAAGGTTCCTTTTACACGTGAAACTCGTTTCTGCCCATTCGATAGGCAATCAAAAGAAATTTCAGTTATGTATAGGAAAGTCATCCTAGCATTAGGAAGATTTTATAGAGCAGATGAAATAAAACCAGCAGTCCTTTTTTCCTCTCCTTTGGAATTTGGCTTCAGGTGTGAGCATGGCAGCTGCTGCAGTGTGGACTGGACCGGGTGTGTGCACCGACACACAGACCACTGCAGGGCCCTGGACCGGTAGGCCCCATGCCAGTGTCAGCGTGCATGGCGGCCGCTGAGGGCAGCATCCAGGGCACCAGAGGTGGAACCTGTAACAGTCATTCTCATCACGTGAAGTCCAAATAAGACAATCATTTAAAGTAACTTAAAAAAAAAAAGAAGCTCCAAGTATGTTAAATTGTTTTGATTTATAGAATAGACCAATACATATTGGTAGGAGTAATTATGAATTGAGTTAATTTTCTTATATATGAAGAAATGAAATAGGGGTAAGATGTTTTCATTTTGTCATCGTTTTACTGGCAAATCAACTCCTACAAAAGAAGAACCAGGCAATGTTGAAACAGAGTACGTGCTGGAGACTGCCCCCTTGGATGGCTTTGTGTGAGTGATGCGTGGTTTGCTTTTTAAGGACATGTGAAATGATACTATTTCTGAATATTTATATTTCATAGCTTGATGTCATGTTTGTATTCAGTAACATGTACTTGATCAGACTTTTGCGTAACTAAAATAAATCCAAACTAAGAAAATGTCTTAGATAACTGCATAATCTGCTGAACCATCAATTTGGGAAATACTTAGAAATTATTTTCTCTCCTAAAAAAAAAAAAAAAAACTTAGTTATCTTATGGCTTAGAAATGGATTTTCTTTAGACCTATTTCAGACAGGTACCCAGTTACTTACCTCACTCTGTTTTCGGGCATTCTTTACTGGTATACTTTGCAAAGGTTATGGTAGAAAGTGAAGTGAGAAGATACCAGTATAAATTATCCAAAGAATACATGAAATTTTAGTCAGTCGACTGGGGCATCAGTTTTACTTTAGTGTACAGTTTGAAAACATGGACCCAAGCTTTCTTCACCATCTATGCTACATGTCTGTTCAGATGCAAACGATATCAGAAAGTTCTGGGTTATTATTAAGTTTGTGAATCAATTTATCATGCTGCTTACATGTTGCATAAGCATTGTGTCTTTTCTCTCAGTCACCACTAGAGGAGTTCAGCTTAAAAATCAGTGAATTCACAGTGGCTGACAAGCTTTCCTGGAATAGAATCATTATAGATTTTCCTATTCCTTCTTTGAAATCTTATTTATTTTGAAACCAGCAGTATTTACCAATGAATTAGAGGAATGAAAAAAACAAGAAATCCCTTAACTTTTTAAAGAGTGTTTAAAATATCAATCACCTCCCCTAAGTCCATAACAAGTATTTCTAGCTATCCCCGCCATGATGGATATTTAAGTGACTTTATTGCAGCCCAGTTGCAATGAGTCTCCTTAATTAGGTCAACAAAACTTCCATTGAGTTTACATAGTTGTTGGCCCTTCACCCACTTAGATAGGTTGTCTTCTCTCACCAGAGCCATTTTTTATTTCCTGCAACCACTTGTTCCTATCATGAGGCTAAGAAAACATGAACATCTCCTGTATCAAAAACCATAACTTCATCTGAAGAACAAACAAGAAGGGAATGGAGTGGAGAGGCAGAGAATATTAAGTTTCTTCTTAAGTTGGCTGCCAAATTATCATAAGACTCAGTGTTTGTAGGTTCTGTCCTCACAGGCTAGTGCTTATTTTCATGGTTCATCTAAGGGATAAAGACAGAAAGACACTGAGCTGTAGCCTCACATATTGTGCTTTTCTCCTTCCTAGCTGAAATGTTCTTTAGTGAGATTCGTTGTTTGAATGTTTCAGATTTCAAAAGTTTCAACTCTTCGTATTTCTATATTCTATTCCAACCTCTCTGTGAATTGTTATTGTTGCAGTGAACTGTGGGTTTCACCCAGTTTATAAATCTTTGAACTAGAAAACATAAAGAGGCAAAAATACAAAATAGCATAAATGAATGCTTGACTTGCATTAAGAAAAGCACTGTTAGAAGTGATATGTTTCCAGATGAGTTAATAACTATTTTAGATTACTGTTCAACAATTAAAGCTTGACCTGGAGAGACTGATGGAATGGTTATGGAAACATCAGTGGTGGCTTTCCTTTTATAACTGTTTTCTTCTAGTCTTTTCGTCTTCCGGGACAGAACGGAAGAGGAATTTATTAGATTATTAAAGCTTAATTTTTAAGACATAGGCTCTCGGGTGGTGATACTCCTATTAGATAAATATGAGTGTCGGACCTGAGAGGATTTCCAATGTGTAGGTATACGTTCCGGCCTCTCTTTGGTAGAGGCTGCGTGTTGACGTTTGTGTTGTGTCAGTGTGAGACGTAGTTGGGAAACGTTTCTTCAGAAGGACCTAGGGCTCCAGCAGTAAAAGGATTTTTATTTACGTACCTAATTAAGGCCTTGTTTGCAAAGCAGTGATTCTTTCCATCTTTGTTTTTTTCTGCTTGTCTTAAATCCACGGGAGCATAAGATTGGTCAGTTCATATATTGCTAGTGTGAGTGTTTATTTTTGGTTGTCTAGGGGTGAGGAGTGGTGAAGGGCAAAAAGGAGTTGTGAGCAAGCAGAACTCAAAGCTCTCATTCTGAGTTTTCTTGATTGTAAATTTAGAGGCAAACTCAAGAAGAGGCTAAACTTGTCTTAAAGCAGAGGAATTTGTCTTGAAGTGACATAAAACCAGATGCAATTGGAATCTTCACTACAAATAGGGTTTCAGGGATTCTGATGGTAATTCAAGTAGTAATTTTGAATTGGTATATCAGATTTCCCAGATGATAAGAGATGCAATCTTGGATTAGGTGGCTAAATTTTCTGCATTTTAAGACTGATTTAGTTGCGTATTCCATATTTTAGGCTGATAGGTTAATTCAGTTTTACAAATTTCTATTATCAGAAGTTATTTGAAAGTTGCTTTATCCTTTCTACAAAGCTTAGAATGCAAACAAATTGTCAGTATCTTGAATTTGTTTTCCTCACTGTAATTTAAATTTCGTAAAATACAGTTATATCCAACTAGAGTATTTTTAAGAACTCTTACTTACGAAAAATATGTAAACTGGAGTGAATGTGTATAACATTCTGGTTTGAGGCTACATTTTAAAAGCTATATTTATATATTTGCGGTCAAATTTTCTGTTGTCAGTAGAAAAAACGGTAATCTAATTTTATTGTTGTTTACATTCTGCACATGATTTAGTTTCTGGAAGATGAAGGGACATTGTGAGTAAAGGAGTTTCTAAGTGACATTTTTAGAGTCTGTCTGTAGCCACAGAATTGGCCTCTTTCATATTGTTCTTTAGCAAAAGCTGTGAAAGGATGAAAAAAATAATTTGTTAGGATTTAATGTTTGCGTATACAGTGTAT
Source organism: Phocoena sinus (assembly GCF_008692025.1). Classification (NCBI taxonomy): domain Eukaryota; kingdom Metazoa; phylum Chordata; class Mammalia; order Artiodactyla; family Phocoenidae; genus Phocoena; species Phocoena sinus. The sequence continues at coordinate 16,064,737 of NC_045779.1, read as the reverse complement.
GAGAATAATTTTCACATGCTTGTTGGTAGTTAATGAAAATAATAGCTAATTTTTAAGAATAACTTATTAGTCACTAAGCTGACCATTCTCTATGATTCATTTCTTTAGTCTTCAGAAAATCCTTTGAGATCGCCAGCATAGTGGTTGAGACACTAGGTTTGAATCCCAGCTCCTTTTGCTGGCTGTGTGAGCTCAGGCACGTTAACTTCTGGGTGGCTTAGTCTCATCTGTACAGTGGGGATAACAGCAGGTCTCACATCAGGCTTGCCGTGAGGATGATAAGTAAAACTTGTAACACACTAGGAACTTACTAAGTGCTCTGTGAATTTCTAGACCATGTGTAAATAATAGCCCCTTCTAGAGTACCATTATTGTTTCATGTACAATAAAACTGAGTCTCCGAAAGTTAAATGCCAAGTTGAAAGACACATGATTTGTAATTGGTACCACTGGTATCTGACCTGGTATTTGAATCAAGTTCTGTTTGAGTCCAGAGCCTGGGTTTTCAAATCACTGTATCACTCTAGGGAGAGAATACATGATTCCACCATCTGCCAATACCTTTTCTAATACCTTCGTACTAAACGTTGGTACCTCCACCGTCCTCATGACTGGAGAACACTATTCTCTAGCAAACAGCAGAGCTGTAAAAGGACCAATGGCAAAGGCTTTGATGACAAAAGGACTTCATTATAAGGACAACTCCCCAGGGTAGTCGAACTCTGGTTTTTAAGTTCTTTTGTGCATGAGTGTGTGAGATTTCTTCCTTGTGTCGTGTGCATGTAGCATATTGCATCAATAGGTTAACTTCTAGGGGATTGTCTCTTACTAGTTTTCATTTTCAAAGCTTTAGACTTAATTATAATTCCACCAGCCGTCCATCTATGTTAAGCCTCTCTGGGATCAAACGGAGTTGGGAAGTCATCTCTGCTTTTCATTATAATAGTCATTATTATATGCACATTTGGATTGAAGCAGTATTACTGTGAAATTTTAAAAGTGGTTGCAGTTTTGCTACTGCTCAGAGTAAGTCTTTTCGGCCTCAGAAAATATTTTGAAGTGGGTGATGAATTTGGTCACATTTCTCTTGACTTTAAGAACCAGGTTATAGTAACCAAGCAAAACTCAAAGAAGAAGCTTAAATGGCATATGTTGGGGGCTCCATAGGAAGAGCAGTTTCCAAAGCCATAAGTTGGGAACATGCATGCTACATTCTAGGAACAGGAGGAGAGAGAATGACAGGGAGTGGAAGAGGTCAAGTGGGAGGAATAGAGGGTTGGCATGTGTAGGGCTTGCAGGTTGGCAGACATACTCTAGCCAATTACATATCACTAACTGTATCTTTCACAGTAAGAATAGGAACTATAATAGTGCCTGAAACTAGGCTCAGAGTTTCTAGAGGGCCAGGCTTCTTGATAAACTAACGACTCGATGTAGACAGTTTTCGTCTACTCCCAATATCTAATAGTTCAGAGAATTACAGTTCTGGGGCACCTCTCCCCTAGCTGGGCCAGAACTTTCATTGGAACAGAAGTATGTATAACTTCCTAAGGACATCCTATCTCTGGGAGAAACTTTGGTTTCCCCCAGAGGGATGTGCAGACCTTTAGTGAGTGCCAGTATTTAGGCCAATCCTTATCGCTTTGGTCGTGAATTCCCTGATTTAAGTAATTCCCTAATTTCTTTAGGATGCCCAAGGATGTTTTGGGGTGAGCAGTATATAGATAAAAGTGGTGTGTGTGTGTGTGTGTGTGCGTGCACGCGTGTGTGCTTATTCTCACCTTGCTTACTTGGAATAAGGTCCAAGAATAATTCATTCTCTTCTTTTTGCCTCCAAACTTACAATATAATAGAAAGAATATATACATAATTGTAAATTTTCTATTTTTCCCTTTTCACTTTGGGTAGGAAGAAGTCATCTGTCACATAGACATCGTCAAAGACTGCTAAAATATTGCCTTTACTAAAAGAGAACATAAATTTTGAGAAGCTAATCGAGGATTTACATTAAGCTTTAGGACAGCCAAGTAGTTTATAACTAAAAGCTTACTATGATTATGTACAAGATAGTTTGCTGGGTTTGCAGGTTTTTCAGTTCTATTTCATGCCTCCAGTATCCCATTACACTGAAAAAGGTGGGTGAACTCTACCAGACACATTCCAAGGATGTATTTTAAAGTGCTCCCTGTAATATACAACAGAGACATTTTTTCTTTCATAAGATTAACCTAAATCAAAATCTAAAATATTTCCTTGTTTTATCACTGCATCTATTACTGATAAGGGGAATTTTGTGTGGGGAGAATACTGTTTTAGCAAAATAAGGGCTATGAACTGTATAGACTAAGTTCTTACTATCTATTTAAGGATGTCTTTTATTCCCTCCACCTACCTTATTTTATCCTAAGCTTTTCTGAACCTCATTTTAAAGAGTTTAAGTGATTATTCTATGCTTCCACAGCATATTATCTGTGTTGGAAAAGAGATTCAAAGGCATGTCAGGCTCATTTTAAAGCCTGCATCCTTTACACTCAAAAAAAAAAAAAAAAAAAAGGACTTCCTAATAGCCTAAAAACTTAGCACTTACTGAAATACTTAACCTGCCTTAAGAAGTTTTTATGTTACTTTATCTAAGATTATTACCCGTTGAAGGAACTACAGCTTCCATTTATATGTGTATTTCACCTAGTAGAGGCTCAAGGGTCCCTAAGGCAGGGATAAGGCCGTTCACTGTCGTGTTCTTAGCAAAGGGCAGAAGGCTTGGCCCTGAAAACAGTCAACAAATATTTGTTATTGCATATTACTAGGTAAATAATGCAGGTGAATGATTCCAAGAGAAGGCTCACTGATTTTATTTACAAAGCATTAACAGATTCAATAAGTAGCTAAAGCCCATTTTGCAAATTTTTGAAAATGATCATTGTACAGACCAATTCCTACAGTAGCCATAGGCCGTCCATCCAGAGAACATCCGCAGTCAGCATGGCTGCTGAGTTTGAATTTGCTCCACAGGAACTAACTTGCATTTGATATGTACTAATTAACTGTTTTATAAATGGAAACTTCCACTCGGACTCAGTATTATTCAGCAATGATGAATTACCTTTCACATAGTCCAAGAAACAGCTGAATGATAAAAAGATCAAGCAGTTAGCACACTTAGGTTTAGTATCCTTACATAGATGGTAAGGAGTCATGATTGGAGGTCAACATTTTTAAGGTGGGGAAAAATTGCAGGAGCAAGGATGTATATGCACCACAGTGAAAAGAATATACATATCATGTAAGGATATATATCGTGCTGTATATCCACTATTGCCTTGTTAATTCAAGAAATAGTTATTGATTGTGTCTAGAAATTTACCAATTACCAGTCTTGCCAGGGAGAAGTTCATGGTCTACTGTGATTGGCAGACCAATAATCAGATGACCACCATACTTGATGCTCAGGGCTGTATTCTCCAGAGGAGGAGGGATGCTTAATCATGACTGAGGTGATCTAGGGATGGTTTCTGCACACTGGTAATACTTAAACTGAATCTTGAAGGAGAGGTAGAAAACCACTGGATGCCAAGCCAGAAAGGCAGAAAGGGAGGCCATGGATTATTCAGGTGTAGCAAAGCCATCCCTAATCCCGGGGGCTGTGTGTGGGGGGTAGGGGGGCGCGGGCAGGGGGTTGTTGAGAGACATGGCAGACAGATGACGAATGGCCTTATGTACCAGGTTCAGGAGTTTGGATTCAATCCTGAAGGAACTGGGTGACCTGAAGGCTTGCAAACAGAAGAGTGATGTGATAGAGTCTGTGTCTTGCAAATACACTTAGGTAGTACTTTGAAACTCTATTCAACAGGTGGTAGGTGGGGAGAAAAGACTCCAGGTGAGAAGTTATGAGGGCATTTTTATCTAAAATCATGTACTTATTTATATATTATGTTTTCAGCACAAATTTCTATCTGACACTTGCCTTAAGGAAAGCAGAGAATGGATAATATTAAAAATATATCACAGCAGGGCTTCCCTGGTGGCGCAGTGGTTGAGAGTCCGCCTGCAATGAAGGGGACTCGGGTTCGTGCCCCGGTCCGGGAGGATCCCACGTGCCGCGGAGCGGCTGGGCCCGTGAGCCATGGCTGCTGAGCCTGCACGTGCGGGGCAAAAAAAAAAAAAAAAAAAAAATATATATATATATATAAGAGCAGTATTGCATGATCGTGAGAGGGTGGATTTTGCAGTCAGACTAACCTGGGCTTAAAAAGGTCAGTTTAGGGCTTCCCTGGTGGCGCAGTGGTTGAGAGTCCGCCTGCCGATGCGGGGGACACGGGTTCGTGCCCCGGTCCGGGAAGATCCCACATGCTGCGGAGCGGCTGGGCCCGTGAGCCGTGGCCACTGAGCCTGCGTGTCCAGAGCCTATGCTCTGCAACGGGAGAGGCCACAGCAGTGAGAGGTCAGTTTAACAATGTAACTGACATGTGGGTTTTGAGAGACACCAGAGCAGGGGGTTGGGGGAAGGCTAGGAAGCCAGGATACTAGCCCTGCCCCTTACCAGTTAGCAAGTGTGATGCCCTTTATCTCTGCTTCCCGGTCTGTAAAATGAAGAGAATAATAGTACTGACCTGTAGGGGTGCGAGGATAGTTAAATGAGTGGGTAAAGCACTTACAACAGTCTGACTCCTAGGAAATACTTAATATCCATTGGCTGTTTTTGTTGTTATTGTTATTATCACATATGATCTCTGAGCCTCTGCTTTCCCCACTGTAAAATGGGGGTTATACCTTTTTCACTGGGTGTATTTCATCTAGTAGAGGCTCAAGGTTCTTTAAAGGCAGGGACAGACCTAAAATGCTCAGAACAGTCACTGCCATACTACATGCTCAAAGAATAGCAGCTATTATTAAAGAATAATACATGTTATATTTCTTTAAGCAAACATATGGCTACTGCGTACTGGCTGGCTACTGCAGTGTTTCCATGGAAAGAGAAGATGCTTCCTTCCCTTGTGAGATCTGCACATCTCTTAATAGCCTTTGCAGGTACTCTGAGTACCTGTGGTACTCAGTAAGTACTTTCTCAATTAATACACAGTGAGGGTAGGATTTAGTTCTGGGTGCTCCCGTGAGTCGGTGAAGAATGGGAAAAGGTATGATCTGAGATGTAAATTTGGTAGGTTGATTACACTTTAGGCAAGTAAACCATTTTTCCAGATTGATACGATTGAGGTTATGAACTCAAGCCAGCTCATCTGCTTCCAATCTTCATACACTAGTTTATTTTACCATCCGCTAATCTGCAACATACAGTGATACACTTTTGTTCAGTGCCCTGCTCTTCTGGGACTTTCCTATTGCTGTGCCCTTCACTGATTGTTCGGATCTCCATCAGAGGAATGATTAAGGATGATAAAACCCTAATTGGACAACGTTTGATTTTTCAGTGGTTTCATAAAAGGTATGGTAATCAAAGAAATTTGAAACCTAATTGTGTGACCTTAGGCTAGTTTTTAAACGTCTTTAAGCTGCAGTTTCCTCATCTTTCGAATGTGACAATTATAATAAATATCTCATGATGTTGCCACGAGAAGCAAATAAGCTATTGCGTATAAAGTGCTTAGTACAACGCCTGGCATGTGGTAAATGCTCAATATATATAAGCTATTTTTAAAGTGACTACTCTTCCACATGAAAATTCTATGTAAGTATTGCCTATGCCATAAATGGAGACTGTTATATTGCTAACTCAATTCTTAAAATTGGAACAACCTTTTCAGACCGTTGTGCCATGTTTCCATTCTTATAACACACTAAAAATGTTTAGATCCCGCTTTGGCATCTAAGTATAGGTATCTGTTAAACGTCATCAAGTGGCACATTTAAGATTTGTGTGTTTCATTATGTATATTTTCCTTAAAAGAAAAAAGGACCATAAACAAATATGAACTCTAATGATATGAGCGCTGAAGTGTTTGGGGAACTATATTATGTCTGCAGCTTATTTTTAATGCGTGTAGAATAAGGTGGTTTTATGAGGAATAGATGTGGGAAAGTAAATAGATTAAAATGTTAATGGTGAAGTGCTGGTGGTAGGTTTCTGGCTGTTCACTGTATAATTCTTTCAACTTTTCGGTATGTATGAAGATTTTTTGTAATAAAATATTGGTGAAAAAAGTGAACCTCAGATACTTAAAGTGTCCCGGGAAGGAAACATTTATTTAGTTTTCACTGCGTACAAAGCACTCTGCCAGGTTCCAGCACATGTACAATGAAGTATGACACTACCTCTGCCTTTAAAAGCTCACAGTCTGGTTGGGGGAGATAAGACTTTTTAAAAATTTTGGCAAAAACTGAAAGGTCATGTTGTGTCCATTAAATTATGAAGGCAGAGATTTCCAGTCCGTGGCTTAGAGATCCCCAGGAGTTGCAGGGCTAGTACTGAAAGTCAGCAAGTTCTGTGCGAAGAGCTCTGTCGGAAGGATGAGGAAATTAATAGGTCACATCCATCTTTAACTCTTTTTCACGTACGGACGTTCTGTTATGTTTATGAAAATATAAATTTTCTTGTCTGAAAATTCACAGTAGGTTTTTGTCATCGGGTACTTTCTCCATCAACAGATTAAAAATAGGCTATCATTTGGGTTCTGAAATGTTTTGGTGTTAGAAAGAGGGCTTCATTCTCAAGAAGGTTAGAAGCCACTGATCTAAACAAAAGTGCTCTCAGAGTTCAGAGAAAAGAGCTCTTCAGCTTGCTGAGGTCTGGCCAGGCTTCAAGAAGGAGATGGAATCTGAGCTGAGTGTTTGGGAAATGGGTAGAATTTGAATAGGTTGAGAAGGGATGGAATGCATTCTAAATGAGGGACCAATACGAACAAAGGTAGGATCGTTTGGGAGACTGGGAGGAGACCAGTTGAGCTGAAGAGGAACTGATAGTAGATAAGGTTGGAAGAATCATCTAGAGCCAAACTAGGAGGTGGAGGACCCTGAATACGAGGCTAAGGAATTTGGACTTTATCCTGGAGCCAGTAGAGAAGCCACTGAATATTTTGAGCGAGGGATTGATAGGGTGCAAGTGTCTTAGGTATGAATCTGGCAGCAGTTTCAAGGATAGGTTGGATTGAGGGAGAGATGTGCAACAGAATGGAGGCTCATCTGATCTGCCAAGATTTCGTGTGTTAGAAACCTGAGCTTGTGTGGCAAGAATGAGAATTGCCAAAAAAAAAAAAAAAAGAAAGTGAAATCGCAGGAGACATTTTACCGGAGCAGCCGTCACTTACCAAGTATCACTTCTTTTACCAAAAAGAGTCAACTAGTCCAGACCTCGACATAAATCATTGCACAGGGCTACTCCAATATGCTATACTTTCTGTGAATAATGAGTTTTGCAACAATAACATTTCTTGTTGGCCATGTTTACCCTTAAGTTCCAGTTTAGTCTGTGTATGTTGGTTTGGTTTTCATAAGGTTGTATTGCCGTTTTGTAGAGTTAATATTTTTCTACTCTCTTTTAAGAAAAAGAGGATGACTTTAAATTTTCAGAGGAATAATAATCATATTCCAGATTGTGATACCTCATTTTCCAAATGGGTATTAACCAGAGGTAGATATATACACACTTTTAGATAAGAAAGAGTTGAATGGCTGCTTATAATCTTTAATTTATTAATTCAATTATATGTCTAAAATGAGATCTATAAAATATATAAATTTGGGAATATTGCTATCTTGCACTTTCATATTTCGTGTAACAATTTTATTCTGTTTACATGTGCATTTGGTATCCCTTGATGCCACTTTTTGAGTCATTTGACACATTTTAAAAAAACATCGGGCTTCCCTGGTGGCGCAGTGGTTGAGAGTCCGCCTGCCGATGCAGGGGACACGGGTTCGTGCCCCGGTCCGGGAAGATCCCACATGCCGCCGAGCGGCTGGGCCCGTGAGCCATGGCCGCTGAGCCTGCGCGTCCGGAGCCTGTGCTCCGCATCGGGAGAGGCCACAGCAGTGAGAGGCCCGCGTACCGCAAAAAAAAAACCCCAAAAAACTCCATACATTTCCACTTTGGCCTCATGATTTGAGCAGTCATTAAATCTGTGAGTGATACTATCATTGAATCCAAACTATAACTTAATATTATGATGGTTATACTTTCGTCTTATAGGTTATTTGTCGTCTGTACAGCATAACTGTATCTCTTTAAAGGGCTTTTTAAGGCTTACTTACAGCAATAGCTAACATGTGTCTTGGGCTGATCATGCCCCACAAATTATTATTAAATCTTTGTGACTTATTTACCTCTCTTTTTACTGATTCAGGAAGGGTTCTCTCTAAACATACAAAAATTCCAATGATTGATATTCCTTTATGCGAATGTATCTTCTCCAAAGAGTACTTTGCTCAAAATAACATGAGGGGCATGTGTCCTGTAAGTGAGAGGCTTTACAAGAACCTGCACATACACTGACAGAGTGATACTTTGGGAAGAATAAAATGTAATCTTCTGTTTGATCATACACTGTGTGTTTAATTGCCTTATGCAATATGCCTAGTGGTATGAAGTCAGTTGTAATCTGTTTTTTAAAGTCAGTTGTACATTTTTACCTTCATCCATTCCTTCAATGAATATTGTGTTCCAACTATGTGTCAAGCATGGTGCTATGTTCTGTAGAGATATAAAAAGCTGGAGTTCCTATCGTGAAGAAATTTATAATATATTCAAACGGATAAGACTGTGAAATGTGGTTGAGTAGGATATGTGTTCTAAATGAGGTACAAGCTCAAGGAAAAGAAGAATCACCCCTGAGTAGTAGATTAGGCAAGACTTCACACAGCAGGTGGGACATTGCTTGACGGGAATTTGTAGAACCTTTAATGTCAGAAGGAAAGGCACTAGCCCTACTGTGGATTTGAGGAATCATTAAACATTCGGTAGACCAGTTTGGTTTAAATGTTGACTGTATATATGGACATGTGGTTCTTTGTAAAAGGGAGATAATAAGTGTTACACAGGAAAGTTAGGACAATTAGATGTGACCTTATATTTTGTAATATTCTTCTATTCTTGTAAGTTACCGTTTGTTATACAAATGTAAAATGTGTATGGAAGAACTGGCAAGGAAAGGAAAAAATAAAAGTATAAAAAGCTTGGTCTTAGAGTATAGAGGGCCTTATGAACACGATAAAGGAATGGTAACTTAATTTGGGAGAAAATGGAGAGCCTGCTCTTAGACCTCAGAGCCAGGAGTGACTCGCTGAAATCTCGGCTAAGGAAAGATAAGTATCTCTGCTCAAAATAGAGTAGAGACTGAAAAGCAAATTGGCTTTTCCAAGAGAAGAGGTATAAGGTAATTAGGTTAGTGGCTGTGAAATTAGGGGGGGAAATGGTTGTAAAGATTAGAATGGTAGAAATGATAGACTTGGCAATGGAATGTGAGGAAAGAGTTGCTGGGAGGAATCAGGGTGAAAAGGAAACTTTCTGTCTCAGTGGCATGACCATTACAAAGGGATAGAATGAGGAGTTTGCGTTTGAGCAGGTTGATTTGACCTTGATCCAGGCAAGGGCCTTGCATAATTGGAATGTGAAGATTGGTCCCTGTGAAAAAGTCATGCATGTGGATAGAGATTTGAGAGTTGTCTACGTGAAGGAGATTTTTTTTTAATTGTGGAAAGACATAACTGTGAGGGACAATTTAGATAGATGAGGAGGTAGAATTATAGAACCACAGAGTAGGCAAAGGAAGACAATCCAGAGAAAAAGACATATACAGGTTAAAAAAGGGAAACACTGCTGTGTTGTGTTGGTCAATGATGAGAAAAGTGTCAGAGGAAGGCCCACTCCACAGAAGAATTAAGGAAAATCAGGATGGAAAAAGTTTGCATCGGGCAATTAGGAAAATCCTTTTAGTAAAATAGTAGCTATAAAGGGATGATTCAAAGGATTAAAGACAGAGTAGATATTAAGGACTTGAAGGCAAACTTTCAGAAAACTTAGTGATGAAAGAAGGGAGAGAGGTAGATCATGCTTGAGAGAAGTTTTTTTTAAAATCAGGGCAGACCTGCCTTATTTATTGGATTTAAAAAAAAATTTTATTGGAGTCTAGTTGATTTACAATGTTGTGTTAGTTTCAGGTGTACAGCAAAGTGAATCAGTTATACATATATCCACTCTTTTTTAGATTCTCTTCCTGTATAGGTCATTACAGAATATTGAGTAGAGTTCCCTGTGCTATATAGTAGGTCCTTATTAGTTATCTATTTTATCTATAGTAGTGTGTATATGTCAATCCCAGTCTTCCAATTTATCCCTCCCCCTCGTTCCCCCTGGTAACCATAAGTTTGTTTTCTACATCTGTGACTCAATTTCTGGTTTGTAAATAAGTTCATTTTTACCCTTTTTTTAGATTCCACATATAAGCAATATCATATATTTGTCTTTCTCCTTCTGACTTACTACACTCAGTATGACAGTCTCTAGGTCCATCCATGTTGCTGCAAATGGCATTATTTTGTTCTTTTTTTATGGCTGAGTTATATTCCGTTGTATATATATCCCACATCTTCTTTATCCATTCCTCTGTTGATGGACATTTAGTTTGCTTCCATGTCCTGGCTATTGTAAATAGTGCTGCTGCCTGTTTTTAAAATTAGGGGAAGTAGAAGGAAGTAGTCCCTCGAGATGGAACGATTGAAGTTGTTGAGACCAAACAATCAAATATTGGAGCATTGTTGCAGAGAAGGTATGGATGTGGCATAAGAATAAAGGTATAAAATTTAAACGCTGCTAGAGGAAAGAAAACCTCTATTGAGATTCATCAGTGGGAAGATGGGAAATGTTGTAGAAAGATCATTGAAAGATTTAATGCAGCTTCTACATTCTTTATAAAATAGTTGGTGAGGACATGTGCTAAAGAGGATGGGGGATGAGGTGCGGTTTGGAGTTTTGAGTAAAGTAGAGAAGGCTTGATGGAAACTTTCAGGCAGAAGAAATGGAAAGGTGGAATTGTCAAGCAACAGGATGACTCAGAAGAATACAGAAAGCATACATTTTAGTGGATTCAGTTAGCGGGTGAATTGTGGTCTCCTCTCCTATGCTCAATCAGCCAGAACAGAGCCGAAGAGTGAACAGTAAGAGATTGCCGATCCCGAGAATGGAGCTTGGCGAAAAAGATGCTTGGAAAAATGAGGTGACACTTGGGATTCTAGGGTGGGAGTTCTGGGTTCCAGACTGGGCTGGTGTGGTTGGAGTGGGAGAATGGATAGGGGTTTAGAAAGACGGGATATTCTGAGGAGCATTAAGAGCTAGTCCAGCAGAAGTGAGCAAATGAAAAAGGTAAAAGGTGGTGTTATTTAGAGGCAGTGCAGTTCTAGGAAGTGGTGTAGCTGGAGTATTTAATTACCAAAGTGGAATGAAAGTAAATCTCATTGAAATAGAAGAGAGAGAGGAATCATAAAGAGTAGTAGAGGGATAATGAACAGAGTTTGTAAAGTCCTGGAGCATTGAAGTAGGAAACAAAATAGAGAGGAAGACCAAGCGTGTGTCAAGCAAAGGCAAGCTGTACTGTCACAGTTAGAAGAAAAGTTATGAGCTTAGATACTACCTGGGGAGGATCTACGGCTTACCCAGGCTGGTGCCTTTGCTGCAATCCTGGGCAAATTTTTTTTATTTTTTTTTTTTAAGAAGATGTTAGGAGTAGGAGTTTAATTTATTTATTAATTTTTGCTGTGTTGGGTCTTCGTTTCTGTGCGAGGGCTTTCTCTAGTTGCGGCAAGCAGGGGCCACTCTTCATCGCGGTGCGCGGGCCTCTCACTACCGCGGCCTCTCTTGTTGCGGAGCACAGGCTCCAGATGCGCAGGCTCAGTAGTTGTGGCTCACGGGCCTAGTTGCTCCGTGGCATGTGGGACCCTCCCAGACCAGGGCTCGAACCTGTGTCCCCTACGGGGGCGGGGCGGATTCTCAACCACTGCGCCACCAGGGAAGCCCCTGGGCAAATTCTTAACACAGAGGCCGGCTCCCAGTCCATCAGGCACAGCTGTCCTCTGGGGGAGAACGTGCTTTAACTGCCCTCTTAATTTATAGTGAGAAATACAGCTAAGCAAATGGACTGGGTGCTTATCTCCTCTGATCAGTCTGTCATCTTCCTGGAGATAATGTGACTGCAACATTCAGATTTTAATGAGAAGTTGCTTGATGAGCAAGGAATCATGGTATGATGGGTTCGTTGGATGATCTTTATAGCTAAAGTCCCCAAGCTCCAGTGATCTGATAGCTCTGTCTCCAGTTAAATTTATGGTGAACAAATACAGGGTTCTCTTTTCCATGGGCCACTAAGCAGTGCTGGAGAGAAATGCCCACATTTTCTCCTGGAATCCTCTATCACAATTGCCATGTTCGCCATCCTCCCACTAGCCTCTTTCTTCAGAAATATTGTAATGACTGACGTATGTGTTTTCTTTTTTTTTTTTTTAATTTTTAAAGGTTACTTTCCTTTTACGGTTATTACAAAATATTGCCTATATTCCTCATGTTGCACAATGCATCCTTGAGCCTATCTTATACCCAGTTGTTTGTATCTCCCACTTACCCACTCCTATATTGCCCCTCCCCCCTCCCCAGTGGTACCCACTAGTTTGTTCTCTATACTGTAAGTCTGCTTCTTTTTTGATATATTCATTAGTTGTATTTTTTAGATTCCATATATAAGTGATATAGTATTTGTCTTTCTCCAACTTATTTCACTTAGCATAATGTCCTCCAAGTCCATCCATGTTGCTGCAAATGGCAAAATTTTATTCTTTTTACGACTAACATTCTATTGTGTGTGTATATATATATATATATATATATCTATCTCACATCTTCTTTATCCATTCATCCATTGATGGACTCTTAGGTTACTTCCATATCTTGGCAATTATAAATAATGCTGCTGTGAACATTGGGGTGCATGATCTTTTCAAATTAGTGTTTTTGTTTTTTTCGGGTACATACCCAGGAGAGGAATTGCTGGATCATATGGTAGTTCTATTTTTAGTTTTTTGAGAAACCTCCATACTGTTTTCCACAGTGGCTGCACCAGTTTACATTCCCACCAACAGTCTACAAGGCTTCCCTTTTCTCTACATCTTCTCCAATGTTTGTTATTTGTGTTCTTTTTGATGATAGCCATTCTGACAGGTGTGAGGTGATATCTCATTGTGGTTTTGACTTGCATTTCCCTGATGATTAGCAGTGTTGAGCATCTTTTCATGTGCTTGTTGGTCATCGGAAAAATGTCTAGTTCTCCTGACCACTTTTTAAAATTGAAATATAGTTGATTTACAATGTTGTGTTAGTTTCTGCTGTACAGAAAAGTGATTCAGTTATAATATATACGTATTCTTTGTCATATTCTTTTCCCTTATGGTTTATTACAGGATATTGAATATAGTACCTTGTGCTGTTCAGTAGGACCTTGTTGTTTATCTACTTTATACATATAGTAGGAAGTGGATGGACCTAGAGTCTGTCATACAGAGTGAAGTAAGTCAGAAAGAAAAAAACAAATACCGTACGCTAACGCACATATATGGAATCTAAAAAAACAGTACTGATGAACCTAATAGCAGGGCAGGAATAAAGACACAGATGTAGAGAATGGACTTGAGGACACAATGGGGGAAGGGGAAGCTGGGATGAAGTGAGAGAGTAGCACTGATATATATACACTACCAAATGTAAAATCGATGGCTAGTGGGAAGCTGCTGCATGGCACAGGGAGATCAGCTTGATGCTTTGTGACGATCTAGAGGGGTGGGATAGGGAAGGTGGGAGGGAGGCTCAAGAGGGAGGCGATATGGGGATACATGTATACATATAGCTGATTCACTTTGTTGTACAGCAGAAACTAACACAACATTGTAAAGCAATTATACTCCAGTAAAGATATAAAAATAAAAGAATAAACAAATGGTACCTAATTAAACTAAAAAGCTTTTGCACACCAAAGGAAGCCATTGACAAAATGAAGACAACCTACTGAATGGGAGAAAATATTTGCAAATGATATGACCCATAAGGGATTAATAGCCAACATATATAAACAGCTCGTACAACTCAACATCAAAAAAGCAAGCAACCCAATTAAAAAATGGGCAGAAGAATTTGCAGCAACATGGATGGACCTAGAGATTATCATACTAAGTGAAGTAAGTCAGAAAGAGACAAATACCATATGATATCGCTTACACATGGAATCTAAAATATGACACAAATGAACTTATTTACAAAACAAAAGCAGACTCACAGACATAGAAAACAAACTTATGGTTACCAAAGCGGAAAGGGAGTTGGAGGAGAGGGATAAATTAGGACTCTGGGATTAGCAGATAGGTTTACTTAATATAATCATGATTTAGTTCTTCCTCTTGAGTTACCGCCAAGTTACCTTGATTTGATTTTGGCTGTCCTGAGGCAGTTGCCCTAATGGTTGATCTTAGACAAGTCACTTAGCTTTAGATTCTTCTGATTTACTTTTCAAAGGGTAAGCTTAACTTTAATGTGAAGTTTGTAACAGATTCTGTCCCAGAAGAAACGCTTTGATTCCTCATAATTACTTTAATAAAGACACTCTAATGATAGAAGTAACTAGAAAAACATGGCCTCTGGACCTAGCACGGTGCTGAATGATTTTCAAGCATTTGTTTTTTTTAATCTTCTCGTGAGTATGTTATCCCCACTTATAGAGAAGGAAGCTGAGGCACACGGAAGTGGAGTAGTTTTTCCAGGTTCATACTGTTAATAGCAAAGCTAGATTGAGCTTTAACTGATAATTCCAAAGCTGGTGCTTTTAACTCTTTATTCCTTCCTTATTCATTCATTCATTTATTTATTATATTTTTTAACTCTGTTCCCTATTGCTCCCTGGTACTATTCCCCAGGAGAAGGGCTTTCAGGGTAGGTAGGTATAATACTACTGCTACTAATGATGATGATAAGTATAGTTTCAGTTCCTTATTTGTATCAGGTTCTTTACTTACGTTCTTATGGATCCTTATTGCATTTCTATAATATAGATATTTTCTTTGCTTGTGATGAGAACTTTCAAGATGCACCCTTCTAGCAACTTTCAAATATGCAGGACAATATTATTGACTGTAGCCCCCATGCTGTACATTACAGTCCCACGGCTTGTTTATTTTATGACTGGAAGTTTGTACTTCTTGACCCCCTTCACCCATCTCACCCACCCACAACACTCCTCTGGTGACCACCAATCTGTTCTTTGTATCTATGAGTGTCTGTTCTCTTTATGAGTTTTGTTTTGTTTGTTCGTTTATTTTGTTTTGTAGATTCCACATATAAGTGAAATCGTATGGCATCTTTCTCTTCTGACTTGTTTCACTTAGCATAATACCCTCAAGGTCTATCCATGTCGTCACAAATGGAAAGATTTTATTTGTTTTACGGCTGAGTAGTGTTCCATTGTGTGTGTGTGTATATATATATATATAGATATATATATATATATATACACACCTACACACACATGTGTATGTATATATCACTGTAGATATTACTTTAAAAATATTTTATATGAGATAATTAAGGTTGAAGATATCATATAACTTTTACAAAGTCTTATAGCAGGTAGCTGGATTATTTGCCTCCAAAACCAGAGTGCAAAGAAATTGATAGATGGAAGTTTGTGGCACTTCTGGAGGGTAGCAAGTTGCCCAGTATAACTCAGGTCTAAAGTACATGGACAGGTCAAGCTGTTGAGGGGATCAGGGAGATTAAAGGGGTAAAGGAGAATTTCTGAATATTTTTAAAGGATGAGTAGGTCCTTAAGTATCAGATGGAAGATTGGAAATTTGGAGTGGTAGGAAAAAGAGAGACTCTTGAGTGGTGGCAAAAGAGACTAAAAGTTGTTATTTTCTGATAGACTGAAGTCATGTAATGCAGGAAAAAGTATGGCGGAGATAAAAGAGTTCTACCATTATTTAGAGGAGAACACGTCACTCAGATTTTTCTTTTCAGATAAATAGCTCAGATGGGATCATTGGTCTCAGACATGACAGCAGTTGAAATCTCTCAAACTTAAAAAAAAAAAAATTCAGCATGTTGTGTTTTTAAAGTCAAAGCTTTGGAAAGGTGCTCTATTATATCACCTATGGCATATTTATAAATGTCATGGCGCTAGTGAGGATGGGTAAAGTTCTGGGGCCAGAGATGATTCTTTTTAACTTTCTGGTGGGTGTATGCTTGGCCACCACAAAGCCAGCAGTGGTCTCTGTTTATTTGGATTTCATTCAGAAACTATTTTCCATCACAATAAATCACCAGTCTCTTTAGCATCAGGTGTCTGGTGATCACAGATTCAATTACAGTACCTGATAAAATCGCGAATATCCTGGTAGTTTCTTTATATACTGCCTCTTCTCTTCAACAGTGAGCCTTTTAAAAACTTGGGTTCATCAGGAAAAGGGAGTCTTTATTCTTTAGTGTATAGATGAGTATATTTGAACAATGGCAAAAAGCAATGGGCTGGGGGCCTAAAAGAAAAAGTATCCTCTTCGTTTCCTTCCTATTCTTTTTGCCTAGTTTTAATGGCATTGCAAGTATAATTGAATGCGCCTCTTGGGAGTGAAAGCTGTACTTGATTAAGCTAATTATGGAGAGTAGCTGGGGTAGGTCTTGGGGTACAGGAGTAGGAATGGTTTGGCGTAGTCAAGCTTTCGTGAATTTTATAGTCCAGTCTACAGATTCATAGACCTTAGATTTGGCCAAGACTTAGAAGTCATCTGGGCTAACATCTCACACTGTAAATTTCTTCTTCACCATCTTTCCCAGGCAGACGGGTAGGCGTGGACTTTCTGCTTGAGATCTTCCAGCAAGTTCACTAGCCTGGAAGCGTGAACGCTCTAGGAAGACAAGAACTGCAGGGGTTTTGCCTTGCACCGTGTCCACCATGTGTGGCAGTGCCTTGCTCTGTTGTCGAGTAGCTCTAATTATTGGGAAGTGCCGCTTACTGCTAGTTTTCAAGACTTGGAATAAAAAATATCCAACCTGAAATCCCATTTCTGCCACTTACTGTGTAACTTTGGGCAATTTCCTAACCCCTCTGATTTCAGTTTTTGCCTGTGAAACAAGAAGGCAGTACGTAACTAGTGAGTTTGTGTGTTGTGTTCCGAGACCTACTTGTAGAATTGTTTAAAGAGATTAATCAAAATGTCTGCAAAGAATCTGACACATAGTAGGCACTTTGTAGGACCCATTCCCCTTGGGCCTAATTCTGATCTTTTTCTGGGTGTGTGGTATTTGATACTGAGTTCAGATCCCATGGTAATTTGTCCAGTATAGAGTGAAATAGAACCATTGTTTTTTATGTACAGGGTGTTATATGAGTTCTTTTTAAAGGGGTAAAATAAGGATGTGGACAACTGGGTATGAAACCGTGCACCAGCAGTGGTGTCCCTGCCTTCCTAAATCTGTAGCTATATAATGGTTATGAAGAGCAAAATCATTAGGTTTCCTGGAGGCGTGAAGAGAGGAGGGAAATATAGGCTTATATCAGAATTTATTAGCATCAACTAAGACTTCTAATCTGAAACAACTGGTGGAAAAGAGAAAATTTCAGTTACACTATTGTTTGGTCTACATTAAAACAATCAATGGAAGTGATTCCCTTTGGACTCACTGGTTTTATTTTTCAACTTGGTTTAGAGACAGTCTAATTTTTTTTTTGAAACTGACTATCTGTTGCAACTATTTATAATGTGAATTTTAGAATTACTCATTATGCACTCGTAAAAGATTTGAAGGCCCAAGAGGGTGAATTTGTCCTTTGCCTGATGTTTATAAGAGATTGGCAGTGTTGAGAGAAGGAAAAGCTTCATTTTCTCCATCATCCTTTCCCATTCCAGAATGTGTTTACTTGGTGAGAGAAGCCACCCCAAATATTCTCTTGTTAGGGCCTTCATTTTGGGAAACATGTTATTGATTTTTAAGTAGCCTCTAAAGTATTATTACACTCTTCTTGAAAACCTGTTAATAGAGGTGTATAACTTCCACAAAGTAGGCTAGGCAAATTCCAGTGATAGAACTTCACTAGTAGTTTCTAGGGAAAACAATGATGCTATTTTTTTTTATTATTTTAAAAAAGCTAAAACTAGGGGAAATAGGGTTCTGAGGTGTTCTGCCTTATCTGTGGGGATGCAATAATCCCCTCACTATATCAGTATAGTAGATTTGCTTTGGAGAACCTATAGCATAAAGATAAATGTTTTTAGTTTACAGACCCAAGGGACTTTACTGAAGGTTATGCTTTCCACAAACTGTCTGCTATTGTTATTTTGAAATGGAAGATTTTATTTCTGCTTCATTTATATTTAGTGTGGTTTCGGTACTAAGTGTACATCAGACCTTGATGAATTGTCGTGGCTGGGTGGTAATAACAGTCCATTAAAGTGAGCACTCTGTTTTTTAGCCATGCTGGATAACTGAGAAAGGGTGTGTGTGTGCGTGCACCTGTCCTTGAGCATCATGAAAGCTGGTGTTATCTCCCACTTCTTCAAGTCTTTCTCTTCTATCCTTTGGACTCTATTTGGCTGAATGGCTACAAACCCAAGGAAATAATTTCACATCCACATCATGTAAATTTTGAGACATAAGTTATTTATTTTAGTAAGCAATTTAGTAAACATTTAAGACAACAATGAATTGAACTACTTTTAAAGTGTTTCTATTAAAAGGTAACTTGCCACAATAGATTGTTTCCTTAGGAAGAAAAACTTAACATGGAAATTTCTTTTAAAAAGACTCTATTAGGGATATTAATCTGATTTATATTCAAATACGAAAAGATTGATTTTTAAATGATTTTCTTATAATTATTTTGAATGTTATATCTTCTCTACTGTGCCTTTATAAATATTAATTGGATATATGATATATGTTGTTTATTTTTGTAGTTAAAACAGAGCCAATGAGCAGCAGTGAAATAGTTTCAACAACAGCAGACGGGTCTTTAGACAATTTCTCAGGTTCAGGTAAGGAATAAATATTAGATTTTCACAGTAATATGAAACATAATTTTTCCTAGTTTACATATACAAATATATGTGTGTATATGTATGTGTGTGTATGCATGTGTATGTGGATATATGTGGATATCATCTGTGTAATACTGTATAGTTTTTCTCAGCGTCACATATTTGCAATTCTGATGTTTTTGTTCGGTGTGATGAAGTGTTTGCTGAAAATGTTGGTATTCTGTAAAGGAGAAAAAAATCAAAAGGGGAATTGTTCTCCGTCTCCTCTAAATTATCTTTATTATGTTGATGACTCCTTCCTTCTGTCTCTCATCTGTGCGATTTTTCTTTCTTTTTTAACAAATTTATTTATTTATTTATGGCTGTGTTGGGTCGTCGTTGCCACATGCGGGCTTTCTCTGGTCGCAGGGAGCAGGGGGCTACTCTTGGTTGCGGTGCGCGGGCTTCTCAGTGCGGTGGCTTCTCTTGTTGCGGACCACGGGCTCCAGGCGTGCAGGCTCAGTAGTTGTGGCATGCGGTCTCAGTAGCTGTGGCTCGCGGGCTCTAGAGCGCAGGCTCAGTAGTTGTGGCGCACGTGCTTAGTTGCTCCGCGGCATGTGGGATCCTCCCAGATCAGGGCTCGAACCCGTGTCTCCTGCATTGGCAGGCGGATTCTTAACCACTGTGCCACCAGGGAAGTCCCTATGTGATTTTTCTAATCACGCACAATTTGGCTTCTGATAGCCCCTAAACAGACTTGCCACAGCATCCTCCTAACTGTCATGTCAACTAGAGATCAGACTTTGTCAAGCAGCTTTAGATCCTTAATTAATTTTTTAATCTCTTTCCTTTTGAGAAAGCCTGCCTTCAACAAACAAAACATACAAGTTTCGCCTCCATGATGATGCAATTGCTGATAAGGAAGTGACTGTGATAATCAGTTCACTGTGAGGATCTGATTGTATCTTTTCCAAATTACCCAGCTTGGACTCTTTCAATTAAAACTCATTCTTATCAGAAGTAATTCTTCAATTTTTTAACCCTTTTCAAGTGATTTGCTGTGTTTATGAGACCTCTCCGTCGGAAATGCTATACTTTTCTAAGTTTGTGATGGATTTCGTCTAGCTCTTGGGATCATTTCACATACACTCCAATTAGGAGGAGTTATAAATAGATATAAAATGAAATGCAAATGCACAACTTTTATGCTGGAGGCAATAAGGAGATAACAACAGGTGTTACACTCATAGTTCTTTCATAAAGCATTTACTAGAATTTGACTTATGTCAGGCAGTGTGCTTGGTGCTATTATGGATTCAAAGGTCTATGAGAACGGTCCTGCCTTGCGACTTAATAGGGCGAAGTAATCACCAGGCCATCATAGTACAGCTGGATAATGCCGAGGGAGGCCCGGGGACCCCTAAGAATACCCAGGAAGGACCCAACAGAGACCGAATTGGGGTGGGGTGGTCAGGGAGGGTTTCCTGGAGAGGATGCCTGCACTCAGCCTTAAAGAATGTGTTAGGAATAAAGCACATGTAGAATTGAGGATGGGGAAGATGGACGGATGGAGTGTTCCATGGGAGGAGACCAAGGCACGGAGGTGTGGAACTTGGAGGCACCACTGATGGTTCAGCATTCTTGGTGTGTCTGGTGTGAGCAGTGCGGGGTGTGCTGCACGGAGAGGAAGGGACCAGAGTCTAAACAGGCAGGTGTGTTCCACGTGGCATGTGTGTTTTATCCTGAGTGCCACGGGAGGCATCAGGTTGTGTGATCACTTTTCCTTATGGAAGGACTCAGGCAGGATGGAGGGGAGGCTGGGGAACTGAAGGGGAGAGAACAGTTAGGGGTTTTTGCAATCATTTTCACAAGAAGTGCTGAAGACCTGAGATAGGGTGCTGGCAATGGCTGTGAAAAGGTGATGGATTGAGACGTATTTATGAAATAGAATTTATGGTCATAGTGACCAATGAGCATGGTGGGGATGAGTGAAGCAGAGAGAAAAGGGAGGAGTGAGGGAATCTGAGAGGTATGACTGAGGAAGAAAGGTGGTAGCTTCTGTTTGGGGCTTGTTAGTGGTGATTTAACATGCACCTGAAGATGTTGGAGCTCAGGAAAGATCTGGAATGGAAATTCTGAAAGTGTACGGAGAGTTAACGCTAGCAGGGTATAACAAGGTTGAAGACAGAACCCAGGGAAAACCAATACACAAGAGATGGGTAGAGGATAAGATGAAAGCACAGGTGGTTGGGGAAGAAGAAAAAGAGTATTGAAATGGAAGTAAAGGCAGGAAAGATACTTCAAGGAAGCACTTCTATATGATAGATTCATATACAGGTTTTAAAAATGGTTTTTTAAAAAAACTTAATGACATGAGAAAATGTTTACTTATATTAAGTGTAAAGCAGATTATAAAAGAGTAATATGTTCCGTATAATCACAGTTTTGTTTAAAAAGACATTTATTTGTATGTATTTGTGTCTGTGTGTATGTGTATAAAAATTAATGGTCGGCTCTCTCTGAATGGTGGAATATAATTTGAATTTTATTCCTTCTGCCTTTTTCATATTTTTCTGCAGAGCATATGTATAATATTCATACTTTTAAAAAGTAATCATTTTAAAGTACAAGTTAAAAATCACATACTAAACTGCAAAGAGATAATTTTTTTTGAAAGTATCTGTGAATCATAGTATTGCATCATGGTTTCTCCTGATTTTTATCACAGTACTGTGGGGAAGAAATTCCTCGTTTTTAAGAAATACATACAGAAGTATTTATGAGTAAAGGGGCATCATATTTGCAACTCCAAAAAAATGTGAGTTATATATGTGCATAATACACACATATATAGAGAGAAAGAGAATAAAGGATAAAGTTAATCTCATAAAACATTACCATTTGTGGAATTTGGGTGAAAGATACCTGGGAAGTTTTTCTACTATTTTTGCAGCGTTTCTCCAGTTGTCAAATTATTTCAAAATAAGAAAATAAAAAATGAGAAGCATGGATGAATTTAAACTATGGCAGTTTCAGTGGACAAGCAGGCTTCATCTCCCCTTGTGCCCGCTGGCCTACATGCCCTACTTCTGTGTCTCCAGCATAGTTCCTAGCAGATAGTATGTGCTCGTAAAGTTTATTGAATGGATTAATGACTTAATGAATACAATGAGGAAGTGGAGACAGGAAAGAGAAAAATGTCTTTCACGTCGATAAGTGGTGAAGGGAGAAGAAGAGAAGGTAGTCTGTTAGAAAGAGGGCTGGAGGGTTTGGGATGGCATTTAGGTCAGGGTGTTTTGGGGCTGCCAGCACGAACTTTGTAGAGGCAGGGGTGAAAGGTAGAGGTGACCCTGATGGGGCAGCAATGGCTTAAATTCAGAACAGAAGTGGGTCAGCCTAGAAAAGGAATAACTTTCCCACAGAACTATCAGGGAAGATTGATGGAAAGTAACGCAGATGAGTTTGAAGTGGAGGAGGAGGAGACAAGACTTTGAGGGAATTCCTGCCTGATTCCTCTGTTCGAACCTTCCAGTGGCTCCCATTCATCTCTGAGTAAAAGCCGATTCATTACAATTAGCCTGCAAGCCCCATCAGACCTTACTGCCTGCTTCCCTTGCCTCCTCCTGTTCCTCTAATGAGGGCCTCTGCAGGGGCAGTGCCTCTTCCTGGAACACGTCTCTGCACCTGCCCGACTGCTTCACCACCTTCAAATCCCACCATTGAGGCTCACCCTGACCACCTTACTCAGTGTTACAAAACTCTTACTATAGACTTCCAGAATCCCCCACCCACCCAATAACACTTCGAACCTTTTACAAACTGTATCATCCACTTGTGTATTAGGTTTATTGCTGGTCTCTCACCCCCACCAGAATGTAAGCTTGAGATGGCAGGGATCTGGTCTTCTTTTGTTCATTTGTATCCCTGACACCTGAAAACGTATCCAGCATGTGTTAGGCACTCAGATATTTACTAGCTAAATTATTGAATACATGAATGAATGAATGAATGATGGCTTCTACTTTTTTCTCTGAAGTGACTCAATATGAGAAGAAAATTGAGGATACCAGTACAAGACAAGTTTCAAATAACTTCATGTATCTAGGATAGACAGAAAAAAGTGAAGGAAGGGGATAATAAATTGAGAGGGGATAAGGATGTCGGGGGCCTGCCTCTCTTGATGGGTTGGAGAATAGATGAGATGGGAATAAAGGAATGAAAATTCTGGAAAAAGAGGATGTTCCTTCCTTAATCTCAGAACTCAGTGAGGCCTCCACCTGATGCTTCTGGAGTTGGTTCTCTGTACTTCCCTTCCTCAGCCTTTATCACTCCTTTAAAAATTACTTTGCATCATCTCTCCTCCTGCTAAACTGTAGCCCTATGAGAACAGATACTGTTTGTCTTGTTCACACTTACAATCCCAGTGGCCGTCATAGAATGGAGCTCATACGCAGTGGTCAGTACATGCTTGTAAATAAACAGATGCAATCAGTGCTGTTGTGGTTTAAGACTGGAATGGAGAAAGAGGTCCAGGATGTGGTCTTGAGCTTGTTGGTTGACGTAGAAGGCCAGAGTTGAGGCCAAGACAGAAGTGAGAAAAGCGCTGGATGCATGACCCAAGATGATTGATGTTGGGATGTGTCAGGGGACACAGTCAAATACTAAAGTTTTTTGATAAATGCCAGGAAGTGCTTAGGAGGTGGGTCATTCATGGAAGTGTTAAAGAGTTGTCAGGAACCTCTGAGAAGGGAGGGTTTCGAGGGAGAGCAGAAAAACAATGATTTGGAAGAAACAACAAGGAGGGTGTGTTTGTAGGTCTTTGTTATCCTGGAATCTGAGAAAATGAGCAGCCTCTACTGGGAAAAGATACGCCGGAGAAGTAAGGGCCTTGGAGGAGGGCTTAGCGGAAGGTGGAGGAATAGTTTGGTGAAGAGACTGAAGCTGTAGAGAATCTCATTTGCCATAGATTGATGGTCTGTGTTGGACGCAGAGGAAAGGATCAGGTGACCTGGGGAACTGGGTCAAGGCATAGGAGGCACAGAGCACCATGGGGATGGACCTTCATTTACTGTTGTCTTTTACTTTTTCTCTTCCCTTCTCTCCTCCTCTTCTCCTCCTCTTTTTCTCCTTCCCCCTCCTCTTCCACCCCCCCTTCCTCCACATCTCCTTCTCTCCCCCCACCTTTCATAAGTAAAGATGTGAAAACCATGGCCTGCTGGAGTGGCTGTTAAATAGGACTTAGGGTTTATAAGAGGAAGAGGAGGCTGGAGAAAGCAATCTCCAAGAATTAACTCCAAGATGGTCTTCACCTCTGTGGTCACTATGCCTACCTTCCTTCTCTATGATAACTTAAAAATTCACATCCCTAATATTCTGGGTATCTTAAGGAAATAGCAAGGATAAGGAAGATATGGAGTCATCCTGACACTGGTTATAGCTGTTTCCACCTTTGTCCTTCAAGGAACCCTAGCATCTTAAAGCATTAAGGAGGCAGTGAGGCTCACTCTTCTCCAGTGAAATCTCCAGGTATCCTGGTGTGGGGAAACTGGAGGAGAGAGGTTGATTTTCCAAGGCATGTGGTTGAATTGAAAAATGCAAGGTTGTTTATTGTGTTTTTAAAACACAGTGACGTTCTGCTCATTTACCATTGACCAATGAAAAGCAATATTTTAATGATTAAAATGTTAAGAACAATTGGGGTTGAAAAATAATGTGCTTTGAGGGATTACAAAATGTCTTTGCCTGCTGCGGCTCTCACTTACACAAAGCCCAAATTTGTTATTCATTTGTTAAATAAAATGTCAATTGATATGGATTCATTCAACATTGATGTCTGGGGGTATTCGAAAATTGGAGATTTCTAGAGGAGAAAAAAATCATATCTGACAAATATGATTTCTTTGTTTTCGTAATTGTTCATGAAAAGATCTACCTTTTGGGATCTGATTCATTCATTCAACAGTTCTGTATTGAGCGCCTACTGTGGGCCAGGAAATGTTCTAGACAGTGGGAATATAGAGGTGAAAAAGTAGACAGGTCCCTGCTCTCATGGAGCTTTCATTCTTGTGGGAGAGACAAATGATAAATAGGTAAGTGGTAATATAAGTAAATAGGCAGTGAAAAGTGCTCTGAAGAAAACGAAAGCAGATCAAAGACTATGGTGAAGAGTGGGTAGGGGTGTCTTTTAGAAGGAAGGCTTCTCTAAGGAAAGGGCATCTGAGCAGAGGTCTTAGTGAAGTGAGGGGAATACGTTTGGGTTAATCAAAATGAAACAGGATAACAGGGTTTGGAGTTGAGGACGAGGAGGGGTTTGACATGATGATCTAATTTATGTTTTTAAGAGATCACTGTTTGTCATGTGGAAAATTCTCTTTGGGAGAAGGGTGGGAAGAAGGTAAGGAGAAGCAGGGAGACCAGAATTTCCTGGTGCAGAAGAAGAGGACTGTGTTAGCCCACGTGTTTCCTGGAGGAAACACTGAAGCAGGATGCAGTGTGCCAGTATCCTATCTGGGAGGGGAGGGAAGGTGAGGTCAGGGGGCGGTGCCCTGGCTGCCCTCTCTGATGGCCACGGCCAACGTTGGTGACTGGAACAGAGTGGCAGACGAGAGAGAGCGAGAAGTTGTCACTTTTAGCCTATATTTGGAGGGGAGAGCTGACTGGACTTAGGATAAAAGGGTATGAGGAAAGGAGAAGAATCAAAACTTAACTTTTAGGCTTTTGACCTGTGTGTCCAGCTGAATGATGTTGACATGGATGAGATGGGAGCCCAGGGGAGCCATGAACTGAGGACTTGCTAATTTTTAGAGTTCTATCGACTTTCTCAGTGGATTCTCTAGCTTGTGAATATTAATTCACCATGGGTCCTTCTCTCCCTTCCTGCAGTAAGATTTGGGGAGCTTCTTTAACTTACATGTGAGAGGTAGGAGAAAGAATGCAATGATAGGAAACAAGAGTGTTAAAACAAAGAAGGACCTGTTGTCCCTACATGCCCAGGGCTCTGCCATGTGGCCTTTGGAGTTTACTAATGGTAAGAGAAACAATTTATTTACCTTGATAAATGGCCTGGGAGCATTCTTTTTGCCTTAGGTTATTCTGGTCTCATGAAATTAAAAAATAATCTGAATTCTTAGATTATTATTAAAAAGTTTAAAGTGTTTTAGGCAATTAAGGAAAAAAGTACTTGAGGTAGAAGGTGGAAGATTCTTGACTTTAGGCTACACAGAGATCACAGGGGTTTGAATTTAGAGAAAGCCCTAAGGGTATGGCTGTTTACATGGCATTACATAGTCAGTAATTTTAGGTGCACACAGGTAAGTAGCAGCAACATACTCGGGCAGCATCATGGGTTCTTATTCACATCTATTTCATAAGGAAAACTATCGACCCATTTACATTGCCAAAGATCAGGTTTATTGTTGTGTGTTTATAAATAACTTAAAATAATTTAACCATCTTTCAAGTTATTATGGTTTAAAAATATCTACTTTGCTTATGACCTAAACCTCACAGTCTTATTAAACAAATGTTATTTATTGATTACCTACCACATGCCAGGCCCTACCAGGTGCCAAGGAAACAAAGGAGAGTAGGAGGTCCTTGGCCCTGGAAGCTCACGGGTAGCCGAGGAAACTACCATCTATACACTACATAAACTAACCATCATGTAGTGTGGTGAGTGCAACTTTGCCAGTGTTTACAACATTCCAAAAAGTACAGAGAAAGAAGATATTATCCTAAAGAGAAAATAATGTTTTAGTCCCAGTGGAAGAGTGTTTGACAGGCAGAGGAAAGAAGAGCATTAACATGGCAGTAGGCTCTGACATGAAGACCAGCCAAGACAGACAGGAAAATGCATGGCACGCACGGGCAGTCCTCAAGTCCAGGGATGCTGTGTAACCTAAACCCACAGGAGGGTGGATGCTTGAATATCTTTATATAATCTTCCAAGGAATTCGGAATTTTTTTCTAGGGATAGTATAAGTGCAGATGAGAGATTGTAAACTGGAGAATGGGCGTGAAGAAGTTTCCGGGTAAGGAAGATCAGTGTGGTGGCAGAAGTGAGAGTCAAAGGGCAGTGGGTGGAATGCAGAGTGAGTAGCTCGATGGCTGTTTCTCTAGTCCAGGTGAGACATAATGAGGACCCGCCCCAGGACAGGAGGGTAGGGATGGAGAATGCAGCACAGCTCAGTGGGTATTTCTGAATTGGAGATGGGTGACTTTAGAGTCACAGAGGGAGAAAAAAATGAGATGATTCTGAGGTTTCTAGTTTCTATGAAGGGGGGTCAGGGGATAGTATGTTTTGGTGGAAAGAGTGGGCAGATGTGGGTTCAGATACCAGCCTTCCTATTTATTTGCTTGGACATGTTACTTAATTTCTAGCCCCATATATAAAATGGGGATAAAGAATCCTGTTTTTAAGCCTTTTGCTGGATAGATGGTGATGCTGTCCATCGAGTAGAATTAAAAATACAGTAAAAGGGCAAATGTGGGGGCAAAGATAGTGGGAATTTGAGATGTTAAACATTTCTTACACAAACACAGTATTATTTGCTTTATGTCATTACTTCATTTACTCCTCACAACCATCCTATGAGGTGTAGGTAGTATTACTGCCATCATTTTACATGAGAACATGTCAAGGCTTAGAGGGATCAAATAACTTGACCAAGACCACGTAGAAGAGTTGGATCTTGAATCTGAGCTGAAATTAAATTCTAATTCCAGAAACTGTGTTTGTATTACCACACTCTGCAACCTCCCAAATCTTTCTTCATGTGTACACACATATATTATGCATATAATCTAAATCAGAGCTTCGTGGAACCTACCTTATGCTGTACAATCACCCTGATATCTTCTATTCTGTTATTCTATTTGTTTATAAAAAATTGCTGAGCAGAACCTATGAAGTTGAATTCACAATCTTTTCATGGGTTGTGACCCATAATTTCAAAAACACAGGGATAGAGCAAGAAAAGAATAAAAGGGATTTCTGCGGCTTCCATCTTCAGATGGCTTTGGGGTTTTTTGTGTGGTAGTACATATTTGTGTTGTGGTTTCATTTTTAAAAAACTTCTTTCTATCTATGATGATCCAGGGAAGGTATTACCCCTCCAGCAGCTCTGCTGGATAAATCTTCTCTGCCCTTGGTCTCTTTCCAGGCCTAGAAAAGGGGATTAGAAAGGTTGTAATCGCAGGTGGCCTGGGCAAGTGGCAGCGCTTGTGGTCCAGGCATTCTCTCCCTTCTATAAATTGTATTTAATCCTCGCGTAGCTATTTGTATGTTGGCCTCCCCACGTGCGACGACAGGACTTGTCTTTGCATGCTTGCATCTTCAGCATGGAGTGCAATGCCTGGAACAGAGTAGTGACCCAACATGTGCCAAGAGATGGGGGACACCAGCCAAGCTGGCCTGCCTTCTCTCATTAATATGACCTCCATCTCTGCCAGACCAACAGCCAGAGGGTTGAAGTCTGGCAGGTCTCATGAGTGCTGCTGACCTTCATCTATTCTCTTGTCACTGGGTTAGGCTTATTTGCTTTACCGGGAAAGGATTAGTCATAGGTTTTGAGATTCTAACCCAAAACCACCACTGTTTTCCCAAACACAAGCTAGAAAATTACATTTGAGAAACATAACTGCACTGATGTGATATCATGAAAATGTATAAAACCTGGAGTTCATGGAAGCTTATGAAAGGTTTTAATGTAGAATATAATGAATAAATAATAGAGCCTCTGCGGACAGTGATTATTCGTAGAAGAAAATAAACATATTACATCTTATAATAATTGTACCCAAAGCATATGCATCTTAGCCAGGAAAAGCATAGGATGAGTTCGAAGGGAAAAGGGGAAATACATATGTATATATATATATATATGTGTGTGTGTGTGTGTGTATGTATATATTTATGTAAATGTGTATATATGTAAATGTGTGTCGATATTTATGTACATAAATAGATGGCCCATGTTAGCAATGAAAGAAGCTGAGAATCACCATTTTAAGGCCTCATGTTAGTAAAAAAAAAAAAAAAAAGAAAAACAAACATGTTTTTTGTTTGCTTCTTTAGTTCAGAATGATTGTAAAAGAATATTTGATAGAAGACTTTCGTGCATTTCTGAGACTTATTGAATCAAGTATATGTGATTAAAAAGAAATGAGATTCTGCTTGAATGCTTAAATCTCTTTAAAAAAAACTTTGTGACTTGAATGCTGAAGTGGAGCATATATAACTGAAAGGCAAAGGAATATCCATCTCCATGCAAGAAAAAACGGGCTTAGTTTGCAACTTGAGAAATTTTAGATGGTTGTAGGAATGCATTCTTATTTTTAAAAAATTGCTGAATCAATGCAGGCAAATGAGGATCTGTCCTATTTCTACTTCCCTGAGAGGAGATTAGACTGCATTTCTCGGTAACACAGTCTCAGGGGCGTGTGTCCCCTTGAACACAAACAATAGACCAGAGGACCTTCCGGTCCCGCCCAGCCCTGTAATTCAAGTTCATCCCTCCCCTTTCAGCGTGGTGGTTCCAACCAGTGGCCGGGACTCCCTGTGCTCTTAAAGTATTGCCACTGTAAAAGCCATCACTGACAGGTATTTAAGAATATTATGACTATGTTTTCTAAGAGTTGATTTAAAATTCGAATCACTTGATCAGTTCCTATAGGTTCCTTAATATGGTTTAACTTCCTGTTAGGTTGACTTATGAAATTGCCATTTCTGCGGGTCCAAAAGGTCTACGGTTTCATGTGGCCACAACCTATAGTTGAAACTATATCAATGCTTTATCTATATTTTGCATTTTGCTTGGATTATTGTGCATTATTTTTCTTTTTCCAGCCATTGGGAGCAGTAGCTTCAGCCCAAGACCGTCTCACCAATTCTCCCCACCACAGATTTATCCTTCCAAGTAAGATATATTTTCTCTTAATAACTTTTCTGAGTAGTCTTTTACCTTATTTCAAGTCGTGTCTGGTGCCCACACGTTACATCTTAATTTAAACTAAAGCGTGTTTCATAGAGACCTAAATGTATTTACGCAAATTTATTTGGAGCATCACCTAGGAGGGACACTGTAGTATTTTGGTTCTTTGTGTATTACACTTGAAAGTTTTACATTAAGAAACAGTCTTTAACTGGAATTTGTGATTTGGTTGGTAATCAGTTACCTTGCATGTTTCCATCTAATGCATGGGCTTTCTATTTTCTGTCATTTCTGACAAATAGCAGACCATACCCACATATTCTCCCTACCCCTT
The DNA here is from genome assembly GCF_008692025.1 of Phocoena sinus. Classification (NCBI taxonomy): domain Eukaryota; kingdom Metazoa; phylum Chordata; class Mammalia; order Artiodactyla; family Phocoenidae; genus Phocoena; species Phocoena sinus. The sequence continues at coordinate 16,034,482 of NC_045779.1, read as the reverse complement.
CCTCACAAACTATGGCTGCATATGGGCAAACACAGTTTACCACAGGAATGCAACAAGCTACAGCCTATGCCACGTACCCACAGCCGGGACAGCCCTATGGAATTTCCTCCTATGGTGAGTAATCCCTCGGCTTTAGCACTGATGTTGCCTAGTGGGCACACCTGTACCTGTGAAAGTTTCACAGGAGTGGTACTTAAAGACGATCCTCTTGGGCCACTTGAGAAAGGGTGGTCACCTTTTGTGTCTAAATTCTTAAAATGATCGTTTCTAATGAACATTGGAAGAGCTGGTAGTTACTTATCTTGAGGTCAGAGGTGGCAAATACCATGGTTCACATACCCTCTTGCTCTCGTTTTGTTTTGGTTTTTTTCCATTTATATCTCAATTCTTAATTTGCCACTTGAGCGCTTGGCTCTGGAATCCAAAGTATTTTGGTGCATATTTCTGATAAAACTTCTGTGAATGGAGTCTTTTGGGGTGAAGATTCATTTCCTATTTATCAGATGCTGAGCTATGATTAGAGAAGTACAAGCACAGTTCAACAAACCCTGGCTCTAAACTTGAGGGGGGGGGTAGTAGTCTCAAATTTCAGCATTATCAACCATTAGGAAAAGTGATCTATATCATGGCTTGGGCTGCACTTTAAAGAGGCCAATCAGGAAACATTTAAAGCTCACATCCCTATTTGTTCCTTCCCACCTGGAGATTATCTTTATCTTAGTGTAATTTGACTCAATTGTTACAGGGTCAATACCTGTAAATTAAAAATAAATCCAGCCAAACCTCAAAGTTTAATTTTTTAAAAGCTTAGGATTCCAGAATACCTTCACTTCCATTGAATGGTAGTTGTAATTTTAAACAAACTGCAGCTTGTTGGAAGAGAAAAATATGGATTATTGGCATTTTATTAAGAAATAAATAAAACCTAGTGATCCAGAAAAAAATACATGAAAGTTTGGGAGCAAGACTGATAGAAAAAACTGGTGGAGTATTTTGTGATCAATATTCTAGTTATGCTTCTGCTGCTATCGTTATTTCATAAACTTTTCTCAGTATATTGAAAGAAATAATGTTCTTCTTTAAGCATTTCGTTAATCATTAGAAGGTAAATTATTTTTTGCTTTTTTGTTCTGTTTTTACCCCAAATCAAATTGGCCGTATATACATTTCTTATCAAATATATAGAAATTAAAATCTAAATTATGTATGACTTCAACATTCATAGTTTTATTTTAAAAAGATCACAACTGAATGTGATCTAGGGAGGTGTTTTTCAACCAGACTTTAAAAACAGCCATAAAATGGACTTTCTAGAATTATCTTTCATTTCCATGACTTTTAGTCGTTTCTCAAAATAACGTTAAATATACATTAAATTTGTCTGTAATTTACTTTTAAACTATTCTTATGCTAAAAGAGGGAAAAGATTCTATGATTTGAATTGTGTAACTTCAGTCCTATAATGTGAGTTAAGGCAGTCCCCAATTTATATCCTCAAAATTTATTTGTAAGCTGATTATTTGAAGTAGAAATGTATTTTCCAGTACAAGCAATACTCAAGTACTGTAGACCTATCAGTGCTGCCAGGGGAAGAGTACCATTCCTGTTACCGCCTTGGCTGCCACTCACACAGCTCTCTTGTTTTTCTTTCTCTTCCCCATTCAGTCATGGAAGGGCCCTTTGCCAATTTCTGGGCTGCGGGGTAGGGACTTCTCTAGTTCTAAACCATCAACAGGTGGCCCTGTTGTCTGAAATAGTTGTTCCAGTAGAGTGAGATGAGCAGAGGTTCGGAAAAATGGGGATTTTCATGTGGTAGGTGGGGATCGGGGAGGTGGTGAGAGGGAGTCTCAGTGTAAAGGGCTTTGATCCCAGGACCTTCCATGCTTATAAATCTTCTGGGAATAATTCTCAGTCCTTAGTATTTTTCTGATCACCTCCTTTCTTCTCTTTTCGTACCTTGAGGACAAGGAGATGCCCCAGTGCTTCCGACCAGCCATTCTCTTTTTCTTGGGCCAGTGCGTGGAAAAATATGGCAGCCTTCCCCTATTGCTTGCTCTGAAGGAAGAGCACATCGTTTAGGGGTTTTAACTGCTGATAGTTAAGGTCCTGATAGTTCTAGAAGACTTTCTCCAAGGACTTATGTCCCCTGACTTTTCACCTAGACCCAGTAAGAAAAGATAGGCAAATCTTTTCATAGTAAGAGCAAGGGGTCCACGAGGAGGAAGAGGTTGTGCCATTCTTCACTGGATCTGCGTGGAGTCGACCAGTGAGATGAGTTGGACAGCTTGTGGATAGAAGCTATGGACACAGGTGTGGCTATGGGTGTTTTCTACCTCTTCCTGCTTTTCCTTACCTGTTCTTATCACAAAGATGCCCATTCTGAGCCTCCAGGCTAAAAACAGAGGTGGCACAGGTGAAGCCTGAAAGCAGATCATTATAGCATCAAATGGAGAGAGAAGGGGGAAAATCTCTATTGTGACACCATGAAAAGGAAGGGAGTTTTCTAGAGCCATCTAACCACCTGTCTTGGGCACTTGTTTTTCCAGGGACCATTTATAAGTGTGGGTTATTCATTGGTTTGGGATTGCCTGTACAGGGAAAGTCACATTTAAAAAAAATGCTAAGGTTGTGTTAAGACTGAAATGTAAGGCCATTATGAGGTTACTTAGAGATACTTCAGGAATTAGAGTAGGCTCTCTTCGCCAAGAGTCAGATTCTTCCACTGCCTTAGGAAAGTTACCTAACTTCATTCTACTGATGAAATTCCCCTAAAATGGAAATAAACAGTGAGACTACTGTGTATTCTAGATCCCAAAGATATTATTTATCTTAAGTGAAAAGTAAAATTATTCCAAAATGTGAATTCCCTTGGCAGAAATTTTCATCCCCTCCCTCTGTGGGAATTAAGGACAGTTGTTAACTTTCATGAGTGTCTTTAATTATGATCCAGGGCTGAGCCCTAGTACAACGATACCGCCAAACCCAAGTCCTGAAATTAGGATGTCAGCCTGGCACTTTGGGAAGTATTGGGGGGCCACAAATACATTATTTTTACATTATGTGATGAAAAGAAAGTGTACTTTATGTTACACTTAAAACAATTATATTTGAATAAAAACCTGAAACTATAAGGGACAAAAAGAACTACTTGTCAATTTCTCTGTGCTGTTTATAAAGCACTATGCTGTTCTATAGGATTGAGTTCTTTATTATTATCCTTCTCTTGTGCTTACTGCCTGGTAGGATCTGGATATCTGGGAGAAGGTTTCCCCCTGTGTTGCTTAGTTCTATGCCCAATATTGCTACCTCTGACCTCAAACTGCGTTGTGTACTAAAATCAGCTTTGTGGTAGAAAGAGTAAAGAAAAAAAATGTTTTTAATGTTGAGGCTAGAGACTCTAATTAATCACTTTTTAGAAAAAATATTTCGATTCTGATGTTAATGCAACAACATTTAGAATAATGTTCAAGTTTAATTATGGCCATTTCTGGACCGTAAAGATCTTAAACTCTTGTAAAGCAATACAACTAATTATAGAAATGATATCACTGGAGTTAAATTTTATAGAAAATGGAATTCAGGAAAACAAAAGAAAAGAATAGTGCGGATAGGCATTGAAATCTGTAATAATCCTGGTTTTATTCTTTTTAATTGAAGTTACAGTGAAGGGTATTTCACTCTATGGCCTTGGTTATTGAGATAATACTGGGGGGGGGGAAGCGTTTGTAATTGGATAGTTGTGGGAGTGTTTTTGTATATGGACCAGCTTTTGAAAATGAACAGATAGATAAGCTATCACTAACTGATTTAGGTGCATTGTGGGCAGGCATCAAGACTGAAGGTGGATTGTCACAGTCTCAGTCACCTGGACAGACAGGATTTCTCAGCTATGGGACAAGCTTTGGGACCCCTCAACCTGGACAGGCACCATACAGCTACCAGATGCAAGGTCTGTATACACACTGGCATTGCTCTTTTCATTAATCCTGTGGGGCAATAATTACTTTCTAAAGTGGCACGTGATGTTCTGTGTAAGTAGTGGATGATGGTGAAAGTGGGCTGGGCTTGGAGGCAAGATACCTGGTTCTAGTCTGGTTCTTTACTTCCCTGCTCTCCAGGCCTGAATTTCCATATTTATAACATCCAGGGGTTAGACTGGATGATCACTCAGGTTCTTTTACAAAAAGCTCTAGAATTCTTTGTGTCATTGAAGTTTTCTGCCTTTGCTTCTACCAACTAAAAAAAGAGTGAAAAAAAAAAAAAAAGCAAAGTCAATGATGTAAGAGGTTGTAGTACGATACATGCTAAAAACCCTGGCACTTGGTGTCGCCAATCAGCCTGTCTCAAAGGGGTATGTTTTCTTCATTTTCATTATCACGGCTCTGGAAATAGAGCATGTGATAGGTGTTGACTAAATGATCTGCCAAAGACCAGGAGATCAAATTGACAGCCACTCAATGCATCTTCAAGCTATTGCTTCCAAGGACGCATCCCTGGGTTCTGATTTTGAAACTATAGACAAAACATAATGTAAGTGCAAGTCATATGGATGACAGCTGAAAGTTTACGTTGTCAGAGCTGTTTCAAGATTAGGCATTACTGTAATTAGCAGATTATTATCGTGAAAATGTGTCTAAAATACTTGAAAATTGTTCTTGCATAATTTAAACATTCTCCTAATATTTTGTTTTTACCGCTAATCAGTTTAACAAATGATATGCATCCTTTCAGTAGTGCCAAGCTATAGTAGATTTAAATACCTGCTATTTAAAAAAAAAATTATTTGTTTATTTATTGAGTTGATGTACAATATTACATAAGTTAGAGAAGTACAACATAATGATTCACAATTTTTAAAGGTTATATTTCGTTTATAGTTACTACAAAATACTGGCTATATTCCCTGTGTTGTACAATACATACTTGTAGCTCATTTATTTTATACATAATAGTTTGTACCCCTTAATCCCCTCCCCCTATCTTGTCCCTCCCCGCTCTCCTCTCCCCACTGGTAACCACTAGTTTGTTCTCTGTATCTGTGAGTCTGTTTCTTTTGTGTTATATTCACTAATTTGTTTTATTTTTTGGATTCCACATATAAGTGATGTGATACAGTATTTGTCCACCTTTGGCTGACATTTTTCACTCAGCATAATACCCTCCAAGTCCATCCTTGTTGCTGCAAATGGCAAAATTTCTTTCTTTTCTTATGGCTGAGTAGTATTCCATTGTATGTGTGTGTATACCACATCTTCTTTATCCATTCATCCTCTGGTAGACTTAGCAACCTGCTCTTTTAAGTAACAGATATGTTATAGACACCTTTTCACGTCAATAAAATCTATTTTATGGCATCATTTTAATGGCTGCATGGTTTCACAGATATATCTTATTTAACCCCCCTATTATTGGACGTCTGGAGCAATGCCATGAATATCTTATGTGCATGCTTAATTATTTCCTTTGAGTAAACTTAAGTGTGGAATTGCTAGGTAAACTGTTTTCAACTCTTTTAGGGATTTGTTATATATTTCCACAAGGAAGGGCTGTGAATTAGCATGAACACATTAAATATTTTACTTTTTAAAAAAATTGTCATTTTGGAAGGTCCGAGATTCTCTTGTTGTTTTCATGTGTATTTTTAGAAAATTGAGCTGATAAACCAGTTTTTCTTTTCTTGCATGGTGGTGTTTGTCTTTTCTTATTATTTCTTATATTACGTCTCTTAAACTTTAGTAATGTTTTATAGATGTATTTCCGGTTTATCATTTTTAAGAGCTTTTTTTTCCTGCACGGGAAGCTAAAATTTTGTGGGACCAGATTCATTAATCCTTTCATACTTGGTTTTGCCTTTGGTATAAAAAGGCATGGATTGTAAAGTTTTGATATATTTGATGGCTACAAAATTAAAATTACCTTATGACAGATAGCATTTAGTGTTAGAAGGTTATTACTCATGTGCTTGATTCCAAAACTTGAAAGCTGCTCTTGGAAAAGAGCTGTGTTTCTCCACATGCTGAATATCAGTTAAGTAAAGGGATAAAAAGAACAAAAATTGATGAGACTTCATTAAAGAATCGAATAGTCTTAGGCTTTAGTAATGAAACGGATCATAAGGCAAGCAAAGTCTGTTCGCTCCTAAAGCTTTCATTTGTGTCAAGGAGAGAGACAGTAGACAAACAGACAGATACATTATGCAATTGCAGAGTCTTAGGAGAGTTATGGGGAAAAAAATCTGGCACTATGGTCGGTTCCGTTCTACTCCAGGCATCCAGTCTCTTTAAAGAGAAGTGGATCCTAAAGGTCAGAATGAAACAGGTGAAGTGCCTTCCGGAGAGGAGAGATAACTACACGTGTGATTCCTGGCTTGAGCCCATGTGCAGCCCTTTGGTTACCATCCACAATGGGCTGAGTACAGAAATTGCGAGTTAAGTGTTTAGAAACTTTCATGGTACATCCGTAGTAAATCTTATGGTGGTGAAATCAGACATGCACTCTGTGTCTTTTCTTTTTTCATCTCATTCTTTTAGTCATACATAACTATTATATTTTGCTAAATTTTCAGCCTGGGAAGGATTAGGAGAAGAGAAGCGTGCTGTGTGTCTCAGAGAGTTCGAGAAATATTGCCCTTGACTTAGCTTTATCTTTCTGTCCTCGCAGATCCAAAGCTTATGTGGCAAGAAAGTTCCTAAGAGGACTAACTAGCTGTCAGAGTTGTAAGCGTAGCGTCAGTGTAGAGAGCGGAGTGGACGTGAAAGAGGAGAAAAGAACGTTAATTTGGAGGTGGAAAAAAGCCTATTTTAAAGCAGAAATAAGGACATGTGTAGCACCAAATATAGCCAATATAGCGTTGCTTTTCTAGTTATAGGTTTCATTGCATCTGGGATGTTGCATTACAACTTTCTGTGTTTTTAAGCGTCCCCTGGTTGAATGGCCTTTCCAGTGGGATTTTAGAGCCCTTTTTCCATGACTGAGGTATTATTTCATATGGATATTTCTATAATGGCACCTCACTCATTTTCAGAATAATCCAAAATATGACTTTCACACACCAAGCCAAAGAATAATACGCTATCAACTTGAAAGTTGCCAGTCTGATGCTGGATGATGATACGTAATAGGCTGTAAACTCCTTATGGTCAAATGTGGATAAGTAAGCAAACTCTGATTAATATGTATTTCTTAAATATTAAGTGCGTTGTAGAAAATGAAGTGGATGAAATGATTTTATCCACTGTGCCCAGTCATGGGAATCTATTGACCTTTGTCTTTGCAATACTTCTTTGTAATATAAAACTTTCTACAGTGTCTGAAATTATTGTCAAAATTCTCTAAATTCTATTATCCTTAATGAATAACAGCGATTTTTGCTTATATCAATCTTATATCTGTTAAAAGATCTTAGAATCCTGGATGACAGTATATGTTTTTTAGTGATTTGGGAGCGTTTTACCTAGTACTTTCTCCAGTATCCTTTGACCTTTTAAATATCTACCTTTGAAATATAAGGTATGATGATGAGTTATTCAGAGATTTAGTTACTAAGATTTCATAATGTTAGGATTTCACGATACTAGAAGGAATTTTCTAGTAACCCAGATGACTCAGTGGGTGTTATACTGATTCACTTCAGGAAAAATTTTTGATGATCACCTCTTTGGTTCTGTGAGATTAGAAGGTTGGGCTTAAAGGTACGGTGAAATCTTGCTCTGCGGCTAACAGCGTAAATTCTAGAGTCAGGCTGCCCGTCCAACGGCCCTGCCCTTGCTGTCCGCGGGACTTCAGCATGGGGCTTGACGTCTCATGTCTCCATTTCTTTGTCTCAAATGTGGGGATAATATTATCTGTTCCCACAGTAGTATTGTGAGGTTTCATTGAGATTATCCGTGTACATCACTCTGACCAACATCTGGCACGTAGTCCCATTCAAAGGCTTATTTTTATTTACTGTGTTCATTGTGGCAGTGATGTGGTAGTGGTGGGGGAGGGGTGATTGTTATTATCATCATCATCATCATCCAGCCTTCTGAAATAGTTCCAGATTAGGAAGCATTACCTAAATTCTCCTTCTCTCCCATTCCCCAGGAGGAAAAAAAATTCTCTCTATATGAAATAAATATAAAAAATTTAATATATATACTATTATATATGTGTCTATACACACACACACACACACACACACACACACACACACACACACACACACACACACACACACACACACATATATATAACCAGCAAAGAGAGCTCCAAGAACCCAGTAACCAAATAAGCATAGCAAAAAAAGAGCCAGATCTAACTCATGTGCCGGCAAGGAAGGAGAATCACTATCAACAAAGGTCAGGCTTTGTGTGCACGATACAAACGTACAGAAGAAACAAGAGAGAGCAGCCAAGAACGTGAAGAAGAAAATCAGAAGAGAGAAATGGCTGTGTTGGCAGCAGCGGTGGTGGGCGCTGGAAAGCAGGAGCAGTGGGTAACACAGAAGGGCCACACGGACAAAGAAATAAACTCAGCTCTGCAGTGATGGGAAAGAAAGCGGCATCAACCAGGTCCTTACGCCCCACGAATCCCTGCGGCCACAGTGCGACTTGAGTGCGAGGAACTGGTGGGGAAAAGGGAGGTAATAGCCGTGTAAACACCAAATTATTTAGTTCGGAAACCAAGATTAGGGAGGAAGATGGGAACGTGACAAGCTATGCTCTATCGAGATGGAAAACTCTGCTGCCCATAACACAAAAAAACAGCTACTGTTTATCGTAGGCACTTATCATATGCCCAGCACTTTTCTAATTATTTTACATATATTATTTCATCCCTGCAACGACCTTGAGCAATGGCTTTGAAGGTTAAGAATCTGAAAATGCTGACGAATACATCAAAATGGAGAATGGTTTAGAACTGTCAGACCCTGCCATGTTTTCTATACGCTTAAATGACCGCACCTATAGGGGAGGCGCTTACAGAAAACTACAAAAACAACGAAATGTAGTTGCCTGTAGTATGTTTCCCGAAGGGTGGATTTGCTCCTTTGGGAACTGAGGTACTGCATTACACGGCTAGCTATGTAAGCAGTAAAAAAAAAAAAAAAAAAAAAAACCAGCCTGTGGAGCTTAGAAAACTTTTTTTAGAGAGCTCATTTCCGAGCACTGTCTGTGTTTTAACATTTTCATGGCACTTAAGGAAAAGATTGAACTGGTAATTTGTGGGCATTTTGGCACTGCCTTATCTTGTGAACTAGGCCAGCCTTGGTGCCCTCGTTTAGTCCAGGTGAACCTTCTAGATCCTTCCAGCTCCAATGTTCAACACTTATGTCCGTGGCAGGGTTCGGTCAATCTGGCACATGCCGTTTTAAGGCAAACAAGGATCAGATTTTTAAATGCACTAGTTTTTAAATGCACTAATACTAAAAGCCCACAGAGTAAAACCTCAGGGACTGGAAAATCTGATTGCTTTTATCTTTGCTGCAAGATTCTGGAAAATTCTATTTCTGCTTTTATTGGATCTCTTTTGTACATCCAGTGAAAGATTAGAAACTTAAGTTTAACAGAGAAAGACAAGATGTTTCTGTTCGTGGACAACTGTAGAGTTCACCCTGAGGAAGTGAAATCCTTGCTGGTAGTTTTTGACATCTGCCTGCTCCCCAGGGTCAGCTTCAGTGTTTCTGGAAGAAGTTATGGATGGTGTGAGATTTTTCTTCACACGCCATTGACAAACATGCAAATGAGTGAGTTGAATGAGGGAGTGTGGACGGACAGAGGGTGCCTGGAGACCCCTGGGTCAACCGTGCAGATCCTGTAGATAGTGTTTTCAATGCTGCCAATCAAAGGGCACTGACAACAGGAATGAAGGGGGGGCGTGTGAGTTTATGTGTATGTCTGTGTGTGTGTGTGCACACGTGCGTGCGTACATGTACCAAGGGCAAGAAACTTAGGAGAAACTGCTTTAGCCTATGATTCACTGACCCGTTTCACAGAATATCTGCCAAGCTTGTCATAAGCAAATTTTATTCTCCTTTTATGTAAAAGAGGCATCTGACTTGAAATCAAGCTTTTCGTTATAATTTCTTAAAAACACAAGTTCCAGACCTATTGCTGGCATCCCCATTCATTCATTTACCCACCCCCCGCCCCATCCTATACACTATAGACTTAAGAGTACCATCAACCACAGAAAACAAGAAACTGTTCAAAATTTTGAGGCTGAGTCATAGGAAGAAAATGACATTTTGTTTAGCAATCTGTTTGAGATAAGGAAGTGCAAACAATTTTCACACGAAAAGTAATTCAAGTTAAGTCTGGTCTCTTAACTGGTTAAGCTTCAGCTTTGAGGCAAACCCAGGTTTCCCTAATAACTTAGTTCTACTGATCGACAGTTGCAGGGGGTGACCATCTCTTCTCATATTTTCATTTTATTTGGTAGTATGTCTGAAATACACAAATGTTTTGCTGGGAGTGGAGAGGTCTGTTTCACAATAGCAGTTGGAAGTTAAGATTCATAAGAACTCTAGTTCTCTTCATTTGGGGAAACGAATTTGGAATTTAGCATCGTAAAATCCTTGGTTACTTTATTATCGTAGTTTGTTGAAAGCAGTCTTCCCCTGTGTTCACACTAGTAGGTGGAGCTGAATGGAGACATCACAGAATCGCGGTGGTTGTGTGGAATGCCTTTCTGAGTGTTTTACTGCCCCAGAGAAGCAGTGAGGTGGGGACATTCCTGTCATTCTGCAGCAAGAAGGTGTCAGGATTTGCCACGATAGATGGGAGGGACTACACAGATGCGCATGCCCGAAACCCAGAGGGCTCTGGAAACCCCGCTTGGTTTATTTTCCTTTCAGTTTTATTGCTCTCTTTTAGAGGAGAAAATCACACGAATTCTAACTCCGTCTTTGTATATAATGTTGTTTGCTCTGTTAAAGAGATTGGAGTTCCAACCAGTGAGGAGAGACAAAAAACAAGGACGGGGTTTGTTAATGGGACGCTGAAGGGTGACAGCTCCACAGTTCTCTGCACCTCGCCGATCTGGGGCTCGTTATGAAGTGGGAACCGTCCAATAATAATCTAATAAGGACAACCACCCCGACTTCCGTTGGTCTGCCTGTCTATAGCTTTTCAAATATATAGTTGAAGTCTTTCAGTTATTAGTTTTTTAGAACCTCAAAACTGCTTACCAAAATGTACTGTTAAAGTTTTTTCATTATCTATAGAAATGGTATTTTTCCTAGCTTCAAATATATGGTTTTAAGAAAATATTTATTAAACCTTTTAAATAATCTGCTCTGATAAAGCCTTCGAGATGTGCACTTTCTGGCATAAAATGACAGATGAGAGTTACAATTGGAGAAAAGCTATTGCAGCTTGCATTGATGTTCACAATTTCTCTTAATTGCTTTGCCATTCTACTCACATTTATATTTTAGTTTGTGGAATTTTTTGCATTCTAGAATTTTTTTTTGGCTTAAGTTGATTTTTTAACAGTAATATTTTGTTTCAGTTCTTTTGGCATCTTGTGTTATTTCAAATGACAAGTGTTGAAAATTGTATGGAGGTCTTTTGAAATCCAGTAATAGCGAAAATTAATCAGAGATCAATACCCAAATTATTGTCGGTATGAATTGGTTTTTAGTAAAATATAGAGAAATAGATGAAGAAAGATAAATAACAAGGTTTTGTAGTCTTTATTACCCTAGTTACAAATTGTCTTTGAAATAGAAAAACTATTACTGAGATAAAAAGGAAAACTTGGTCATTTAAAAGCCTTCTTGTAAGAAAAGGGGAAAACTTTGGTTTTAAATAGCCCATCTGGCCTTCAGAGGCTTTTCCGCAGGGAGCTCCACTGACTTCTGCCACATAGATTGCGCCCGATGATGGACATAGCCCATGGCAAAGAGGCCAGGGAAGGAAAGCAAATGGACTTCTGTGAAAATACACGAGGGACAGATAGCATCCTGCTTGCCGAGTAAGTGCTAGAAAATGCTCTAAAACATGGGAAATACAGACAGGCCCCAGCAGGTTCCAGCATTCTTATGTTGGCTGGGATTCTGGTTTTTAATGTGAGTCCTTGTTCTCTGTTCAGTAGACCTTTGACCTACATGTTACCTTTTTTTTTTTTTTTTTTGAAGTTATAGCTGGGCAGTGTTCTCCAGGTTAAGTGACACACAAAACTTTGATTTGATATTTTAAATCATGTTATAAATCAACATAGGCTGGGTTCTTCTTAACTATGAAACAGTAGTAAGGATTTATTAATAAAGGTTTGGAGGGGTTGGTTTATTTTTAAACTACGATCGCTTAGCATCTATAGAACTGGGTGGCCACACAGGGTCTTCTAGCAAGACTGTTTCTTGTTTGTTACGGTTGGTTGATGAGACCACCACCTTTTCCCTATAGCAACCCCTGATGGTGACAAGAAGAAAGCCAGTATTTCTGATACACTATCCTTGGGTGACTATATAACTTACTTTTAAAATTATTTACCAGCCTCAAAAGAGTTACAATGAAGAAGTCTTTTAGAAATGAGATAATTATTTATGAAATTGCTCAGATGCCCTTGTCTCTACCCTTTGTGTGTCTGTGATGTTTCTCCAGCAAAAAAATTAATACCACTTTTATGTCCTCCCCACCCCTTTCCCTTTTGGTAACTATAAATTTGTCTTCTATGTCTGTGAGTCTATTTCTGTTTTGTAAGTAAGTTCACTTGTATCATATTTTAGATTCCACATACAGGTGATTAGCAGATACAAACTACTATATATAAAATAGGTAAACAGCAAGGACCTACTGTATAACACAGGAAACTATTTTCCACATCTTGTAATAACCTATAATGGAAAAGAATATGAAAAAGAATGTATATATACATGTGTGTAAGTGAATCACTTTGCTGTATACCAGAAACTAACACAACATTGTAAGTCAACTCTACTTCAATAATAAAAAATTGAAGTTAAATTAAAAATATGACTTTTTACAATATATAATTCACTTTCAACATCGCTGAATCAGAGCATCTAAAGGGTGCGTTTTGTGTGGTAGAATGGTAAATGGTGGCCTGGAAGTGGAGATAATGGCCATTCCCTGACTCAGAGTCCTTGGGCCAGGAAATCACCATTCTCTCTCTGACGAGGATCCTACCTCACATACTGATATGGGAAATAACCTGAGACAATGGATGTGGAAATACTGAAATATAAATGGACTGTAAATCGTAGGATGTTATTGTGTTCGAAATTTGAGATTTTTTATCTGCAAGCAAGGCTTTTATTTTCATTCATGTACCCATGAAATACCAATATCTGAGCTAGATCAGTGATATTTTATGAGCGGTTCGAAATTCATGATGCTTAATTAATTTAATATTTTATTTGATTTAAAACCCTGCTGGATTTTCTTTCTGGAAATTCAGACATATTTTAAATCCTTCCAGAAGGTGCTTCTAAGTCCTGTATTTAATATTCTTCATGTAATTTACATCTAAAGTAGTGATTATAATCTAATTTTTTTTGTGTGTGTGTGATATGCGGGCCTCTCACTGCTGTGGCATCTCCCACTGCAGAGCACAGGCTCCGGACGCGCAGGCTCAGCGGCCATGGCTCACGGGCCCAGCCGCTCCGCGGCATGTGGGATCTTCCCAGACCGGGGCACGAACCCGCGTCCCCTGCATCGGCAGGCGGACTCTCAACCACTGCGACCCCAGGGAAGCCCCTATAATCTAATTTTTAAAGCTAGGCCTTCATATATCATCCAGTTTAAAAGAAACCAGTAAAGTGTGTGTCCTTTAGATAAAATCTGAGAAATAAACAATTATTATTTGGTTATTTTTCCTTTCCCCACTGTCTTTTTCATTGCCAAACAAATAAGGAAGTTGAGAGATGGGCCTTCAAATCGCTCTTCCAAACAGCCTTCTGCCATCATTACCAGACACACACACACACACACACACACACACACAATTGTGAAAAGATTTCCTCTTGTTACTACACCTGCTTCTTTATGACAGTCGTATTCTCACTGGACCCTGTTGTCATTACCATCCTGGATTGAAACTCAAGTACCAGTTCTGTCTCCTACTGGAGCCTACACGAAACCCTTCAAAGTCAGACGTGGTTTCTCCTTGTCCATGTGAGACAGGTGAATAAGTAAAACACATGAATTTAAGGAACTTATGGTCAGGATAAAAGCAAGGCCAATGAAGGCTGTTCTGAGAACAATGGTATCAATTATTAGTGAGCTCGAGTTCCCAGAAGGTAAAATCAGTGCAGAGAACAACAGTCAGGGAAAGCTTATTGGGAAGATAGGACATTAGCCAGATCATGAAGGATGGGAAATGGGGATTGACGGAGAGAAGCATTAAATAAGAGGAGCAAGAATGAATAAGATGAGTTTTCAGGATAGCGGGGACCCCATCCTGAATTCATGTAGTGAGCTGTGGACAGGCAAGCCTTGGAAAGTAGCTTGGTGAGCATATTCCTCTCCTGGGCACCTCCATCCCCACCTGTCCACCCCAAACGCTAACCCACCCCCATCTCCAGGCCTAGTCATATAAACAAAAATATCTTTGCATTTATAACACCTCCTCCAGTCCTTAAAAGGAAAGTCAGAATCATAACATTTCCCACGTCCCAATATGCTAATATTGGTATGATCAATATTCAGATTCCTGGGTTTTTCTGATAAAGAATGTCATTTTGCTGAACTGTTATCCTTTTCTTAAATGATCAAGAAACTTCTGTCACCTACCTTTAGTCTCTTTCCCTACTTCCCTATAAACCTTTCACTCTCACATCTTCTCCTTTGGATAGTTTATACTCACTGTGTACCAGGAATACGCTCCTTACATTTTCTGTGTATTTTCTGTGTATTGTCCTTCTCAGTCTAATCAGATGTTTTCACTGACTGAGCAGCTCCATGTCAGAACTTGTGATGCTCATGTAGGTAACACAAGCTAACGTTTCCTGGTGGTGCTTTCATGAGATTGTGTGTTTTTAAACTTTCCTCAAAGGATAGACTCATGACACCCACTTCTTTTGGTCCAAAACACCCTCTAGAGTAGTAAGCGTGCCAATTAGATGTGCCAGTAGTTGCTGTGGACTGAACTAACTTGGAAAGGTTTGTTGTTTTTTTTTTTCATAATATAACATATATAATCTTCCCATTCAGAATATAAAAATTTTCAACTTTAAAAAGAAGACAATGGAATGAAAAATAATTTTGTCTCCTAGAGAAGTTCTGAAAGGAAAGATTTTTCCAGTGTTCTAGTCTGGAAATGAGTGTCTCCCCTCCATGCCAGAAAAGAAGAATGGCTATGATTTTTCACAATAGTGAACTATTTAAACAGATAAGATTTCCTTTTCACTAGTGGGGGAGAAAGTATCACCACTGCCACCCTGCTTGGAAGGTAACTTAATTCCAAACTCTACAATGGGAATTCTTTCCACTTTGGGGA
This sequence comes from Phocoena sinus, assembly GCF_008692025.1. Lineage (NCBI taxonomy): Eukaryota > Metazoa > Chordata > Mammalia > Artiodactyla > Phocoenidae > Phocoena > Phocoena sinus. The sequence goes on along the minus strand of NC_045779.1, from coordinate 16,019,038 downwards.
ATTTTCATGATTTGTTACATAAAATGTAAAACAATTTATCATAGAATATTTCTGTTCTCTTTACCTAGAGGTGACTTTTCATGTAAAATCTTTTGGATCTAGGAAGGAAAATACTTCTATATTATTTTGATAAATGAATTCTCAATACTAAGCCTAATTGTGTGACCGAACGTTGTAAGTGAAGACTCTTGTGAATCGAACAGAAACTCTCAAGAGGATGGATCTTAATGGAAGCAGGAGGTCTCTTTTTCCTGGTCATGTCCTGCCCTTTCTCCCCTGTAGCATACATGCTGAAGTCTGGTACGTGGTGGCCTTCTACACAAATGTGCCTCGTCTGCCAGGCCTGTGTAGAGTAGGAAGTGGGTTTAGTAGCTACACACGGACGCTTTCTTAGGAACATTGTCATTGCTATTTTGCCTTTGTGGTGTTCTAAGCTTCGGTGAAATTCATCTGGTAATACTGGCACCCAATCTGCGTCAGGTCAGCTATCAGACCCTTTAGTCCCTTAGCCCAGCTCAAGGGCCACAAATACCCAAAACAGTCTCTGAGACGCTTCCATTCTTTAAATTCCTGGTGAGTGTGATTACTTTCTTAGTGTAAAAACAAAACTTATAGTAGTGGGGGTTTTTGAAGCAGTTGCTGAAACACCAGTTGAATTGGTACTAAAACATAGTGGCTAGAAATCAGGGACTTTAGGTGTTCAGTAAACCTGTGGATTTTCAGGTCACATCCTACCCCTCCTGCCTCAGTAAGATGGTGATTTCTGTGTCTGAGGAGGGGCCCAGATTTGTGCCATTTAACAAACACCTCCTGGTGATTCCGTGGTAGATAGTTAGCCATATGTTGAATAGGTTGGTTAAAAAATGTATATTAAAGGAAAAAGAACCCTGGTTACTTTGAGAGGCAATACACGGCAAACTTCAACTCTGGAGCCAGATGGCCTGGGATTGAACCCCAGGTCTGCCACACTTGCTTGTGATCTTGGGCAGCTTCTTAATCTGTAAAATGGGGTATAATAGTGCCTTCCTGAGGGGTGGTTGTGAGAGCTCGTGAGTTGTAACATGTAAAATACTTGATTGGCCTGGCTCAGAGTAAGCCCTTGATATGTTTTAAGTATGATTATTCTTGTCACTTCTATTTTGATTCTGTGTTTGCTTCCTATGGTTTTTTGTTTGTTTTTTTTCATCCTTGTAGAATGATCCCTGGGAACACTTTAGTAAACTTCAGATCTTCCCATAAAGCAACAGAACAGGGTAAGAGGACACGAGAGAGCATCGTATAGACGCTAAAACCAGACGGAGCTATGTTTAATTTTACTTCCATGCCATGGAAGCTATATTACCCTAACCTAACCCTCTGGTTCCCTATAGTATGGAGTTATTTTGATAGATAAAGCACGTGAAAGATGAACTTATTCCTAACATATAGTAAGCATTCAATGCATTTTTCCATTTTTATTGTTCATATATGTCATATATATAAAATATAAACATCACAGAGAAGGACAGGGAGACAGAGAGAAATTCAGTAACCCAGGCTTAGGAGGAAAGAGGAGAAGAGGAGAATTCAGGGAAGGTTTTTCTGAGGAAAGGAGTTTCTAGTCTGTGCTGAATTGGGAAGCTGATTAGAAGTTAGCCAGGATATAGCGGGAGTGGGGAGGGAGGGAGAGGTGCAAAGAGTAACCTTCAGAGAACCGCGTGTTGCTTCCCTTGTATGAGGCTGGAATGTGTATCTGGGTGGGTGAGGGCTGGGAGTTCCTGGGAAGAGATCAAAGAAATCTAAGAGAGAAACTACAGTCAGACCGAGTAGGGCCTAATAAATAAGCCCTGGTAAGGAGTTTGAATTTGATCCTGAGGCTAATAGGGGGCAGTTACTTTTTGAACAAGGGAGTGAGAAGATGAGATGTGCACCTTAGAGAAAGTATTCTACTGCTGGTGTGGAGAATGAGCTGTAGGGGCCAGAAGATGGGCAGGAGAGCAGGAAGCAGGCTGTTGAAGAAGTCCAGTGCTGGTGGCCTGGACTAAAAGTTACCAGCTCTCTTTCCTAAGTCCTCCGTGGAGGCGGGTGGGGCAGCCCTGCAGATCTGATTCTGGGGTTAAAAATTAATACTGCCTGAGCCTGATTCTCCCGCATGTCCATCTCTGCCTGACGTAAGTTAGATCCTTGTGGAAGTTGCATTAAGTCTCGTAGGCCACTGGAGTGCTGTTAAACTCCTGCATGTGAAATGGAATGGAATCTCAGTGTGCAGTCAGCCAGTAAATGAGTATAACTTATGTTGAATTCCAGCTAACGTACAGCCGTCGAAGTAGCATGAAGTCTGGGAAGTCACTGGGGTACCATTTAGAGTACTGAACAGTGATTTACTTGGTCAGACCCCAATGGCCTATAAGTGCCAATATAGCTTCCATGGTCTTTTCTACTTTGTTCCAGGGAATAAGTTATGGAATAAAAACGTCCATTTTTAAAATATATTTTCTATATCTTAATTCATTTTCTTGGTGGATGGGGATTATTGAGGTCACTATTTATTGTTCAAAAATGTGTAGTATAAACGAAAGTAGCAAGTCATAACCTAAAAATGTGTAGTTTAAATGAAAGTCACAAGTCATAACCCAAAGTAATTTTTCCTATAAAATTTCCTGTAAAATTTCCTGTATTTCCTATAATACAGTTTTCAAAAGTATTGATCTTCACACTCTTACCCAGAATAAATTTGAGTTTTTATAAGGAATTTTTTAAATGCTCATTATAAGTTTGTGATATGTAGGTATAGATACAGATTTAATGTTAATTGTTCACTGATATACAAATAATGAATGAATCATATGCCCATGAAGTCCAATGTTTAAAAAAAAAAAAACAGAACTAATGTTAACCTGGTAAGTCCTAGAAGTCCAAGCCTGTATCTTCCGTCCTCACGTAATTATCACCACAAGCCCTATATTTAATACTTGCTTATTAAGTATGTGGCTGCCACGTGCAAATGATCATTAATATGAAAAGCTTGTCTGTTGTTGCCCCTACGTTTGTGGTGAAACAAGTATTGGTTGTGTGAGAGCTCGCAGCTTATCTGTGATAGGTGTTCTGGGCGCTTTGAACAACCGATGTTCCTAAAATTTACAGATGAGGAAACCTCAAATATGAGTCTGTAATAACTACATTTAAAACTATCTTAGGAAATATTTTCCCCTCTTAATAAAAGTAACAAATCCTTGAGATTAGCTCAAGATGGCGGAGTAGAAGGACGTGCTGTCACCTCTTCTTACAAGAACACCGGAATCACAACTAACTGCTGAACGAAAAAGTACTGGAACCTACCAGAAAGGATACCCTACACCCAAAAATAACAAATCCTCCGACTGGGTTTTCAAAGTGCGTAGATGCTTGATAAATAAGTAGGAAAAGAATTTTAGATATGCAAAGAGATTAAGTCATATTTATCTAGTTTGGGAAAGTCAAAAGAGGGAAAAGATAAATACGGCGGAGAATTTTAGAAACGTTTACTGGAATAAACAGTAACGGTTCCGAACATTTGTGTGTCACTGTGGCTTGTTCATTATGTTTTCCAAAACATTACTTCATTTGATCTGTTTAAGAAGCCTATGAAATAGAGTTTCTACAGCTAGAGATATTATTTCTTAGAGCAGTTAGGTGATTTGTCCAGAGTCCAAACAGCTCATAGGTAATGAACTGGAAACTGTTTTCTGACTCTTTAGCCAGTACTTAAATGTTCAGTAGCAAGTAAATAATTGGCATATATTAACTACCACATTGTACCTGAAGGCATCTGTGACTAGGCAGTTCGCATCGAAGATGTCCTCCTTAAACTGACCACGCATTTACTGCCTAGACTGCTCATTTGCCATAAAGTTTTAATTTAAAAAAATGGTTTTTCTGTTTACAGAAGTAACACAGTTCTGAGTAGAAAATTTAAAAATGTACATTGGCTCCATGAATATTATGTGACCATAGATTGCACCCCTCCATAGATTCTGAGATTTTTGTGCTTTCTGGAAATATTTTATGCTTTAAAAATATTTCAAATGAGATCACAAAGAACATTTTTGTTGCTTCAGTTTTTATTTTAACAAATTAGTATGAAAAAGTTTCCTGTGCCTTTAAACGTCATTATGATACTATTTCAACAGCTTCATAATATTCCATTTTCCAAATAACACCTATTTAGAACTTGGGGATGCTCTCTATGTTTTGTTATTAGTAATAACACTGAAGAATAGCTTTACTAACTACCTCATTGTACAAATCCATATTTTCTTAGATAGCCTGGCAATAAAATTGCTGGGTTAAATGATATATAAAATTTCTTGATCATGAGCAAATAGCCCAATAGCTTGTCTTATTTAAATTCCCATTTGTTGTGTATGAATGCCATTTTTTACACATTTGCAAGTCCCTGATCTTTTCAAAAATCTTTGCCAAAATGTTCATCAGAAATAGTGTATTATTAAAGGTACATGCACCCCTATGTTCATAGCAGTGCTATCACAATAGTCAAGACATGGTAACAACCTAAATGTCCATCAAGAGATGAATGGGTAAAGAAGATGTGGTATATATATATACAATGGAATACTACCCAGCCTTAAAAAAGAACAAAATAATGCCATTTGCAGAAACATGGATGGGCCTAGAGATTATCATACTAGGTGAAGTAAGTCAGAAAGAGAAAAATACTATATGATATCACTTATATGTGGAATCTAAAGCATGACAGAAATGAACGTATCTAGGAAACAGAAAGATTCAAAGACATAGAGAACAGACTTGTGGTTGCCAAGGGGTTGGGGGGTAGGGGAGGGATGGAGTGGGAGTTTGTGGTTAGCAGTTGCAAACTATTACATATAGAATGGATAAACAACAAGGTCCTACTGTATAGCACAGGGAACTATATTAAATTTCCTGAGATAAACCATAATGGAAAAGAATATTAAAAAATGTATATGTTTGTATAATTGGATCACTTTGCTGTACAGCAGAAATTAACATTGTAAATCAACTATACTTCAAGAAGAAAATGGTGTGTTGTCACTTTGCGTGGTTAAACAGTAAGATAGTAAATCCATTGAAGGAGGGGACCAAGATTTGCTCTTTGGCTTGAATCCTGTACAACGCCTGCTGTATCTTTTGACACAGAGACATTCAACAAACAGGATGTTGCCTACACAGCACATGTAATACATAAAACACTGGTCATGTTCCTATTTGATCTTTGTTTTTATCCAATATGTCAAGTGCTTCCATTCATTCTGTGAAATGAAATAACCAGCTTTTTCGGTGGCCATTCAAATGGCAAGTACAAGTTGGAAAGCATTTTGCATTTTTGGAAGTAGCATCATAGTTTTTGAGCTAGCAGGAACTTTAAAGATCATTCAGTCTGATCCTGTTACTTTACAATAAGCGTATTTAATGTAAAGACATGAAAAATCCTGGTGTGTTTTACAAATTGAAATGGAAAGCTCAGTGTCTAATATTTTTGCACAAATGTATAATTTTGTCCATAGTTTATATGAGTTCCTCATGTCCTCAGAAATGTAAACCTCTGTACTTTTTAATTATTTGTAGTATAGTGAAACTAAAATTGTCAACCATTTTAAGAAAACAAAATTTTAGCCATGGCAATGGATTCTGGTTTCAAAGATAAACCAAACACATTTGCAGTGAACTCCAACCCTGCTTTATCTAAATAATAATTTCCTATAGGCACATTACTTGGCATGGCTTAGTCAACCGTATTTCTTTTCATTTTTTAGGTAGCAGTTTTACAACATCATCAGGATTATATACAGGAAATAATTCACTCACGAATTCCTCTGGATTTAACAGTTCACAGCAGGTAATTTTCAAAGCCAGTTTAACTTCTGAAATTTAAAGAAATGCAACAGATGATTTTCTTAGGTAAAGAAAGATCCATTTATATTACACTATAAGCGAGACCTTTCTTAAGCCTTCTAATAGTTTTTTTTTTTTCCTCCTTCAAAAATCTCTTTAGCGGTTCTATATGGTGAGTCGTTTGGTTCTCAGATTGGTTGAATTTTACCTAGAAGACATGGAATAGAAATATGAAGAGGGAATCTGATCTTACCTAAAACTGGTTTGCAAGTCTGCTCACTTCAGTCAGCGTGTGCTTGTGTGTCCCTTTGTGAAGTCAGAGAAGATGGAAGTGCAAACACATTCACGGTTACATTCTGAAAACGCTAAGCAGCAGCCGTATTCTGACAGGTTGCTCTTGTGTGGTTTGATTTGGTAGGACTATCCGTCGTATCCCAGCTTTGGCCAGGGTCAGTATGCACAGTATTACAACAGCTCGCCGTACCCGGCACATTACATGACAAGTAGCAACAGCAGCCCAACGACGCCGTCCACGAATGCCACTTACCAGCTTCAGGAACCGCCATCTGGCATCACCAGCCAAGCAGTGACAGATCCCACAGCAGGTAATTACGTGCATTGTTATTAGTCCTGCACGCTATGTTTCTGGTGGTTGAGATGCATTTTTCCACAGTCATATATTCGCGACAGTGGTCGCACACCTTTGACAAGTTTTGGCAAGGCCTTAAGTCAAGCAGCGTGATGGTGACCTTAGCTTTATTTTTACTTGCTTAAAATTTTTAGTACAAAGTGCATAACTTCAAAAGTACATGAAATAGAGATTTTGTTTAGTCGTACCTATACTCAATTTTCAAGATATATGTAGCTTTTTAGATGCATAAGTATAAATGTTTAGCTATAATGCTGACCTATAATTATAACTGTTGACATGTGAATATGAAGATAAATGACATCACCTCGAATTTAATGTTTATCATCATGAAACAGTTAATGTTTTTCAAAAAAATCAAATAGCATCAACGGGTTGATCATGGAAAATAGTGATTCTCCTGGCCTAACCTTTCCCACTCCTGACTTGCTGTGAACTTTTTAACAATGTATCTGAGGGTGGGCATTTTTTGTACTCCTGCACAACCTTTGAGGGGCCCTTTCAAATGCAAGTCTCTGCATCTCTGGAAGTTTATCTGCTATGCTTTTAGCATTTCTTCCCCTCCACTAATTCTTTCTGGAATTCTTAATATTGTATGCTTAATTTCCTGAATTGGTCTCTAACTAGGTTTCTTTCGTTTTCTCTCGCACTTAGAAAACTAGAATGTTTTTCCCGGACCAGGGCTCGAACCCGTGTCCCCTGCATTGGCAGGTGGATTCTTAACCACTGTGCCACCGGGGAAGTCCCTTCTTTTGCCTACTTTTGATTTAATTTGCCCCTCTTTTTCTAGTTTTCTAAGGTTTGAGAAACCTTAGAAGTTTGATTTGGTAGGACCGTCCATCGTATCCCAGTGTTTTACATGAACCATCTGGGTCCGTGCAAGCTTCTCAAGGATCAAATGGAATTTTGAAATGAGGATAGCTATGTGAATGAGAAATAGAAAAACTCTTTAGGGTCTGTGGAATAAGAGATTGAGAAAAGGAGACAGCAGAATAATTTTACTTAATTCATGACATTTTCGTTGTGAAGAGAACAGAATAAAACAAACTGGTGAAGACTTAATCATGTTTCTTAAATTAAGGTTGATTAGAGCTTTAAAAAAAGGCCATTTGGACATATCATAAAACTTTATCTCTGAAACTTGACACTGTTCTGAGTGAATTTTATTTATAAAAGGGATGCTGTGTGAGAGAAGTGGAGATGACTGGGCACAAAGCCACGCCAGATGGGAAACAATGCGAAATTATAATTTTTGAAAGGTATATATAATTTTAAGATTGAATGATCTATCTTAGGTTTTATTTGAATAAACGCTTAGTGTTTTAGGTACTTATTTCAATTTCAGTATCTTTATGGCTACAGAATAGGAATGAATTGAAATGGGGAGAAAATAGTATTTTTCAGATTTTTTTTATATTCACCGCTTCCCACTAAAACGCGTGTGTAAGGATCAGCCTTTCTTGTCTTACATAGTTAGGAGTGGAAAGTTCAGTGAGTTTACACATTGAAAAAGAAATGTGGATTCCTTTAAAAATTCAAGGAAAATTTAGTCTTTTTTTTTTTTTTTAAACTTTGTGGTAAGATTGTGGATTCAGCCTAAGTTGTTTGGCATTAACTTTCCTTTCTTACTAGTCATGTGTAAAATTATAGACTTATCCTTCTTGATGAAAAGTAAGTGTTGGTGATAAAGTACATAAAAATCAGTAAACTAAAGAATTAGAAGGAATGATTTATTACATATAACCTAATGTTTTTGTTTCAAGATTGAAATAAAAAATAGTTAAAATAATGAATGTCTATTTTTGTTGAAGTTATTTCAGGTGTTTTTTTTCTTTTAATAGTCTATTGGGTTTAAAGTCAGTATTTTCTAAAACTGGAAAGTTAAATTCTAGTCATTATCTGATCTTATGTATGACCAGGTTTCTGCCTTTCAGTTTCATGGAATTACGCAGTACAGATGAATCCACAGTACATGAGTTCTTCCATACTTTATATCTGTTCCTTATTGTTCATAGAATCGTTATGTCATAATGAACAAATAAGATAGCCTTGTAAGGCTTTTTCAGGGTAAACATGTAGGGACTCATTTATTTTTAATTGTGCATTTTAAAATTGGTATGAACAATAGTTATCTTTCAAGTCCATGATATTATGCAGTATTACTTATAAATACGTACCTCCTCATGAATCTTAAGTTCAAAACTTATTTTAATATGTTTGTAATTAAATATTGAAAACTTTATCCTCTTTTCATTAGGCATGTGTAATACATTAAAAATAACATAACTTGCATATGAAAGCTTACTCTCAAATTTTAAAAACTAAAAACAGTGCCTTTGCATTCATTTAAAAAAAATGAGTTTATTAGTCATGCATTGACTGTCTTAATAAAATACAATTTACATCATCTGGAGATATGTAAGAATCCATCTACTTGAGAAACATAGTGAGATTTATCTGATCATTCACCAATGTTTTAATTTACTTATTGGATTCAAGAAAATAGTGCCTACTCTTCAGCTAGTAGTGCCAGCCTCTCCACTCCCCGTTGAAGGACATCTTGGTTGCCTCCAATTTTGGCAATTATAAATAAAGCTACTATAAACATTTGTGTAGGTTTTTGTATGGACATATGTTTTCACTCATTTGGGCAAATTCCTAAGAGTCTGATGGCTAGATTGTATGGTAAAAGTATGTTTAGTTTGATAAGAACTGCTAAAATGTCTTCCAAAGTGGCTGTTTTGTTTTGCACTTCTACCAGCAAGAATGAGAGTTCCTGTTGCTCCACATTGTCACCAGGGTTTGGTGGTGTCAGTTTTCAAATTTTGGCCATTCTAATAGGTGTGTTGTGGTATCTAATTGTTTTAATTTGCATTTTCCTAATGAAATATGATGTAATTATTTGCCATCTGTGTATCTTCTTTGATGAGGTATCTGTTCAGATGTTTTGCCCACTTCTTAATCAGGTTGTTTGTTTTCTTATTGTTGAATTTTAAAAGTTCTTTGTATATTTTGGATACAAGTCCTTTATCATATGTTGTTTTGTCCCAGTCTGTGTCTTGTCTTTTCATTCTCTTAACATTACCTTTTGCAGAGCAGAAGTTTTTAATTTGAGTGAACTCCCATCTTATCATTTTTTTTCTTTCATGGAACATGCATTTGGTTTTGTATCTAAAGACTCATTGCCAAACCATAGGTTTTCTCTAATGTTATGATCTAGAAAATTTGGGGGCATAGAGTTGTTCATAATATTCTTTTATTATCCTTTTAACGTCCATGGGCTTGCTAATGATGGACCCCCTCTTTCATTTCTGATATTAGTAAGTTTAATCTTCTCTCTTTTTGTCTTGGTTAACCCTCTAGAGTTTTATTAATTTTATTGACCTTTTCAAAGAGCCAATTTTTAGTTTTATTGATTTTTCTCTGTTGTTTTCCTGTTTTCAATTCCATTGGCTTCTCTGTTATTTAGTATTTCTTTTGCCTACTTATATATATATATATATTTATTTATTTATTTTTGGCTGCATTGGGTCTTTGCTGCTGCACGTGGGCTTTCTCTAGTTGCAGCGAGCAGGGGTTACCCTTCATTGTGGTGTACAGGCTTCTCGTTGGGGTGGCTTGTCTTTGTTGAGAAGCACAGGCTCTAGGTGTGCGGGCTTCAGTAGTTGTGGCACGCGGGCTCAGTAGTTCTGGCTCATGGGCTCTAGAGTGCAGGCTCAGTAGTTGTGGCGCATGGGCTTAGTTGCTCCACGGCATGTGGGATCTTCCCAGACCAGGGCTCGAACCCGTGTCCCCTGCATTGGCAGGTGGATTCTTAACCACTGTGCCACCAGGGAAGTCCCTTCTTTTGCCTACTTTTGATTTAATTTGCCCCTTTTTCCAGTTTTCTAAGGTTTGAAGTTTAGATGATTGATTTTAAGTCTTTCTTCTTTTCTAATATACACATTCAATGCTATGAAGTTCCCTCTAAGCACTGCTTTTGTTGCATACCACAATATTTGATAGGGTTTTTTTTTTCATTTTCATTTAGTTCAAAATATTTTTATTTTCATTACCATTGAAGCCCTCCCTTTAAAAGAGGTGTATATTTATAAACATCCTATCAGAGAAAAATTTTAGAAATTTGATGGTATACAGTAAGAATCATTTGTCACAGTCATAGTTATGCACATCCTCCTAATTAAATGGCTTTCAGTTCTTAGAAAATGTGTTTAGTTTCTGAGAGAAGGGTATTATTACATGGTCCATTCAAATTCTACTGTCTATATAAGATAATTTTGGCCACAGTCAACTCTTTTTTTTTTTCTTATCCAAATCTAAGTAATATTAAAATTAAATCCAATATTACTTTAATTTTTAAATGATGGATTTCATTTAAAATTTCTTTTAAACTTTTAAAAGAAAATTTTCTTTTAAATTTCTTTTTAAAATATTTTTCTTTGCAAAGTTACTGATTTTCTTCTATGTTTAAAAACATAGAGGTAAGAAATAAAAAAAGAAAAAGACATTTTAGGATGTTTCCCTTTTGTGCTAATATCTAAACCCTCATCCCTCCTAGCCACTGAAGTGTAAAGAGTATATTATTTCCTTGTACTGAACCCTAAAATCTTAAGGCATGTTGTTACCAACATAATTGAATATGTATTTTTTTTAAAAGTGGTAAAAAATAATTTAACCACTCGAGAGTTATTCATGAAGGAATTTTTAAATTGATGTTTATCAAAGAACACTTAAGCCATTCTTTAAAAAATGTTTTTCTTTATCATATGTCAAAATATGAGCACTCATTTGTAATCCAATTACTGTGCTATATTTAAATAATTTGACTTGAAAACATTTTTCTTGTCCAAGATCTCTTAGAACATCTCATAATAATTATGACAGTGATCATAATAATAATACATAATAAAAACACAATTACTACGTTTAGAGCTTTACATTATATTACCTTCAACCTTATAAATATAACCATGAATTAGGTACTATATGTCTTCATTTTACAGATGAGGAAAAAGAGGCACATAGCTCTTGAATGCTCAGTAAATGTTAGGTGTTATTAACTTAATCAGGAATTTTGAGGCCAAATTCTTATGAAAGGGCTATTCACCTGTAACATCGTATTTTTAAAATAGTACAAAGCAATCAGAGAGAGAGGGATAAAAGTAAATGATAAATCATCATTTTAGGTTAATGTGAAATAAAAGCTAATTATGTATCAGGAACGAACTTTAGCACGGATGCTATAGAAAAGTTCCTTCTTCAAAGGATTTGTTCATTTGAATTTCTTACAAAAAACTTGATGTTGAAATCTACCTTTTCATGCTCTGACTGCATGCAGACAATTTACTGGTTAAGGTGATGTACAGGAATCTTGCCAATATTGAATTTCAAGTGACAGAGGAAAAATCAGTATAAGAGGGAATTCAATATGCATGGGAAACCATTTGTTCCCTTTGCTTCTTTGATCCTTGCCAAGGCCCAGGAAAGTAGAGCAAAGCGCATGAAAAACAGGGGAACATTCTTGTGCAAAGTGGCAGGAGCGCTCTGAGCTCTCACAGGAATTCAGTGTGACAGGATGAAAAACTAAACTGCCGGCAGTCTTCCCTGTGAATGTAGGAAATTTGGGCCACATCTATACTACCTAACATGTCTACGTCTGTTCGCTATAGATATGATCCTGAGGTTTGCAGTAAGCTTCCATTTTGACTCCTATATTTTGCCAAGTGAGCGGTTTTGCAAATCTTTAGGCCATATTTGCTCCGCAGATGCCTTGTGGACTTTGGAAGAGTTTGCAATTTGTTCAGCTCGAAAAGCAACTATTTCAGCAAAACAATTTTAACTAACATTTTGGAAACATTTGTCAGCAAAACAAATATTTGTATCTGAAATAGCCAGGCTATTGAGATGTGAGAAAACAAAACAGATGTTTGTTTGGCGTTCTTGTGTTTGGTTGTCTTGATGCCATTTTTTTTTTTTTTTTTACCCCCAGGGGATGTACAGCATTAACCTTAATGAGATTATGAAATTCTTGGAAATAAAATTCACTCTTTTTTTATATTGCCAGGAATGTAATAAAAATGAATTGCCATACCTGTGAATTTTGGACTCGTTTCTAAGAAGCAAAAAAGTCAGTGTTTTAGCATTTACCCATTTTGTGCCTCGTTACTGGTTTCACTAATTTTTTCAGTTAGCTGGCATGAACTCCGGATCCCTTATAGAGTCAATTTTAGTACACTTGGATTCCAGTATGTCATTCTTTCTGATATTTTTACATAACAGATGATTTGAATATAAATAATAAAAATCAGAAAGCATACATTATAGAGCTAATTAAATTAGTTTACTAACCTCCCAAACATTTATTATTTCATCTTCTTTTGTAGCTAATTGAGTCATTGTTTTTGTAAAGTATTGGTATTAAGCATCCTATGGGGCCAACACAAATCAATGTAATAAGTTCCCTTGTTTAAGTTGAAGGACATCAGAATTTACTGATTCAACTTTTTAATTGGAGATTGCTGGGGAAAAGGACCTTGAAAGTTACCTGTGTTTGCCATCCCTCCACCTCATTTAATTGGGATTGAATGGTTTAGTGGATGAGTTTGGGATTAACTTTTCAATAAAGGTAGTTTTGATGATTAATGGCTATCAGTTTTATTCCTAGCTTCATAGCCAAAAAAAAATTTTAAGTTTAATGAATGTCTTTGAAATTTGTTGAATACTAACAAAAGAGCATGGGATAGAATTATAAAGGTCCACGAGGGTTTACAGAGAAAAGTAAAACCCCTTTCATCTTCTACACCCAGCTCCTTGGTTTCTTTCAGCAGAGTTTCCTGTGTATCCTTCTACAGATGCACTTTGCTTATATAAACATAGACATAGCACCTGCCCCTGAGCACTTTTTTTTTGCATATTCAAGTATGTATACTTTTAATTAGTTTTCTTTTCCCTTAAAGATATTAGAATACTGTACATACTATTCTGTACCCTACATTTTTCTCTTAGTAATATACAGAGAAAAATTCAATATGTAGTTTTGCTGTTTTTTATATTTCATATACAAATATAACAATGGCGAATATATTCTGAGCACTTACTATGTACCGAGCAACATTCTAAGCACTGTTCGTGCACGACTTAGTTTGTTTCTACCAGGTCCCAGAGAATAGGCAATGTCATCATTATCCCCATTTTACAGGCAAGGGCAGCTAAGGAGAGGTCAGCTGCAGTGCTGGATTTAACCTCTGGAAGCTTGGCTTCAAACTTGAGTTCTTAATCAGGAAAGCATGTTTGAGATTTCAAACAAGCGGAAACATGAAAATGTAAACAAAGAGTCACAAAAGGTAGTAGCTATGTGGTGTTCATTGTCTTTAATCATTCATAGTATATATGAGCATAATTACTCAGCAAAGGCATCTATTAGGAGGCATTCAGTTAAATATATGTTCAATGTTTGAATGAGCTCTACTTGCTAATAAAAATAACGTAGGTCTGTCTGAAATTATAGGGACATGGTATGTAATATATCTAAGGTGATCTTTTACTGTATTTCCTGAATTATAAGATCAGTTTGTGGGTCTCTTGAATGATCCTACAACCAGTTGTACACTTTCTTATCTTCCACTTCCCTGCATCTGTTCTGTCCTTACTCGCTATTTATCCTGTTTAATAATTACCTACTGTGGACCTGCTTAGGAAACGCCACTCACAACGGCCCTTTACCCTTTCCTTTCCCTTTCCCTGCAAGGGCCTCATTCTCTACCTTGGGAACTTTTTCTTTATTTCTCCACTCACAGCTCCCGGTTGATGTGTGTTAAGTATAGGGATAATGATATTCTTGTCTCAAGGAAAGCCGTTCATTTTAAAGTGAAAGCAGGCATCTTAACCCAGTACAATCATCTTCCAACACTTTTGAAAATATTTACGTGACCCCCTTTAGAAACTTTATAAAATGAAAATTGCATTTTCTTCAGAACCATTATGTAAGACAAATTTTTCTATTTTTCACTTTTACGTAACTGCCGATATTTGAGTACAGTTTTCTAATGTTTTACGTCGCGTGTGTGCAGTTTTCACCTGGATTATTGATTGACTTGATAATCATGGATTGGTTTGGAAATCATGTCTACCATTGTTTCTGTGAGAAAATAGTTTCTGAGTTTCAGACAGCTTATGTAAAAATATTTAGAACATAGCTGATTTGAAAATTGGCAACTCTTTTCTATCTACAAATCCACTTGAGTAACTTTACCCTGGAGCAGTTGAACAATTTTTAAGTTAGAAGTGACCTTATAGATTCTTTTGCCTAAGACTTTCACTCTACTGATTATGAATAAGGGATCCAAAAAGGTTAAATTTTTCCAAAGCCGCGTGGCCCGCCATCAGCAACATGTCTTTATGGCAAGTTGGAGTGGCAGCCTCGGGAGATATGACGTGGTATGGATTTTCCCACACTGCCCCAGGCAGCACTGCTATCTCCTGAAGATGGAGATGGATGTCCTTTAATGAGTTCCAAGGTGGAGTCAGTTAGAGACACAAGATGTCAGGTTTAAAGTTATCAGGGTTCCTTTACATTAAGTCTTCTGTGATCCTTTGATACAGTAATACTCACTGAGAATTGAATATAAGGCACAGTGTCCTAATCACGCCTGCCTGGGTACCACTCTCCACCCACCCACGCAGGGCATATCTGTGAACTTCCCTTGGGCACCACACACTTCCTTGGAATATAATTGAGAGAAACTGGAGTGGTACCTAGGGATTCGGAGTTGGGCTAACCCAGCTTGGAATCCTGGTTCTGTCATTTACTCTGGGCACATCACTTAGCTCTTTAGTGTATCAGTTTTCTATGAAATGAGGATGATACCACTCTTGTGTATAAGATAATCGAGGGAATGAAATTATGTGGTGGCCAGCAAAGTGACTGACAGATACTAGGCTTTCAGGCATTCATTTCTTCAGCTATGCGTTCAACAGACCTGTACAAGTGCTTGCTGTGTGCCAGGCACTGCGCCTGGTGCCAGGGACATAGAGGTGACAAGAAAGGCAAGGTCCCCAGCCTCGCTGTAGTGTGTTGTGCACTGTGGTTATTTCAGAGATAAAGCCCTCTAAGTGTGTCTCACCTGTTCCCTTCACATAGAATGGCTGTCGGGGATTTAAGCCAGAGGTTGAAGCGTGGGAGAGGATGATAGATGTTTCTACGAGGTCGTTCCATAGAGTACTGGAGAGTGGATGATGGCCTGACTCCAGGGATGATAAAGTTCTCTTAATTTAGTCACTAGACCTTGTCTGAGGACCAAATTTACCTGCGTTAGTAATTCGTGAAAGGGAAGCAATAGTCAAGGAAGATAGAGAAATCAAAGCAGTTCTCTAAAATTAATTAATACCTACTGGTCTCTGACTTCTGGTTACTTCTGTGAGACTAGTCAACAAGTATACTTGCCTTGGCTTATTTTACACAAGTTTTTATGGGAAGATTCTAGGACTGGTCACTTGAAGTTATCAAAGTTTCTTTAAGTCTTCTCTTATCCTTTGATGAGGTAATATTCACTGAGAGTCTTATATGATGTAATGTAATTTGTTCAAGGCTTTGATGAGGTTGTTTGTTTGTTTGTCGCCAGGATAGATAGCTCCCACTTTAAAAAGCTCCCAGCATAAAATTGGCATGTCACTTTGGAGGCTTGTTGGCCCGTTACTTTGTAGGTCTCTGTGGGTCCTAAATTAGCTTTTGGAGGAACGTCACTGGCCTTCCCTCAGGGCTGCGGCCTTCCATCTGGGAATCGTCCCTGGACATGTCTCTTGATTTTCATAGGGGAATATCATTTCCATTCTTAGTGCAGCTAACTTAGTAAGAAAGTTCAAGCCTCCTCTCAAGCCAGCAGCCAAGAATCACTCTCCTCCGAGTAACTCATCCGTATAACCTCCTCCCTCACTGCCGTCTAACACCCAAGTGGAAACTTGCTTCTGTTAGCTGCCAGAAGGGTAAGTAATGGCCTCGTTCTTCTAGATATTTTCAGTTTTACCCTTAAGATAAGCTAGATGCCTGCCGTCCATGTTCTGTGCTCTGAAGCGCCGAGTCGGCCATATGGAGTCCAGTGTAATAAGCCTTAGGAGTCAGAGTCTTGTGAAACGTGCTGTTCTATTTACCGGGAGGGTACGTTCCTGGCATCATACACACCCTCTCAATGAGCAGTCCCATGAGGTGTTTCCTTCTCGTTTCTGTAGAGAAATTGGTTCGTCTCACCTTATACGCCCCATGAGTCTTTGAACTATTTGTGCCTCTGCCTGTGTTGACTGCAGACTTAGGGCAAGCAGACCTGTGCTGACCCCTCTCCTCCCAGCTTTATTTTATTTACATTCCCCACTCCAGTGTTTCGTCTCATGCACTCGTTCATTGTTTTAAAAGACTGCTGTGGAGTTATTGTGTATAGATTTGGTGTGTATCTTAAACCCTTTTTTGGAGAAAGGTAGGCTATAAATTACTCAGAAAATAAAATAAAGAATTTAAATGTTTGATTCAATAAGGATAAGGGCCAGAGAAAAGATTCACCACAACTACTCAGGCTCAGGAAGCACCTGTTTTGCAAACGACGTGACAACCGTCTTTTAAATGCTGCCATTTTGGTTAATGTATGCACAAAAACCTCTTCAGGATTCTCATAATAATAGCCTCCCAAGAGCACACGTGTCTCCATCTCTGCTTCTCTCTGCCCAGAGTCTCATACCTCCCCATCTAATTCATAGGCTTGTATTCATTTCAGTTCAGCTAATTTATATAAAGAAGTATGTTGCCAATTGTAATATGTTTCCCAAAGGTCAGAGTTCATTTTCTCTACCTCTGACATCATTTTCAACTTCTGTAGTTTCTTTTCTTTTCCATCCCCGATGACATTTTAAATGTTCTGAGCGTTCTAAGAATTTTCTATCTGAGGGATCCCTTTTCTTTCCAGCTTCTCATTTAGTGTTTTCCCTAATGTGTCCGTTTCAGTACATTTGTTCATCTAATTACCTCCCTTGACTCAGCTGTGACGTTGAGTAAGGTTATAGGGGAAGTATGTTTCTCTTGAGATTTATTCCTTAATCTTGCTGTTAAATTTTGTTACACTGTTCCATAATTGAAGAAAGGGCAAAAGGCGTGGTTTCTTCTACTGCCACCTGTAAATGAGGATTTGACGATGTTCTCCAACATGCCCTTAGCTAATCATTGTGCATCTCTTAATTACAAAGTACTCTTAGGTGCAGTGGGGATACAGAGAGCAACAGGGTTATTCTCTGTCCTTAAGGAGCATTCTGTGTGAACAGTCAAACCTAAGAAAGGTTGAGTTGAAACAATGTAGTGCTAGGAGAAGCAGCAAAGCGCTCCAGAAGAATGCAGGAACCAGAGATTTCTTATGTAAAGTGTTTGGGGAAAAAACTAATAAAGGGGGTAAAATTTATCCTCAGCATCAGAAGATGGGAATGAGTGAGGGACAGAGCATAGGGAAGGGATATTCATCCAAGGCTGGGGATACAGACCCTTTGCAATGAGCTCAATGATGGTATCATTTCCATCAGAACAAACTTAAACTATACTTACATTTCACTGAAGGATGAACAGCATTTCTAAGCTGGAAGATCACTTTATGACTGTCTTTACCAATAAGACACCTGGATCCAGGGAGGTGACTTTGAACAATTCACTTCACACGACGGCACTAACATGTTGTACAAAATACTGCAGCATAAAATTATCTTACCTACTCTTCATAATGGTGTCATCCTCATTTTACTGTTGAAGAAGCTGAAGTCCAGACAGCGTGCAGGTAATTATTTAAATGACAACTTACCACGCCCATTCAGATCATACTGTCTGGATCTGTAGGTTACACTGTCCACTGTGATGACATTTGAACTGCTTAGTTTTCCACGTTCTGTCCTGTAAGTTAGAGAAAAGTGGAGATGGACCAAAGCCTGCAGGATCCACCCCCTCCACAGGTGGATTATTTCCCAAACATTGAAAGAGAAGAAGGTCATATTTTCAGAGTCGGTGCAGGTTCCATAATTGATGTGGCCAAGCCTGGGTCCTGGGCAGCTCCCCTCCCCCAGCCCCAAACACCTGGGAGAAGGTGGCAGCCAAAGCTCCGCATCCAGGAGCCCATCAGGGTCTGGACCACCTGATGCTGTTCTCATCACTGCAAAGCAAGGCTTGTGGCATAGAGAAGTGACACGCTCTCTGAGAAAAGTCAAGGCAGGTCCGGTTAAGTGTATGAGGCAGAGAAGGCAGGTAGAATGAGAGAAGTCATCTCAAAGCCTAGAAGAAGCCCTGTTCAATCTACCCTCCACTTTTCAACCCAAATATGACCTCGCTTTTCTCTTACTGTGAAGGGTAAGGTCTACCCCTAGCTCTGTACTGGATGAAGTCAGCTGAACCCAGAGGATGGAATAAGGAACCGCGTGTGTCTGAGTTCTCCTTCTGTCAGATCCTCCCTGAGTGTGACGCCACCTTGACAAGTACTCACTTGTGACACATTCCTTAAGAGAGTGTTTAAAACTAAATTTTGCTCTACGGACTATCGGTGATCATGTGCATTTTGTGAACCAGGGATGTCCATGTGCCAGGTTGTTAGTTCATTCAACAACAAATGTTTTTTGAGCCTCCAGAATGTTCCAGGCTCTGTTCTTGACACGGGGGACTCAGCAGTGAGCAACATGAAGTCTCTGCCCTCTGGGGGTTTACTTTCTACCAGAGCACACAGACAATAGTAAATTTAAAAATGCATCTCGTCGACAGAAGTGCCTGGAAGGAGGACCTGGTGTGTAAAGAGAAGAGAGTTAGGGCAGGTGAACTGTTTCAGAAGAGTGGTCCAGCAGGGAGAAATTGATGCAGCTAATACAATTCTTTCAGTTGCTTTCACTGTACACTATAGGGTAATAGAGAAATGGGGCAGAAACTAGAGGGAGAATTTGGGGGTATTTTTAGGCAGGAAATATATCCAGCCTGTATACATATGTGAGTGATCTGGAAGAACACTGGCTGAAGTAGGTGACAGGGTGCTGGGGTCTCATGCCCAAATGAGGGGCTGGCCATGGGAGTGCAGAAATTCATCCATCCTAATGAGAGGGGAGGAGACTGTTCCTGAAAAGTGCTGGCAGGGGGTTTACCCAGGCGTGGAAATTGTGGAGAGTGGGTGCTTCTATTTTTTCAGTGAATGAGGGGGCAGGTAGGCAGGTTTCTTGCTTGAGGCTAGAAGGAGACTTGGTCCTGAGGGTCAAGCTGTCCCATGCTGTCGTTTGCGATGCCTCAGTATGTCATGACTATAGGCAGCACTGAGGTTCTGTGAAGGCAGGAACCGCCATCCGGCTCAGTTGGGTCCCCAGTGCTTAGCACGCCGACTGGCACAAAGTAGGTGCTTGGTCTCAGCACATAATCCTAAAGTGGCATTTGCTCCACTGGTTCAGGGATTTGTTCGTGGCAGCCACAGGCAGGATAGCTACATGGTTTGTGGGCCCTAGGGCACAAAATGCAGGCCCTTTGTTCATAGATGGAGACTTTCAAAACCACACAGCAGAGCCTTCAACCACATGCAGGGCCCATCTGAGCACAGCCTTGTGACCGCTCAGGCCACAAGTCCATGGAGCTGGCCTGGTACGCAGTTACCAGTCGAATCTGATCAAGCACATCCGTGGGCAGTAGGCCAGGGGCACTGGCTGGAGCCAAGGACTTCCTGAGAAGATAGCATTATGTGTTTACCTTTCTCTCAGAAGTTTAAGAAAGATCAAATCCGAAAGAGAAGCTGCTGGCATCACAGATGGAGAGAGGTGAAGGTATAGCAGCATTCTAAGAAAGTGAGCGGAAGATGCATGAGCTGTTTAGAAACCTTTATCACCAAAAACATTTGCTAGCGGTGTCTCCTGAGTCAGAATTCCCCAAATCACAACAGTGGAAAGGGGAAGGTGGGAAGAACTGAAACTCGGCAATGGAGTTTACAGTCCATTATCAGTATAGATGTGGCATTAATGACTAATTTAAAAAGAAAAGACATAAGAAAATCCTCCCCATTCATTCCTCAAACTCCAGCAGAGAAGAATAGTATGAATAGAAGATTAGATCCAGGGCAAGGATAAGATGACCAATTTTTAGCTGCTTTAAAATTGACTTGTTTCAAAGGTCTTTTTGAAGACCTTTCCAACATTGTTCCCCTTTTATTGGGGGGCAGAAAAAAGCAAGTTAGCTGAATGAGTGTATGTATATACATCCGTGCTCTGCTGTGAGCATTTGTCTTCTATGGTAGTGACTCTGTCACCGGACAGTGCAAGCGTGAAGTTTAGGCCACCACTGGAATTTCTTTAGAGTTTGGAGAGTAATGGGAATTTCGGGGAGTTTTTTATTGTCTGAGACTACTTTATTTTCATTTTCATTCAGGATGACTTCAATCTATTAATAAGCGAACATCAAGAAAGATCAAGAGCATTAGTTTAGAACATTAGATCAAGAGCAATTAGTTTACCTAATTGTACTTGTTATCCAGTTTTATATCTTTAATTGTTCCCAAAGTAACACGAGCCTTGTCAGCTGTATTTTTTTAAGTGACAACATTAATTTATTCTATTTTACTGTCAAAGACTATCAAGCTTTAAAAATAAATGTCAAGGGGCTTCCCTGGTGGCGCAGTGGTTGGGAGTCTGCCTGCCGATGCAGAGGACACGGGTTCGTGCCCCGGTCCGGGAAGATCCCACGTGCCGCGGAGCGGCTGGGCCCGTGAGCCATGGCCGCTGAGCCTGCGCGTCCGGAGCCTGCGCTCCGCAAGGGGAGAGGCCACAACAGTGAGAGGCCCGCGTACCGCAAAAAAAAAAAGTCAAGAGCCTAATCAAATTTAATCAGGTCTTTTCACCAAATGTATAAATGTCTACTGTACATTGTATGCAGTGTTCACAAATATACATTATATATAATGCTCACATTGACAAAAGATCGCTAGCTCTCTATCTCAATACACCATGTCAAAATGAACATTGACTGGTTTTCCTCTTCATGAATAGGAAGCAATGAATACATGAATACATAGCAATCATTATCTCAAAAGAAGTATCAGTGCTTACCAAGTGTGCTGCAAATTCAAACTGGTCAGAAACCATTGTCAGAAAACTTCCAGGAGTATCAGTTTTCAACTCTGAGGATCTCTGACTAGAGAGGTTGATTCCAGGCTGACTTACAGGAGAGGAGAATCCGTTTTACAGAGTGTTGTTGGGTGACTGGGGGAGAACCTGGGAGGGAATAGCTGTCAGATTCAGGTGTCAGAGGTGACTGCAAGTCAAGGAAAATCTAAGTGTTCGGTGTGCCAGGCATATGTGCTCCTTTTCCAATTGCCCTTTCACCTCATTTCCTAATTCTCCTGTACAGTCATCCCTCAGTATCCTGGGGGATTGGTTCTAGGACACGCGCCCTCCGCCCCATACCAGAATCCACGGATGCTCAAGTCCCTTATATAAAATGGTGTAGTTGTTTGCATATATCCCATGCTCATCCTTCTCTATACTTTAAATCCTCTCTAGATTACATATAATACCTGATATAATGGAAACGCTATGTAAATAGTTGGCAGCACGTGGCATATTCAAGTCTTGCTTTTTGGAACTTTCTGGAATTTTAAAAAATATTTTTGATCTGTGGATGTGCTACCCTTGAGGATACAGAGGACTGACTGTTTAGTGAACAGTATGGCTTGACCATGGCAAGCAGGGCCTTTGAGTTTTGCTTTTCTCATAAACAAACTTAGCTCCTCATGCAGTGTCACTGTCATTTGTGACTGTGTCCTCCAGATTCACTAAATGCAAAGAGCCCAGTCAACAAGTGTCCCCAAGGTCGCACACCTGGAACAGTGCCCATCGTACAGTGGTTTCGTTAGGCTTGGTGCCTGCACGGAGGTCTGTTCTGTTGGAGACGAGAACACAGAATCCCTCCCAGGATGGAGGTGTCGGTGTGCCCGTATCAACCCGAGGAGAATCTGTAACCTGTTTTGCATGTCAGGTTACTGTGTTCATGAGAAAAACAAAATCCTATCCTCCTCTTGCTTTGTTTGTATTTTCAAGATAGGGATGTTTTGACAGCATGATGGCTCAGCTCTCTTAGCACCTGGGATAGGGCCTTTTAAAAATTAGATATTAAACTCCTTACCTGCTTGTTATCAGCTCCCCCAAAATTAGCTCCGTATTTTGGACCTTGTTCTCCAGTTAGTTCAGCAACATGTTTCACTTACTATCTTTACTACACAGTTTTACCATTTACCATTTAACAGGTTTGAAGAAGTGATACCACCCAGAAAAGTCAGGTGACAGTCACTTGCTTGAATCTCAGTCACAACAGGGTCACTTACTTGAATCTCATAGTCACACGGTTACATTAATGAATGCAGTTATATCCTCCCACAAGCCAAATCTGCTTTGTAAATAAAGTTTTATTGAAATACTCCCATAACCCTTCGCCAACATCCTGTCTGGGGTTGCTTTGGCACCATAATGGCAGAGTTCAGTCACTGCAACAGAGACCACATAGCCCACAAAGCCTAAAATGTTTACTATCTGATTCTTTGCCAAAAAAATGTGCTGACCTTCAATTTCAGTATGTCCAAAGCTGGACCAAATTCTCACCTACGTTTTTCCCTCCATCCCTCCTTCCTCAGCCCCATGCTCATACTACAGTCTGCCTAGTTGCCAAACCGCTAGCATGGGCATCAACCTTCCCCCTTCTTCTTTATTCCATTAGTTATGGATTTCGCTGCCAAATGACTCTTATTTTTTTTTTTGCGGTACGCAGGCCTCTCACTGTTGTGGCCTCTCCCGTTGCGGAGCACAGGCTCCGGACGCGCAGGCTCAGCGGCCATGGCTCACGGGCCCAGCCGCTCCGCGGCACGTGGGATCTTCCCGGACCGGGGCACGAACCCGCGTCCCCTGCATCGGCAGGCGGACCCTCAACCACTGCGCCACCAGGGAAGCCCCCAAATGACTCTTTGAACCTGTAACTCTTCCTTATCCCCACTGCCTGCATCTGGGCCACCAGCATATGCATCACCTGGATGACTGAGTTATCCTCCCGACTGGTCTCCCTTTCTCAGTCTTCATTTGTCTCCAGGACCCTTGCTACACAGGAGCTAGAGTCCTCCATCTAAAAATGTAAATTTGATGACAGCCCCTTGTTGAATTCTTTGCCTGCCACTCCAGCCTTATCTGTGTACTCTATCTCTATAGAGTCAGGTCACATTGATGGTTTTTCAGTTCTGCAACAATGCTCTCTCTTTCTGCACCTTCACACGTGCTAATGTGACTACTTGGAGCACATTTGTATACCCTTTTTATTGGCATGTTTGTCTTCCATCGTGAGGAACCTTCTGTGACCCTGCAAATCTGAGCTACATGCACTTCCTCTGTGGTCACCTAGCATTCTGCTTTTCCCGTTTCATAACCTTTTCCAAGTTGTTTTGTGATCTCTCATTTTTATTCATGAATCACTGCCTTCCTCTGAATGTTAAACTCCAAGAAGGCAGGAACCATATCTGTTTGGTATACATCATTATACTTCAGGCTCCTAGTACGGTGCCTGGAATAGTGTGAATGTTCAGTCAGTGTTTGTTAAATGAAATGAATGCTCTTCTGAGTGTTTTCACATCCGTTATCTCAGTGGGGGTAAAGTTGAACAATTTAGAGAGGATTTTAATGAAACATGAGATGTTAGTGGATTAGAAGATTAAATTATTTGTTGTTTTGTACTTGTAGGAGGAAGGAGAACTAAGAGACGGGAAAGCTGGTTAGGAGAGTAGAAGCATTTAATTCTACCTCGTAAAACAAAGAGGAGGAGTTTTTGAAAAAAACTAGCTTGCATTATTCAAATTTCATATTCCTTCTAATAAGTTGTCAGATTGTCCATCTTTTAGGGCTTCTTTTCTTCACCTGGAAAAACTACATAGCATGATTTAAAAGTCTTCTCGTAGACTTTGATCATTGAATTTGTTTTCTTTGGGGGGAGGTTTACAAAAGTAAGTAATCGATTTCATTATAGCTTTTCTATTTCCAAACAAATTGAGAAGGAATGTATTTTTAAAGATTTAATTGAGTTTTTAAAAAAGGGATAAAGAAGTAAACACCAAGAAATAAAGGAATAGGCAATCAACTGGAGGAAATCTAGGCTTAGAAAACTTAGGTAAGATAAACGACTTTGAGGACAAAATTATCTCTAAACTATCTGGAAGTTGAGGTGATAAGTTAATGCGATAAGACACATTGCTTGGTGTCTTTAGCTTCTTCTCAGATATGAACTTCCAGAGCTGGAGAGCTCAGCACCATTCAAGATAGACTTTCCAGACAAGTACTTGAAGTCCAGCTCCGTTTTGAAACTGTTAAAAGAGATTGGTGTGTGTTCTGTATAGGGTGGTGGCTATAAAGATTCTGTATGGAGATGTAGATCACAGAATATTTAAAGAAAAAAGAAGTCAAGACTTTTTCTTTAAAACACAACTTTGAATCTAATGAACTCCATAAAAAATAAATTCATTTGGACTTCCTGATTCTCTATAAAACACGGAAGAGAGATGCTTGGTTTGGAACACCTTGAGAAGATGCCACAAACATCTACCTCTGCAAGGATCTAGTATAGATTTAGAGAATGCTTATCGTTCACCAGGGGGCACTGTATTCTAGCAGCTCTATGAGATGAGTCAGCTCAGAGTTTACGTTAATCATCCCGATTAACACAAATTGAGCATTGAGTGGAGTTGTTTTGAATTTTCTGGCTGTAATTAACCAAGAGCCTTGTAAGTCATCATGGTGGTTTCTAGGTTCAAGGATCACATATCCAGTTTATATGAGGAAGTTTGCCATCTTGTTTGCTATGCCAGAGGACATGCAAAAGCTACATCTAAAAGTGATAGGAATCAGTTAGGTTTTCAGGTTAAACAAGAGACATAGGGCTGTTTCATGTGATTTAGAAACAGTATTTACTCTGTCAGAGTCCATTCCTATCTACCCTGACTCATAAGGCTTTGGAGAAGCACTTCAACTTGGAGGTAATACTGAGATCACACAGTTTGACCCATGGAAGGCCTTGTTGGTAGAGTCAAGGCTGATAGTACATTAATAAAGGCTACCACGTCTTTAGCTGTTCTCCACAGTTCTCTGTTTGGTGAAATGTCACATCAGCGTCTTCGTGAGAATAATCATTCCTCTTATTAGACTGAAGGATTCCAACCCATATCTAGTAAAGTGATCTGGCAAAGAGGTTGGGGGAGAGCCAGCACACCGGCACATCTGGAGTTTGGGCAGGTAGAGACTGTCTGATGGGTGAACTGGTAGGACTATGAAAAGAACATACCTAGGGCTAAGAGTAGAGGGTTTTTTGTTTATTCCGGAAACAGGATAAGAGTCTCTTCCCGACTCCACAACCACTGCCCAGCTCTTCCTCTGAGCTGGTTGGGGGTTGTTTTTAATTTTGTGGTTTCTCTATGATTATTTCTGTGGTTTTTCTGAGTTTCCCAGATGAGTACTTTTAATGTGCTGCCTGGTTTGGGATATTCGGTTCAAAGAGATGAAGACACAGGAAGAGCCTGTGATGAATGCCTTACAGAGTATAGCATTGCTCGTACATGAGCTCTCCTCATCTTGCCGCTCCCTTGTTCTCACATAAAATGAGGGAGAAAATGGAGAATTTTAAATTTTCAAAGAAAAATCCATCTGATTCCATTTTCCCTGGCCCAGGGGTTTTTCTTTTCATTTTGTTCCATGAACCAGAAACCTTTCTGTAGGCAGGAGCATGGCTGGTAAGGCAATTGTGTGGACCTCTCAGTATGGCCAGGAGCTATTTGTGGGATGAGAGAGAAGCAAGTGGACCTGGAGATGGGGGTACGTTGTCTCACCACAGAGAACCACAAAGAAAATCTCCCCCACTTGGTACAACCTGTTGTCTCCCACCTTCCATTAATTTTTAATTATTTCTAGTCACACGTTCTTTCCAAACAAGTCTAGCATCAACTATCTCTTAAATTATTTACTGATGTCTGTAAAAGATAATGTAGAATTTGAGCAGAATGAAATGTGCTTTACTTTTCCAACTTCCCTATGGATTAAAACAAGGATAATCTTGGCACCGTGGTGATAGAACAAGAGATGAAAGTCCTTGCTGTATTTCCACAGAGTACAGTACAATCCACAGCCCGTCAACACCCATTAAAGATTCAGATTCTGATCGATTGCGTCGAGGTTCAGATGGGAAGTCACGTGGACGGGGCCGAAGAAACAATAATCCTTCTCCTCCGCCAGATTCTGATCTTGAGGTATGTCATTGGCAAGGCCCGAGTAAATAGCAAGGTGTTTTAGTAGCTAACTGGTGATTCTGTATACCTGCTGTGAGCAAGGTGTCCAAATGCCTTTGTTACTGCATTCTGTTCCATATTAACTATAAGTAAGCCAGTTTTTTTTTCCATATTGAAGATAGAGCAGTTATTTATTTCTGTTTTCTCTTCCACTTTAACTATGTAGTAAAGCATTTTTTTCCTCTTTAGTGAAACATCATAAATTATATAATCCTGCTTTGACAAAATTCTCTTGTACTGCTGTCATTGCCATTTAAATTCAGTGTTGTACGAAAAATGCTTAATAAAATCCACTCGGAAATTAAAGACACGCTATGTATATTGAGAAAGGAAAACCCAGGATATTCTAAACAGAAGTGGTTATCACCTTACGAGACATATTTTGGTGGAGTTCAAAGCAGGAGGGATTAAATAAAACTTTAAAGGGTGATAGATTTCATAGCCTTGAATCCACTGGAATTAAGTTTCTTTTTATTGCCCAAGTGAAACTGATGGTAGAAAACATGATTCTTTTGGCTGAAAAGATGGAAAATTTCCAGCAGAACTCGTGTGTATGAATATGTACTGGTGTAAGTGGGATTGGTAAGAAGAAGAAAAGCAGGCTTGGGAGGCCTTTAGTGGTATCTCAAAGACCTTTTTGAAATGAGTTCCTTCAATAATTCGATTCCAAATACCCCAAGAGTGTGTCAGGAGCATGTGTGTTGCGTCTGCTTAAGTTGTTAGCTCTGAAATGTGAAGAAAATTGGGCAGGAACAATATATCATCCATTTGATAACATCGTAGCAGATAACCTAAGGTGAATAGATGATGTAGTTTCAGTTCTTATGTGCAATTTTAAAATACTTGGCATGATAAGAATAAAACACAAGATTAGTTATTTTAACACTTCTTAATGAACAGAGAGCAGAGATAAGGAAAAGATCAATTGAGTGATTTTTCATTGATTGCCGCTCTCTGTCTTAGAAGTTATAAACAAACTCATTTTAGCTTATGTTTCATTTCTTTAGAACTATGACTAAGAAAACTACAGAAGTAGGAAGGACCGATAGTCTTTTTTCCTGTATTTATGTCAGTATTGCTAGTGTATTTATCCTCTTGCACCTCATTTGAGGTTATATCTGAGGAAAGCTAGGAGATACCCTTTGGAACAGCTGTGTTTAAAAAAAATAGTAAATTCACATTTTTCATTTGTCTCCCATCTAAAGACTATCTTTTCATGTTGAAGTTAGCTGAATAGCAGGTTTCTCAACCGAGAGAAAGACACAGTGATTGGTTCTTCCTTTGTAGAGGGTGTTCATCTGGGACTTGGACGAGACAATCATCGTTTTCCACTCCTTGCTCACTGGGTCCTACGCCAACAGATACGGGAGGGTGAGTACCACGAGGCATCAGTTTTTAATTTCTTTAGAGTAAGTATTCCTAGAATTGAGTTTTTTTATCCAAATGGGAATGTGGCTAAACTTTAAATAATACATTTAAAATATAAAAAGGAAGATAACTTGATTTATTGAAATAGTCAAATATATATGTAAGACAAGGACATATAAATATGAACAGAAGGAGTTCTTTTTAGGCTCTTAAAAATGAGATAAACTTTATGCAATTACATTCATTCTTATTTCAGACCCCAATGAATACAGGTGATTGGATGCTATTCTAGGATGAAATAGTAAAATATATAGATGATATAGAAAGGTATTTTGCGTTGTATTTTTTTGTCACATCCTTTTATTCTCTTTATTCCCAACATATTCAATGGAGCAAATATTGTGCTTGATATTGTCTTCTGTGATTACCAGCGTTAGTATTTTATTTTCAAAGCACGTGTTATGAATGTCTTTGTTAGTCCCTTTGCTATGGAGCTAAATTTACGTGAATGGTTTGTAAAATTGGGCCTCTGAATGACAAAGGACTAATACGTCCAATTCTGAGTCGTTACAATATTTATCTTGGTGGTATAGGTACAGAATAATGTTATAGATCACCTTCCATGAGTACAACTTCAATTTCAATGCTCTGCATTTGGGTTTCTCAAAACCTTGGAAATCCTTTCTGATTGCCTGGTGGTTCCATAAACCTTTCCCATGCAAAAATCATGTTATTTAAAGTGCGTTTAAGTAATTTCTGAAATATCCTGTGAATATGATATTTTTCATCTTTTTAATCTTTAAAGAAAGATTTAAAGATTAAATCTTTTTGAAGCCTTAGTAAGTGAATTCTTGTGTCTTGGTGACTCCAGATTTGTATCACAGTTAAATGTTAAAATTGATACATGTAAAATGGTCATGCTGTCTTTACAGATTTTATGCAGGTATTCATTCTTTCAATAAATAGTTATTTCAATAAATACATATTGAGTGCCTGATATGTAGGTGTCTGAAGGTGAAAGTAGAGAAATGATCAGTGAGCTTCACAATGCAATCTTCCTTCTTTTAACCCTAAAGCTACACCTAATCCAAAAAAGGGTTGGAAAAATGCACATTTATAAAAGCAAGAATATTCCACCATTTGAATGTCTGTCAGAAATAAGATATATGTAAAACACAATATGTCCCATCTTATTAAACAAATTTTCTATGAGAAGACAATTAACAAAAACACAGATTATAAAAAAATAAGGTCATAGAATCAGTCATTCAAAATAAGTCTCTATTTGTGACTAGCACATAATAAGGATTCAATAAATATTAGTTGTGATTTTTTTATGTTATTTCTTCTATCAATACTATTACTATCCCTATTTCTACAAAAACTACTACTTTAAAAGCCTGAAATATCAAAGTGCAATGAATATGAAGAGTCTTGAAGATCATCTTAACAGAACAATTTTAATCTCCCTACAACTAACTCCTAAGGAAGAGAGCTGGCTCCTGGAACTCATGGAAGAGTGTTGAAAAGGGCATGCACTTAGGAAACCAACATTTGAAAACCACCCAGAAAGTCTCAAGTCTTTAAAAGCTTTGTCACTAGAGGCCAAATCGATGTAAAGAGAGTTGTCTTGATCAGTGTGCTGTTAGCCATTGAAAGGGGTCAGTTTAGAGAGAGGTGGTGAACATCCCATGACCGCACGACCTCGTGTAAATCTCTGGCCATAAATTATTGGTTTACACATGGAATTCACACCTAACCTAGAAGCCACTGGCAGCTTAGAATTTTTCATTCGGATTCTTGACAAGATCTAAACCAAACATTACAAATATCATGAATTTTATTTTTACAAGTGTCAACCATTAGTATTTTGAGACTTCAACCAGTAGTATTTTGTTTGTATGTTTAGTTTTCTCATACTAGGGCATGTGATAAAAAGTTTTACCTTCTGTGATTTCCCAAAGCCAAATGTATATATTCTTTCAACTATGGATGATTTGAGATGTTTAAATGTAAGCTTACCCTTTGTTTATAAGTTGATGGGGGTTGGGAAGAGAGCAACTTCAGAAAGCCTGGTTGGGGAAAATCTTCCTGAGCATGACCCTTTGAGCCTGAGGTCTTTCAAAGTGACCTGAAGGGTCCAGTTGAGAATGTACCTATCAGGAGAAAGAGTGTTCTAAGCAGAGGAAACAGCAAGCACAGAGGCAGGAAAGGGTTTGTTGTTTGAGAGACAAAGAGGCCAGTGTTGCCTAGCTTAGTGTTGGAGATGCAGAGTCAAGAGAGGTGTGGGCTGGGATGAGGGCAGGTACAAAGTGCCTCCCAACCATGGTCAGCAGGGTTAATCTCATTGCACGCGCCGTAGGAAATCCTTGGAAGACTTCGAACGGGGACGTGACAAGGTCTGATTTAGATTTTTAGACTACCTTGGTTGTGTGGAGAATTAATGGTACGGGGAGGGGGGGGGGGAACAGAGAGGAGGTTTCAGGGGGTGATCTGATGCATTAGCAGCACAGATGGAGAAGCTGATTGGATGATGGATTCTATTGTGTCACTGAGTCTAAGCTGGTACTCCTGACTGCACGACAGGCCAATAATCGAGAGACAAGTTGTTGGGGCAAGGAATAACGACTTTATTCAGAAAGCCAGCAAACCGAGAAGATGGTGGACTCGTGTCCCAAAGAAACATCTTGCCTGGGTTAGAATTCAGTCTTCTTTTATACTGAAAGGAGAGGGAGTAAAGTCAAACATTTGCTGGTTCCCATCAGCCTCTGGAAGGGGTGTGTTCATTCCTTCCTCCCTGCAGTCATTCACAGGTGGGCCAGCACAGGATGTTCCCTGTGAGCTAAACCAAGGTATTTTAGCTTAATACTCATTACCTGGGAGGCAGGGTTCCCAGAGATGGGCCATTATGTATAATTTAAGCTTATAGGTGACATCCCTTTAGTGATGAGCTTGTAGTGGAATACAAAAGGTTCTTCCCTATTACGATTGCAGATAGAGAATTAGGATTTAATTGGACTGTGCTGGTGGGCAATAAGTAATAGGCTCAGGGTTTTGTCCTGAGCAACTGGGAGTATAGTCATAAATTTGTTGAGATGGGGAAGGACTAATTTGGAGGGAAAATGGAGAGTTCAGTGTTATACTGGTTTGAAATGCCCATCAGACATCCACTTGGACTAGGCAAGTAGATATTTGGAAGGTGAGCCTGGGGCATGGGGGAGTGGTCGGGGCAGGAGATGTCAGATTTAGTCAACAGTGCACAGCTCAGGATCAGAAGGTCCTCAGACACTATTAGCTTGCTTTCTTCCTAAACACCTTCTTTGAGCTGGGCACTCTTGGTCAGCCTGTGGTCTCATTGCTGGGACACGCCCCTTCCTGACTTTTGAAGATGCTATTGCTGAGGATGTTGAACTGTAGCCTGAGGCATGCAAGAAAGCTTGCTCCATGTTCTCTTTATTAGAGAACTTTAGAGTCTGGCAGAACTGCTCTCAGATCTGATAATCACGTCTTATAAAACCGTGGCTCAACAAGGATTCTTCCAAACAACAATAATAACCAAGCTGATCAGAACTTGCATCCCCCTAGAAAAATGGTACAGATGAACCGGTTTGCAGGGCAGAAATTGAGACACAGATGTACAGAGCAAACGTATGGACACCAAGGGGGGAAAGTGGTGGGGAGGCGGGTGGTGGTGTGATGAATTGGGAGATTAGGATTGACATATATACACTAATACGTATAAAATGGGTAACTAATAAGAACCTGCTGTATAAAAAAATAAATAAAATTAAAAAAAAAAATAAGAACAAGAACTCTCATCCCTCTTGTTTGCTCGGGGCACAGGAGAGAAATCTTAAAGCAGTTCAGGGGCGGGTCGCCTTTCTTGGAGCACAGGTTCGGGGATGTTACTGGGCTTTGTCAAGGGAGCATGTGTCTGTGCCTTACTCTTCAGGCATATAAAGCATTGAATACCCGACAATGTGATCGCTGTCCAGTCTCTATGGGAACCAGATACTTGAGAAGTAGCTTAGTCACGGTAGCTTGGGCTCCTGGATGAGTAGGCTATTCAGTAAGGGGATACAGGATCTGGTTGATATAATGCAAAATTAGGGCATGTTACAGCAATATGTACCCCAAAAAAGTCTGAGAATGTCCCACCTTCCATGTAATCCTAGCTGTGGGAAGCAGTCCTGCTGGGTGTTATAAGGAAGTGTTGTTTTATAACAAAGGTGATGGGAACAAAAAGAGGGTGCTAGCTACAGTTCAGATTTTAGGGAAGAGAAAAGAAAGAGCATATTAGGGAAATGAAGTCCATGGGTGTTACTGTAAATTAGGTTGTCATTAATAATATCCTAGCTTTTTTTTTTTTTTATCCTAGCTTTTTTTTGTTTAATGCTTCTTTTTAAGTTGCTTTCAAACTAAATTCAAATTCCCCTATTTTACTGAAGAAAACTACTCTTGATATTTTTTGTTGAATTTTCTCTTTAAAATAGATGATGTAATAATCTAGTTGTTGATATCAAAGCACAGACCCCAGATTTGTATTTAAAATAAGTATTGTGCTGATGTCCCAAGCATTATTCCCTTTTTGTGGGAGGACTTCCCAAGATACCCAGTATCTTGATTGTTTTAATACTTTCTTTTTATTTTTGCTTTAACACCTTTGGGGCTCGAATAGATCTTCAAAGTCTTGAGCGTCACTCCTCATTTTATACAAAATCCGAAATGTGTGAACACTTAGGACAGCATAAAGTTTAGCATTTTTAATTGTAGGCCCTACTTATTAAGAATCTCCTGTGTGCCCAGGACTCATTTAACTCAACTTTAGTGCTCTGAAACTGCTATTGCCAAACCCATTTACAGATGAGGAAACTGAAGAGGTAGAGACCAAATGTGAAAAACACTTAGCATCATGTCTGGCATAAAATATGTATTAGTTGTATTTTAATGTAGTTGAACCTTGGCTGTCAAAACAAAACAAAAAACTCCTTGAACCTGGCATAGCTAGTGAGTAAATTATGGTAGTGTCTTTAAATTTTTGAAGTACCAATATGTGATAGGCCTTATGTTGTAATAGAAAGAGCATCAGATTTGGATTCAGATAGAGCTAGACTCGGATCTAAGCTCTGATGTTCAGTTCATCGACCTTGGGCAAATTGTTTATACATGCTGAGCCTTAGTTTCCATATCCATAAATCTGACTACTTATGATTGCTTTAAGATCGCTTTAAGTGCCAATGATTTCACGATAAGGCTGGAGGGGAAAAAAAAAAGATGTAAATCGTGTCATGAATTTGAAGGGCCTTATTAATAGCAATAATCCAGTAATAAAAACAGCATATGTCACTGATTGATCTTGTATCTGCTGTCTAAGCATTTGTTTTCTAACGTACCAGGCTTCTAGGAAGGTCCCCGTTGTCATAGTGAATTTGGATCAACTGAAGCTCCCTAGTGAGGTCATTTACAACTCCCTAGTGTTGCCGTGGTCATTCAGTTGATGAAAGAAAAATTTGACAGCAGCTTATCTAACCCGTTTTCATCAGAACACTCTAGGTATCCAGTAACGATAGCTGTTCTTACCCTGTTTTAGGGTAAGAACTCCCTAAAACTCCCAACTCTGTTGAGCCACCTTCCATGGTGGCTAGAGATGTCAAGTTCTTAGCAGGGCACCCAAGCAGCCGGACATCCAGTGTCCTCCTTGGGCTATAGAGGATCTAGTTACTCAAACAGGATGATCTCTCTTTTGGAACCTCCAGACCAGCGTTTCATAAACTTTTTTGATAAAGGGTCAGATAATAAATATTTCAGGCTCTGCGGGCCGTATCCTGTCATAACTATTCAGCTCTGCCCTGGTAGTGCAAAAACAGCCACAGATAATATGTAACTGAATAAATGTCAATAAAACTTTACTTATAGTTCCCAAGTTTGAATTTCATGTAATTTTTACATGTCATGAAATATGACCCTTCCACTGGATTTTGAAAATCTAGACCAGGGATTGACAGATCACATCTCACAGGCCAAATCTGGTTCGTGGCCTGTTTTTGTAGAGCTTCCAAGCTAAGAATGTTGTTTGAATTTTTAAAGGGTTATATATATAAAAAAAAAAAAAAAGAGAGAGAGAGATGAAGAATTTGTCTCAGAAACCGTATATGGCCTGCAAATTCTAAAATATTTTTTGTCTGTCCCTTTAGAGAAAAGGTTTGCCTGCCCTTGCTCTAGATCACGCTCTGAACTTTGTGTTAGTTAATATTACTCCTGCCTTCAGGACATCAGGACAATTCAGTGACGGCCACAGTGTGGCTCACTAGACAGTAAACTCAATGCAGGCATTGTGTGTCTGCATCTGGGGCCCCAGTGAAGCACAAGCTAGCACATGAGTTTGTCAGGGTCGGCAAAATGGTGGTAACAAGTAGGCCCCAAATCTCATGGCTCAAACACAACAGAAATTGATGTTTCCTACTGAATGGTCTTGAGTGGATCTCCCAGGGTGCTTGGTTTAGGCAGGCTTTGGCACTGCAGATGGTGGTTGTACCGTCTCACCGTGTAGCTTCTGAGGCTTCTGTGATCCTTGTCATCAGCTTTCTAGCCCACAGGGAGAAAAAGCAGGGGGGAGCACGAGTGGCAGGCTTTATGGGCCAGGCTTAGAAGGGTACGTAACCTCTGCTCCCTCGGCCAAGTGCAAAGGAGACCAGGAGATGTAGCCTAGCTGTGTGCCCAGGAAGAAACAGAGAATGGGTTTTGGTGGATGGGTGGCAGTGGCAGCCACAGTTCTCAGCTAAGATGTATTCGACAAATGAGTAAAACCCAGAGCACACTTTCAAAGCCTTTGTGGTGGCTCTGGTCATCCCAGCAGAGAAGTGCCCTAGGGCTATGTGACAGGTGTGCTGAGTGGCCACTTACTCCCAAAGGATTGTTCCCTGATTTTCTTCTCTTCTTTGTGTATCAATGCCAAGTTAGATCAAAATGATGAAATAAATTAGGGTTCCCAATATAACCTTTGGATACTGTGAATTGACATGGAACCTAAACTCTCAAAATGAACCAAAACACAATGTTTTTGACTATCAAAGGGATTTCCAGCTGAAAGAGCCTCCTTCGTCCCTTTTTTTTTGCCCTTATCCTGACAGTGGTTTTCTTTCCCTTTAACTGGCGGCCTCTTCCTCCTTACTGGCTATAACATAGACTGAAATGTATGTTCCTGCTACCTTATTGAATGAAGCCTATTTTTCGTGTTCATACATGTAAAAGGGAGCGCAGTGAACAAACATGAATCATCACAGCTTTCCAACCACCGTACTGGCCTGCCACCACCAGCTTTGGACCTCCCTTGCTCTAAGGCCTGGAAAAGCCCCTTGGAGATAATGCAAGTCTCACTTGTTCTGTCTTAATCTTCCCATCTATAAAATGGGAGCAATCACAGGGCTGTTGGGAAAATGATGTAAAGCACCTAGAAAAATACTCATAGGCACTTTGTAAATAAGAGCTATTATTGCTTACTTTGGGGGGTTCAGAGGAGGGAGTGAGCAATAGTGAATACTTTGTCATTCCAGGTAGCATACTGGGAGAGGTGGAAGGAGAGTGTAACCGTTTAGGGAAATGAGAGGCAAAGTGGCTGGATATCTATTAAGTATATATAGAGGATCGGAATTGCAGAAGATGAGTAGCAGAATATGTATTGAAATGGTAATAAAAATACTGCACCTTTGTTCAGCTTTTACAGTCTGCACTGCCATGTCACATTGATTAAATATCCAATTGGTTCCTTCTTTTTTTTCTAATGAGGAGGCTGTGGCTCAGAAGATTAAATGATTGGCCCAAGGAAGCACATCTATTAACTGACAACGTCAGGAATTTCATCTAGTCTTCTGATGGGCCCATCGCCCTCAAAAGGGGGGTGCCAGGAGCCCTGAATGCCAGGATTTTGTGATGTGGGCATGGGGATGCCATGAATGATATTGAAACAGGAGAGCGACATGATGGACGTGTACCATTTGGAAGATTGATGTGATAGCAGAGATTATGACAGTCCTCCCCGCAGGAAATAATAAAGGTCTAAGAGAATGGCTGTAATACTAGGAAGGAGAGAGAGATAGGAGAGTTGTTACAAGTGAAATCTAGATGTCTTTTGATTGGATTTAGCCGTGTAGGCTTTTTGCTGGCACTGCATGGGCCCCAACTTGGCTGGATCTGTTCTGGCTTTCTTCTCCTTCCTCCCTCTTTGTACCGTGTCTTGGCATCTGTCCCATGTTTGGGATTCATTGGGTTTTCTCCACAATCACAATTCATCTTTGGAATGGTGAAGTTCTTACCCTTATTCTCTACTTGGGTATTATTTTCATGATGTTGAAAGAGAGTCTCTTAAATAGGAGAAAATTAGAGCAGTCGAGTGTCACATATCTAATCAGTAAAAATGACCTGATTAGCCCTACCACAGGTTTGGACTTTTTTCTTTTTAAAATCATTCAGTGAGTAATTCAGCTGTGATTTATGTTTCATGTGTGTACCTTCTCTCCTGGTAATCCAGATTATTTCTTAATTGGCATCAGAACTATGCCCAACTCCTAAACCTTGGCATTTCACACCAGCTGTTCAGTGATAGGGCCTTATAAAATTGCAAAAAGTTAATATACCATTGACGGTAGATAACCTTAGACAGGTTAGAGAAAGGAAAGAAAACAGTGGAATCTTTGGGTCTCATAGGTTGTACATATCGTTTACATAACACTTTTAGAAATATTTTTAAATGAAATAACATTTTAGCTTTTTTTTTTTTTTCCTTCTCTCCAAGAAGGGAGCTAATTTTCTCATCTTATCTTTAATCCTTCCCTTGTGAGCAACCAGCATGGGGCCTTGAAAATAAGCCACTCCTGGACTCAGAGTGCCTGCCCATTCCTGTTTTTCAGCTTCTTTTTCTCCAAAACAAAAGATCCTGAATGGGGAGAATTTATTTTAAATGGCATTTGGGCCCTGTCTGTGGCTGTAACATTAGCATTCTAAATAAGGAGTTGCTTAAGGGGTCCAAAATGGGTATTTTTTTTTTTCTTTCCTTTGATTGAGACTGGCCAAGATTTGTTGTTGCTTTGAGGAGACTTTACAAGATTTTCACATTGACCAAAAAATCCTCAAAAACCTGTTCACATCCTTTGCATCACATCTCACTGGGCCACTTCAATCCCAGTAATTGTTCGCCAGGGGAGGCTTAGCTGCCCACATAGGATCAGAGCAGATAGAATTTTTAGAACCTTACCTTTTAGTCCACAAATTAAAAATGTAAGTACCACATCCCAGGGAACTAGTCAGACTTTCTGAAATAGTTGAACCATCTTCTGGCACGTCTTTCTAGCCTAAGATAAACTCTTTAAATAGCATTTTAATGATAGATTCTACTTTTTGATCCAAAGTATTAGAATAGCAATTGCCAGGATTCTGTATAGGTTTGATCACATAGATGTAGTGGGGTATGTATTCAGATAGGAGAGATGCAAAAGACATTTATCATGTATTTAAAAGGTACTTGGAAATTGGAAATAGTAATAGATAAAACTTAAAAAGCAAAATTAACTTTTTTGGCTTTCAGTAAAATAAACCCCCAGCATCACTGGTACTTTGTAGAACCCTGTCACTATTACTGTAGAATTACTACAGTAATATTACTATATTACTATACTATATTACTATTACTGTAGAATTCCTATTACTAGGAATGCTGCAGCTATCTAATATTAGAACAATGACTTAGGTATTAAAATATTTCTTAAAGGTCTCAGCTTAAATAATTTGAATTGGATAAATGTATATTACCTTATACTTTTGCTTGGTTTATTTCACTGTTAAATTTTTTTGCTTTTCAGTGTAGAAAACTAAGATGGTAAAAGAAAAGGAATAAAAGGGCAAAATTTCAAGGGTGTGGAAATAGGAACCAGAGCTATATTAACAATACGAACAATTTTTTCTTTTAATATTTTACTGGTATATCTAAGCAATAAAGAGAAATTGCTTTCTTTTTAACATTTGGTGCTATTTTTAGTTGTTTTAACAGTAAAACTTAAGTGACTTATTCTTTTTGGACTACACAAGATCTAATGTAATATTTGGCATTGGAGCATTGTTAAACCAAAACTAAAAATCTTGGGATGTATCTTTTAAAATAGTCATATAAAAAAAGATATTTTTATGGCTAGATGAATGGTTAGCTTTAAGGTTTCTAGAGAAAGGACAAAGTATTTTATTTTTGTACTCAGAATAACATTCTGGATCCTATTCTAAAAACCCAAGAAGAGATAAACAGGTGTTCCTCAAACTATCTATTTTGAGGCTCAAAGGGCCATGGACGCTCTGAGCCAAAAATAGAATTTTGAGAAAGTAATGAAAATGGGTTAAGAAAAGCATTTTTTTTTTTTTCTCCCGGTACGCGGGCCTCTCACTGCTGTGGCCTCTCCCGTTGCGGAGCACAGGCTCCGGACGCGCAGGCTCAGCGGCCATGGCTCACGGGCCCAGCCGCTCCGTGGCATGTGGGATCTTCCCGGACTGGGGCACGAACCCGTGTCCCATGCATCGGCAGGCGGACTCTCAACCACTGCACCACCAGGGAAGCCCAAGAAAAGCATTTTTTAATCACTCTCAGTTCGAGGGGTGGTAGGTATGGGGGGTGCTCGTGTTTGCCATTAAAAGTAGATTAAATTGCCATTGAAGCCACGAAATGAGAATTAGGGCTGAGTGCCTCCCATCCTTCCAAACAGTTTTACAGATAGTTAAGATCAAATATCATGTACAAATACTGGAATTAGCAATGCAGATGTAACTATGATATTTCTCAACGTAAATGGCCAACGAAATAATCTGAGCAACATGAACTTCATCTTGGTCCCTGGAATAAAGCACAAGTCATGTCAGAAAGTACCCACCGCTGCTCCTCCCCACACATCTGGGTAAGAGTCCACGCTAATGCCATGTGGTCTCCATGTTAGGACTAACCAAAATTTAAGACCCCATCCAAAGAATTTATCATAGTAGAAGCAGTAGATGGTACGCAGTTCCTTAGCCTTCTGGCCTGTAGTAGTTTCCTTGTGAGTAATGATCACTGAAAACATCCATTAAGTAATTCAGAAAATCGTACCAACCAAATAGCACCGTTCCAAGTTGCACACGCAAAACCACCCATGTTATACAGGCTGTAGTACCTAAGACACACTTGGCTGTGCACCCCTCTCCTTCCTGAGTCACCATTTATCTCCTGGTCTGATACCAATGAGTCATTCAGAATGTCAGTCCTTTATGATTTCTTTTTTTTTTTAATTTATTTGTTATACAGCAGTTGTACATTAGTTGTCTGTTTTATACATAATAGTGTATATATGTCAGTCCTTTTTAATTTCTTGAATACATACATAGCAATGTAATAGGTGCCTAGCCGTAATTCCCACCTTCAGGGAGCTTATAAATTAATAAAGGAGGCAGTCGGTAGGAAATGGATGAGTCTTCAACAGCAGTCCTTCATTGGGGCAAAACTGATCTAAGCTAACGCCACTCTAAATCCACGAAGAGTGAAACCACAGAATCTCCAAAGGAATAACAATATTAGGAAGGAAACAAGTCTTCCTGTATTACTCGTGACAAGTGTTCTCTAATAGCTACAATTACTTAGCTAGTAAGAAAGAGCCAATAATAGGATGTCAAATGATAACACTAGTACTGTGAGCCAGAAAAAAAAGATCAGGATCCACAGGAGCTGCACAACCAAAAAATAAATGCCAGAGGTGCTAAATGAGATGCTTCTAGGGTTACTGCTCTTCTTAAATTACACTGGGAATTCTCCTTTGCAGCCGATCAGCATTGCAGTGTGACACTGCTGCTCCTAAACGTATGAGACATAGGTCCTGTGGCTTCCATTATGAATGTAGGAGTTTCTCTGGTTTTCTGGAAAAGACCATCCCATATGATAAAAAATTAGTAGAGTTAATACAGGAAAAGCATTGTCTTCTGACCTACATCCTTCTGTATATGACAAATCTCACTTAAGTCTGAGTACAGATTACCAAGCAACTCCTAGCATCTTTTCAATAAAAGGGAGATGCTGAGGAATTTTGCAAGACTTTTGCAATTTTGACTTAAAAATTTCTTTTGTCATTTTAAAAGTATGGTTTGAGTGTGCTTTACATTTTCAAAATAAATATTTTTAATCTATAGTTTCACCACCAAAAGATAACCAATCTGGACTCAGTGAATAAATTTTTTTTAAATTTATTATAGAAACTTCTAAACATCTACATAGGTAGATGAAATAGTATAACAAAACCCAGTGTAACCTCTGTCAGCTTTAACAATGATCAGATCCTAGTTAATCTTGTTGCATGTATGTCCTTTACCACATCCCTCCCCTATCCTGCTCTACCCTAGGGTTATTTTTCAAAGCAAGTCCCAGAGATCATATTATATCATTTGTATGTATTTCAGTATGTATTTAAGACTCCATTAAAAGAATTTTTAGACTAGAAATAGTAGATGTTACTCAGAACTTTAGCCATCTAGCAAAATTAATAATAATTTCTTAATATCATTGAATGTCTAATCAACAGTTACACTTCTCCGATTCTTTTTTTGATTTTACATTGTAAAATACACGTAAGATAAACTCTTAGCAGTTTTTTTTGTTGTGTTTTGTTGTTGTTGTTTTACGGTACGCGGGCCTCTCACTGTTGTGGCCTCTCCCGTTGCGGAGCACAGGCTCCGGACGCGCAGGCTCAGCGGCCATGGCTCACGGGCCCAGCCGCTCCGCGGCATGTGGGATCTTCCCGGACCGGGGCACGAACCCGCGTCCCCTGCATCGGCAGGCGGACTCCCAACCACTGCGCCACCAGGGAAGCCCTCTTAGCAGTTTTTAAGCATACAGTTCAGTGGTATTAAATTCATCCACATTATTGTGCAACCAGTCTCCAGAACTCTTTTGATCTTGCAAAACTGAAAGTCTATACTCATTAAATGACTCCCCGTCCTCTCCTCCCCACAGCACCTGGCAACCACCATTCTACTTTCTGTCTCTATGATTTTGACTGCTCTGCTATTTATTTATTTTTATTGAACTATAGTTGATTTACGATATTGTGTTAGTTTCAGGTGTACGGCAAAGTCATTCAGGTATATATGTTCTTTTTCAGATTCTTTTCCTTTATAGATTATTACAGGATGCTGAATACAGTTCCCTGTGCTATACAGTAAATCCTTGTTTTTTATCTTTTTGTATATAGTGGTGTGTATCTGTTAATCCCATACTCCTAATTTATCCTTCCCCTTTGGTAACTATAAGTTTGTTCTTTATGTCTGTGAGTCTGTTTTGTAAATAAGTTGATTTGTATTATTTTTTAGATTCCACATGTAAGTGATATCATATATTTGTCTTTCTCTGTCTCACTTCAGTTAGTGTGATAATCTGATTTTGACTCTCCTGAATACTTCATATAAGTAAAATCATACCGTATTTGTCTTTTTGTGAGTGGCTTACTTCACTTAGCATAATGTCTTCAGGGTTCATCCATGTTGTTTGCATGTGTCAGAATTCCTTTCCTTTTTATTTAAGGCTGAATAATACTCCATTGTATGGGTATGCCT
Organism: Phocoena sinus; assembly: GCF_008692025.1. NCBI lineage: Eukaryota > Metazoa > Chordata > Mammalia > Artiodactyla > Phocoenidae > Phocoena > Phocoena sinus. The sequence continues at coordinate 15,977,227 of NC_045779.1, read as the reverse complement.
CATTTTGTCTATTCATCTGTCAGTGGACACTTGGGTTGCTTTTACCTTTTAGCAATTGTGAATAAGGCTGCTATGAACATGGGTGTACAGATATCTCTTGGGGACCCTGCTTTCAATTATTTCAGGTACCAGAAGTAGAATTGCTGGATCACATAGTAACCCTATGCCTAATTTTTTGAGGAACTGCCATACTGTTTTTCATAGCAGCTGTGCTAACAGCACACAAGGGTTCCAGTTTCTCTATATCCTCATCAACACTTGTTATTTTCCAGATAGTTTTTTTATTTTATAGTAGCCATCCTAATGAGTGTGAGGTGGTATCTCATTGTGATTTTGACTTGCATTTCCCTAATGATTAGTTATGTTGATCATCTTTTCATGTGCTTGTTGACAATTTGTATATCTTCTTTTTATTTTAGCTTTTTTTTCTTCCTGTTTTACTGAGATATAATTGACATCCAGCACTGTATAAGTTTGTGTACAGCATAATGATTTGACTTACATACATCTTGAAATAATTATCACAGTAAGTTAAATAAACAAAAAAGAAAAAGTATTTTTTACCTGTGATGAGAACTCTTAGGATTTATTCTAACAACTTCCATATATATCATACAGCAGTGTTAATTATATTAATCGTGTTGTATATTATATCCCTAGCATTTATTTTATAACTGGAAGTTAGTATCTTTTGACCACCTTCATCCAATTCCTCATGCCCCCACTTCCCACCTCTGGTAACCACAAATCTGATTTTTTCTATGAGTTTATTTGTTTTCTTTTTAAGTATAATTGACCTACAACACTATGTTAGTTCCTGGTGCACAACATAGTGATACGATGTTTCTAATGTATATCTTCTTTAGAGCATATCTATTCAAGTTATTTGCCCATTTTTTAATCGGGTTGTTCATTTTTTGTTGCTTAGTTGTACTTTGTATATCCTGGATATTAACCTCCTATCAGATATGAGTTTCAATATTTTCTACTATTCCATATGTTGCCTTCTCATTCTGTTAATTGGACCCTTTGATGCACAGAGTTTTTAGATATAGTCAAATTTATCTATTTTTTTGTTTTGTTGCCTGTGCGTTTGGTGTCATAGCCAAGAAGTCACTGCCAGATTCAGTGTTATGAAGCTTTTCCCCTAAGAGTTTTATAGATTCACTCTTAGATTTAGGTCTTTGATCCATTTTGAGTTCATTTTTATATACAGTGTAAGGTAAGGATCCAACTTTATTCTTTTGCATGTGGATATCCAGTTTTCCCCACGCCATTTGTTGAAAAGTCTGTCTTTTCCTCATTGAATAATCTTAGCACCCTTGTTGAAAGTCATTTGACCATGTATGTAGGAATTTATTTCTGAGCTCTCTGTTGTATTCCATTGGTCTATATGTCTGTCTTTATATATCACTCTATACCACACTGTTTTGACTACTGTGGCTTTGTAATTAAGTTTTGAAATCAGAAAATGTGAGACCTAACTTTGTTATTCTGTTTCAAGATTGTTTTGGCTATTTGGGGTCCCTTGAGATTCCATGTGAATTTTACGGTGGTTATGTCTGGTTTTGCAAGAAACATCATTGAAAATTTGATAGGGTAAATCACTTTGGGTATATTGATATCTTAATATTGTCTTCCATCCATGAACATGGACTGCCTTTCCATTTATTTGTGTCTTCTCTGATTTCTTTCAGCAACATTTTGTAGTTTTCAGTATACCAGTCTTTTGCCTACTTGGTTACATTTATTTCTAAGTATTTTATTCATTTTGATGCTATTTTAAATGAAATTGTCTTAACTTCCTTCCTGGATTGTTCATTATTAGTATATAGAAATGCAATTGATTTTTGTGTCTTGATTTTGTATCCTGTAACTGTGCTGAATTTATTTATTAGTTCTAACAGTTTTTAGAAACTCTTTGGCATTTTCTACATATAAGATCATGTCATCTGTGAATAAAGATATTTTACTTCTTCCTTTCCTATTTGGATGCCTTTTATTTCTTTTTCTTTCTTACTGAATTGCTCTGGCTAAGACTTCCAGTACTATGTCAACTAGAAATGGCAAAAGCAGGCATCCTTGTCTTGTTCCTGGTCATGGAGGAAAAGCATTCAGACTTTAACCACTGAGTATGATGTTGCCTGTGGGCTTTTCATATATGTCCTTTGTGGTATTGAGATAGTTTCCTTCTATTCTCTGTTCCTAGTTTGTAAAGTGTTTTTCTCCAGTGGTTTTATAATTTTTTTTTTTACAGTTTATTGTATGTCTCTTACATGTCTTTAAGCTGTACATTCTCACTCAATCTTTTCTTTTAACCTTGAGTATTTCTGTTGAAATAACCAGATCATCTGTCTTATAGAGGGTCTGAGACTGGGTTTTCTTGATTGCATCTCCATTGTGTTCCTTTGTCACATATTCTTTTGTCCCCTGTATTTCCTGTGAATTAGTAGCTAGATCCAGAAGCTTAATTAGATTCAGGTTTAATGGTTAGTTTGTTTGTTTTGGTTAAGACTTCGTAGGTGAGGTATATCCTTCCAGTAAGAGATGTGTAATGTCTGGTTGTTCTTGTTTTAAACTTCAGCTTGCTGGTTGGACAGTCTCCTCTAACAATCTATTGTAATTATCCTGTAAATCCTTTCTTATTGGCTCAAAGTTAGTTGATTAGGAAGGAGAAAACTCTAGAGTTTTGGGTGGGGGCGGGAGGGGAGTTAAACCACAAGTTCATTAACTCAGCAGAACCAAGTATATGTGGATGCACATCAGAAATAAAAAGATGTGACAGTGCTTGTTGCAAATAACTAGCCCATAGTTACTTTTGGTGAGGCAAAGTGTTGAGATAAACCTAAACCACTTTCTGAATTTAGAGATTTTCTCAAATATCTTCTCTCCTTGAATATCTCTCCAGTATTAGTACATATCCTTGTTAAGGCTTCCTGGTCACCTCTAGGAGACAGATAGATAGCCTCAGTGGCTCATGCAGGTGCCACATTCCTTTATTATCTTTTCAACAGCATAGTGAATTTCAGTTTACCAGCCATAGTTCTGAGTCAGTGAACTAATGTGATTAATCTATAGGTTTGCTTGATGCTTGGTGGGTAACTTCAAAGGTAAATCCAACTCTGCCCCTTGAGGCTTAAGTCTAGCCTTAGGCATTTAATCTACAGGCAGTTTCCTTGTAAATCTCAGTGTAAGAATACTATTTAACAGACGTTTATGTACAATGTGTATACATTGTAATCTTGACTTGGAAGTGATCAACTATTTACATTAGGGAAAGAATGCTATGCTCACATCAGAGAGCTGAGAAATGGAATACCTTTCCCTGGTAGTTAATCACATGACAATCAGAGTTGCTATTTGTGGAAGAACTAATACTAGAAGACTCCACTTTTCTTTCTTGTTATGTTAGCTGATAATTTTATATGATGTTGATATTCTTAAAGTAGTCCCACAAATTTATCCTTTGACCCTACCACAAACAAGACCTCTCTGAATTATTATGTTGTTCCTCAAATGCGAAAACATAACATCATTTTGTGAATACTGAAGTTTTTCAGGGACTGTACACTGAAGGTACTAAATTTGGAATGTACCTCAGTAATTAACCGTTTATTGCCGTTTATCACTACCAGCCATTTGTTGATAAACTTGGGCAGAGTCAAGATTTTTCCAAGACCTGTTCTTCCAAGTCATTTGTTAATTGACTGTAAGCAATGGATTTGGGCTATGCTTAAGTGCCTGTTCACGAATCTGACCCTTTAATGATTAAAGGGTATAAGCTAACAGGTATGTGACCCACCCATGGAGATCACGCTACTTGGCTGTGCAAGTAATTGGTTTATTTTTTAAAGAACACTTCTAGGATTCTACTGAGTTGGTGCAGTATTTGGATCCTATCTGAATGACACTTCCTCCCCTTTAGTTCCTAGATCTTCAGAGTATGGGACAACACCTTTGCCAGTTGGCAAGAGTTGGGTCATCTCTCCTAGTGATGAGAACCTTGGTTGAGATCTTTTGGGAGAACCAATGACACTCCTCCTAGGAGTGGTCACACTGCATGTTCCCCATTTAACATCCACACAAATCAGCTTTACTGATGATTGGTCTCTTAAAAACACAGTCACCTCAAAAATATTGGCATGAGGAATTTAGGGTTGCCCTTATCTTTAAAAAGCATGAACTTCACATCCAATCTGAGTGCAGAATGCTAATGCATGATTTTGTAGTGGAGACATGGTGTCCCATGTTCAGATCTGCTGTTATAACTGTAGTATAGTGATAGTAGAAATCACCACCACCATCCTACTAGCAGCAGCAGCAGCTTAATACTTGGCAGGCGCTATGTTCAGAACTTTAAATGTATTACCAGTTTAATCCTTCGAACAAACCTGTTGTATTCCTGTTTTACTGATGAGGGACCTGAGGTCCAGGGGTTTAAGTAACTGAACTTGCCCACCACACAGCTAGTAAATGGCAAAGTTAGAATCCCAATCTAGACTCCATATGAATTTAATGGCATTTCTGTGCACTGATTTTGTCGAGAATTTCTTCTTTTTAAAGCATTTTCATCACATGAGGATCTAGTGTAATAGCAGTGATCAGGCTAAAAAAAAATCAAGGAACAGTAAAAGAATGACAACAGGCCAGGGCTGGTGCTGATGATTTGAATACAGGATGATAATAACTTTAGTCTCTGTGTGCAGCTCTGTGTTCTAGAAACAGGAGAAAAAGATCTTGAGGGAATGGGATAATTAAAGATCACTGGATAGAAGATGAGAGCAAAACAATTGTTTTAGGCTTGGGTCTAATTTATCTGTATAATGTTGCTTTCTCTTCAATAGACATAACTATTTTTGACTTACACAAAACAGCCCTGGGTAGCCTAGCATTGCAACGAGTTCCTTCACCTTATTTTCATGACTTAAAGCAGACAACTGCAATTTTTTTTAAGTTGAAGTATAGTTGATTTACAGTGTTCTGTTAGTTTCTGGTGTATAGCAAAGTGATTCAGATATATATATATATATATATATATATATATATATATATAAAATACACATATATAGAATATATAGAATATACATATATAGAATATATATATAGAATATATATACATGTTCTTCTTCAGATTCTTTTCCATTATATGTTGTTACAAGATATTGAATGTAGTTCCCTGTGCTGTACAGTGGGTCCTTGCTGTTCATCTGTTTTATATGTAGTGGTGTGTAGCTGTTCATCCCAAACTCCTGATTTATCCCTCCCTCCCCCACCTTTCCCCTTTGATAACCATAAGTTTGTTTTCTATGTCTGTGAGTTTATTTCTGTTTTGTAAATAAGTTCATTTGTATCTTTTTTTAGATTCCATACATAAGTGATATTATATTTGTCTTTGTCTGACTTACTTCACTTAGTATGATAATCTCTAGGTCCATCCATGTTGCTGCAAATGGCATTATTTCATTCCTTTTTATGGCTGAGTGATGTTCCATTGTATATTTGTACAACATCATCTTTATATCTTCATCCGTTGATGGACATTTAGGTTGCTTTGCAATTTACTATCACATCAAAATAATTTAAGATCAGAGTTAAATTTAATTCCTGTGTGTGTGTGTGTGTGTGTGTGTGTGAGTGTGTGAGGGGCGGTGCTGGATGCTATCTGTCTTGTCTTGTTAAGGAACAGCTAGTAGAATTTCCTGGGCAGAAGAACTATAGTAAGTTTACACTGTTTATTCATTAAACAAGAAAAATGATAAAGCATTTGATTGTATTTTCTCTGTTTGAGCCTCTTCACTGAACTATTCAGTTTTTACTAGGGAACTAGACTGCAGAGAATATGAGAATATATTTTGCAAGATGTAATGCATATCACTGATAAATTTTTAAAATAAATAATTGTATGCTGATCTTATGTTAATCTTATTCACTGCATCAAATAGATAAGTAAGGCTTTGTAAGTAGCTCTTCTAAGAATGAGGTGCTCTTTAATCAGGTACAAAGTATGAATGAACATGTTTAATATTGATACCATATTATGTAGATAGAATGACTTTTAGGAATCAAATGTCCTTTTTTCCCCCTAAGCTAGGTATCTAGGATTTTTTTTTTTTTTACTGACACTAAACACTAATAACTAACTAAAGATCAAATTTGATATTTTTTTCTTCATTACAATTATTTGAAATATCTGCTGTTTATTTCTTTCATTCATTTATTCCTCCACCAGACTTTGGGAAAGCCCTGTGCCAGGCATTGTGTGTGGTCCCAAGGATGGAGAGAAAGATACAGGGATATGTCTCTGACATAGACAAGAGCACATACAGCTGTGGTACCCAGTGGCTGATGAGCCCGGCTGGGAGGAGTCGGGGAAGAGCCTCTGGATTGATGGAGGGGCACTGAAAGAAGCGTTCTGTGGGATGCAGGACTGAGCATGGGGGTTGAACAGAAACTTGGTTGTATTCTTGTCGGTAACCGGGGGAGACCTATCCAGTGAGGGAAGCTACTACAGATAGCTACAAATGAGACACATGGCTGGAGAAAAGAAAATGGTGGTGAATATAAGGAAGGTATGAATTCCAGGTCCAAGGGGCAGGATCATGTGGTTCATTTGATGTGGGAAATATGATGAATCCAGGTTGCAGCCCATTGAGTTTCAGGTGCTCTATGGGTCATCAAGTGCAAAGGACCAATAGGTGATTGATATATGGGCCTACAAATGAGGTCTGAGGTTCAACAGAGGGGAATGGGCTGATAGTTGAAGGTATGAGTGTGTTGGAGTCTGTAAGGCAGTGTGAATAGAATGAGGAATGGGTGAAAACAGTCCTAGGAACCAACATCACTGAAGGGATAGAGGATGGATAATCAGATTCTAGGAAGATGCCCAGAAAAGACTGATGATATTACAGACATAAGGGAAGAAGAAATGTTAAGAAGAAATTAGAAGTGGTAAATACCACAGAGGAGTCAAGTTCAGAAAAGAATGGAAACATTTGGCAACAAGGTTTACTTAAAATGAAATGTTTCTTGGAAGTGGAGGCGAAGTTCTAAATAATTTTTCAAAAGTGATGTAGCAAAAAATGGTGTTTTAAAAGGCACCAGTTCACAACTACAGCTCTGGAATTCGTTACTGCAAAGCACAAGGAAAGTAAGATTAAGCCAAAGACATGGTGATTTTAATGTCTCAGTTTGGGTCTAAAAAATGTGTTTTTTCTTTCTTCCTCTATATATGCCAAAATAAACCATCAAGCTAGGACTAATTTATTAACTGTTCAGTGTTAGCTTTTTTGACATTTGACTTGTATCAGCCATGTTTGAAAAATATGAAAATATTGAAAGATTATTATAATAGGAAGATCAAATCTAACCTTGATTTGAGAAGGACTCCAGTTGCTAGAATGTGGAAGCAGATCTGTTACCATGGTTACCTATCTGTTCTTCTGGCTAGTTTCCTTTCAGGTAAAACACTTAGGGTGAGATAGCTTTGTACCCTAACAGCTCTGTTACCACAAGCAAATCATAACACGGCTGCAACTCAGTTTTCCTGTCTCTGAAATCAAAAGTAGGTGTTCTTTAGAAATCTGCTTTTCAAACTGTAGACTTCGACACATTAACGGGCGATGAGATGGAAAGTAACAGAATACTCTCCACACGGTGTGGAAAGCCTCGTTTTGCCAAGCTCACATTTCAGCTGTGTGTGTGTGAGGGACAGAGAGAGAGATGTTACTAGATCATAGTATAAAATGATTTTTCTTACTGTGGATTATGGTTAAAAAATATTTGAGAAACACTGCTTTCAACTAGATCCCCTTCCTATTCTAAAATTCTTTCATTTCAGTTAATCGTCAGGCTGTTCTTTTGGTGGTGTAAATGTTTCCTAACAATACTGTGGAGTGGCAGGTATGAAAACTGTTAAGGAATGACAGCTAATAACAAAAGAGAAAAACATTAAAAGGTAAATAAGGCCAACATCTGTGTTGTATTTGACCACAAGACTGAACAAGCCTTTAAAATTTATTAGTATTCCAACTCACAAGACATTACTGTAATTTATGAAGAAAAGTTAGAGTAGGCTATATATTCACAAACAATGGAGTAATTCTTTTGATGGTGGTATAAATAAGCAACCATATCAAGGAGAAATAATCCTTTTTCAGAAGTCACAATACCATGGCACATCAATTCTAGAATTGCCCATTAAATAATTGCAGTGAGTCTCCTTCGCCTGCCCACATGAAAAGATTCATTGATGTGGTTATGAGACAAGTCAGCGTATTTTTATTGGCCTCAACTAGAAGGAGGACACACCTGAGTCAGGTGTTTTGTTTTAGAAACAGCTGTTTGAACTTCCCCTACTGGTTAATTCTGCTCTAGGCTGTATGTATTCGGGCATTTGTTTTTTCCAGCACACTTATTGATACTTGGAATTCTTGGAAGTGAGCAATTTCCTATAAAACCAAGATTCAATGAGAGTTTTTCTTTACTTATTTTGTAAACAGTTTTTTAATTCTTCTACAACCTATGAAATTTCATAGATTTTAGGTGGTGTCAAGCAGGGAAGATTTAACAAGGCTTAATCATTGTACAGGAAATTTTAGGGAAGTGTTCTTATTTGTCCCTCCCTGCACAGCTCTTGGACACTCAGTTGGCCTATGTGTTTTTATTTCCTGTCTGCCCTCTTACAAACCCTGGGGTATTTGCTTTGCCCCTTTGCCAATCTAACCCCAGATTTTTGGCAATAATGTGTTTTCTCTCTCCTTTACGTTGCCGGTCAGCTGGCAGAGAAGGCCTAGGTGGGAGGGGAATTGAGACCAGCAGTACCATCCTGCCATATTTTCCCAAAACCTCCTCTTGTCGATCTCTGGGACTCCTGTGAGATAAACCATGTTGGTGCTGGAGCTGAGGGTGTGCTGGTGGGGTGGGCGGAGCTAGTGGGACGGGTGGTGCAGGGATGGTGTTGACTCCGCCTCCCTGGCCACAGTTGATTGGCCCATGGCTGGCACCCAGTGAGTCTCTGCCCCCTCCACCATCCCAGGCCCCTCCTTTCTCCCAGGTGTATAAACACATATGATTGTGACAAATGAAGAGATGGAGAGTTTTTGTGTTTTTTTTATTCTATGGGAGAACAACATATTTGCCATCTAGCCACCTGATTTATTAGATGAGCAAACTGAGGCTTAGTGAGATAGAGACACCAAAGTAACTAAGAGAACAAGGATAGGGCTTGACCTCTGGGTCTAGGGCTCTTCTTCCACCATTTGTCGCTGCCTCCCAAAGCCCATGAGAAGATGGGGCTCAAGGTTGATGGACTTTAGATACTTGGAGGGTAGGGGGTAAAACACAGGCAAGTCTTGAGCTTTGAAGTGAAGACAATAGAGAAAATGTACAAGGTTTATATTGGACAGTATTAGAAAGCAAGACTTATTTTCTCTGGGTTTTTCTCCACTCTAAGACTCAAAGACAGGTGATACACAAAGTACACCCCAGCTAGATGGGTGGGCGACATGAAGGCATAATTTCTCTAGTTACAGTTTCTCTAATTAAATGATCCACATAGATTCCAGAGGTTTGCTGTGATAATAAAAGAGTATATCAGAAATTATTGTTCTTTGGAAAAATTTAAAGGCCGTAAAGGTGAAAGTTGGTATTGCTATTAAAATGCCAATAAAAACTTGAAAAACTCACATATCCTTGAATACTTTCTCTACAGAATATTTTTCCTTTTTCACTAATTATGCAGGATATTCACCATGAACAGTGTTGCTTCCTGGGTTGGATGCATTAGGAATATAGTGACACCATTAAAACCTTGGAAACATCTCTATATCCCCCACCTTCAATACCAACAGATGTCATTAGGATGTGTGTTGTGTGGGACAGACTGTCTATCACTAGTGTTGAAGGCTTGAAGCGTCGGGTAGAAGCCACTGCGCTCCCCTGTGTGTGTTACTGGCTGTTTGATGACTGGATAGTGTCACATGAATGTCAAGATCAGCTTCCTGAACTGGCATGGTGCCAGCTGGTCAGAGTGGCCATCACTTCCATTTTGAGTATACTCAAAATTGGCGGGCAATCTGAATAAATACAAAATAATGGTAGTTATCACCTGGAGTGAAATTGGTATTTTCTATCCTTCTGAAATTAATCTATATTATATCTATTTTCTGACATTTGTGGCAGTGCTTTTAGACACTCTTCATGGATTGAGGTGGAACATAAAAAAAATGTCTTCCTGATCCACTGAATTTCTTGCTCCTGAAACAGACGTGTGAAGCTGAATTTCCTCTACTCTGTGTGTCTGAGTAACCCTAGATTTTATATATTTTGCAATATTATAAGCAGCAATTTTTTTCTTCATTATGCAAAATACCAACAACCTTAGAGGTACTTTTTAAACAAAATGAGTCACTGAAGTTCAAATACAGAATAAACCACGCACTCTAAAAGCAGCTGGAACCCAAGCCTTTTGTTCTTTCCCGATGCTAACTCCCTCTCAGCATGACACTGTATTTCCTGTACCCTGAAGTATGTATGTTCTTGACCTGTAAAATTCTTCTTTTAGGATCCACCTACTTCAGTTTCCCTTGGACTACGAATGGAAGAAATGATTTTCAACTTGGCAGACACACATCTATTTTTTAACGACTTGGAGGTAAGTTCTGATTATTTTATATACTCTTCATGTTGCATGTTTGGAAATAGGTGATTGGTCCTAAAATAACGATGGGATATTATTTTTTGAATATATAATTGGAATAAGGAGATAAAGTAATTATTGATTATATGGTCGTACTTTGGCTGCTGTATTTCAAAGTTCGATTCCACATGATTATTGATAGGGATTAAAAGTTGATGTCAAGAATGTTTTATATTAAACTGTGTTGATTATCAGAAGCTACAGATTTCTCAGTTACATAATCACTGTTGAGATGGGTTACCTTTAGAATCCAACAGAATTTGTGATCCTGTCATATGCTGTCCATGTCAGACTCTTACCGTATTGGGTCAGATTCTTTTCTGTCTGGCTGGCCCAATTGGTCGTATAACATTTTAGTCAGGCCTCTGCTCTTTGGGTTGCCAGAATTCCTTATGTCAAACTGCTGATGATTTTATTTGTCCTTTATAATCTGGGGGGAAACTTTTGTAAGATGATACAGTGTGTTACGGGCAATGACAAACATGCTGATCTTGGTTAGAAGCTTTTTTTTTTTTTTTAATTAATTTATTTTTGGCTGTGTTGGGTCTTCGTTGCTGGGCGCGGTCTTTCTCTAGCTGCGGTGAGCCGGGGTGGGGGGGGGCTACTCTCCGTTGCGGTGCGCAGGCTTCTCATTGCAGTGGCTTCTCTTGTTGCGGAGCACGGGCTCTAGGCGCGCGGGCTTCAGTAGTTGTGGCACGTGGGCTCTGTAGTTGTGGCTCACGGGCTCTAGAGCGCAGGCTCAGTAGTTGTGGTGCACGGGCTTAGTTGCTCCGCAGCATGTGGGATCTTCCCGGACCAGGGCTCGAACCCGTGTCCCCTGCATTGGCAGGCGGATTCTTAACCACTGCGCCACCAAGGAAGCCCCAGAAGCATTTTTAAGAATAAAGAATATTGGTTTTCATAGCTCCATTATGAGAAAATATGCCTGTAACTACATTTCACTCCCTTCATAATAGAGATAGTTGTTTATTTAAATCCTGCTATTAAGCAAGCTTGTGGTAGGGCTGCCAACAGGCATTAATCATCAAGTTGTTGTTTTCCTAGATTTTATAAATGTATGTTATTTCAGACAGCAGAAGAATCTGAAAGATTCAAATAGAACTTTTACTGATCAAAGTTAATTGGCAGCAATTGGCCTTTAAATATTTCCTTATGTTTCCCCTTTTCAAAATCAAGCAAAATGCACCTTATTTCATAGATGAGCCAAAATCATTTGAAAAATGCCAGTGTGTGACAGAACTTAAATGCGGTTTGTTCAACATCTGTCCTGTATTTTGATTTCTTTTCATCTGCAATGAAACTACTCACAGACGAATTGGCAACTTCCAGTGCAATGAAATTATTTAAATGTGCTTCATTTTTCCCCCATTCCTTAGTGAAATATTTATTTTTACACTTAGGGTGAAATACAGAATTTTTTTTTTTTTTTTTTTTTTGCATTTTAAAGTGTTTGCTTTCCTTAAGGAAATTACATGTAAGGCATTACTATTTTTTAAGGTGGAAATATTCCAAGTGAGTGACAAGTTCAGAATTGCCTTTCTAAAAGCTTAATAATCATACTTCTTTTCAAAAGCTGTTTCTGCCTTATGGTTGTGATTCCCTTCATAAGAGAACAGCACCAGAAAATTCCATATTTTACTAATATGTTAGAATTCCTTTCCTAAGTTTCGGTTGTTTCCAACGACACAGACCAGGCTGATAGTGTCTTGGGTTCAAACCTGTTACTCTTACTGATGTTAATAGGTGTTAATAGCATCCATCAAGAAGAAATTAGCAGTAATTTTCTATTGTTTTTAAACTCTACCCTCTTAAAAATGACAAAGCTTGACTGTACAGTGCCAAAACTATGTGGTAAAAAGTGAGAAGTTAGGCAAAGTAGTTAACTTGGTATAATATAGACAGAAAAGCTTCCTAACTCAGTTTGGATATAATATAGCCAGATTTTTATTTGTTTCCTAACATTATTCACACTGAACTATATAGAGAAGGTCTGAAATAAAAGTAAATATTAAAAGTTCTAGTTTAGGTTTGTAGTGGATGTAGTTTTTTCATAAGCCCAAATTAAAAAAAAAAAAGAAGAACTAGGGATCCACACAGATATTGAAATATCAGATTTTCCTCTTGGCATGAGGACTCTTTCTTATAAGTAAAGTAGAAAAGAGAATGAAGGAATAATTCAACCGAATGTAAAAATCAATAGTGAAAAATTATTTAAGCTTGTAACCTTCCCAAAATTGATTTTATTTTACTTGCAAATAATATAAAGCAAAAGTATAAATGAAAGATTCACTTAGTCTCTGGCTTCGGAAATTATTTACTTGCTTTAGATTTGTGGAATATTTAAAAAATACATTGGTTTTTATACTTATTTCAATCCTTCATTTTATATTTTTGTAATTCAGCAAACCTGAGACTGGTCATTGCAAATATTAGTTTCTTTCAAAATAGAGTAAAATTATTTCCTGGCAAAAATAAATGTATTAGCTTAATACCCTTTAGAAAACCAAAATTGTCTCATCAGGCAAAAATGATGTGGTAATGCTTGGTTTCACATGCCAATTAGCAATGTACTGTGGTAAAGGACATGAATATTTTAATATATTTTAATTACATGTTTTTAGCTTTTGAAGATCTAGAGTACAGGTAATTTCAAGGAGATTAACAAGCTGTTGGTCAGCTTGAAGTGTGATTTCTGAACTCGCATTGTTGACTTAAGCCTCATTTTCTTTTAAAATCTTAACTTTTTGCCAGCTACTCTGTCTAATTTGGTTAGTTCAAGCTGTGGCTTAAAAGAGATTCTCAATAATGAAATACACTACGTGAGGAGATTCCAGTAACAGTTCTTGTGTTATCAAAGTATTTGCTTAAAATGGTTATTAGGGTATTTTTTAGGAAATTTTCGATATGGTTTTAAAGTAATTTAGAAGTATCGTCACTATTTTAAGACATAAAAAAGTTTTCAGTTTTAAAAGTCTTATTTGTCAGCTCAGTTAGTGAGAGTTTTTAATAAAAGCAATCACAATTTAATTCTGTTGACACTTCAGGAAAAAATAAATAAAAAGGAGAAAGCTGGTTTTTCGAACCATTAAAAATGTCTGACATGTGAAGGACCATGAGTGACAGGGAGACACAATTATCAGAGGAAATAATATTTCCCCCCCACCCAGAGAAGGGTTTAGACTTGAGTTCCATGCACTCCTGGCTTTCCTATTTCCAAGTCTGACTAACACCCTGCGTATCATTTTACCAAGAGGTCTCCGTGTGCAATCCGACGATGCTTATTATGGAAGTCATTTTTTATGAATGACAGTATGAAATTGGAGGGTTTTTTCCAGCTTCTTTAGTAAAGTCTGTCTCTTTCTGACTGAATGGAGAAAGAGCTCTTTCTGTTGGATTTTTATTGAAAGGTGATCGACCTTCTGAATATGATAACATTTCAGTTTAACTTGCCTTTTGTCGATTCTTCTGCTGGATTTTTCCACAATTAAAGGACGATATTTCATCAAGATTAATATGAGTCTAAAGAAAAATAAGGCACAAGCTGATGTCGAATGTTCTCTTTCTGTCTGGTGTTAAGTAATATCATCTCACTGGCGTTATGGTTGCCATCCTAACTGATGTTATCAACATGGTAACCTCCAAGAGTCTCTGCTCTCAGGCCACAGGGGTCAGGGTTGGGAAGTAGCAGGGACCCCGCCTCTTGTCTTCTGGGTTGTACACACCACGTTCGCCTAGTCAAGTGTGAAGCTGTGCTACAGCTTTCTCCTTCACGCTCCCAGTATGTTGGTTAGTTGGGACAGACCAGAGGATTCTTTGGTGTCAAGCTTTACAATGTGAATACCCCAGCCCTTTCTTGGGCCTTTGATATGTAGACTCCTGTCCCAGGTTTGATTTTCAATCACCTACTCTTGTAGCTCCTTGTTTTCACATTTTCTCTTTAGAAAAGGCCTGGGACCAAAGGTTCTGGTCTCAGTAGAGCTGGGTTTGATGAGTCAAAGGCCAAGGAAAGGCACCATGGACAGTCTCCAAGTAATGCCATAATTTAAAGCAAGTAAGCTATAATGAGCTTTCTTATAAAGCAAAGAAATTAGTTTGCCCCTTGGTTTCATTCAGTCTTTAAATTTGCAATAATATGTTATAAGTCTAAAACTTAGGTTATCGTCTGTTAATCATTTTAATATATCTTGTTTATAAATTGATTTTCAGCTAGGAAAAAATCTTCCTTCAGAATGTCAGTCATGCCAATGCTAAGTAGCTTTGATCTCAAGCGAAGCGTTCTGTAGTGACCTAATGCTTGTGCTTCCCAAAGTGGAAAAGTTGTAACCTAATCGAGAAGTTGACTTTTTGAGTGGAAACGTATAATTCACCTAGAAAGTGCTTTGTTGCTAAACAAGAATGAACTCTGATGCCCAGGGTCAAGCTTCTTTGTAGACGCGGGATGCTCTGGTTCCATAGGTGCTTGTAAAGAAGACACTTCTGGAAGAGCTTGAGCTGTTTTCTTCTTTCAGTGCATGTCACAGCCAAGAAACAACTCTATGAAAGTGTGTGGGCCTAAACATAAATGTACCCGTAGGCGTGTGTATGCCACTTGTCATTTTCAGCTCTGGACGTAGGCTTTTGTATATGTATTTAATTTTCTTCTGATAAATTTAGCAAACATAAAGGATTCCATTTTTTTTTTAATCCTAGTAACATCCTTCATAACACCTAGAATATTGCCCTATACATGTTGACCATTAATGAGTATTTGTTAGATTAAATTCTTATCTGTTGTCTCAGATAGAAGATCAATTTCTGTGTCCTTTCCCATGGAAGACAATGGACTTGACCTTGCCTTTCTGTTTTAAGATGGGTTGCTTGACCTCATCTATTTTCTTAGTAAGAGTAACACCAAAGCCCTCAGTTTAGGAGGCAAAATAAGTTTGCAAGCAGCTAATGATTATTAGACAAAATACATATGTATTGAATTTAACTACATTGTAACTGGTGATCAAAATGAAGCAATACCCATACTTTATCCATTATTGTTACTCATGAATAAGTATATGTGTTCTTCCTGTCTCATCATTTCTCACAAGATTCTATCATCTTTATTTTATCTGAAGCAAAAAAATAGAAACATAAACCTGTATTCCAAGACTTCCTTGTCGGATGTTTACCAGAAAGTTAGGAGTCAAAATATGTGGCTGTTTAACATAATAAAAGATATTTTCCTTTTACCAACAGCCAACGTTGTACTTAGCAATAAAATAATAGAGGCAAATTGTCATAAAGATGGAAACAAAATAAGAATGTCCTGTGTCACTACTATTAGTCTGCATTGTTCTAGGAATTTGGAGCAGCGCAGTAAGATATGAAAGAAATGAAATGAAAGATTAAAATTATTGTTTTTTTGCATAATATTTGATATACATAGAAAACTGAAGAGAATCTCCAGGAATTGTTTTAGAATTTACAGTGGGCTTCAGAAAAGTAAAAGACTGTAGAATTAAATTAAAAAATCAATAGCCTTCTTCTAGCCACCCATGTAGAAAATTTAATTAAATTATAATTTTTAAGTAACTGCAGTAACTATAACACAAAAAAAAAGATTAAAGGGAAAGATAAGGAGTAACCTATATAAGAAGTGTTTATAGGAAATATATGAATAAAACTTTGACATCCTACTGAAGGATCTAAAGGAAGATTTGAATAAATGAGATTTCTTCCATTCCTTTTCTTTTCTGTAATATGACAAAATTGTTGTAAGGTCCATTTGAAGGATAAATAGGCAAAAATACCTAGAAGTTTTGGACAGAAAGTAGTAATAGTGAGCACCCAGCTCAACCAAATATTAAATGTTTTATAATTCGACAATAATATGAAGATTTATGTTGGCACGGCTTTGACATTGGACTACAGGGAGAAGAGAGAGCTCAGACACAGACCCAACTTGTAGAAAAATTTTGTATATGTGTTAAATGAAACCAGACAAACGAACCAGTGAAGGAGTGGATTATTCAATTTATATACAGAAATAGGTAAATTACAGAGTTAAAATGTGAAAGAGTAAAAATCAAGGAGAAAATATAGGTAGATCAAAAGGAGATCTCACATTGCCTACAGGAAATAAACGTTTGGATAGCCATTTGGCAGTAAGCAGAGCCTAAAAAGATTGATACCATTTGTGCTAATTGCACATCTAGGAATTTTTACTTGTCAAAGACAAAGGCAACTATTTATAAATATTTCCAAATTATGGAATTCTGATCGTGTTTCATTTCTTGTCCCAGGAGCTGGTTACATGACTGTGTTCCATTTGTGAAAATTCATTGAGCTATAATATATACCTTTTTGAGGACTATACACACAGACATAGTTTGCTCTCGATTCTGTTAAAAAATTATATACCCTATGTAAAATATAGGCACTACTGTTTCTCTAGCACAGTGCTGGGCCCATAGAAGGCACCCAGTAAGTACATGTTAAATAATAAATAAATGGAGGAACGAAAAACAGATGGAAAGAGGTACTCTAGAATTTTAATGTTATTTCTATCTGAGATCCCAGGTTTTATTTTCTTATTTGTACTTGTCTGTGTATTCCAAATTCTTTATAACATATATACTAATTTCTTTTGTAGTCAGGGAAGAAAACAAACACTGTTTTTTGAAAGCCATAGATAATATTAAAAGACAAAGCTATTTCTAACCAATAAAATAATCAATATTATTGCAACTCATTAAGAAAAACCTAAAGAAATTAACAAAGGACATGAACAGATAATTCATAAGAGAAAAGCATTCAAATTTTCAACACATAGAAAAGAAAATGTTGGATTTCACCTCTAGTAATCAGAAATGTTAGAGAGTAAGTGTTCAGCCTCTTGCCCATCAAATTGGCAAAGCTTTAAAATCAGTAATATGGTCTACAGTGCAGTAGGAGGAACACTTGTGTACATTACTGATAAGGATAGAAATTGGTACACGTTTTGAGAAAAGTAGCTTGATAATATGTATTCAGAACCTTAATGTATGGATCCTTTTACTCAGTAATTTCACTTTTAACTTCTAAGAAAACAGTTATAGGCAGAGAATTGATACAATATTAATGAACATTTATCGAACACTTGTCCTAAGTGCTTTACATACGTTATTCCACTTAATAGCCTGATATTTCTATGATAAGAGCACTGTTATTATCTCCATTTTATAGAATAGCCAAGAGAAGCTTAGAGTTGGTAAAACAAAACTTGTCTAAGGCCACACAGCTGAGTGGCTTAGACAAGTGACTCAGGGCCAGTGCTGTCTAGAAGTCCACTCAACCCCATATATCTCCCACATGGTGTTTTTTACCACTAAAATATAGAACTATTTTAAATATCCTAAAATAGATGAATAGTGATAAATGATACATCCTCATTGAAAATTGTTTTCAGACTGCTTATTAAATATAGGGAAAATATTCGTGGTCCATTTCAAGTTTTAAAAACAGACTGTTCAGTACAGTGTAGCCTTAATGTTAAAATTTATGGTGTATTATCTGAAAAGGCTACATACTATGAGACCAACTATTTGACATTCTGGGAAAGGCACAACTGTGGATCAGCTGGCTGCCAGGGGTTGGGGATGAGAGGGATGAATTAGTTGGAGCACCAAAGATTTTTAGGGCAGTGGAACTATTCTATGTGATACTACAATGGTGGCTACATGTCATGAGACATTTGCGCAAACCCATAGAATGTACTACACCAAGAGTGAACCCTAACGTCAACTATGGACTTTGGGTGGTGATGGTGTGTCAATATACGTTTATTGGTTGTAAGAAATGTACCGCTCTAATGTGAGATGTCAATACGAGGGGAGGTTATGCGTGTGTAGGAGCAGGGGGTATATGAATAATCTCTGTATTTTCTGGTCAGTTTTGCTATAAACCTAATACTTCTCTAAAAAATAAGGTTTATTAATTTTTTTAAAAAGTGTGGCATATTAAGAAACTGGAGGAAAATACAGTTTTAAAAGCTACCATTATGTAACTTTAAAAATAAGCAGTCTAGGGCTTCCCTGGTGGCGCAGTGGTTGAGAGTCCGCCTGCCGATGCAGGGGATACAGGTTCGTGCCCCGGTCCGGGAAGATCCCACATGCCGTGGAGCGGCTGGGCCCGTGAGCCATGGCCGCTGAGCCTGCGCGTCTGGAGCCTGTGCTCCGCAGTGGGAGAGGCCACAACAGTGAGAGGCCCGCGTACCGCAAAAAAAAAAAAAAAAAAAAAAAAAAAAAAAAAAATAAGCAGTCTACAGAATAAATTGTACTGTATAATTCTGATTTTAGCATTTATGACATATTAAAAATAACTGGAGGTGAATACACTATAATGTTGCTAGTCTGGATGATGGGGTTATAAATGCTGTGTCTCTGTTGTGCTTCAAAACTGAGACGCTTATAGCATTGCGTAAACTCTTTATACCTTCTGCCCTTCATTCAATAGTCAATATATATTTATTAACTTTCTCTCTTTTTTTTTTTTTTTTTTTTTTTTTTTGCGGTACGTGGGCCTCTCCCGTTGCGGAGCACGGGCTCCGGACGCGCAGGCTCAGCGGCCATGGCTCATGGGCCCAGCCGCTCCGCGACATGTGGGATCTTCCCAGACCGGGGCATGAACCCGTGTCCCCTGCATCGGCAGGCGGACTCTCAACCACTGCGCCACCAGGGAAGCCCTATATTTATTAACTATTAAGTGCCAGGCACAATTCTGGATGCTGAGGATGCAGCGATAATTGAGTGAAGGTTACCCTCTTCGTGGAGGGGAAGTAGGAAATAAACACTATGTAAATAAAATAATTTCAGGTAGAGATAAGTGCTAGGAAGAAAATCAGAGTGTAATTTAAGGGATTAGGGCTCTTTAGCTGAGATGGGGCATCTTTAGCTGAGAGTGGGACATCTTTAGCTGAAATATTCAGGAACAGGTGTCTCTGAAAAGAGGACATTTGTGAAGAAACCAGGAAGTTGGGAGGAAGCAGCTGGAACAGCAGGAAGTCATTCTGGAAGGGGAATGGCCTGTGCAAAGGCCCTGAGGTAGGAATGCAGTTTGCTCCTTCAAGAAATAAACAAGAGCTTCGTTTGGTTGGGGCAGAGTGAATGGGGGAAAAGTGACAGCGTCCAGATCATGAAGGGCCTTGTAGACTGTGGTAAAGAAGTTGGAAATTTTTCTAGTTGCAATGGGAAGCCATTGGCGAGTTTTACGCATGAATATGATAGACTAGTGTTTACTATAGACTGGTTATCATATGAGGAACTGGACTCAATGAGACCAGTTAGGAGACGGTTGCTTTGGGCTGAGGATGTAGCAGTTCTGGACGTGGTGTGAAGTTGCAGGATTTACAGTATAATTTGGTGGAAGCACCGGCAGAATCTGCTAATGGGTCAGATGTGGGAGGAGAAGGAAAGCAGAATCAAGGATGGCCACTAGGTTTTGACCTGAGCAACTGGATGGGTGGTCACGTTATCTGAGATGACAAAGAGCGCTTTGGGGTGGCGAGGTTGGGGGAAGAGCTGTCCTCAAATATTTTTCATGGAGCATATTAAGTTTGAAATATCTATTCAACCTTCAGGTCAAGAGATTATGTACATTTAGGTTTGGAACTCAGAGGAGAGAGGCAAATGTGAAGATACAGTTTTGGGAATCATATAGGCATGAGATAAAACATCTCATAGGGGAAAGAGGAAATTGAGAAGCGGGCATAAGACTGGGCATCAAACACTTAGAAACAGGACGAAGAAAGAAGAACCTGCAAGGGAGAATGGTAAGGAGTAGACAGTGAAGTAGGTGGGAAAGTACAAGGCATCACAGAAATCTAGGGAATAGTGTTTCAGGAATGAGGGGGTTGCACTACTGTGTCGAGTAGCTGTTGGATTTGCCAAGAATGTTGGCTGGTAATGACCCTGGTAAGCGCCGTTTCAGTGAAGCGGAAGACTTAAGCCCAATGGGAGTGGGTTGAAAAGAGGATGAGGGTTGACACCGTGAAAACAGGAAAGATTGATTGAGAGTTTCCACAATGACAAAATGCAAAGAGATGGGTAGGATGTGGAGAGGGTCATAGGATCAAGGTGTGTGTGGGGGGGAGGGGTGGTGGGTTAGTGTTAAAATAGAAGATATTTAGACATGTTTGGGTGTCGGGGGAATGATCCAGTAGAGATGATACAAGGTGTGGCAAAGGGAGGGAGCAGCGGAAGGAGTGAAGTCCTTGGGTTGCAGGAGAGGATGGGATTCAGGACACCGGGTACAGGGTTGGGCTTCAGTAAGAAGGCAGGCAGACTCTGCAGGTGTACAGATGCAGGCAGGCAGCTGGGGTACCATAGTGGGAGAGGAGGCTGTTCTCACTGTAAAAATACCTCCCGTAATATCTTATGATTTTCTGTCTACCTCTTTCTACACCTGCACCCCACCCCCAGGCAGTCCCTTGAGAGCAGGCACCGTGACTCGTCCACTTGAAGTCTAAGTACTAACACCAGATTTGGTTACACGGAAGGCTCTCCTATGTCTTTTTAATTTTTTCCAAATTTTTGAAAGTAATAGTCTACAATGAACCCTACTCTTTTTACAATTTGCAAACATTAACTTTCTAAAAGTAAATGACTGATCACAAATCCTAAAAATAACTGAAATTGTCCAAGAGGTTAAACTTTGATATTATCCTTTTTTTTTTTTTTTTTTTTTTTTTGGGGTACGCGAGCCTCTCACTGTTGTGGCCTCTCCCGTCGCGCAGCACAGGCTGCAGACGCGCAGGCTCAGCGGCCATGGCTCACGGGCCCAGCCGCTCCGCGGCATGTGGGATCTTCCCGGACCGGGGCACGAACCCGCGTCCCCTGCATCGGCAGGCGGACTCTCAACCACTGCGCCACCAGGGAAGCCCCGATATTATCCTTTTTTAAGTCATATTTTCAAAGTCCTTAGTGGCAAAACACCATGGACGTGCAAGAGGTACAATATAAAATGATATTCAGTGTAGATCCAATTTAAGGTTTTTCTAAAAAGGTGCATACATCCAAAAGAAGATAAAAAGAGTTTCCACATTAAAAGTGTTACAAAAAATAAATAATTTCTACAGTAAAAAAGGGATTTACCTCTGGATAGTGGGAAAGCGCTACCATGAGCTAAACGATACGTTTTCTTTATATTTTTTCTTTTCTATAGTTAACATTTCTTATAATAAGAAAGTTGTTGAATAATCATGACCAACTATTCCGACTTAACTCAAAGCCCTATATTTATGTGGTGTGTTATCTTACAATTCTAGGGGTACTGGAGGTTAAAGTCACAAGTTCATTAATTCTTGAGGGACCCCTCTGTGCCTCAATTTCTCATCTGTAAAGTTGGATGGTGATAGTACCCACCTCCTAGGGTCAGGGTGAAGACTCAAGACGCGAATACCTGTTAAGTGCATAGAACTAGCTCCAGCCCACAGGAGGCACTAAGGAAGTCCAATCTGCTATTACTCTTTATCGAGTATCTTTGATGCAAAACACTGGAGAGTAGGGCCATGGAGCAAGAAGAGGGGGTGACTTAGGGAGTGGCTAGGAAATGAAGCACGTGAAATAATAAGTGGTTTGGCGCCAAAATTCCCGTGTAGAATTCCAACAGAAATCACACGAGAAAAACAACAGAAATTCTGCCGGTGTTCAGTTTGCAAATGCAGATGGTTCCAGGCAGTGTACTGTACTCCTTTTGTTCTTTCCTCATTCACATGCTCCTCCCACCCCCAGTTCCAAGAGCGGAGGTTTCCTTCGGGCAGTTAAATAGCTACTGTATCTGGCTTCCCTCACCCTGTGCTGTCCCTTCATGGAAAACGAGGATGCTGGCTTCATGGCCATGGATTGTGCTAGTAAGTTGTCCTTTCCTTGTCTTCTTCCTGCTTCGTGTCTGAAGGGTGGCTCCTGGATCTTGCTGGTGGTGTCTACAGCGTGGAGCAGAGCCTTGCTGTGTACAAAGCGATATAGGAGGGAGAAGGGCAGCAGGCTTTAGGGAAACTCTTCTCACATCAGTACAGAGCATTGACTTTGACTCTCCGTCAGCACTGGGAACTCAGTCTTCTTATCTCCAGTGTACGTGTGTGGACAGTTGAAGCGAAGCGATTTTTGCCCAAAGCCACTTGGTTAGGTGATGGTAAAGCTAAGGTGGGAACAGGGGTTTCTGATCCCAAATATCATTGCACAAACCTCTCTAGCCATGTCCCATGACCTGGCTATTTCTCTGCAACAACATAAAGGAAGTAGTGGCATGTTGGTGCTGTCACATACTATTGTCATACAGCAGACCCCAATAACGAACGTGTTTTCTCTAATGGATTATTTGTTAGCTTTGTTTCTCACTACATCTTACTCTACTGTTAGTGGTCACCAAGCAAGCTAAAATCTGTCTTGGAAAGGTTTGGAGGTAGATGGGTAGGTAGATAGGTTGTCAGATAGATAATGGACAGACAGACATGTGCTTGTAAATTCCTATTGTTGAGTAGACAAAAATATTTTAGTTGCCTGTATCTACACTGCACAGAAAAGGAGCTACAGTGCTATAAAGTTACTCATGCTTACTCCATTCTGGACACTATGCTAGGCATTGAGGAGAAGAGATGAAATATATTCACTGCCCTCAAAGAGCCACGATGGGGGGTGAAGATAGAAAAGCAAGAAAACAGAGGGCTTCCCTGGTGGCGCAGTGGTTGAGCGTCCGCCTGCCGATGCAGGGGACGCGGGTTCGTGCCCCGGTCCGGGAAGATCCCACATGCCGCGGAGCGGCTGGGCCCGTGAGCCATGGCCGCTGGGCCTGCGCGTCTGGAGCCTGTGCTCCGCAACGGAAGGGGCCGCAACGGTGAGAGGCCTGCGTACCGAAAAAAAAAAAAAAAAGAAAACAGAGCACAGTATATCTCCACAGTGACAGAGACACGTAAGAATCTTAATAGAGTCCAAAGGCAGGGTGGCTAACCCAGCCTGGGAGAGAGGTGGCAAGGCAGAGAGGACAGGAGATACGACTTCCCCATGACGTAACGTTTGGTGTGAGAGAGCATGGCAGTTGGGAACAGTTTGAGTAGATATAAAGCTCAGAGCACATGTAGAGCAGTTGTGAGATAAAGAAGACAGAAAGGGAGACCGAAGCCGGATCATGAGAGGCTTTGTACACTCTGCTAAGGAAGTTGAATGTCATGTTGAATGCCAAGGGTAATCACTAAGGAATGTTTAGCATTGCTATGGAGATGAATTGTATTGTGAAGTCAGAGGTGTCAGTAAGATAGGTTAGGAATCACCAGGGTTCGTTTGTAGGAACAGAATACGGGGGCAGATGGGAAAGCTCTTAAGAAAGTCGTCTAGAGAGCATGGGAGAAAAGATTTGATGTAATGGGCTGGGAAACAAGAATCTTACTTTCCGGCCTGAACAATAAGGTAGACATAGAAAACCCAGAACAACTAGCTGGCTTTGGAAGGAAGATGCTAGATTCGATTTTGAGATGCTGAATTTGAAGTGCGTGTTGGACATCAGGCGAACTACAGCAAGCCCCAGTGTATGCGGGTCTGAAGCTCAGAAGAGAGAATTGAGCTTGAAGTCAACACCCATAAAATTGGTTACGATTTCTCAGGAAGAATGTATTGAATGATAAACGTTATCTCAGAGCAGGGATCTCTTTGTGAGATTTTTGTTTGGAAACACAGAACCTAAATGTTTGTTGATTCCCTGTTCAGAAACTTAAATAACGTATGTAAAGCAAAAGTGGTCGTTCTAGCAAACTGATAATTGACCTGCCTGTGAAACTATCTTCCTCGTTTTACCATAGTCTCTTTTTTGATTATTTTTCTATTGAGGTATAATTGACTTACAATAATATGTAAGTGTCAGGTGTACAACATAGTGATTCACAGTTTTAAAGGTTATATTCCATTTATCGTTATTATAAAATATTGGCCTTATTCTGTGGATGAAGCCACTGGGAGGCAGCGTGGTCTGAGGAACGAGCGAACGCTTCTTTGGACGTGACGCAAGTTCAGGTCTCGCTTAAAACTAATGCTCGACCTTCACCCATCAACCCCGGCAAGCGTCAGAGGTGGCCCAGGGGTACAGTGCAGTTAGGAGAGAGGATTATCTGGAGCCCCAGCCAATGCCTGGTGCACGGCGCTGGGCCTCAGTATTCAGGGGTGCCTTTCCTTCTTGCCAAATAGAAATGCCACTTCAGCTTTCACGTAATTGGCCGATGGCTGTCAGTTTATTTTAAAATCCTGAGAAATTGACCTGTTGGTGTCACCTGTGACAGACTTTCTGTTTAGATTCTTCATCTTGACAGGTGCTCAGTAATCTTCAATCTGGGAGATTTTACTCGCTTACCTTCATAGGAAGTTTGCTTAGTAGAGAAAAAAATTCTTTTTAAAAAAAAAAAAATTGACGAGTGCAAGAGAAAGCCTGTAACTTCAACTTCCCCAAAATGTGCTTAAGTTGTGGTCCCTGGAGTCTTCTCCCGTTTCGGGGCAGTTACAATAGAGCCTCTATCTGGGCTCAGCCAGGCCAGTATGCTAACAGCATTTCTAAGTAAAAACTTTCTCAATCCTGGATTCTTCTTGCTGCTAACTGTGCGCGACTCCTTTGTGAGGCAGGTAGAGGGCCGGGGCAGGCGGAGAGGATGCAGTTTCTGATCAACAGTATTTGGTGATTTTGTTTGTCTCTTCGAAAATAATGGCCTAAGAAGTATCTTCTAGTATTGGTGTTTTGTCAAAAAGCTAAAGGGACCTCTTAGATCCAAGATACCATCCCTTTTAATTGGTGGGAATTGTTTGTTTTAAACACATACTAGTGCAGTCCCCCTGGACTTGCAGATAAGATGTTTCTACTAAGCGAAAAGTAAGTAGCTTGGAACATTAACAGTTGAAAGACAGTATTTAGCATGTATATAATAAGAACATGTAGAGGTGCGGCAAAATAATATTTTCTCTTTTAAAGTAGTAATTATAACCTTTACTTTCTTTAAAATATAAGGAAAATTACTTGAATTCAAAATGACAGAAATGAATAATTCACTCTACTTTCAGTCACATACCTATTCAAATGGTCGTAAGCAGAAGTCATACCCCATAATTGGCCAAGGCCTTAAGGAAATCGACAAGGGCTTTTCCAGAATCCAGGAGAAAATTTTTAAACTTTATATTTGAGTTAAGAAACAAATGAATTTTGTAAAACTTTTTAGGGATGATAGTAAACAAGATGAAAGTCATGTTCTCAAGGTGCTTAAAGTCACGTAAGCTCAGAGTAAGGAGTACTCAGAAAGATGAGGGTGACTGTTGAAACTGTCACAAAGGATCAACAGGAATAAACAGCTGTGTGGGGTGGGCTTTAGAGAAGAATGTTCTAAGCAGAAGGTATATAGTGAACAAGGCTCAGAGATTTGAGTGATTAAAAATATCACGTAAGGAAAAGTATAATGTAGCCTAAAGAGATAAATCAATGTCATGAATCTGTCTAAGCTTGTTCATCAGCGTGGTCACTCACTTAAACATTTATCAAGTGATGACTGTTTTATGCACAAAAATGCTTAAATATTAATGAGTAATTAATTTAATTAATAATTAAATATTAATTATTTTAGATGCTTAAAATGGAATTGTAAGGAAGATTGACAGTTGTTGCCCTACTTAAATATTAGGGAATTAAGAAAATATTAGAAACTATCAGCCATTGCTTGGTTAGAAGAAATATGAGACATGCATAACGTGGAATAGTATACAGCAATTTAAAAGACAATACAGATGATTAATTGATATTAGAAGATGTTTATTCCATATTGTTGAGTGGAGGGGAAAGTAGCTACAAAACGTGTATCTGGTTCTACCGGCTTTTTGGGTGTGTATCCCGTGCCAAAATTAAAGCTCTACGAAAAACATGAAGCACGTTGGATAATTGAGTGAGTAGGACCAGGAAGAACAATGGAAGGATTTTAAGACTGGCTCCTTCTGAGGGATGGAATTGAAGTTTATTGTTTTATATATTTTTGTGTTTTGCATGCGTTCTCTACATGAATATGTATCATTTATAATCAGATAAAATAATAAATTTATTTTCATAAAACTACTAAATTTTTAACACTGCAATGACAAAATGCAGTAATGTTAGCAACTAATTTCTGGTTGGGTTGCCCCATTTTTTCATATTAAATTCTGGCAGCCAGGTAATCTGGAAGGTTTCCTTCAGTATCGTCCATGTGCTCGGTCCACACAGAAAAGGAACAGGCGGGAATAAGGTTCTACTTAGAATACAAATAGGGAGAAAAAGACCCATAAAAAGCTCTCTCTTCCTTCAAAGCATTTATTACCTGGTGGGGTACACAGATCTGTGTAAGCCTTCATTTCCTTATCCATCAAATATAGAGTTTAAGGGAGGATTGGACGTAGCGTGCAGTATACGTGCCTGACACATAGTGGCTCTTAATGATTGTTGCTTCTGTTATCCAGACAGTGAGCTCCAGAGCATACATCAGGGTTGAGAAAGAAAAGAATCCATCAATTTTATTGGTCAAATAATAATAATAATAAAAAGCTTGCCAGAGGAATCTTGCCTTGACAGGAGAGAAAGGAGAGAGAAGACATTCCAGCAAGCAATAGACACAACCGTTATCTGGCGAAAGAGGGAAGTGGAGGCCAGGCTGATTGAGGCTGGCCTGCGAGGGGCATGTGCCTCCTCCAGATGGGCTATGAGGGAGAGACAGACAGCATTGGATAGGCAAGGTTAAGTCTCATTATTGAAGCCCTTGAATGCCCATTTGCATTGGAATATATAACGTATTTCTAATTTAATTTTTCCAAAGCATCTATTGATCACCTTCTGGTTAAAAGGCAGAGACAGACAGAAACAGAAGTGAAATGTATTACCTGCCCCCAAGAAGCTAATCCTCCATAGTGGATTAACTGGAGGATTTCCACCCGCCCTCCCATCGTGTTTCCCGGGAGAGCAAAACCTTCTTTGAGAAAACTATATCTGAAGGTGATTAACGCACAGGCTGGGTTGAAAGGAGAAGGGCGAGAAGCATGATGAATCCCACGTTCCATTCTTGTAGCTTTGTGAGAATTCTAGTTCCTTCTCTGAGAGAAAGATCATAGTGACACTCACTTAAAGCCTCTCTCTCCAGCCCCTCCCCATGTTTATAAAGGATTACTGGAATTTTCTGCATCTCGTTTATCTTCGTGTGCTTGGTGCCTGGTATATAAATAGGTGGTCAGTCATTATTAGTTGAATACATGACAAAATGAATGAAAGAATACAGACTGTGTGTCCTATATATTTTCTAAAGATATTTTTTCCAGAGGTAACATAGATCATATTAATGCTATATTAATGGTGTATAATATACTGTTTTCCTGAATAATATATAAACAACCAAAATATAGTCTTTGTGGCTTGAAACATATAATTCATGGGAAAAGGGGTGGTTTTGTAGGGAGTGAGACTATGAGTATGAACAAGATTTTTCCTTAGTTTTCAGGCACTTGCCCCTCCCCCCTCCCCTACTGACACCCATTGGTTTGGGGCACACCAGAGCCCCCATGCTGGAGGAAACTTACCAGATAGGACAGTTCACACCAAAGTAATGGAGCTTAAGTCATTTACCCTTACCAGAAGTCTTTGTCTTATAAAAGAAGATTGAAAAGGGATGATTTCCACGGGTGGAATTTCAGACTCACTGATACTTGGAAGAGAGGAGAGAACTTTTTGAGTAGGAAAGTGGCCTCCTCTGAGGTCCTCACTCCCCCCATGAGGGGCTGACAGTGAGGGAAGGTGATGATGGAACCTTCCTGAAGCTCATGGGGAAACTTTTTTTTTTTTTAAGTGCCTATGTCCGTTTCTGCCTACTTTTCTCTCTGGAGTCAGCAATAATTATACAACAGAGGAAATCAGCCTGGAGAATTTTTATTCGCTTATGAACTAAAGATGTTATTCCGAGCTACACATTCTTTTATACAAAACTGATTCTTTTTTACCATTATAAAGTCATCTGGCTATATGATAAATGTTAACTAAAATTAATAAATTGATCTCTTTTAAAGTTTCAAATTTTACTCCTCACCCCTGCAAAAAAGAGTCACTTAAAAAATCAATTACATTGAAATATGTCCTTAAAAATTGTCCTGACATGGTTTGCAGTTCAATAAAGAGGAACCGATAGACATGAACGGTAATAAACTGGAACTTCTGTTTGTCGCAAATATTGAATTTTAGAGTGAAAAATTATTTCAGAAAAAAAGAGCTCTCTTATAATATGACCTGTTTAATTATTACAGCTTTAGTTCATTGGTTTATGTGTGATCAAAACAGAAATATTCCATGTAAATGAAAACATCTAATTAAATGCTTTGTGAATATATTAGCATGTGATTAATTTTCTTCAAATGGCAGTGAAGGTTAAAAGAAAGTGATTACAGAAAAGTATAAAAGGTTTCCTGGTTTGGGTATGTTTCCATGCTTCTAGCAGCAAGTTTGCCATAAAAAGAATGATTTTTATGAGAATATGGTTATTCACAGCAAGACTAGAGCTGGTGTCACTGTGAAAAAATCTTCTTTGGTAGATACTCTCAGCAGGAATAATAGATCTAAAAGAAAGGCAACAGGAATTACAAAGAACACTGTGGCCAATGACAAATTATGTTTGCAAAATGATGGGCAAACCCACTGAAAACGGAGAAATCAGTTCAGCAATAAATCAATGTCTTATTCTTAAGAGTAGTCCTGACATTCCAAAGAATGACATTTATATTAGATACGTGCTGAGTTGTCCTTTTTTTTAAGGCTCTGAATTATTATTTTGTACCTTGTCAGCCTGTAGTCTTTTATCTTACTACTTGATTTTAAGTTACGTGATATAATTAAAAATATGTATGATCTTTTAATGAAAAGCTGTATAATACAATTTGACATATCAAACACTGATGCACTGCCCTATTTTTGTATTTGAAGGTATGAAACATTTTCACTGATTTCTCTGCAAATGTGTAAAATGCCATATCTTCTTGTATTAGCTGAATGATAAATGAAGCTGTGTATTTGGGCCAAAACTTTTTATGTATAGTATCATGTGGTAGGGGTATAGAATGCACTGAAATATAGTTTGTGCTGTTGCACAAAACATAACTTCAACAAAAAAAGATGGATCTTGTAGCATTAGATATTAGGCATTCACTGTATACCTTTTCATTCACTCTGTGCTTTTTATTCACTTTATTTTTTTTATTCATTGTGTATTTTTTAAAAAGTAAAGAAAGTTATGTGTTGATATCGTTTGATCAAATGTAATAATGTGCCATAATTATCAATTAAATGATTCCACTACTTTTAGAGATACACTGTTGAACGATTTTAAATAAGCCCATTTTATTTTAAAAGCTCATTTTCAGTTCTTTCTGGCTTTCATTAGTAAGCCTTTCTTTTCCTCACCCTAAGGTGGAGGGTGTAAATAAAGACAAATATATTTAATATAACCATGAGGTAAAGAAGGTATTCATGGTTAGAAAGAAGGAACTCCAAGCAGAGTGAAACTGACATATTTATTAACGCTGTACCGCTCTCTAAGAAGGAACCAGCTTCATGTAATTCCTTTGGGATTCTTCTGCGTGCTGCAGTGGTATTATGACATCTTACTTTTAATAAGCACATTTTTAAAGGAATTAATATTATAAGAAAATATTACAAATTTAAAAAGGCGCTCTCATCTTTTCTTTAATTATTGTTAATAAGAAGCTTGAGAGTCCTGTAATTTTTATTTAGTGATCTTAAATATTTAGTATAACTCCGTACATATACGAAAACGTAGCCTAAGCCCTTTATCTTTTGCCTTAATATGCCATCTCCAGGTACTTTCAGTAAAGATTTTATTCTCTAAATGTTTTATGAATATTCATCTAAACAGAATGAGATTGAAATAGTTAATATCTTGCCTTTGTTGAAACTGCTGTAATTCAAATCTTGGGTTTTGAATACAGGTACCTAGGTCTCCTAGCTAAAGTAAACATGATTCTAGTAAAATATCTCTCTCGTTTATATAATCCCTACAGGGTATGGTAACATTAAATATATTAAAATACTGTTTTTCTAAGTAAGAAACAATAATTAAAA
Source organism: Phocoena sinus (assembly GCF_008692025.1). Lineage (NCBI taxonomy): Eukaryota > Metazoa > Chordata > Mammalia > Artiodactyla > Phocoenidae > Phocoena > Phocoena sinus. Next base: position 15,946,422 of record NC_045779.1, on the reverse strand, counting down.
ACAGCACGTGTCTCCACAAGTTGCATCTTACTACCAGATCTTAAAAATAGTTGTTAAAATTCCTCTTATCGGTTTCTAAGATTCAAAATTCTGTTTTTATTTTTTTCCTACTGGCTTCTATAGTTGTGTCATCCTATTCCTATCAAAACAGATAGGGATATTTAAACATTGACTTAAAATACGCATTGGCACTGATGCTGTGCTGAGTTTAAAGTGGGAATGTGAAGATAAATTTGTCCAGCTATATTTTAATTCCTTAACTTGGTGTTTCCCAAACTGTCAAACAGAATGATTTCAAAAACTCCCTTTGTTCCTCATCTCCCGTGCCTTAGCCCTGGGTAACCTGCACCCTTTTCTTTTGCAAGGAAGCATTGTAGTGGGGTAGCACAGGCAATCGGCAGGTCACAAGGAGCACCCCAGACAGGCATGACAGGTCCTGCCGCTGAGCGCCAGAGTCACCGGGCTGCAACCCGGATACCCTTCTTCCCAGGTGGCCCGCGCTGCAGGCTTGCCGCCAGTCCATGGTGAGGGGCACAGGGACGCAGCAGTTCTATGGCTTTTCATTGCATCCATTTGAAAGTGCAGTGAGGGTTTGGACACACCTATAGAAAGCACACTACAAGCATATTATTTCCCATCAGTAAGTCTAAATACACAGCATGTTGATCAGACAGCCTCCTTTTTAAAGCAAAAGAGCGAAATATGCAAGTAAAACCCTGGTTTCTGCGAATTTACTCTCAGACAGAATTTTTCTTTTTTTAATTGAAGTATATAATTGATTTACAATGTTGCGTTAGTTTCAGGTGTATAGCAAAGTGACTCAGTTATACATATATATTTTTTCAGATTCTTTTCCATTATAGGTTATTACAAGATGTTGAATATAGTTCCCTGTGCTGTACAGTACAGACAGAATTTCTTAACCACCGAGCTCAAAGCGCTGACTCTAATTGTCAGTGAATTAGAAGCAGGATTCTTCACATCTTTGTCATTAATTAACTTGTTTGTTGACCACTCCTTCCCCCTACATAAAACTTCTGAATAACAGAAAATCTCTAGGGATGACCCATTTCACCTTATTTTTCCAACAAAGCTATGCAAATATCTAGGCAGTCGGGAGTTATTTCCAAAAGCCGCCATGGAAATCACTCCCTTAAAACCTGTGTCACTCAAATACTGGTCACCCCGTAATGCCATCAGTACAATTTAGATTTTCTATGAGAAAGAGGATAGTGTGGGCAGATCCACAGGTCAGGGCGGGGGAGTCTTTTTTTTTTTTTTTTTTTTTTTAACATTTTCAAGCACTGCTGATCACTTGTTAAAATAAAGCTTTCAGACAATTTGTATGAGTTGTCTCTAAAGTACTAGAAATACTCCTGTACTCTGTATAATTAAACATTTTCATGTTTAGGAATAAAAGGAAAACTTCCTAGTAACTTGTAGATGTCTAAGGTATCAAGCAAGTATCTGTATTGTTGAAGGGGGGGAGGTCAGAGCAGTGGATGTAACTGCTTGATGACAGACATGGGGAGAAAGAACCCAGCCGTCCTTTCCTTGGCCTTCACCAACTCCAGGGGGTCTCAGTACGTTCGCTGATGTAGACAATGAAAATAGCTCGTTCTCCGGTGACTCTTTCTTCCTTCCTTCTTTACTTTGTAAAGAAAGTTATTGATACAATTAGTCGGCAGTAAGGTGTCCGTTTTCTCATGGTAAATTTGGGAAATGGAGCAAATACCGCTCCAGTCAGCAGAATCAGGGCTTCTGTAACTCGACTTCTCCAAAGACGTGTTTTTAGAATTTTATATTGTTCCCTTTCATAATATGCAGGCTGCCTCAAAGTCTTCTAAGTGTCTCTGTTTATTCAAAGCCTGCAGGTTTATTTGGAGTTTATGTTTCTAGTGTCGGATTCGGGGGTATAAACGCCTCAACATCCTGGCGATGACGTCACGGTGCTTGGCACAGATAATAGGACCCATTGTAACTGTCTTAATTCTTTTTATTAATTTTCCTAAATGAATGTGAATGGTATGGTGTATTTTTACATAATTATGGCACAAGTGAAAGGCTTGGGGGGAAAAGTCCAACCACTATGGTATCAAAGCAGAATAAATATTTGCAGAAAAATTCTGCCATAACTTAATATTTTGCATATGAGCCCCTGCACAAAATCGGAGTTATTCCCGGGGCTTGGTCCAAAAGAACATGTCTGTGGCCCGGCCCTGGAAGGCCAGAGATGATGACGGATCAGAAAAAGGTCAGCTTGAGTTGCAGTGCCAAAAATAATGACAGAAGGGACCAAAAAGGCAGAATAACAGTGCAACCAGAGTTCTGAGAGAGACTGTGCCTTTGCCGCCTGGCCGTGAGACGGTACCCATGTGGCTTGCTTCCGCTCCCAACCTTCCCTCTCACCTCTGGGACCTGCTCACTAACTGCACAGAGTCCCTGTGCATCTCTTAAGTCCCTGGTATTCAATTCTGCTTCACACGTTGGCAGTTTTCCCCAGCCACGCATGTGAACATTTTATAATCCAGCCCCACGAGTGCTGAGATGCCTGGGCTGAGGGCCGGGAGTAGCTGAAGCTTGCTAATTTTATTTATTTTACCGCTCTGTGAAGCACAAGCCATGGAACATAAAGGGAAGCCAGGCGAGGGTAAACTTTGGTCATTTGGTTTGTGGTGTTTATCTAAAGGATGCTCCTAGGAGGCTCTCAGGTAGAACAGAGCCTGTAGGCCAGCACCTGTAGGCTCAATCTCACGCCTCCCTGATCGTTGCCAACTGCCCTCATTCAACTCTACCGTGACTGTGGCCAAAATCCTTGTTCCTGGCTTCAAGGCTCCTATGAGGACGTGTCAAAGTCACACTAACACCTACGCTCTCACTGCCTACCATTGTGCCCTGTCCCCTCCACCCCAGTTCCCATGATGGCGCTCCTTCCGGAAGTTTCTCTCTGGAGTGCCATTTGGAGGCATGGTGGAGAGATGAAGGGGCGGGGCTTGAACTGGAGAATGGAGGACTCACATCCCGAGCTCCGGGCTGGGAGAGGGGCTGTGGTGACAAACTCTGGACCCAGGTGGGCGTGGGGCAGACGAAGGGTAGGATGCATCCTGGAGCAGGGGTCCCCTAAACGTGAAACAACGGGCGAGGCGCCAGTGGCCCAGGTCGTGGCCACCTGTCTACACTGTGTGAAATCCAGGGATCCCGGGAAGAAACAGTGAATGGGGGTCAAAGACCTGTATAAGTGTCTCAGCACTTAGGTTATTTAACTTTTCTGAATCTTCATTTATTTGCATCTATAAAATGGGTTATAACATTAAATACTATTTTGTGTTCTACACAAATAACAGTAATTCAACTCAACAAGAAATAGGAGTCTGTATAAGAGAAACCGTGGGCCTGCCTCTGCAGGAACTCCACAGAAGTATAAGAAACGACTCAGAGTCACTCACCGTCACTTTGAGGGAAGGAGGAATACGCTCTTTGCGGGACACGAAGTGTCAACACGGGACACTTTGGTAACCGAATGTCAACGGATGGTGCGTCCCTGGTGCTTTAGGACTTCTGAAAAGGGAGGGACTGAGCTCAGGATGGCAACAGTGGGCCAAATGCGTTAGCAATATCTAATTCGGTAGCAATATCTAACTCGGTATTGTGAAATTTTCCTAGTGAAGGTTAATCACAACTGTGCCCAGCGCTGGCCTGACTCTTCCTTGGAATCTCTTTGTGAGATGTGGGTATATGTGAAAACTGGTTAACTAAAAATGTTAATTATATATTCCTTTAGGATTGACGTGACACAGAGCTTTACGCAAAAATACTGATTTTGACATCCCTTTGGGAAGCCATGAACAACAAATAACTCTTTGCCCGCCTCTTGATCCCTCTCCAGTCCCACATTAATTCTCACATCTATAATTTGGAGGGTAAAAGAAACTATGTCCAAGAACCTTCCCCCTCACCTCTGGGACCTGCTCACTAACTGTACAGAGTCCCTTTGCATCTCTAAGTCTAGGGTATTTCCTAGAGAGGAGGATGGCTTGCCCCAAAAGCGACACCTTCCCCTACTCCACCCCACAGCCATTCAGAAGTAGAGGACCGGCGTTGACAGTCTGGGATCAAAAAGCTATGTTTTGTTTCTGTTACCGCAGCTTCAGCGATTGTGAACCACCTCTAGCTGTCCACCATGTATGTCTGTATTTGATTACTTTAATCACAAAAGCAACCAGAATAAACAGTGGGCCAGGCTGTCCCTCTCTGATCTAGCAAACTATAATTTCAGTTTTTCAGAGCTCTGCAACCCTCTTGGACTAAACAGAATTCCACCATTCAGCAAGAGGATAGTCCCTTGTTTTTATTTATTTTTTTTTGGGGAAACGTGTACATCTATACATTCTTTTTTTATGCTCTTTTCCATTATGTTTGATCACAGGATATACAATATAGTTCCCTGTGCTATACATTAGGACCTTGTTGTCTATCCATTCCAAACGTAAGTTTGTATCTACCAACCCAAACTCCCAATCCAGCCCTCTCCCTCCCCCGCCCCCAACCCCGGGCAACCACAAGTCTGTTCTCCATGTCTGTGAGTCTGCCTGTGTTCATTTGTAGATAGGTTCATTTGTGCCATACTTTAGGTTCCACATATGAGTGATATCATATATTTGTCCTTCTCTTTCTGACTTCATTTAGGGTGACAATTTCTAGTTGCATTCATGTTGCTGAAAATGGCATTATTCCATTCTTTTTTATGGCTGAGTAGTATTCCATTGTATATATGTACCACACCTTCCTTATCCATTAATCTGTCGATGGACATTTAGGTTGTTTCCATGTTTTGGCTATTGTGAACAGTGCTGCTATGAACATAGGGGCACATGTATCTTTTTGAATTATAGTATTGTCCAGGTATATTCCCAGGAGTGGGATTGCTGGATCATATGGTAGTTCTATTTTTAGTTTTCTGAGGAACCTCCATACTGTTCTCCGTAGTGGCTGTACCAACTTACATTCCCACCAACAGTGCAGGAGGGTTCCCTTTTCTCCGAGAGGATAGTCCTTTGGATTCCGGGGAGGTTCTGCAGTGTTTACCACGAGTGTAATTAACTTAGCACATGTATAGCTGGTTAAATTAACTTCTGGCCCTCCTGCTAAACTGTAGGTGCCTTGAGGGCAGGGACTGATAACTTGATGCTACTTCCAAGGCAGAGCCAGCTCCTCACTTGTCACCTGCTGGCCCATGTAACTCTTCCCCTTCCTGCCTCAGGGCCTTTGAACGTGCTCTTTCCTTGGCCTGCAAAGCTCTTTCCCCAGATACCACCACAGCCTTGCATATTCCCCTCACCTGCTGTATTTTTTCTCCTTAGCACTTATTACTGTCTGATTGTACATTTTGCATATTTTCTTGTTCGGGTGTCTCTCCCGACTAGAATGTTAGTTCCAAGATGGTAAGGATTTTTGCGTTAAGTGGTGTATCCTTAGCATCTAGAACGATACCCAGAACAGTCACCCCTTAATAAATAATCAGACACGTGAATAAATAAATGGTCACCTTTTTAATCCAAGGCACCCATTAGCCTGCTTGGATGGGTATTGAGTGCAAAGTCTGCCAGGAGTCCAGAAAATCACTACTCTGTGTCCGCAAGTGAGACCCCAAGCCTGACACCCATATATGCTAGGGGTCCCTTAGGCATCTCAGGTCTCAGTAGGACTGATTAATGCGTGAAATACGCTAAATTGGCTGAGCTGGCAGTGGGAGCCCCCCACGTGGATGCCACCCCAAGACTTGGATTCGGTAATGACATGCTCCTTAAAATCCTATCACATACTTTTTGGAAGTTTATTTCAAAAGTACATTTTCAGCATTTAGGAATAAAAACGTATTTTCTTGTGGAATTCTATATATCTGCACTCTGCGTATTAAGCATTAGATTAGGGCTTGTAGGGATATATTTTGGCACGTGAAAATACAGAAAGCTTCCATTATTGTCTTCTGTGTCTACCAGTGGGGGATTTAAACTTTGTTGCTGTTGTTGTTTCAGTGGGTGCAGAGCCCCCTCTGCTCCCTCCCTCAGTTACCGAACTGTCTCGGTTTATGACGACTTTGGAAACTAAAAGCAACCAAATTTGGAAAGCAAAAATGAAAACCTCAAATTAGGCTCTTAGGAAGACAAACAAAAAGCTAGATGGCTTCTGAAAAGTGGGAGAAGGGGAGCCTCATCCCCACAGAGGAGACAACTGCAGGATATCAGAATGTAGGGAACTGCAGTTTCTAATTTGAGGGTGAAGACACTTAGCACAAGTTCACACGTAACAGGGCTCTGCTGGGAAATGAAATGATCTTTCAGTATCTTAATGCTCTCCATTCTTTAAGGAATTAAAGTTTTTCATAGGTAAGCATCAAAAATAATATTATAGTTTCTCATTAAAAATTTTTTAAATACATAGCTTGTTTCCCAAGACATTTATACCATTATTTGTAAACTCATACAGAGACTCCGCGGGGATGCATCTTTAATATGTAGCTTATCAATTCCAAGTCTGTGCGACACAGTACTTGTCTATTGTTAAGGAAAATGAGCACCCATTCCAAAAACACATTTGACATAGACATTTTAACGATGTTTTAATTCCTAAAAGTGCTAACGAGGCTCTTTCAAAAAATGCTCTTGACTTTTTAAATCTATTTTGATTAAAATTGTTCTACAAAAATTCTCCAGCTTTTAGCTGGATTTCCTTGTTGCCACCACACCAAACTTTGCTTTAATCAAATCACTGTGAAGTGAGTTTGGTTACCTGCAGTTAAAAAAGCTGGAAGCTGTTGACACTTAGCGAGAACCGAGATATTGAACAATACTTCAAATGAGGGCCTCAGCCTGGGAACAAAAAGTCTTAAGGAAAGCTGGCAGGAGAAAACAAATACAGGATGTGGATGGACAATAGCCACCGTAGAGTCATCAACAGTCATTAGAAGATAACGGCTGCTCTGTTAGTAATGGAGATTTTCAAGAGCGTTAGCTTAAGAAAAGCCTCTTAACACCCTGTTTTTGCAAAGAATTCCTCCCACCCCTAGAATTAACCAAGTAACTTTAGGTCACCGTTGATTCCTTGAATTAAATTCTCTTTAACATATCTTTTCCTCTTCTAATTTCTCAACTTCCTCCTCCTCTCCGTTCTCTCTCCCAAGAGAGAAAAATCCTCCACTGCGGCGCTAAGGCTTTAGGGTTTTTGTTTGTTTGCGGGGAGTACACTTTTCTGCATTTGTTTGTGTTGTAACTAACCACGCACCCTAAAAGAGTAGTTTACCAACAGCGTCATTTTTGTATTTCTGGCTAGATAAATGGCTAGATAGCAGAAAGTCACGATTTAGTAATTCTTTAAACCCAGAATAAGTACGTTGTTGAAAAAACACAACTATCATTCATCTTTCACCCTCCGAATTATGTATAATGAATAACTCTGAGAAGTTTCCAAACATGTTTTGCAGGAATGACCTGTTTTTTTAAATGTTAAATTCACAGTCCTGCCTGTGAGGCCTCCTAGACTTTTATTCTTTTTTTTTTTTCTTATCTGGGGTTACGGACCTCGGGAGAGCAGGGGAGGGTTACAAGGTCAAAGTCCTTTCCTCCTTGGAACTTGCTGCTTGCTGGGAGAGGGTTGCCTGGAAAATAGATGCTTTAGAAAGAAGAGGTTGGGGGGTCAGGATTTTAATTCTGTTAAGGAACAGCTGGTTTGAGTTTCTTTCCACTTCTATCTCCTGCTCTTTTCCTCACAAATCCATGGAGAGAAAAGAATTTGTTCAGAAGGAACCAGCAACATAAAAATACACCTTCTATTCCTGTGGTGCTTACCTATGGCATCTTGTTATACATTGGATGTGAAGCATTAGAGGGACAGACAGGCTAGATTCTATAAAATTAACTCTATAGGGAAGATAACCAGAGCTTTAGTCTGAAGAACATTTTTAAAATACAGGATGCACGCCTGAAATTTTCTTTTAAAAATTTTTTAACGAAAACTTTTAATGGAAATAAGTGTCAGAACGGCCTCTGGGGGTACCTGGAGGCTGACTGCCAAGAGGAGAATCATAACAAAACATTAAAGCGTGCCAAGTGTGTGTTACTCGTTTCTGGACTAGGGACCGTGTCTGTCTCCAAATTAGTTTGCCTTCATTTGTTCAACAAACGTTTACTGAGTGTCTGCTCTTCCCACAATGATGCTGGGGGCTGGGGACACAGCAGTAAGATGTGGGCGTGCTTATATGTGAGCAGGTGTATCAACATGAACCCGTCCAACTGAGCTTTAACCCACAGTTACACCTATTCTAAACACTTTACACATGGATTGGGATTTTAAAATCAGGTCTGTTCAACTCGTATTATTCTATAATCAACTCATCAATCCGATATTTAAAATGAATATGTAATAATAGTGAAACAGGTAAAAAAAAGTTTAAAAGTTTTAAAAACAGTAAAAAAAAAAACACCTCGTGGTTTGATTATTTTTATTTAGGTTGTGAAGTCTCCCATGCTTTTTTCCTACACGCACACGCACACGCACGCACGCGCGCACACACACACACACACACACACACACAGAATAAAACTTGCATCTCTCAAATCAATGGCAAACCAGTAACAGATTTTCTAGTCTGGGCTCCTCCACACGCTGGCCTCAGGCTGTGTTGGTGTGTGGCTCGACAGCAATCAGAGGTCATAATTTCATTGGCAGTTAGCATCAGGTTTAATTTTTCTAGCATGTTAGATTTACCGAAATGTCTGGTTTCAGTTACGCTTCGGCATTGACTGAATCAGCTCGGAGCAGCACGATGTCTTCAGGTACCTGAGGTTTATGAAACACATATGCTAATTGTTTTCAATCAATCACTTTCCTTTCTAAACACAAAAATGTGTTTTCTGAACCCGAATAACAGTAGTCCTTAATGACATTCCTCGTTTCTTATAGTGTAAAAGGACCCGAAGTAGGTAAAAATGTCAATTTAACTAGACTGCCACCTACTGATTGCCGTGGTTGGAAAACACTCCAATTACAGTGTTGGGGCTTTTTTTTTTTTAAACAGGCTTGTGTGGATTTTCCCCCCTCCAAAAAATGTAGATAAATGTAGATGCTTTTTGAAAATTAACGTGTATCATTTTCATTGCATTTTAGGAATGTGACCAAGTTCATATAGATGATGTCTCTTCGGATGACAATGGACAAGACCTAAGGTGAGCCCATGAATGGGAAGTGATGGGCTCCATGTTATAGCTTACTTGCTCAGCTTATTAAGATGAAGTTTCTGTTTGGTTAACTTTGGGCTTTTCTTGCATCTAAATAGCACATATAACTTTGGAACAGATGGCTTTCCTGCTGCGGCAACCAGCGCTAATTTATGCTTGGCAACCGGTGTGCGTGGCGGTGTAGACTGGATGAGAAAGTTGGCCTTCCGTTACAGACGAGTAAAAGAGATCTACAATACCTACAAAAATAATGTTGGAGGCAAGTGACTATCACCAGTAGGTTACTGGGTTAGTTAAGATAGTCTTGATAAGATGCTCAAAGTACCACACACTTTTACATCACACTTTTTTGGATAGAATAGCTGTTTTTGAGAGCCGTTTCATCTAACCAGTGATTATTCTGCTGTGACTGAGTGACAGAAGTAACAGACTAGAGCCAGCTGCCCCGGCCAGGCTAGTCTAGTCCTCGCTCCATTCCTTAGTAATGGTGTGACCTGGAGTAAGTTTCTTGACCTCCTGCCTAAAGGACTTAAAACGAATCATAAAGCTCCTTCTACCGGGTAGATGTTTGCATTAGCTTGGATCTTTTGATTGTGGTTCAAAATGGCTTTGGTATGAAAAGGAACATGTTGACCTAATGAAAAGTTTAGGTGGTGTTGGTTTCTGGCATGGCTAAATCCAGATGCTCAGATGATGCAATCAGTAATCTTTGGCCTGTAATTTCCTTTGGAAAATTACCGCCTCCCAAAAGGTGGCAAACGTGCCTACCAGTAGACCCAGTCTTACATGCTACCAGTCTAGCACCTCCATGGGGTGGAAAGTGTCTTTCCCAATAGATTGAGCAAAAGTTCCAAAACAGCCTTTCACTAGCCAAGCTGAGGACATATGGCTATTCTGGGAGCCAGAGGGTAGGGTCTGCTCTGCTCAATCTTCGCGGTTGGAGGATGGGGGAGAGTAGGCTCCCCCAAAAGAAGAGATGACGTCTGTAGCCAGAAGAAGGATGCTAGGAATGCAAAACCAATAGATGTTCCCCACAGTGCTAAATATTTGTCAAATGAATGATAACGTGAAAAATTGCTTAGTATATTATGAAGCTTGAGGGTAGTATTCGAGTAGTTTTAAGTGTTTACTGTTTATAAAGTTGATGAGACACGTTAGTGAGGAAGTAGTTCATGTGCTTTTAAATCCACAGGTCTGCTTGGTCCAGCTAAGAGGGAAGCCTGGTTGCAGCTGAGGGCCGAGATTGAAGCCCTGACAGACTCCTGGTTGACACTGGCCCTGAAAGCTCTCACACTCATTCACTCCCGGTAAGTTCTCCCCAGGTCACTTCATACAAAGTGCCTTTGCCTGAAAACAAGCTGTGCATGTTCGTTTTGGAGATTTCATTTTCAACTGTCTTTTTTTTTTTTTTCTTTGTATTCTCACAGGACGAACTGTGTGAATATTTTAGTAACAACTACTCAGCTTATCCCAGCATTGGCGAAAGTCCTGCTGTATGGATTAGGGATTGTGTTTCCCATAGAAAATATTTACAGTGCCACTAAAATTGGTAAGCTGCTTTTTAATTAATTTATTTAACAGTCAACCCTTTGCTTTCAGGCTAGTAACAATGAAAGGCGATAAACAGGACCACTTTTTTCAGAATGCTGAATATCAGAAAACTAGAAGAGTGATTTAACCCATTTTATTGTCAAAACTGGCTTTAGATATCAAGAGAAGTATAAAGCACAATCCATGTAGTTGAACTCAGAAAATGTTACTTTACTGGCGAACATTAAAACCTACGCGTTTTAGCTATAGGCAACTTAGAATCACTTCTAGATTATTATCTTATTTTTATTCTCTTAGGCAACATCAATGAAAATATTTTATAAACTTAAACAAGTCGTTGTATAGAAATATACAAAGTAGAAATTAAATAACCCATAGCAGCTTTAATTAAACAACTCTAATAATAAATTATTATTACTGGAACTATTTTCTTCACCTTATTTTACAACATGTGTAAATGACTGAGTTCCCATTTTTGTTATGGGGATCAAAAAAATTCTTGCAAGAAGGAAATGTAGTTGGGAAAGAAGACTAATGGGAAATTTAGTTAAGATATAAACCAAGACAAGACAGAAGTCGGGATGAAAAGAAGACATGGCTCTTTCCTTAGGGAGTTCATTATCTCTAGCAGGGGAAGCAGACATCAAAATAACTATAATATGACAAAGTAGTATGTAAATAAGCATTTATCAAGAATTGTACTAAACATTTTACATATTAAAGTCAGTCTTTGAAGCCTTTCCATTTTTCAGCTGAGAAAACTAAAGCGCAGAGACTTAATTGTTCAAGTTAACAGCTGGTAAAGTTAAGGTCAAAGTAGATCTCTCTGATTCCAAGGTCCAGCAGACTCCCTTCCACAGCCTAAGGGGTCCTACCACTAAGTGCCCAAATGTGTACTTCAATGGGAGAGCATTCACTCCCACCCAGGAGGCAGCAGAGGGCACGTGTCAGTTAAGAGTAAAGGGAAGATATGACATTTGAGCTGGGTAGAGAAGGGTAAATAAGAGTTTACTAGGCAGATGGCTAGTGAGAGCAAAGTGACGGAGGAATTAAAATGTGTTCCCTGCTGAGGGACTTGTGAGTCGTCCCGGGTGATTAATATGCAATGCCCATGGGAAGCTGTTGCTGGAAAGGTAGACTTGGGTCTTATCAGAAGTGGCCTCGTATGTTGCCCTAATGAGATGAATGTTATGTAAGTGAGTCCTAGGAAAGGAGGATGAGTATCCTGGTAGGTGGAAAGAAGGTTGTTTCTGGCTAAAGAAAAAGGTGCAAAACAGAACCCCTATCTATTTGGCTTGCACTTCTCCTTCAAAGAACTTACTAAATTGTCACTAAAAAATTGCTTGTTCAGTTATTTGTCCATAGCCTCCTTGATAACTGAGTCTGTCCATCTCACTCATCATGGTGGCTACAGGGCCCAGCACATGGTAGGTACTCAGTCAGTGTTGAATGAAATGGGTGAATAAATGGTTGTTTATTCAGAAGAAGGCTGACACAGAGGTTTCTTTTAGGCAACTGGGTCAGCAGTGACACTGTTAGCTGATGGGGAAATCAGGTTTGATGGCAAAGATAATAAGGGTTTGATCTTACCAATGTGAGTTTGAAAAACCTATGGGATATTCAGATAGCCCTGTCAAGTTGGAAATAGTTGGAGTTTGAGAATGACTGATGCCTCCTGAGAAGGGCCAAGGAGAGAATACTGGAAAATACTTATAAAACGAAAGGAGTATACCAAATAGAATTCCTAGTAGCCCAGTAGAACTTGAATTTTTATATGGTGTCATATAAAATAGCAATCAGTTTCCACGAACTCAGGTCTTTATTCTATCTGTATCAGTAAAGAGGAATCATTGTGTTTTGTAAACAAGGATCCGAGGGAAAGGTTTATCAGCACATGAAAGAAAGAACATATTCCAAATGAGCATATAATACAGAAGGGATAGCACTTAACTTCCCAGAAGAAAAGAACAATTAGCGTATTACACGTCACGCACATTGAACTTTAATCCCAAATAATTTGAAAATGCGAGGATAATAGGAAGTTACAATAACAATCAAGAAAGTATTTTTTTAATGGGCATTTTGTTTGCCATATTGGACTTCTTTAATTGTTTTCAGTCTAGAATAAAAATTTGATTTAAAAATTGTACGGTGGTAGAAACGATCTCAAAACCATAGGTAGAATCACTTTTCCATGATATTTTTAATAAAAAAAAAAGTAGGGATTGAAACTCCTGTAAGTTGCTACGAGTTTTGCCATCAAATGAGATCTAATTTGGGGATCAATGCAGAAAACCACCAGGAATTTTCCTCGTAGGCCAGGGTTCCCCGCCCCACACGACCGGCAGGAGCTGAGCGGCGGAAGGGGGAGCAAAGCATTGCTGGGGTTGCTGCCTGAACCATCCCCATCTCCCGGCCCCTGACCACCCCCCACCCCCACCCCCTCGGTCCACGGAAAAATGGTCTTCCATGAAACCAATCCCTGGTGCCAGAAAGGTTGGGGACTTACTTTTAAATAACATTGAGTTTACCTTCCTTTTTTCCACAAAAAGGAAACTTTACAAAGCCACATAAACATTTCCCTCTAAGCGGGGAAAGAAAGTTTCATGACATCTGACTGTTTGGTTACATATTTTTTGCAGTGAAAACCATCCTTTGTATTTGTTTCTCAAGGTGATTTAATATTTCACAGGTTAGTGGGCAACTGAAGAAGCACTGAAATGACATCCTTTGAAGAAGGCTGGCCTTATTTCATTCTGTCAGATGCAAACTAGAGATTTTAGTGCAAAATACAAATATAAAGCAGACATTTGTTTAAGCAAACAAGCAATTTGTTCGTGTGTATATCTGATCCTTATTTGAAAGAGGTACAGGCCCCGTTCAGCCATTCACATTTGAAACCTATAAACTGTCCCATTGTCCATTAAAATGACCTTATTGGCAGCCCAGGACTTGGAACCCCAGTTCCTGCTCCAAGAAGCAACAATGGCCGCATTAACTACAGGGACGTGCCTACAGTGTAGCTGCCACGGGCGCCTAAACTAAGTCTTGACATGGGAAAGATAATAGATAGGTACAGGTATCCTGTTACCTTTATCCCACTTTTCCTCTAGGAAAGCGCTTTACTGAGCATTAGGTGTCTGGGCCAGGTAAGCACGCTCTCTCTTGTAGGGCGCCAAATTACCTGACATTCATTTCAGAAACAGTTTTCCAAGAATATTTCAGGTCAACGCATTAGGCCTGGGTCGGGGGAGGGTGTCTTTCATTCAAAGAGCATCCCAACCTGAAAATGAAGGGATAAACTAAGTCCAGTGTTGGATTTCTCTTCCCGTAACAAAACCAATCCTTCGGTTTTGTTCATCCTTGTCAACAGTCTTTCGATCAGATACTGTATTCAGAGTTTGATAGATCATGAAACATTTTTTAAGTCAAGTTAAAATATTTTGCCAGAATGGCATGCTTTCATTTAGTCTCAGCTTGTAGGGGGAAAAGTACTATTTCCAAACAATACTTTTTCCACCAAATGCTCTACTGAGATCTAGATTCTACTTTTTAATAAATGAGTCTTGGGGGAGAGAAAGTACTAAAATTGTCCATTCCCAAGGGACAGGACACCACATGGGTCGTTCATTTACAGTTTTTGCTGTATTGTGCTGTTCTACATGCTCCCCAAACGGCATATAAAAGCACTCTTTTCCTAGTTTGCACAAGTACGATAGACTTGGATCAGGAGCATGGAAAAAGCATTTTATATAAAAAGTTTAAGCCCTAGAGTGCTGACTTACTCAAACTTTACATTTTTTCACAATGTACTTTTGTTCATTAGGAAAGGAAAGCTGTTTTGAGAGGATAATTCAGAGGTTTGGAAGAAAAGTGGTGTATGTTGTCATAGGAGACGGTGTGGAAGAGGAACAAGGGGCGAAAAAGGTGAGTGTTCCTCCTTGGTGCCTCTTGTGCCCTTTAATTTTTCTTACTCCTCAGAATCTTCAGAACCGGATCATTTAAACACATGCCATTTCTCTGAAACAGATTATGAATGTGTTCTGAACCATAAGCGCTGACCAAGCGCAGAGTAGAATTAAGTCATTATTGAAGCGAGCTCTTTGAAGAGTGGTATTCACAAGCTCGGGGGTCATGGACGGTTGGTCTTCACAGAAAGTAGACTTGGGGAACAGAAAAGGAGGCTTAGTTCTGCAGCCATCATCCGGAACAGAGACAGCACACATGCCTGCTCCTGCCGCTTTCTGCACCCATGGCAGACATCGCCAGGTGATTAGACGTCCGTTACCTGAGCCAGGATGCAGCCTAAGAACCTTCCAGACATCAGTTCAGAAAGATTCTAGGAGCTAATCAGAGCTGGCTTGCAAAACTATTTTCTGCCCTAGAGTACGGTGCCTTCTTTTGATCACGAGGTCAATGCTTTGCCTCTTTTGGGGATGCTCGAAAAGGAGGAAAGGAGCAGGTCCCTTGACTCCCCGTTTGCCCATGATACTTCTTTTTATTCTTCTGCATCCCTGCAAGTGTGATTCTGTCATTTCCCGTAGCAAAAGCTTTCTCATGAATGTCCTTTATTGTATTTTAAAGAGGGGGAAGGAGGAAGGAGCCACATTCCTTAGCCTGGCACTCAGGGTCTTCACAATCTAGAAACAACGTAGGCACGTTGGTCTGCTTACCCTCCTTTGGCCACGCCCAGCACCTCCTTCCTGCTGCTGTTGTGCCTGGAATGCTCCTCTTCCCAGTGCCCTACTGTCATTGTCTCACTCATTTTTCAAAATCCAGTTTACATACCACCTTTTCTATTTCCTTTGTTTATACGAACTCAGTTATAGTAGCACCACTTATACTTTAATTGCAGAAGCTCTGGTAAATAACTTGGATTCTTGAGCCAGATACCCTGGGTTTGAATGACAGCTCTACCATTTACCCGTTCTGTGACTTTGAAAAAGTTACTTTACCATTCTCTTTCCGTAACTGTACGTGGAGATTATAGCAGCACCTAGCTCATTGGCTATTTTAAGGATTAGATTTAGTTCAGGTATAAAACAGAGCCTGATACATATGAAGTATGCAACAAATGGTAGCTATTATTATTAATTATTTGCACATGTGCCTGTTTCAGCAGTAAAGTGTGAGCTCCTGAGATGTAGGGATCTTATTTTGCTTGATTGCTGTTTGAGACTCTGTCTTCATTTTTTTTTTTTTTTTTTTACAGTTCCCTAAATCTTGGCACAGCCCTGCACTAATATTTCTTAAATTGAAGAGCATTAATTATTTTATGAGATTAACCAATAGAATAATTTTTTTCTTCTCTTCCCCATACACTCACTCATAGAAGTCACTTTTCCATAAAGGAGGCAAGCTCTTCTGGAATATTCCAGTATACTCCAGAAATGGCACCAGCCCATAGATGCAGCATTAAGCATGGCACGTGGCCAGCCTCCTTATAGAGTCCAAGAATACTTAATTCACCTTCAGTGCCTCTGAATTCCAGTAAAAGCATAGAAGCTGACCCTAATTCTATAAATAATAGATTTCACTTACACCCATAGATACACAATGTGCCCAGTCTCCCCACGTGTGTTCGGTGCTGGTAGAAACCCACACACATTTTTTTAAAGCTTGATTCTAAGCGGTATTTGCCATCTAAGCACTAATGCTGTGTTCCAGCTTCACCAGTGGCCAACCACCATTGTCATTAGGTACATCTGTTAGCCCTTTGGGCTGTCTTCATAAAGAGAAATCTTTCCCAGACTAAACAGAGTACCCAAAACTCAACCCTGGAGAGTTAAAGAGAATATTTGGTGCACATCCAGACTCAAATCTTTTTCCTGAGAAAGCCTCTGGAATCCCCTGCCATTTCTAGACAGGACCTCCTAGTGGCTATGGGAACATGGAATAGATTTGCACCTCTGAGCATCACAGAATTGAAGAGCAGCATTTCATGCCAGTATGGCCCAGGGCCAAGGTGTGTCCATCTGCCTTCCAAGCTGGTCCTTCTCCACCTAGTACTCACCAAAATATTTTAATTTTAAGAGAAGGTTGCCAAAATGTGGCTTTCTAGCTTGTGGTAGACAGAAGAATGTTTATGAAAGTGATGACCTAAAATTCAAAGAACACAAGTATGTTTCTTAGATATTTGTGTGGGTGAACACAAGATGGGAAGAGTAAAGGAATTCGTGATTTGATGTTAGAATTGAAAGTAGTAACAGTACTGAGTATTTGCTCTCTTTGAAGAACAGTTAAATTTATTTCCACTGTTTGTCTTCGGACATGTTATTCTTTCTATTCAGGACAAACGCACACACCTATACCAAAAAGAAATAGGCAGCTGCCTACGACGAACATCCTCTTTAAATTTTTTGACTGTAAATGAATGCTTGTAGCTTCAGCTTTCTGTTCTGATTTCTTGGGATGAGTGTATGTAATCAGTCCAGTACTCTCTGTTACAAAGGAACTCTTTGCACCTTGAGAGCTACCAGCATGGGAACTCTAATGAAACTGTAACCAGGAGTTGTAAGAACTTTATGTGTGTTTGTAAAGTGTACAGATTTTTCAGAAAGAGTCAGATTCCTAATAACTGTGCATATGATTCAGATGTCATAAATCTGTCATCCTGAGGGACAAATTGACCATTCCTTTCTTATAGTCTGTCTAGCCTTTCTAGGTTAACTAGTATTTAAACAGCAGTACTTAGTGCATGAGTATATTTAATGTGTGGGGTTCTGCATAGAAATAGAGAATATTTAATATTTAATTTAAGGGAAGACTACAATTTAGCAAACTCTATATGAAAATTCAAGCTAAAGAAATAAAGAGATGGTTGTTATCCCTTACTATCAGTTATAAAGCCCTTATTATGTCCCAGAACCTCTTTTAGGCACTTCCTAAATCCTCACAACAATTCTATGAGGCAGGAGCCCTCAGACCTCTTTTATAGATGAGGAGACTGAGGCACAGGAAGGTAAATACTTTGGCCAAGCTCACACAGCTAGAAAGTCACCAAACTAGGATTTGAAGCCAATTATATCTGTGAGATTCAGCAAAGTTCCTTCAAATTACTGACTTTACTTACATATCTTAAATATGATTTGATTTACAAAAAAAGCATTTTAATGCTTTTTTTTAATTGTTGGAATATAGTGTGCACTGTTTCTTTCCTTTGGGGAGGTAGATAGAACTATGTTGTGTTCTCTTTCTCCCAATTTTACACTCATGATTAAAATTTAAAAAATCATTAATTCTAGTTTATAATTTGGTTCACAAGCATTTCAGATTAAATAAAACTAACAGTGAACCACAAACAGTGAATCAAAACATTTTGCATTTCTTCTAAATCAATTTTAACCATTTAGCTGCCTCTCTTCATTTCCTGTGTCCTTTAAAAAATCTAATACAACACTCTCCTCTCTTGCCTGTAGAGATGTCTTTCATCTCCCTAAATAATGTTCTTTTGCTAGAGGTAGTTATTTTTTTAAGCCCGGAAATGAAAACTAGTAAGTATTCTGCCAGTTACCTGTTTTGTTATGGTCAGTTGAAGTCTGCTCTGTCACCTTTGTTCTCTTTAGCAATACAGTCCCAGGAGTTTCATCAGTAATTTTATCTAATTCTATAATCCATATCATTAAAAAAAAAAAAACCCTTCAAAGAGAAAAGGTTAGAAATACCTTTGTTTTTTAAAAAAACAACGTTATTCTAAAAAGATCTTTTTTCAAAATTTTTATGGGAGTATAGTTGATTTACAATGTTGTATTAGTTTCAGGTGTACAGAAAGTGAATCTGTTATACATATACATATATCAACTCTTTTTTAGACTCTTTTCTTTTCCCATATAGGCCATTACATAATATCGAGTGAAGTTCCCTGTGCTATACACAGTGAAGTTCCCTGTGCTATATACAGTAGGTCCTTACTTAGTTATTATCTATCTTATATATAGTACTGTGTTTATGTCAATCCCAATCTTCCAATTTATCCCTCCCCCACCACTTACCCCCTGATAACCATAACTTTGTTTTCTATATCTGTACTCTATTTCTGTTTTGTAGATAAGTTCATTTGTACCCTTTTTCTAGAATCAACATATAAGCGATATATGATACTTGTCTTTCTCTGTTTGACTTACTTCACTCAGTGTGACAGTCTCTAGGTCCATCCATTGTTGCTGCAAATGGCATTATTTTGTTCTTTTCTATGACTGATATTCCATTGTATGTACCACATTTTTTTCTGTTCCTCCTTTAATGGACATTTAGGTTGCTTCCATGTCCTGGCTATTGTAAATAGTGCTGCTGTGAACGTTGGGGTGCCCGTATCCTTTCAGATTATGGTTGTCTCTGGATATATGCCCAGGAGTGGGATTGCTGGATCATATGGTAGTTCTATTTTTAGTTTTTTAAGGAACCTCCATATTGTTCTCCATAGTGGCTGCACCAGTATACATTCCCACCAACAGTGCAAGAGGGTTCCCTTTTGTCCACACCCTCTCCAGCATTTATTGTTTATAGATTTTTTTGATGGTGGCCATTCCCACAGGTGTGAGGTGATACCTCACTGTAGTTTTGATTTGCATTTCTCTAATAATTAGTGATGTTGAGCATCTTTTCATGTTAGTTGGCCATTTGTATGTCATCTTTGGAGAAATGTCTATTTAAGTCTTCTGCCCATTTTTTAATTGGGTTGTTTTTTTGATATTGAGCTGCATGAGCTATTTGTATATTTTGGAGATTAATGCCCTGTCAGTTGTTTTGTTTGCAAATATTTTCTCCCATTCTGAGGGTTGTGTTTTCGTCTTGTTTATGGTTTCCTTTGCTGTGCAAAAGCTTCTAAGTTTAATTAGGTCCCATTTGTTTATTTTTATTTCCATTTCTCTAGGAGGTGGGTCGGAAAAGATCTTGCTGCTATTTATGTCCAGGAGTGTTCTGCCTACGTTTTCCTCTAAGAGTTTTATAGTGTCCAGTCTTATATTTAGGTCTTTAATCCATTCTGAGTTTATTTTTGTGTATGGTGTTAGGGATTGTTCTAACTTCATTCTTTTACATGTAGCTGTCCAGTTTTCCCAGCACCACTTATTGAAGAGACTGTCTGCTCCATTGTATATTCTTGCCTCCTTTGTCATAGATTAGGGGACCATAGGTATGTGGGTTTATCTCTGGGCTTTCTATCTTGTTCCATTGATCTGTGTTTCTGTTTTTGTGCCAGTGCCATACTGTCTTGATTACTGTAGCTTTGTAGTATAGTCTGAAGTCAGGGAGCCTGATTCCTCCAGCTCCGTTTTTCATTCTCAACATTGCTTTGGCTATTCGGGGTCTTTTGTGTTTCCATAGAAATTGTAAAAATTGTTGTTCTAGTTCTGTGAAAAATACCATTGGTAATTTGATAGGGATTGCATTGAATCTGTAGATTGCTTGGGGCAGTAGAGTCATTTTCACAATGTTGATTTTTCCAATCCAAGAACATGGTATATCTCTCCATCTGTTGGTGTCATCTTTGATAGCTTTCATCAGTATCTTACAGTTTTCTGAGTACAGGTCTTTTGCCTCCTTATGTAGGTTTATTCCTATGTATTTTATTCTTTTTGATGTGATGGTAAATGGGATTGTTGCCTTGATTTCTCTTTCTGACCTTTCATTGTTAGCATATAGGAATGCAAGAGATTTCTGTGTATTAATTTTGTATCCTGCAACTTTACCAAATTCATTGATGAGCTCTAGTAGTTTTCTGGTAGCATCTTTAGGGTTTTCTATGTATAGTAGTATCATGTCATCTGCAAACAGTGACAGTTTTACTTCTTCTTTTCCAATTTGGATTCCTTTTATTTCTTTTTCTTCTGTGATTGCTGTGGCTAGGACTTCCAAGACTGTGTTGAATAATAGGGGTGAGACTAGACATCCTTGTCTTGTTCCTGGTCTTAGAGGAAATGCTTTCCCTTTTTCACCCTAGAAGAAATGGACAAATTCTAAAAAGGTCTCTTGTAAGAGTTTTCTCTGAGCACCTCTTTGTTCCTAGAAAGACCATTCAGAGAAGCCATCTCACTACTGGCGGATATCTTTCTTTGATATACGTCTTTGTTGTCAAAATCTGCCATGCTTATTTTTTTTAACCATAAAATTTTTTGTTTCCCTAATACAACATTCCTCAAGTGAAAATAATTAGGCCTATGTATGATTTTTTTAAAAATCAAAATGTAAATAATAGTCTTCTGCACACTGACAGCAGTTTTGGTTTCTAGAGTAGAAACAGCCTTTTTTATAACTCTGACTTTACTTTTTAGAGAATTACTTAAAATGAATCTCTTGTGAATAACATGGAGGGAAGGGGGGATGGCAAGCACCATTATTCTGCATAATGACAAACGCTTCATCAAAAAATGTCCATTTTCAATGTGCATTCCAAAACTTGCTGAAAACCAAGATGAATCTGAGAATCTGCTTAATAATGCTTGATTGTGAGTTTATTTAGGAGAAAAATAAGAACTTCTTTTTCTAAAAGAACATTTTTAATGCAAGTTTTTGCTTTTAGTTTTATTTAAGTGAGACATAGGGATTACTGAGTACAGAATTTTATTACTCTAAAGCCATTACGTTCATTTAACTTAATGAGCACATACTGTATGCCAGGTCTTAAATTGGATTTCATCTTTACTCTTAAAGAGCTCACTCCTGTCCAGAGGAGACACAGATATACAAATAGTCAAAGAGCAAAGCTGTGCAGTAAGCTTCATGAGTTCTCAGAATATCTCTTTATTTACAATTTGAGAAGTATTTGTACCTCCATATGCAAATTTTCTAGAGATAATATATGCATAGGAAAGCACAGATCTGTTCTTTATTTCTTATACAAATGGTAACTATACACTTTTTTTTTCCGTGCCTGCTTTTTTCACTTAATATATATCCTGGTAGTTATTCCATATCAGTACATGGAGCTCTGCATCTCTAATTCTTATAAATGGCCGCATCACAATTCCATTACCTTGATATGTTGTAGTTTAACGAGTCCCCTGGGGCTTAACATTTCAGTGGTTGCCAGTGTTTATTATTATAAACAGTTCTGCCGTGAGTGGTCTTTATGTGGTTCATGCGTGGGCAAGTATATCTGTGGGATAAATTCCTAGAAGTGCAATACCTGGGGCAAAGGTTATGTGCTTTTATGGTTTTGAAACATTTTCTTAATACATTTTTAATAATTCAGCAATATTCAAATTACATGTGTCCACACACCCAGCTTTTTATATTACTGATCTTATGTATACCCAGAAGGGATAAATGCAAAATACCAGACAAGGAGGAAAGTTGGCAGAAGGGGATTTGGAAAGCTGCACATGTGGGCAAGAGGAACAAAGGATGTGTCCTTATTTTATCATTAGGGAATATTTTGGTTCTAATGATCCCAAAACGTGTGCTACTTCCCAAGATTTAGGTCTTGGTGCCCACTTCTCTCAATATATGCTAATCTTGATAAACTAATCATATACCCATCAGTTTAGGCTATCACTGTTGTTAAGATTTGTGGTTTAGCTGTGTTTTAGTCCCCTGGCTCTAGTTACCTGATGGACTCTCTCCATGTAGGTATCCCATTTCATCCACCTGCATATCAGCAGATGAATTCTACTGTCCCAAACCAGTTCGCCCACTCAGATTTGCTTTGGTGTTCTCTACCTCCAAACCATCCCCCATTAGCAAGAACTCTGTCTTTACAGTGTGTCTCCCATCCGTCTTTACAGTGTGTCTCCCATCCGTTGCACCCACTCCATTCCCACTGTTCCTTGGCCTAGTTTCTCTGCTACCAGCCAGCCACACCTCCAGTCCATCCTTCCTTTAGTGCCTCATTACATTGCATAACATACTTCTACCTGGAAAAAATATCTCCTTTCTTATTAGTGTTTGTTATGAACACACCATTCCAGCCCCATCTCCTCCACACTGAGTACTCTGTGCCTCCCACCTTTGTCACGTACCATCTCCTGACTGGGAGTCCCATCCCTCTCCATCTTCCTAACCAAATTTGCCCATTTCTCAAAGTCAATACAGGCCCAATTTACCCTCTCCAGCTTACCGCTGAGTTCTCTCTGAATATATCATTTTGATTCTTTGTTTTCTTGAGATATAATTGGCATCCAGCACTGTATAAGTTTAAGGGTGTACAGCCTAATGACTTGACTTACATATACTGTGAAACATATACCGTGAAATAATTACCACAATAAGTTTTTTGGACATCCATCATCTCCTATAGATACAAAAAAAATTTTTTTTCTTGTGATGGGAACTCTTAGGATCTACTACTCTTAGCTTTCACATATATCATACAGCAGTGTTAACTATAGTCATCATGTTGTATGTTACAGCCCCAGTACTTGTTTATCTTATAACTGGAAATGTGTATCTTTTGGCCACCTTCATCCAATTTCCCCTCCCCCACCCTTTGCCTCTGGTAACCACAAATCTAATCTCCTTTTCCATGACTTCCGGTTTTTTTGGTTTTTTTAGCTTCCACACATAAGTGAGATCATACAATATTTGTCTTCATGTGACTTATTTCACTTAGCATAATGCCCTCAGCGTCTGTCCATGTTGTCCCAAATGGCAGGATTTCCTTCTTTTTTATGGCTGAATAATATTCAATCATGTATATATCACAATGCCTTTATCCATTCATCTGTCAGTGGACACCTTGGTTGCTTCCATGTCTTGGCTATTGTAAATAGTGCTGCCATGAACATGAGGGTGCAGATATATCTCTTTAACATAGTGTTTTCATTTCCTTTGGGCATGTATATATCCAGAAGTGAGACTGTCTAATCATGGGGTAGTTCTGTTTTCAATTTTTTGAGGAACTGCCATACACTTTTCCACAGTGGTTGTACCAATTTACATTCTGACCAACAGTGCGTAAGGGCTCCCTTTTCTCTACATCCTCATCAGCATTTGTTACCTCTTAACTTTTTGATGAAGGCCATTCTAACAGGCGTGAGCTGGTATCTCATTGTGGTTTTGATTTGCATTTCCCTGAGAAGTGATGGTGAGCACCTCTTCATGTACCTGTTGGCCATTTGTATATCTTCTTTACAAAAATGTCTATTCAGGTCCTCTGCCCAATTTTTAAATTGGATTATTTTTGTTTTGCTATTGAGTTGTATGGTATTAACCCCTCATCAGATATATGGCTTACAAACATTTTTTTCTCACTCCATAGGTTGTTTTTTTCGTTTTGTCAAATGTTTCTTTTGCTGTGCAAAAGCTTTTTAGTTTGATATAGTCCACATGTTTATTTTTTATTTTGTTGCTTTTGCTTTAGGTGTCATATCCAAAAAATAATTGCCAAGGCTGATGTCAAGGAGCCAAACATTTTTTTCAGTGTTTTCATATAGGAGTTTTATGGTTTCTGGTCTTACATTTAAGTCTTTAGTCCTTTTCAAGTTAATCGTTGCATTCTTATACATGTGAATAGCCAGTATTCCCAGCAACATTTATTGAAGAGACTGTCTTTTCTCCAGTGAGTATTCTTGGCTCCCTTGTAAAATATTAGTTTAGCATATATACATGGGTTTATTTCTGGGCTCTTGATTCTGTTCCATTTTCCATGTGTTTGTTTTCATGCCCGTACCATACTGTTTTGATTACCATACATTTATAATATAGCTTGAAATCAGGAAGTGTGTTGCCTCCCACTTTGTTCTTTCTCAGGATTGCTTTGGCAATTTGGGGTCTTTTAGTTCTGTATACATTTTAGGATTGTTTTTTCTACTTCTGTAAAAGAACACCATTGGAATTTCGACAGAGATCACACTGAATCCGTAGATGGCATTTTAACAATATTAATTCTTCTAATCCATGAACATGAGATACCTTTCCATTTATTATTTGTGTCTTCTTCAATTTCTTTCATCCATGTCTTATAATTTTCAGTGTAGAAATCCTTCACTTTTTAAGTATTTTATTGTTTTTGATGCTTTATTGTAAATGGAATCACTTTATTATCAGATCATTTGTTCTTAGTGTGTAAAAATGCTGACTTTTGTATCCTGCAACTTTACTGAATTCATTGATTAGATCTAACAGTTTTTTTCTTGGAGTCTTTAGGATTTTCTATATATAAAATCATGTCATCTGCAAATAGTTTTACTTCTCCCTTTCCAATTCTGATGCTTTTATTTATTTTTCTTACTTCATTTCTCTGGCAAGGTCAATTTGATTCTTAGTCCCACACTGCCTTACATTGTAATGAAATAGTTTCAGCAGATATGTCTTGCCTGCTGGTTCTTGGCAGTAGGATCATATGTATGTATATTACTTTACAAATCTGTAGCTACAGAGCTGTACAAGTAATAGAATATTTTAATGAAAAAGTTTATAGACTTTATTAAACCGAGAAGCAACCCTGAGTCATTTCCCCTAAACCCTTATTTTGCAAATAAACAAACTGGGGCTCCAGGGAGATTAGTAACATGACTTTGAATCATGACAAAAGTCAGAGTTGAGAGTATAACCCAGGTCTCCTCATTCTAGAACCTGCTTTTCTTTTCCTCTTTTGCCACCATCTCTCTCTGTCTTCATATAAGAAATATTCCACACTAAACATTGATTCAGGAAAAAAAATTGTTTACTTTGCACCCAGTTGCCCTGGGAAGCTCTTGTAGATCCATAAAAGCTTCACATCAGTACGTGCTTAGTTAGGGAAAATGTTATTTTGCAATATTAGTTCTAATTACTTGTTAACACGTTTGACTCCCCTAATTAGTCACTAGTGACTAATTAGTCACTAGTAAATGTTAATCATAACTATCATTATTATTAATAAACTCTTTAACAGGGCTAACCAGGTCCTGCACCACTTGGTTCCTACAGCCGGTAATGTCACAGCCCTGTCTTTCTCTCACACAGCCAGTATTCTAACAATGAACTTCTCCTTTGTCCTCTGCCCCAGCCCCCTTCACACGCACAGAGACATTACAGTGCTCTTCTGAATGATCAGCCTTTCATAACTAGCTCAACTATTACCTCCTCTTACCAGTGTCTCTCCCAGTTCCCCAGGCAAAGGGAATTACCCCCGCCTATTCCTTTTAGGTGAACATTCATGGTTGTTGTTCATTTCTCTTTTTTTGTATTTTTACTGTAACTTTTTTTTTTTTTTACATCTTTATTAGAGTATAATTGCTT
Source organism: Phocoena sinus (assembly GCF_008692025.1). Lineage (NCBI taxonomy): Eukaryota > Metazoa > Chordata > Mammalia > Artiodactyla > Phocoenidae > Phocoena > Phocoena sinus. Next base: position 15,920,479 of record NC_045779.1, on the reverse strand, counting down.
TACAATGGTGTGTTAGTTTCTGCTTTATAACAAAGTGAATCAGTTATGTTGTTCATTTCTGCTACTCACCCACAGACTGTGAGAGGGTGGGCCGGGGATGTCTTCTACACCATGCCTGTGAATGCGAAAAATCACTAATGAATGAATGCAAAATAGTACAGTCTACTTTTATGATCTAAAATTGCCAAGTGGAACATCATAAATTTTTTAAAAGAAATCTCTAGTACTTGGTTCTGGACAGTTATTGAAGGATAACAAAGATAGAGATACTCCAAAATAGTATAGAATCCAGAAAGGTCTACATATGATATTGGACTGTGGTATATGTTTTTAGCAGATTACTTGTTAATAAGTAACAATAGTTTGCATCCCCAGGATAACAGCTATATGATCTGCACAAAAATAGTAGCTCCTACTGTCACTTACAGACAGTCGCCCCAAAAAACTCCTCTGTTCTAAATTCTGTTTGCTTTCATGCCATCTTCTCCTAATAGTGTGAATTGTTTAAAAATTCCCTAGACCTATAATTGCAAATTATACTCAGGCCTTCACATTATTTTTTGCGTAGAAAAAACCCAAAATGTTTTCTGTGGGCTTAATAGAATTGTGTTCTCTGAACTGTGATGATTATCTTTCTCTTACCAAGAAAAAGAATTTGCTGATACATAAATACTTAGTATAGTGCTTTTTGAGCCGTAAAGTTTATAATCATGTTTTTATCCCTCATGGACGATGTAACCTTTTTTGTGTGTGTGTGTGCTGCTTTTCTTGTCTCTGGTTAATTCAGGTGTTTCACAAACATGCCCATCATTTAGATTTCTAGATGTTTTAAACTACCACCAAAAAAACCAAAAAACTATCTTAGATGCTCAGTTAAAATTTCCCATATGGTAAACCTGTTTCAGGGTCAATGCAAAAAATGAAAAAAAAAGTTGCTTCTTACAGGAGTAAAATTAAGTTTTGCAAAACATAAAATACTACCAACTAAGGAAAACCGCTTAAACTTGCAGCATGAAAAATGCACTGGATCCAGATTTGGAAAGGCAAATGTTTGACAAGGTTTTGTTCATAGCTACTGGATTTTATTTGAAGCTTGAAATCGGCATTCAAGTCGCAGTGTAGGTCTGCTTAAGAAATACCCATCACCTTCTTAAAAGAAACAGACTCCTGAATTACATTTTAAAATGCAGTCCAGTATTCTTAGGGGAGGATTAAGTTTGAATTTGTGTTTTAAACAGATGTGATGTTGAGATCTTAACTGGCAGTTTTCACGGTACTGAATAAGGGGGTGTGGGCAGCATGTTGGATTGCCAACGCAGCCTTTTAGGGCCTGTGCTGGGAGTGTTCTCTGTCTTCACCACGTTGTCTGCCCCTTTGCAGCACGCCATGCCCTTCTGGAGGGTCTCCAGTCACTCGGACCTCATGGCCCTACATCATGCCTTGGAACTGGAGTACCTGTAACAGCCCCCTAGCACTTTGAAACCACACAACCGCCCTGTGACCAGGGACACATCCAGCAGGCTGAGTCCCGAGTCGGCGCCGGACTCCAAACTAGCGATTTCAACATTTTGATGCCCAGCTGCTGTGGGTCCTCGCCTCTGCCCTTGTGGTAAATGAAGGACCACATCCCTTTCTTCAGAACAGCTGTTGACTCTAGTACTGTGAATCCAATGCAAATAAGCCATGAGAATGTTCTAGCACAGTGTAACGTGTCTTGGCCACATTAACTACATGGTTCGAACCTGTGAAGAAAGGACCCGCAGGCGCTTTACGTTTTTAGCATCTTCAGTGTGACCTAAACAGCTTCTCCAGTACAGCAAACTTGATTGCACAACAAAGACTGAAATGGGTTTCCTGATTACCAGTGGGGGGATTTTCTTGTAAAGGTTTACTTTTTTGGTGTCTCATGCCCAGGGTCATCTGTACATCTCTACTTATTTATGAACAGACTTCTTAAAAAAAAAAAAAAAAAAAAAAAACCAGCTTTATCGAGGTATAATTCAGGAACCATACAATTCATGCGAACAGACTTTTTTGACATCAAATAACTGAAGAGACAGTAGCATGATGAGAGAAGCGACTGAAGGCTTTGGCCTCATGACACAGCAAGTACTTTGAATTTTAGCACATTGCAAAGTAGTTTAAAATATGTCTAATTTAAACGTATAATATGTACATCACTGAGACAATCATGTACAGAAAGAATTTTGGGTGTAAATTTGTAATAATGGATGATTCTTTTACATATTGTTTAGGAAAATGATATTGAAAGGTAGCAATGCCTTGATAGTGAAGTATGAGGCAGGATATGCACAGACGTGCAGTGCCTTCTCGAAGTACTGGGTATAAATATGTAGATAATGAATTTTTTTTTTTAAGCTCATGTTGTCAAGACCAAAAGCATGGATGTCAAGTGTCAATAAGATTTTGTTTTCCAATTTTTTTTCCCATCAGTTCTTTTTATATGCTGTTTGTTAGGAGGGCCTTGGTAAAAGAACACAGCAGTGTCTGTCTTAAATAATTTTGGGGAAAAAAGCCCTCTTAAAACCTCACTTTTTCATTTTCAACCCTAATGTAGTATATGTAACTACTTGGAAAAAGATTATTCAAACGCTTCGTCCCACAGAAAGAATGTAGATGATGGATATATTTTATTAATGAAATGGTTCATGAGTTGGACACTAGCAAAGTTTTCATGTGCTCAGATGATATTTAAGGAAGGACATTACCACGTATCTGGAAATCAGCAAAACTTCGTATTACTTCCTACATTCACATTCCTTCTGTTTTCCTCCACACTCACCTCCCACCCCAGCCTCCCAGGAAAGTTCATTGCCAGCAGGGGACACAGCCCGGTCATCATCACCAAGAAAATTATGCTACTCTTCACCCCCATTCTGTATTATATGACAAGCATAAACCTGGGAAATAAAATTTGTCACCTTTGTAATACCCTAATAAAGTTTCTCCAAAAGGGATCCATCAGTTTATCTAGACACTAGTTTCTCTCATCTAAAGCCTTCCATTGTCATGAAATTACTTTTTGGATGAATTTTCTTTAATAGTATATATTGGGGGAAAAAAATAACACCAGCTTTGACCCAAAGTAGCTAAAGAGCTGCTCTATCCTTTTCTGAAGTTTCATGTTGCTGCTAGAATTAGTCAGTTGTGAATTTCTCAAAATCGTTTAATCATTGAATTCAGTTTGTTTTTCCTCTTTTGCTTGAAGCAAACAGAAGTCGACAATTTTTCAGCCTTTCCATTTTACATTTTTGTACTCTGCAGACTGAAAAGACAAAGTTTATCTTACCCTTACTGTATAAAGGTGTGTTGTGTTGTGTCCACAACTGTGTACAGAATTTTTCTTCATTCAATTTGTGTTTAAATTAATAAAACTGATTTGTGAAGTACTGTAAGCTCCTTGACTTGTCGGTATTTTCTTCATCTCTTGGTTCTAAGAAATAGCAGGATCTTGGTTGCATTAGAAAACTCATAGTCCAACAAAAGGAAGTTGTACAGAGCAACTGTAGGAATGGCTTTATCAGTCCTTGAGAGGGCTAAGCTAGAAAAATTACAGCTGTTTCTTTGATCACTGTAAGAACAGATGAATGGAAAAGCTCTTTACTTCCTCCGAAAATATATAAACTAGACCTCCGCTCAGACTTATCTGGTATAGAACAGAATTCAGCATCAAGTGTCTTGGATGCCAGAGCATAGATTTAGCCACTTAAATACCCAAGGGACAGCAACAGAAATGAGCTTCATCTATAAAGAACGCCCGCAACATACACCGCTAAGATTTGGCCAGATTAATCACTGACAAAGAGCTATAAAACAGCACAACTTGCTTCCTCCTGGGATTTAAGCTTAGAAACACAACATTCATACATACAAACACGTGACCATCAAACATGCAGTGGTCGGACTCATTTATCAGGCCCAGGATGTTCGTTTTTCACAAGCACGCACTAAGGAAGTGTGTGCGCATGTTCAGACACCCGAGAATGAAAAGTTTGGGGAATGTCTGTAAAGAGAGGCAGGGGTGGGGAGCAGAGGGACTTTTAGGTCTCAGGTGAAGAAAGTATGGAAAACAGGCAAAATGGAGAGCATACCGTCAAAAGATGGATTTTCTAAAGCGCCACTTCTAACGTGACCCCCCACTCTGGCCAAAATGCTTAAAGGGCTCCCCTTCAACCATAGATTAGAGCCCAAATTTCTCTACCTGCCATTCTAGAGTTTCCAAGTACAGCCTCTACTTTCTTCCCAATGTTGTCTCTCGTTAGTCTTAGGAACAAACCTTCAGTACATATAGACTGGGCTGTTTAATGGGCCAAACAGCCCGTAAGCATCCCCGCCAAATCTCTGCTCAGAGCTCTCCCATTGCCATCAATGACTTCCTCCACCTTTAATCCACCCAAACCGTGTCCAGCTCCAGAGCCCTCACCTCTGTAGAACCTTCTTTCCCACCATGGCGCACAGTGTTAGCACCTTCTCTTGAACTTCTCTCACCCAATGTCCATAGTCTTACTGGCCGTCCAGACTACTCCCTTAAATAAAGGCTCGCCAGGCCCCCACCGCTGTCCGAGATGCTGAGGATAAGAGGTCTCTGCTCACGAGGATGGAGTTTACATCAGAGTAGGTGGGAACAGACAAATGAATTACTGAATGAATGAGTGAATAAGATGCATTCAGTTGGAAACATTCTTTGTGGAAAATTAAAACAGGGAATATGGGTAGGTGACAGGGCTTCCCTGGAAAGGATGGACTGAGACATGTGAACTGAGACCATTTGCTAAGAAGCAGGCAGCACGTGAAGATGAGGGGCAGAAGATATAGGCAAAGGTCCTCAGAGGAGAAGACTTCTATTTACTGTCTTTTAGGAGTGAAAAATCACACTCATGGGTCCAAGAAGAGATGATCTGGGAAAGGAATGGAGACGGGGAAAGTCTTGGTGAAGGATTTGGACGCTATTCTAAATGGCCGCTGAGGGGTCTACACAGGGTTGTGACCCAATCTGACACACACTTTGGAATGACCACTCTGGCTGCTGGGTGGAGGATGGGCTAAAGAAGGGTGAGAGAAGAAGTGGGGCAACGAGTCATCAGGCCAGTAGGACAGTCCAGGAGAACAACAGCCAGATTCAGATTAGGGTGGGGAAAAGGACACCTGGATTTATTTTTAGTGACAGCAAGGACAGCACTTGGCTAATGGGTTGAATGGGGGGAGCAGTGAGACGCAAGAGGAGTCTGGACACCCCCAGAGTGAGGGGTCTCCTCCGCACTGTGAGATAGTACACCTAGTGGTTAAGAGCCTGGCCTCAGCAGGCAGACTGCCTGGGTTCGAATCCCAGCTTCCCATTTTAGTTAGCCAAGTTGTTTAACTTCCCTGTGCCTTAGTTTCCTCACCTGTAAAATGGGAATAACAATAATACCTACTTCAGACCGTTATTATGAGGACCAAGGAAGTTAATATGTGTAAAGTGTTTGGGACACTGCTTGGCATATTTTTTAATGCTGCCCATTACTATGCTAAGTATTCAGACTTTTTTTTTCTCCCCAACTTAAGAACCAGCCCTTTGACGGCACAGACCATTTACAAGGGGACTGCATTTTTCTGACCTAGTCTAGGAAACGGGATGAAAAAGGCCATCTAGTTTCTGACCTCAAGCACTGGGATGGTGGCTATTAAAAAAGAATCACAATGATAAAGGAGGCTTCCGTGAGTGGTCCTGCTGGCGTGAGAGGTGGGGAGAGCAGGGCAGCCTGGGCAGGCGGGAAACGCCGCCCCGAAGCTGAGCCCTGCCGGCTAGAGTTGGCCTGAGCAGAGTGGGGAGAAGGGGAGCACAGGAGAGAGGCCGAGAGGGAAGGTGAGAAGGGAAGAAAGGCCACAGGACTATAGGAGCGCAGGGAGTGTGGGTCAGAGTGGCCAGGAGAGGGAGGGGTGAGGGCGTGAACTGTCCTTCACTTCCAAGTAAAACTTCAGGCTTAGTGCTTTTATTACCCACGAGCATGGCTATTCCTCTTTCACAGGAGAAAGATAAGAGGATAGAAACAGGTTGCATTCAGCCTCCTGCATTATAGCACAAACAGCCTGGGACCCTTCACTGGGGCCACGATTCCACATTAAACTAGACTTAGATGTTAGCCCTAAGGAGTGTCTAGCGGAGCCCCTTTTATTACACCGATTACAAAACTCAGGTTAAATGCTCTGTCCAAGAGGTCACAGCCAAATCAGGCAGAGTCATAACCCCAGGCGACGCTTGGATACAACACAGAATCATGAAAAGATCATGGGCTCTCAGGTCAACAGAAGTTGGCTTTGCCCCGGGCTCCCTGGCTCCACACCAGGGCTTTCCATTTTCAAGGTGTATTTGGCATCCTGTCCACCGTTGGTACAATTGTCCAATGATGTCTGAATGCTTTGGGTTGTAAACCTCAGCACCTCAATTCTGTCATCCTTCCAGAGACTGGTTTAAAATTTGTCTTCCAATCAGCATTTACACATGTCCAATGCACATACATTCTGTAATAACTTTTAAAAGTTGCTTTTCAAAACATTTGGATAAGGGCTTGGGTGTTCCCCAATTCGAGTGACTATAAAGGAAGCCATTTGCTTAACACAATGTGGAGATGCTGCCGCGGACAGCCTGTGTTCATTTAAGACCTGTAAGAAATTTCCTTCCAGACCCTGGGACCCCCAACACTCTCTTTCTGCAGCTACAGAAGCTTCAGCTGACTCACGTCGCCCTGTCCATCCCACTCAGGATGGTTTTCTGACAATCCAAAAGGAGACAGTTAGCAACAGCACTTCTTTCTTTCAGTGTCTCTCAGAAACGTTTCCATTTCTCTCCGTTCTGTGCAATTATCCAAACTGACAGGCGAACTTGTGGCAGAAGAAATGAAAGGGTCTGTAATTTAGGAAACCTTTGGCTCCACTGACTGAAAGCAGGTTGTTTGTAAAAAGGAAATCCTGACCTCAGCTAACTGGCAAACTCTGTCAGAAGCAATAGAAGGAAGCGAAGGAGAAAAAACAGCGCCGGGGATTTTTATTGGCAACAGAAGAAAAACGGATGCCCTGCCAGAGGGAAGCCCTTCCGAGAGAACTCTCTGATGGGGGGACCAAGTGTGCCCAGAGTTAGTGCGTGTGCAGCTACACACCGCCTGGTGGCCCTGGGCTGGGTTTGTCGGCTGGTCTGACTTGGGGACTTGGCTGCCTGGGACCATAGCTAGACTGACCATCCTGAAAATGGATTTTCTTCACTCCTCTCTGCTGCTCCCAGCACTCCGTGGCCTGCCCCACCTTGTCTCGTGGCTTGACATAAAGCCCCAGGACCCAGAGGTGGGAAAGGAGATAAGCTACCTCGTGTTTCCCATGTTGGTGCTGTCCACCTCCTCCCCCCACCTCCTCCCTCTGTCTGCCACCCCATTTGGCAGGACTCTGCAGGGACCTCTGGGAAACTCCCTAAGAGAGGAGGCCCCCTCAAGCTCTCATATCCTTCCGTCAGTGGTCCTCAATGGGCTGCCCGTTGAAATGGCCTGGGTGCCTTGAAAACTCCCTGAGCCCCTCTCTACAGATTCTAATTGAATTTGTCTAGGTTGGGGCTCCAGCAGCAGTCAAGGTAAAGAACCATTGCTTTGGGCCAACCAGGTATGGGAAAGACCTCCGTTCACGGCAACTCCCAGCAAGGCTGGGCCATGTGTGGAGTGTGAGTTCCCAGATCCTGGCCTTTCCCTTCCAAGCCATTCCGATTCCCGGTTGGCCATGCGGAAATCCTTATGACCCCCAACTCGATTCCATTCAAGCATCTAGGGGGCTCCTCCTGTGAGTAAAGAGTTCTGCCTGCTGTCAGGGGTGTCCCCAGGGGATTGGCCATCTAGTGGGGAAACAAAGAGAATGTGAGAAAAGGCAGATGTGACGAGGTCCTCACTGGATGACCAGGACACTGGAAATCTAGGGGGACAAATGTTGCAAAGAATTTTAACTTATGATAGAAGCCCAGAGGGGACAGCAATGAATGTTGGCTGGGGAAACAGGTCTCATTGAGGGGACGACATTTTCATCGACCTAGATGAGATAAAAGAATAAGATGCTGATAGGCTCCTAGGTTCCTCATCCTCTTCCGGATCAATGAGAGAGAGAAATATTTAATAACTGCCGGCTGCAGTAACCCAAGTGAGATGTAAGAAGGGTCTGTCCTAGGGCAGCCCTGGGGATAGAAACATGGAACCCATTTCGCAGGTGTCCCAGAGGCACACCTTATCACTCCTTATCAAGGAGGCCCTTCCTATCACCCTCCAAAAACATAACCTGGAGATGGGCTCGGGGGCAGGGGGCAGGGGACAGGACCTTTTTAGTGCTGTAAGCAGACAGGTTATGGGGTCCCCGAAGAAAGAGAACCAGGAATGGCTTTCTTGACATAAGAGGAACCATGTTGGCCTCAGCATTTTGTGATCTAAGCCTGGCCACATGCTGGCCCTTGAACAGGTCTCAGTAATCAATGAGCTTTAGGGAACAAAGGAATGCAGGAAGAGAGAAAAGCCAGCCGAGCAATATGCAGTGACAAAGCAGAGTCCTCCTGCCTCCTCAGGGGATACACAGAATAATACACCTCTGCGTTCTGCAGGGTCTAAGGTCCCCACCCTGGGGAGGACAGAATGATGAAGTTGACCCTCCCGACTTCAGTCAACTCAAGTTCGGATTCTGTCGACCTTTGTCCCAATTTTATGCTGAATTCTCCTCTGCTCAAGCCCCTTCATGAATATACATGGACCCTTAGCTTAAAAGCTCCCCAGTTTTGCTTCTGGGGAGACACTGCTTTGGGAAAGACCCCTAAGGTTCTCCTTACTGGCTGCAAGGAATGATAAACCCTTCCTTCTCCCCGTCTTTGGCTTGGTTGTATCTATTGGCTCAACACCCCCCAGGAGGCAAACCTAGTTTTCGGGTAACAGTATCTGCAGGAGGACGAGGGTCCCCCGAACGCTCACTCCTCGCACCTCCCTTTAAGGGACGCTGCATCCTTGGAGAGACGAAACAGGCACCCAGAGGCCTCTCCAAGGCCCTTCCATGCAAAACCCCTTTGACTGTGTCCCTTGCATTTACAAGCACGCCACCCATCTCAGATGGATGGCAAAGCGTCGACGATGAAGAGAAGAAAAGAAAGGAAAGAAAGAGAAGGAAAATCAAGACAGCGTATGAAGGAGGAGGGAGGGAGGATTTGTTGTGTCAACTTGGACGTTAAAAAGAACGAAACCACTGAACAGGATCCCCCCGTACTTGCCCTAGCCCTGACGTGCAGGCGGCCTGGACAGGGGCCCCCTGAAGTCGCAGGGATCAAAGTCCCGGTGAGCATGCGGAGGAGGAAGGGGAGAGGGGCTCTGAGCGGAGGCGGCCCTGCCCCTCCGCTGGCTCTTCAGAAAGGGCCTCTTTCACCGCCTCCCCCCATGTTCCTGTCTGTACCAACCTCTCACTGAGAAATCACCGCAGGCCCCATCACCTAGCCTACTCAGTGGTTCAAAAATACCAAAGGTTTTGCAGAACTTCCATTCTTCTCAAAGTAGTTAAAATGCAAGCGGGCGGGGGCCTGCACTGATAGAGGAAGCACACGCCCTTAGTGGAACAGTCTTGTTTTGAAAAACTTCTGCCCTCTGGGGTTGAAAGCATTTCTTGGCCCAGTGGAATCTAAAGGTGCCATGAGAGCTCCAGCAAGGCTTCCAGCCCCTGACCTTGATATTTATTTGCAAAGCCTTACAGGAAATCAGTGCTACGTGTTCCATGAAAAACAAAGGGAAATGCAGGAATCAGGAAAAACAACAGACTGCTCCAAACAGCCTGACATCAACAACAGGCTTTAAAGAAAATGAGATGCTGAAAAAATAGTTCCCTTTGACACGTCACCTTTCAACATGTACTCAAGACCCCCTGTACACCCAGCCCGGTGCAAGGTGCTGACAGGGTCTGGGTCCCGAGAAGTTCATGTTCCCCAGGGTGGAGTCAGGGTGGGCTGCTGCGATAAAGGCAGCGTTGGGTGATTTGGGCTTGAACGGTAAGGATCAGAATGAACTGGAGGCCTTGGGCGCAGGGGTCACTGGAGAGATGAGTGCTCTGGGGAGATTCCTAGGAGAATGTAACATTTAATCTGTACTGAGGAACAGGTGGGAGTTTCACAGATGGAAAAAGAAAGAAGAGCAAAGCTGGGGGGAAAGTGCATGATGTCTAAAACAGTTTCAGAAATTGAGCCTCAAAATTGCTATAAAAATTAAGCATGACATAGGATGGTCATGTATAACCATTCACGGAGTGCTTTCTACCTACTGCGAGAAATTCATAGAAGGGCAAGAGAGATGTGCTCTGCACACCAATGCCCAGAGTTCATTTCACCAAAGGTTGCAAACTCAAATGACAACAGGGGCCAGCAAGTAATATAAGTGGGTGAGGGATTCAGACCTATTATAGAAATCCCAGGGCCCTCTCATTTAAAAACAACAACAACAAAACCTTCTTCTGATTTGATAGTGACAGTTCAGAAAAGTTTTCCTACACTAGAAGAAAAACATGCAAAAAAGTATACTGCAATGAGCCCTAGGCATTCATCCTCGGAGGGAAGAGGTGGGGATGGTCAGAAGAGAGCAGGGCTCTACGAAGCTGACAGCTGCCTCTCAGCTCTACCCAGTTGTTGCCACGAAGGAATGCTGGCTCAGGGTGTCAGGTTTTCCAGATTTCAAGAGAAGCCAGATATCCTGATATGGTGGGGCGGGGGGGGGTGCGGGGGGGCGAGGAAATGGTTGTGGGAATCTCAAACTTTGTAAATTCTGGCTCCAAATTTTAAATTCTGTAGATGGATTAAAATATGACAGTGGGCATAGTTTAAAACATGCAGATAACGGAAAAGATTTCTGGCTGGAATGTCTAGGAAGACTTCCTGGAGGAACTGATCTCTAAGCCGGGCCTTTGGGAAGATTATTGGCCTCAGGTAGGAGCCTGGAGGGCAAACGGACTCAAGTGACAGCATCAGTCATACTTTGGAAAGTCATGTCATTCAGTGGTACCCAATGTGGCCATGTACCAAAATGAACTTGGGAATTTTTTTCACATTTATGATCTTTTAAATATTTTTAAATGTTTCTGTACATGCTACAACATGGTTTAACCTAAACAACATTATGCTAAGTGAAAGAAGTCAGACACCAAGAGACAAATATTGTATGATTCTAACCTTGTATGAGGGACCTAGAATAAGCAAATTCATAGAGACAGAAAGTAAAATAGAGGCTACCATGGGCTGAGGGCAGAGAGAAATGGCCAGTTATTGTTTAATGAGTACAGTTTCTGTTCGGGATGATGAAAAAGTTCGAGAGATGGACAGTGCTAATGGTCGCACGCTATTTTAATGTACTTAATGCCACTGAATGGTATACTTAAAAAACATTAACATGGAAAACAAAAGTTTATGTAATATAAGCATGCCTACTTATCAGAAATGGAGAAATATGTAAAATTGTAAAAGGATTTTTTGTTCTCAACCTACCGCCACATGAACATACAATGAACCATCGTTTCCCTCACAAACTCTTAGGAATTCATGCCACTGGACTCCTGCCTGCCAGCACTGACTACTTCACAGGCAAAACCCCCAACTATTTCCACTTAGAATCATCCTGGGTTTCATGTACTTTGACTCTGAATCACTGACTGCACTACTGCTCAGTTATAGAACTTAAGGAGAGAGGGATGACGGGAAGCAGGAAAGCTTCAGATTCCCCAGAGGATACAGTCATGTGACTGCCTATATGTGTCTGCACATTTGTGTGTAATGTGTGCATGCATAGGTATGTACATACTGGCTTATTTTACATAATTTCCTGCTTCTTGATATTTTACAATTTCAACTATCTTAGATATCTTTCCATTTCAGTATTTATAAATCTAGTTCCTCACTTCCCACAGCTGCCTAGTATTCCACTATATGTGAGTAGCATACCTCTTCCACTGATAGAAACTGAGGGAGTTTGCTATCTTTTCCCTTTACAAACTATGCTGTAATAAACATTCGTTTATATGGGTATTTATAAATGTGCACAAATAATTCATATAATTTAACTTCCTAGATATTTAAGTGCAAGCTCAACAGGTATGACTATTTAATGCAAGAAAATTTGCCAAATTATTATGCAAAAAAAACTGCACTAATTTTTACACTTCCACCAAAAGTATTGTGAAATCTGGAAGGCTTTTGAGACTCTCAGAGCTCTGCTGCCAGAGAGACTGCTGCAGTAGTTCTGAGGTAGGATCTGGATTTCCATATTATTTAAAAACTCTACAGGTATTTCTAAGATTTGCCAGCCCTTAGACCCAAAAAGTAAAAGCTAAACATCAAATTGTGTGTTATCTAATTGCAACGAAAATCTAAAAGCTAAGGAATATTGTTGACAGAAATTGAAGAAGTCTTAAATAAATGGAAGGATGCACCATGTTCATAAATTAGAAGACTGAATATTACAAAGAGAGAGAAAACACACAAGCTGATTCCTTAAACTAAACAGAGCAGGAAGACTTATACTAGTAGATGTCAAAACCAATCACAAAGCTATAGCAATTAGTGTGATATTGGCCCTAGAATAAACAAGGAAAAATGGAAAAGAATAAAAAATAGAACTGCATATATTCTTTCACTGATGACTAGGACAGTACGTACAGTAAAGATGGCCTTTTCAATAAATGGTGCCTATCTATTTTATTTCCATTTGGATAAAAAATGAATCTTGACCCTACCTCTCACCATACACAAAAATAAAATCCTGAAAGACAGTAGATCCAAATGTAATACAGATATTAGAAAAATACATATAAAAAATAGCTTTATGAACTTCAGAAAGATTTATTAATAGGACAAAAGAATTATTAACCATTTTTAAAATGATAACTTGGACTAAATTAAACTTAAGATGTCTGCTCATCAAAATACACCATTAAGAGAATGAAAGAGCATATAACTGAATCACTTTGGTGAACAGCAGAACTTAACACAACACTGTAAATCAAACTTACAATGTATTGTAAACAATACATTAACTTAACACAACATTGTAAATCAAATTTACAATTTCAATAAAAATTTTACAAAAAGAGAGAGAATGAAAGGGCAAGCCACAGTGGGAAAAGAGATTTGCAGCACATACATCTGACAAAGTACTCATAAAATGAATATATAAAGAACTCTTACAAATCAATATGGAAAAGACCAAAAAAATACAAGATTTTTTAAAAGATTGGAACAGACACTCCATATAAGAGGATATCCAACTGGCTGATTAAAGATAGACAAAGTTGCTCAACTTCATTGGTTGTCAAAGAAATGATAAAACAATAACGCGATACCTTCCCATACCACCAGAGTGACTGACATGAAAGAGAGAGTTAATACTAGTGGAAGTGCAGCCTCTCTGTAAAACTTTGACAGCACCTGCACAGCTGGATCACGCTGCACTCCTCTGATTACTGAGGAAGATACTCTTTATACCATTTATTTAGTACTATCCGTTGCCTTGCAAAACAGTAGTTGGTTCTCATATATATATTTCTTAACCCCCTACCCAGCATTTTAAACTTCTTGGAGCAGGAAGAGTGCCTCATTTCCTATACCATCAGAGCATCCAGCCCATCACATGGTAAACCTTCAGAAGTTATCAGTTGACGGTGCTATTGATTTATAGTGTAGATCAACAGGCATATTTTTATGTTACCCCGAAAACTCTAATCCATTGTTGCATTTTTCTTTGATGTCTTCTACATATTAAATACAGTAGTATCTTATATTTCAATTAAATAAGCTGCTATAAAATTCCACTTCTGGGGATTTATTCAGAGAAATATTCTTCATCATTTATTCACCAGAAGTTGTATTAGGGATAATACAGCTAAGGATGCAATGGGGAGCAAAAATATATAATTACCTGGCTGGGCTAATCATGGTCAGAGCATAAAAATGAATGCTTGCCTTCTGGTTCAAGATAGCAACATAGGAGGAGCCTAAACTCACGTCTTCCCGTGGACACCCTGAATCTACAGTACATGTGGAACAACTCCCTCTGAAAAAAACCCTAAAAACTGGCTGAGCAACTCCTACACATCAGGTGAGAGAAGGCCCCCATGAAAGCAAGTAGGAGAGGCTGGGACACAATCTCTCCATAAACCCCATCCCCGACACAGCAGCCCACAATTGTGGGAATTCGAAACCTGAAGTACCTCCCTGAGGACCAAAGGGTTTGAACCCCACAGTGGGCACCCCAACTTCTAAGACCTGAATCTAGCCTTGAAAACCAATGGGGCCTCTGCCCATGAGACCCACAGGCTATAGCCATCTGAGAAACAGCTCTTAAAGGGCTCACGTGTAGACTTACCCACCAAAGGGCTCGGAGCAATGGCAGCCCAAGAACTGTCTCTCCAACTGTTACAGTCCTGTGGGATCCAGGATTCAGAGCCAGGTGATCAAGTGGCATTCCCTGGGCAGCAGCCCCTAAAATTTGGGCACCAGATGTGAAAACCGGGGTACCAGATGCATATAAAAGCTCCCCTCCAGAAGATATTTGCAAATCTTAAAGTATCAGTCTGAGAAGTAGACATCTGATTGAATGCATGTCTAGGGGTCTGCTGGCTGGTACCATTTTGGTGCTCTCCCTCTGCCACGCTCCAGAGCACGGCGCTTGGCAGACTAATGCCCCCAGGGCACTGTACAGGTAGCCGATGGAAACTGGTCCCCAGTCTTTCTGTGAAAGAGGCCTTTAACTTGTCCAGAAGTTTTGGCCTGAGGGGCAGGCTTCTGGTTTGGCACTCATCTTGAGGCCTACAGAGATGCCCTCAGGAAACGGAGGACCATGGACACAATCTTTCTGCCCTCTCCAGCTCACCTCACTCCAGCTCACCAGTATCTTCCAGAAGGAGCTTATACTTGTCTGGTGCCCTGATTTTTATGGCTGCCACCAGGCGAACCTCTACATTGTCTGGCTCTGGAGACCAGTGGGGCTCCATAGGACTGTAGCCTTAAGTTCCTAAATGGCTACCACCACCCCACCCCCAGGCACAGTAAAAAGCAACAGACCAAGGAGCTCAGTCTTTCTATGAAAGAAGCCTATTATCTTATCATCATAGCTGCAGCCTGAGGGATAGGCTTCTAATTAAACACACATCTAAGGGCTGACTGTAATCCCTTCCAAAGATCTTGGAGAGGATGGATGGTATCTTTGTGCTCTCCCTCTGCTATGCTCCAGAGCACCAGTGTCTCCTAGAGGGGAGCTTTTATACACATCTGGTACCATGGTTTTTGCTGCTTCCACCCAGGGGATACCCCTTGATCACTTGGTTCTGGTGGCCAGGTGGGCTTGTGTTCCTAGATCCCACAGGACGGTAACAACTGGAGAGTCAGTTCTTCGCTACCACCCCCAGTGCACTGCACAGACAGTAGACAGAAACACAACCCCAGTCTTTCTGTAAATGAAGCCTACTTGCTTGTTCTAGAACTTCAATCTGAGGGGCAGACTTCAGGTTTGGCACACATCTAGAGGCTGATGGAGGTGCTCTCAGGAGACATAGGCCAGTGGACACCATCTTTGCACTCTCCCTCTGCCTCAGTACAACTTACCAGTATCTCCCAGAAAGGCACTTATACACTCATCTGGAGCCCAAATTTTTGCAGCTGTCACCTAAGGGACATTTCCAGATTGCCTGGCACTGGTGGCCAGTGGAGCTTACACCTGTGGTCCCACAGGACTATATATATTTGCATACTTTAAAAGCTGTCGCCTGAAGTTCAGGCTTCCAATCACTCTGAATCTCAGTGCTAAGATCTTCCCTTTCAGATCACTGATATAGGTCTTGGAGCACCCTCAACTACTGGGAGCCACTAAAAATAAAATAGGCCTCTTAGACAATTACAAAGCTTTGAGAGACAACTAACAGCTAGAGCAGGGTTGAATGATAAGATGTATCTCCTACACAAGGCTAAACCTTCAAGACTGGGAGAGGTGGCTCTTTCATCTAATGCATAGAAACCAACACAGAGTAAAGCAAAATGACGGAACAGAGGAATATATTCCACAAGATAAAACCTCAGGAAAAAATACCTTAATGAAACAGAGGTTAGTAATTTCCCTGATAATGAGTTGAAAATAATGGTCATAAACATCGGAAGAAGAATGGATGAACACCGTGAGAACTTTTAAAAAGAGGTAGAAAATATAAGAAAGTACCAGTGATAGAAGTCAAAGAGCTGAATAATATAATAATGAACTGAAAAATACACTAGAGCAGTTCAACAGCAGTCCAAATGAATCAGAAGAAATTATCAGTGAACTTGAAGACAGGGCAGTGGAAATCACCCAGTTAGAGCAGCAGAAAGAAAAAAGAATGAAAAAAATAAAAAAGTGAAGATAGTTTAAGGGACTTAAAGGACAGCATCAAGCAGACTAACATTCACATAATAGGGGTACCAGAAAAGGAAAAGAGAGAGAGAGGGGCAGAAAACTTATTTGCAGAAATAATGGCTGAAAACTTCCCTAATCTGGGGAAGGAAACAGACATCCAGCTCCAGGAAGCCCAGAGAGTTTCACAGAGGTGAACTCAAAGAGACCCACACCAAGACACATTATAATTAAAATGTCAAAAGTTTAAGACAGAATCTTAAAAACAGAAAGAGAAAAATAACTTGTTTCATACAAGGGAACCCCCATAAGACTATCAGTAGAGTTTTCAGCTGAAATTTTACAGGCCAGAGGGAGTGGCACAACATATCAAAATGCTGAAAGAAAAAACTCCCAAACAAGAATAGTCTACACAGCAAATCTGTCATTCAGAATTGAAGGAGAGAGAATTTCCAGATAATCGAAAGCTAAAGAAATTCATTACCACTAAACTGGCCTTACAAGAAATGTTAAATGGACTTCTTTAAGCAGAAAAGAAAGGGTGCTAATTCACAACAAGAAAACCTATGAAAGTGTAAATCTCAATGGTAAAGTTAAATATATAGTAAAGTAATGAATTAGTCATTTATAAAGCTAATATGAAGGTTAAAAAACAAAAGTAGTAAAATAACTATAACTCCAATAATTAGCTAGGAATACACAAGATAAAAAAAGATGTAAAATGTGACATCAAAAATATAAAATGTGGTAAGGGAGAGTAAAAATGAAAAGCCTTAGAACGTGTTCAAATTTGTTATCAACTTGAAATAGACTGTTGTAAATATAAGTTGTTACATGTAAGCCTCATGGTAACCACAAAGCAAAAACCTATATTAGATACACAAAAGATAAAGAGAAAAGAATCTAACCATACCACTAAAGGAAGTCACCAAATCATAAAAGAAAGAGAGAGAGAAGAAGAAAGGAAGAGAGAGGAACTACAAAACAGCCAGAAAACAATGAACAAAATGGCAATAAGTGCATCCCTATCAATAACTGCTTTAAATATAAATAGACTAAATTCTCCAGTCAAAAGATATAGGATGGTTGAATGGATTAAGAGAAAACAAGACCCAACTATACTTGCTTCATATGTAAGGATACACATAGACTAAAAGTGCAGGGATGGAAAAAGATATTCCATACTAATGGAAACCAGAAGAAAGCTGGGATAGCTCTACTTATACCAGACAAATAGACTTTAAAACAAAGACTGTAATAAGAGACAAAGAAGGGCATTACATAATGATAAAGGGTCAATCCAATAAGAGAATATAACATTCGTACATATTTATGCACCCAACACAGGAGGACCTAAATATATAAAGCAAATATTAACAGACATAAAGAGAGAAAAAGATGGCAAAACAACAATAGTAGGGGATTTTTTTTTTTTTTTTTTTTTTTTTGCGATACGTGGGCCTCTCACTGCTGTGGCCTCTCCCATTGTGGAGCACAGGCTCCGGACGCGCAGGCTCAGCGGCCATGGCTCACGGGCCCAGCCGCTGCCATGGCATGTGGGATCTTCCTGGACCGGGGCACGAACCCGTGTCCCCTGCATCGGCAGGCGGACTCTCAACCACTGCGCCACCAGGGAAGCCCATAGTAGGGGATTTTAATACCCCACTTACATCAATGGATAGGTCACCCAGACAGAAAATCAGTAAGGAAACATTGGCCTTAAACAACATATTAGAGCAGATAGACTCAACAGATATACACAGAACATTTCACTCAAAAGCAACAGAATACACATTCTCCTCAAGTACACATGGAACACTGTCCAGGAGAGATCATGTGTTAGGCACAAAACAAGCCTTAATAAATTTAAGACAACTGATATCATATCAGACATCTTCTCCAACCACAATGGTATAAAACTCGAAATCAATTACAAGAAGAAACCTGGAAAATTCATAAATATGTGGAGAAGAAACAAGCTACCGAACAACCAACGGACCAAAGCAGAAATTGAAAGATAAATTTTAAAAAACCTTGAGACAATGGAAAATAAAAATATATCAAAGTGGGACTTCCCTGGCAGTCCAGTGGTTAAGACTTTGCCTTCCAGTGCAGGGGGTGCAGGTTCAGTCCCTGGTCAGGGAGCTAGGATTCCACATGCCCTGGGGCCAAAAAACCAAAACATAAAGCAGAAGCAATATTGTAACAAATTCAATAAAGGCTTTAAAAATGGTCCACATAAAAATATATATCAAAGCATATCAAATGCAGCAAAAGCAGTTCTAAGAGGAAAGTTCATAGTGATAAATGCCTACATCAAGAAAAAATCTCAAGTAAGCAATCTAATTTTGCACTTTGAAGCACTAGAAAAACAAATGATGACCAAAGTTAGTAGAAGGAAGGTAAAAACAAAAATCAGAGCAGAAATAAATGAAATAGAAACTAAAAACACAAGAGAAAAGATGAATAAAACTAACAGCTGTTCTTTAAAAAGATAAATAAAACTGACAAAGCTTTAGCTAGACTCACCAAAAGAGAGAGAGAGAGAAAGATAGGGCTCAAATAAATAAAATCAGAAATTAAAGAGTAGACGTTATGAGTTATGGCCAAGACAGCAGAGCAGGAAGACCCTAAGCTCACCTCCTCTCATGGGCACACCAAAATTACAACTATATACAGAACAACTATTGATGAGAAACACCAGAATGTACTAGAAAAGACCTGCTACAACTAAAAATATAAAGAAGGAACCACAACAACACAAGTAGGAGGGGAGGAGATGCAGTACTGTCGAGAGCCATACCACTGGGTGGGAGACCCGCAAACAGGAGGAAAATTATAATTGCATAGTTTCTCACCAAGGAATGAGGAGTACAAGTTCCACATCAGGCTCCCCAGCCCAGGGTTCCTGCACCAGGAAGATGAGCCCCAAGAACACTACCACAAAGACACTGGTTCTGGCAACTGCTCTATTAGCATCCTCCCTCTAGCTTGTTAGCTGGGAGGACCCAGTCCTCCCCCCATACCAGTCTGTCTGCACCAGTACTGGGACACCTCAGACCAACACAGGACCCAGACAACACAACAGCAGGCCAATACCAGCCCCAGGACCACCTGCCTCCAGGCCATCAGTGGGCCAACACCAACTCCAAGATACACTGGACTCCTCAGCCAGCCACCCTGGGACCCAGCTCCTCACCAGCAGGACAGCACAAGCTCTGGGACACCCCAGAGCCAGCTGTGTCAGGAACCGGTCCCACCCACGAGCAAATCAACACTAGAAAACAATCCTATTTACAACTGCAACAAAAAAAAATTAAATATTTAGGAATAAATTTAATCAAGGAGGTGAAAGACCTGTACACTGAAAACTGTGAGACACTTATGAAAGAAAATGAAGATGATACAAAGAAATGGAAAGATATTCTATGCTCATTGACTGTAAGAATACTGTTAAAATGTCCATACTACCCAAAGCAATATACAGATTCAATGCAATCCCTATAAGAATTCCACTGACATTTTTCACAGAAATAGAATGATTCCAAAACATTTGTATGGAAACACAAAAGATCCTGAATAGCCAAAGCAATCTTGAGATAGAAGAACAAAGCTGGAGGCATCATGCTCCCTGATTTAAAACTATATTACAAAGCTATAATAATCAAAACAATATGGTACTGGTGTTAAAAACACCATAGATCAATGGAACAGAATAGAGAACCCAGAAATGAACCCACACATATATGGGCAATTAATCTATAACAAAGGAGGCAAAAAATATACAATGGGGAAAAGACAGCCTCTTCAACAAGCAGTTTTGGGAAAACTGGACAGCCACATGCAAAACAATGAAACTGGACTACTACCTTATACCATACATGAAAAGTACCTCAAAATGGATTAAAGACTTGAATGTAAGAGCTGAAATGATAAAACTTCTAGAAGAAAACATAGGTGGTATGCTTCTTGACATCAGTCTCGGCGATGATCTTTTGGATTTGGCATCAAAAGCTAAGACAATGAAATAAAAAATAACAAGGGGGACTACATCAAATTAAAAAGCTTCTGCACAGCAAAGGAAACCATCAACAGAATGAAAAGGCAACGTACTGGTGGGAGATAATAACTGCAAATTATATATCTAATAATGGGTTAATATCCAAAGTATGTAAAGAACTCACAACTCAATAGCAAAAAAAAAAAAAAAAAAAAAAAAAAATCTGATTTTAAAAACGAGCAGAGGGCTTCCCTGGTGGGACAGTGGTTGGGAATCTGCCTGATAATGCAGGGGACATGGGTTCGAGCCCTGGTCTGGGAGGATCCTACAGGCCGCAGAGCAACTGGGCCCGTGAGCCAC
Source organism: Phocoena sinus (assembly GCF_008692025.1). Taxonomy (NCBI): domain Eukaryota; kingdom Metazoa; phylum Chordata; class Mammalia; order Artiodactyla; family Phocoenidae; genus Phocoena; species Phocoena sinus. The sequence goes on along the minus strand of NC_045779.1, from coordinate 15,899,707 downwards.
AACTACTGAGCCTGCGCGTCTGGAGCCTGTGCTCCGCAACAAGAGAGGCCGTGATAGTGAGAGGCCCACGCACCGTGATGAAGAGTGGCCCCCGCTTGCCACAACTGGGGAAAGCCCTCGCACAGAAATGAAGACGCAACACAGCAAAAATAAATTAATTACTTTAAAAAAAAAAAAAAACGCGCAGAGAATCTGAATAGACATTTTTCCAAAGAAGACATACAGTTGGCCAACAGGTACAAGAAAAGGTTCTCAACATCACTAATCATCAGGGAAATATAAATCAAAACCACAATGAGATATCACACCTGTCAGAATGACTGTCATCAAAAATGACAATAACAAGTGTTAGGATGTGGAGAAAAAGGAACCCCTGTACACTGTTTGTGGGAATTTAAATTGGTGCAGCTACTATGGAAAACAGTATGGAAGTTCCTCAAAAAGTTAAAAATAGAATTACCACATGATCCAGCATTCAACTTCTGGGTATTTATTTGAAGAAAATAAAAAATACTAATTAGAAAAGCTATGCTCCTTATAGCATTATTTGCAATACAAGACATGGAAACAACCTAAATGTCCATTAATGGGTGAATGGATAAAGAAAATATGGTATATATACACAATGGAATATTATTCAGCCATAAAAAAGAATGAAATTGTGTCATTTTCAACAATATGAATGTACCTTGAGGGCATTATGCTTTGTAAAATAAGTCAGAAAGAGAAAGACAAATACACTACGATTTTACTTATGTGTTGAATCCCCCACCTCCCCGAACACCCCAAAAAACTAAAAATACAACCAAACTCATAGATACAAATAATAGATTGTCAGTTGCCAGCAGCAGGGGTTCGGGGTGGGTGAAATAGGGGAAGGGATCAAAAGGTACAAATTTCCAGTTATAAAATAAATAAGTTATGGGGAGCAATGTAGAGCATGATGGCTCTATTTAATAATACTTTATCACACCTTTGAAAGATGCTAAGTGAGTAGTTCTTAAAAGTTCTCATCACAAGAAAAATAAATTTGTAACTATGTGTGGTGTTGGATACCAACCAGACTTACCGTTGTGATCGCTTTGCAATATATACAAATACCGAATCATTATGTTTTACACCTAAAACTAACATACAGAGGCTTCCCTGGTGGCACAGTGGTTGAGAGTCCGCCTGCCGACGCAAGAGACGCGGGTTCGTGCCCGGGTCCGGGAAGATCCCACATGCCGTGGAGCGGCTGAGCCCGTGATCCATGGCTGCTGAGCCTGCGCATCCAGAGCCTGTGCTCTGCAATGGGAGAGGCCACAACAGTGAGAGGCCCGCGTACCAAAAAAAAAAAAAAAAACCTAATATACAGACATACCTTGTTTTATTGTATTTCATTTTATTGTGCCTCACAGATAATTGCATTTTTTTTACAAACTGAAGTTTTGTGGCAGCCCTGCCTCAAACAAGTCTATTGACACCACTTTCTGAACAGCATTTCCTCACTTCAGGTTTCTGTATCACATTTTGGTAATTCTTACAATAATTTTTTTGCTATTATTATATTTGTTATGGTTATCTGTGATCAGTGATCTCTGATGTTACTACTGTAATTGCTTTGGGGTGCCACAAATCATGGCCATATAAGACAACAAACTTAATACATGTTATGTGTGTTCTGACTGCCCTATTGACTGGCCGTTCCCCCATCTCTCTCCCTCTCCTGGGGCCTCCCTATGCCCTGAGACATAACAATACTGAAATTAGGCCAATTTTTTCTTTTTTGAGAAATTAGGCCAATTTATAACTGTACAATAGCCTCTAAGTGTTCAAATAAAAGGATGAGTCACATGTCTCTCACTTTAAATCAAAAGCTAGAAATGATTAAACTTCATGAGGAAGGCATATTGAAAGCCAAGACATGTGGGATCTTGCCAGACTGGGGCACGAACCCATGTCCCCTGCATCGGCAGGTGGACTCTCAACCACTGTGCCACCAGGGAAGCCCCAGGGAAAATTCTTGAAGAAAATTAAAAGTGTGACTTCAGTGAACACCCAAATAAGAAAGCAAAACAGCCTTATTGCTGATATGGAGAAAGTTTTAGTAGTCTGGATAGAAGATCAAACCAGCTACAACATTCCCTCAAGCCAAAGTCTAATCCAGAGCAAGACCCTAATTCTCTTCAATTCTATAAAAGCTTAAAGAGGTGAGAAAGCTGCAAAAGAAAAGTTTACAGATAGCAGAGGTTGGTTCATGAGGTTTAAGGAAAGAAACCATCTCCAAAACATAAAAGTATAAGGTGAAGCAGCAAGTGCTGATGTAGAAGCTGCAGTGAGGTACCCAGAAGATACTTAGCTAAGATATTTAGCTAAGATAATTTATGAAGGTGGCCACACTGCACAACAGATTTTCAATGTAGATAGAACAGCCTTATTTTGGAAGAACATGCCATCTAGGACTTTCATAGCTAGAGAGGAGAAGTCGATGCTTCAGAGCTTCGAAGGACAGGCTGACTCTCTTGTTATGGGCTAATGCAGCTGGTGACTTGAAGTTGAAGCCAATGCTCACTTACCATTCCAAAAATCCTAAGGCCCTTAAGAATTATGCTCAATATACTCTGCCTGTACTCTATAAATGCAACAACAAAGCCTGGATGACAGCACATCTGTTTACAACATGGTTACTGAATATTTTAAGCTCACTGTTGAGACTCACTGCTCAGAAAAAAGATTCCTTTCAAAGTATGACTGCTCATTGACAGTGTACATTTCTAATAGAAATGTACAAGATTCATGTTTTTTCATGCCTGATAACACAACATCCATTCTACAGCCCATGGACCAAGGAGTAATTCTGACTTTTAAGTCTTATTGTTTAAGAGATGCATTTTGTAAGGTTATAGCTTCCATAGATAGTGATTCCTCTGATGGATCTGGGCAAAGTAAACTGAAAACCTTCTGGAAAGGATCCACCATCCTAGACGCCATAAAGAACATTTGTGATTCACAAGAAGAGGTCAAAGTATCACGATTAACTGGAGTTTGGGAGAAGCTGATTCCCACTCTCATGGATGACTTTGAGGGGTTCAAGACTTCAGCAGAGGAAGCAATTGCAGATGCCGCAGAAATAGCGAGAGAACGAGAATTAGAGGTGGAGTCTGAAGATGTGGCTGAGTTGCTGCCACCTCATGATAAAGCTTTAACAGATGAGGGGTTGCTTCTTCTGGCTGAGCAAAGGAAGTGGTTGCTTGAGATGAAATCTGCTCCTGGTGAAGATGCTGTGAAGATTGTTGAAATGACAACAAGGGATGTCGAATATGACATAAACTTAGTTGATAAAGCAGCTGCAGGGTTTGAGGGGCTGGACTCCAATTTTGAAAGAAGTTCTGTTGTGGGTAAAATACCATCAAACAGCACTGCAGGCTACAATCTTTCCTGAAAGGATGAGTCAATCGATGGGGCAAACTTCATCGTTATTTTAAGATGTCGCCACAGCCACCCTAACCTTCGGTAACCACCACCTTGATCAGTCAGCCGCCGTCAACATGGAGGCAAGACCCTCCCCTAGCAAAAAGCTTATGACTTGAAGACTCAGATGATGGTTAGCATTTTTTAGCAGTAAAGTATTTGTAAATTAAGGCACGTACACTGTCTTTTTTAGACATAATGCTATTGCATACTTAAGACTATTGTATAGTGTACACATAACTTTTATATGCACTGGGAAACCAAAAAGTTCACGTGACTCGCTTTATTGTGATATTTCCTTTATTGCAGTGGTCTGAAACCAAACCCGCAATATCTTTGAGGTCTGCTTGTAATGTGTCAATTATACCTCAATAAAAGAAAAAAATGAATGCTTAACGACAAATATAGAGGTACTAGGAATTATACTTAAATGTGCCTGTAAGCTGGGGACTTCTGCCTCTGTGCTGTAAGAGAACCTTCTACCCCCAAATCACACTTACCATACTTTATTTGTGTGGGTCTGATCGTCTGAAGTCCACTCTAACCCCTCAGTCCCATGAGGGCAAGCACCATGTCTGTTTTGGCCATTGCATCTCCAACACACAGGACATGTTAGAATTGATTTTTAAAAATTGAAGTACATCTATGCAATGAAATGCTGTGCAACCATTAAACAAATTATATAGGGCTATACCTACAGTCATAGAAAGCTGTCCACAATATATTGTCTCATCAAGAAAAAAAAGTCAAGATACAGACAGCACACACTGTAAAAGACAGAGACTAATACATACCAATATATACAGTGGTAATCTCTGAGTGGTGGAATTTTGAAGCATTCTAACTTCTTGATAATGTCTTTATTTTCTGAAGTTTCCAATGAGAAAATGATATAGCTAAAATAATTTCAAAGCTTTTTAAATTTTAAAATAAAAATTTCCCTATTTTCTAATCACTACATTTGGCAAGATTTGGCTCAAACACCATGTACTCAGCAAAGAGAGAATTTCTCCCCTGAAGCTGAGTGTTTTGAGGGCCATGCCCAATCCAAGGGGTGAAGTTTTCTGATTTGCCATGATCTCTACTTTCTCTTCTGCCTGCCCAGTCTGTGGGGTAGAGGAACACTGGGTCATGCAGGCAGGTCAGCCCCCTGCCACTGCAGCCTTGGCTTGAACCTCTCCTTCCACCACCAATACCATTTCCTGGTTCACGATGTATTCAGTGACTATAAGTGCGTAGACCCTGGACATCTATGCTAGACCCTGGATTAGAAGGAAAGCCTGGGGGATTGGCTGGCAAAGAGTCTATGCCCTCAAGGATATTTCAGGCTCTCTGGGAGACAAAACCCACGTGCACAAGCACACACACACACAACGATCCCACTTCCTCAAGGCCACGGTCTTCGTACTCTTCCGGTTATTGGGAGCTACTCCTAGAAGCCAGTGTGCCAAGTGGCAGTAGACAGTGTGGACTGCTATGCCTCTTTCCAGCTAATTTCACTGCGTTTTAGTACTTCCAATGGCCAAAGTACATGCTCATGGTAGAAATTCTGAAAAGTCCACAAAAACATAAAGAAACAATAAACCCATGCATGACTTTTCCATCTCAGGAATGACCACCGTTAATAGTTCAACAAGTTACTTTTAAACTTTTATTCTGCTTTTATTCTTACATAGTTGAGATCAAACTGCATATTCAACTTTTTATGCTGTTTTTCCTGACAGTTTATGATTACTATTTACCCATGTCATTAAGCACTTCCTAAAAGCCTTTGTTTAGGGCAGCACGATGGTTCATTATATGAGCGCGTACTATCTGTCCAATACTGTACCGAGCACTGTAGCAGCTGTAAGAACTAACACTGGAGAGTGTTAGCTACTTTTCTAAGAGCTGGACAAGGGGATTATTGCATTTGATCCTTACAACTTTGAGTACTATTACTAATTCCATCGTTCAGAATTTTTTTTTAAAAAGCCTCAGTTACAGAAATGTAAAGCATTTGCCCAAAGTCACAGAGGTGGTAAAAGATAGAACTAGGATATGAACCTATAAAACATGACTTCAAATCCTACCCAACTTAACTACTGTCTTATGTCGCCTCCCACTTCCCCCAAATGGATAGGAGTGGCTGATAATAAGCTGTATGCCAGACACCAGCATTGATTAATTACATGCATTAATTTATCTAATTCCCACCATTGTTCCATGACTGTCATCTTTTTACAGATGAGAAAGCTGAGACCTAGAGAGGGTAGGCAATGTGCTTAAAATCACACCGGTAGGGAGTGGTGGTCTTGGGTTTGAGCCCAGCTCTCTGACTCTAGCCCCCAACTTGACTGCTCTTCTGTACCGGAACATAAAACACAGTCTCATTGCCACACCCAACGTCGTGAAGTTTTTTCCTCTGCTTTCTTCTAAGAGTTTTATAGTCTTAGCGTTAATGTTTTGATCCACTTTGAGTTAATTTTTGTGTATGGTGTGAGGTAAGGGTCCAGCTTCATTCTTTTGCATGTGGATATCCAGGTTCTCCAGTCCATTTGTTGAAAAGACTACCCTTTCTCCACCGAATGGTCTTGACACCCTTGTTGAAAATCATTTGACTATATATGTGAGGGTTCATTTCTGGGCTCTCTATTCTATTCCATTTGTCTATACTTCTGTCTTTATGCCAGTGCCATGCTGTTTTGATTAATTTAGGTTTGTATTAAGTTTTGAAATCAGGAAGTGTAAGACCTCCAACTTTATTCTTTTTGTCCCCAAGATTTCTGGGGGCTATTTGGTATCCCCTGAGATTCCATATGAATTTTAGGATAGATTTTTCTATTTCTGCAACAACAAAAAAAGTAATTGGGATTTTGAAACCGTCCACAACAAAAACATGTAAATCAATTAACTGTAGTAAAACGCTGTGAGTGTTGGGAACCACTAATCTTCCCCACTAAACTGTGAGCATTTCAAGGGTAATCATGTCATATGTATCCTCCTCAGAATATATTACTGAGTCACGTGCTGGGCAGCACTCAATGCCTCTGAATGAATCAGGATTACAGAGCATCAAATACTTATTTCCTTGTCTGACAAAAAATCAAGATATTTTAAGAACTGAACAGAACAAACTGCAAATAAACAGATATCTTCTTTATGATCAGACTTCAAATTTCTACACAAAGTAAAACAAGATTGAGCGCTGGCTGGCACAAACACGTCATAATTTCCATGATTATATAAGAGCTTCGAGGGGTGCAAAGTAAAGTGTATGGGGCTTTTTTCTATAGTTTAAAACAAGTAGAACCTCTCCCCACCCCCGAGCCAGCTGTAGTTTAATAAAACCTAAAGGTGATATATAGAGATATCTGTATCTATCTATCTCTCCTGGCCATCAAGGGTAAGTGGTTTATTATTTCAGAGACTATATTACTGGCTGCATGCTCATTGTAGATGCTCAGGATTGGATGTGGTTTATTCTGTTTATAGCATTAGTACTGTTTTTTAAGTTTAAATAAACTAAACAGATTGAAGAATTGAAGTTTGCATAGTAATGTTGTTATATAATATAAAAGGTATGAAACATAAACTTCTTCCTTCCTTCTGTGGAGTCTAATGAAACTGCCAGTTATTTATTTTAGCACAAGAAACTCTTGGCCTGCAGAGCACAGGAAAGACAGAAGAAACGCTTGCTTTGATGCTTCTAGAATTAACCCAAGAGGCCTTGTAAACCAAGATAGCAAAACTGCCCTTACACTGCCAGACCAGGCGCTGTCTCCTCTGTGCCCGCTTTTCTTAGCAAACAAAATTCCAAGAGCTCATGAAGAAATAGTCCAGCAGTGGTGATGTGTGGGGAGAGAATTCACTTTTATCTAGGCCAGGAGGGCTCCAACTTTTATGGAACACAGACCTCTTTGAAATCTGATGAAACATTTGAACCATGATTCCCCCACCCAAACCCAAATGTAAACATACTTGCAAAATTTTACATATGATTTCAGGGGGTTCACAGACTAGAACTTCTGGTCTACTGAATGCCAACTTTGTATTACATACTGTGCTAGGTGAATTAATACAACGTCATATACATTAATCTGGCAAGTGATGATGTTTGGGTCCAAGGGTTAAAGGGAAGTGTTACAGAGTAACAACTTTGCTGGTTTATTTTAATTGATTTGCCAGGAAAAGAGCTCCAGAGGTTGAAGAGCTGGGCATAGTAAAAAGACCTGCTAAGTCACTGTCTGGTAAAGAAGGTGGACTTGTCCAATGAGAGGTCTGGCCTTTGCCCTCAGGCTCTGGGAGGGAATCAGTGTCGTACCTGATAGGAGGGTCTTTGCTTAGGGAGAAAGCCGGCCACACCAGATGTTAGGGTAGGGCCAGCCATATACAATAGTCTGAGGTGGGACCTGGCCACCTGAAAGAGACCAAACACGTACTTCTGAGTGAAGGCTTTAGATCATGCAGTTGACCTGAAGACTGAGATCAATGACCTGGGCAATCAATCAATCATATCTACGTAATGAAGCCCCAGTAAAAGCGCTGGACACTGAAGTTTAGGTGAACCTCCCTGGTTGGCAATATTCCATGTATACTGTCACATGTTGATGCCCAAGGGTAACACGTCCTTGAGGATGATGGAAGCTTTGTGTTTGGACGTTCCCAGACTCTGCTCTATGCACCTCTTCCTTTGACTAATTCTGGTCTGTATCCTCTGCCCATAATAAACCACAGCTGTGAGTATAATACCTTTCAGTGAGTTCCATGAGTTCTTCTATCAAATTATCAAACTTGAAGGTGATTGAAGGACGTGCCCCCCAAACTTGCTGTTGGTGTCAGAAGTGAGACTGTGCCCTCCAACTCTGTTGTTAGATCGTAACTCCTTGCAGGGTCTTGGGCAGACTTGGCAGTCTGGAGGACTGCACCCTAATCTCACCGTTTGGCTAACTCTGTGTAGCCACTTTCAAGCAGCGCTCAATCAGGTCCCCCAGGGTCTGCCGGTAACTTGTCAGAGGATTTCTAGACCTTCTGTCCTGGGGCAAGCCTAGCCATGGGAAGCCCCCTGACTCCTGATGTGGAGCAGTGGGGAGGGGCCCATGAACACTCAAATCAAGGTAAGTCAATACCTTAGTTAACTTTTCTCATGGAAGAGTCACTCTTTTAACCTCTCACACCCAAGTTCACCCCAACAAGACTGGAAGGAAACTCAGCAAAAATGGACTCTCGGGTGCAGCAGAGACCTCAGTTTTGCTCTCTAGAACTGCTTACAACAGTCTCTGTTTAAGACCAAGGAAATACCTTCCTAGGTAGGCACCATAGGTACCAACAACTGATCCATACAGAGATTTCCCCAAAAACATTTGGTTCTGAGCTTATACTGACTTGAGATCTTAAAAGAGTACATGACATTCACGACTAAACGGAGCTGGCTTTTTTTAATAGGTACGTCCATGTTTATTACCTATTGAAGAAGAAACCCAGGAGACAAACATTTAGTCAACAAGACAAGGGAATGAAATAAGCTAGTAAGATGCCTTAGAATGGTGGAGAGGCAGGTAATTGTCCAACTATTTCCAACCTTCCTCTTTCATCCCTTCTCCCAAACTAGCATGAGACTCAAATCTAGAGATTAAGTGGAAATCAATACCACTCTGCTCCCAAAGTGTGCTTGAGGAATCAGAGATTCATTAATAAACGTGCACCGAATACTTTATGGGCTTGAAGTACTTTGTTAGGTACTCTGAGGTGGGTGGGAGCTTTGGTTCAAGACTTTTTAAGATAAGACCCTGCTCCAGAGGACTCACAGCCCAGTAAGAGAAATGAAACACACACACCTAACATAAGAATATAAGAAAAGCAGGGTTCAAAAGAGACCATGTGGAATATAATAAAAATAAATAACGACTTCATGGCAACTCAAGAGAGGGATATTTGGGGGGTAAACAGAAGAAGTGTCAGATTTTACATGGAGAAATTAGTGTTTTAGGTCACCTAAATAAAACTGTGGTCATTACAAAGAAATACCATTAACTAGAGACTTAGAATATTACTTAGAATAGTACTCTGGAAAGATAAAAAGGAAAAAAAAAAACGAAGGAAATAATTTTATACCAAAGTTTCCCGAAGACAATTGAGACTAAAAATCAGAAAGGGCTAGCTGTCCTAACCCAAGGGGCTAGATCTTCCCATCCTGGGTTTGTCATCAGAAAGCAGTTACAGCAGGACCGGAATGATGGAGGGGCTTGTACAAGATCCTATGGGGAGTAAGTGGCTGACCGGTGACTCTAACTCAGGCCTGTTTGGTGTAAAAGCACGCAGCAAGTTCAAAGGGCAACGTGCCACAGCATGGGGGCAACGGCAGGGCTCAGCATCAGGAGGGACGAGGGGTGGGAGCCTTGAGGGGAAATGAGCGCATCAGCGGAGGAGCCCCAGAGGCGGCAGCAGCAAAGGTAGACCCGGCACTGGGGTTTCAAACAAACCACCGCTTCTTGGCAGGATGCGAGGACACGGCTGAGGGTGGGACTGGGGTAGGGTTGCCTCTGGGAGAGATGGAATGCTGGTCCAGATGAAGAGAGGTAAAGCCTAGGTTTTATGGATGTGTGAAATGTTTCCTGTGTTTTCCTTTGATCCCACCGCCCCACCAAGGCGAGGGGACCAGCAGGGGCTCCCCCTCTGTACTCTCGCTGCTACCTGAAAGGAAGTTCTATTTTCTGGACTTGTACTAGTGAAAACACAATTTACAAATTCTGTCCCTGATACCCACCTAGACTAGTTACTGGCTTAAATACTGAAGCTCTAACTCTTTAAAAGAATAGAGAAATAAACCTGCCTTATTTCTCTCCTTATCTGCAGCCTTCACTTCTCCCACAAAGAGCCGGGGAGCTGACTAGAGCACTCAGAAGAATTCTAGAAACTACCAAGGGAAACAGCAGCACCTCACCTCCAGACTCGAGGGCGCACTGCACAACTTTTGTGATTCGGCCACTCTTTCTTCTGAAATAATTCAGGAAAAAGCTACAGACACGTGGAACAGGAAAGCAGTATGAGCTGAACTCTGAGCTTCTGAGCTTCTCCTAAGGCGCAATTAGGATCAGATAGTAAGGTGGAAAGGAAGGTACTCAGAGAAATCAACCCGAGCTCAACAGGAAGAATGATTTTGCCAGGAAAAAGAGGGAAGCAGTGTAGGAACAGATTTGCGTTCTGAGAGACCACTGTTTCCCCTCATTCTCTGTGGATTCTCTGCAGCCTCCGTTTTCCTGACTGTAAATGGGGATAAAAGTACCTGCCTGAGGGGAGACTATTTTGGACAAAGAGGTTTAACAACCAAATGATAATGTGTGACCTTGTTTGGACCCGGGGGTGAACAAACTAATTTTAAAAGATACTTCCAAGACAAAAAAAAAAAAAAATCAAGATGGACTAGGTCTTAGATGATAGCAAAGTATTATGATGTTTATGTTCTGAAGAACACGTCTATATTTTTTCGAGGTACACAGATGTAGAGGTAACATGATATGAGTTCTGGAATTTGCTTTGACATCCTTAGTAACAAGGAAGGGAGAGGAGGAGGGAGTTCGAATTTTCAAAGGCTTCTTTCCATCTCCACCCAGCTGTAAACAGCCAATTCATCCCAAGCTGCCTCCTCGAAAACGTATGGCCACATTGAACACCCAAACCTTCCTAAAATATTCTCCAATACGAGCCACACGAGATGCTGGCTCCTAGCAGGGGCTACCTGTAGGAATTACATATTCTCAAATCAATTGCTTGACGTTTTTTACGGCATCACAAAATCTACACCTTTGCTCCAGCCTAAGTCAACAACAAAAGCATCGGCCACGGCTGCGTATATTACAGGATCCTTGTAAATCAGCAGTTGCCTTTAGGCTCCAGGGGCCTCCAATTTGACCAGCTGTTCAAAACAGTAAAATCTCATCAGCTCAATGTCCAGCCCACTCAACAGTGAGGCTGACTTCAAAGTGACACTCTGCCACCAAGAGAGAAGAACCAGAAAACTTCTGTATTTATAAGTTACTTAACAAGCTGAGAACTTGATTTTTTCTCAATAGGAAAAAAGGGATTGTGTGCTATTTAAGGGTTTTGTTGTTTTTTTTTTTTTCCTTTTTAACTACTTCCCGCTTCCTTTATGAGGAGAAACTTTTTTCCTGGTGGAAAAGAATTGATAGGACTCTACTTCCTTATGATCGAGATGGGAAATTAGATATTAAAAGGCATTTGCACAAGCTTGATGTTGACTGTTTCGATCCACTGAAAAATTCCAATTAGTGATCATTTTTGACTCGGGCATCAGGCTGGGAAAGATGGCATTAACTCTTCTCTCTGCTGAATAATGTTATGGAAGGAGGGGTCGCGTTTATTGGTATTTATGTCAAATTCATTCTATTCCAGCCATCTTTCTTCAACACATCATCAGCACTGCAATAGCTGGTTGGCAAGTATATGGGACATGAAAGCTGTCCCAATATCTATCAGATGGTGAAAAAAGAGGAAAAAACTGCGAGCGTGTGTGCGTCCATTAATTTTTATTTTTCTTGTTTGGGGCCGGGAGATGGGGATACTGAGAGAAGCTATTTACAAAGCCCAGCTGCTCTCCGATCCTTCGCTGCTCCAGGCGGTATCTGCCACTCATGTTGTCAGTGAGCACCAGATGTTTTCATCACTTTGTCAGTGGTCTACAGATAGCCAGAGTCTGATGACCATGCATGGGCTTATCGGTTTGATGCAGGGTTTATGGAGGGCATGGTGGTGAGCAAGGGCACTGGGAGAAGGCGGGCGGCGGAAGCTGGTGAGCTTGACTGTATCCCACCTACCTTTGGCCAGGGATAAGCTTTTGCATGGAGCACGTCTGTCAGGACAGCAAAAGCCCACTGATGGGAACAAACTCTCAGGGCCAAGACTTGCTAAGAGTGGTCCAGCTGGCACATTGAGGGATGGAAGCCCACACCTGCCTGGACCAAGAAATCCTTCCCCGGAAAAAATGCTGCCACGTGCACAGCCTGTGCTTTATCTCCTCCACACTTTATTTTTATCATCATCATCCATTCCGCCTCTTCCAGAAGCTATTCTGCAAGATCTCAGCTTTTAAGTCGAAGAGAATAAAAGGGATATTGGTCATCATGTCACTGTCATTTTTTTTTTTTCTTTTAAAAACCATATCAGTCTCCAGTTATTTTCACGGTGGCTTTTGAAAAGGAGGCCGAGTGACACTAACATGTTTCTATTCAAATTGAACACTGCCTCACTGTTGCATGATTTCACCACACGAAGTTTCAGGACAGCACTAGTTTCTTTTGTTGTTTTTTTTTTTAACTTCTACAAGCACACCTTGTTATACCGTGCTTTGCTTTATCGCGCTTCGCAGAGACTGCATTTGTTACAAATTGAGGATTTGTCGCCACCCTGCATCAAGCACTGTTGGCACTGTTTTACCAACAGCATTTGATCACTTCATGTCTCCGTCACATTTTGGCAATTCTTGCAATATTTCGAAGCTTTTTATTCCGGTTATATTCGTTACGGTGATCAATGATCGTTCATGTCACTATTGCAAAGAGATTATGAGTCGCTGAAGGCTCAGATGATGGTTAGCAGGAAAGCATGTTTTTAATTAAGACATACACGTTTTTCAGATATAATGCTACTGCACACTCACTACAGTCTAGCATACATACAGCTTTTACACGCACTAGGAGATTTAAAAATTCGTGTGACTCGCTTTATTGTGATATTTGCTTTATTGCAATGGTCTGGAACCAAACCCACACTATGTCTCAGGGCTTTCTGCGTATCATTAGTGTAAGAATAGTGCTGTCACATAGCGGGTGCTCCAAAGATGTTTGTTAGATGAATGGATAAAGTGAAATCAGTCCTTTTTACCTGCTGTTTGGTGGCAACAGAAAAGCTATCTCCCATCAGGTTCACAGGGTTATGCGGCTGAGAAGGAGTTTCACTCCCTCAGACTTTTCTTCTTTCCTTTGTATCATGTTTTTCTCATGTCATAAATTTCCTGTGTTTTCCAAAGATGCCACTAATTTGTTTGTCACATGGATGGCAAACACACTTGCCAAAAAGGAGTAAGCAGGAATCCTGCCGTGCATGTTTTGTATTCTTTAAAAGCAACACCAAACCAACCGCGGAAAACCACTAAGAATTAAACCGACAACTTCTGTGGAACAACCAGCCCTTGCTGGCAAATCTTCCAAATCACCAGAATGGTTTTAGAAACCGGACCAGAGACAACATGAACATACAAAACCCTGCCAGATTCTCACACAAGGTTTTAACATCACCCTCCATATTTGGGGGCAGATGAAAGGGTAATTGGAGGCCTGTGGAAAATATGAGTTTTTCTTTGCTTCTCATATATCCCTTCACATTCTAGAAGGGAAGGAAATGACTTATGTAATGTTACGATAGTATGAAATGACTATTGTCTCCATGCTTGTGCTACCCACCTCAGGCAGGTCGGGGTGTGGATTCTGGCTTTCCCGTGGAGGGAACCATACAAGTCAGAAGTGTGTCTCAGGCTTCTCCCAGGGTGAATCAAAGAACAGCACCAAACACAAAGAGTTCCAAAAATCTGAGGTTCTGCTCTTCTAGCCCAGTGATGTGCTTAACAGGAAAGAGGAAATGAAAGTAAATGAAAACAGGTTTCCAGAAACATTGTCGTTACCGGCCAAATCAAAGTCCAAAAAAATGTTAACAGCCCGTGATTATATCCTTGGTAAACGATGATCCAAAACATGATCCATCAGGAAAAAGACAGTTGAGTCCAAGATATTCCTTGAAAGGGAATCCCAGTAGTATACGGACGAAGTAGCTCCAACCGTCCTCCCCGCAGGGAAATGCAGCCCATCTTCTCCCCAGTCTGGTCCACGAGTCCACCAGGCCAAAACCCCATTACAAAGCCGCCTCCCCCCCCAGCCTGGTAAGATGAGAAGAGCCCAGCAGAGTAGGCGGCCACAGCTCTATGTTCCAAATGTGTCCTGCATCCATCGAAGGAAAATGAAACAGTTGGTTACTAAGCTTTATGTAAGCATGCTTCCAGACCTGGAAGGAGCTCCAAAAAAATGAATGGACACTTTTTTCTCACATGCCTATTCTATTATGGCTAATGTTATGTCATCACCCATACACTTAGGCTCCAGCATTTATTTGTACACCTGGATCCTGCTGGGTATTTCCCAGCAATTAACATGGTTCCTTATGCCTATTTTTATCTGCACGTCTCAGCTTTTCTGCTTCATATATACAGTTTTGTGATTTCGACTGTGCCTCATATCTTTTTGTGTTATTTACAAGTTCTCCTCCAAATTTACTTGGATCCAGATTGACTCATGTAGCACCAAAGACTTACCCTTAGAAAGTTAAAAGTAGCCCTAGTTTACTCACCAGATACTGATTTTCAACAGGAAAGCATATAGGGCATAAGCTTTTCTCTTTTAAGTTTGTCATATCAAAAAAGGAATAGGGGGCTTCCCTGGTGGCGCAGTGGTTGAGAGTCCACCTGCCGATGCAGGGGACACGGGGTCGTGCCCCGGTCCGGGAAGGTTCCACATGCCGTGGAGCGGCTGGGCCCGTGAGCCATGGCCGCTGAGCCTGCGCGTCCGGAGCCTGTGCTCCGCAACGGGAGAGGCCACAACAGTGAGAGGCCCATGTACCGAAAAAAAAAAAAAAAAAATAGGAATCACACACACACACAAAATATGGGTTGATATTTGAGCTTTGAATGAGTTGGGAATCCCATCATTTGTTGTTCAGTTTATCTGCTGAAGTGAATTATAAGAACAAAAATCCATTTTAATCGGTTGTACTGCCTTAAAATTCTCACTAATCTAGTCAAAAACTCCCTATAGATCGTCCATATGTAGACTTCTTTCCTTTTGTCCTTCCTCCTTCCCTCTCTTCTTCACTCTCTCCCTCCCTGTCTACACTGGACCAGCTACTAGAGATATTTATTGAACAAAGATTTTTTTATTTAAGTATAGTTGATTTACAATGTTGTACTAGCTTCAGGTGTGCAGTAAAGTAATTCAGTTATATATATTTCATATTCTTTCCCATTATGGTTTATTACAGGATATCAATTACTGTTCCATGTGTTATACAGTAGGTCCTTGTTGTTTACCTATATTATATGTAGTAGTTTGTATCTGCTAATCCCGAGATCGTAATTTATCCCTCCCCACCCCCTTTCCTTTTTGGTAACCATAAGTTTGTTTTCTCTGTGAGTCTGTTCCTGTTTTGCAGATAAGTTCATTTGTATCATATTTCAGATTCCACAATATAAGCGATATCATATGGTATTTGTCTTTCTCTGTCTGACTTGCTTCACTTAGTGTGATCATCTTTAGGTCCAGCCACGTTGCTGCAAATGGCATTGTTTCATTCTTTTTATGGCTGAGTAGTATCCTAGTGTATATATGTACCACATCTTTATCCATTCACCTGTTGATGGACATTTAGGTTGTTTCATGTCTTGGCTATTGTGAATAGTGCTGCTATGAACATAGGGGTGCGTGTATCTTTTCGGATTAGAGTTTCCATCTTTTCTGGATGTACGCCCAGGAGCAGGATGGCCGGATCATATGGTAACTCTATTTTTAGTTTACTGAGGAACTTCCATACTGTTTTCCATAGTGGCTGCACAAATTTACATTCCTATCAACAGTGTAGGAGATGAACAAAGATTTATATTGCTCTGTTTTAAAGTATAACATCTCTTATGTTATTGGCCAAGTCTTGACTTGTTCTTTCTTTTAAATTTATTTATTTATTTTTGGGTGTGTTGGTTCTTTGTTTCTGTGTGAGGGTTTTCTCTAGTTGCGGCGAGTGGGGGCCACTCTTCATCGCGGTGCATGGGCGTCTCACTGTCGCGGCCTCTCTTGTTGCGGAGCACAGGCTCCAGACGCGCAGGCTCAGCAGTTGTGGCCCACGGGCCTAGTTGCTCCGCGGCATGTGGGATCCTCCCGGACCAGGGCTCGAACCCGTGTCCCCTGCATCGGCAGGCGGACTCTCAACCACTGCGCCACCAGGGAAGCCCTTGACTTGTTCCTTATCCATTCATTCAACTCACATTTATTAAGTGGCTGTTGTGCACAAGTTACTCAAGAGACTTAGATTACTAAGGGGATAATGTATGCACATAACCATACGTAATGCAAGGTAAGAAGACAGAAGAACCACAGTGGAAGCACAGATAGAAGCCTAGGGCAAGTCAGGGGAATAATTTTAGGTGGAGAACATTCAGGGAAGGCTTCCTGAAAGAAGTTGTTTTTTAAGATTGAAGAAAGAATTCATAAGCACGTGTGTGGTGCATGTAAATTACTCCCATGTTATTTTAATAATTTGTCTATTTGTCTCTCTGTTATTACACAGCAAATTCCTTTAGGGCAAGGGGTACAGTTTTGCCCACATTTATTTTTTTCTAATACCTAGGGCAAGTGCCTGGAATGTGTTCAGTAAATGTTTATTGAATAACGTTATTAATAATTAATTTGGTCATGGGGAAAATTCCAGGCAGGGGCCACAGAGAGTAGTTGACTATAGACAGAGCCTTTTGATTCCATCGTTTGGCAAATACAGAATCTTCCAGCTATGAAAAATAAAGCAATATGTTTCTTGTTCCATTTGAAAGTTTATTTTGATTTGAAACAAACTTCCTTGTCTTCTCCCCATGTCCTGCTGCACGGCTTTGCTGGCCATGCCTGCGTGGGCTGAGAGACAGCGGAGCTCAAGGTAGAAGCTTCCTTTTCTCACCCGGGTTCCTGAGCAGCTTCCTGGCCAAGGGGGGCTTCATTCATGGCCCCTCCATCATGTGGGAATGTCTCACTATGGCTACAATGAGGATTAACCAAACTGGGGCAAGTGTTTGGAGAGATTTAGATGAAGGTCCCTGTAGACCCACAAGGTATTAATGGGATGGAATGTTTAGAAAATCATGCAGCTTGGCTCAATTTTTCAAACTTGTGAGGCTCCCTGTTGGAGTTATTGCTATGTTCCCATTTTCAACAGATTATAGCCCGTTACCATCCACAGCATGGGAAAAGACTTAGGGAAAGGAGAAAGAGAAAACAAAGTCTGAAGCCTGTATCACTTCAGTATCTGTGTGTGTGTGTGTGTGTGTGTGTGTGTGTGTGTGTGTGTGTGTGTGTGTATGTCTGGGGCAGGGGGAGCCTGGTGGGGAGGGACTGGGAAAACAGTGTGTTAAATAACTAGATGGAAAAGCCTCATCCCAAGAGGTTCCCCGAGAGGATAAAAGAAGGGAAACCCTTCCCCATTAACTGGAATACTTGGAGGGGACTGGATCTTTCACAGCTCCTTTACTCTCAGCATTGTTTCTATCAGTTAAGTGATAGTGAAGACCGTTTAATTTTGTTTTAAAGGTACTTAATAGTAAATTCATTTCATTATGTTTGAGAGGAGAATAAAGACAAGGCAAACCTTGTGATCTCAAAGTCATATTGTTTAACGATCTTCACCTTGGTCAGAGTAAGTGCCTGGGAAGGGCATCAGCTTGTCAACTCTCAGCAGAGGCGTGTGACGACAGCGCCTCACATTTGCAACTTAGTAAGTACGGTCACGTTTATGACTTATTGGACCCTGGGAGAGTCCTAAGCCAGACATGTTAAGCCCCATTTAATAAAGAAACAGAGTCAAGTTAAATACGCCGATTTCCATAGAACTGCTAACTATTGATTGAGCCACATTGTAAATGTCATTTATTCTTACACGGGCCCCGTAAGAGAAGGGCTCTCCTCTTTCGTTGCAGATGAGGACTTCTTCAAATCAGAGCAATTAGGTTCTTTCCAAAATATCACAGAATTTATCAAAGGGGGACTACACTAGGTTAACAGACCATTAGAGCATCAACACTGTTCTTTAATAACACTCCTTTATTAATTTGACAACCTATATATGGAACACCTACTATGTGTCAAGCACTGTTCTAGGTACTTTAGCTATATCAGTGTCTTGTGGTGTTTACATGTTCAAAATAGAGATAAATGAGCGACTTCACAATCGTGTGTGTGTGTGTACAACCAGTGAGTCTCTATGGGAGCAACCAATTTGAACTATTTGAAGTGAATTTACCAGGATTTAACTCCACAAGTAGAAATAGCTTCTATGTTTTCAGTACATCAAGCACTGTTCAAGTGATTGCAGGAGCCGCTGCCAAGATTCCCCCGCACTGTTTAGCCAGAATCCAATGACTACATCTCGAAAGAACCACCCCCTGGGGTCTTAACGGCTAAATGTAATTTCTCAACCCACAGTCTTGATCTCAGACCCCACTGCCAGAGAGAGGATAAATTAGTGGTACAGCTAAGAGTACTCGTATTAAATAATGTCTATGATTTGTCCATGGTCCAAAGAATCTGATGATCTAAATTGGAAAATAAAATGTTTACATTTTGTTTAAGAATAAGTTGTGTTATGTAGAAGTGATTAGTTACAAGGTTTGGTGCAAGTCAGCCATCCCAGTTCAGGAATTTGGAGAGTGCTATGCTACCATTCAAATATTTTCTTTCTTTCTCTCAGCCCCAACTTTTTTTTTTTTTTTAAATGTTAATTGATTTGCTCCATGAAATGCCCTGTAAAGTGGCCAGATGTTGTAAGAGAATCTTGAGAGTACGGGAATTCAGCAGGAGACTCCAGCAGCATAAAATGGTCAAGTTTCCCCAGCTCTCAACTGAGCAAAGACAAAAGCTCCCACTTTAAGTGGGATTAGGAAGAATCTCCTGGATTTCACTAGTAGTGTCTAAAGAAATACTGCCCAGTACCCCACCACTCAACACACCAAACAGGTGCTTTGAAACACAGAAGATATTACCCTGGATTAGTAGCCAAGAGAACCTGGTTCATTCTTGACTCTGCTATCGTCGAGCTGTGTGACCTTGGAAAAAGCATATAGCGCCTGTGTCTCACATTCTCATTTATCAAAACGGTCACCGAACATCTCTGTGCTAGGTATGAACAAAGTGCTGTGGGGAGTTAGGGGAGCAAGGAACTCTCCCAAGAGAAGTTAAAGAGGGCTTCACAGAGGAGGTGACCTTTGGTCTAGTTTTGGAAGGAAAGTAGAATTCTACCAGCTGAAAAAGACAGGGACAGGACTGTGGGATAGGAGGGGATGTGGTGACTGTGTAGTCACAACCAAGAGACAAACACAAAAGGGGATGGAGAGGTGGCGTATTCAGGGGTTAGGGAAAATCAGGGAATAAGCACAAAGGGTGCATAGGCAAGGCTGTGAGATCAGTTCCATTCAAATTTCAGGACCTGTGTGTGTCTCACTTAGTTTAAATTTTATCCAGAAGGTAACAAGAAGCCAACAGGAATTTGTGTTCCATCTCTGCTGTTTTGCAGGACAAGATTTTTCTTTTTTAACCCAGGAAGATAACTCTGTCGGCTGTGTGCAGGATGCATTGGATGAGAAAGTAAGTGAGGGTTAAGAAGCCAGTTAGGAAGTCTTGCCACCAGGCAAGACATAAGGGTCTGAATTTAAAACCTAGCAGATTCTCATGGCAGGAGAAATTTCTGAATTTAAAACCTGGAAGAAGCAATTTCTTAGGGAGAATTAACAAGACTTTGTGACTGGAGAAGAAAAAGTGACTGAGAAATCAAGGGGGCTATGGCATTTCTAATTTGAGAGGCTATAGCGTTTGCCCTCCACAGCCATGGGCTCTGCATCTGTGGATTCAGCCAACCATGGAATCTGTGGATGTGGGGAACTGACTGTACTGCACCACTTTATATAAGAGACTTGAGCATCCGCGGATTTTGGTATCCACAGGTGTCCTGGAACCAGTCCCCCATGGATATCGAGGGACTGCTATATAGTGATTCCCTGTAGACAAAGGTTCTCAAACTTGAACGTGCATCAGAATCACCTAGAGGGCTTATTAACATAGATTTCTAGGCTCCACTTCCCAAAGTTCAAACCCAGTAACGAGTTCTCAGATCCGCTGCTACTCTGGGGAACGCACTTTGAGAAGCACTGATGTAGGATTTCAGGGGGTGAAGAGTTCGTTTAAAAAGGAAGTAAGCTTAAAGGTTAACATCTAAGCACATTTTGTTTGAGGAACCTATGGGGCACGTTATATATTTGTTGTCTAACCACCCCTTCAGATATCAACTCTAAGAGGGCAGGGATGTTCTCTGGTTCACATCTGAACCACCAGTGCCTAGCATAATGTCTGGAACGTATCAATAAAGATCTGCTAAGTGAACAAAAGAAAAATTAATCCAGGTAGAGATGACCAAGAGGCAACCGGAAATATGGGTCCTTGAATTTTGTCAAGAAGTCATATCAGTTCATATGGGTTGAAATATGTAGTCTGAAGAAGTATGATTGTAAATAAGGCAGTTAGAAGCATTAGAGCTGACATTTTTGAAACCCTTAAGGAATCTAGCAAAATTACGTACACGACGTTCCACTGAGTTCGTAAGCTTTGTAAGTAAGTGCCAACGGAGGGTTGAAGGCAGAATCCACATTTAGAATGTCTTACAGTTTGAGCAATAAGGGTACAGCGTGCAAAGCTGAAAACGACTTGTTCTTAAAGTGATGGAAACAAATACTAAAGGGGTATCCGTGTGGACTACTGAAGGAAGGATTTCCTTGCTTCGTTTCCTGTACTTGAGGGAAGGAGGACTGATGGTCCGTCAGTCCCATTCTAACCCTAATAGATACTACAATTCTATGACCTGAGTAAGGCGTAGGGAGCAATGGCGGATTCACGTCAACTTGAGATGAAGATCATTGTAGTTGGATGCAGCAGTACAGCCAACCAAAATTTATTTCAGAGTTGGAAGGACAAGCATAGTGAAAATACAAGAGCTACGATACTTGAGGGAAAAGAAACATGTGTGAGTCAGGGCACCCGTGAAGTGCCGGCCTAGAAAGGTAGTGAAGTGCTAACCTGCTAGAAAGGGGAGATGGACCATTTCAGCTCCAAGTCAAGATCATGCCACACATAGCATAATGAGCCTGTACACCAGGCAACATCAACTTTTCTGAATAAGGAGGCAGAGAAGATAGAAGTTAATAGATCGTTATGAGAGAATAAAGCTCTTGTTTATCAGAACATCCTAGGACATCCTTGTGCTAAAAAGTCACAATTCTGAGCATTAAGAAACATATATTCAGGGCTTCCCTGGTGGCGCAGTGGTTGAGAGTCCGCCTGCCGATGCAGGGGACACGGGTTCGTGCCCCGGTCCGGGAAGATCCCACATGCCGCGGAGCGGCTGGGCCCGTGAGCCACGGCCGCTGAGCCTGCGCGTCCGGAGCCTGTGCTCCGCAATGGAAGAGGCCACAACAGTGAGAGGCCCGCGTACCACAAAAAAACAAAACAAAACAAAAAAAACATATATTCTAACTTTGGCACTTAGAGCTCACACAGGATTATTTTTAGAAAGAAAGTATATAACTCAGGCAGCATTTTGCTGAGAAGTAAATTCTTTTTATCAGTAAAGGAAATCTGTGGCCCGATAGTGATAGAACCGTGGTCCTCTTAAGTTAGAATATGCTTTTACCTCTGCTACTGGTTTAGAAATGCTTTAGAAATACACAAAGGATTTAAAAAAAAATAGGAGTGTAGTGCCTCGGGGAGTACTGCTAGTTTAAATAACACATGAAAAGTATTTATGAGCCCTTTTTTATGAGGTGGTCAAAGAAAAGACCATCCAGCATGTAACATAAGACTGGCTGAAGAAGAAAGCATTTCCAAACCACATCGGAGAGTTAAGCGTGAATGGAATTTTATTTCAGTCTCTATTGCTTATTTAAATGAATGGTGTTTTCAGATGGGGTCTAAATGATAATGCAGATCAAGGTGAGGCTTGCCAGGAAGAAAATATACATACTAGTCCACTATTCCAAGAATGTTACTAGGTAATGCTGGAATCATCCGAAATATATAGGTTTAGCAAAAGGGGGGGGGTTCTGGAAGGGGTAAGTGGTAGTAATACGCCCAAGTCCATTTTGAATTCCGTGTGTTGAGCTTTTGGCTAGAGTCAGGGCTTTGGAACGACGCCATGTTCAGCAAATGTGGCTAGGTTGTCTACGGCCAACCATGCCCAGGCACCGTACACACACAACCGCAACATGTGGTGACAGCCTCGGTCCTGTCGGCTCCAAAACAGACTGTTCTCCGTTCACTCAATTCTTGCAACTGCCCTCTCTGAAGAGCGCACGCCTGTAGTTTTATTCCTCTTACATGGTAATGGGTCTGAGCTAATCTGCTCACAATCTCCTTTCTGGGCCTCTGTGTGACAAAGAGCATGCCCTGGTGTGTGACAGCTGGCAAAGGTTATGGGTTGTGGATGCAGCCTTGGAACAGAACAAAGATAACTGGCCCCTAGAGGCATTCAACAGAGATCCTCGGCCTCATTAATTCCCTGTCTTCTAATGAGCATCTGTCCGTGAGTTGTATCAATAACAAATTGTAACCGGTAAAGTGTTCCCTCAGGCCACCAGTTGATTGAGTTCCATAGCTGTGTCAAGAGTATTGATGTGCTTAGCCCCTAAATGAATGCTAAATGCTCCTGGCCATTCACTCACTCATCCCACAAACGCTGACTGAGCGCCAACTGCCTCCTAGGCACTCTGCTGAGCTATCACCTAACTTTGTCATTTTCCAACAAACTCCTTTTGGACGCTACAAACATCACATGGTGTTTTAAATCTGCAGCTGGTGTCTCCAGATGAGAAAAAAAAAATTGTTTTTGTTTAATAATCCAAAATGGGACCCATCGGATCATCAGTATCAAAAAGCCCACATTTCAAGTTCAAACAAGGTCCACGTTTTATAAATCTTACACTGAATAGTGGCATCACTGAATGAGGCATCGTTGAATGAAATTTAGAAAAAGAAATACAATTTTAGGCAATTTGTCACGTGTGTCTATACAACAGCTACAAAATATTATTAAAGGTGAGGAAAAAAGAAATTTGGTGATAGGAAATTCAGTTTTCAGGAAACTCAGTCAAATCATTCAATCATTGTTCAGTCCCTTTTACAAAGCCAGACCAATTTTGTTATAAATTTCCCTTTAAACATTCATGTTTTCCATTCCTTGTTCATCTGTCTTCCTTACCCTCAAACTCTGGGCTTGTGGTGGATTGGAGAGTGATGGAAATGACTGACGCAGAACAGGGAGCCTGATGGTGCCCATTTTAGAAGGGACACTGGCCAGTGCACAGTGCAGCTCGGCACACATAACCCCACCTCCTTGGTACTCACCCTCCACTTCCCTCTTTCTTTCTAACCTCCTTGCCAGATGGAATAGTAGTTTACCAGCAGGAGGGAACTCCATCCTGTGACTGCCTCTATGTGAGACCTCTGGGTGTAGAACCAAACAGTATCTACCCTTAGCAGCTGTCAAGCCCGACCCATGGTATTACGATCACTTCTTCATCTTGTGGCGGGAGCCACCCTCCAGGAAGTAAAGGGGAAAGTTTAATTCGCTTCTATTAAGAGTTAATCCACAAACCCTCATTTTTCACTCTAGCAAAGTGATTTTTTTTTTAAGTTTTTGTTGGAGTGCAGCTGACTTACAATGTTGTGTTCGTTTCAGGTATACAGCAAAGTGAATCAGTTATATATATATGTGTGTGTGTGTGTGTGTGTGTGTGTGTGTGTATCTCCATTCTTTTTCAGATTCTTTTCCCATATAGGTTATTACAGAATATTGAGTAGAGTTCCCTGTGCTATACAGTAGGTCCTTATTAGTTATCTATTTTATATATAGGAGTGTGTATATGTTAATCCCAATCTCCTAATTTATCAATTCCCCCCACGTTTCCCCTTTGGTAACCATAAATTTGATTTCAAGATCTGCGAGTCTGTTTCTGTTTCGTAAATAAGTTCATTTGTATCATTTAAAGCAAACTGATGTTTAAAATATATCCTGCCCTACCAAATACAGAGCAAATAAAAACAGGATGCTGCCTCCATTTTTTTTTTTTTTTTAATTCCAGTCTTTGCCATAACTGGTGAAGCCTGGAGTCTCAGTCTTCTGGGCAGGAATTCACTCCAAAGTTTACCAGCACAATGCCATGTGGTGGAAAGGGTTTCCAATCCAATTCGAATATGGTTTTTCAGCCATATTGGAAAGGCGAGAACTTGTGATCCTCTTCTTTCTTCAAATAATCTATCTTACAGTTCAGCGAAGAAAAACGGCCACAAGCCCCTATATGTTTGCTTTTTTCCTGCTAAAATAAACAGCGCAGTACCTCAAGTATATCTGACTGATTGGAGGCCATTTCATTGGACTTTATGCTCAAATTCTTCTTTTACTTCCCCAGAGGCAGGCATACTTTTAGTTTTAAAATGAAAAGATGTAACAGCTGAATCCAGATGCAGCCCCAGTTTCTCCAAGAATCTTCTGGATTATCTAATGGTAACTTACTTTGTTTAGAGTGTTCCAGCAGCTTCAAACTCATAAGCATTCAATCCTACCAGTGTTTTCTCAAGAAGCCACTTCAGTGCATCCTCAGAGGGAGGTGGTAGAAAATTATTCATAACGCAAAGCTTCCAGCAACATCAATAAGGTGATCATTGTAGCTGGGAAGATCGCATGTTGTCTTGGCTCTCTCAACAGCTAAGTCTAAAGCAGTATTTTTTTAATAGATAATTTTTCTAATTATGGATATCCCATAATCAAGAACAGAATTACAATTCACACTCTTAGCCATTGCTAACCTACGGTTCAGATACTGCCTTTATTTATTTATTTATTTATTTTGCGGTACGCGGGCCTCTCACTGTTGTGGCCTCTCCCGTTGCGGAGCACAGGCTCCGGACGCGCAGGCTCAGCGGCCATGGCTCACGGGCCCAGACGCTCCGCGGCATGTGGGATCTTCCCGGACCGGGGCATGAACCCGCGTCCCCTGCACCGGCAGGCGGACTCTCAACCACTGCGCCCCCCAGGGAAGCCCCAGATACTGTCTTGATACTATGACCTGCCTCTTAAATGTCAGGACCCTGCTAAGTGCTGGGATATCTGGGTTTCACAGATAGCATGCTCCCTGTGGCATCCAGGGACCTCTGAAAATGAACCACCTCTGGCTATACCCAACAAGGGATTAATCAAGACTCTTCTCTGCCTTGGGCATCATGACTGCCAGTTCATGAGATGCTGCAATGGTCTATGGACTCCTCCATAATAAATTTTGAAAGAGAGTCATTGAGTTCTTAAGTCATTCATTTACTCAAC
The DNA here is from genome assembly GCF_008692025.1 of Phocoena sinus. Classification (NCBI taxonomy): domain Eukaryota; kingdom Metazoa; phylum Chordata; class Mammalia; order Artiodactyla; family Phocoenidae; genus Phocoena; species Phocoena sinus. The sequence continues at coordinate 15,874,039 of NC_045779.1, read as the reverse complement.
AATATTTACTTAGCATCAACTTTGGATCAGGCACCGTTCTAGGCCCTAGAGCCATTCCTCTTACAGAAGCTGCACCCCACATCTTTAGACTTCTAAACATTTTATTGAAATCATTTTCCATAGACTGAACAGAGGTGACCATATCTGAAAAGGCTTTCGGTTTCCTAGAGCCAGCAGCTGCCATTCTGTACTGATTCTATTAGCGCTATCTGTTGGGATATGTGGGGTAAGGAGACATTGGGTAAGAAGCTGTCCCTTGGTTTCTGAGACACGTGGAAGTAGTCCCATTGACTAGGGCGTGGTTATGTGCCGCTGAAAAGACCAGGTTTTAAGATTAGGTCCAGCCATGCAGAGTCACCAGAGGACTTCAGCACAGATAAGGCACAAGCCTGGATAAGACAATCTCTCCACATGGCCTCCAAACACTCCCACCCATGTATGCCCCCCAAAACACAGACATCCATCCCAGCATTGACACACAAGATAGGAAGCTGTGACAAAAGCAAGGGCACGTTTATCATGCTGGCTACATTGGCAAATATCTCTTAACATAATGGGGAGCTTGGGGCTGATGGGATATGATTTCAGTTAAATTTCATCTATTATCGTTCTGGGGAAAATGAAGAGTAACGTGAGAAGCTCTGATTTATAAAGAGACTTTGTAGTCACACCGGCCTGAGCTCTGGTTCTAACCCCGTGAGTGTCCCAAGCAAGCCCCTTAATCTGAGTCTTTATTCTCCCATCTGTGACATGAAGATTATGCTACCTGTGCCCTGGCGCTCTTCAGAGGGTTAAGTAAGATAAAGGGCCTAGCATCTTGCCCAGTACAAAGAAGGGACCAAACAGCGTTAGAAGTCTGCCCCTTTCTCACTTAATACAGCAAAAAGTTCTGCCTGCATGTATGACTGGGAAGAAACACAACCCACTCAGATCGGAGTTCTGTAGTTTACAGTAAGAAGAAAATCTCTGTATCATCATTCAATCTGTTTGTTTATTCTATCTATCGGTCATGTTCTCTGTGAAAGGTACTCTCTCAAGGACAATTGTCATCAAGCTCTTTATTATTATATAGCCATATAATCTCAGATCTGCACGGTTTTTAGGTGAGGCCTCGAGTCAATTGCTTACCAAGAATATTTGAAGAAGATTTTTGGTTTTTTTTTACACTTCCTAAGTATGTCCAATTTGTTTTGAAAAGGCAGGATTCCAATCTAACAGTCAGAAAATATGGTGCTTGGCGTGGCAGTTATAGTACTGTGACTATATTTCTCAACCATAAACTGACATGTGGTCTGACGAGCATTAAGTATACTTCTGGAGACAGTGGGATAGAATATTTGAAATCAGAACTGGAAAATTTGGGACATATGAAGGCTATAAATAGTGGGCAGAGATTGGGCTGGTTCCAGCAGAGACTCAACTCCTACTAAGAACCACATAATTAGCCAGTCCCCATTTGTTATACGTATAAATACTGGTACATAAAAGAGGCAATTTAAACCAGAATGATAAACAAGCCATGCCTCTGCCAGGGGGGCTGCCTGGCACACACATTCCCTGTTCCCAGAGCTCCGTGAAGGCCTGGACAGGGGAAGGCTGTCCTTGGGGAACTGACAATATAGCTGGGAAACAAAACGTTGAGACCCAAACACCCACACACAGGGCAGTGTGTTCACTGACATGACATGGTCAACTTCACTGACCCTTCATCCTATAGGATGATGTCCCACAGGCAGTTTTAGGATGACCATGCCTCTTCCCAGTGGGAGAATCCACTTTCTGCCCAGACCCGTTGGGAAGTTATTCCCCTTACGAGGCTGGCCAAACAATGCTGAGGTTAGAGTAGGCAGAGAGCTGGGGCAAAGAATAAAAGCACCAGCAGGCAATGCACAGAGCATATTTGAGGGAAGTTATGATTTTTTATTACTCTCACATTGTTTATTAGGAATAAGGTATGGCACTTCTCCGCAAACTATAATAAGGACCCTGATACAAAACTTTGACCACTCCAATACAGGACAATGGACAAGATGTGTGGGGCATGAATTTGTCAGGATAATGACGGGAAGAGTCCATTTGACGAGCCCTACTCATGGCTGGTAGGTACCAGACACACGGCTAAGCATACCTCCTCACTTTTTTTTTTTTTTTTTTTTTTTTTTTTTTTTTGCGGTACGCAGGCCTCTCACCGCTGTGGCCTCTCCCGCTGCGGAGCACAGGCTCCGGACGCGCAGGCCCAGCGGCCATGGCTCACTGGCCCAAGCCGTTCCGCGGCATGTGGGATCCTCCCGGACCGGGGCACGAACCCGTGTCCCCCTGCATCGGCAGGCGGACTCCCAACCACTGCGCCACCAGGGAAGCCCATACCTCCTCTCTTATCTCAACAGATCCTATGACCGTATCATCTTTACAGGTAAGGACATTGGGGCCCAAGCTCACACAACAAATTGTGCAGTCCCCAACTGAACTCAAGTCTTCAAATTCCATGACTCCCAACCTAACACCCTGGCAAGAGACAATATATTTCAGGAAGGACCAGAACAGAGACTATTCTCCCCACCTTACGCTTCTCCACAGCAAAGCATCAGAATCACTAAGGAACGTTTTGCAAATATATAGGCTTTGGCCCCAGTGTGGAATCTCTGATTCCGAGGGCCTGTATCTCCATATTCTGAAGGAGCCCACCACCCCCATGCTCGTGATTCCCATACACGCTTCCTGTTAAGAACCTGACAAGCCAGCTGTATCTGGCTGAGTTTTCACTTATTTCTCAATGAGAAGAGATTAGAACTCAACGTTTAATATTACCATTAAGCATTTGTTATCTAGGCAGTATAAATCCACCTCTGATGAATATGCAATAACGACTGAATAGCCCTAGATTCATGGCGGTGGTTCAGACATACTCTAACCACCTCTCAAGATCTTCTATTCGGTTGACGTCTGCTCTGGGTGACACATTCTTGACTACTGCGGTAAGCCAAAGTCAGATTAAGCCAAAACTAGGTTAAAGATGGCTCCTTAGAGAATGCTCTGAGGATGGCCGAGTTATAAAAAACCAGGAGAGGCAGCAGCCAGTGGTGTACGTGTAGCAAACACAACTCAAGTGGCTTTCGGTCAATGGAACATGTCAATTTAAAAAGTATGGAACATACAATTGGACTAAAAGCAAAAATTCCCAAAGTACTCAAAAATATGAAGGCAGAAAGGATGAAGGAAACAGATGCGTCCATTTCCAAAGTCTTCATTTGAATTTTTCTGGTGCTGTGACCAAGGAGACGGGTATGAAAAAGAAACTGGACCAAAATATCCAAGTCCGTATTTCTGTATAACCCAAGTCTCAGAGGTTAGCCATTGTTTACTGCCTTACATGTACAATTGAAGAACGGAGTAAAACACATTACACTGGTCTCTTGGCTTGATGACAGACAAGAACATGATGCCAAGGGCAATTTATATTCCCAAACCGTCTCTGCTACTCAGTGACTTAGGTCAAAGATTTGAGTCCAATGCCTTGATTTCTCAATCTGAAAATATGGGTAGAGAACAAGAAGGGGGCTCTTGGTAGATGAGAGACACCACATTTGTACTATACTTATGCTCTAATTGCAAACTACCCACAGTTATGTACATTCTGTTTTATGTGCTTTATAAGAGTCAGATGTGGAATTCCCTGCGGTGGTGGTTGTTTTAACTCTCTAGAAACTTGAAGGGAAGTCAGAACTAAAAAGAAACTAAAGAAATAAGGCTTAAGAATGAAATGTTTCAAATATTTTCCTAATTTTCTTTGTAGAGAAATGGAAGACAATCATCGGTGGGATGTATTCAAGTGAATCATAATCAAATGTGTGTGCAAAACCATCGGTGAAGCCTAGCCGTGCGATTAAATGCCTAATTATGCTTAAAGAGCCCCTGCATTCTTTACTCCCTGACTGCACCCTCACGAAAACACACAGTAGCCTTCTGTCTTGAGTACGGGTTCTTTAAAGTGTTTAAATGGCATGAAAGTGCAACTGTGTGCCCAATTAGGGGTGCAATTTCCGGGTCAAAGCATGAAACTCAGCCTATCCCCTGCCATGCTGGGTTAGCTCTCCAGATCCTTGTTACCAACCCAAAGGGCCATGTTAATCAGCTTCCTCTGTCATCCTGGGGCTCGGTGAGAAGTATTGGATGCTTTATCCTTTGTCAGTTGGAGAGATGGTACAAGGGAGAAAAAGTCAAACTTTGGTGCTTCCTTCCAGGGCTTTTATCTATTTCCTCAACTAAGAGATTGAAAGTTATCCTCAGATATTGTCCTGCTGCGTAGGGTGAGTACTGAGGAAAGAAGAATAGGAACCTCCTTTAACTGCATCCCTGAATACTAATTCTGGTCAGATTAGGGACTATCACAGTATACTCACTACTAGGGACCCACAGCACATGTTCTGAAAAGGTCGTGTAGTAAGGATTTAGAATTTTCTCTTATTTCTCTTCCTCTTGGAAGTCACAGATAAATCTTTTTCATCAAAAGGTCTGGCATTTGTTGGTCACCCATCTCCCCAGGTCCAGCTGCCTTCCACAGATTTTAAGGTAACTGCTAAATCAGGTCATGGTCAGTGGGGGGATGGGCTGGGTGGAAAAAGCCAGAGTCAGAGGTTAGACAGCCCCACCCCTCAGGGCAGCTAAGAAGAGGGTCCCAGTGGTGGAGAAGAGGGAGGGGCTTCCACATGGCAGGTGGGTGTGTGAGGAGGGGTCTGGAGAGCAGGCAGGAAGAGGAGAGCTGGTGGCAAAACAATCTGTAACAGCCAGAGGAAAGGTGCTTCAGAGGCAGAAGAACTTCAGGCTCTAGGGAGACCACTGGGGCGGCAGGATTTGAGTCCCAGAGGATGTGGTGAATCCAAGGAATCAAAGAATGGACCACAGCAAAGCCAGGGTAAGAAGCCAGAGAACTCAGCGCTGGACCAGAGTATGAGGACAGGGTTTGGTCATGAGAAACGAGACAAGAGTCCAAGCATTGGGAATTTTTACTTTAAAAACTTTGAAGGACCTGCTGTAGAGCACAGGGAACTCTACTCAATACTCCATAATGGCTTACATGGGAAAAGAATCTAAAAAAGAGTGAATGTACGTATGTGTGTAACTGATTCACTTTGCTGTATACCCGAAGCTAACACAACACTGTAAATCAACTCTACTCCAATAAAAATTTTTTACAAAATAAAAACTTTGACTCAACACCTCTACGTGTCGGGTGTTGATTACAGTGGTCAGTGTTGATAATACAACAGTAAACCAACAAATAAAACTCATGATCAGAAGGAGACCTAACGAGAGGCTGGGATACTGAACACACGGTTGTAGCAGACTCAGGGAATCTTTTAGCTTCCTTCGGAGTTTGCAGATTCTGAGATAACATGCAAGTGGTTTCAGCTACAGTAATCCCAGTGCTGTCAGAGCAGTGCTCCAGCAGGGAAGTCAGGACCCCGACTTACTGGGATATGTTTATGATTCTTCCCTCCTATCTGTCCAAGCTGCTGCTTTTCTACATTCCCAGTCTTCTTTAAAAAAAAAAAAAGAGGGACTTCCCTGGCAGTCCAGTGGTTAAGACTTCGCCTGCCCATGCAGGGGGCGTGGGTTCAATCCCTGGTGGGGGAGCTAAGATCCCACATGCCACATGGCCAAAAAAAACCAGAAAAACATAAAACAGAAGCAATATTGTAACAAATTCAATAAAAACTTTAAAAATGGTCCACATCAAAAATAATCTAAAAAAAAAAAAAAAAAAGAAAGAGGAAGGAAGGAAGGAAGAAAAAGAAAACCCTGTCTTAACATGCCTCACCTCCTTCTGACTTGGTTAAGGAACAAAAATCCCAGCTGTTGATATTTCATGCCTTGTCATGAAACAGGGCTGACCTCTCACTGGCCGAGGTGTCCTCCATCGTCTGGTGGGCTCACAGAGCCTGTCCTACAAACCTCCTTCTTGCTTTTGCCAAAAGAGGTTCATGTGACTGAGTCACGGAAAAAAAAAAAAAAAAACAGTTCAAGTGGTAGAGGCCAGTCCCAGACTCAAAGAGAAATGCAGTGGCCAAGGCACAACATGAACAACAAAGATGCATTTATATAGTAAATCTAAATAATTATTTGGAATTCATTCTTATGAGAAATATGCAACCCTCATGGGCAGTACTCATAAAGTGGGAAGGCGCAGGCTGCACGGTAGCTTGGTTATATAGAAATCAACAAAGTGCTAAGGTAAACTCTTTATTTTTTGAGGGGATCCATTTGGTCCTAGTTACTGGCTATTACTGGATTTGACATATTCATATGATTTTTCCCAGGCTATAAACACCGAGTCACAACAGTGACGTGGCTTCCGTTGAATTAGAGAAACGAAGCTGGAGAAGCTGCTATGCTGAAGCTCATTGGCATAACGTGAGGCAGGGTACGAAGGCAGAGGCATTCAATGCACGGAAGTCAGAGTCATCTAGAACTAGGTTCTGTCTTGAAGCTTCACCCTACGTTACTGCAAACATCCCATGGGTTAAAAAGGACTGAGGAAATAGCTGGGGGTACCCTGATACACTATGACACAGAGGCTTCCTGGGCGGATTCTTGGTCACCCACAGGCAACCAACAGCACTGACCCCGCCCCTGACACACCAAGGGCCTCATATCAGGCACCTCCATTCAGGTTCTCATTCTCTCTCCGTTGCATTACTCAGTGGCTTCCTGCTGAGCGCCCCACTTGCAGTAGTTCCTCTTCCTCACAGACGCATGTGCTAGAGAAATCGCCTAAAAACCTCTACCGATGCCACCCCATTGCCTAACAACCTCAAGGACACATCTCTACTTATTAACGATGGTAGCTGCCAGGTACTGACTGCTAAGCTTGTGCTTTGCCTTGGTTATTGTCATTCTCACAATGATAAAATATGAGGTAGGATGAGGTAGTCCCTTCATCCATTCCGCAAACAAGCATGAATAATCCCTTACTGAGGTCATCAGCAAGAAAACTGAAGATCAGAGAGTTTGAGGCATGCTCCCCAGCTGACTGGTAAGTGGTCACGTTACTGTTCACAGGCAGTGGCATCCAATCTGATGGCTGGGGATCTCTCTACTCTCCCAGACTACCCTAGTGAGGAAAAAAAAAGCAAACTCTTTATGTGGCATTCAAGGCCTTATGGAGTCTGGACCTAAGATGTCTCCAGCTGGACTTTCCCTGCTCATATCCTTTATTTTGGTCAAAACAAATTATATACAGGGCCCTGGAAATGACCAGCTTCACGGTAGTGTCTAGCGCTTCTATTCTGGCCCTTCATAGGATGCTTCTTTCCCATGTATTGATAAATTCCACCCACCAGTCCCAGGCAAGAACTGTTAAAAAGCTACCTTTGCCACCACACCTTCCTTGTAAGCACACCTGCACCACAAACACACCAGCTAGAAGTGACTTCTCCTTCCTCTGAACCCCCAAGCAGCCTTGTGACACTGTCTCATGGCTCGTGTCATGAATGGGCATACCACAGGCTCGGAAGTCAGAAGGACCAAGGTTTAATTCTTCACTTTTTCACTTACTACTTAAACTCCAGGACCTCTGCCTCCCTGTGCTGTAGACTGTTTTCAGAAGTCAGTTAAGAAACAAATGGAAAAGTGCTCAGCACAGCCTGCCAAGGAGCAAATGTCTATTATTATTATTATTAAAATTATTTTTACCTACACATTATTCTGTCTTATGACCATAAGCTCCTTGATGAGGGGGGACTGCCTGACTCAGTCTTCTATCCCCACTGTGATAGGAGTGGCACACAGTAATGTTTGATGAATGAATGACAGACCTGATGGAGTTTCCAATCTAATTTCAGGTTACAACTGATACCAAAGATCTATATACAATGCAACTGCAACAAGAATTTAATGAGACAAATACATATATGCTTCTGAGTTATTATTTTGTTTACTTAGATGAGTAGGGTGAGGATCCATAATGTCACAGCTACAGTTAAAGGAGAGAAACATGCTCAAAAGATACCTCCCATCCCCCATACATGGACGAAGGAACACTCACAAGGTTTGGGAAGGACAGCAGGGGTAGCAGAAGCATCATCATAGTAGGTGGTAGGAATAGCAGCCAAAATCTACCAAGCACTTCAGTAGGTACCAGACCATAGTTTAAACGCTTCCCGTGTGTTAACTCACTGAATCCTCACAACATCCCATGTGACGTAGCTTCTATTCTTTCCCCATTTTCAGATGAGGGAACTGAGGCAGAGAAAAATTAAGTAATTTCGAAGGTCTCACAGGGTGTGGTAGAACAGGGATTTGAACCAGAGCCCAGGTATTCCACACATCGTGGCAGAGACAGTCTCAATGCTGTGTTGTCCCACCACACCGGTAAGGACACCAGTCCATCCAGACCTCAGGAAAGGTTCCTGTCCCTGATCCACCAGCCCACTAACTGGCTGCTTCCTTTAGGAGATCCCGATGCCACCAGTGGGGCGGAAGTACTGACATGAGAGTACACTAAGTGACCCACTCGGAGCTTCAGAGTACAGGTCAAGGACCTTGTGAGGACCTCGGAGAGCAAGCTTTCTGAAGAGATCACAGAGTGTGAGGAAGCTGATACAAGCTGAGGCAAAAGAATAAAGGGTTGCAGCCTTGCTCCTGGATGGGTTCCTTCAGGAAAACATATACAAGCAATTTGATGACCGTGTGTTTAGAATCCCACATTGCTTTAGGCATCGACTAGCCACGGTTGAGGCTCTAGAGCCATTTGATGAGGAGTTAATATTGAAATTGCTGCTTAAGCTAGTTAAACGTAATGAGAGCTCTTCCTGATGGAAACCATGAGAAAAAAAATAAAATAAATTTATCCATTTATGTGGATAAATGCAGCCCAGAATGGCTGCGACCACTCATTAATATCGCTCTCAAATAAACCACCCGCTCCTGAAGGGCCAGAGGCGACCACACTCTGGGGCATGAAGCTAATGAATTTCAGAAGAAGGAATTTTGCAAATCCTTCTTAAGGTTGCCAGAGGCTGGAACATGATGAATCCCTGCTCTGTTTCACTAAATATGTGAAAGGTGGACCTTCTGCTACAGGGTGATCTGTGCACCAGTGCAGGGCCACAATATGAGTGCCTGGCTGACATCTCAAGTCTGCAGAAGACAGCACTGGGCTGGCCATTCCACTCGCTAATTTAGACCAACTCCTGGACAAGCTTTCTTTCATCCAGTTGGCCCTAGAACATGGATTTTCAATGGAGACAAAGAGGGCAAAAATTGGCTCTTGGGGGATGAAAAAAAACACCTTACTCTTTTTTGTATAAATCACAGATATACATAAGGTAAATAAACAGATATAGAGTATATCTGTGGTATTAAAATTCCGTGGTGAGGGAACCCATTAGGGAAAAAATACACCTCCTTGTGGGAGTAGGACAAGAATGAACCCACTTTTTTAAACACTGGAAGAGAGAAGCACAAAAAAATTGGAAAAGGTTGCTGATGGCAGAAGCAGGAAGACAGGAAAAACAGTATTACCCCATCTTCAGTTTTTGCCAAAATCTACCCATAGTCTCTAAGGACATGACTAGAGCCTACATCCAGGTCCTTCTTTAGTATGACTCGGTCCAACCAGCCATCATCAAATAACATAATGGAGGCATCCCACTTGTACAAATGAGGACAAACCCAAAGGTCAGCTGTGCCCTGCAATTTGGGAAAACATAATGAGGCCTCAGTAGAAAACAAATCTGATGACACCTTGATCTTGGACTTCTAACTTCAAGAAATGTGGGAAAAGTTAACTTCTGCTGTTGAAGTCACCCAGTCTAGGACATTTTGTTATTGCAGCCTTAGCAAACTAATACACCTGCTATGGTATCTATAGCAGGTATTAGTTCGTCCCTAGTGCTCACTCATACTAGGTTCTTCTCTCCTGGGCACAGGAAGACAATTCCCCCAAATCTAACTAATTAGGTGCAAGCAGAAGTGACATATCACATTTCTGGGCTAAAACATTAAATTGCTGTGTCAAGACACTCCATAACTCTCTTCCATGCCACGGTGATCAACGAACAGGAGGAGATGGAGGTGTCAGGAGATGGAAGTAGCCGAGAGTCCTAAACCCTCACTTCCCTGGAGAACTGGATTGGGTCTGCAGGGGACATTGTGTGAACAAAAAATAAGATTTGCTCTGTTACGCCATTGAGATTTTCAACTTTATTTTTTACACAGCATGACTTAGCCTATCCTTACTGATGTACCCACCCTATGTATGTTTGGGAGAAGGCCTCCTGGTGGTACTGGGGTGTCTCCTTGTGGGCCACCTATGACATGAGACATCGTCCCGCTAACAAAATCATAAGGAAATGAAACAAATTGACAATGAAATGAACAGTTCAAACAAAGGGGCTGATCCACATGGAGCATCAACAAACCAGAGACAAAGAATAAGAACCTGTCCACGTTTCTCTACGCTTGTCAAGTTGAGGGAGAATTCTGAGGCTGTGAGCAGTCAGGGGCCACAAAAGCGCGGGGCACATTTTGGCATAAGGCAGGGCAGGCCAATGGGTTCTGTGGTGGCCTTAAGGAAATGTCCTTAAAGACCTTCTCTGGTTTCCTTCTCCCCAGGAAGGCCCTTTGATTCTTGGAGTTTGATTTCCTAGTCAAGAATAACTCTTCCCACAAAATATATACACCACTGAACACTGTAAGTAGATTTCCTGGTACATGTCAATTTAACTGTACATTTAGCTAGTAGAATTCTGACAAACACCTCAAGACTTCATCACCCCAAAGGGCACCAATTATCCATGCTCCAAACTTCCACAAAGAATTCCACATAGACTAAGCCACCAGTATAACCCAGCTTTATGACACAAAGTATGAGGGGATGACGCCCTCAACTTGTTGGTAGATTTCATTAAATGTATCCTCTTTTCACCTGTGCTTTCTTGTTCATGTCTTAATCCCTTTAGTCCTCTTCTCAACACCATGATTGGCTTATCTTTTGCTCTTGACACTTGACTTCTCTCTCATGTGGAAATCCAGCAAGGCGAGTCCAAGTCGGGTCCTATAAAAAGGATGCTTGGGCCAAAAGGTCAGGAGAGGCACCTGATTTCCAAGCAGAGTTCCACATGCCAGGCCATGTGGCTTCCATACGCTCTTAACAGCGATCAGACTGAGCCCTTATCCTAACTGGTCTGCCCAGAGAGGGGACCCTTCTGTAATTCGCACAAAGGTCCTTGTGAGCTGGTGATGGCTGTGCCCCACATCACACACCCCTTTCCAAAGCTTTGACTTTTCCCTCAGTGCCATATCCACGCTGTCGTGCACATACTTCAAAGCAGACAGTCCCTGTAACAGGGCTTCCCCATTGCCATTGGCTCAGGCATCGCTTCTGTGAGTGGGTTTTCCCTGGCATCTGGTGGACAGACGCCATACCCACATCGTTACTTAATTCTGTGGTTCTCAACAGTATCACCCAAAGGGGCAATTTGGAAATTTGTGGTGGTGGCTTTTGGGGTTCTCGCAACGATTAGAAACACTATTGGCTTTAGAGAGCAAGGGCGATGGATGCTAGCTGTCCTGCAGGGTGTGGGGTGGTCCTGCACAGCAGAGAATTGTCCCTCATCCTGCGTGATCCTCAAATGTCCCTCCTAATTTCATGGAGCTGATAAACTTTCAGACATTCATGCAAATATAAGCTAAATGCGTGCTAGCCCCTCTTTCAGGGGTCCTGGGTGAACGAAATTCTCTGCTCCCCGGAGCTTATAAAAACCTATTATAACGTTCTGAGCCTGGAACATGACCCAATTTTATATACAAAGAAAGTACTTTTGCACTATCTTAAGATCCCATTATGTTTCCTGAAATGCAACCGCCATGTAAATTGAGGGAAAAATTGTAATTAACTTTGTTCTGAAGTCCACCAAGAATTGTTCGCTGTATCAGAAAACCACATCACCAGTTGCATCACTCCTCATGACAACCAAGCCACCAGTGTAATTTGTCTTTCCAGTTTGCATTTGCACCTGTGCCATTGACAGGAACTCTATGACTAGGCAAACATCAGACTCCTTCATGAACTCTTTGCTCATAGCCATGCCCAAACACATTCAGAAACAGGTGTTATTTTATTGTACATGGCTTTCCTTTAGTTTCAGCTACATCCTAGTTAGGGTATTATATTATTATTGTTTTTTTTTAATGTGTGTGTGGTTGGTTATATTATCAGTGAATCTCATTTCAAGATGGCAAATGTAATGTAAAAAATTGTGCCTTTCTTTCATAGAGGGGGCACTGCATCTGATTAGTTGAGCATCCATTCCTTAACCACTGAAGTACTCAGCCTCCCAGCTTTCAGTGAAAAGCCTCTTCCCCAACAATTTTCTAGAAAGCCTTTTGAGAGCAGGAGATCCCTCATATCCCCCCTTTTTAAAACTTAGAGTCCCCTTCAGTCTAATGAATTGAGGAATACCTTCTCAAGGAACTATATCAATGAAAGTCTCGACACATGGGGTAGGAAAGCCCCTGTGGTTATTTATAGGGAAGTTAGTGAAAAAAACTTGAATTCCATACACACGAGTAACTTTAATGTCAAGTTAGGTAAAATCCTGAAAATCTCACATTCCCTCATTCTATACAGTAAGTTATTCACAAAACTTAATAAAGTCACAGGCAAAATTCTTCTTCAGAGAGCCCTCATCTCTGCTCTTCAGGTCTTTCAACTGATTGAATCAGGCCCACCCAGACTATTCAGGACAATCTCCCTCAGAAAAGTCAACTGATTATGGTCTTTAATCACATCTACAAAACACCTTCACAGTAACACCAAGATCGGCGTTTGATTGAATAATGGAGTGATAGCCTAGCCCAGTGGACTCATCAAAAGACCATAACAGTCCATCCCTTGTCCACTGGGCACCTGTCTCTTAAAATCATAATCTCCAAATAAGGAGAATAACAAAGCCATACCTCCGCCTACCACAGTGCGACTAACCTTCATATAACTGAAAACACACCAACCCTTTCCCCAGAAGAGAATGCCAATTCTTGGGGAAAGTTCATACTTCTCCTCTGATGTCCTGTTACTGAAACACTGTGCTATAATGTTCATCATTATTAATAATGTTTATGATAGATGGTAAGAGGGAAAGAGAAAGAAAAAACCAAAAATATTTGCTTAGTGTGTCTATAAATATATTAATAACAAAATAAGGACAAAATAGCTGGTAACTATTACCAGCTATAATAACCTCGACTTCAAAATGAGAATGACGAGGCTCATCTCACACAGGTGCTGAGGGAATTAAGTGATGTGATGTGTTACAAGCACTAGATTCTAAATATCATCACGAACGTCAGTATTACCACTGGATGGGCACCTGTAACGGTATTAAGGTGAGAACAGTGACTCAGAAGAAAAGGGAATTAAGAAATGGCTGTTTCTAGGGCAAAAAAAAAAAACAAAAAAAAACCAACAACAGAAATAAAACCTTGGTGAAACATACCGATTTCTTGGACGAAAAGACTAAATACTGAAAATATCTAAATTATTCTCATAGGGTAACAGAGAATCCGACTTCCATTTAGGGAGCAAAACTGTCCTTTGATAAGCAAAATACCTAAATAACATCTTTAGTTGGAAATAATCGGGCCTCTTTCTTCCTCCTCTCCAGTATACTCCTCCACTAGCCCACGCAGAGGGACCTCTGGATTAAAATAAAGGAGGGATAGGGAGTGTCCGTGATTTCCCTACATGAATACGTTGAGAATCTGGAGGACTGGAGACACAGAAAGAGACAGACACAGACAGCCAGAGAGACACAGACAGAGCCCGAGACAGAGACCAGGAGAGAAATGAAGGCTCCTAGGGCTGGCACAGCTGTGCGCAAGACGACAGGCAACGAGGCGCCAAGGGGGCTTGAATTGCACTTGTCAGAACCTCAACATTTTCCCTAAAAATGAGTTTAGTATATGTAAATTTTAACCCAATAAAGTTGATTTTTAAAAAATTCTATGATGATCTTAATTTTTATAAATGTAATATGTTAGAAAAACCTGGAAGGAAACAGCAAAATATTAGCAGTGGTTATTTCTCGGTAGTAAGAGTATAAGTGATGCTTCTAAGAAGCAGTCTTGTATTTTCAGTTCCTCAAGTAAGTGTACCGATTGTTTTCAGAATCGGAAAAAGTAAAATCTTACTGAGGGTAGTTTTTCCACCAAGCCCCTGCTCAGTTCAGAACAGTGCTGACCCCTTAAAACCCACCAATTTCAAATTAATATCGGTTCACAGGGAATGATCCATGTATTGTTTTGATTGCTACCCAAGCTCCAGTTCTCTTCAGAATCTCTGTTTGCCTTTGAAATTAATCAATAAAGCGAATGAACAGGGAGCAGTAAAAGCATTCGCTCCTCTTGAATAGAAAGGGCAACAAACGGAAAGACTCAAGTCTCGGGTTTCCAGACAGCTCTGCTGAAGAATTCACCGTGGCCTTGGGTGAGACACTTCCCCTCCAGGCCACAGCTTCTTCGGCTATAAACTGAGGGCCGTGAACGGGATCATCTCTAAGGGCCCCTCCAGCATTGACATCCCAGCATTTTACGTGTCCCTCGGGGAGGAAAAGAAAGCAAAGCAGGAATCCATCGCTGAGTCATCTCATCATGGCCTTGTGATAGAAATCACACCTCAGACCCCTTCTCTCTACTTCTGTATTTCATCCTCACCTTCTCAGCCTTCCTTCTCTTGCCCATCACATGGCAGTAAAATTATTTTTCACTCCCAACACTTCAGCTATTCTGGCTGTTACTCCGAGAGTTCAGTCCTTACTGGTATCTGATTTTGCTCTGGCACTCAACAGGAGTCTAAATAGTTCCTCCCTCTCCACTCCAGCTAATTCCAGCAAAACCTCACACCCTCTCCTTTGCTGAAAGCTTCCCCTGCCCCTCCCCACACTGTCCTCCCTGCTATTAATACATAAGTGCGTGGGGAGCAGCCTCTAGGCTGGTCCCACTTCTGCTCTCACAAAATGATGCTGGCATTTAAGAAAACTCCGCGTGAACGCAGGGAGGCTGGGGGAGCGGGGGCGGAGGCCCTGAGGTCTTAATGTGATCGTGCTCATTTTAAGATTTACAGTCATTTGTCCTTGGCTCTATCTTCCCAGAAATGACTGGCACGGGAAGCTTTTTCGAAGGGCTGTTGACTCAAGGCTCACTTGGCGGGTCTTGGGGGGATCATTTCAGTTACAGTTTCATCTGCCAAGTTTGTATTCCCTGCTGACCCGGGTTGGATTTTAAATTTCCATCAAGGCCACCTGCCTGGTGTTAATTAGTTATGGTTTCTCATTTTATATGCAAACTTGTTTTAACTTGTCTGTGAACTGGCGTAGCATCTTGGGCAACTCCCCTGGTTCTACTGTACAAGCAGCAGTCTTAGCTGACCCAGCTATTTGTACTTGAACAGAATGATATAGCCAGGATGACAGAACATCCAGCACAAATCTGAGGATGACCATTGCAAAATCTAAGTAAATCCCAATTCCTATTCTTCTCCTATTGTTTTTTTCGAAAATCTTGAATTTATAATTTAGGATCATTTTTTTCTTATTCCCCCACCCCGCATACACGCCCTATACTCCTTAGTAATATACCTTATTACTTATATATAGGAGAACATTACAGAGAAACACAAGCCTATTGTTTTTAACGCTGCTCTAGATATCTCTGTAGGTTTTATCCATTTGTGATGTCTTCACCAACTGACAATGATTAAATCAGATCAACTGGTTTCCTCTTTACCAGGCACTGGGTGGAGGAAATGATCTTTTCAGACCAACTAGCTCTCCTTTAGCATGAAAAATCAAAGGCAAAGTGTTCTTTCTTCCACTGATGTGAGCGTGTTCTCAGAAGACATATGCTGACCAGATAACTTTCAGAAATGGATCCTAAGTTTTCCTTCAATCCCCAGTACAAAAGTAAACAGAAGCACGTTAGAATGGTGGACATAGCAGCCTACAGTATAAAGATTTGGCATTAACACATAAATAAAGTGAGCCTAGAACTCTGGAAGGGCTAAGAAGCCCTCTTTTCTCCAGGGCTCAGAAATAAAAATTGAATCTGAGGGAGAGTCAGGAGTCACTGGCTTTCAAAGAAGAGCTTGTGTCTGTAGGTATTCCGATGTTAAAGCCATTAATTCTCACGTAATATTGGGCCAGCATTAAATGGAGGTGTAAAAAATGAACTGGTATCGTTGTTGTCACTTTACATTTCCTTGAGTTGCCTGTCAGAGAGATTTCCTTATCGTTGTTAGAAATGTCCATTTCGAGAAGTGACAAGGAGCGTCATCTTCACAGAACTGTTGTTGTTTTTCATGTGTCCCAGACTATCTGATTTTATGTTCGACTGTGCCAATGACTAAGTCCAGGGCTAAAGTGGCTGGAAAGAGAGGGTATGGAATTACTTTGCTGTCATAATTTAATGGACAATTTTCTGGGTGCTAAGTATTAAATGGTTTTAGGAAATGATGAATGGCACCAGCCTTGGGAGTTGGAAGGATTCCATTTCTCCAACTGCTCTCTTTTGGATCCACAGATAATCTGGGATTAGCTGGCAATAGGAAAAGCCATTGGCCGGGGCCACCTCAGCTTCCCGACACAGAGCCACGGGACGCCTCCGGATGAGGGAAGACAAGAAGCTGTGACATGCAGGTCAGATCGCTCTATGGTGCCCAAGTCAGGTTGGAAAAAAGCTAGCTTTGTGCCAGATGATAAACATAAAAATGCAATATCTAAAAGCAAACGTTCTTTTGTTTTAAACATAAGTGAATTACTGAAATGCAGTTTACTGAAGAACTTTCACCTTCTGGAAGGTACAAATACTGACAGGTCCTAGATACTATGGTCCGTATACGTTTTTATATTATGCATGTGAATGCATATGTACATTATATATGTGTTGCATATTTATTAACATGCATTATTAACAAATTATGCATTCTTCTAGAGGTAATGATGACCTAAACAATTACGTACACTGTGTTGTAATGAGTGTGTACTGGTATGTACCGGTTAGGCATACCTCTAATAATTCCCAGCACAGGAGCAGATTCCAACCTGTCAAATCTACATTCAGCCCTTCATTGGAATTTTTAAAAGCAATGTTGCATGATTACAGAAGAAAACAGTGATTCAGCTCAACCTGTAGTACTCCGTACCTTCACTCGATCAATATTCTTTTCAAGGACAGATAGATTTGCTTACTTTCATGGCAAGTGATTACACATTCTGATCTTGCCCTATGCCAGGTACAACTGTCCGACACATTCGTGTTTTTGCTATTCCTGGGGCTCTGGGCTGAATTCTTTTTTCTTCCGAGAACTAGAATTTTCCTTTAGTACGTATCACTTGTCTTTGAAACAATCACCGTTTTGCTGTCATTTTTCCCTCCTAAATCACTTTATTCTCTGACTTGCTGATCTCAAACCCTTTAAAAAAATTCCAAATTTCTACTTCCTTCAAATCAAAGTCCAATGTTTGAGTCTGTCATTTACGTAACAAAAGTGCTATTTTTACCCTTGGATCCTATCAGATTCCCTACGAATCAAAACGTGTCAGATTTGTTACTAACTAGAAAATCATTTATAAGAATGTTACTTTCTTGTTTTGAAACATTAAATATCTGTGTCATACTTTGCTTGAAAGTATGAGGCAGGGGTTAATTTGTCATAAGTAAGCTACCATTTGACTTAAATTCAGCTTGTATTTCTTAACTTTCAAGTTAAAAATATCATACTCCTTTTAAGAGTTCATTTAAAACGAAAGGGGTGGGGTGGGGCTTCCCTGGTGGTGTAGTGATTGAGAGTCCGCCTGCCGATGCAGGGGACACGGGTTTGTGCCCCGGTCCGGGAAGATGCCACATGCCGCGGAGCGGCTAGGCCCGTGAGCCATGGCCGCTGAGCCTGCGCGTCCGGAGCCTGTGCTCTGCAAAGGGAGAGGCCACAATAGGGAGAGGCCCGCGTACCGCAAAAAAACACAAAAAAACAAAGGGGGATGTATGTGGGTGGATGGATGGATGGATAGAGAGATAGAGACCCTTTAAAAAATAAAGCAGATTCAGTAAACAGAAAGAAGGGCTATTAGAAAACAAAAAAACAACAGGAACTAAGTGAGTCAGTTATTCGACACGAATTGAATACTGTCGAAGAAGAAAGAGTATGTTAGAAGTATACCCTAAATAAACATGGATAATTATTGGCTGGAAGGATAATCACAGAATCCATATTTTTAGTTTTAGGGAGGGAAAAAAAAAGACAGAGAGGAGAAGCCACTTACTATAGATAGCCATCCTCTTAGACACAAAGAGACTAGTGAGCTGATATCAATGAGTAGAATTAAAAAAAAAAAAAATCAGCCAAACTACAGAATAGTAATTAGCATGAGAACTTCAAGTACTTGGCAAGAAACCATGACTAGAACCCAAGCTTGACTCTTAATTACACAGCTATAGATGAAAAAATAAACTGATTTGTACCTTAATATTTGTGTTTCTTTAATTCCTGGGCTGTATCTGTATAGTATCTCTGAGCTTCTAATTATAATAAATGATTAAATATTTACTATCAGGGCCTGTATTAAGTCCCTCATCTGGCCACACTTGGGGAAATTCTAGCACACATATAGAGGTAACTACCTTAATTGCAGGTAAAATGTCTAGGGGGAGTCTTCCGTTGAACTGGCTTTATGTGACAGCAAATTTTGCAGACAGACATATAAAAGAAGGAGTAAAGCCTTAGTCCATTATGTAAATCGCTGAAGATAATATACTATCTTTTTTTTATAGCTTGGGATTAAACTATTTATCCACTATCAAAGGGGTCTTTGCAGTGTTTCTTTAAGAAATGGTAGGGCTTCCCTGGTGGCGCAGTGGTTGAGAGTCTGCCTGCTGATGCAGGGGACGCGGGTTCGTGCCCCGGCCCGGGAAGATCCCACATGCCACGGAGCGGCTGGGCCCGTGAGCCATGGCCGCTGAGCCTGTGCGTCCGGAGCCTGTGCTCCGCAACGGGAGAGGCCACAACAGTGAGAGACCCATGTACCGCAAAAAAAAAAAAAAAAAGAAATGGTAATGATTAGTTTTTATGCATTACGGATTCTCTGAGTTAAGTCTCCCTAGTGATTAATACTGCGCATTTTCAAAATAGCTTCTCAGCTATTGTGGCCTGAAAACAAACCACCCCGCCAAGGAAACTGAAGCTATGCACGCCTGTCCCTAAGGACAGAGTCAACTGAGATAACCAGGACCTTGGAACATATAGTGAGGTGACAAAAAATACTTTTCCTTTCAAGATTATTTTAAAGGAAACAAAGACTGCACTTTTTTCAGTTTTGTTTTCTACAAACTATATTTTCTACAAAAAGCACGTATGGCTTTTTCCAGCGAAGATAAAAGTCAGAAGAATTATTTTTCATACCCGTGTAGAAGTCCAGAAAGCAAAATGGTCTCGACTGGCTGCCTCTCCCTCAGATGGCCATGGCATGTACCACCCTCCTCTTCATCCCACCCTCTCTTTGCTCCTTCTTCCTCTCATTCATTCACAGAGCTGTCTTAAGGAATTTAACACACTATTTATAGGATGACTTAGGGTGACAAGCACTGGTCACAGCAAATAGCTAGTATATCTAGGATGTTGTGAAAGGTATACAACTTATTTATTTGTGTACGAGGAAATCAAACAAAAATCTCAATGTAATCTATTCACTAGTTGTCAGGAAAAAAAGATTCACCTAAATTGTGTTGTACTGAATACACAGAAACACCTAAGCAACCTAAAGTTTCACTCATTAGGGACTTCCCTGGTGGTGCAGTGGTTAAGAATCCACCTGCCAGTGCAGGGGACACAGATTCGATCCCTGGTCCTGGAAGACCCCACGTGCTGCAGCGCAACTAAGCCCGTGTGCCACAACTACTGAGCCTGCACTCTAGACCCCGCGAGCCACAACTACTGAGCCCACGTGCCACAACTACTGAAGCTCACGCGCATAGAGCCCGCGCTCCGCAACGAGAAGCCACTGCGATGAGAAGCCCGTGCGCCGCAACTAGAGAAAGGCCACGTGCAGCAGTGAAGACCCAACTCAGCCAAAAATAAATGATAAATGACAAATTTTTTTAAAGTTTCACTCATTAATTGGCACCTATAACACAGACCCAGTTTGGGACAGACTTCAAGATTTGGCTTAAACTTTGCATGGCCTTTCATTGGCAAAGGCTTAATATCTATATACTAAACGATGACAATTCCGCCACATGTAGGATTTTTCACTATCTTTTTTAAAGATATGGTTTTAACAGCTCATATCTCCAGACTATGAAGCATAAAAAAATTTCATTTCTTACTTTTCTTCTTGGTTAAAAAAAAACTTAGTTTTAATCAGTTTTAACAGTAATCAAGCAATTTTCCAGGAACTTGACTCAAAAGCTCTGCCTAATATATATCATCCGAATGATTATATTTAAAAAAACCCAGGTAATGTGCTTTATGAATAACAGATTGATTTCAGATTCCTATAAAACCTAAAGCAATTCCATAAAAGTCACCATTGTTGGGATTTAGTGTGGTTTCATGCTTTTCCTCCATCAATCCTCCAGTGGGTGGGATTTATCTTTTTATGTGAAATGCATGACAAAATATTTGACTGGTTATCAATTCATTAGGAAAGTCATTACATGGTTTTTCCAATGAGGTTAGAGCAAAATAATTTTGGAATTTCCAGAATTTACAGAAATGGAAGGAAGCCTGACCAACTTTGAACTCTGCTCAAGGAATAAAAAGTGGGACTGATGCCATTTTGAAATGTCGGTGCATGTGCGTTTGCCAGGTTCTCTTCTTGCCAACTGCAAAATCTCCTGAAATGTCATCCAAATTTGATTAAAGACAGGTTACTCCAAACTCACTCTTTTACATCCATGTAATAAAAATGGGTACATGTTTCAAAATTATTGACAGGAAAGTAAAATAACCAAAACCAGGTGAAAGGTTGGGACTAACTTTCTCTCTTTAGGGAAGTACGGGAGATGTTCCACCTAGCGTTAGCACACTAGGAATAATAGGTACTCCGGGGGGGGAAAAAAAAAAAGTAATGGCTATGTTACATGTTATCTTAACTGTCTCATTAAATAAAGTTGCCCTCCCAGTTTGGTGCTTCTGTGATGTCAACCGATCCTAGAAACACTGATGTGGTAACCTCAGCATCCTAGACCATTTTAGAAGAAACAAGAACTAATGTTTGATTGTTCAAAAGAGAGGAATTGCTGTGGAAGAAGCATAACGAACTGTCTAGAAGATCATTAGATGACACTGAGCTCCACTGGATGCCCGACTACACAAGGCTACAGAGACATCAGACATGGCCCCTCCAGGCACTCACAGCTGGATGAGAAGGCAAACAGGTCATATGAGAAACACCAAAAATAAAGAAACATATGGAATTTCTTAGGATTGCTGAGGAAGGAAAAGCTATCACACAGGTAGATGGGTGGCAGGGCAGGCAGCAAAGCCCTGAAGGATGAGTAGAGCTCAGATGGACAAGAAACCAAAGGGTAAGGGAAACACAAGTCACAAGGAAAGCAAGGCATAGAAAAAGAAGTAGCAATTTCCTCATAGAAGAGAGAGCCCCTCCTTTGTCCAGACTTTTAGTCTCCGCCTCCCAGAGCAAAGAGCAGATGTTTTTACCGTCCAGTCTAGCTAAGATAATGTCTCCCTCTGGGGTACAGGTTGTGCAGGCTTGCTTGCAGATCATTCTGAAAGGCTGGGGGGTCCTAAGCCCCCCTGTTCCTCAGCAGTGATGCAAACCCAACTTGTGCACGGCATCCACCTGGATTACTCCGTGTCATCCCTGGGGGTCTTGCGGGGCGAGGGAAACCTACACAGTCATGAAGCTCATGCCGCTTACTGTGCCCTGAGTAAAAAAGTCCTTTGTCTCGGGGCTTCCCTGGTGGCACAGTGGTTGAGAGTCCGCCTGCCAATGCAGGGGACATGGGTTCGTGCCCTGGCCCGGGAAGATCCCACATGCCGCGGAGCGGCTGGGCCCGTGAGCCATGGCCGCTGAGCCTGCGCATCCGGAGCCTGTGCTCCGCAACGGGAGAGGCCACAGCAGTAAGAGGTCCGCATACCGCAAAAAAAAAAAAAAAAAAAAAGTCCTTTGTCTCTCACCCAGGAGACTTGTGTCATCTGCCAGCACCCATGAAACTGTCAGGCACGTCTGTTAGCTTATAAGTAGGGTAAAATCTCAGACCACTCACCATTTTTAACAGATGGGTAGTGAATCAATCCATTGGGTGAGACAGCAAACAGAGGGGAATGAAATAAGAAATTTGGGAGAAAGATGAGCTTGATTCTGTTCTTGTTAAACTTGAAGCAGCTGTGGGGGCAGGGAGTTGGCAACACAGATCTGTATTTTATGAGAGAGGTCTGGGCTAGAGATACATATCTTAAAATTATTAGAATCCACATGGGAGTTAAGACCTTGAGGATGAACAACCATATCCTGGAGAACACCGATATTTAAGTGGTAGCTATGGGGGTACAGTCTATAGGAACAGACAGAATGGAATGAGGATACCGTGTCTC
This sequence comes from Phocoena sinus, assembly GCF_008692025.1. NCBI lineage: Eukaryota > Metazoa > Chordata > Mammalia > Artiodactyla > Phocoenidae > Phocoena > Phocoena sinus. The sequence continues at coordinate 15,851,433 of NC_045779.1, read as the reverse complement.
TTGGAAGCCAAGAAAGTGGAGAATTCCCAGGAGGGAGTAATCACCGGTGTAATTAGGAAATTTCCAATAATAGGAAAACTAAAATCCCACTCGATTTGGCACCTAGAAAGTCACCGTTGTCCTTGCATGACGTGCTGGTGCTGGATCTGTCGGCCTTTAGCTCCCCTCTTACCCTTCCCCTCACTCTGTGTTCCAGATGTCTGGACCTGCAGGCTGCACTTTGCAGGCTCCAATGTCAGCTGGTCTCCAGCTGGGCTGAGCATAGTCAATGGTTGGCATGGATGAGAGATTAAAAGACGAAAGGAACAGAGAGGTCAGGTATTTCTGCTTCTCCTCTCTGCTGTGGATAGCGTGTCTGGCACTACGTGGGCTGAATCCCCTTCACGTCTTCAGCTGCCACAGGACAAGCCAACCAATCCAAGGGTCATGCCTCCTAGGGTCATCTGCCGGCCAGGGTCTGAGAGCACCATCTTTACTTTGTCCCTCCATTCCAAGTGTGGGAGTAGCTTCCAGCTGTGGCCACCTCTGGGACACCACACCATCCTCTGTCTGGTTTCTCAGTTACTCTACCACCCACCTAATCAATTTTCCTGCTTTATATTTTCTTTGTCACAAATCACTGAAGTTGTTCATTTTTGCCTGGTTGCATCCTGATTAGTAAGAACAGGTAAGAACGAGTGGTAACAAAAACCAAATCTTATGGGTGAAAGAATGGAGAAAGAAGATGCCGATGACCAACCAAATAGATTATTCTTCGAGTAGTTGTGCAAAAAGAGAGACTTGATGGTCGTTAGAGGGTTGGATTTTTTAAGCTTGATTCGCGGTTTAGATTGGGTAAGACACGAGCTTATTTTAGGCTGAGGGGAAGACATGTGAAAAGAGTGAAAGAATAAAAGGTAGAGGAATTGAGGGAGTTTGATTAATGGAACAAGGTCCCAAAAGAAACAGGAGGATGTGAGGGGTTTCACAAGGTCCAGATAACAGGTCCAATCCAGCTAACAGGGTTTTTTTCCCCAGTGCATCAGAGAAAACTGGCTAATAGCTCAGTTAGATCAACATGGTCTATCTGATGGGGAATAAAGTTATGTCATCAGCTACCCAGCTAACAAGTTTGACCCCAGCCTGAAATTGGTACCTGGAAACCGGCAATACAAAGGTAAGGATTGATGTGGCTATAAGTCACCTTGTAAGTAAAGTGGGTGAATTTTTCTGGTGGACTCAGTTTCTCCCAGAAGTTTGAGGCTTTGTTGAGTTCAGAGGTGAAAAGGGGGGCTGGAGGAGAGTGGTGATGGTTTGGAATTCCTCTGTGTGGGGAGTGGAAACTGGCCAAGGATCTCTGAAAGTATTGATGGGTAATGCAGAGGGTCCAGCTGAGGTGGGGAGAAGGAATCTTAGTGGTACTGACCTGCATAGTTGTTTGGGTTTATTTTTTTAATTTTATTTATTTATTTTTGGCTATGTTGGGTCTTCGTTTCTGTGCGTGGGCTTTCTCTAGTTGCAGCGAGCGGGGGCCACTCTTCATCGCGGTGAGCGGGCCTCTCACTGTCGCGGCCTCTCCTGTTGCGGAGCACAGGCTCCAGACGCGCAGGCTCAGCAGCTGTGGCTCACGGGCCCAGCCGCTCCGCGGCATGTGGGATCTTCCCAGACCAGGGCTCGAACCCGTGTCCCCTGCATTGGCAGGCGGACTCTCAACCACTGCGCCACCAGGGAAGCCCTGCATAGTTTTATAGTTTGTTTTCCCCCCCCTCAGATATCAGTTTCCCCCTTTTGGGAGCAGGATGGCAAATCCAGGGTTGGGGTCTTGCAAGATGAGCATTGTGGAGGACAGGACTGCAGGAAGTCATAGATGAAAAGTGGTTTGGGCGGTCTACCGTGGAACAGAGGCAGCATAACCCGGAGAAAGAATGCACAGGGGGCTTCCCCGGTGGCGCAGTGGTTGAGAGTCCACCTGCCGATGTAGGGGACACGGGTTCGTGCCCCGGTCCGGGAAGATCCCACATGCCGCGGAGCAGCTGGGCCTGTGAGCCATGGCCTCTGAGCCTGTGCGTCTGGAGCCTGTGCTCCGCAACGGGAGAGGCCAGAACAGTGAGAGGCCCGCGTACCACCAAAAAAACAAGAACAAACAAACAAACAAAAAAGAATGCACAGGGTTGCACGGGTGGGCAGGATGGACTTCCCATCCCAGCTAAGGAAGCTTGGGCAAGCGACAACCTTTCTAAGCCTCAGTTCCTTCATCCAAGAAGTGAAAATAGTCCCTACTGAACAAGAAAAGGTATATACAGTGTGAATTAGATTCTGACACAAAGAACTTAGCGAAAAACAGTGGAGTGGGATATTTTCACTAATCAGATCCCTATGCAATTTCATACTAAATCTGTCGATCTCTCTTTGAGGATGGGTCTCAATCAGAGAACAATTCAGAAACTTCTCTAAAACACACAATGTCAGGTTCCAAAACAAGCCCATTTCAGGCCACCCTGTGGCTCCAAACTACACAGGCAGATGCTGGTGAGACTCCGATCCACCGTCCTCTAGAGCAGCGGTCCCCAACCTTTTTGGCACCAGGGACTGGTTTCATGGAAGCCAATTTTTCCACGGACCAGGGTTGGGGGCGGGGATGGCTCAGGCGGTAATGCGAGCGACCGGGAGCGGCAGATGAAGCCGCGCTAGCTCACTGTTCACCTCCTGCTGTGCAACCCGGTTCCTAACGGGCTGCGGACCGGTATGGGTCTGCGGCCCGAGAAGTGGGGACCCCTGGTCTAGAGAGAATAGAGCTGTTTGAGAGCTCTACGTGAAGATTAGACTCTACAGGGAATATGGGCCTCTGGGGAGCCACAGAACAGGCAATTCAACTGGGGCACAAAAATGGACCAGGAAAGACCCTCCTGGGCCCAAAGGCTGAGATTCAGAGCTCGTGGAGGCATCTAGGAAAACAATCAGAGACACATCATCTGACAGCCCAGCGGAACGAGGGTTCCGGTGAGTCTCCTTTCCTGCAACTTATTTATCCCAAAGTGATCACTTGCTCTGCGGATTTGCCCAGGCTCATTCCTAGCTCATGGCTTTCTGCCTTCCAACAACTTGTTTTCTCATTACCCTAACAGAGGTAAGAAGATTCCCCATAGAGCCATCATTCGCAGATGGATCAGAAGACAGGAAACCCACATAGAACAATTTCATTTGTTCTAACAAGTTGTTATGGATAAAATTATTGCCTCGAATGAGCTTTTTGGAATGAAGCTTGTGGGCTTACTTCATTTATAAAGAACCGTCCTGGTTCAGATCTTTGAAACCTTACAAAGTGGAGAATTGCTAACGACTACAGCTTTACCCCTTTAAGGAAGTTTAATGATATGAAAATTACACATGTCATCACTAATTCCTGGGAATCAGAGAGAAAATATACAAAAGGCTTAATGAACAGATGAAGAAAGAAAACCGGTAACTGACATTTCTGGCTCAGGAATATGACCATCCAGAGAAGGGCTACTGTCCAAAATTTCTTAAGACACCGAAAATACTAAAAGCTTCGCCCAGAGTCAACAAATGCCGTGTTCTGAGGAGTGGCGTCTTAGGGACAGATCTGTTAACCATCAGTGGGCGTTTTTCATCTCACCGCTTACGGCACACAAGTTAAAGAAGGCTTTGTGTACCTGCTTTCCAGCAGAAGCCCGAGCTCCCGGCACAGGAAAGCCGGTCCTGCCCTGGGGCCTGGGACAGATAACACATACACACATAGTACACAGACAAAGACACACACAGCAGTCTTCAAACACTTTTCCTTCAGGTCATTTCCCTCCATTTGAGACACCGAAAAAAAGCTGGCGTCAACTGCAGGTCAGAAGGATGTGACAGAGAGACTTTTTCCTTTGGTTTTGTATTGAACATAGATTTGCCTCTTCGGTAAAGTCAGAATGGTTTGATAGCTTTGCCGAAAGCCACTCTAATACTAAAGAGCGTACAGAAAGACAATTTACAAATAGTCTGACGATGGACCTAGAGATTATCATACTAAATAAATCAGACAAAGACAAATATCATATGATATCACTTACATGTGGAATCTAAAATATGATAAAAGTGAACTTATTTACAAAAGAGAAATAGACTCACAGACATAGAAAAGAAACTTATGGTCCCCAAAGGTGGGGACGGGGTTAAACTAGGAGTTTGGGGTTAACAGATACACACAACTGTATATAAAATCAACAACAAGGAGCTACCGTGTAGCACAGGGAGCTACAGTCAATACCTTGTAATAACCTAGAATGGAAAAGAAGCTGAAAAAAGTATATATATAAATAACTGAATCGCTTTGCTGTACACCTGAAATTAACACAATGTAAATCAACTATACTTCAATTTAAAAAATTTTTTTAATGAGTCTGACAGCGAAGTTCCCTTCATGGTATGCCCCGTTTACATACCACATCTTAGTGTCATCCAAAAACAACTGACATCTGCTTGATGGTCTTACTAGCATGTGCTATAAAAGGCCAGATTTCTCCAGCAGTAAGGACAGGGTCAGAGATGGAAGGACAGTGGGAGCTGTTCAGGTGCCATGACAGCCACCACTGCACCCACTCCTGGGTAAAGATACATAGTTGTAAGCATCTCCCTGCGGGGAAAATGCTACTAAAGTTGAAAAGGTACAGCAGAGGGCAGACAGAATGACTCAGAGCTTCCAGAACGAGGCCCTTATGTTGACCTCACTCTCCCGTTGCAAATCCACAGTAGTAAAGACCCCAACAAGACGAACCTCCCAGAGCCTTTGCTTACAAATCTCAGCACGGGGTAGAAACGGTCCTTCCTGAGCTCCTGGATGTTTGGGGGAAATTTTTTTCACACCTGGTCTTAAAACCCATTCAGACTAACTCATGTGTCCGTCAAAATCCAATCTTTCTGTCTGGTCTCTTCTCAATACTCTGTAATGACCTACATGGGAAAAGAATCTAAAAAAAAAACTAGATATATGTATATGTAAAACTGATTCACTTTGCTGTATACCTGAAACACACTGTAAATCAACTAGACTCCAATAAAACTTTTTAAAAATCCAATCTTTCCATAGCGTCAAGACAATGCTTTTTTTTTTTTGATGTGGTGTTAATTTAAATCACATAAAATAGTGTCTGGCTTATACTAAAGACCTTACAAATGATAAGATCTCTGAATAAAGGATAAAATGATAAAATAAAAAATAAACAGATATTTTTATTCAATTAATCTGCCTTTCCTGAAGTCACCAATATAAATTTTACCTAAAAAAGTAGGAAATGTTTTATTTCCCTTCTCTCCTGATTATTATTACCTAATTAATGTCCACAGTCCAGGTGCCTTTATCTATTCAGTATTAACCCCTTATCGGATATAGCTTTTGCAAATATCTCCTCCCATTCAGTAGGCAGCCCTTTCATTTAAAACGATGCTTTCTGATTCCTACATTCTTATTTAACACTATGCTAGAACATAAGAAGATATTTACCAAATGTTACAAAGCAGAAAACTGACCCCCCAAACCAAGATAGCAGCAGAGTCGCCTGGAATGTTCCTCTATTTTATTTTAGCTATGCTGTTTACGAACACCGCACTTATTTTTTTTTCCTTCCCTTGTTTCCAGGGTAACCAGTTCATTTGGTTGGGGGGCCGGAAGTAGGGGGGTAGGGGAGGCACAGGCAAGAAAACATTTTTGAAGTGAGGCTTAGCATGAAGTTAGCCTGAGTGAATTCAATTTGCTGCAGCAGTGCAACAATACTGAAAGGCTGTGCTCGACCCTAGTCCTTTTGGGTTGTTTCTGAGTAATTTGAGGAGAGTTCCTTCATAATGGTGCCTTTTTCACACAGCAGGACTTTTGAATCCCACCTGTAAATCAGGGGGGTCTGCGGGGATCTGTCTGTCTTTTCCCTCCCCTTCTCTTTTATCTCTACCTCTTTTTCCGTAATTTGTGAAGATAAAATAGTCCTCGTAGTTCTTTAATACGAAAGAAGATTGGGCTGTTCTGCCCTGAAAGTGGCAGATTAATTGTGATCAACAATTTGCTCACTGAAATTCAATCTCAAAGATATTTACCCTACCTTCTTCTTGAAAAGGAAAAATGCCTCTCTGAAATTCTTGGTCTATAAGAAACAACACTCATGTTTTAAATTAAGATTTAGCACTTACTTTATGCACCTAGCCTAGACAGGTGTATGCTATATACACAGATGAATTAGGCTGTCCACATTGTTTAATTTTCTTAAACAACTTGTAATTATTTCTCCGACTAAATATACAGAAGGAGTATTCAACTGGTATTAATACTAATGTATATTATAAAATCACGCTGCTGTGTCAGTCTGCATCGGGACCAATTCTGTATTTCTGTCTCAAGTAAACTTTAAATTGAAGTTATGAAATGTTTTGACTTTGCATCACAGAATCAAGCTGTTTAAAAAGCATGTGTGTACATACATACACACACACACACACACACACCATACTTTAATAGTATTTACAATGGAAACAACTTAAATGTCTATTTCAGATTGGTTAATAAACTATGATATATCCACACAACAGAATACCATCCAGCCACCAAACATAAAACTGTAGAACAACGTTCATTGACATGGAAAGATAATACCACTACAAACAAGAGAACACCAACAGTTGCAAAGGAATATATATAACATCCCATTTTCATTAAAAAACATATGGATCGGGCTTCCCTGGTGGCAACAGTGGTTGAGAGTCCGCCTGCCGATGCGGGGGACGCGGGTTCGTGCCCCGGTTCGGGAGAACCCCACGTGCCGCGGAGCGGCTGGGCCCGTGAGCCATGGCCGCTGGGGCTGCGCGTCCGGAGCCTGTGCTCCGCAACGGGAGAGGCCACAGCAGTGAGAGGCCCGCGTACCGCAAAAAAAAAAAAAAAAAACAAAAAAAAAACAAAAAAAACCATATGGATCCTTACACGTAGGAGAAAAGGCTAGATTTTATCAGAATGTTAGTAGTCACTGCCTCTCAGTGGTTAGATTACAAGTAAGTGTTTGTTTATCCTTGTCAGTCCCAGACCTCATCCCCATCCCCAAATTTACAGGGAATGGGATGAATTTTAAAAATCCATTATTCTTCAATAGTAATGACTTTTTTAACCAAGGCTGAGAGAGCTAGAGAGGCCCCACTAGCAAAGGGCCCGCTCCCATCGAGCCTAAGTACGGGACAGCCAAACCAGCTGAACTGAACAAAACCTCAAAAGGTTAGGAACGAGTTAAAGTGTGTGCCAAGCCGTGATATGCACTAAGTAGAAAGGAAACTGGCCGCATTACTTGTGAGACAATTTGATTACTGCAGACCTAGCGCTCCTCTCCCTCCATCTCTTAGATATCTCCAGGGCATCCCTTGGATGCTTTCTGGGACTTGGGTCCAGAAACAGCAAGTGAAGAGTGCCATGAATGCATTTTGCTCTTAAGCTGATAGAAATACTGGTTGTCTCTACTCATGATGACCATTTTGATTAAGTTTTGTGTGTCCAAGGCATACTGTAAATTTCTTTGTCAAAAAGCTACAGCTGTAATAAAATAAGCACTCAGATACTTACAGATTAAAGAAATTATGTCTCAAAATGTCCCTTTTGAAGAAAAAACACTTTTTATAAGACACAGTTAGCATGGCAGGAAGAAAGGAAAGAAGGAAGGGAGGGAGAAGGGGGGGATAAAAACCTTAGTGAAAAGAAATGTAAAGAAAGAAGATAGCCGGGGTGAGATTAGCGTACCGTAATACCCTATACACTTGAAGAAAATGAGCCATAAATTTATACTTAAGCTTCTTAGTAGCCAATGCCACAAATGAAACGGTCAATTCTGTAATTCACAGCATTTCTAAGACAAAAACAAGTCAGAAGCACAGTAGAAACAAGAGGGCAGTTTCTCCCATGAACCCTTAATAAGAAGCACTATGTCACATAATAAGCAAAATTCTCAACAATACCCCCTAGAGCACATGCCTGCCTTATGGGGTATTTCACAAGGGACCACAATGTAGGCTGACGGTGCCACGCAGTTCACAGTTTATATAAGCAACGCAGAGGATGGAAAAGTTAACACAGTGGTCAGGTTCACAGCTCAGTGATCTTGCTTCATCTTAGGTTATGTTTTTTCATACACAAGACTGCACGAACAATGCATTTTTCTAATGCTCCATTATTGTCAACCCAAGTTTGAAAAGCAGAGTGCAGCAGTGAACTTGATATGCTCTTCCCTCATACCAATACTTATGGTTAAAAGCAGACCTGCATGTTTTAACACTGTACGAAACGAAAAGTTGCTATCCTTTTTCATTCATGCGTTCCTCCAATCAATTAAAAGTAATTCTACAAACACTTGTTGAATCATTCTTATTTCCTAGAGATTGTTTGCATGCTAGGTTAACAGAGGTGCCGAAGCAGGCTTGGCCAAGGCAGGGTCCTTCTGGGGATGGCAAATCAACCTGGAGCAACGTCAGTGCTATGACGTTTGGGGTTGGATAACTCTTTGCTGGGGTGAGCCGCCGGTTCTGTACAGTGTAGAGGGTTTGGCAACATCCCCGTCTTCTACCTCCTACATTCCAGTAGCAACGCCACTGGTTTGGCAAGCAAAACTGCCTACAGATGTTGCCAAATAGCCCCTGCAGAAGCACTGATCCAGGGAGCATTGACCCTAAGAAACTACAATGAAGCAGTTCAGAGAGAGGAAATAGGGGTGCTGAGAAGATGTAAAGAAGAAGAACTACCCCAGTACCGTGGCCCACGAAGGCCTCCTTGAAGAGGTGAACTTTAAAAGCTCCAGGAGACAGTTGTCTAAAAAAGCGTACTCCAGAGAGAAGGGAACTGGGCCATGTATACAGACGGGGCCAAGCTCTTCCTCAAAATACCACCCAAAGCCAAGAGTATCATGCAAAAGGCACTGAAAAGACCATTAAAAAAAAAAAAAAAAAACCAGCTAAGCACACCTTGAGAGTAATGCAACTTCCTATTGTCCTTCCTAAGGTAAAACAACCCCAAAACGCACCTCTAGTAACTGACTGAGTTGAATTTCAGTAGACAATTGTTAGCTGTGACCCAGTTAATGTTGGAACTAATGAATTAATGCATACATTGTACCACAGGGAGTTATTCAACATGCATTAAGAGAGATGTTTATACTTAAAAACATAACATTAAGCAGAACTTTCTGCAAAACAATTATACCAATTAAAATAAAACACATCCAGTAACTAGATTGGCATCATTTTATTAATTTTTTATTTTTTAAACAATGTTATTAGAAAATAACTGCTTTACAATGTTGTGTTAGTTTCTGCTGTACAAAAAAGTGAAGCAACTATATGTATACATATATCCCCATATCCCCTCCCTCGAGTATCCCTCCCACCTTCCCTATCCCACCTCTCTAGGTGGTCACAGAGCATCGAGCTGATCTCCCTGTGCTATGCGGCTGCTTCCCACTAGCTATCTATTTTATATTTGGTAGTGTATATATGTCCACGCCACTCTCTCACTTCGTCCCAGCTTAACCTGCCGCCTCCCCCATGTCCTCAAGTCCATTCTCTATGTCTGCATCTTTATTCCCGTCCTGCCGCTAGGTTCTTCAGAACCATTCTTTTTTAGATTCCATATATGTGTGTTAGCATACGGTATTTTTCTCATTCTGACTTACTTCACTCTGTATGACAGACTCAAGGTCCATCTACTTCATTACAAACAACTCAATTTCGTTTCCTTTATGGCTGAGTAATATTCCATTGTATATATGTGCCACATTTTCTTTACCCATTCATCTGTCAATGGACACTTAGGTTGCTTCCATGTCCTGGCTACTGTAAATAGAGCTGCAATGAACATTGTGGTACATGACTCTTTTTGAATTATGGTTTTCTCAGGGTATAGGCCCAGTAGTCGGATTGCTGGACCATATGGTAGTTCTATTTGTAGTTTTTTAAGGAACCTCCATACTGTTCTCCACAGTGGCTGTATCAATTTACATTCCCACCAACAGTGCAAGAGGGTTCCCTTTTCTCCACACCCTCTCCAGCATTTACTGTTTGTAGATTTTTTGATGATGCCCATTCTAACTGGTGTGAGGTGATACCTCACTGCACTTTTGATTTGCATTTCTCTAATGATTAGTAATGTTGAGCATCCTTTCATGTGTTTGTTGGCAATCTGTATATCTTCTTTGGAAAAATGTCTATTTAGATCTTCTGCCCAGTTTTGGATTGAGTTGTTTTTTTGGTATTGAGCTGCATGAGCTGCTGGTATACTTTGGAGATTAATCCTTTGTCGGTTGTTTCATTTGCAAATATTTTCTCCCATTCTGAAGGTTGTCTTTTCATCTTGTTTATGGTTTCCTTTGCTGTGCAAAAGCTTTTAAGTTTCATTAGATCCCGTTTATTTTTGTTTTTATTTCCATTTCCCTAGGAGGTGGTTCAAAAAGGATCTTGCTGTGATGTATGTCATAGAGTGTTCTGCCTACGATTTCCTCTAAGAGTTTTATAGTGTCTGGCCTTACATTTAGGTCTTTAATCCACTTGGAGTTTATTTTTGTGTATGGGGTTAGGGAGTGTTCTAATTTCATTCTTTTACATATACCTGCCCAGTTTCCCAGCACCACTTATTGAAGAGGCTCTCTTTTCTCCATTATATATTCTTGCCTCCTTTATCAAAGATAAGGTGACCATATGTGTGTGGGTTTATCTCTGGGTTTCCTATCCTGTTCCACTGATCTATCTTTCTGTTTTTGTGCCAGTACCATACTGTCTTAATCACTGTAGGTTTGTAGCAGAGTCTGAAGACAGGGAACCTGAATCCCCCAGCTCCACTTTTTCCCTCAAGATTGCTTTGGCTATTTGGGGTCTTTGGTGTTTCCATATAAATTGTGAAATTTTTTGTTCCAGTTCTGTGGAAAATGCCATTGGTAGTTTGATAGGGATTGCATTGAATCTGTAGATTGCTTTGGGTAGTACAGTCATTTTCATAATGTTGATTCTTCCAATCCAAGAACATGGTATATCTCTCCATCTCTTTGTATCATCTTTAATTTCTTTCATCAGTGTCTTCTAGTTTTCTGCATACAGGTCTTTTGTCTCCTTAGGTAGGTTTATTCCTAGGTATTTTATTCTTTTTGTTGCAGTGGTAAATGGGAGTGTTTCCTTAATTTCTCTTTCAGATTTTTCATCATTAGTGTATAGGAATGTAAGAGATTTCTGTGAATTTTGTATCCTGATACTTTACCAAATTCATTGATTAGCTCTAGTAGTTTTCTGGTAGCGTCTTTAGGATTCTCTAGGTATAGAATCATGTCATCTGCAAACAGTGACAGTTTTACTTCCTCTTTTCCAATTTGGATTCCTTTTCTTTTTCTTCTGATTGCTGTGGCTAAAACTTCCAAAACTATGTTGAATAATAGTGGTGAGAGTGGGCAACCTTGTCTTGCTCCTGATCTTAGTGGAAGTGGTTTTAGTGTTTCACCATTGAGGACAATGTTGGCTGTGGGTTTGTCTTATATGGCCTTTATTATGTTGAGGAAAGTTCCCTCTATGCCTACTTTCTGGAGGGGTTTTTATCATAAATGGTTGTTGAATTTTGTCAAAAGCTTTTTCTGCATCTATTGAGATTATCATATGGTTTTTATCCTTCAATTTGTTAATATGATGTATCACATTAATTGATTTGCGTATATTGAAGAATCCTTGCATTCCTGGGATAAATCCCACTTGATCATGGTGTATGTTCCTTTTAGTGTGCTATAGGATTCTGTTTGCTAGTATTTTGTGGAGGATTTTTGCATCTTTGTTCATCAGTGATATTGGCCTGTAGTTTTCTTTTTTGTGACATCTTTGTCTGCTTATGGTATCAGGGTGATGGTGGCTTCACAGTATGAGTTTGAGTGTTCCTCCCTCTGCTATATTTGGGAAGAGTTTGAGAAGGATAGGCGTTAGCTCTCCTCTAAATGTTTGATAGAATTCACCTGTGAAGCCATCTCATCCTGGGCTTTTGTTTGTTGGAAGATTTTTAATCACAGTTTCAATTTCAGTGCTTGTGATTGGTCTGTTTATATTTTCGATTTCTTCCTGGTTCAGGCTCAGAACTTTGTGCATTTCTAAGAATTTGTCCATTTCTTCCAGGGTGTCCATTTTATTGGCATATAGTTGGTTGTAGTAACCTCTCATGATTCTTTGTATTTTTCAGGGTCAGTTGTTACTTCTCCTTTTTCATTTCTAATTCTACTGATTTGAGTTCAAAATTATAGTTGAACACTTCCCTAATATGGGAAAGAAAATTGTCAATCAAGTCCAGGAAGCACAGAGTCCCACACAGAATAAATCCAAGGAGAAACATGCAAAGACACATATTAATCAAACTGTCAAAAATTAAATACAAAGAAAAAAATATGAAAAGCAGCAAGGGAAAAGCAACAAATAACATACCAGAAAATCCCCATAAGGTTAACAGCTGATCTTTCTCAGAAACTCTGCAAGCCAGAAGGGAGTGGCAGGACATAATTAAAGTGATGAAAGGGAAAAACCTACAACCAAGATTACTCTACCCAGCAAGGATCTCATTCAGATTAGATGGAGAAATTAAAACCTTTACAGACAAGCTAAAGTTAAGAGAATTCAGCACCACCAAACCAGCTTTACAACAAATGCTGAAGGAACTTTTCTACGCAGGAAACACAAGAGAAGGAAAAGACCTACAAAACAAACCCAAAACAATTAAGAAAATGGGAATAGGAACATACATATCAATAATTACCTTAAATGTAAACGGATTAAATGCTCCAAACAAAACACATAGCCTGGCTGAATGTATACAACAACAAGATCTGTATATATGCTGTCTACAAGAGACCCACTTCAAGACCTAGGGACACACACAGACTGAAAGTGAGGGGATGGGAAAAGATATTCCATGCAAATAGAAATGCTGGAGTAGCAATTCTCATATCAGAAAAAATAGACTTTAAAATAAAGACTATTACAAAAGACAAAGAAGGACACTACATCACGATCAAAGGATCGATCCAAGAAGAAGATATAACAATTGTAAATATTTATGCACCCAACATAGGGGCACCTCAATATATAAGGCAAATGCTAGCAGCCATAAAAGGGGAAATTGACAGTAACACATTCGTAGTAGGGGACTTTACCACCCCACTTTCACCAATGGACAGATCATCCAAAATGAAAATAAGGAAACACAAGCTTTACATGACACATTTAACAAGTTGGACTTAATTGATATTTATAGGTCAAATATGTGTGACCCCTATAATTTTAAGGTTGGTGCACTGAATGTTGTCCCAGAGGTCTCTGAGACTGTCCTCAATTCTTTTCATTCTTTTTTCTTTATTCTGCTCTGCAGTAGTTATTTCCACTATTTTATCTTCCAGGTTACTTATCTGTTCTTCTGCCTCAGTTATTTTGCTATTGATTCCTACTAGAGAATTTTTAATTTTATTTATTGTGTTGTTCATCATTGTTTGTTTGCTCTTTAGTTCTTCTAGATCCTTGTTAAATATTTCTTGTATTTTCTTCATTCTATTTCCAAGATTTTGGATCATCTCTCCTATCATTACTCTGAATTCTTTTTCAGGTAGACTGCCTATTTCCTCTTCATTTGTTTGGTCTGGGGGGGTTTTACTTTGCTCCTTCATCTGCTGCGTATTTCTGTCTTCTTTTGCTTAACTTATTGTATTTGGGGGGTCTCCTTTTCACAGGATGCAGGTTCGTAGTTGCAGTTGTTTTTGGTGTCTGCCCCCAGTGGGTAAGGTTGGTTCAGTGGGCTGTGTAGGCTTCTTGATGGAGGGGACTTGTGCCTGTGTTCTGGCGCATAAGGCTGGATCTTGTCTTTTTGTTGGGTAGGACTGCGTCTGGTGATGTGTTTTGGGGTGTCTGTGAATTTATGATTTTAGGCAGCCTCTCTGCTAATGGGTGGGGTTGTGTTCCTGCCTTGCTAGTTGTTTGGCATAGGGTGTCCAGCACCAGAGCTTGCCGGTCGTTGAGTGGAGCTGGGTCTTAGCGTTGAGACGGAGATCTCTGGGAGAGCGCTCGTCGATTTTCATTACATGGGGCCGGGAGGTCTCTGGTGGTCCAATGTCCTGAACATGGCTTTCCCACCTCACAGGCTCAGGCCTGACACCCTGCCGGAGCACCAGGACCCTGTCAACTACATGGCTCAGAAGAAAAGGGAGAAAAAAAAGAAAAAATAAACTAAAAAATAGTTATTAAAATTTTAAAAATTATTAAAATAAAAAAGTAATAAAAAAAGAAGAGAGCCACCAAACCAGAAAACAAATCCACCAATGATAGCAAGTGCTAAAAACTATACTAAGATAAACATAAAAATCAGAAACTAGTCAGTCACATACAAAAAACCCCCAAGTCTACAGCTGCTTCCAAAGTCTACTGCCTCAATTTTGGGATCAATCCTTGTCTATCCAGGTATTCCACAGATGCAGGTACATCAAGTTGATTGTGAAGCTTTAATCCGCTGCTCCTGAGGCTGCTGGGAGAGATTTCCCTTTCTCTTGTTCTCACAGCTCCCGGGGCTCAGCTTTGGATTTGGCCCCGCCTCTGCGTGTAGGTCGCCTGAGGGCGTCTGCTCTTTGCTCGGACAGGACCGGGTTAAAGGAGCCGCTGATTCTGGGGCTCTGGCTCACTCAGGCCGGGGGGGAGGGAGGGGCACGGAGTGCGGGACGTTGCACTAGCCTGAGGCGCGCAGTGCGTTCTCCCGGGGAAGTTGTCCCTGGATCACGGGACCCTGGCAGTGGCGGGCTGCACAGGCTCCCCGGAAGAGGGGTGTGGATAGTGACCTGTGCTCGCACACAGGCTTCTGGGTGGCGGCAGCAGCAGCCTTAGCGTCTCATGCCCGTCTCTGGAGTCCGCGCTTTTAGCCGCGGCTCGCGCCCGTTTCTGGAGCTCCTTTAAGCAGTGCTCTTAATCCTCTCTCCTCTCGCACCAGGAAACAAAGAGGGAAGAAAAAGTCTCTTGCCTCTTTGGCAGGTCCAGACTTTTTCCCAGACTCCCTCCCGGCTAGCCGTGGTGCACTAACCCCCTGCAGGCTGTGTTCACGCAGCCAACCCCAGTCCTCTCCCTGCGCTCCGACCAAAGCCCGAGCCTCAGCTCCCAGTCCCGCCCGCCCCGGCGGGGGAGCAGACAAGCCTCTCCGGCTAGTGAGTGCCGGTCGGCACCGATCCTCTGTGTGGGAATCTCTCCGCTTTGCCCCCCCGCACCCCTGTTGCTGCGCTCTCCTCTGTGGCTCCAAAGCTTCCTTCCCCACCCACTCCCCATTTCCACCAGTGAAGGGGCTTCCTAGTGTGTGAGAACTTTTCCTCCTTCACAGCTCCCTCCCAGAGGGGCAGGTCCCGTCCCTATTCTTTTGTCTGTTTTTTCTTTTTTCTCTTGCCCTACCCAGGTACGTGGGGAGTTTCTTGCCTTTTGGGAGGTCTGAGGTCTTCTGCCAGCATTCAGTAGGTGTTCTGTAGGAGTTGTTCCACATGTAGATGTATTTCTGATGTATTTGTGGAGAGGAAGTTCATCTCCAAGTCTTACTCCTCCTTATTACTCCTTACTTATCTTGAAGCGTAATCCATCATTTTAAACAGTCACTTAATTGTTGTTTCTACTACCATAAAAGTCACGAATTTGGATGGCACAATTTCCTAAAGATTCTGGCCAAATTTTAAGTTTTGTGAATTTAGATCTAAACTTATTTTTTTTGTAGATTATTTCTACTGTTTCTAAAAGCAGGTTTTTGTCATTAAAACAGATGAGTAATAAATTTAAAGGTTGAAGTGTTTAAAACTTAGAAGAAAATACAGATTCTAATACTTTTCTTCTCTTCCTATGTTTCGTGCTTACGTCACCAGTTGATGCCCTAACGATAGTGGCAGATAGGACTAACTCTTAGGTTTTAGTGTGATAAAATGTAGTATTTTCACCCTCCTCATCCTCTTTTTATAATTGAAAAAATTGAGGGTCAAACATGTTAATTGATTTTCCCAAGGTCACAGACAGTAATTGGCCAAGCCGAGAGTCAAACCCATACCTTCTGACTCCATACCAAAGGGTAGGTAGAGGAAGTACAGCATGATACGCTTTCAGGAAAGGAAGGATGGGTGGGAGATACTGGAAAACCACCTAACAGCACTGGGCACAGACCCAAAAGGAAGGCGAGAGCAAAACAGATATTTACCCTAACCCTATATTTGTAGGCCCTCCCAGAACACTACCTTCTATTCAATCAAAAAAGGGAATGGTAACAAAGGGTACTTTTGACATGGCAGACACTTTAGTATCTTTAATCCTCACAACAACCCTGTAGAACAGGCTTCACTGAACCTACATGCACATGAATCACCTGGGGATCCTGTTCGCTCTAAGCAGATTCTAATTCAGCAGGGCTGGGATAGGGACTGAGAATTTACATTTCTAACAAGCTCCCAGGTGATGCTGATGCTGCTGGTCCTGGACCACAGATCCCACCTTGAGCAGCAAGTACTTTTATGGAGAGCATAATGGTCGCCTAAGAGGTGAGTTCAAATGCACGATTCTGGGCCCCATCCCCAGAGATGCTAATGCATCTCTACAGTTGAGTCTAGGATTTCTCTGGTTACACGTGTTCCAGGTCATTCCAATCTAGTGGTCTAAGGGACGATGGAGTCCAAAAGACTTGGATTAAAATCCTGTTTCTATTACTTTCCAGCTGTAGGAAAGGACTTTGAACAAATTAAAACTTCTGAGCTTTGGTTTCCCCCATCTGCAAGATGGGGATAATAAAACATAGCTCATTGGGCTGTATGGATGATTAAACACAATTATCTATGTAAAATAGCATATTAGAGGTATTTGGGAAGAGACAGTTATTGTAATGGTGTTGATGTGATCATGAAGATACACATTTAATAGATGAGAAGCTCAGGTGCAGAGGGGTAAAATCACTTATTTGAGCTAGTTTACTAAGCAAGATTTGAATCCAGAGCCATGTTCATTTCACTGCATCAGATCACAAGTACCAAGTTTTAGACAGTCGCCTGCATTTATGGAAATCACTCCTTCCTCTGCCCCTATCCCGTTAGTTCTGCCAGGCTCTTCCCTACTGGACTTTGTTTTCTGCTTCTTCCTCTGCAAGCTTCCCTCCCCCACCCCACCACCAACCCTTTGGATTTTGTTCCCAGGGCTTGACCTTGAGGATTCTCCAAGGACCCTCTGTTTCTCTGCCCTTGGTCTGCTGGGGCAAGGTCTCCCTCCCAGCCTGCTTACCCAGTTCAAGAGGGAACTTGTACATATAGAAAAAGATGATAGGTAGAAGACAAAATCTAAGTTTGAAGATGCATACAAGTAGTTTCTGGATCTCAGTACAATGTGCAGGCCCTGCCTTTTACCACTGGGAAATTTTATTTTTTAATGAACAATTCCTGAAAGAACGTCCATCATAGCTATAAAATATCTAGGAGAGAAGAATGAAAATAGAATTATTTACCCAGTGTACTCCAATACACGTGGGAGGGGTACCAAATCTATTATGCAGCTAACACAATCCCATAATATACATGAAAAGAAAAGCCGCAGACTTACATCACTACTGCTCTGGCTGAAAGGATATTTCGTGGAGGATTGAGGTGCTTCAAAATGTTGGGAAACACCCAGGATCCTAAATAAGCAAATTGTTTTAGCGTTTCTGTTCCAAGCAATAACATTCAATGACCACATGGAGATTATTTTTAGTCGCGATTTTATGGGAAAACTATAACTGGAAATAAAAGGAATATTCTAGCCATAAACATGACGTATCTCTTGTTGCACATGTTGGTGATGACAGTGAATGAGATCTCCAAGCAAAATAAGAGTTATGATGTGTGGTGTCAGCATAATAAAATAAGACTTCCCTCTCAAAGGTCAATTCTTGAGCTCATAAAGATGTACAGAATTTCACAGCCTGAAAACTATGTTAAAGGGACACTGAGAACCAGATGGCAAGAGTTTTAGGAAAGGAAAAGAGAGCCTTATTCCCCTGCCTTAATTTGCTGCAGAACAAATCAGTGTCTGAAACTAGCTCTTCTCTCCAGTCTTTTTTTAAAAATGTTCACATACGTGAATTCTCTTGAAGAATGTGTCTACACAGAAAAAACACAGAGTTAAGCTGTCGTCTTAAATAGCTGGCATCGATCATTCTGTTTCTTCTTTACTAGGTACAAATTTAAAAGGCTATTCACAGTATTTAAATAGCTTTTAGCCTCCATTTTTCTTTCCCTATGCTGATACAAAGAGTATGACCAAGGATGGAAAAAAACGCAGTAGATAGAGGTTAAGTTGGACTAAAATAAGATGTCTCCTCAGCTACAAGAGATCCATGGTTAATTTTGGGCTTCACAAGCACACTGCCCGCTTTAATCTGTTACTTACAAGGTATATGACCTGGGACAAGTTACTTAACCTCTCTAAGCCTCAGTGTTTTTCATTTGTAAAATGGTAATAATATTCCCCGCTAACAGGGTTGCTGTCACCGTTAAACAATGTAATGGATGTGAAAGACTTGGCACGATGTCTAGGTCACAGAATCAATTTTTATATATACACAAAACCATTTTATTGAGATAAAGGGGTAAATTGTATGGTATGTGAATTAAGGCGTAAAATTCAATGTCTTTTAGTCTATTCACATATTCAAAGTTATGCAACCAATTTTAGAACATTTTCACCAAACAATAAATAAATAAAAAGCTGTCTCCATTAGCAATTACTCCCTATTTCCCCACAATCCTCTCCCCCCCCATCCCCCACCTCACAGCCCTAGGCAACCACTGATCCACTTTCTGTCTCTATAGATGTGCCCATTCTGGACCTATCATATAAATGGAATTGTATAACATGTGGTCTCCTGTGCCCTTAAAATAATGTTTTCCAAGTTCAACCAATTTGTAGCATGTATTAGTACTTTATTCCTTTACATTGAGGATTAATATTCCAATGTATGGGCATACCACATTTCATCTATCCATTCAGCAGCTAACAGAAATTTGAGTTGTTTCTACTTTGGGGCTCTTATAATGCCACTCTAAACGTTCACCACATTGTCACCAACACTTTTTGATTCTAGCTATCCTAGTGGGTGTCAAGTGTTATCTCACTGTTTTGAGTTGTATTTGCCTGATGGCTACTGAGCATCTTCATGTTCTTATCAGCCATTTGTATATTTTCCTTGGAGAAATGTCTATTTGGATCCTTTACCCATTTTTAGGTGGGTTGTCCTTTATTATTGAGCTGTAAGAGTTCTTTACGTAGTCTAGACACCAAATCAGACAAAGCCATCACAGGAAAAAACAAGCCATTCGCTTATGAATACAGATGCCAAGATCCTTAACAAAATGCTAGCAAACCAGATCCAGAAATAAAGGATTATAAATTACAACCAAGTGGGATTTATCCCACGAATGCACGGTTAGTTTAACATTGGAATATCAATTTACTTAATATATACTTAATATATGGTATACTTAATATACCATACCAATATACCATACCATACCAATAAAATAAAAGACAAGTCACATGATCATGCAGACAAGCGTGCATGTCATGCAGACAATTCAATGTCTCTTGTGATGAAAACACTCAACAAACTAGGAATCAAAGGAAACTTCTTCAACCTGATAAAAAGCACCTACAAAAACCCACAGCTAATATAATACTTAATGATTAAAGACTGAATTTTTTATCCCTAAATTAGGAACAAGACAAGGATGTCCATTTTTGCCACTTTGATTCAACATCTTACCGGAGGTTCTAACCAGGGCAATTAGGTAAGAAAATGAAATAAAAGGTATCCAGATTAGAAAGGAAGCAGTAAAACACTCTCTCTTTGCAGACCACATAATCTTGTGTGTAGAAAAATTCTAAAGAAGCCACTGAAATCTATTAAAAGGAATAAATGAGTTCAGCAAGACTGCAGAGTACAAGATTGATACACAAAAATCAATTGTATTTCTATACATTAGCAATGAACAATCCAAAATTAAAGAAAATAATTCTATTTACAGTATCATTAAAAGGGTAAAATACATAGGAATAAATTTAACAAATAAAGTGTAAAAATTATACTCTGAAAACTACAGGGAATTGTTGAAAGAAATTCAAAAAGACTTAAATAAATGGAAAGACATCTCATGCTCATGGATCAGAGAGAGGACTTATTATTGTTAAGATGTCAATACTTCCCAGGTTGATTTAGAGCATCAGCAAAATCCCTATCAAAATCCCAGCTGACTTTTCTGCGGACATTGGAAAGCTGATCCTAGAATTCATTTGGAAATGCAAGGGGCCCATAATAGGCAAAAGTTGGAAAATTTGAATTCCCAAAGTTCCTATTCAAAAGTTACTATGAAGCTACAGTAAAGATTGTGTGATGCTAGTATAAGGACAGACATATAGATCAATTTAAAGTTCAGAAATATACCCTTACATTTAGGGTCAATTGATTTTTGACAAAATTGCCAAGACAATTCAGTGGGCGAAAGAAATGTTCTTTCCAACAAATTGTGCTGGGACAACTGGATATCCACATGCAAAAGTATGAAGTTGGACCCCTACCTCACACCATACACAAAAATTAACTCAGAATGGATCACAGACCAAAATGTTAAGAACCACAGCTATTAAATTCTTAAAAAAAAACACATAAGAGTATTTACATGACCTTGGGTTAGGCAATGATTTCTTAGATAAAACAGCAAAAACCAGCAATAAGAAAAAATAGGTAAATTGGATTTAATCAAAATTTAAAACTTTTGTGCTTTAGAGGAAACCAAGAAAATGAAAAAAGAACCCACAGAATGGGAGAAAATATTTGCAAGCCATTTATCTGATAAGGAACTGTATCTAGACTACTTAAAGAACGCTTACAACTCAGTAAGAAAAGACAAATAACCTAGCTAAAAGTGGGTAAAGTATCAAAATAGACATTTCTTCAAAGAAAATATACCAATGGCTAACAATGTGAAAAGATGCTCAACATCAGTAACCATAAGGGAAATGCAAATGAAAGCCCACAATGAAATAGCACTTCCTACCCACTAGGATGGCTGGAATTAACAAGTGTTGATGAGAATGTGGTAAAACTGGAGCCCTCCTACATTGCTGGTTCAGGTGTAAAATGGTACTGCCACTTCGGAAACATTTTGGTTAAACGTAGAGTTACAACAACCCCCAACAATTCTGCTATATTCTGCTGCCTCAGTGGTGCACTGAAAGATTATGTTCTTATTCTCATCTCTGTGATGTTGACTCATCACTAGTGACTTTTTCTTAGTTCATTTTTACCTCTTTTTTGCCCTTGGCAAGCCTGGAAATTATTCCCCAAACCGTGTTTCCTGAGTTATCTTCCCTTAAGAAGACGGAAGCATCCTGTTTTGGGGACAACCATCTTCAATGGCCTCCAGCCCACAGGACTTCCTTATGTGTTCCCGGTCATTATTTGCCACGGAGCAGTTTTATGAGAAAGGTTCAGGCTGATCTCAAAAATAATTAGTGCTACCTATTGATAGCACCTGCCCTCTCCACCACTAGGCAGCTCTGAGATTCCTTGGTGATCACCACCCTATCACCTTTCTCACTGTGGCCTTTCCAAATCTTTCAAGTGCTCCTCAAATGGCCAACCATTTCCACCTCATTCTCAGTAAATAACTTTTACTGATAAAATATAAGTTATTGAAGACAAATAAGCTCTTCCCATTGTGTTCCAGACCACCTGATTTCCTCATCAACTGCACTCATTGGTCTCCTACCAACTTGGTGTTGGGACCTTAAGGTCACAGATTGTGATCTTTTATTCACGGTGATTTTTTCACCTAGCCCAGTGCTTTGCACGTAGGAGACAGTTAACTAGGTAGTACATAAATGAATGAATAAGCAGCAGCTGAAACAAATTCTTTACCATGGAAATCCAAGACCCCCTCTATTTCACTGATATGCCAATCCAGAAGGTTCATTTAACACAGCTGAAAGATGGGCCCAAACCACATTCCACACCACTTACCCCCAGTCCAGTAGCAACGCTAACCTGGTCCCAAAGTGAGAACAGAGATTGTACTTCTAGGTTTGTCCTTTCAGAGACTTAAGCCATACGTCACACAACTTTTTTGGTTGCAAAACAGTTCCCTGGGGTTGTTCACAGAAGTTATTTAGCCCACTCTAAAGTTTGTTTCAATTACTTCAATGCCAGCTATCCACTACTTTCCTTAAGATTTCTATCAAAATCCAGCAAATCACCCTGGTTTCTTTCGAGGACATTCTGAGAGCTAAAATAGTTGACTTGGTTTTCTTTTCACGAGAGATAGGCTTCTGCTTCTCTCCTCCCTTTCCTCCCCACCTGCATGCCCACGGAAAAGTATTTTAATGTCATTTGCTTCATGGAAGACCATATTTAGCTACTTGCAAAAGAAGCTTCAAATCACTCTCATGGATTTGACATCTCTGCCACTGCCGGGACCCCCTGTACCTTCTCTGAAACCTCGAAAAGCCACCAGACCCGCTCCAGCAGTTCTGGAAAGGATGGTAACAGGCTGGGGCCCATTTCTCCCCCGGGGAAATGAAATTCAAAGTGAGAACACTATTTGCTTTTCGGCATATTTAAATTCTTACTCAAGCGTGTGACCCGAGTCACCAGGTCAGAGAGGCTCCCTAGCTTGCACCTCTGAAGGCACTCACCTGCGCGTGATGCCCGGGAGGCCAAGTCACCCCGGGGGTGACAAGGTGAAGACTTACGGCTCCAAAGGGCGGCGGGTTCCTAGCAGCCGGGCTGCCAGACAGCTGCCTCGGGCCTGGCCGGCTTTCCTGTAGTTATTCCTCCGAAGACAGTTTATGATTTGGCACTTTTGCTTGCTTTTGGCAGCAATACAAAGGGCATATTGATCTTCAGAAGCCACTTTGGCTGTTGAAGGAAACAAAATAAATCTCTGGATGGAGTACTCCTCCTGACACAGTTCCTCACTTTGGATATTTGTAGGGCTCAGGTTTTTACCCAAGGAAACTCACCCTACCACGAGCGTTTGACCACGGAAATCCTCTCCCACTGAAACTGAAGCGACGTATCACAGGGAAAGACCTGAAGTGATGGTCAAGTAGGGTGAGGCAGCTTCTTAAGAAAGACGTTCCTGCGTCGTGACGTTGCCCTCTGGTTTGAGCGAGGGGGAGGCGGGGCTTATGAGTTGCTTCACAGGTGAATGCACTTCCTTTCAAAGAGTTTTTCAGGCTTCCTGATTGATCTTCAGAGATAAGCAATCCCATCTTAAACGGCCACACCAGCATGGACAGTGTAGGTCTCCATTCAAACATGCCTAATATTCAAATACTTCTAAAGTACTAATTATTAAGCTGGTGTCATTTACAAGTCAGCTTGCTCTACTAGATAGTGATTTCCCAGCAGTCGGGATCTCTTTCATTCATTTGGTGCATGGCACGTTGCAGAGGGTACTCAATTTGTTGGCAGAATAAATAAATGATATAAATAAGTGAACTTGTAAAAATTATTTCGAATTGAGCAATAACGTCTTCAAAATTTGGAGGACAAGCGACTTCTTACAAGAGTAGCATCTAAAATAACCACACATGAATCCCTTGGCATTACTGTAGAGCAGATGCACCGACTCGAGTTTAAACAGGCCGTCCTGTCACAGGAGGTAGTGGTAACAAGCCTTACCCAGTTCTCAGCAGCGAACGTAAGCAGCAGGGAGAAATTCTCTGAGTTCTCTCTCCTGGACCTTTGTTTCAGAAACACCATAAAGTCAACAAGTAAATTATGTGTCCATTTCACATATTTTTAAGGGCCCGGTGGATATTAACTTTATCTTAGAAAAAAATCCAACTGTTGAACGAAAGAGAAGAGAATCTAACAAAATTAACTATTTAGGCCTAATTCTGAAATCATTAGTTTAAATAAGCTCACCTGCATTTCTTAGTCCCTTAACAGATTCTTGATACAATTAAAGGGGTGGTATGCATGATTGCCGCCACCCCACTCCCCCGCAAAGAGCAGAAAAGAGTAGATGTGAACACAGTGACAAGAAGCAGCCACATTGCCCTATCTTTTGTGAGAAATCACTTCTTCATAGTTAGATTATTTTCTTTGAACTCTTATGTTTGCTGCACCTAGAAAAATCGATTGAACAAGTAGCCAGGTGAAATAAGCTAGGGTCTGTGCAGGACATGTGTTAAAATTCGATCCCATTCTTTGTACTCATTGTCACCAGCCTAAACACATACTGCCAAAGAACCATTCATTGAGAATAAGCCAGCTGACAGCTGTAAGTTATGTTTGCCAGAGTTTTCATGATTTACTTGCAATACGGGCTGAATACACAGCACCCCGGCATTTCCTGGCGTTTAATGCAGGAGAAAGGAGACTCCACTGAAATGAAAACTCGATCATTTTAGAGGCAAATGGTAACTTTCTTTGAGACCATAAATAAGTGCTGCTCAGCACTCCAATGTGATGAAAAATCATTGTTCAGAATCAATGTCCATCTTTGTGGAGAATTATAGAAGCTTTGGAACTTGTTAGTAGACCTGAAAGTCTACAGAAGCTTAAACTCTCCCTAATCACCATTTCCATAAACCTGTGAAATGACTAAGAGTTAACTTTCTCAGGTTTTCCTGAACTCCTTTAGCATCACCCCTTCTGGCCCATTTAGCTCGTTCAAGCCTGACAGTGGTCCATCATTTCCATGCTACGATGTGGATTGAAGACTTTACACTGAAACGCAACATTCAAACAGGTGAAGACAAAAGTCTCAGGTAAGGACCAATTACTTCTCTGGCTCCTAAGGGTTCCCCTCAGCTCATTTTCGCAATGAAACAAGAATCCGGTGTTGATCTAACCTTCCCCACCCCCACGCCCCCCAAGCTAGGTTTTGATGCTATTTTCTCAAGAACTTCATTTACCCTTTCTTAGTTGCTCCTGTAAACTCTTGGTCTTAACCACTCTTGCCCTTCAAACATGCTCGATTCCTTCCAGGGAAAGTACAAAAGCACAAAAAGTTTTCTTCTACCCACTCTACCTACCTCTCATTCTCTGCCATCTGGTTTTTTCCCCCTTCCCTACCACCATTTTGGAAGAGTGGTCTATATTCCTGCCCCTACTCCTTACATTCTGCTTCCTTCCCGGCCCCTGGACTCTGGCTTTACTACCAAATGCCCTGTGTAGCTTTCTAAAAATTCAGATGACAGATGTTCAGCCCTCTCTTCTGGAAATCCCAGTTTAGTACATCCGGGCTGGGGATCAGAAATTCCTTTGGTTTTAAATCTCCTTAAGGAGGGTTGAGAAGAGTGGCCTTTGACCTCTGCAATCTAACTTCTATCCCCATTATGATTTTCTCTCTTGAACATCTCTGATAACCTCTTGATCACCAAGTTCAACTGCCTTTGCTGGGTGCTCATCCTCCTGTAGCATACGCCCTGAAGAATCCACTCTCCTGAAATGAGTAAGATAGAGCTCTCTTCAACTTCCATTGTCTTTTCTTCGTCTTCTTCCCCAGCAAGCTTTCTCCTCTGAGGTCCACCACTGAAGGTATTCTCCAATATTTGGACCCCGGCTTTCCTTTTCTATGCACATCCTCAGCAGAGGCAGCCTCAGCACTCATACGTATCCAGGCTTCTAAGTTCCAGATCTGCTTTTCCTACCGTCAAGAGCAAAGCATGGAGTCAGGATTCCCTGTCCCTGAGGCCACTACAAGGGAAGGCATGGAAACTCAGGTTTCAACCCTTCCTGAACATCAGAAATACTTATGAAACTTATTGAAAATTCACACATGCCAGTTCCACTGGCAGAAACTGATTCTGGAGGTCTGGTTTGAGACCCTATCTATAGCCTATATTTTTTTACTTTTTATTTTTTTGTGGTACGCGGGCCTCTCACCGCTGTGGCCTCCCCCGTTGCAGAGCACAGGCTCCGGACGCACAGGCTCAGCAGCCATGGCTCACGGGCCCAGCCGCTCCGCGGCATGTGGGATCTTCCCGGACCAGGGCACGAACCTGTGTCCCCTGCATCGGCAGGCAGACTCTCAACCACTGCGCCACCAGGGAAGCCCCAGCCTATATATTTTTTAAAGGTGCATAGATAATTGTGATGTACACCAAAATTTCAAAACTCTGCTACATATTGGGATCAGAAGTCCAGCAACATTTACCCTGAAATATTCCAACATTTGAGGAAAAACATGTGTCATTCCTTGAACTATCAAGAGCAACTATGATTTATCATGTCAGAAGCAGCTCCAGGGAGTAAATCTAAGTTTAACTAGATGACACCAACAGGCAGGTTTCCTGAATGCAACCAGACTCTTTTTCTCCCTTTGAGCTCAGGCTCGAGACATCACTCCATCCAAACAAACCCAACTCCAAAGCCTAAAGACTAATGGAGCTCCTTAATTAATTTTTATCAAGGAAAAAGAGGTTACATCTCATCATATACAGTGCAACTTGATTTTAAAAATCTTCTTTAAAAGGGAACCCTCCTACACTGTTGGTGGGAATGTAAGTTGGTACAGCCACTATGGAAAACAGTATGGAGGTTTCTTAAAAAATGAAAAATGGGGGCTTCTCTGGTGGCGCAGTAGTTGAGAGTCTGCCTGCCGATGCAGGGGACATGGGTTCATGTCCCGGTCCGGGAAGATCCCACATGCCGCGGGGTGGCTGCGCCGTCATCCCTGGCCACTGAGCCTGCGCATCCGGAGCCTGTGCTCTGCAACAGGAGAGGCCACAACAGTGAGAGGCCCGCGTACCGCAAAAAAAAAAAAAAAGAGAGCAAAAGAAAAATGGAACTACCATATGATCCAGCAATCCCACTCCTGGGCATATATCTAGACAAAACTATAATTCAAAAAGACACATGCACCCCTATGTTCATAGCAGCACTATTCACAATAGCCAAGACATGGAAACAACCTAAATGTCCATAGACAGATGAATGGATAAAGAAAATGTGATACATATATACAATGGAATACTACTCAGCCATAAAAAAGAATGAAACGATGCCATTTGCAGCAACATGGT
This sequence comes from Phocoena sinus, assembly GCF_008692025.1. Classification (NCBI taxonomy): domain Eukaryota; kingdom Metazoa; phylum Chordata; class Mammalia; order Artiodactyla; family Phocoenidae; genus Phocoena; species Phocoena sinus. The sequence continues at coordinate 15,824,370 of NC_045779.1, read as the reverse complement.
TGCAACTAGAGATTATCATACTAAGTGAAGTAAATCAGACAGAGAAAGACAAATATCATGTGATATCACTTATATGTGGAATCTAAAGTATGACACAAATGAACCTATCTATGAAACAGAAACAGACTCACAGGCATAGAGAACAGACTTGCGGTTGCCGAGGGGCAAGGGGTTGAGGGGGAGGGATGGAGTGGGAGGTTGGGATTAGCAGATGTAAGCTAATATATCTGGAATGGATAAACCACCAGATCCTACTGTATAGCGCAGAGAACTATATTTAGTATCCTATGATAAACCATAATGGAAAAGAATATTTTTTTAAAAAAGGAATGTATAGGGCTTTGCTGGTGGTGCAGTGGTTGAGAGCTCACGGGGACGTGGGTTCGTGCCCCAGTCTGGGAGGATCCCACATGCCGCGGAGCGGCTGGGCCCGTGAGCCATGGCCGCTGAGCCTGCGTGTCCGGAGCCTGTGCTCCGCAACGGGAGAGGCCACAACAGTGAGAGGCCCGTGTACCACAAAAAAAAAAAGAAAAGAAAAAAAAAGGAATGTATATATATGTATAACTGAATCACTTTTCTATACATCAGAAATTAACACAACATTGTAAATCAACTGTACTTCAATTAATAAAAATCTTTTTAAGCATTTTTATCTTAAAGTTACCCTCTGAAACAACTGCCAAATTAATCTCCCCCCACTCCCTCTCCCTCTCCTTCTGCATTTTGACAGTTTTTTTGTGGGGATTGATCTACTTGTCTTTTAAAACCATGACTTCTGAAAGTTCTCCCCCTGTGGGAAACATAAGCCTAGAGTGATGGTTATGGCAACCGTGGTCACCATTTTTACCTGAACCCAGGTCCATTTTGGTAATTCGCAGACCCTATTCCTTCGTGTATATGGTATACCTTCCAGTAACACCAGCCAGACCCATCAGAGACAGGAAGTTTAAGAGAGGGTTGGTAACTAAGCAATGGGCAGCTGTGAGGTCCAGAAGAGAGCAATTAAGAAAACATAAAAGAGTAAAACCAGAAGAGGATTGATTACCTATCAAGAAATGTATCCAGAGAAATTCAATGAGAACTGATGAATGCAGTGAAACAATGCAAAGCATTAAAACAAAAAATCACAGCTGTGGTGAACAGAAAGCTAAGTTGAATGGGGGAAGGACCAAAGTACATAATAATATAAGAATAAGCTAAGACCAATGTCCTAAAGTAATATTCATTGCTGAAAGAATTAAATAGTCATCCTGTCTTGGCTGTGTACTTGTCAACAGCAAGGACCAAGTTTCATTTGCCTCTGTGTAGAGCCTGATGCCTATGTTGGTACATGAGTGAAGGCATGAACAAATGAGCGGATCACAGATAGATGACCTGATGACCCGAACTCAGTTGTACGGCTTTTTTAATATATAGTTGACCCTTGAACAACATAGGTTTGAACTGCGCAGGTCCACTTATATGTGGATTTTTTCTCAATAGTAAATACCCTAGTACTGTAGGATCCACGGTTGGTTGAATCTGTGGTTGTGGAACCACAGATAAGAAGGGCCGATAAAAGTTATATGCGGACTTTCCACTGTGCAGAGAGTGGGCACCTCTAACCACCCCCTTCCCCCATGTTTTTCAAGGGCCAACTGTACTAGCTTCTTGCTTGTTGACACAACTTCAGTGATTTGTTTTAAAGGACATGGTATCACTCAAAATCATTTTACCATCTTGCTTACTCCTCATCAAGTCTTTCTCTGTGTCTTTGAAATGATCAGAAAAACTATGTTTATTTGCATGTCTCTCTGTGTGTTTTTCACAGGAGAGTCATAATACTCCCTATCACCTTCCCCACAAAATCACATCCAGGTTCAATAATACAACCTCAAACTTTTCGGCACTCGTGAATGTTGCACAAAGCCTAGGAAAATAAGACATTAGCCATATCATAAGTAAAATGCTGGCTATTTAGATATAGTCAAATATATATATCGTTTTCACAAATGGATTCAAATTACTAATATACGTTTGCATGTGGTCTTTCAGGTACACAGTAAAATGTTAGTGTAAATACCAGGTTAATTTTAATAAATACTATTTGTTTAGGCTGTGGATTATGTTATAAAATCAAAAAGAATTTGCTGAGCTAATTAAAATAACAAAATGCACTAAAATAGTAATGCAAAAGTGTTCATATCTGCATTCAACACATAAAGTGAAATATAAATTCTTTATTCTGAAGATATATCACCAAATATAACTTGAGTATAGATGATTCAGTGCTTTGCACACCATGTTGGCTGACTGTTCTATTCCAAGTAAGATTTAAGGCGTTAATTTTAGTTTTCAATGTCCCTATGTTTCAGGAACGATATCTTTGAACAAAAAATCATAATAGGCTCACCCCATTTAGAAATGGCTATGGACCCAGGTTCTATTAACCTGATACTACTAATGTTAAAATTAAAAATTTTTCTTTCCTCACCAAGCACTTTTTGGATAAAATTTGTCTTTCCTTATATACCAGTCTACACTCTAAAAAATTCATGTTACAAAAAAATCATAACTGTCACACAGACCAGAATGTTTTTATTAGCACAACTCTTACTGATGCGTATTTTAGTCTATGTGACAGTTATAGTTCTAATTTTCCATTAGTAAATTGGCATTCTAGTTTTTAAAAAATAAATTACTTTCTCCTTCGCCTTTGTTCATCTTGCCATGAAACCACCTGGAGTGAGGATCATCTTGCAGCAAATGATACTGACATTGTTCCTCGTGGGCTGACACATATGGTGCCAATGGCAGGAGCAATTAAGGACAAGGAAAAAAATTAGGTGGCTGGGGGAAGTAAAGTAGGAGCAATTAAGTTGTTGGAAGACACTCCCATCAGGAAACAATGAAAAACAGTATGGTGTCCCATTAATTCTCTCACCACTCTGAAGAACCCAGGAGAGCTGACTCCAAATTCAATTCCAAAATCAAGTAATGTTAAAAAAAAAAAATTAAATACTGGATATTATCCATAGTTTGGAGTTTGGAATTTGCAAATTCATTACAGTTTCTTTGTGTACAGCGTGTCAAGGCTGGATTACATGGTCTCTGTTTGATTGAAGCTACTAATCTTAAAACAAGTGAAAAGATTTTTGAATTTTGATGTTTGAATTTCATATTGACATTTTCAACAATAGAGACTTTCATTTAACCACTCTTTCCACGTTGAATACAACTGTAATTTACTCAGAAGTAGAACTTCAATAATTGTCCCCAAAATAACACTCCAATTGAGTGTTAGCAAAATGTTGATTCATTTATGAATTTTTTCTCAAATGAAGACCATAATTCCCATCTGAAATACACAATCAATGTATATTTGTATACAGTATATTGACAGTATGCTGAACTATACAGTCAATGCCCTATTTTCTTTTTCTTCAACTCATTAATCACATGTTTTTCCATTTTGCACTAATGACAGTTAACTTCTGAAATTGAATTTTACAAATAACCGTGAGGAAATAAACAACAACTAGGCTGTAGCATCACTATTCTGATATTTTAATAAGTAGATATATTTTAATTATTTGTGATATTTTGCAACATGCAGTAGATGCTTTCTAGTGCTTATTGTAAAGGCAATGAAGTCTTCATAATTTTTTATCTATCATTCCTTACTAGTAAATTGTTCACTGGAAATGTAAAGTGACACTGCTGATAAGATTATGAGAATTAGATTTGGGGATCACTGAAGTTTGAGCCATTGTATGCCTACAGTTTCTGTAATTAATTATCCCAGAAAGAATTTCATTTTGTTATTCGCTGATGTCATTGCTTTTATATCGCTCCTTGGAATGACCTTTGTGAACATGTTGATCATCAGTAAAAACCAAATGCCCATTTTTTAAATTGAAATATAGTTGATTTACGTTATAGTTATAACAGTTATGTTTAGTTATAACTAAATATTATGTTAGTTTCAGGTGTACAGCATCGTGATTCAATATTTTTATAGATTATACTCCCTTTAAAGCTATATATTACAAAATAATGGCTATATTTCCCTGTGCTGTGTCTATCATAATGACTGGCTAGTTTGCAGGGGATACTAACTCTCAATCTGCCAGTAATCACTTGCGTGACATTGCACAAATAATTTCAATTTTCTAGGCTTTTGCTACTCAAAGCAGAGTTCAGTTCTAGGCTCTTGCCGATGTCTGGTAGTAGATCTCAGTGCGTCAGTGAATGTCCCACCTGAGAATAGCTGACCCTCCTAACTCCCTGTTTACCTGTGAAGAGCCCTGTGGTTGGGGAATTCCTCCACAGTCATCCCTGGTATCCCTGGCTTGTACCCCTGGGTTCACTACTAGACTCTCTGACTCTCA